>NC_138072.1:0-1369000 GCF_964194185.1 Rhinolophus hipposideros | reverse complement strand
CGTATCGTGCTGAGGCAGCTGCTGTTAAGGTTAAGGCCGGCTCACTGCTGGTTAATGCAGCTGTGAAGCAAGGAACGTGTTTTCAATTATTAAATGAGGATGATATTTTTAGATGTCACCCAAATCCCAAATTGATACATCTACTCTTGACCTCTTTCCAGAGTCCTGTATGGTCCCCAGCTGCATTTTTGGATATTTCCACTTGGATATTTTTACTGTCATTTCTTTTCATACTGCCTTCTGACTTCACTTCCTTATCTCTGTAATCTTCTAGCTCTGATTTTTACCACTGTCAATATTGAATACCAGATTAATTGCCCCTAAACTTCACTCTTCAGTTTCACTCTCACCTTTAAAACTGTCAGCAATTTCTTCTTAGTTATCATGTAAAGGCCTCATGTTTAAAAGAGAGATTACTTTCAGCTCTGATGCCAGCCGCCCATTCCAGCTGTGCCTCTGCTGCACAAACCCTTCTCCACCCAAACTCTTCCATTTGGTGTCTCGTGACATTTTCTCTCCGTCCCACCCTTCTTCCCTCCCCCTGCTGCTCCCCCCTTCTGTTTAGAAAGCCTCTTTTTTCTGATTAAACAAATTCTGCCTATTCTTCCTATCCGATTTCTTTAAGATGAAGTCTTGTCAGTCCACTGTCAATACTTCCTCCTCTGAAAGTGGAACATTGAATTGTTCCTTTCATCATTTAGCGTCTCCAGTTTCTGAATTGCCTAACTTTCCCGTCTTCCTAGACTTTTTGTGGATGATTGGCTCCTTGAGGACAATCATCTGATTCTTTGAACGAATTTCCCAGAACCATGCTGGTATATACAATAATTACTTTAATATTGTTTGTGAAAGTATTCTTCCAATGGGAGATTTTCAAACACTTTAAGGAGTCTATTCATTGTATGCGAATAAATTTTTTGAAATGCTGACTTTGGTTAGTGCTGTGTATTATCGATCGTATATTAAAGCTGCCTATTCAGGACACTCCTAAAACCGGCCGTGCGGGCTGGCTGGCCCCGAAACCTCACTTTCTAAAGAGAAGGCAGGCGAGGGACTGGCTGAGGAGTGGGAGAAAGAAGAGACACTGGGTAGAAAAGGCAAGAAGACAGTGAGGCGAGTCCTGTGTGTGTGGTGCCGTGCAGCTCCTCCTGCTGATGGGGAGTAGACATGGCGGAGGCCTTCTTCAAGGGCAGTGGGCAGCAGAAAGGAAACCGGGAGGAGCATTTGGTTTCCTTCTCATGTCCCATTTGTAAATGACCCTTCCGGTGTCTCCGTTGAATGGATTAATTGGGGGCCCGGAGGGCTTTTTGGGGTCGGCTGGGGAGTGGTCAGTGGGAAGGTGGAGTACTGGTGGTGTCCTAGTGTAAGGGATTTTTAAGAGTAGTTCTCCCCCGAACTAGAGCTGTGTCTCCCCCTCAATAGCGTCAGCAGGCCAAGCCAGAAGGGAGACCGAGGCCTCCAGGCAGGCACAGGTAAGTTTGGCAGATTCTGATTGGCTGTCAACTTGGAGCCAATGATTTCAGGCTCTGAGGTCGCGAGGCCGAGCGGTCTCCTGAAATGGCTGTTGCGGAGCATGTTGGTTGACGGCTCGAGTGTGAGGCGATTCACTGCAATTCATTTGAAGACTCTCCTAGCTCATTCTGTGTATCGAGTGTGCATGTGGGGATACTTAGCCAGACTCACTAGGCTCAACCTTTCCCCTGCTTTGTTTTGTAGTCTGTTTTAAGAATATACTCAGAACACGGTCTTCTGTAAAAGAGATTTCTGGCTCTTGCTCATTTCAGATTATCTGCCGAGGTCTAATAAACCACCTTGTCAGTTGAAGGGCTATTATTTTTTTTAGAAGGAATCTTAACTTACGACATCAATAGTAATTGTTAAATAAATTGCGTTTCTTTTATAAAAATCCTGTAAGAATTTCCCCTTCATCTTTGTAGACAATGTGCCAGCGGAACTCCAAGAACCGTTTTACACGGATCAGTACGACCAGGAACACATCAAACCTCCCGTCGTGAACTTGCTCCTATCGGCTGAGCTGTACTGCCGCGCCGGGAGTCTCATTCTCAAGAGCGACGCTGCAAAGCCCCTTCTGGGCCATGACGCTGTGATCCAGGCTTTGGCACAGAAAGGCCTCTACGTCACTGACCAGGAGAAGCTGGTGACCGAACGAGACCTCCACCAGAAGCCCATACAGATGGTGAGTCCATCTCTCCAAGGCTGACTGTGAACTGTGTTCTCAGAGAGAGGGAAATAGGTTTTGAAATGGAATTGTCGTCTCTGCCGAGAGTTTAAAAACTTTTTCTTATAAGCCTTGTATCCAAGTTAAGGAAGATTTTAATAAACTATTTTGGAAGGTTTGGTGCCGTTCTAATCCCTGGAGAAAATAATCACATAATTTCCAGCTACTTTAAGTGATTTTTTATTCCGTTTAGAACCTTGTTTTTTCCATCACAGACTAACTAGAAGAGATAGAAAGTGTCTCCTTGATTTTCTTCTCATTAGGAAAGAGATGGGATTTGTTAAGTGTTCATTTACATGCTTGACTAACTAACCCCTTGGTCACTTTCTGCAGAGTAGATATTTTCGTGTATTTAATAGCCATTAATTCACTCCTGTGGAGAACACACAGTGAAGGACCCAGGCTGGTCTGAGACAAGCACGCAGGGACTCGGGATGGTCTCTGGAGACACGTCCACAAGTTAAGTTCACTGTGTACCGCTTCAGGCTGTGGTCCGCCTTACCTGAACTCTACAAAGTGCTGACGTCATCAGGAATGGTTTTAGAAAGAAAAAACAGTTGTGCTCATCGCTCTAAACCATGCTCTTGTATGAGATTGGTCGTCTTCTGGGAGGAAGGGGAGAGGGAGAGGTACGTGTAGACTAGATTAAGAAATCGATGAAATTATGAAATTGAAGAAGGATGCCCAAAAGTTAGTTTGCCCAAATCCGGTACTAAATGAGGGGATGACCTGCTTTGCTTTCTGCCTATTTTCCTTTTTTTTAATACCCCCCCATTTTATTACTTTCAAAGAATAGAGAATAATGTCTTAAGAAAATTTCAGTTGATGAATGTAATTATGGATTTATACTAAGAATAGAATTATTGAGGATAAGTAAGACTTTTGTTATCAGGGATGAGATTTTGAACTTTCGTTCATGGCTGCAGACTGACCGGTGCGTACCCTAGTGTTTGTGTACCTACTTTGCATACATGCCCTGTCGGTGAGCAGCTCCCAGCCCAGGGGCGGGCAGAATTCTACTCAGGTGTCCAGGCAGAATCTCACATTCGCCTCTAGAGTCACGGAGGCTCCTTGGCACGCGTGCCGTACATATTTCCACTTCATTGTTTCCAGGCCAAATGGATGGTTATAAAGCACAGGGATGACTTTGTGAATCAGTGTTTGCTAGTAGCTGCTCTCTCAGATACAGATAGATACACGATACATCACCTAGGTATCTTTAGAGTGGGTTATTTCCTTTAGATTCTCTTTAGTATATTGCAAAATAGTGTGTTTAACAGTATTGAACATAGTGACCCCCAGACCCCACCTTCCACCTCTAAATTCTCTGAACCTTTGGGACCTTCTATTTCTGTATGATGCCTTACAACCTTTTGGGAAAAAGTTGGGTGGTGGCAGCACAAGTGTTATCGTTAGTATAAAGTGAGTTTGATCGTATTCATTTCGGGGCGGGGGAGGGGTGAGAGGAATGCTTTTTTTTTTTCAGGACAATGCATGTTGGAGAATGTGCCTTTTATCACAGTGCTTTTAAGAGGACAGATTTTGAGAGTATAACCTTTAATATGATTTCTTCTATATTTATATCAATGGAAAATATATTTCAGACACTGTGTTTTAAAGCCAATTAGTAATTATAATGAATATGTAATTATAATTAAGAATTATAATGTATTAAAGTTTATTCAGCACCTAAGCATTATCTCTGCCTAATGAATATTATAAATATGTGAGTAAAGGACAAATGGAAATAATAGGCAGTTACAGTGTTGAAATACACACTGTCCCGAGAGCTAGAATTAACGTATCTTTGAATCAACATTAAATGAATGACTGAATGGTCACCGGAGGAAGAGTTACATGCATTAAAATCGCAAGGGAGTATCTTTCAACCCAAAGTATGTTCTAGCCCAAATCATTTCATCTGTCAAATAATCTGTCAAAATGAGTGCTGGTATCTCGGTTGATGTAAAAGTGAGGGACTTGTAGCAAATGAAGCCAGATGCTAAAAAAAATACAAAGGAAAAAGGGGCAGGGCACGGAGAAAGCTTCAGAGCACGTACAGAGCAGGCTTTGAACTGCCTCTTACAGCAATGAAGTTGCACGTGGATTGCATTCGGCAGCGTCAGGTTGGCTAGGGGATTGAGGGATCAGTGTCATAAAACCTGAAATTCGTGGAATTTTATACCAGGAAGAGCCTTAGACATCAGGAACCAGTGGGTATCAGACTCCCAATCACGAGGAACCTGGCCACCTTGGAATCCGGAGCCCCTGACCCTGTAGCCAGAGCTGCTTATTAGAACCCGGAGAAGAGGGGTGGGGACGTGTGCTTTTCAACAAGTGTTCTGGGTGATTTTCACAATCAAGAATGTGTGGGAAGTACTATTCTAATCCATTCTTTTTATGTGTGTGAGCCTTTAAAGAGGGTAAGATTTGCCTAAGGTAGCACTGTTACTTAGCAAAACTAGAAGTAGAAGCCGAATGAGCTAGAACCATGACTTTCTAATGGACAGTGCTGTAATCTGTGGCAATTTTGCTCACTTTATTGAAATCACGTTTATGCAGCTTTTTATCTAAATAGAGACTGTTACGAATCTAACTCTTGGTTGCCAATCAGCTTTCTAACCATGTTTGCATATATAGGAAATCAGAGTTGATATTTATAAAACACTTAAGTAATGTATATAGTATGTGTGATGTGAAGTAATGAGATTGACTTTCATATGTGACTTGTAATGTTTATTATTTAACCAAATCTTTTTTGGAACAGTCATTATTATATAAACCAAAAAATTTATTTTGAAGTGCTTTCTTTTAACGAGGACCAAAAAGAGATTGACTGTTCTATGTGCTGAATGGAAATTAAAGTGGGTTGATAGGTCATTTGATAAGTAAGGCATAAACTGTTCTCTCATGAACTGTCAGTATTGTTAGAATGGCTGTTTGGGAATATTCAGAAAATATAAACTAAACAATTCTGCACAAGTTTAAGCAGCAGGCCTTGGGATTGCAGAGGTGGATGTGACGACTTCTGCTGGGAGGATCAGGATGGAAGATTAATGGGGAAAGGGGCGAATGAGAGTGCTAACCAGTCTGAAGGAATTGTCTGACCCACGTTTGAACTAGGAAAGCGTGTTACGTGTTACAAGCTGAGTGTTGACAGCATGCAGGCATCAATGTGAGATGAGGCCACAACTAGTTTGGGCTCGGTCAGGAAGAGGCCATAAGCCGAAGTTAGGGCTTTAAACTTTTGTGGGTTACAGGACCATGGAATGCGTTTTCAGACTATTTTCTCTGGGTTTGGTGGTGGTGGTTGCTTGTTTTGTTTTCTCTGCTTACATTAAACAAATAAAACATCACAAAACACTTCGAAACACTGTGTAAACTGCTATGCTGTCGGCTTCGTGCGAATCACTGCGGTTTATTCGGTCTCAGGCCTTCCTCACCTGCTTGTATCTTGCGTCTAGTTGTTCACTCATCAGACGATCGGGAGCTCTTTTCACTGACTGTTCTGTGTGCCAGGGGCTGTGCTTACTTTACATCCTCGATCTCACAGGATTTCGTTCCGACAGCAACCCTAACAGGAACACGTGTCGTCCCCTTCCTGTTATGCTGATGAGGAAACCGGGGCTCTGAGAACATAGGGCCTCAGCGAGCACAGTTAGTGGTGAAGACACGGTTCGGGCCGTCTCTGCCTCAGCTGGAAACCCACGCTCTTCACACTAAGCTGTGTGTGGGTTTTGCCTCGGTGCTGGGATAGTAGGTCGAGGTAACAGGGCAGGGGCAGGTGCAATGGCGGAAGGAAACAGAAATGGTTGCTACCGGGGAATCTGCCCAAGCTTCTTCCAGAGCTTGACCCATTCTGTTCCATCTGGGAGGGTATGTTATTGTATATTCACGTCCTGGGAGTGACTGTCGCCTTTGACTCCCAACAGAGGGGGAAGCAAACGTGTGGTGGAGTCTTCGGGGTGGATGTGAGTTTCTTGATTTGTAAGAATGTTCAGGGTCATCCCCAGTTACCCCTGTCTTTGCTGGATACCTGAAAGGTGTGGAGAACAGAGACACTGATCTCAGGAACACTGTGTTGTCCCTCTTGTTGCTCTTTCTCCCTCCCTCCGACATACTGCTCCTGCTTGGCTGCCATTCTGTGGCACCACCATCTGTTGGAACACCGTGTCATTTAGTCATGTAGACGCTTGAAAAAATCTTTTCCTCATTCAAGAAGATGAAAAATTGCACTTGAGAGTAAAAGGATTATATCAATATAACATCACATTAGTAGTGGAGATATTAATATCTAGTCACCCTTGTATAACAATGCCTTGCAAATTTATGAGTAGAACTTGTCTGTGACAAATTATTTTAAATTTTCATAGCTGTTGTTAACAGGGATTTTTTTCCCTTCATGATAATGCTCAGTCTCAGTTTTTTGTATCCCATTAATCATGTAGCTAATTTGGATTCCATAAATTCTAGCTAACTTCATAAACAAATTCACATTCTCTTTCGATATCTTACAACTGTGTTTATTATGTTCGAGTCAGTTTATTTATAATCATTTATTTAGAACTCGAAGTTTACTTTCTTATAGAAATAATTGATGAAGGGTGCTTATTTTACCACATGATCTCAAAACTCCTTTTTATATTTATAATAAAATTGAAGTCAGTCAGGCCATTCATTAGCTTCCTCGTTAATTTATTGAGCTTCTGCTATGTACTGTGTATTATCTGCTGTGATTAGAAAGACTTTCCTATTCTTCAATGTCTCACTTTCTACTGGGGATACAGTGTGAGCAGACCAGGCTCTTTCTATCATCAAGCTAATATTTTAGTAGCAAAGACAAGCAGTAAAAACATAAGAAAACTGTAATAATTTCAGACAATAATAAATGCTCTGAAGAAAATAAATCAAAAAGAAGGAGCTGGAAGGAGTGGGACATGCTACTTTCATAGGATATGGTCGGGGAAGGCCTGTCTAGATTTTTTGTCTACATTGATCAAAGTACTTCTGGAAAATCTCAGCCTACTGGGGGAGACATGATAGGGCGTCTTGTGTGATTATCTGAAAGGAAACGGATATAGCACTTATCCCCGTGTTTTCTTTTTGTGTTGCATTTTTATTTTATCTTTGAGATGTAGTTGACATATAACACTGTGTTAGTTTTAGGTGGATAACATGGTGACTTGATAAGTGTATATGCTGTAAAATGCTCACCACAGTGAGCTTAATAACATCTAAGCCTTTGGTTGCTCTCTGATAAATGAGGCTAGAAAGATATACTCTAAGTCTGTTAGAGCTTTTTTTAACTTCTAGAAGTCATTTTTTAGTAAAGGTGGGTTATGAATTTCAGCTTATTTTTACATGCTGGAGCCAAGGCAGAATTCCTCATATCAGCTCATAATAGGAAATCTGTTTGTTACTTTCCAGTTGCTCCGCCCAGCGAGGCTCATGAAAATGTGCTTTTCAGACGGAATCAGCTCCACAAACACAGGGCCCGAGACCATGTTTGTCATGTCCCAGCCTGGCTCAGGGGACGTGCCCAGTCAGGGCGTGAGCAGGAGATGCACTGGAGGTTTCCATTAAGAATTAAATATACTCTTTCGAAGGAGAAGTCATTCAAAATCCCTGCTGAGGAGTGGTGAAGATTCACTTTTTTTCCATACAGATTTGAATAATAAGCTGTAATTATTCATGAAATACACATTCATTGAGCTTCCAGTGCCGTGTTTGGAGGAGGCTCCTGAACTCATGGAGTTTACCGAGAGAATCTAATTAATTGATTAGATTATTAGCTTTCTATTTTATCGTTTTAACACAAGGGTCCACTTTCAAATAATTATGGGGAAAAGGGTGTGGACTTTTGATTTCAATTTGACACGATCACTTGCTGACTTCCCTCTCTACTGGGGCTTTTTGTGTCCAGCCATGCGGTTTCAAATGAACGATTAATATACACAGATTAAATCACCATATTGTACTTTTTAAATATCATGCAATTTCATGTAGCAGCTATACCTCAAGGCCGAAATAAAATTTCACAATTAATTAATCCTGCATTTTTCCCAGTTCGTCGTCATGAAGTGAAGCCTGCTTCCGATATAAATAGATCTGTTAAAACCAAGGACATATTTTAGAAACTAAGTCCAGTTACAGTAGATTTGAGGTTGTTGCTCAAATTCTTTCATCATATAGAAGTGCTGTATTGATCGAGAAATATTTTAATTATAAAATTAATTCAGAGTGTTATTGCATTTGGCCAGAACCATTTTTTGGGAAGAGCAGGTAAGATCCAAAGAGGGTAGTTAGTGACCTATGGTGTCTGCCTAGTTGCCCAGCACAAGATGATGAATGAGGCCAAGCAGTTTCTTTGCTTCAGAAATCTGCACAAATCATGGACAGATTTGCTTGTAAGCAAATGGGGAAATTAAGCAGAGTCCTGAGGTGGAATTAGGGGAGGAGGGGTCGTGGCAAACCGTGGAGTTGGTGGGGGAGAGGATGGAAAGGCTTCCTAACCATCTTTCCATGTGAACGAATATAGACCCCGTCTGCACGATATTCTATGATCTGAAAAGACCACATGGATTCGCCCCGTCCCTTGTCGGTGCGTGTTTACAACCAAAGGCGTTTTAAAATGATCGGAGTTCCATTTTTAAAAAACAGAAATAATTCTTAATTAATAATTCTTAGGTATATTAAGAATGATCTCAGATTTTTTTAAAGTAGTTTTGAAATAAAAAACTAAAAGTTTCTGTTTTAAAAGTTTTAAATGATGAGGCATATAGGTTCAGAAATTCTTTGGATAGTTTGATATTTTATTAATTATATATTAATTACAGTGGCATGCCTGGATACCACTTGCCTGTGATAAGCTTCTCCTCATCTTAAACAGTTTATGCCATATCACTAGTTTCCATTTAATTATGAGAATATTACTGGAGGATGTCTGAAAATACGAGGAACACAGCTCTCTTTTCAGTCTTTCTTTTGTTAGATAGCAGTATTATTGATACATAAGACCATTATTTATTGAATTTGTAGTGACCTAAATTTGAATTTCAGTTTAAATAATGTCAATAGTTACTGATTCATTACAAATTGTTTTAAAGGTGTTATATATGTCATGATCTATAAAAATTATTGAGGTGGCATTTTATTTGGGCAATACTTGTCAACTATTTGAAAAATCAGTCAAGTAAGGTATTAACCAGCTGAGAGGGTTAAAAAACAAAAACCGCAACAGTCTTTTGATCCCTTTATATATTTGTTCCCCTTAGTTAACAGAGTGAAGGCTCGACAGTGTTTTGTAGGTCGGAGCAGTTTCTGAGAACCATGTCACCAGGTGAGTTTGGGGGGCAAGGAAAGTACCTGCTCTGTGGCTGACTCGCATCCATTCTGAGCACACTGGTTCATACACGCCGACTCCTCAAGTAAGCGTACAATTTCCTGCCGGTGAGCCGCCTCCCAGACCTACAGCTCTCTACTCGCCCTGTAGCTGTCGCTTCCTGGGCTCTGGCCAGTGTGTGTGTGTGGAGGCCATGTGGCCAGCTCAGGTCAGGTTTGTTTGGGGTCTTAGTCTGGGCACTGCTCGCCAGCAGGCATTTGCGTAGGGTCACCTCTTGGTACTTGGCAGGTTGGGGAAGGTACTCACACTTCTTCCTATCTGTGAGATTCTTAGGAAATTCCCTGCTGTTGTGCAACTTTCAGTTGAATTGAAAGTTCCTAAAAACCTGGGGTGTAACCTCCCTCGTCACCAGGGTCACCTTAGGACCTCCTTTTCTCTTGCTCCTGGACGCTGCTGGGAGAAGCAGCCTGGCTGGGTGGCGGGGCCGGCCCGGCAGCAGCTGTGACTGTGGTAACCTCGTGTGCTTCAGTTTCTTTTTGTTCTGGGAAAGCTCGTACGGCAGGCATATTTTTCATACACACCCAGCTGAAAGAAATTTGCTGACAAACTTCCTTTCAGGCAATTTTTTGAGTGTTAAGTGGAGCATTTACTGATGGTTATTTTTATATGATAAAGCATATTTCAGTGTATTTGATGTAACTTGTAGATTTTGAGATTTGAAGCAGTTTTTGGCTCCGCATTGCATGTGCCTGGAAAACTTTCAGATCTGGAAAGCTATAAACCACAAACATACTTTGAAGTACACCATATGTGCCTGGTGAGACTGTACTAGGAATGTCACAGTGGTCAGCAGATGAAAGAACGTAGCTGTCACCACACGTTGTTGGCTCGGGTAGCTGCATTATGCTGAGTGCTGGTGGACAGGCCTGAGCTGCCATATGTAAATATCCTCAAAATAAACCGTGCCCAGGTCACCGCCGTTAGGACATGGGGAAGATACTTCCTCGTGTGTTCTGCACTTAAATCTTGACTGTGGGTGGAATCAGCCATGTTCTCTCGTCTCGGTGTTCTGGTTGTTGTTTCCTGCTTACGGATCTCTGATGGCTCCCTGGCAACCCCACCGTTAGTGGGCCGGGCACATTGTTTCGAACTCTCCTGATTTAATTCCATCAAGGATTTGTTGATGCAGCATTTGTTTGGGAAAACGTAAAAAATCAATGGTTACCATGGAGTTGGAAGATTATCTTTAGATACTAAACTATTCTCTAGGCTAATCCCATAGTTACACACTGACTGTGCAATGCCTGAAGTAATAGGAACACTGTAAATCTTGATATCACTTAGGACTTTTTAGAGTACTTTGATATCCATCACGTTTGATGCCATGTGAGGTGAGAAGTTGAATATTATCCACATTTAGTAGATGAAGAAGATGAGCTTGGCTGAAGTCTGAGCAACTTCCTAAGGTTAGAACTTTCTTTCCAAAAATCAACTTTGTTGAGGCGTAACTTAACGTAAAATATGCGTATGTAAAGTAAATAGTTTGAGTTCTGACAAATGCATATACTCGTGTAAATACTGCTCTAGTTATAATATACAACACTTATTTTTATCACCCTCCACCCCGACCATTTCCCTTGTGCCTCTGCTCTCAGCTCCCTGCACACACCCCACTCGATGGCATCCGTTAATCTCCTTTCTGTCACTAGATTGGTTTTGCCTCTTCTAGAATTTCATCTAAATGAATGCACGATTGGACTCTTTTGCTCGTGTTTTTGAGATTCCCCCACGTTGTTGTATGTCGTTTGTTCCTTTTTAGTGCTTGCTATTACTCCCCGTCCGAACGCCACACTTTGTTCCCTCACCAGATGACAGGCATTGGTGTTTCCAGGTTTGGGCCGATAACAAATAAAGCAGCTCTGAACATTTGTGCCCATTTCTGGCAGGAAATGTATTTTCATTTCTCTTGGATCGCTACCTAGGAGCTGAATCGGTGGGCCGTGCGTATGTAAGTCTTTGTGACTTCTGAGTGGCTGCCAAGCAGTTTCCCAGAGTGGCTGGGCTTTCATTTCCCGCTGTCAGTGTGTTCCAGTTACTCCACATCCTTCCCAACCCTTTGGGTGTTGTGTCTCCTCGTAGATTTAATGGGCATCCACCCATAGCGTAATTCAGTGTTTTGTCGTGTGCTTATTGGCCACTCATACATCTTCTCTTATGAAGTGTCTGTGGTAGAGGTAGGAGAAGAGGGGACAACGTGGTGGGCAGAAAACAAATGCAAATCAGATGACACCACATAACGTTAACTGCATGGTTTGATAAAGAATCACTGGGTGGGGAGAGGCAGGCACGATCTTCAGGGAAGACCTCTCTGAGGAGATGCTCTCTGGGCGAGGACCAGAAAGGAGGAGAAACAGACAAGCAAGCATGCGAGGAGCCGTGGTCAGAGGCCCTGCTTTCCTTTCTCCAGCTGCCAGGTGGGCTCTGGGTGTAGGGAATGTGGACCTGACTGAGGTACCGCTCTTGCCCTCGGGAGTCCTGCAGTCTACCTGGAATTACATTCCAGGTGTGCAGGTGACGACCGCAGGGAGGGTGACTCAGTGCTTCTCAACCCTGGCTGCTCATTTGTGTCCTCTGGGAGCTTTTAAAGACAACCCCCCATGTCCTCCTTCCCATGACGAAGTCAGAATTCAAATAAGTATTTAGAACTTGGGCGGCAAACAAACACGATAAATACGACTGAAAACCCAGAGACAAAGTGGGAGAAAGTATGTGCTACCCGAATGACACAGACCTACTGTACCTCATATAGAATGAGGTCTTCGAAATCAAGAAAGATGAACCTCCCACAGAGAAAAATAGGCAATAGCTATGAGCAGGCAGTTTTCCAAGGAAAAAATGCAGATCGCTATTAAACATAGAAAAAGAGGCTCCTCCTTGTTAATCAGAGAAATGCGAAGTTGACAAAAGAGGGTTCTTAACGTTTCCGACTGATACAGGTGATTATAAGTCAGTGACATCTACCGTTGGCACAAAGGTGAGGGCAGCACGATGGTGACACGGTGGGTGGGAGGCCGGGGTCGCTTCGGCCTTTGCAGAGAGCAGGTTATATCTCCCCGAAGTTAAGTGTGGTCCTCGGGGTCCAGGAGCTCACAGTGAATTGTGCCAGAGACACAGGCAGCAGCACGATTTGTCGTGCCAAATGGTAGGAGCCGGTGTGTGCGTGTCCAGCTGCGGGGCGCACATTCAACTTTTTTGTAACAACACATAGCAGACTTGGAGACATTGCTGGGGGAGGAGGGTACTTCCTTCTTTAGATACTTTGTCATTTGGGCATTTTAAGAACCCCATGTAACACTTTTGAATTTAAAAATAGAAAACCACCACGGGAGGGAAGGGAGGACTAGAAGCTCTGTGCTGGACCAGCAGGATGAGGGAGAAGCTGGAGCGAGGGCACCCAGTGGAGGTGTTTCTGCCTGTTCAGGGGTGAGAGGTGTTGCCGGCCTGAGGTGCGACTGTGGCTGTCAGACTGAGGAAAAGGGTAGGTTTGCAAGCCGTTTCAGAAGCAGAATCTGTGAGGTTCTACTACGGGAATGTGAGGCTGGAGGAAAGAGCAGAGTCGAAGATGCCACTGACGTTTGTAAATTACGTTGCTGAGTAAACGATTATGGCATTATCACAAGTAGGAAAAGGCACACCTTTCAGCAGAAGGCGATGAGTGTCTCCAGCATGGGCTCTCAGGAGTATTTGGAGGGCACCTGAGCTCACCTGAGCCGTCACCATCTGTGCTCTCTTACAAGTCCCGTCCTCTGCAGTCTTTAGTCCTGCTGTTTGTTAGGAAATGTTACTACTACTTAAAATAGACAAAGGGCAGTTTGAAAGTGGAAGCTGGAACTCTTTCTTGTCTTGTATTCCAGAGTGCTCACTTGGCGATGGTGGACGCCCTAATGATGGCCTACGCTGTAGAGATGGTCAGTGTAGAGAAAGTGGTGGCATGTGCTCAGCAGTATTCCGCGTTCTTCCAAGCCTCGGAGCTGCCCTATGACGTCGAGGACGCCGTCATGTACTGGATAAACAAGGTAGGAGTGTACTCACCCGAGCAGAGGGAGTCCCGTCCCCAGGAAGAGGGAAACCCGCAATTCCACTTGGCCTCTCTGCTGTGGGCTGAGTGTGTGTCCCCCAGAGCTCATGTTTACGGTGTTAGGAGCTGGGGCCTGGGAGGTGATCGGATCGGAGGGCAGAGCCCTCAGGAGTGGGACTAGTGTCCTTACAAAGGGACCCAGAGACCTCCCTGCCTCCTGAGCCATGTGAGGACACAGCAGGGTGATGGCAGGAGGCAGGCCCTCAGCTGACGTCTTATCTGCCGGGGCCTTGATCTGGGACTGTCAGCCTCCAACTGTGAGAAATCAGTGTCTGTGGTTTAGAAGCCCCAGCCTGTGGGGTTTTTGTCATAGCGGACTGAACGGACTAAGATGCACTCCGTTACTCTTTTTGTTTTAAATCAAAGTGAAAGCTAAAGCTATGGAATCTTGTTAAAATTGCCCATTCCCTAAAAACAAAACAAAACAAAAACTACTGTTAAAGTGATGAAAATAGATTTCTATATATTCTGTAATATATATGATTATATTTCATAATGATTAAACTAGTTCATATCAGATGATTACAGAATTAAGAGCACTCAGAGCAGGGAACTACACACTGTGGCTGTTCAGTACATATGATTTGAACCCAAGAATGAAATCATTTTTCATGTTTCCGATGAGATGATTCTTAGGTTTGCTTGACTGAGTTGCATAAGATTATGTCGATTCTAGAATCTTCTTGGAAACTTTTATGGAACTGTGATTAGTTATTTGTGCCCCGATGATGTTTAGGTTGTCAGTTTGTCACTCCCTTTGCCAATTGGTGTGGTTAATTCCCCTTGATTCTAGTTCATCTACAACTATCACCCCAGATAAAACTAAACCTTATCTGTGAGCAAGACCTGAACAGATTCCAAAGCAGTTTTATCTTCAGTATTCTTCCTTGAGTGCTTCTGTGAAGCTTGGAACAAGAAGCTACGTATAAGACCCCCACCTCTGTCATCGTTACCTGTGACCTGCGAGTCCATGGAGAAGGCCCGTCTAACACTTTGTGCCTGGAGTTCCTTTATTTTCCATCTGTGGTGATTTTTTTCTCCGCTCCTCCTTCGCTATAGAGAATCATGGGCACATGCCAGACCAGTTCGCCATCAGATACTCTGTGACCTGCACACCCATGCAGCCGTCTCGCTCTTGAACACTCTTCCAGTTACTCTAATACCCCAGTAGTGCAATGCTCAACTTCATCATGGGTTCCACGTCACTGAGCCTTTAATTCTCACCATCTCCTTGACTTCACCCAACTCAGCACAGCTTAAGGGGTTCGTTATTCACATGGCAAGATGTCTGGAGGCTGGGCACGTCCAGGGTGAGTTAATCCGGGGCTCAGCAGCAGCGTTGTGCATGCAGGTGCTTTCCGTCTTTTCTGTTTTGTCATCTTAACTGTATAGGACATTTCTAGTCGTGGTTGTACAGTGGCAGCAGTAAGTCCAGGAGTCACACACAGTCACGACAACATCCAGCAAAAATGAGGTCTTCTGGGCTCTTCTGTGACCAAGGAGAACCTTCCCCCAGAAAGTTCCCCCTCCCACCCCAGGTCCCACTCAGCTGGTTCTCCTGCCTGTGCCTAAAGCGCCCTCTGGCCAGAAGACCAAGACTGCCATGATCGTCTGCAGCTGATGGGGAGTCTCCCTCTCGGTCTGGAAAGAGGCCTCCATAACTGAGCATCTGGAAGCTGAGCACCACCGCGGTTCTGACAGCAAGGAAGAAAGGGGGAGATAGCAACCAATTCACAGTCGGATGGGGCCCACGATACCTTTCCTGCATGCGCCAAGAAGCACGTGTACCTGCTCCGAAGGGTCACTTGCAGACCCACAGCTGTGGGAATCTCCCAGGCAGTGGGGGACGGAGAATCCTCTCTGCAGATTCAAAAGTACTGACAATCAAAAGTCATGAAGCTCTGGGGAGTACCGAGCACACGTAAGAGTCAGGAGTAAACATGACATGACAGCTCCCCTCCCAGAACGTCAGAAAGGAGCACAATCTGAAACAGACGATGCAAACAAAGGCTGAAATGACTGAAGACAAAACATGGAGAAAAACCACAGGAAGGAATAAGGCACCGCGGAGGGCATATTGGGAAAAGAATCAAATAAAACTTCAGAAATGAAAAATTTTAGTTATTGAAAACTCAGTTTAAACAGAAGATTAGATATAGTTGAAGAGGGAGTTAGTTACCTGAGAGCAAGTGACCCAGACTGAAGCCCGAGAGCTGAGGTAGAATACAGGAAACCGAGGCTGATGGACGTGCCTGGTGGCCTGACTGGAATTCCGAAAAGAGAGAATATATTTGGGGAGACAGTGAATGAAAATTTTCTACAACTGATGAAAGATATAAACTTTCAAATACAGGAACCACAGTGAGTTCCAACCTGGATAAATTAAAATAAATCCACACCTGCATGTAGTATAGTAATGGAATCGCAGAACTCTGAAGATAAAAGACAGTCCCTTAAAGGAATGACAGAGTGAGTGGCAGCAGACTTCGAAGCCAGAAGACAGTGTAGCGGACTGTTCAAGATGTTGAAGAAAAATAACCATGAGCCTAGATTTCTGCACCTTTGATTCAGGACTAAAAGTGAAATCAAGATTTGTCTAAAGACCAGTAGTTTATCAGTCAGGCCTTTGCACAGAGAACTACTAAAGGGTGTACTTCAGGAAGAAAGAAATCGAACCTAGAAGAGAGAAGTGGGATGCAGGAAGCAATGATAAAGAGAAATTGGTATATACATGGGTAAGTTTAAGTAAGTGTTATTAAAATCAGCGCAGTGTCTAATTCTGAGGCCCTTTAGAAAGGACTAATTGTAGGTGAAATAGCATGGAACATGAAAGGAGGTGATTTGAATTAAAGCCTTTCTAACATTCGTGTGTTCAGGAGGGAAGTAAAAATATTGACTAACCTTAGGCTTACACATATATCAGGGAAAGGATACACATTACTATTTTATATTTTAAAATGAAAAAATAAATAAAAGCTAGTGCATATTTTTAAATTAATGGGTATTTTAAAATGAATGTACCATTCTAGCTCATGTGTTTTTAACTAATTTGTTTTGCTAGAGCCAACTTTTGTTCTGGCGTTCTCTGGGTCACTTGTCCTCACCACTGGTTCACGAGGTGGCCTACCTGTAACTCAGGGTGGGCTCTCGGACACAAACCGTTAGCTTTTATACTTGAGTTGCCCAAGGGATGTCATGTTTCTGCTTGGATAGTAGAACTTTCTCCTCGCATTTGGGAACTGGTTTGAGAATTACGAAGCTAATTATTTCATTTATCCATTTTGTGTACCCAAGTAGTTAAATAACTCTAAGTGAACTGTCTTGTAGTTTTTTTGTGTTCTCCCTATTCTAGGAGGTAATGAATTACAAACGTGTAAAATTGTCTTGTAATTATGATTTTGGCGTTTTGGGTAATGTATACCATTATTATATCAGCTCACAGTATTTTGATGAGGGTTTGCCAAAGCCCTCACAGGTATATAACTACCTGCCATGACTTTGAGGTGGTGTTTCTAAATAATGGCAGTAGTTTCTATTTATGGCGTGTGTGCTATGTGCCATGCACTTTATTTGGTACCTTTTACACATTATCTCTTTTAGTCTCCGCTCGCTCTTGTGGTATAATGGTTATCACACACTTAGCTGCTTACACAACACCCTTTCAGTATCTCAGTTATTCACTTCCTTCTTTTTAGCATCTCATGATACCAGTGTCTGGGGTCAGGAACCCAGGCGTTGCTTAGGTGCACCTCGTCTCATAGCCCCTCACACGGCTGCAGTTGAGGTGTCAGCCCGGCCTGGGGCTTATTTGAAAGCTCGACTGTGGCAGGACCTGCTTCCGAGCTCAGGTGGTTGTTGGCAGGGTGCATTTCGGGCAGGTGGGCTGACGGCCTCCATTTCTCCCTGGCTGTTGGCTGGAAGCTGCCTTCAATGTGGGCCTCCCCGTGGGGCAGCTCCCAGCATGGCAGCTTTTTCATCAAAGCCAGCAGGAGAGAGTCTGCTGGCAAGATAGAAATGACAGCATTAGGTCACAAATCACAGAAGTGATAGCCTATCACCTTGGTTGTATTCTGTTCTGTTGCTTAGAAGCAACTGGCAGGTCCTGCCCACACTCCAGGGCCTCACTGGGGACCATCGTAGAGCCATGACCCCAGACCTCACTGGGAAGTAGGTGTTATTCAAACCAGCACCTAGGTTCAGCGATGTCAAGAAATTGCTAAGATCACAGCTTATAATGGGGGTTTTGAGTCGGACCCGGGTCTCTTCCATTCTGCTGTCTCTCAGAGTGTTTTATGCAGCCAGGTGGCCCTCTGGGAGGTCTCGGAGCGCGGCAGACTCACAAGCCAAAGTGACCCTGTATGTTGATTAAACTCCTTGTAACGCCTTAGATAACATCACAAACAGAGGAGACCCTCGGCAACTGTTGTTAATTCCATTTATCATAACTTCAAATTCTCCAGTCACTTTTTTTAGCCAGTGATATGAATTTTCGGCAATAGAGTTGAGAAAATTATTGATTTAGTTTAGCGTTTATAGCAGCTGATAATGGCGTTAATATTTCCTAGCGTGCCATTATTAATTAAACATTTATTTATTATTACTAGAGCGACTTTAAAATCATTAACTCAAAATCCAAAATTATGTAAATATGCTGAATAAATATTTTATGCACTAGGGAGACTGTTTCTTAACCTTTTTGCACTGGGGGCTATTTGAGCGACCCGATAGGAAATAAACTAGCACTCCTCAAAAAGCTTCCACATGCAAAAATTTTTCATGTATTTTAACTGGCCTTCTGACCACACTCAGACCCACGTACAGTCCAGGGCGTGTCTGTGACGTCACAGATTCAGAACTTGATTCAAAGTGCAGCATTGCCAGTGCAACGTTAGGGAAAATAATTTTATTTACTAGTCTAAAAGAGATTGTAAAATTTTTACCAAAAAAAGGTTTACTGCTTCCTGAGCATTAAAACTGAAGTAACCGAAAACCTTTTCTTCTCCAGCACTCCAACCTGTTCCTGACACACAGTAGGTGCTCAACAACAGTTAATAAATTAATGATGCATTTTAGATTATCAAATGTAACACCTGTAAAGTACTTTTTTCTGGTTGGGAAAATGAAATTTTCTTCATTTAAGTGGTACTGACATTTAGCATCGGAAGTTGACCACAGACATTTTAAAATACATGTTATTTTGTTATATATGAATATAATTTCAAATTGATGTTTCTGTATTTTAAGGTAAATGAACATTTGAAAGACATAATGGAACAAGAACAGAAATTGAAAGAACATCACACAGTTGAAACTCCAGGAGGTCAAAAGGTAGATATTGCAAAGAAAAAATTGGTGCCTTTATGAGACTCGACATATGTTAACATCCGTGTATTGTTTTGGGAAATGTTACCAGTTGTGTTCATTAAGTTGTTATTTGATGATGGGAACTGTACCCTAGAAAGACGTGCCATAAATACCACGTAAGTGGTGTACACAGTGAAGAAGAACAAAGTGAAGCTTAATTGGATGGTGGTGTTTAGCAGAAATGGTTAATGACTCGAGCCGTATAATTATATTCCAGGAATTGTAAGTTGTACAGTGGTCACTCTGTGAAGAAAGAAGAAACGGTAACATGGATTCATTCTTTAAAATTCCTGAACAGCATTTAGAGTTTTCTTCTTAGAATGTTGGTGCTTGTGATATGCTAAGACCACAAGTATATTTTCTACAGCATAGTATTTCTTACATGTTTTGAAATGGATTATAATGAGAGCCCGTTAAACATGGATAGTATTTGAGTTGAGGTATAAGAAGTTATAAGTATTCAGAACCCTCATTTTCCATTCAGACAAACACTCTTCAGTGTTATCCCGCATTTGGGCTGACCCTACTGGTCACTGGTACTTGTCAGAAGAGAAAGAGAAAGAAGGAAAGAAAGGGAAAGCTGTTGGTGTATTACCAACTTCAGTGAAAAAGTTTTGGGGAAGATCACCTAAGATTTTGTCTGAGTTTGATGTTTGGGGATCCAGTGACCCCATTTAGCTTACTGACAGCTCCTGACAGTATTGCCCGGGCTTGCCCCTTCGTCTTTGTGGGCATCCTTTCTGCTCAAGTTGAAGAGGAAAGGAAACCGCTTTGCCCATCACCCCAAACTGTGTGCTCCCTCTGCCTGCCTTCCACCAGCTTCTGCCCCACCTCCTGCCTGGCACTCCCCAGCCCGTCCCTTTCCCATCCCCCAGGAGCTGAGACCTTTGCCTTGGAGATGGGTATAACCTCACCCCCACCATTGCTCCTGGCTCTACCGAGGAATGAGGTGCCAGTGGCATTGGCCTAAGTGATGACACTAATGGCCTTGCCCAGGTGCCGGTCCTGTTGTCTGTGCCCCACGCAGCTGCAGACAGAGCCCACACTGTTGGGTGATAGCACATCTTACCTTTTGTCCTTGTCAGAGATTCTCATTTCGTGAAACTTCTTTTCACAGCCATCTTCTTGGTCAGATATGTGGTTGTTGAAGCTTGCTTGTATATTAGTCGTGTTGGGCCAAAATTAAAATCCAAAGGTATTGCTTTAGGTATCAGGTCCTCTGATGACGTATTCTGATTGTTGAATTGGTTGGTGTCCCAAGAGGAAGGCGTTATAAGCAGTGCCAGCCTAGAAAATGTCTTGTTCAGTTTGCTAATGTGATTTTCTCTATTTTTTTTCAACTTGCCCTTTTTTGCTTCTACTACTCCTTTTGATTCTAAAGTAGGATGCCCAGTTAAATTTGAATTTAAGATAAACAAGAAATGATTTTCTGGTATAAGTGGCATGAATATGTTGTATTTTTATTTGCTAAATCTGGCGACCCTGCTTTAAAGATCTCTAGAGGGTATGGCCCGTGACATGAAGGCCAGCATGCATTCTCTGCGGCCGCACGAGTCGTGATCGCAAGTCAGACCGGTTCTGCGCTGGCGGCCTCGTGGGCCTCGTTTTATCTGTCAAAACTAAAGGTTGGATTGAATGGCTCCTAAATTCTGCAACTACAGTGATTCTCAGATTTTCCCTTCTCAGTATATTAGTAAACGTAAAGTACTGAAAACGAAAGGTTGGTGAAAGCAGTAAGTAGTTGGTTATCATAAACTTCCGTATACGCGTGTCTATAAACGGGTAGGTAGGTAGCTAGGTAGGTAGGTAGGTAGGTAGGTAGGTAGGTAGGTAGGTAGGTAGGATAGACATCATTAGCAGGTTTATGATAACTGGCAGTGACGCGTGTAAGGCCTGCGGGAGGCAATGGGCCTGCACAGGGTCTTAGCAGGTTTCATGGCCGTGTTTGCAAAGTAGGGCACTCGGCCACAGGGAGTGAACCAAGTGCAGACGCTAAGTTGCAAGTAAAAGGCACGTTTGGGAATAGTGAGGGGACCATTTGGGTGGTTTTGAAAGAACTGTAAATTTATGGCTTTGTATTCTTAAGCTTAGAATAGTAACGATAGACAGAGTCAAATTTGTTTCTCAAAATATTAAAGATACATGTGTACTCAGTGTAACATTTACCACTTTTTCAAGAGAAATATTGGCAAGGTGTTCTACAGGGGGGTGGTAATTGCATGAAAGAATTACCTTTGGAGAAAAGACATTCACTGAGCTCTAATTGCTTTTCATTTAAAGGTATGGTCTCAAAATAGACTACACTTTCCCCAGTGAGAGTAGTGTATGCTCTGCTCGATTACCTCAGCCCATGTGAATTTCCGCCTTAACCAAAGCGCCTTAGCAATTAAAAACCATAACCCACTTTTTTGTTCAACTCCATTTCATCAAACAGCACCTAAAATACTATTTGAGAAAAGGGTTTGAAGTCACACGTGTTTGGGAAACGCTGCCTGGTCTGTGCTCTTTTAAGAATATCACAACTCATTTTAGTAAGTCAATGCCTAGTTAAGGAGCCTGTCTAGCTGTTTCCCAAACATACTTGGTTTTCAAACTCTTTTATGAATGATGTATGCTAATATCTCATAGAATAAGTGTTCTTTGGAGCCGACTTTGGGAAACATTAATTTGTGATGTTGTAATTGATTTAGTTATCTATTTCATATGTAGATAACTATATAAAACAGACACTTGATGTTCTAATACAGTATTCATTCTCAGATGCATTATTTGGTTTGATTCTTAGATGTACCGTGGTTTCCTTTTTCATACTACTATTTTATTTAAATAATTGTGAAGACTTGACCTGCCTTGTTTAGAATTCTTCCCTTAAGATTCCATTCTATTGTTACAATTTATCCTGTGTGCACTTTTGTGGTCAGTGCTTATTAAGTTCTTTCCTCGAATCTATTGCCAGCGTCCCTTTTCTCTTTCACAGTAATTTACTCGCCTTTACTGCTAACACAGTACCCCATTTCTGGAGTACGCCCCTGTTGTATTATCAGCTCATTCAGTGTAGTTAAGGGAGGAACTGGGCATTTTAAACATTTTTAAAATTCAGAGGTGGTACCATGATTTTTTTCCTCCAAGCAGTATTTTATAGATGATTTGGCCTGAAGAGATGGATGTATTAGATGTCCTAGTAGCATGGTTTTAACATTTGCCTAAGAGTGCTATAGAAATTAGATTTCTCCACCAACTGTATAAGTCAGTAGTCTTGTGCATTTGGACAGAAGACCCTACAAAGATTTGGGTTGTAGACTTCGTAGGACTTTTTAAGAACATTTCTTTTAAAATATTTCAGAGAAAAAAAATGGAAGATAAGTAGAAGAACGCTATCTACTCTTTACCCAGATTCATCAATTTAACATTTTCTCATGCCCCCCTCTCTCCATGTGTGTGTGTATGTATACACACACACACACATACACACACATACAAATGTACATTTTTCTGAAGCATTTGAAAGAGTTTGTATACATCATATTCCTTTACCCCTTAATACATCAACATATATATATATATCCTAAGAACAAAGCTGCTCACTTCCACAGCCACAGTGCAGGTAATTTAATGTCAGGGTAACACTTTGATCAGACTTACAGCCTATATTGCAATTTTGTCAGTTGTCCCAATCGTACTTTATATATTTTTTCCAGTACAAGATCCAATCCAAGATTATGTATTTAGTTGTTGTATCTCTGGTCTTTTTTAAACTGAAACAGTTCCTCAGCTTTTCAGTTCTGTTCATGACCTTGACATTTTTTAAGAATACAGGTCATTTTCATAGAATACCCCTCAATTAGGGGTTTTCTGATATTTCCTCACAATTAGATGAAGGTTGTGCTTTAACTTAGACTGGAATACTGTGTATAATAAATTGTGTCCTTCGCGTGGTATTCTGTCCAGAGGCACATGGTACCCATTTGCCCCACTAGATGACGTCGGTTTGAATAAGTTAAGATATTGCCTAGTTTCTTGACTGCATGGTTATTATTTTTCCTTTTGTAATGAGTAATTTGAGACTGTAAATATCCTGCCCTCTTCAGCGTTTCCCCTCACTCTAGATTTCGCATTCATTGATGATACCTACCTGAATTCGATTTTACTGTGATGGTCACAAAATGATCATTTTCTAACTCCATCCTTTCTTCTGTGCTTATTAGTTAGGATTCTGTTATAAGCAAGTCTGTTCTCTGTCTATCATCTCTTTATTATCTGTGTGAATTTATGGATTCTTATTTAATGGATTGTCATCTATTTCTGTCCGGATATATTTATAATTTAAATAAACTTATATATTCTAAACGAAAGTATTAATTACCATTTAAAAAATGTTGTGGGAACTATAAGCTTGGAATGCCACTAGCGGAAACTTGACTGTAACTTGTTAATTGAAAATAATTCTGATGAATTTTCCCTTTACTTCTTGCTTTCCCTTTGTTTCTGCTGCTTCCTCTGAAGTCTCCTTCCAAATGGTTTTGGAAACTGGTTCCAGTAAGTTTGCCCAGCTACTTCAATGTTCTCTCCAGAATTGTAATCACGGAACGGTATTGTTTCTGTCTTGCCGATAGTCATTTCATGTAATTCTGTTAGTCACTACATAGAGATGGGATTTTAAGGTATTTGATCCTAATGTAAAATGGGAAGATAAAAAAAATCTATCCAAGATTTGGATTAGAAGCTTTAAAAATAATGTAAAGTATAAGCACCCTTTTGATATGATCTTGTCTGTATTCACAGACCGTCAGTAACTAGGTTAAAAAAAGTATGAATATAGATTCTCATTAGTTTTAATAATTTTAGTAAAACTGAATATGAATTACATGGTAAATTATTGTATTTTAAAATTATCTTTTTGAAAGAATCATTTTCTTTTCAACCTGAATTATAGGGGACACTGTGTGTGATAAAAAAAAGTGACAGATTCTCTGTATCTTTACCTGTATTGGATGTAAACTATATTCAATTCTTATTGGACTTGAATCGTTGATCTTTCAGGATTAAATCTCAGGGCGAGACCACTGAAGAAGTATTTTACACCCTCAGAAGTAAAAATGGAACTGAGAAATACAACGTGATGTTGAAAGCAAGTGTGCTGCCCCTGTTAAGTGCCAGAGTTCTCAGCTCATGGGAAGAGCAGGGACTGTTTCCGTGCAGCGCCTTGATAAGCACGTAGCACAGTCGAGACTAAATGACTGTAGCTTTGAGAATTGCACATGAACGTCCGGGAGTCGCACACGACTTCAGGATGAGCGTTGGGTTACCTAACGCAGCGCTGGCGTGCCACTCATCCGTCTCTGAGTGTCGTTCTGAGCTGTAGACGTTTCCTACTAAAGCTCAGTAAAGGGGTGTGAGTGTGTGCGCCTTGTGCAGAGGGCTACTTGGCAGAGAACAATGCAAGCACACAGTCCAGTTCTTTCCAGGACCCTGGGCGCTCAGCTCAGTGCAGTGCAGACTGCAGGCTGAACACAGGCTAGTGCTAGAGCTCGGGGGAGTCTGAGGGCAAGCGCAGCCCATTTGGAGGCTTTCCAAGGACTGCTTGGTTCTTAAAGAAAGTAGTGTAAGATCTGGAACTGTGCTTACCAAGGGTGAGAATGGAAGCCTAAGGCTGGAGGCACTCCTGCTTGATTTCTCTGGATCTCTCCTCCTTCCTTCCTTCTCCTCTCCCTTTTTTTATGGTTGATTGTTTAACTGTCTACTAGCAGCAAAGTGAGGATGTTTTCTAAGGACTGCAAAAATAGTCAATTCAGGAGTTTATATGGTGCATGTATGTAATTTTTTTCTGAATATAGGTACTCTGTGAGTTTGGATCGTACTGTTAAATGTAGGTGTCTAGCCGACACTAGTTAATGAGAGCCAGCTTCTCTGAAAATCTTCAAGAGGGAAAACGTCCCGCGGTTCTTGTTCTGGGTAGCCAGTGAGAGGGAAACAGGAGTGACTGTCTCCTTCTTCCTGAAGGCGTGTGCTTCTCCGAGGCCACCATTGCAAGGAAATCTAGCTTCACCACCAAATATCAAGTGTTTCTCTTTCAGTACATTCTTTTTCTATCTTTATTTCATAATTGTATTTTAAAATATAGAGATGACCAGTTTAGATGGAGTTAAAAGAAAAATTAGTTTTGATTAAAAAAAAACTATTTGAATAATATTTTAAAACTTTGTCACTAGCCAAAATCCCCAATCTTTAGTCTTATCTGAATCTAGGGAAATAAATTTAGTTATTGTAAGACTTTAAAAAAAAAAACTTTGAAGAACAATAAGCAACATAATCGTGTATTTCGCTAATAAAATACCTGACTATGTGTCATCATCACATCTCCAGCGTTGCTTTTCCCGGCTTTAGGAGAGCTGAGAGCCGCTGACAGGCATTTCCTGCTGTGTGCCCAGTGGTGTACATAGCACTTTATGTCCGGCATCTCGTTTAATCCTTCAGTGGTCTTGTGAAGACAGGTACTGTTGGTCCCATTTTACAGATGGGGAAACTGAGAAAGGAGAGTTTAAGTAACTTGTCCAGGCTCACAGAGCTAGTAAGTGGCAGCACCAGGATTGGAACCTGGGTCGTCTGTCTCGGGAACTTGTTCTCTTACCCACTAAGTTTCACAGCTGCCTCATTTTTAGAGAACTGTTTTATAAATGTCTATCCAGTCACACTGAGCAATCTTTAACAACCGAAAGTCTCTCTTGTTTTTCTGAGGGGGAGCCAAAACCCTTATACTTGCTCTGCTACTGGTTAATGAAACCTCAGTTGGGAGGGTTTTTTCAGTTTCACAGTTGTTGCAGTTGACTGGCTTTACTGTAACAAGCCAATGATAAGCCGGAATGTCTTGGGGATATTATTCCAGTTCCTCAGAGTCAGGTTTCTAATCCCTGAATTTCCTTTAAGGGTGGTCCTGGATTCTTCGCCCCCGTTTTGACAAGTTGGGTGTTCTTTCTGCCCCAGCAGGACCCTTGCGGTTCCCTAGGAGAACCGGAAGTCCAGAGGGGCCGCCATTAAGCTAGAGGAATTGTCCTGGGCACTGAGGGCAGAGCTGATGGTTTGGGCACAGAGTCTTCAAGACCAGTTCCTGATGCTTCTTTATTTAAATACTTGGGCTAACTGTCATTTCACGGAAATTAGCCATATAATGTTATATTAAGTGCTGGCTTCAAGATGCGAGTGCTGCTGCCGTGTTTTTCACTTTGTTCAAGTAATGTCTGGCATTATTGAGAAAAGAAGGGTGTTGGTGAGTAATTCTCATTTCTCTGGACATATTTTATTCATGATACATTTGACCACAGTATGGAGTTTTCTTGTATGTTGTTTAGTACTTTATTTTCATCGCTTTCTTTTTTTATATTTTAGGCTCGTTATAGGAAAGAACAAACAATGCTTAAGCAGCTGCCTTGCATTCCAGTGGTAGAAAATCTGCTGAAAGATGGTACCGATGGCTGTGCTTTAGCTGCCCTCATTCATTTTTACTGTCCTGGGGTTGTCAGATTAGAGGGTAAGTGCTCCAGGGAAATATTTCTGAACTGCAGATAGATGGTAACAAATGTTTAAGACAATATTTAATAAATAATACGGCTTTCTTAAAAAGAACAGTTATGTATAATCCTAAAGAGGATAGTTGAGTAGGGCAGTGCTTGGCTTCTAAGTCTTTCTGTGTAATGATCACCATATTTCTCTGTATGTTTGTTAAAACAGATTCCACCTAATCGTGTATTTGTACTAAGTTGCTGATTATGAAATGGGTATGAAATGTATATATTATCAAAATTAACCCCAAGTCATTGCCTTGCTCTTTTCCTATTTGAAGATATTTGTTTGAAAGAAACCATGTCTTTGGCTGATAGCCTGTATAATCTGCAGCTGATTCAAGAATTTTGCCAAGAATATTTGAACCAGTGTTGCCATTTTACCCTGGAAGATATGCTCTATGCTGCTTCGTCCATAAAGGTACATTCAATAATTCTCCTTTCCTTTGTTTGGTTTAAAAACATATAATTAGATACATAAATGGCCTAACCACTTTAAGTTTAAATGAACTGTAATATCAGTCAGAAGAGCTTTTGGAAAAAAATAGCTTTTGCTTTTTCCGCTTATTTTATGTTTTTTAATACACTGTTAGCTACAGGTTTTTTTTTACAGTGTAAAGCTAACCTTACAGTCCTAGTACAAACTTGATCTGTCATCGTAATGTTAGCAAAACAGAGGCCAGGCCAGTCAGTATTCCGCAGCTCAGATGCTAACACAGTGGTGGGAGCGTGAAGAACTACCGGTCGGTAACCTGCAGCTTCCAGCCGCTCTGTGGACTGTGTCTGGGAAGAAGGAGCCCTCGGGTCCCAGAGCTGGACACGAGACCTAGGGAGGCAACGGCTACAATCGTCTGGAAATGAACCTCCTGAAAAGGTCCATTGTACGAGCCGCTCCCTTGCTGCTTGTCCCTTGCTTCATATTATCACACTGCCTGTTAGCGCTAGGCCACTGCCCACTGCCCTTCTTTCAAGACTCACGTACGTGCACCTAGTAGTGGTGGTGACAAATCAGTGAACAAAAGCAGGATCCCTCTCCTTCTAGAACTTTCCTCCTAGTGGTGAAGCACGTGGCTCCGGCAGAACTGCTTCGGAATGGCAAACTGAAAAGCAGCTGCTTGTTCCAGAATTTCATGGCAGGGATTAATCCTTGGTTGTTCCTCGCAGCCCTAGCCACAGAATCCCTTTGTCTCTCACACACCTGCCCCAAGTTTACCACTTGTGTTTCCAGGTTTCAGGACTAAATAGTCTTACAGTAGGTTTTTACGTCTGCCTGAGAGGAACAAGTTTATTTCAGTCCTAATCGCAGCTCCAGTGCCGACTTCAACAGACTCTGCCATGGACCCATCACAGCGGTGCCTTGTGATTCTTGAAAGTCTTACTCCCCAGTATCTCTGTGCTTCACCTGTTTCTGGATTACCACAAGGTAGAAGGTAGAGCCAAGCGGAAAGGCATTGCTAAGCTAAACCACTATTTTTATCGACCTAGAATACTGCCCACTCCCCAGTATCTGACGCAGCAAAAGAAAAACCTTGATTAATTTAGGTTTCTACCTTGCCATTTCTGTCAAAATAGAATTAGGGAACATGAGCTCCATGTCTATCTTGTTAATGCCTTCTCTGGCACTTACCTGTTAAAAAATTTAAATACTACGTCTGTAATGTCAAAGGAAAAAATGATCTCATTAGATACGTTGAGACATAGATTTATTACATTGTTTAAGTTGTATACCCTGGACTTCCAATAAGTAATACAGTGTTTCCCCAAAAATGAGACCTAGAGGGACAATCAGCTCTAATGCGTCTTTTGGAGCAAAAATTAATATAAGACCTGGCTTTATTTTACTATAAGACTGGATATAATATAATATAAAATTTTAAAAAAGAAGATAATTATGTACAGAGAAGCCATTGCTCACTTTCTGTATTCTCTGCTCAGTTATTAGAACCACAGCTTTGTCTTCAACTGACTGTTTTAAGACTTGAAGCCTTTGAGAGGTTTCCTGGCCCATATACACTTTCACACTTTCCACATAGTGACAACCATTTATGTGGGTGAAGGAAATGGGCTCTGGCTTCCCTTCCGTGTGGCAGTAGAGACTGGCATGGCCTCTCAGAGGGCAGCTTGACATGTTCCAACCAGACTGGAAGTGCACAGAAGGCGGGATGAGTGTGACCCATGGCGATGAATGGTTGGAAACAACTCATCGCAGCAGGGACACAGCCTGAATGTTGTGTGATATGGCTGAGCTATTAAAGGAACGAGCTAGAGGTGTTTTTGCTGATACAGGAAGCTCTCCAAGACATTACTTTTTTATTCTCCAAGACATTAAGTGAAGAAAGCAGGCGGCAAACATTATATATAGCGTGATGTAATTGATATAGTATTTTTTTTAAATCCTTTTTCTTTTTTATGTAAATCTATATACATATGGAGATGCATGGGAAAAGGTCTATAGAAGATAAACACAAAACCTTTAACTGTGGTTTCTTCTGGGTGTGGCATTAGGATTTGGGGGAGAGGAGTTAAAGCATATTTTTACTTTTTATTCTATATTCTATATCTGTACTCTGTATTGTTTACATTGTTTAAGAGTGTTACTATATAGCCACTTGGCTGTGTTAACTAAAAGGAGGAAAGAAAAGCTTGTAAATGAAATTGATTTGGTGTCATTCCTGGAATATAGTAACAGATTTATTGCTGTTTAATCACCATAAATTCAGAAAGAAATGATCTTCATAAGGTTTAGTCACTGGGAAAATTATTTCTTACTTTGCTGACATCTTGTGGCCAAACAGTATAATTGTGTTATTAGGATGATTATCTTAGCAAGGTGCTTCAAATATTTTTTCCAGCAGCAGATAATCACTGAGCACTACACAGTGTTTTCCCAAAAGATACAGGCAGCTTTCAGATAACTGTGCTAGTAGAGGGGAACCAGCACCAATACTTTCAATGTAATTTTACACTTTGGCTTTAAAAGTATACAGTAGAGATAAATATAAAGAAAAAATATAAATCACAGTGATGTTATCCAGAGATATTCCCTGTCAGCATTTGATGTTTTGTCAGCTAGCCTTTTTTGTTATGTATTTGTTCAATACATACTTATTTACCATCTATTACAGACCAGGCACTGTTTTAAACACTGAAGAGACAATGATGAGCATGAGCTTTGTCCTTCTAGACCCGATTGTCTGGAGGGTGAGGTGAGGACCCCCGTAGAATGTGGCATTAGATGCAGGTGGAGAAATTTAAAAAGGGACCCAATCAGGTGCCCTCTTGGAGGTCTTGGAGCCCATGGTCATTTCCCAAGAGCATGGAAAGTGTGTTCATTTTGAAAAGTTTGTTTGGCTTAATAAGCTAAAAGAAGCAATTTTGTTCTAAATAAGAGATGCAGAGAGTCTGAAATCAGAGTGATCATGGTGAAGATGGAGAGAAGTGGGTGGCTGCAGAGAACCTTTGGACGCACACTCTGCCCTGCCGGCTTTGGTGGTGAACCAGATATGGGAAGGGGGATGGGAGGCGCACAGGGGTGACGCCTGGGCCTCTGTTTGCTCAGGGGATGGTGGTGCCGTTCAGTGAGGTGAGACGGGGCAGGAAGAGAGGGCTGGGGAAGGTCACTAGTTCAATTCTGGGCACTTGAGGTGACCTTGAGATGTCCAGGAGAAAACGCTCTGAAGGCCATGGCGTGTGTGAGTGTGGTCAGCACCGTTGGGAGCCACTTGGTAGCTGACAGCCATGGACGCAGTCTGCAGAGGGGTGTGGGGAGGGAGGAGGCAGGAGGTCAAGTGAGGCGAAGACTGAAGGCGGCTGATTTCCCAACATGGTGCGTCATGGTGACCTGAGCTCCTGCCGTGTTGGCGGGCGATGCCCTGGGTGCTGGACCCGGTAGACGCGGAGTCGGAGGGCATGACGGGTTGTCAGGAAAGGCCCACATCAGAGGAGTTTGTGCAGAGGGAAGAGGCTGTGAGGCGTCCCAAGTGATGCCTGCATTTGGTTTTCAATGGCAGAGATTTGAGCGTGTTTAAAAGCCAAGTAGGCAGAAGTCAATTGAGGGGAAGAATAAATGTACAGGAGAAAGAAAGATAATTAAGAATGTAAAGTTTCCGAGAAGGTAAGCAGGAATGGGATCCAACACACAGCCTTAGGGATTAAAACAGTCGCTTTTCTTTTTATAAAAAAGTCACAAAGTTTAATGACTGCTTAAAATACTATGTGTTTGGGGGTGGCCGGTTGGCTCAGTTGGTTAGAGCGCGGTGCTAATAGCACCAAGGTTGCCGGTTTGATCCCCACGGTGAGCTGCACCCTCCTTAAAAAAAAAAATAGTATGTGTTTGTATACATGTTTGAATATTCTGGTAATTTATAGGTAAAAGCGAATGCTGCAAGTAGGAAGCCTACCAAATGCCGTTCACCACGGTTCCTTATTGTCCGTAACACCCCAGACTCCAACCACCTACACGATAGGTCCACTGAAAGGCCTGCCAGCGTCTCAGAGCTAAAGCTTATGATCCCTTCCTTCACAAGCTCCCCATTTCATTAAATGGTACTATCACTTGCTGAAGACAAAAACCCGAGACACCCTGGGTTCTCCTCTTTCCCTCGGTTCCTCCATACACAATAGCCTTCTGGAACGGCTGGGTAAGAGATGAGTGTCTGAAAGTCACCACCTCAAATAGGAGAAAACAGAGAGCTGAACTCTAAACGAGTGTGGAGCCTTGGGGATCATTCATAGTTAACAGGGAGGAGGGAGGCCAGGCATTGAAAAACAGTCATATTTCCAACGGTAATTTTGAAAACTGAAATTTAATGTAAGACGTCCCTCATCAAATATTAATCAATTTGATAGTAACCGTTTTATTAGATGCTAAATACCCAGAATTTGAAAGACATGATTTATTTTAAATAATTATAAAAACAGATTTTGTGTAGTTTTTAACCAGATGCCTGACAATTAAAACAATTCTTCATGTTAAAGCTTTTGTGATATTAAAACAATTCTTCATGTTAAAGCTTTTGTGATATATGCCTTTAAAGATACAAACTTGTAAAAGAAATAGGCTCTTGAGGACCCGCTTAATCCCTTTAATTTTAAGCTGTTTTAACAATTCACGTTTCCAACTAAAATTAGAAGGCAAATGACATTTTGACTTATCCTTATTAGTAACTTTTTAAAACTAAGTAAGTACATTAAACTGTGTGAATGTTTTTGTATATTTCAAATTTATTAAGAATTAGCCATAACAACCTAGAGTCTCTGTCACTTAGTGCTTGTTTTACTGTTGAGTTCAGCATTATCCAGCACGTAGATGTAATATTTTTAAACTAGACACCGGATTACATTTTGGAGAAATTTTTAGGGATCTGGAAAGAGCTTAATTCTTTTGTAAACGATAACCGGTCTTAGAGTGTGAAAGGCTGTTTGCATACTACAGCCTTCTTCTTTGGAAGAAGGACCCCTTAGACGTTACCTGCACGTTCTACAGTTAGTGGTATTAACGCTGCCAGACGAACCGGACCAGCATTCTGGAACGGTAGAGAATGTGAAGAATTGTTGTAAATTTTACCTACAGACGCTAATATTCTAGTCTAGGTTTAATAGCCTAGAGTGGATATACTCCACTGATGGATGAATGACATTTAATCCATGTTTTAATGGGTAATTGTCACTACTTCGGGGTCCAGTTTCACCTGATTGTTCTTTCCATTTCTTACCTCTCTTCACAGAGTAATTACCTGGTGTTCATGGCAGAGCTCTTCTGGTGGTTTGAAGTTGTGAAGCCGTCGTTTGTGCAGCCCCGTGCGGTGTGCCCACGAGGAGGTGACCAGTCGCTTACGTTTAAGCAGTTTAAGTGTTCCGACAACAGGCGGCAGGGAGAGTTTGTGTCGGCTTCTTTTAGAGGGAAGCCTCCCATTGTTCATGTTCCAGCCAGTAGGCTTGCTCAGTTCCGAATATTTTAATATTTAAAGCCACTAAATTCTCTATGAGACACAAATGACATAGGAAAGGAAAAGAAAATGGAGAGGATGGCTCTTGGATTTGAATCCTGATCTTGTAGAACTTTTAGCTTTAACTATTTGTTCACTTTTTCTCTTTGCATCTTTTATCCCCATCCCTAGCTTTGATTCCCTATTAGATTCTGAGTTTTTAACATTGTTACCAGGAATCCACTCAAATTATGGCTTGGTTTTAATCTGCCATTTGAATTTGGCATTAAACTATATTAAAAATGTATATACACACATATATATATATATATACACACATACACCTAATAGGTTTTGTGATTGTTATAGTATCATGATCTATTGATTGTATATAATAAGAAAACTAATAATAGACGGGTTATTATAAAGACCTCTAGAAATAAGCAACAAAAATCTTCCTGCATTTTCTCTAAAACAAAACAAATTTTCCACTGGCTTCCATTATAAAACCAGAGGCTTATTTCTATAGGGAAAGAATGGTCCTAAGTTACAAGTTTGCCCCACTAGAGAAGTTCTTCCAGCACAACTCTGGGACCAGTTTTTTCCGCTGCCAAAGGCCGTCCTTCCCAACACAAAACGTGATTATTGTGCGTCCCAACTGCTTAGGTGCTTTCCCTGGCTCCAAATTTTAGTATTTTTCTCACCAGTACCCTTATTTCTCTCCATCTCTATCCTCCTGCCCCAAAAACTCAAAGAGAAAGAGATCAGGAAGGAGGGAAAAATATGTAGTCAAGGGGAATGCATGTCACTCTCAGGAGTAGCCCACTGCATCTCAGGCACACGTCTGTGAAATGTGCAATAAAAAGTCATCTGTTCCGTCTCAAGCTGTTTAAGGCAGATTGTGTGTGTTGATCCATTATGTACCAAAGAATACCTGTAAGGAAGTGGAGATCCTTCCCTAAGGCCATTAGGTAAAGTCAGATGACTTCAGTAATTATCATAACCAATATCTGTACAGCTTTTTACAGTTCACATAGAATTTTCCTATACATTGCTGTTGTTGATTTCGTTTGTGAAGCCCACTGTTCAAAGTATTCAACACCTATTATACTAGGTCTCAAAGGCAAGAAGTTAGTTGCGTCTTCTCCAGAGTTATTTATACAAAAATGTAAACTATATCAGTGGGTTAATTATTAACCAATGAAATTCTGTCTCTTTAACTGATTACCAAAATATCAACTATTCCATAAAGAAACAAAATTAGACACTCAGACTTATTTTTATTTTTAAGTATCTGTAGTTATTTTATGTTAAGCCTTTTTCCTCAATTAAAAGCCAGAACACTTCAAGAAGAGTTTAAAGAAAATTTTCCCTTTTGAAAATTATTTAAGAAGATAGCTTTAAACATGCTATGATTTCTCTATAAGTAATAATGGAAATTGAGATTAAATTTAAGCTTTTATTTGTGGTCTAGAATTCTTGAAATAATGTTGGAAACATGCTTCATTCATTATTTTGAGGGGTTTTACCTTCTCTTGTAGCTGAACCTGTGAGCGACATGCCTCCAGTTCCTGTCGCGAATGCCGCCAGAAGGAGCCCCTTGGACCGTTCCTGCTCTTCTGGCTTCCCTGCGAGGTAGACCCCAGAATGCTCCCTTCCCCATGGCTCGCTACTAATGAAATCAAAATAAGGTTATATCGTATTCGAGTCTTTAAAATTTCAGTTGGACTTTGAACAAAATAAATTTTAATCAGCTTACCCCATTAAAACCTCTTTTAACTCTAATGTAATTGAAATTGACACTGAAATGAATGCTTCATAAATAGGCTTTTATGAATCACACTGGAAAGTGGGAGAATATATTCTAAAGTCCACATAACGAGCCTAAAACCAAACTTGCTGCATGACATGTTTATGATTGAGGACTGCTGAAATGATAGGTGACTCTTAGTCCTCCGGGAGACATTTTAAAATTCTGTTTAGATCTTTACATTTTTTGTGTGATTTCTTAATCTTTGCAGCAGTTTTTCCTGTTTTGTTTGTTCGGTACTGTAGCTTTTGAGAGGTCATGATAGAATATTTATTGTAATATTGAATCTTTATCTAATGCTTTAGTTGTTAATATCAGGAACTGAATTGAAAGCTAAGTAAAAATTTAATATCAGCATAATCCTGATAATTCTGACCCAAATATATGAGAGACATTAATATGTTTTAAAATATTTTTCAGCAGATACTGTAAGCAGCTTTCATGTGTATTTACTAGAACCCAAAATTATATTGACTTTGGACTCCTTAATTTATCTGATTTTTTAAATTTAAAATTGATGTCTTTTGTGGGTTTTTTTTAGAAATTCAAGTAGATCCATTAAAAATACACTTAAAAAATTATAAGAAACTGAAAGGCTTTCTATGTGACTTGTTGGCTTGGCATGAAAATTGGAACTTGGCTATGCGCTTGTTCTGCAGGTGTTACTCAGTCCTCCCACTTGCGAGGCTTCTGATGTGTGTGAAACCCTCACCGTGCGCGTACCCCCTGCCTACGGCATTTCCTACAGGTTGAGGAAGCATGTTGTTTCCCTTATCCTTGGATTTACTACTGTGAATTCTTACTACTTGCATTAAGCTTTCTACTCTGTAACTATCCTTGAGATTTACCACAAAGAGGGTAAGTTAGACTATTGCTGATCTAGGATCTTCTCTCTATGTTTCCCATGGGAAACGTCTACCATATTACTTCCTCAGTGCTTTCATGGGGTGGTAGCACTGTGACATTTCCCGACTTGAAAATTTAGAAAACACTCAGTATTCTAGGTCGTAACTCTTGAACTATGAAATCTCTAAAATCTCTAACTTTCCACTTGAAGAGTAGATTATTCCATAATTATGATTTCTAGGAAACTGAGTGGACAGCCTTCCATGTTTCGGACACTGGAGAATGTCTCAAGGCCCTCTGGAAGACTCGCCTTTTCTGCCACTCAGACATCTGAGTGGCCACCTTCTTCCATTTTTTTAGCAGAAAAACTTCCTCTAACCCAGAAGCAAGTCTGAGTTCTTTTCCTTGAAGAGACATTGTTTAGCTGTCATTCTGGACCCTCGTAATCCTCTCATCTCATCTCCAAATGTCATTGCACCTAAATAATGGCTGTATGAAGGAAAAAAGAAAACATAGGAAGAAGGCAAAGCAAAAGACATTTCTAGCAGCTATTGGACACACTTGGCTCCTAGCCTGTCCAGTTCTTACACCAGATCAAAATCCCCTATGGAGATGTGAAAGGGAGACAATTCATAGGAATTAACAGTACCTTAGCCGTGATTTGGGAAAGAAGAAAAGAGTGAATGTATTCTCATGACTTCCTGCGTGTATTCAGGATTCTCCTCCCATCATAGATGGAAGGGAGAGTAGCAAGTGGACATGGTTTCAGAGGGAGGAATAATAGAGACAAACACGACAGGGGCAGTGTGAGTATCTCTGACCGTCCCAACAGATGATTACCAGCAAAACTGGGAGAAAATGTGAGATGCAGCTCAGGGGAAAGGCCGCGGCCACAGAAGAGCATATGCTTCAGACAGACAGAGCAAGGTTACTCAAGTTCAAAAGCAAGGCATTGTGACTTTCAGAAAAGCTCTTTAGTTAGGCTTTCATTAAATAGTAAGAACACAGTTGTTGCTTACCTCTGAATTCACTAGTTGACTTATTCATGTGGTTGAAAAATAACGTGGCCAGGGCTGCAGAAGTCCCCACTTCGTTCCCAGCCGATTGGGGTGGGGGTGCTTAACTCATCCACCTGACTGCACGTAGGCCATTGCAGACGTAACACTTAGAAAGAGAAGCACCTAATTCTGGCCAAGTGCCATTCGGATTTGAGAACTAGCCTGTCTAACCCCCTGGAAACGGCTGGGCTGAAAGAAGAAGCTCCCGGAAAGCCCCATACCCTCACAGGTAGCTTGCTCTGTTAATCCTAATGTGACTTAGAGACGCAGAAGGCAGCTGGCCAGGCCTACAGGGCTTGTTACACCTGCGGCTTCTACAGGTTTAGATTTGACCCAAGTATTTCAAACTGATGGCTTTCACTTTTTATTTCTCAGTTTTTAGGTTTGTAAAAAGAAAATGATGTGAATATCTTCTCTCTCAAGGACGTGGAGATGGATGTATTTCATAAAATCCATAAAGACATAATCATAGCCAACCTTTGGTTTCAACAGTGTATTATACTTCCTTCCTTTTTTCAGTTTAGGACAGACAGTCAGAGGTGAAGGTGGTGTTCCTAGTTTCAGCCATTCTATATAAAGTTTATGTTAAAAGAGCTAAAACGTAATGTTTTAAATGTATTTACATTGCAGTGGGGAAGAATCTGCATTTCCACACTCTTCTCATCATTTGTCTTCTCGATACTCACGTCCCCAAGCTCATTCTTCAGCCTCAGGTAATAGATTTGAGAAAGCCTAAGAAATGCCATTGAAATGGGTTAACTGGGACATGATTAAGGATAAATGTAAATAAACAAAAATATCCAGACTTTTTTCTGAAAAAATGTTGCATACACACCAAAAGGTTGATTTGTTTCTTTTTGCTTGCTTTTCTTGATAAAATGATCTGTTTCTCCATATGCACTTATTTTTTAGTGCTATTCATGAATCCTCAAATATGTGAAATCTGTTAAATTACTATAAGTTAAAACTTTTTACATGGTTTCAATGCCTTTCCTTTTTTTTTTTTTTTTTTTTTTGGCTTTTGAAGGAGGAATTAGAAGGTCTTCATCTATGTCTTACGTTGATGGCTTCATAGGGACATGGCCCAAAGAGAAAAGGTAAACAGAATGATTTTTAGTATCCTCACACTATCAAGAAATGCTAATTCTCTGTGTGCGTGTCTCTTTATCATTGTTAACCAAATTGGAATGGACTTTTAATTAGCACCTAAATTTGAAAAGGGATCATAGGTGATCGATCAGAGGGCTAAAGGGCAAAGGTAGCCCGTAGCCCTAACCTTACCTTGGACAGTATGACTGAGAAGTTGGGGAAAAAACGAGGTAGTGTATAGTCAGCCCTCGGTATCTGTGGGTTCCACGTCTGTGGATTCAACCAACCATGGATTGAAAACATTCAGGAAAAAAAGTCATGTTGTTGCTGACGTGCTGACGTGTACTGTATGCTAAGGCCTAGGTAACTGTGTCCGTACTGGGTATCTAGAGACTTTTGTCATGTCATTATTCCCTAAACGATGCAGTGTAGCTGTTTACACAGCACTTACATTGTATTAGGTATTATAAGTGTCCAGAGATGACTGTAGGTAGATGGGAGGATACGCGTAGGTTACGAGCAAATACTGCGCCATTTTTTACAAGGGACGTGAGCACGCACAGATTCTGGTGTCTGCTGGGGTCCTGGAACCCAGCCCTCACAGATGCCGAGGAACGACTGTAATTTTAAATAATTGTTCAGTGATATAAACCCATTTCTTTTCTGGGATTATCTAAGGATTATCTCTTTAAATTTGTTTCAGATCATCAGTGCATGGAGTTTCATTTGATATTTCTTTTGATAAAGAAAATATTGTACAGAGAGCCACCCCAAACAGAGGAATCACTCGTTCTATTAGTAACGAAGGACTTTCTCTGAACAATAATCGTGTATCTAAAAACATTCGGAAAAATCTGTCCTTCAAGCCTGTAAACGGAGAAGAGGAAGCAGGAAGTATTGAAGAAGAGCTTAATATCGGCTCTGCCAGTGACCTCCAGTCGTACGCGCCCCTTCGCGCAGATAAGCTAAATTCTAATGAGAACATTCTTTACGAGCTTCCCAATGGGCCTTTACAAAACAGAGTCCTTCTGGATGAGTTTGGCAATCAGATCGAGACACCGAGCATTGAAGAAGCATTACAAATAATTCACGACATGGACAAGTCTCCCCATACACCTCGGCCAGACCAAGTTGCCAACGGCTTCTTTCTTCACAGCCAGGACGTGAGTATCATGAACACCAGTGTCAAGCGGCATCAGGCCAGTCCTGAGGACACAGGCGACACGAGAGGCGCCCTGAGTCCCATCACCGACAACACCGAGGTGGACACTGGGATTCATGTTCCTTCAGAAGACATTCCTGAGACTCTGGATGAAGATTCTTCCTTGAGAGATTACACAGTGAGCCTCGACTCGGCCATGGACGACGCGTCCCGCTTCCTTCAGGAGCAAGAGCTGCGGGGCAGCAGCGCCCGGGAAGCGCTGAGTCCTTGCCCGAGTACCGTGAGCACCAGGTCTCAACCTGGCAGCAGCGCGTCTTCCAGCTCCGGGGTGAAAATGACCAGCTTTGCCGAACAGAAGTTCCGGAAACTGAACCATACCGATGGCAAGAGTAGTGGAAGCAGTTCTCAGAAAACGACCCCCGAGGGCTCGGAGCTGAACATCCCGCACGTGGTCACGTGGGCGCACATCCCGGACGAGGCCGGCCTTCCGCAGGGACGGGACACCACCCAGCTGCTGGCCTCGGAGATGGTGCAGCTGCGGATGAAGCTGGAGGAGAAGAGGCGAGCCATCGAGGCCCAGAAGAAGAAGGTGGAGGCTGCCTTCACCAAACAGAGGCAGAAGATGGGGCGCACAGCCTTCCTCACTGTCGTGAAGAAGAAAGGGGACGGCATCTCCCCGCTCCGGGAGGAAGCCGCGGGCGCGGAGGACGAGAAGGTGTACAGCGAGCGCGCCCAGGACAAGGAGCCGGACAGAGCGGGCGGCCAGCGCAGCCGCTCCCTGGCGGACATCAAGGGCAGCGCGGACAGTGCCCCGGCCAAGTGGCGCAAGTCGCCCCCCAGCCCTGTGGACGCCGACAAGCAGTGGAACCTGGCCAGCCCCTCAGAAGAAACGGTCAACGAGGGGGAGATTTTGGAGTACACCAAGTCCATCGAAAAGCTCAACTCGTCGCTGCGTTTTCTGCAGCAGGAGATGCAGCGCTTGTCTCTGCAGCAGGACATGCTCATGCAGATGAGGGAGCGCCAGTCGTGGGTGATCTCCCCGCCGCAGCCGTCCCCACAGAGACACGTCCGGGACCTGAAAGCCCCCCGGCAGGCCGGCCCGCCACCGGCCAGCGCCCCGCTGTCCTCAGACTCCCCGCGTGCCACGCATCCATCGCCGCAGTCTGCTGCCAGGAAGAGCACCTCTTTCTCCGTCAAAAATCAAAGGACTCCTCGGCCAAATGAGTTAAAACTCACGCCCCTGAATCGGACGTTGACGGCCCCTCGGTCCGTGGACAGTCTCCCTCGGTTACGGAGGTTTTCCCCAAGCCAGGTTCCCATTCAGACGCGCTCGTTTGTGTGTTTTGGGGACGACGGAGAAGCTCAGGGGAAGGAGTCCAGGGCCAAGGAGGACATTAGAAAGGAGGACGAGGCCGCCAGAGAGACGTGTGAGCAGCAGGTGCGCCACCCGGACGCCAAGGAGCTGAGGCCGCCCGAGTCGAGTGTCGCGGAAGTCCTGTCCCAGCCGGTCACGGAGACTGTGTGTCTGACACCAAACGAGGGCCCCCTGGGCCCCACGGAGCCTCCTGCCCGGCCGGCTTTCCCAGCGGCGGCTCCTAAAAGCGCAAATCTGATTGAAGTTTCCCTCTCAGACTTGAAAGCCCCCGTAAAGGCCCAGGGGTCTGTGGAGAAAGACGACGGGGAAAGTGACAAAGAGCAGCTGGATGATGACCAGAAGGTGTGCTGCGGATTCTTTTTCAAGGTAATGGCGCTGGGCGCGTCTCAGGCGTCCTGGGGCTGGGGTTGTCTTTTCCTCTGACGCGCTCGCTTCTCTCAGCAGCAGCCCCTTGTTACCGGTTTGCCGTCGGCGCTCAGCTGGGTTGGCCCTCCCCTTGGGCACCACGGTGACGCCAGCTCCCTGCGATTTCTAGAACAGTCTTCTTCCATCACAGCCACTGATCATGTTTGCCTGCGCTGTGCTTGCTCCCCTGCCTCGCTCCCTTTCACAGAAGCCTTTCACAATTGAGCTGTTCGGATCTCCTCAGATGCTACTCGAAGTCCTCCTCCCGAGAGCGCAATGCAGTTGGGCCTCTGTAGTCAGAGAACCCGAGGTGCCTGTCGAGCAACATGCAGCCCCTTAGCGTCACGTCAGCCCGTTGGTCCACCACCTCCCCGTAACCTCTTTTGTTCTGTTCTCTCCCACTCACTTCACATGTCATCTGTCTGCCGCTCGGAGCCTCCGTGATTCCTTCAGTTTCACAGGAATCACTGTTTGGTCTGCTGTGTCCTAAACATGCTCATCGTGGTACCTGCCACCCCGAGTTTCAGCTCTTTTGTTGTGATTTGCTCGTGCCACAGGCTCTCAGAGCAAGAACTCCTGCAGGCACTGCGTCACTTTGTCCCCAGAGCGCACCCGGCCCGGTGTACGTAGTGTGTTAGGTGCAGACACGTGAATATCCCGATGGTCGTGTCCCTCCCGACTTCATCCGGGTCCATCACTCTGGGTCCCTACGCCAAGCACCTTCCTCGTGTGATGTCTCAGCTCCTTGAGCTCAGGCGCATTTCTCTTCCCGTTTGAACCCCGTGCGCCTGGCATTGTGTCGTGACTGTGCCAGACACCAGGAAATGCGTGCCACGCAGTCCTTAAGACAATGACCTGCTTCCCTGACCTCAGAAGTGTTCCGGAAGCTGTCAGAACGGGGCTGTCCCCGAGGCTCAGGTGGAAGCCGAGGCAGGCCCAGGAGGCCGACGGGTCGTGAGCACAGCAGGACGGCCGTGCTCTCTCCAGAGGCCAAGCCCTCCCCGTAGTTCAGGCCCTGTGGGCACCTGTGAGCACCTCGGCTTACAGAACGCGGCAGGGTTTCACTTGTGCCGCGTAACTCAGGGAGCTAATTTTTGATGCTTTTACTTGCGTTTTCTTTGTTGAGCATGTATTTTAAATACCATTTCAATGCAATGCTTTTTTAAAAATTGGGGCAAACTCCCCACTCAAGTTATTAGGGCCCAGCAAAAACTGTCCTTTCTTTCCTTCCTACGGTTCTTCTTTGCTAACTTCCTATGTTGTAAAACATGTAATTAAGTAAGTTTGTGCTCTTCGTTACTTGATAGAACCGATACCACTTTCATTCATTTCTTCCTCCATAATTTCTGGAACATGTCCACATATGGTGTGGGGTTAGACTAAGGTTGAATAGATCACATTTTCAGTTATAAGCATGACTACAACTGAAACGAGAATATTAGCACCTAAAACATCTCATCTTTCTCAATGAAATCGGTTCTTAGGATGACCAAAAAGCAGAAAATGATATGGCAATGAAACGGGCAGCTTTGTTGGAGAAACGGTTGAGAAGGGAAAAAGAGACCCAGCTTCGCAAACAGCAGTTGGAAGCAGAAATGGAGCATAAGAAGGAGGAGACCAGGTAAGGGCTACAGCAGTTTGGCCGAAGTGCTTATGGCGCTGGGTGTCGGGGAGATGGGACAGTGTGTGCCCCAGGAGGCAGCGTCTCTTCTGCCTTTTGCTGACATGCTTTTCAGACCTTTGCGCCATGGAAAGGCAGCTGAGTTAGTTAATGCTGATTTCTGCTGCTTTTTGTATGTTCAGTTATTTCCCCAAAGTATTACTTACCTGTATGTTTTCATCCTAAGTTTGAAGCATTTCGAGGCAATTTCTCCAGAAACATTAAGGTAATTTCACTGGGTTTTACACACACACCCACACACCCACCCACACTCACACACATTATTTTTAAAGTAGTTATTTTTTATTAATGGCATATTTATATATATTTAAATGACCTAAGTTATCTCAAGTATATTTTAAATGAACCATTTTTCCAAGGTGCTGAAAAGTCATAGTTTTACCTACTCACATAAATACGTACTCTCCAATGTCTGTTTTCTGTGATATGCAGAATAAGAAATTTAACCATTTGGTTTCGTAGGCGTAAAACTGAGGAAGAACGTCAGAAGAAAGAAGATGAGAGGGCACGCAGAGAGTTTATTAGGCAAGAATATATGAGGCGCAAACAGCTGAAACTAATGGAAGACATGGATACAGTAATTAAACCCCGTTCTCAAATAGCAAAAAAAAAACAGCGCCCAAAATCTATTCACAGAGATCATATTGAATCCCCCAAAACACCAATCAAAGGTCCTCCAGGTAACACAGCTTATTACGCAGAGTCTGTTCATAAACAACACCAGCCTGGCTCGTCATACTAACGTGATTGTGCTAAATGAGATCCACCTCTGAGACTGCATGCTCCGTGTCTGGAAAACCAGAATGAGCAGATGTCGTGTTTATGATTTACTAGTATTATGTGTGCATGCATATATTCAATAGGACAGATACGAGTGCTAAAGAATCCAATTTAAATACTAACGTCTTAGGGAACTCTGCCCTCTGATACAGTCTCCCCGGATTATTAACCTCCCTTCCTTCCCATTCTTGTAAATGTGAGGACAGACGTTGTGTGCATGACATGAATAAGAAACCCATCGGTGTCGTAAGGGACATGAGATCAAGAGTTCACGAGTTCCTCCTTTAAGATAGAAATGATCAAAAACCTAAATTTATCATTTTTGGAGTTGAGAGGATATATATATATATTTTAACTTAACATGCATACTCATTGTTTAAAAAAAATTTATTAAAACTAAACATGGAGGAAAATTTTAGAAAATTCCCATAATTATTTTAAAACAGGAAAAATAATATAACTCTGCCTTTTCTAACAGTGAAATTATGTTAACTGAAGTTAACAAATTAATTTTTCACCTAGGAATTAGATACTCCTAAATATATTTTATTCTTTGTGTTTATTTCTTTTGTTAATTTTCCTTCTGTTGCCTTTTTTCTTATACTCACCATATCATGTGTCATATTACCACTTTCCTTTTGGAATAAATCCTAACAGCAGTTTTTTCATTATTTCTTAAAAGTAGGCTCATTGCTAATTGTAAATGAATTGTGCACATATGCATGCATGCATATTATGTATTTAAGAGTAAAAAAGATGGAAACTGCAGAACTGCAGAAGCTCAATTCGCGTAAGCTGGTGTCAGCTAATGAACAGACTCATTTCTAGTTGCTCCTGTTAAGTTTCTGGTTTTGTTTTTGTTCAGGATCACGAATTTATCGTGTTTTTTCAGTCTCCAGCCTTTCTTTGGCATCACTGAACACGGGCGATAACGAGAGTGTGCTTTCAGGCAAGAGGACACCCAGGTAAATCCTTCAGGTCAACCCTTTTCACAGGAAAGCGTGTGTTCCCTGCAATTATTCTATATTTTGTAATAATTATCATCAAAATTTTTGTACGTTTTGCTGATTAAAATGGTTTGGGTTCTCTTAAAGGAGATTAGTATATAAAAGGTCTATTCACCTTTCACTGTTTTGTTTTTTAGAAGCTTAGAATCACCGACATTGATAAGATACTTCTTATTAACTATGTAAATCATTTATACTAATTGCTGAATGGCTGTGATAAAAATCACAGTCTGGAGAAGTAGAAAGTCCGTCAACTATGTAGCGACAGCCTCTAGTTTGTTTTCCACCAAATAGAAAGAGGTTTTTCCCCATTAGAATAATTCTCAAGTCGGTTGCCTCTGACATAGGCAAGATCTGTGTTGTATTGTGTCCTAGGATATAGATTAGGAGCTAAAGTTAGCATTTCGTTACCTGACATTGTAATCCCTACTTGAAAAAAAGGACGTTTCTAGTGAAGTCGTCACCTCTGAGTTCTTACCTTGGTAGAACGGCACCATCCTGTTGCGTGAAGTGCCGGTTTTCATGTGCAAAGCATTCATTTCTTCAGTCAGCAGGTACTGTGCAGCGCCTGCGGCCCTCTGGGCACTTGGGTGGAACAAGACAGTTATCACCATCTTTGTATTTGTAAGCCTCTAGCTTGATTTGGGTTGCTTCTCTCACACATCCCCTGCTGACCCTCGCACTGTCCTTTCCTCGCTTGAGACATGAAAATGATTGTCTTTACTATGCAGATCAGAGTCTGTGGAAGGCTTCTTGTCTCCGAGTCGCTGCGGCAGTCGGAATGGAGAGAAAGACTGGGAAAACGCATCAACCACTTCTTCGGTGGCGTCTGGGGCGGAGTACACAGGTTCGTGTCTATGTATTTGTAGAGCAACATTTTCCTTAAACACAGGGATGAGAATAGATGTGGGGTCTGCTGAAGAAGGCTTCACTGGTCGCCTCTGCTCTCAGCACGGGAGACTGGTCAAAAGCAGTGGCACACACAGGTCCGCCTAGCGAGGCAGTAACTTGTCCCAGATGATGAGATAAGTTTCCAAACAGAAGGACGCCTCTTCCCTCTCCTCTCGTAGAGCTGCTGTGTTGTGGTTTGGGTCTGAAGAGGGTGCAGAGAGTGTGTCCGCAGTCACGGGTGCTGAGCACTGAGCAAAGGCTGGAATGCTCGAAGTGCCCGCTGTAGCACTGGGACTCCAGCTGTCCAGAAGTGTGCGTCCTTTAAAGCACTGAGAAACTGCACTGGACGGAGGAGGGCCACCAGCCTCACGTGTCCCCATCAGGGCCTCCCCCAGCCCCTGGCTGGCTAGGTATTACTGAGATCAGCACAAACTGAGGAATAGAATGTAAGGAGAGGACTTCTAATGGAATGAAGCAGGAGAGGAAATGAGAGGAAACATGCTCTGTCAAGAGGTCGATGGAAAGGCACAGGGGAGCATGCGTGGGCCCCCACGCGCTCTCCTGGAGCTGGGAGCCTGTGCTTCAGGCTGTGGCTTTGGGCCAGGCTGCCAGCCTTTAAGGCTGGGCCCAGATGGTATCTCTATTATTCCCTCTACTTCTGTGTGCCCGTTCAGACCATAGTGGCCGGACTCTGTTCTAAGCCTAGAGTGAGAGTTCTGGGAGTGCACTGGACCCGCTCGCACGGTTGGTGGGAATCACACCAGCTGCAGACCCACTGGTAGCTTGAAAGCGGCCATGGGAGGAGTCACTGACACCACAGCAATAGGTAAACCACAAATCAGGGCTGACGGCTTTCTTTCCCCGAGACCTGGCTTCTGAGCCCACCAGTGCGGGGCAGGCTCAGGCCTACCCTCCCCGGGCAGAGCTTAGTGGGACTGAATAGGAGGCAGCCTTCCTGACAGGAATGTTCCAGGTCAGTGGCAGAAGTGCTTCTGTGCTTTGCAGACTACAGAGCACCACCGGGGCAAAAAGTGCTACAAAATCGGAGGTGTGGGAGAAGGAAAAGATGAAGCTTCCTTGACTTTTTAAAAGCTTAAGTTGCTCACAGACCCATTCTGCTTTAAGCTCCCCGATAGCCTTAGCAGAGTTGAGAAAGAAGGTGACACAGGCAGTGTGACCGTTACAGCGGCGCCTGAGTCCAGCACTGCTCCCAGGGCAGCACTGCTCCGGTGCAGGCCAGGAGCAGCCTGCAGGGGACCCGAGTGTCCCTGGGTGCTAAGAGTGTGTGACTGCGCTCCAGCCAGCAGGGCCTCGGGTGCAGGACTGCTTTTCTGTCACGGTGTTTCATCGGTGTAAGAACAGGGGAGTCATTTGAACGTAGTGGTACTTCTGACTTAGGAATGCTTTTTTTATCATCATCAAATTCTTACCACAGGACCAAAGCTCTACAAGGAACCCAGTGCAAAATCCAATAAGCACATAATACAAAACGCTTTAGCTCACTGCTGTTTGGCTGGAAAAGTAAATGAAGGTCAGAAGAAAAAAATACTGGAGGTAAGTGTGTTTGCATGGAAATTAAATTTCACAGCATCCTCAAATGATAGGGGTCTTCCCTCTCTCAGCTCAGGAAACAAGACTCCTCATCAGCTCTGAGCATCTCAACAGCACGTGACCATCTGTAACTGTGTTTAGGTTTCTAGGTTTTACTCCATCCACTTCCAAATGGGGTCCTGGGCTTATGTGACGGTATAAAATTATAAATTATGTTCTCGCCCAGAATCACTCAATCATGTTTCATGAATGCACGTAACACAGCCTTCCTTTTTGAAAAGGAAGCTATATTGCAGAGAAGATAAATCAGGGCCTGGCTGGTAAGGAAGAGACGCTGTGACTAAGCGCGGGGTTGGTGAGTACCTCGACATGAGCACAGCGTTCCTTCCGTACACGCTGTCTGCATGCTTTTCAATTCAGGTGTCTTTGCTTCCATAATGCGCACCTGATTTTGGCTATTAACTTTTTTAAAAATTAAATGTCATCAGATGGGACCAAGAAATGTGCACAATTAATTCTGTGAAGTGTTTAAGGGTTTTTAGTGGTGTTTTGTTTTGTTTTCGTTTTATCCCAAAGGAAATGGAGAAGTCAGACGCCAACAACTTCTTAATTTTGTTCCGGGACTCAGGCTGTCAGTTCAGGTCATTGTATACCTACTGCCCGGAAACGGAGGACATTAATAAACTGACTGGGATAGGCCCTAAATCCATCACGAAGAAAATGATCGAAGGACTTTACAAGTACAATTCTGACAGGAAGCAGTTCAGCCACATCCCCGCTAAAACATTATCTGCCAGTGTCGATGCGATCACCATCCACAGCCACCTGTGGCAGACCAAGAGACCAATGACGCCCAAAAAACTCCTGCCCACTAAAGCATAGGGGCCGGGAAGCGTTTGCTTCAGGACATTCGTGGTGAATTGCACTTCATCTTTCCTGCCTGTAGAAAACCTTTCTAATTGCCAACAGACTTCTGTGCATTGAAACGGGACACTGAGCTCTGTTGTGAACAGCTGGCATGTAAACCACAGAGTTTGGGAGCGCAGAAGGTTCTCGCTGAGGTGGTGAGTCCAAGCGATGAGGAACGTGCTTTCTCTCCCAGGTGGACATGGTGTCATCGGGCTCTCCTGCTCGGTGCCCAACACTGAAACACTGAATTCTCAGACACTAGGTGGTAGGAACATGGCTAAGATGACAAATTCTGTGTTTTATTTGTTGCTTTTCTAAAAACTTTTAATGTATGTGCTTGTCTTCAGAGGGTTTATTTTGACATTTTTTTCTCCTTGGGGGTTTATTTTAAGATAACTTTATATTTTATTTCACGTGGAAATCATGAGAGTAGGAAATAGGCCTTCCCAGGGAATTCGCACCTTTCTTAGGATGCTAAGAGAAACACTAGTGTTTAGTTTCACAGTAACCCTCCTGTTTTAATGGTGTTAGTTGTTGGCAAGAATTATCCCGCTAAGTATTTACAGTCGTATTTATTATTCACTCAAGTATTAACATTTCTCTATTAAATAAGAGGAGACATAAAGAGCTGCTGGTAGGTTCGATTCCAACTACATGAGCTTAACCAAGAATGTGTTACAAGAAGTTGCTGATTGAATCAGTGTTGTTTTTACTCCGCTTCTAGCCAACTCAGCATAACTTAGATTGTTCTTTTAACCAAAAGGCTTTCTATCTCTTTTCAGTATGTCACTTTATAAGTTGGCAGAAGTCAATGACACTTTGAGAGTAGTATTTCAACCTAAAGATGTAAGACTCCCTGCCGCAAATTCTCAAGGGTCTTTACATCATATTTATAACTGATGAAAATTATATTTAGAATTTTTAAACTGTACAAAGGGCTACATTTTAATTTTAAAACAGCTTCACATTATTTTACTTATATTGAGTTTTTCTTCTTTTTTATCCTTTTCAAGTGGAACAGCTTAGATTAAGTACACACTTGAAATGTTCTCTATGTGACTTTTGTTCCTTTAACAGTGTATTCCAGAGGGTTAGTTGGGGGAAAACTTCATTCTCAGGAAAAGACTTGAATGATTATGTGACCCTGTCATGTTTCAGTGTTGTGACAACTGTGTAACTTAGGGGAGCGACAGTATTGTGTCATAAATGAGATGCGTGGTTTGTTTTCTTTCGTGGGAAGTAGAGACTAAAATATATACATTTCTCTAATTGAGTTGCTTAGAGAAATAACTAATATCTTATAGGATGTATTTACTTACTTTAAAAACAGACTAGGAATGAGATGTCCCTGAACTGTTCTTTTCTATTATTACACGGCCTTTAGGTACCAGTGCATCTGAATTATCAACATTTTCTCAAATGCTGTCAATATTTTACTGTAATTTATGTTCTTATATTTATGTATATTTGTTAAAACTGTAAAAATTTTCACAGGTTTTTTTCCAATACCTGTGCAAGATACACGTGTGGCTCAAAACTATTTGTGACCTACTGTTTGCATGTAAGAGACCAGGATATGTAACTCTTCTAAGTGTATACATACTGTGTATATAATATATGAATATTAAAAATGGGGGATTGCACATCTTACCTTTCAGACCACAGTTTCTATCACCAGTAGAAGGAAATAATTGTCAGATATTGTTTAGATTAAGACTGGTTTACAAAAATAGCAAATGAATCTAATCAAAATGTGATAAATTATCCTCAAAGGGAGCATTGGTAGGCATTTTACATTACTAAATGTGTTCTTTGCCATCAAATTTCCTTCATCCAAGCAATCTTCTTCATAATGTCACTGGGCCATTCAATTTGTAAAAATTGGACGCAAGACAAGGGAGGAAGTATTGACACTAAACAGGACCACCCTTTGTTCTTAAATTTACGTGTGTCCAACAGTGAGTGTCCGTAGAGTCCAAAAGTAAATGTGGATATTGCCACAAAGTCCATTGCTCTCAGTAGACCGTTTACTTTATTAATGCAGAGGAATATGGATATGTTTCTTTAATCTGCAGACTTTTTTATTATGGTGCAGCTTTTTTAAAAATTATGTTTTAACAATGTACAAATGGAAATGATGCCATTTTATCCAGGCTGGATATTTTCATCACCCTTATTGAAACACTGGTGCTTTCATCATCGGAGGTCAAATTGCTATGACAATTATTCAGTGAAGTTTGCCAAACCCTTGTCACGGTGAGCATGGCCGCGTCAAACTCTGCCGTTTGACACAGCTTCGGAAAGCTCTCAGTTCCTCTCAGCTTTTCGATTTTGTTTTCAAATGACTGTTACAGTTTTTATTTGGCTGTTGAAAGCCAAATTCAGCTTTTCAATGATGGTTTTGTGGACACTGCTGGGCAATGCACCGTGTTCGGAGTGCTCACCTGCCCAGCTGTGGCGCCGCCTACAGGATTTTTAAGATGCTCTAAGATACTGTCAGGTTTGCTCTTTCCTGGTGGAGTGGTTTCCCCTCATTTGAATAAAAGCATGGCACCAAATGATTCCTGTTTCGTGAATAAAATGTGTTTTTTCACAAAGAAATCTTTGAACTTAGGTGAACTCATATAGTTTTCCTTTCTCTTAACCTGTGTTTAAATTTAACAATTTGAATATTCATAAGAGGCAACTTTTAATAATACTAGACGTCGTTTGAATACCGACCTCAAGACGATATTAAGACGTCTGTACCTTTCTGTGCGTAGCTCAGTGTTCACAGTGTGTACCTGTGTTTGTGGCCCTCGCACAGTGATGCTGTGCCTGTTAACTCACTCTCTTTCGATGAATTAGTACTTAAATTGTGCCAGAATTGACAGTGTCCCCTTGAAATTGAGGGGCTCACGAGCGCACTGATCTCCGTACCAGCCATGGGAAGGCAGTTCTTGACTGTTATTCTTTAAGTTTCACTTTGATTTGGCCGATTCTACTTATTGAGACCAGAGCAATTAAAAAACAAAAATCTAATGACACAGCAACAACAGAATCCTCAGACGACACTGCATCCCTGAAGAAACGTGCCATTCCTGAGCAGGGCAGTGTCTGCCTTCAGACCCAGAGCACGACGTTTTCTGATACTGTCATGTTCAGAATAAAAGTCCTTCCCCTAAGATGTGGCAGTATTAGAGGCGTGTACACAGCGGTGGTTCCCTGGAGCCCACACACAACGCGGGTCTGTCCCTGGTCTGGCTAATGACAGGTCCCAACTGAGGCAGAGGGAGACTCTTCTCAGTAGGAGTTGACGAGGGCATTTGGGACCTGTCGGCACAGAAACAGTGAAGAACCACATCCCGGGAAGGGAGTGTGGCTGTGACGCTGTGACCCGGCGTCAGAAAATCACTCTGCCAGGCCTCGGAAGTGGATCTGTGCTTGAAACATTGGCCTGGATCTCCGTCAATGGCAGTTTTGCTTTTAGAAGAAACCATTGCTTCCTCGCATTTGGTGGGGGTGGGGCAAGTCGGGGCCGCTCTCACAGAAGGAGGCCTGGACCCCGTTTCACCTGCTTTTGCTTCTGGGGGTGAACAGGCCTCCTGGCTCCTCGGTATTCCAGAGGCCTCGGCAAGTCCGTTGTGTGCACGTGCTTAATATCACTGGTATTTGCAACTAAAGCTACCTCCGTCCGCCGTGGCTTATGTTTAGGTCAGAAAAATAGAGAAAAAAATGATTCATGTTTCATTGAAGAAGATAATAGTAAATGAGTTACAAAAAAGTGTTTTAAGACCCACTAAGGTTTTTCTTTTCTTTTTTTTCCTAACGTGCAAAGCAAAACCACTTGGCTGCTGGTACCTTCCACTTGAGCCCAAGGGGTTATTTCCTGGGGGAGGGGTGCCGGAGGCCTGTTGGTGCGAGAACATGGCTGTAGGGCACACACACATGGGGCTCGGCTCATGCCCGGCGCCCCCCATCCTCACACCCAGCTGCACTGACCCCTGACCTACTGGCTAGTCAGACCTCAGGGGGTGTGTGTTTGTATGAGAAACATGCTCCCAACCCTCGAACCTATGGAAACCCCCACTTTACTATTGCTTTACAATTGAAAATTCTTCAATTAGCTGTCACGCGTGCACTTGGCAGATGAGGATGGTGAGTCTTTAAAAGACTAGGAACTGTGTCAGGGACACAAGACTAGTGGGTGACAGCATCCGAGCTGGAGGCCACACCCTGTGGTTTTGAGCCCGTGTGTGCCCCACGGTGCAGATGGTGTGGGGTCAAAACACTGCCAGTCTGACAGCTGCACGACGTGGGGACAGACCCATGGCGGATGGAGAGCACAACTGCACTGAAAGTGGGTGTCGTCCCCTGGCTGAACGCCCTCACTGGCGTCAGCACGACGGCAGCTAAGATCACACTGCTGTGCCCGGACATCTAGGTTCACAGAACAAGAATGGAGAGACCCGGCCGACTCTGCCCCCAGGCTGGTCCAGTTCATCGCAGGAACCGTTATTAGGTGCAGGGACCAGGGCACAGGGGCACCTCCAGCCAGGAACGCGCCGTCAGGCGGCGTGCTGGAGCGGCCCCCACAACTGATAACGCGGGCCCAAGGCCACGGCCGACTGGCTCTTCTGGGTGACGGTGAGGGGCTGGTTCCTCAGGCAAAGGCAGCCTGTTAAAGGGGACTTCATGAAGAACACAAGGTCACAGCGCCATCAGCTCTGGTGACACGGCCCTACGGCCGCCGATGACTTCACCCTTTGACCACTGTACCCTCTACACTCTCTGCCTGAGGCAGCTGTGTTGTCCAAGCCGTGTCCTCAGCTGACGGAACCCGTGGAGTGCCACGGGTCCGCGTGTCGTCACGGGAGCGGCCGGTGAATGCCTGTCAGATGGCCAGTCCCTGGCCAGAATCCAAAGGCCCCGAACTGAGGCTGATGTGTGCTAGGCCACCCCTGATTTCCTATCATGGATGTGTTTGCCCTCAAAATAGAAACCCCAGGCTGGCCTTCCTGGCCTGACTCCCTCTGGTTCCCACTTACACTCCAGGGGACCCGGGCGCAGCCTGAAATTCCAAACCTTTGGCGGTGATCTCCGATCGCCTCTTCCCTTCTCCCTTCTCCTCACACTTCCCCCCAGGTGGGGGGCCAGTCTCAGGGCTCAGTCCTTCCTGCCCTCACAGAAGGCCCTCAGTACCCACTGGAGTGTCAGTCAGAGCGGGTACCGAGGGCCTTCTGTGTGTCTAACTGTCATCTCGGCATCTTCACCTGACAGTTCCCGGTCACCCTCAGCCTGTAAATGCCCAGCGGAACCAACTCCTTCCTGGAGCGCATCCAGCCACCAAGGCAGGAACCTCCGGCTGCCGGCTCCATCCACCTCCGGCCCAGAGAGCCAACAGGTCCCATCACGTGCTTTCAGTCTGATCCTCCTCTTCACTGTCACCGGCTCCATGTCACACCTAAGACCACCACCTGGTCTCCCCAAATCCCATGCCCCCCCAAACCATCCTGCCAACTGTTACCCACTTTTCCTAAAGTCTGGATTTCATTGTGAACTCCGGGTACCTTATGATCACAGCACAAAACTAACTCCTGACATCGCGGCCTCAGGGCTCATCCCTACTCAGCTTTGCAGCAACCGCAGGACATGTTAGGGAAATAACCATCCATGAGCATGCCAGGACTCCGAGAAGCTGCCATTTCAAGGGAAGTCTCCAAGTAGCTGTGAAAAAAATGAGCCGGTGGCCGTTCCTACATTTCTCAGTTCATAGTTTTATTGTGAGTTGCAGAGGGTGGGGCTGGCGAAATCGCTGAGAAGCGACTGGAAAACTGTGTCCCTTCTGCTTCCAAATGGGACTGACACAGTGGCGTAAAAAAGTGCATATGTGGAGAATATCTGAAATGGAACGTGGAAAGAGTGGGAAACCCCAGAATAGTGTGGTTATCAACAAATTCTCTTGAAAATGTCCTTCGCTGGTTGGAAGTAAATTCCCCAGGCTCGGGACGATTTTATTGTTTCCAATTCTATAATGTGATTAGATGGCTTTTATGATGAAAAAGGGAAATGTAATTTTCAACACTTTTCCTAAAGGCTTAAGATGATTTGTACAGGAAAACTGAAATGGCGAGGGGGTGGGGGGAGTTGTAAGAGCTTAAACCCACAGATGCGTAGAAATAAACCTACTACCCTGTTTCCCCGAAAATAAGACCTAGCTAGACCATCAGCTCTAATGCGTCTTTTGGAGCAAAAATTAATATGAGACCCGGTATATTATATTTATTATATTTATGACCCGGTCTTATAGTAAAAAAAGACCGGGTCTTATATTAATTTTTGCTCCAAAAGACACATTAGAGTTGATGGTCCAGCTGGGTCTTACTTTCAGGGAAACCTGGTAGTTCAAGGCTTTGGATATTTATTGTCATCTCTTCTGTCTCAGGCTTGTGCCAATCACTGTGATGGATGGAGAGAAGACTGAGAAAGAGGCAGGACCCTTTCCACTTTGCTGTGTAGACAGCTGTCAGTGAGCGGCCAAGCTTCTGGGGTCATGAGGATGAGTGTTTCTAAGCGTTGGCTTGTTTCTTGTCCTTGGGGCGACGAGGGAGCAGAATCCTGGAGTGAGTGGGTCTGGGGCACTAAAAGCAGGCGGGGCCTCTGGGAGGCCAGGCCCCAGCAGCGGCCCCAGCTCCCTCTCATCCACACAAGTGCAGAAGGACCTACAAGACCCAGGCCCGGCCGAGAATCTGCCATGTGCTCTGGGCCACAGACTTCCCTTGGGCATGAGATCACAGCCCCAGGAAGCAGGTCTCTGCTTTTAATAAACAAGCTACTTCTACTTCCGCCCACGCCCGCCTATAACCCCCTCTTGGCTGCTCGCCCATTCTTCTCCTCCTGGCGGTTCCCTTGCTGCTATTCATCTCGGGCTTTCAGAATCACTGGTGCTCTCGGTGTCCCAGACGGAGCTGTGCCCAGAGGAGTGACATCCAGGAGCTCTGCCCCGCCAGCCTTCCAGGGACGAGGCTGCAGGCCCCCTTCTGGGTGCCGCTCAGCAGCACCCGTGTGATTAGACGTTAGAGAACCTTCTGAGTCTCCAGCAGCCCCTCAGATTTCCACCCCTGCGTGGTGGCATCTGTTTTTCCCGGCAGAGCCATCTCAGGCCCGCCCTTGACCCTTCTGCTGAGACCTGTGCTGTTACACTTATCTCTCCCTTCTGTCCCCACGGCCCCCAACGGAGCTGACGCCAAAGGCTCACAGTGGGACTGCCTGAGTCTGTCCCCATCCAGTGCACAGTTCTGCCAGCGACCTTTTCAGAACAGATGGCTGTCTCGTCCTCAAAAATGGGCAGAGGAGTCTCACCACCTACAGAAGGAAATGCTATCCCTGTCATCTGCATCCTCTCCTGCCACCCTCCTCCCATCGGGCTCTGGTGGCCCTGGGCCCGGGAACTGCTGCTCTAGCTCATCTCAGCGCCCTCCTGGGACCCTCATCGGCCAGTGTCATCCCCTGGAATGCCTCTCCCATGTACGCCTCCCTTGGGATGTAACTGCCCCTCCTGAGGCCACGAGGACTCTGTTCCTAGCGTGTCCCAGTGTGACTGCATGTTGGCCCCTAAACATGCTGCACACGCATCTGTGCCCCTGCCTGAACCATGAGCCCTAGACCTGCCACAAGGGGATGGTGCCAGCCACGCACAGGAGCTGACCGTTAATGCACCCACCTCCGACCACATTGCCGAGCAGGCCAGTCACTCATTCCTGGTGACAGTGGGGTGGGCTCTGGCGGGCACATGCCATGGAACATGAGCTCCAAAGCAGCATTCGGGGTGGGGGGCTGTTGGATCTCAATGGCATCACTCAGAATCCCTGCTGCACCCCACCTTCTGGGAAAAGGGCGGAGCTTCCCTCATCCCCCATGTCCTTCCGACTCCGCCCATGAAGCCTGTCCTGACCCTCCCTCCTCTAAGCTCCTGACACCTCACTGAGGACGAGCGGCCTGGAGCTAAGTTGGGCTCCATCTTGTCATCTGTACTGAGGCTCGGCCGTGCTTGGCTGGGTCGGTGGGTTTTGCTGGATGGAGGAACATGGGGAGGAGCTGGGATTTGAAGCGCTGGCTCTGCTTCTTTCATCTGGACCATCTCACCACACCCTTTCCCCAGATTCAAACACTCCCACGAGGCTCCATGAAGACCTGCTTGGGTCAGAAAAGCCTATCTTTGGGTTCAGACACTGAGCCAGCATCTCGGGAGCGAGCAACCACTGGGAGCTCTGACGGCCAACTCCCAATCAGGAGGCAGGTCCCCAAGGGCGGGCTCCTCACCCACCCGACCCATGGTTGCACCCAGAGAGCAGAACCTCTCCTTCCTGGAAAACAGGTGGAGGGGCACAGGCTGACACCCCACCCCCGTTTTGAGCCCCTCATGCAGGGTCTGTCTCCTCATCTGTAAAACCAGACAAAAGGGCAGCCGACAGCATGGGAACAGCCAAGGGGTGGAGAGAACTGAGGACCGCTCCCACCGGCTCCCTTTGCACCCTGATATCAGGCTGCTCCCACGGGGAGGCAGGGTGGGTCTCCTGGGCCCGAGGACTTTCCCTCCAGCACCCGCTACGAAGCCCCCGTGCCCTGTCCCTGCCCTTCCGCTGGGTTCAGCCCGGAATCCTAGGCCACCATCTCCACCACACCCTCGGCCCCTCCTCCAGCACCTTCCTGCCCACCCATCGCCCGGGCCCCGGTGGCAGGAAGGGAGGTGCTGGGCACCGTCCCTTTAGAGCTGCCACCTGCGCCCAGGGCCAGGTCATCTGTGCGCACACCTCCGCCCTGACATGCCCCCCACGGAGCCCTGGAGCCCCAGCGCGGGGACGGAGCTCTGGGACTACTCGGGGTCGGGCGCCCTGGAGGAGGAGCTGGAGCTGTGCGCGTCCTGGGAGCTGCCCTACGCCCGCGCCTTCGTCCCCGCGCTCTACCTGGCGGCCTTCGCCCTGGGCCTGCTGGGCAACTGCCTGGTGCTGCGGCTGCTGGCCGGGCGGCGCGGCCCGCGGCGGCTGGCGGACACCTTCGTGCGGCACCTGGCGGCCGCCGACCTGGGCCTGGTGCTCACGCTGCCGCTGTGGGCCGCGGCCGCGGCGCGGGACGGCCGCTGGCCCTTCGGCCCCGAGCTCTGCAAGCTGAGCGGCTTCGCGCTGGCCGCCTCGCGCTGCGCGGGCGCGCTGCTGCTGGCCGGCCTGGCCGCCGACCGCTACCTGGCCGTGGCCCGGCCGCTCCTCGCGCGCCCGCTGCGCTCCCCGCAGTGCGCGCGCGCCCTGTGCTGGGGCGCCTGGGCCACGGCGCTGCTGGCCGGCCTGGCCGCCCTGGCCTCGCGCGACTTGCAGCCGCGGCCCGGGGCCCCGGGCAGCCAGTGCGGGGAGCGGCCCTCCGACGCCCTCCAGGTCCTCGGGCTGCTGCTGCTGCTGCTCACCTGCGCGCTGCCCCTGGGCGCCACCCTCTTCTGCTACTGCCGCCTGGCGCGTCGCCTGCGCCGGGGCCGGGGCCGCGTCCCCAGGACCCCGCTGCGCATCATCTGCGCCGTGGAGGGCGCCTTCGTGGGCTCCTGGCTGCCCTTCGGCGCCCTGCGCGCCGTCCTGCACCTGGCGCGCCTCGGGGCGCTGCCGCTGCCCTGCGTCCTGCTGCAGGCGCTGCGCTGGGGCCTCACGCTCGCCACCTGCCTGGCCTTCGGCCACAGCTGCGCCAACCCGCTCATCTACCTGCTGCTGGACCGCTCGTTCCGCGCCCGGGCCTGGCGCCTGGCGCACGGGCTCCGTTCGGTGTCCTCGCGCTCCGGGGACCCCAGCGCCGACGGCCGGGGCCCGGCCGAAAACGGGGGGTGAGCGAGCACGGCGAGCCCGGCCCGCACCGGCCTGTAGCGGCGGGGCTCGCCGGCGGCGCAGGGAAACCGCTGCGTCCTTATTCGCCCCTCTGCGGGCGGCCCCGCCTCGGACCCAGGGCCTCCTTCGCTGACTGTCCCAGCGCTTCCTGAAGGCCCCCCGCCAGGCTGCTGGGACCAGCCGGTCCCTCAGCCCACTGGGCCGCTGGGCTGACTCGCTCCAGACCAGTGAGAGTCCTGCGAGACCCGCGGAGGCAGCTGGTACGGCCCCAGGCTCACCAGGGTCGGGGCAGGGGAGTGGGTTCCTTCTGGGCCGCATCCGGAGCAGCACCGGCCAGAATATCAAACCCCAAAGCAACACGTCTCCAGCTGCGGTTTCTTTGGTCTCTACAATAACCATCATCTCCTGAGAAATAACTTCTCCGAGTCAGACCCTCGGGCCCTTTCCTGCTCCAAAAATTTCTCTAGACTCTGGGAATGGAGAGCCCCTTTCACACTGTCGTCTCTGTGGCTGTGTTTGCTGCGTCATCGTCGCCACCAGTTCACACTTTCATTTGCAAACTTCACCGAAGCCCTGCTGCACACTGCCCCGTTTATTCACCCCACAATTTCCCAGAAGTGCAGCTCTAATTTGGGGTCTTCTCCCCCCTCCCCGTGGACTCACATCAAGTTGTCCTGGCCCTTCCCTTGGATGGAGGGTCCTGAACTCGCTCAGCAGGCGTTCAGCTTCTCCGACGCTCAGCCAGGCAGCAGGCGCTTCTGTGTGAGTTCACCTTTCTCAATAAACACTTGCTAGCCCCAGCTGGACGAGGCGTCTTTCTTTACTTGCGCAGTGGGACTGAAATGAGTGTCAGGAGGTGGCTGAATGTGGGGTCAGACGGAACTCAACGCAGTAACTGAGGTTGACCTCAGGAGGGTCAGGATTCAGTGTGAGGTCGCGCGGTGAGGGTTAGCTGTGCCCCAATGAGCGCGGTAACCCCATAGGACGGCGGCAAACCGGGTATTCTAATGATTTTAAAGGACATTTCACATTTTGAGGGTTACGCAGAGGGGGGAAAAGAGGTAAGGGCATCTGCCGGCCAGGTGTCTCTTGAAAGAGGAAATGTGTCGTGATTTTCATACATGCTTTGGGCCTGTGTTCCTGCCCTTTGTGAGACCATCCGTACAAGTGCTTGGGATTATCCATTTTCTAACTCTGTGACTTACCCTTGAGGGTTCTGGAGGGTTTGGAATTCAGTGTTTCTGCCTGTAGAAAAACAACATAAATGGAGCCAGTTTAACATGGAGCAGGGCTGCCATCCCAAAGGAACGGCCTTGCTCATCTTAATCCTCAAACCTTTGGGATGTTAAAACGGCAGAATAACCTCTGGGCTGGACCTGAAGCAACACTGTGTCCCGAAGAACTGTTTGCAAGCGTAACAGGAGAGCAGATGTCACGACTGCAGGACTGAAAATTGAAAGCAAAGTTTAGAATCAGCAAACCTGTCCGCACCAATAGAAATGCCTTCCTTCTGTGGATGTCATTGTCCCCCTTCCCCTTCTCAGAAGTCCCCTGCCTTTGTCTCCTAATTGAAATGCTGTTTAGGCTTCTGCCTTCCCAAACGAATATTCTTTTTGTTTGTTTGTTTTTCAAATGAACCTTCTTGCTCCTCACTTGGCTTTCTATTCTTAGGTTAACAGGACTTTTGATTTAGGAGGATTTGGCCCAAAGGAACGTTGGCTGGTGTGGGAAAGGAACTCAGTAATTGTCCGTGAGAACCACCTCTCATCCAGACCGCATGGGCCAGTCCTGAAGGTGCCGGCCCTCCCGGGGCCCACTCAGCTCTGTGCCCGCTGGCTGGATCCGAAGCCCAGCGTTCTCCCTCGGGCCCCGTCACCCCATCTCACACCACGGCATTTCTCTTCAGCATTTGGGGCTGTGCTTGGACTTCACACCCACCTTGACTCCACCTGTTAGCTGCCCCTGGGAGGTCAGCCTGTCACCGAGCACAGCTGTACACACCCCTCCCACTCACCCCGAGAGGCAGCCTGCAGCCTGTGGGGTCACCGGTGCCAGCAGACAGACTCCAGACACTGTCATGTCTGAGAGCTCAGACCCGTGGGGCTCTCCTGTCCTCAGCACTGCCCTCTGAGGCAGGACACGGTTCCATTTCATACGCTGAGACATCAGCTTCCAGAGCAGGCCCTTCGCTGGGCTTTCCTGACGCGTCCCCACCTCTCCTGTGGCCAAGCACCTTCTCCCCAGTACTGACCATGTTAGCTCCCTGAAGACACACAGGAAGAAGGCTTTCCTGCCTCCCCCCTCCCCCCAGCAGTTTCTGAAACTCAGCATTTCTCTCCCTTCACTTGGGTAGGGCACTGAATTAGTCTCCCTTATTCTCAGACAAGAAGGAAAGAGGACAAACGAACCCCCATTTCTCACTGGGGGAGACGAGGCTCCAAATTGCGAGGAGCTGGCTGAGGGAGCACACCCACATTCGTGGCTGGCCGGTGTGTGACGTCAATCGATAGCTGGGGCTTCGAGAACAGTTGGACATTCAGGCCTTTCCCTTCCCTGTCCTTTAAAGATTCTGTTACTCAGTACATTGTAGGGAGGGCTGCTGTGCCAGTGTTAAGATGTTGCTTAAAAAGAGATTGGAAACTGCTGGCGATAAGTTTAAAAAGGTAACAAAATTGCTATTAAACACCCACACACTTCACATCGGGAGGATATAAAATAACAGCTTTGGTTTTGTGGAAGCAGAACATGACTGGCCACAAAGCCGTTTGATAGAAAGTATCTTTTGCTCCTTTCCTGTCTCCAGCACAGTCAGTCTCTCCTCTCTGTCTCTGCCCCTAACGGATCCCTCCCATTACTGCCTTATGGAGCGTCTGCCTCCCAGCAGACACCGCGCTCCCTAAGGCAAGGGACCTCGTTTCCTTCCAGCTGCGTCCCCCGTGCCTGGAACAGACACCTGGTGACCGGGGTGGCCATCAGCACCATGTCATCATGTGAAATAATATGATGTCATGTGACAAGGAAAGGAAGGATATTACATTTTATGCAGGTTTTATAAAAGGGCACACAAGACAGCCGGCTAGAGGAAATAAGATCAGTGTCGACAGGGACTGTGTTAGATAGATCTAAGGGGATGATAGATCCTTTTCCTCACCTCCATTTCTCTATTCTCGAAATGTTCTATCAGCTTTTCGTGTGTTTGTTTGTTTTCCAGGGCAGTTAACAAAGAGCTGCGAAACTGCTGAAGCCTGGAGCCAGACTCAGGCCGGGCCTGCTGCCTGTCCCAGGGCTTCGGGAAGAGCCTCCCACAGCCCCCCTTTCTTCATGAAGGATGGAGATGCTGGCTGCCTCATGGATCAAAGGAATCATGTTCCCGAAAGCACCCTCAGGGACCCAGCCAGGAGCCACCCTCAGGATGGTCCCAGCCCAGGCCCGCTGCCCCTCCCGCTTTGTCACCAGAGCCGAGGAGACTACAGGGTTCTGGTTTTCTAAAAGGTCAGCACCTGGGCACAGGCTGGGCACAGGGGCTGTGTATTTCTGAGTTGGTTCTTGTGACTAATTCTGGGCTTCCTTCTCACCTCCCTCGACCCCGTCCGTGGTCTTTTCCCAGGGCACAGTGTGAGAACCAGGGTTCAGGGTGATGAGTGATCTGGGGAGTTCAGAAGAGTGGCAGGGCTGGTGCAGATACACTTGGTGATATGACTCAGTGCCCCATGTCCCTCTGGGGTGAAAGCGGGGTCTCTGGACACTGTTGAGGACGTCTCCTTTGTTAGAGAACCTCATGTCTGAACCCCTCCCCGCCTTGGCTTGGGGGCCTGCAGGAAGCTCCCTACCACCTGGCACCCCCATTGAGCCCCCCCCCCCCCCCGCCTCAGAATGGGGCACATGATGGAAAGACCCACAGCAGGAGACGTGGGAATGCCCGGTGAGTGAGAGGAAAGAGGAAGCAAAGATGTGAAATCACCAGGCCTCTTCATTGCCATCGAAACCAGAAAGTATTTATTGAGCGTGTAATTACATCTTCATGAAAGTTGGCACCGCGTGAGTCACATAAATACACATCACAGAATGTCAGAGCTGGAAGCCACTTTGTCCACTCCGAGAAGGAGGACACTGGGGACCAGCGGTGGGACATGATCTACTTAAGGTCCTAATAGCAGCACAGCGCACATTTTAAAAAGCACATATGTGACATGGTTCTATCCCTTCTCATGACCCCGTGTGGAGCAGGCACTGATGGCTTCCTTTACTAATGATGACACACGGTCAGAAGCCAAGTGGCTTGGTCAAAGTTACAGAGGAGCAAACAGTGCCATCAAAGCTGTACCTCTCCCTCCTGCCTTCCCTGTCGCTGCCCCCTCCCCGTGTGACACCGGAGACGCTGTCTCCATTCTGAACCCAGCTCACCCACCCCATCCCGACACCCTGACCCAAGTTCTCTCTTTCAAAATTTCACAGTTTCTCCTCTGATAATTAAAGTAACACTGGTTCTTTGTTGTTGCTTTTTTATGTGGAAAGTAAAGGAAAATATAAAGGGAAATAGGAAAATCACCCATTATCCCATCATGTAGAGATATCTCAGAGTATTTTTTCTGTGTGTATAATTTAATACACGTGTGTACATCCTTTTCCAGCTAAATTAGCGTCAGTGAATACGAGACCAAGGACTGAGCCTATTGTGTTTCCAGTGGTGGCCCACAGCTGGCATTCAGGAATTCTGTGTTGGCTGTGTATTATATACTTTCTTTCACAGCCTTTCTTCACTTCGCAATGTGCCTTATTTTCCCATGTCATTGGAGATTATACAAAATGTGTTTTTAAGGTTACATTATATTATATGAACTGTCGCCTCATTTGTTTAAGCAAGCCCCTAACTGTTTTTTTTTTTTAATTTTTCACTTTTATAAACAATTCTGTAATAATGACCCTTGTACAACAATCTCTATCCATTTCTTCAGGACAGCTGCCTAGAAGCAAAGTTATTCAAAGATTGCAAACAAGACTTTGGTACATTGTGCCAAATTGTTGAAAAATGTACGTTCTCTCCAGCGGTGTAGGAGAGAACCCATCCACCTCCACATTTAACAAACACCAACAGGCATTATTATTCCAAAAAATGTATTTGTCAACTTGGTGTCTGCCCAAGTTTAAAAGAATACAATAGTCCCATCAGATACAGATACAGATGTATCTCCTCCATTGATTCTGTTTCTCTGGATAGCCCGGATTAATACAATTAGGGTCCCCCTCACTACGGAAGTGTTTGGGCATCAGACTAAGGGGCGATGAGGGTCTTCCCAGGAGTGCTGAGGTCAGGGGTCAGGACTGGAAGAACCGGTGCTGAAACCCACCAGCCCCAGGTTGCCCAGGCAGTCTGAGTTGGGAAGTGAAGCCAGGGCTGGGCTTTGGTGGGCTGCAAGGCCCCAGTGCAGCTGAGACAACGGCTGCCAGTGTCTGGGTGGAGCTGTGGTTTGCCCCCGGAGACATGTTAGACGGCTGATTAATCTCACTCAGCCAGCTCTGAAAATGACTATCTTCATGAGGTACCTGCTCCCCATCTCCCTCTAATGCAATGTGTCTGTGCCCCAAGCAGCCTCGGGCTGTCCCCAGGCTGGAACCTGTGCACACACCGTCACAACATGCTGTGGGTCACAAGTGTGCAGAATTCTGTCCATCTCTTTTCACCAAGCCTTGTTTTGTATATAACCTAGTGCCCCAAATCTTCCCAGGTCTCATCTGCTAAAATTACTGTTACCATACAGAGACACTGTAATATTCATAGTAAAATAACCTAAGACCTTCCTCCCGAACTGCAGTACTTTTCATTTCTGCATTTCTGCCCTTGCCTGCCGTGCTCACAATGTACATGGCTGGAATCATGACATCGTCTGCTTTTCTGTCTTTTCTTTTTCAGAACGTATTATAAGCATTTTCCACGCTGCTGTCTAGATTTCGTAATGGTCCCTTTGAAGTCTTCCCTCTGTGGATAAGCCATAACGCACCTGCTCCTCTGTGATGGGACGTTCGGTTGGCTCAGCAGCCTTCACATGGCTGATCCTGCGACAGGGAGCCTCTTTTCCGTCTGTCTCAGGACTAGTTTGGAATGTCTGGGCCAATGAAATCACCCATTTCCCAGCATCCAAGACAACAGTGAAGTATCTGGAGTTTCTTGACCAAACTGGACAAATAGAGCAGCTTCTCCCCTGATTTCAGCTCCGGGGGGCTCTGCTCATCATGAGCTCCCCAAACACTGCTGCCTTCCAGGCCCCACTCATGGCTCACCGCGGCCATTCCACGGAGCCCACTCCTCCCACAGCCCCCTCCCCGCCCAGCCCCAGGAGTGAGTGCATTTCTGAACAGATACATGGGAATTGACCTAAACTGACCAGTCTGGTTGGGTGGGGATGGGAGTGGATGGGAGCAGAGCACTGAGGAGGGGGTGTTAGGTCACACGTGGCTGGTTTGTAGACCGTTTCAATTAATTGAAAGAGCCTCTGACCTCAATTTAAACCATCTCCCTTCAAAGGCCCTCCTTTGCCTTCCTTTCTCATCACTGAGTATTCTAAGAGAAGGCAGAGGTGTTTCTAGTTACCGCATGCCAAGGCCCCAGGGCAGCTGGTCACAGGAGGCTGGCCCTTTACAGCTTCTTGCAGCGAAACCACGGGAAGTGAAACTTGGTCCCCCACACACAGTTTGAGACCAGCAAGATGTGATTGTCATGTAGACATGTTAGTATTTTTTTTTTCCCCTGAGAGTCGGGTGTGAAGAAGAAGAAACCCTTTTCCTTTTAAGATGAGGAATGGGGGAAAACATCTTCTTAAAAATCGTTGCCTCTGAAAGCACAGCAGTGCTGCAAAGCATTTTATCTGCGTGACGCCATCATCCTCATGGCAGCCGCTAGTGGAGCTGGCCATCCTCGTGGGACAGATGAAGAAACTGAGGCATCTGTCTGACTCCAAAATGCTTATTTTTCACGTTTCCCCCAGAGCACGTACCTGAGCCCCTCAGGACCACCTGCCAGGTAGTCAGCAAAAGGCCCCAGTGGGTCAGACGCCATTGCACAGGCACCTCCCACCCAGGCCTCTGACAAGTGCAATTGTTGTTCTAATGATCACCCAGCCCTGTCGGCAGCCACCAGCTGACCCCCGCCCAGACCCACACGCACCTGGGCCTCCTCTGCCAGCACCTGGCCTCCAGCCTTCCTGGGGTGCAGGGGCCTGAGGGCCAGGGGTCTGTGCCCAGGGGCCTGGGGAGTTCTACACACTCAACCCCACCAGCGGGCCCTGGGGTGAGGACCAGACTGACTCAGTGTCTTTACTCTGTGCCAGCTACTTCAAGTACGAAGGGGCTGTGTCCTGTGACTGGGGGGAGGGTGAGGGGGTGGAGCAGAGCTGCCCACGGTGCCCTGTCCGTCTGGAAGTTGGCCTCGGTCTTAATTGAAAACCCCACAAAATGCCTGCAGCCAGGGCCGGCCCAGTGGCTTAGGCGGTTAGAGCTCCATGCTCCTAATGCCAAAGGCTGCCAGTTCGATTCCCACATGGGCCAGTGGGCTCTCAACCACAAGGTTGCTGGTTCAATTTCTGGAGTCCCTTCTTCTCAACCACAAGGTTGCCGGTTCTACTCCCGCAAGGGATGGTGGGCTGTGCCCCCTGCAACTAGAAACGGCAACTGGACCTGGAGCTGAGCTGCGCCCTCCACAACTAAGACTGAAAGGACAACTTGACTTGGAAAAAAGTCCTGGAAGTACACAGTTCCCCAATAAAGTCCTGTTCCCCTTCCCCAATAAAATCTTTTTTAAAAAAACATGCCTGCAGCCCCTGCTGTGGTATTTAGCTTTTATCTTTGTATTATTTTTTGACACAATTCACAATCTTTTCTTAAAGTTCCAAATTCATTTTTGAGTGTCCAGAAACCAAGAAGGGAATGGCCAGAGAGACGGGGCGTGTGGGGGTGTGCTGGACACTGAGTGGCCCCGGGGGTGGAAGGTGGGCAGGGGGCTGGGCTTTGGAGCTAGGCCTGGCAAGGCGGAGTCCGGGCGACATCAGAGGCTGCAGGGCCTCCGCCAGCTGTCACTTCACCCTCAGGGGCTTCCTCCAGGGTGCACCGGGCGGGAGCCTGGCTCCAGACCCCAGGGCGGCTTCCCGGCCACTGCCGCCCCCTGGTGGTGGCGCCGGGGAGAGCAGCTCCAACCGGGGCTTGGCCCGCAGGGCGGAGGGGAGGAGGCCCAGCGGCCCGCGACCTCTGCGGGCGAAGCTCCGACCGGGTCCTGTGGGCCTGGAATCCTGTGGGAGCCCCGGCCACTAGGAGGGCCGGGCTGGAGAGGAGGGTGAAGTCAAAGGAGAAATGAAGGAGAAGAGCGAGAAGGCGGGCAGGGGGAGGGGCGGGACTGTCAACTGGACAGGACCTGGGGGCGTTTACAATCCAGCAGAGAACCACTGGCCAGGAGGATGCGGTGTGTTGCGGGAAGTGGGTTCCTTTCCCATTTCCTGCCTCTCGGGGTCCCAGCCCCAGAGCAGGGTCTGCCCAGCCTTCCGATCTGCTCTCCAGACTCAGGGTCCTGGCCCCAGTTTTTTGGGGGGTCTCTCCCCCCTGGCTTCCCCCTCTAAGGCAGTTGTACGCATTTGGCACAGCTACTCGGCTGCCTGGAGCCCCGCCTGTCCCAGTCGGGAGTGCTCTGACTGACGGAGGCCGAGGCTGCGGGCAGTGCCCTCCTGCACCGGCCCAGCTGCGAGCTGCAGGGTGGGGTTCGGCCAGGAAGCGGGCCTCCGCTCCGGCTCATTCTGGGGTGTGCAGAGCTTCTCGCCAAGGGCACCCACAGGGCAACCTCTGGGCCGTGAAGTAGCTTCTCGCTCTCCTCGTCCAGCCCACGGAGCCAGGGGAGGTCAGTGAGCGAGCCACGCCTGGGCCTCTGCTGGGTTCGTCAGTAGGAGCAGGACTGGGAGAGGGCCGGGGAGCCCCCACTGTGTGGGGGAGCAGGGGTGGGGACAGGCCGCTCCCAGCAGCTGGAGACCCGGCCCTGCCCCGTTCTCCTTACAGCAAGGCCCTTCCACCTCTGCCCGGGGAAACCCATCTGACGCTGGAGGACCCTGCGGCCTCAGCCAAAGTGGGAAGGAGAGAAGGCTGATGGGGCTTGGTAGCCTCTGCCAATCTGCACCTCCCTCCCCTGGTCTGTAATCCCAGGAGGGCCCTGGGGGCTGCCTTCCGCACCCCTGCTTCCCAAGCCCCACTGCAGTTCCAGTCTCCGAGCTCCGAGAGGCTGCCAGACATGGAGCACAGCTCAACCTGCAGCGGAAGGAAGGAGGACACGTTCCCCTTGACTTTCGATTTCACATAAAATAATCAGATGTGTGCAAACCAGATTCCACATAAAACGCTGGATTTCCACCTTTTATTTTAAAAATAGAAGCTTTTCTCTTGTGATGACATTAGCAGTGCCAGCTCCTCTTAGGACAGAGCCTGCCTTTTCGAATGTGCCACAATCCCCACGGGGCTGCCTCCTGCACCCCTTCCCCACCACACACACCACGGTGGCTCTGCCTGGCAGTGCAGCAAACCCAGTGGGGCCACGTTGGAATACAACGCTTGTACCTGACATGCTTCATTCCTTCCTTTCTCTCTGGCCCTGGAGGTATTTGATGTGTTTCATTCGTGGGGTTTCAGCTGCAGGACCAGAGAGGTCTACCCTGCAACGCCACACCAGTTACTTAGTGTGTGGCCTTACCCAATCATTCAGTTTCTCTGGGCCTCAGGTTCCTTACTGTAAATGAAGGTAATCGTAATGCTATTAAATAATAATTGCTGCAAACTCAGGTTTGCAAGATGCGCATATCACCTTCCTTCCTTGTTTCTTGAAACTCAGTTTGACTGTATCCTGGGCCTGCTGGGATGGCAAAACATTCCACTTCCTCATCAGAATCCTGAGGCCGAGGGGAGCCCACAAAGCAGCGTGAGGGCTGACACCCTCGTTGCTCCCCCGCCCCAGGGGCTCTTGTAGCTGCGACCCTGCTTCCGGGAACCTCTTGAGGCTGGAAACCTGGGGCCCAACTTCTCAGCTCCCTTCCTGTTGAGGTCATGCCCGGTCTCCTCGCTGCTCAGGGCACACGCTCCTCTCTTTCCTGGGCCTGGTCCATCTCACCTCTTTCTCCTGGCCCCCCAAAGCGACTCCCCCGCCCTTGCCCCTTAGAACCCTGGCATTGCCTCAGTGGGCTCAGGGCTGCGGCCTCCAGGAAGCTTGTGCTTCCCACCCAGAGAAAGGGTAGGGGTGAGTGGGAGGGGGGAAGGAATTCAAATCGGTGTCTCAGAGAATTATTCCATCACATGAGTAACAATGTGCTCACCTTCAAAAGCACTTTACCTTCTATTTACCCTTAAATGTCCTCCCCGACTCCCACCCCCCACACACACTTGGTCCTTTTCTCATTATACACACGCTTTCCGGGTGATCTCTCACAGTCCCCGAGCTATGCCAGCCAGACTGCTCACTCAACCTCACCATTAACGACCTACAATGAGCACATCATCAGCCAGACACCTGGGAATCCCCAGCTCCTCCGAGTCAATCAGTTGCAGGCTGAGGCCAGGTCTGCACCCTAAATAGCTCTTGACTCACCCCTCCCCTCCTTAGTGCTACCACATGAGTCAGGGCCCATCACCCCTGCCTGGTTGCCTTGTTTCTGCCCCTCCCCCAAAGCTCATACACCCATGTGACGTAGGAGTCTGCGCAGGGCGTCTCCTCCATCCAGTCTTCAGCAGCGTCGTGGCGAATTTTGTGTCAGCTCGGCTGAGTCCATGGTACCCAGACAGTTGGTCAAACATTCTTCTAGATGTTTCTGTGAAGGTCTATTTTAGATGACGTTAACATTTAAAGGAATGGCAGACTGAGTGAAGCAGGTTCCATCCCGTGATGGGGTGCGCCTCACCCAATCAACTGCCCTTGAAAGAGGCTGATCGACCTTCTCTGATGAAGAGGAGCTTCTGCAGGCTGAGTGCCTTTGGGCCCGACTGCAGCGCTCCCCTAGGTCCCCAGCTGGTCAGCCCTCCCTACAGGCTTTGGACTTGTCAGCTTTCTCAAATATACAGACGGTGCCCCCAAAATGCATACACATTTTAAGAAAGGAAAAAATTGTATTAAAATTGTGAAATTCCATATATACCGATAACAAAAGATAAATGCAAGTATACAGTTTTTGGCACCCTCAGTATATATTCTTTTTCTTTTTTCTGTTTCTTTGGAGAACCCTGAGTGATGCAACTATCTTCTCTTCAATTTCAGGATAAAAATCTTAAATCTTTAGCCAGCCCACATGGGTCGTCAGCCAGCTTAGCTCATTGTGCCTTCGTACAAATGAGAAAAAGCCACCACCTCTAGGCGGATTTAGCTCTGGCCCCGGTCCGGGCTTGGCATGTGGAGCATGTGTAAGCCTTTTCTCTTTGCACAGTACACAACCTGGACAACCACAGGGAGCCGTGCTTGCCCGCTAGCCTCGTTTCTCTTCCATCTTCCATTCCGTCCCCTCTTGCTTGTCCCACACCCGAGTGTCCCCACAGCTCCTAGAACCTACTGTGCCCCTTTGTCTTTCAGTTTTTGTGCATTCTGACACTGCTGCCTCACGTTCCTCAAACCTTCCAAATTACCCTGGCACTGCCTCCTGCGGCCAGTCTTGGCAGTCCTCTCTGTGCCGGGGCCTGGGCCTGACCTCACGGATACTAGTGCTGCTTGATCACTGTCTAGGTGTGTGGTGGTGGTGGTGGTGGCGGCGGTGGTGACGGTGATGGTGGCGGTGGTGGTGATGGTGGTGGTGATGGTGGTGATGGTGGTGATGGGGGTGATGGTGGCGGTGGTGGTGATGGCAGTGATGGTGGTGGTGGTGGCGGTGATGGTGGCGGTGATGGTGGTGATGGTGGTGATGGCAGTGATGGCGGCGGTGGTGATGGTGGTGATGGCGGTGATGGTGGTGATGGTGGTGATGGCGGTGATGGTGGTGATGGTGGCGGTGATGGTGGTGATGGCGGTGATGGTGGCAGTGGTGGTGATGGCGGTGATGGTGGTGATTGTGGCGGTGAAGGTGGCGGTGGTGGTGATGGTGGTGATGGCGGTGGTGGTGGCGGCGGTGACAGTGATGGTGGCGGTGGTGATGGCGGTGATGGTGGTGATGGCAGTGATGGTGGCGGCGGTGACAGTGGTGGTGACGGTGATGGTGGTGGTGATGGTGGCGGTGGTGGTGGTGACGGTGGTGATGGTGTCCTCCAGGGAAGGAACCTGCATTCCGACCCTCAGTTCTGGACACGCTGTTTTTTTGAGTGAATGAGAACAGGGACGTGAAGTGAATGAATGAATGAATGAATGAAGGGTGGAGCTCCTTGGCTTTTCCGGCCTGAGCTCGGCCAGCAGCGCCGCGAGGAGGAGGGCTGGGCTGGGGCCCAGGAGCGGAGGCAGTGCCGGCTCCCGGGGCGCACGAGAGCGGGCAGGGGCGCGGCGCCTCTCGCTCCGCTGGGTCTCGGGCACGGAGCTGCCCCGCCATACCGGCCGGAGCGCGCGGATGAAGGCGGCGCGCGAACGCAGAGGAGCCTCCTCCCGCCAGGGCCGCGGGAACCGGCCTCGCCGGGGGGGTCCCGCGCGCGGGCGCCCGAAATCGGGCGGAGGGGCAGGGCCTCGCCCCCGAAGCCGGTGCCCCCGCAGGCCTGCCACCCCCGATGGCGCCGTCCCGGCCCGCACGCGGCCCCGCCCGACTCCGGGGCGGGAATCCTGCAGCCCCGCGCGCGGCGTCCCCCCTCCTCCGCGCCTTGGTACGCCCCGGGGGACAGATGTCTTGGGATCTTTAACATTTGGGATGCTGCAATGCCGAAGTTAAATGGAATACCTCCGGGGAGGGCGGGCCGGGGGGAGGGACGGCGGCCTGGACACGCGGGTCCTGCGGCTGCGGGGTCGGACCCGGGCGCGCGGGCGCGGGCGCGCGGCGCCGCAGCTCCGAGGGACAGGTAAGAGGGAACCGGGGCCGCGGCCGGTGAGCGGGGGACCGGCCCCTGAACCCACGGCCCTCGGCCTTCGCGGAGGGGCCCCTACAGGGAATGGGGGAATTCGCCAGGGGGTGGGAATTCTGAGTTCCTACCCCGAACGCCTATTTCCACCGCCTCCACCTTTCTCCTCGGACCCTCCCCGTGCTGGGGACCCCCCCGCCGGCCAGGTTCCGGGAAGCCAGAAAGCAGCCAAACAAAAGGAGCAAAGTCCCGGCCGCCTGGCTGCGGAGGGCGCGGTGGGGGAGGGGAGAGGGTGGACCGCACAAAGGGGCTTTTAAGGAAAGCCAGAGGTCTGGTTTCAGGCCGCCTTCCGGGCCAGCTGGGGTTCCCCGTCCCCGCCACGCCATCGCCGCTCGCTGGAGGCGAACACCTCTCCCAGTGGGAAGGCAGGAGAGTGGAGGAAGAACGCGGTGGGAGAACCACCTCCCACCCCCTCGCCTGCAGGGTCCCCGGCCCGTTCCCCTCGAGCTTTCTGCACGGCTGGCCCGGCGCAGACCACTGATTGTTAATTCATTCGGTGGAATTCCAGGGCGCCCGAGACTGGACGTTGCTGGGTGCGGGTGGGGAAGTGGAGACGTAGGAGAGGCCCTGGCTTTAAAAGAACTTCCAATCACGGATCAGAAGGAACTTCTCACAATATTGGGGAGTGGAGGGCTTTTCTGATTCAGGACTTTTCCTTAGGAACTGACAACCCTAAAGAGATGGGGTTTTTCCCCGATCGCAGGTCAGATTCTAAGTCCTCTAATGTGAGGCGAGGGAAATCCACGTTCTCCCGAGCTGGCGGCGCGGTGTGGGGCAACCATCAGCCCCCTGACCTAGACTGGCTGGTAGTGGGGACACTGAACCCCAAGTTCCCCGGAGTGCCCATCTTCCCATGGTGTTTTGAGTTGAATGGCAGGGCACAGCCAGGTCCAGTGGGCCTGGGGTCTTGGACAGTGGGTTTGCCAGTCCCACTCCAAACCCCGGATTCTGCTGCACTGGGAAATACTGCCTGTGAATTAGAGGCAACAAGGGGGTCTTTGAGCGCAGATGGGGGGTCCCCGGAAGGCGGGGTTCTTAACTGGGTCCGGGGCCCCAAAGCATCTGGAGAGAACTCAGAGGGTTCATGAACTTCCTGGGAAAAACCCCACATCTTTCTTTTCTATCACCTTTAGCTTTGCCCGCGGTGACAGGGGAGAAGCTATGGCAGCACCTGTGACTTTGCGATTAATAGAATTCACAGTTTCCTGTCACATTGCAGTTGTAGCTGCCCTGAAATATTGTCCACTCATCACTTTGCAACGTTCCCCACTGATGGATCCTGGGGAATGTCGGTGAAGGTGCACATCCGTCACTCCGTATTTTCCTGGTTTGTTTCTAGAACTGTGTTTCAACGTAATTGGTTCTCAGTCATTTTCTTCATTTTATTTTATGTGTCAAAATCTACGCTGTGAGCTGATTCCAGAAATTCCCATCCTCCCCCACCTGGAGCTGGGGGATGGGCTAGGTAGAGGGAGGGTGTCAATTAGGTGCCTAGTCAGCTCCTCTGGTTGACGTTGGAAGAATGTGACAAACCTGTGGGGGGTGGGGGCGCCTGTTGTTTTTCCTAGGATGGGGGGAGGGGAGGGCTACAGGCTCTCGACCAAGAGCTGGCTCCTGTCCATCCGAGGGGCTGTCCCCTGGAGGGGCTGTCCCCTGGAGGGGCCCCTCAGCCTCAGCCTGGGGAGGGAAGGAGGTGGTCAGCCTGGAGGCCTCCATTGTTTGGAAAGAGGGTGTGTGCAGGAATGCGAAGGGGAGCTGGGTGTGTGTAGGGGGGTGCTGGGGAAGGGGAGGGAGCAAGGGGAGCTCGGTGGGTGACCCAGCTCTGCTCCACTGGGGGTCCTTAGTGGAGCTGACTTCTCCTTCATCCCGACTCTGGGGGTGGGGAAGGGAAGCAGTGCTGGCTTAGGCTGTGCTTGGATCCCAAGGAGGGGGGTTGTGGCAGGAAGAACAGAGAGTGGGGGAAAGGGAGGTGGTGGAGTGAAGTCTTGAGGGGGCAGTCCTTAATCCGCAGCATTTCTGTTTTCCAGCTTGCTGGGGACAGGCAACAGGTGGCCTTAGCCCTTTGCTTCCCCAGTAAAACAGGCTGAATTCCAACAGTGTTTGCTTGAGGGGCAATGAGGGGGTGGAGCTGGAAGCTTATTTTTTTGTGGGAACAAGTTCCATTTTGGAGTTTGAGGAATGGGCTTAGAGCCTGGGGTGACAGTGGCCCTCCTGGGGAGGAGGGGACAGGACTGGGCTTTGGGTCCCCGTGGACCCTGCTGAAGGATGGATGTCGGTAATAAACCTGGAAGTGATGGTCTTGATGGTCCTGGGGGACACGTTGGGGATAAAAAGCAGCCGGGCCTGCTTTGGGGCCCCAGAATCTCCCCACATGGAGTTCCCGGGTCACTGCCTTCCTGAGGTTTCTAAGCTGACTTGGGAGAGACAGAACTCAGGCTTGGTCTCCGTTTCTGTATATGGGAAGAGCAAGGACCTGGCCTCGTCAGTTTATAAGTTTCTTGCTGGTACCTGCCTCCCCCCTCTCACCCCCCACCTCCGTGGCTGTAGCCCTTCCACCTGTTTTGGGGGGACTGTGTGCCCGGATCTCTGGAAAAGGAAACTGAGGTACAGGACTGTGGCCATCTGAGGGAGCCAGGGTCAGGGCAGGAGGGCACAGGAGCCCCTCACCTCAGCCCTTCGCACCAGTGCCCCAGAGGCCATGAAGACGGGACCCCGTTGCTCCCAGGGGGGCCCCTTCCCCCTGTTCCTCTGCTGCCCGGAAGTGCAGACGCCCTGTGGCAGCCACGCAGGTTTATTTAGGGAGGGACTAGCTCACCTGCTCCTCCCTCTGACTCAAGTCATAACAAGCAACCTGGTTCCCCGGGCCCAGCAGCCTGGGAGGGAGGCAGGCCAAGTGCTGGCAGACCAGTGTGTGCAGAGTGGGAGCAGGTCAGAGAGAGAGTGCCAGGAGCTCGTCCTGTGGCCTGGGAGACCCCAGGGGACATGCGACGCCTGTCGGCCCCCTGACCTGGGAACTGGGGCTGTTTCCTGGATTCACACAGAGCAGGTGAGGGAAGGGCAGCTGGAGGAACAGGTCCTTGGGGCCAAGGGGCAGGCTGGCCCGGGAGTGGCTCAGGTGCTGGCCAGCACCACCTCCCCTTCCCGTCTAGGGCCCAGGGGCGCTGGGGGTGCTGGTGGGACCGGATGTGGAACCTGGCCTTGTAGTGGTAAGGCCTCAGTTTCCCCAGGAGGAGGGAGAAGCAGGAATGAGGACCTGGGCTGCGGGGTACATTAGTGATTGAGGAGAGGAGCCCTGAGGGAGGGTGCACGGAGTTTCCATTCCCCCCTCCACTCCCCTTCTTCCTCCTCTGCCTTTTCCTGGGGACGTTGTTCAGTCAAGCGGACAGACTGCTCCTTAGGGCCCAGGACTGGAGCTGAGGTCCCGGAGGGCAGAGGTTTCTCTGTGGGGAGGGAGTGGACGTTCCCCAAACTGCCTTTGCCTAAAAGCAGGGCCTGAGACACCTCGGCTGGAGCCCCATGCCCTCCTGGGTGAAGGTGGGCTTGAGACTTGTCCCCACTGTGCGGAAGGTAGCCAGCAGGGCCAGAGGAGGTAATGGTGTGTCTGACAGGGTCCCAGAGGTCTGCATTCAGGCCGGGGGCTGGACGGGCCTTAGCCACTGGCTCATATCCATTGTGCCTGTGGAGAAACGGGGCCCAGCCAGGTGGGGTGACTTGCCCAGATAACAGACTCCAATCTGGGGTTCCTGACTTCAAGGCCTGTGCTTGGAGCAGGAAGTGCGACCCTGGTGGGCACAGCGCCAGATTGGGACCCCTGAGGGCAGTGCCTCCCCCCCCCCAGATCCAGCTGACCTGGGGGGTAGGGGCTGGGGGAGAGGAGGCTGCTAAGGGGTGTCTGCTCAGCCCCCCATCTCAGTCCCTGAAGTGGGTGGCACAACTTCCCAAGGCAATCCCTTCCAAAGTTAATAATTAATTAGCAAGTGTGGCTAGTTAATGGCTCCCCTCACACATTACCCCTCCACGTCCCAGTCCCCAGCTGGCTGAAACTGGCTTCCGCCTGGCTCTGGGGCTGGGCCTGGCCTGGCCGTGGGGAGGGTCAGAGGCCGCAGGATGGGAGGAGAGTGACTTCTGGCTCTCATCTCCTCGGAGGGATGGACAGACTGGCCGGGGTGACTCCCCTACGATGGTCCCAGAACATATGGCCAGTCTCGTCTACAGGTTTACAAAGGCCACACATAAACTTTCTTTTTCAACCCTGCCACCCCCTCTCGAGGCTTCATTGGAACTGAACTCCCCAAATGCAGGTTCCTGTGGTTCTCAGTTGTTTCTGCCTGTGCACGTTGACGGGCGGTGGTGTTTACGGAGGTCTGGAAAGCCTCTCGCTTGTTCTGCGCTTTCTGTCTCCAATGGCAGAGGTGCTGCTGGGGGGCAGGGGGACTTCCTCTCTGTGCCTTGCTTTGCCTTGCTTTGTGTCTGCTCTCCCAAGGCCCGTGTTTCTCCTGGTGGCACCCACACCGTGGCCCCTGCCCTTCGGAGGCAGGATAAGCTCTAGACAGAAACTCTGTGGGGACTGGACTGTTGCTTAATGGGCTGACTCAGTGAGGAGGTGGCTGGGCTCCTTCCAGACGCCCGCCCAGCTCCGCCCGCCCTCCCCACCCCTGCAGCACTGCAACCACAGCTGCCCAGCCCAGCCAGCTGGGCCGACCAGGGGTGTGGACTCGTGAGGGGACATGCAGCAGGTGTTGTTTTGGTGATGCTGGGACTATGCCGTGCCACCCCAGTGTCCCCAAGGCCCAGGAAGGCAGCTTCTGCTCTTGTCACCCTCCCTCCACCCCCAGCAACCCTGACATACACCCCCGGGGCTCCTCTGGCTGTGGGGTCCAAGAGGTCCAGGTTGATTAGGCCGACTCCCCTCAAGGGATCTCCTGGTCATGGCTGGTGTCCTAGGAGTTGGTTTAGGCTTTGGGACAGCTAGCTGTCTGGCACCTGCCTTCGGATGAATATCCTGGTCCAGAGAACTGGGCAGCCTGGGCTTTGGGGCACCAGCCCAGGGCCTTGGCTGAATGCCCGGAGCCCAGCGACTGAGGCAGCAGGATGGGCTCCCCGGGTCCTCTGGCTGAGGACAGTTGGCCCTATAGGGACCGGCATGCCTCCTGGGGACATTGTCCCCTTCCTGCTTTCCTTTCCCCCACCCTTTCTCCTTGTCCCTATCCTTTGTTCTTCTCCTTATTGACCTTCTCCCAAGGGTCAGTAATTCCTGGGGCCACCTCTACTCTTTAACTACTTGGGCCTACATGTCTCTCTGGGTAGGAGGCAGTGGGGGGCTGTGGTGGGCCCAGCAAGCCCCTGGGGAGCAGGTAAGGTGGTGGGGCCCACAGAGCCTTCTCTCTGTGCACCCCCATTGCTGAGAACCCCCATCTATGCTCACCCAAGGAAGCATGGTCCTCACCTCCATGCCCTCTGCCCTCTAAGCTCTGTTTGGAACCAAGGGGGTTTACACGTAGCTTTTTTGTTATTGTCTCTTAAAAGTTGGGGAAATTCCAGGCCGCCTACACGTCCTGGCTCAGGCTGGGAACGGTGTCAGCCCTCCCTGCGCGGTGCAGTCTCCCCCCAGAAGTCCACCATGGAGAGTAAGGATGAGGTCAGCGACAGTGACAGTGGCATAATCCTGCAGTCTGGTGAGTGGCTCAGGAAGGCCCGGCTCTCGGAGTCCCCAGGTGCGCCCCCGGGGCTGGCCAGGCTGAGATGCTGGAGGACTGGAGGGGGGTGGGAGGCTGGGCGAGGTCTCTGCTGGGGGCAGACATGGGGAGGGCTGGAGAGCTTTCCGTCCTGGCGATTTGATCGCATCTGGAACCGGCATCTTCAACTTCGGCCTCAGTGATCACACAGCTGAAACACCCTCCCTGGCTCCTGGATGGGACCTGTCTCTCTGGATGGCCCAAGTTCGTGGACCTAGGCTGGCCCTGTCCTGACAGGACAAGAGAGAATAGGCGTGTGTGTGTACGCATGTACATGTGTGTACATGCATGCTCGTGCATACATGTATGTACATGCGTATGTGTGCGTGCTCCCCTGGGCTGGTCAGGATGGCCTGCCAGGCTTCCCTGAGTGCATGGCTTCTGCCCCCAGGCCCGGACAGCCCAGTGTCCCCACTGAAGGAGCTGAAGGAGGTGAAGGAGGTGAAGGAGCTGACGTTCGCGGTGCGCAAGCAGCAGAGGGCCCTGGAGGAGAGGCTGGAGGGCTGCCTGGAGGAGCTGCGGGCGCTGTGCCTGCGGGAGGCGGTGAGCTCCATCGCCTGGGTCACACCCACACGTGGGCTACTCGGGAGAGGCCTGGAGTCCCGTTTTGGGATGCTGGCCTGAGGGAAGGGAGAATTTTGGAAGTCAGATGGGGGAATGGTGCCCGTAGTCCCTGCCCGGGCCACTGGGCAGCCCGGGGAAGAAGGGCTGAAGGGCTGCAGAGGGATGGAGCCCAGTCAGGTGGGGGTGCGTGAGATGGGCCAGGGCCGGGGCAGAGTCTGGAGGAGGCGAGCAGAGGAGGCTTGAAGGAGACAGGAGGGGTGCAGAGGGAGCCTCAAGACCCCAGTGAGCCCACCCTGGGTGATGGGGCTGGTGAAGGTGGGCTGGGCCAGGCCCGGGGACACGCTCCTCTTGGAGGTGCGTGGAGAGGGGTGTGTCGTGACCTTGCTTCCCCTGCAGGAGCTGACAGGCGTCTTGCCAGCTGAGTACCCACTCAAACCAGGGGAGAAGGCCCCGAAGGTCCGTCGCAGGATTGGAGCAGCTTACAAGCTGGACGAGAAGGCCTTGTCCAGAGAGGTGAGGACCTCAGCCCCCAAGGTGGTTTGCTGAGCCCGACATCACGTCTGGAGTGGGAAGCTTCCGGTGCTTGGCAGGAAGGGCACATGGCTCCGTGTGGACGAGGGGCACCCACTAAGTGGGGCCCAGATGGCCCTGGGGAAGGTGTGCCACCCCAGGGGGCAGAGAGCTGGAAACTCAGGGGAGGACATTGGTTTGGCCCCCTAGTGGGCACACCAGTCAGGAGCTCATGCAGCCCAGAGAGACAGTGGCCTGTTCAGACAGGTTGTTCTGGCCCATAGGGCTGTCCTCATCCTCCTGGGCCTGGGACGGAGGCTGGAGGTGGTGCAAGCCTCCCAGAAGCCCTTCCCTGCGGTGTAAGTGGCAGCCGTTTCCCCTGCCCAACCCTTTGGGGTCAGGAGGGAAAGTGTTCCACTTTGGTTCCTGCCCAGCCTGGCTCAGCGGGCAGGCTCGTGGGTGGGTCCCGTGCCAGTTTTCCAGGCTGACAACTCTGCTCAAGGGCACCTCCCTTCCCCACCCTGTGCCCCACATCAGTGTTTAGGGCCAGGGTCCAGAGCATCAGGTCAGGGCCACCCTCTGTGTCCCCCTGCCTCCCACGCTCACTGCCCCCACCCCCCAGGACCCCCTGAGCAGCCTGGAGCGGGAGCTGGCCCTGCAGCTGCAGATTGCTGAGGCCGCCCGGCGCCTGAGCTGCGAGGAGAACCTGGGCCGGCAAGCCCGCCGGCAGCGGAAGCATGCGGTGCTGCAGGAGGAGCGGAAGCTGCGGGAGCTGGAGCGCTGCCTGGGCGAGCGGCGGCGGCACAGCGGGCGGGTGCCCCTGGGCCCTGGTGAGTGTGCCCTGCTGCGGCCGCCGGCCTCTGGGAGACATGTGGGGGACGGCAGCCACTGCCTTCGGTCAGCCTGGCCTGTGTGGCCCGACTGTGTTTGAGGCTCCAGAGCCACCCCATGCTGACCCCCTGCCTCCCCACAAGCCTCAGCAGAGGACTTCCCACGCCCAGAAAGCCTGTCCCCAAGCTCCTTAGAGAGCAGCCCACTCATTCCTTCCACATCCTGCTCAGAACCCACCGCCCCCCAGCAGACTTCCTGGGCAGGACTCGTGCCCAGGCTGGTCTTGTGCTGATTCCAAGGGTTCCTCTCCTGCAGGCTCCAGGGCCACTCCAGGCCCACAGGGAGACACTTATCTGAGTTAGCTGGTTGGCTGGCATGGGCCTGTGGCTCTGTGGTGTGGTGATGTCCCCCTGGCCTGAGTGAGCCGTCCAGGGGCCCACCATTGCTGTGCATAGCAGCTCCCCGCTGGTTTCAGGGCCCACGGCTACTCGTGGGCTGTTTCGGTTGAAATCTAGTAGCCCCAGTGCCCTGCCCCACAATCCCTTAAGATTCCAGAATCATCCTGGTCAATAGGGGAGCACTTCCCCTTCTCTGGTCGAGTCCCTGAGCCCCAAGGCCTGGTGACCAGTGGTTATGGGGCACCTGGTGAGTTGTCTGGGCCCCGGGCTAGCCATCCGTGGCATCAGTGCGTCCAGCCCAGGTTACCTTCCAGGATGTGTTTCTGAGCCCTCAGGTGTGACTGTTTTCCTCCCCCCTGACCCAAACCCAACTCCTCAGGTCAGACTTGCAGCACTCCCTTCCAAGGGCATCGTGCCCTTGTTTGGCGCCTTCCCCAGGCCTCTCATGGGTCCCAGGCCTCTGGCTGTAGTGAGGGGACTGGAGGAGGGGATGCGGGTGGTAGCCCTGAGGCAGAACTGCATTCCAGGCCTGGACGGGCGCCTGGACGGGCTGGGAGAATCACCTGCTGCTCCCACCCTCAGGCTCTTTGCCGGGGCCACTGTCCTCCCAGGTTGGGACCTTGTGTAGAACCCGCAAGCCCTTCCTGTGGCCCACGCCTCAGGCAGGCGGTGATCACAGTGCAGGTCTCAGAAGACCTGTACCCACAGGTCATCCCTGATTTAGGGTAGAAAGGATGTGACCAGACAGAGGAGTGACCCAGGCTCACATGGCCAGGTTTCTCTGGCTGGAAGGGCTCTGGCCTGGCTGCACGACAGCACTGCTGGGCTCAGGCCTCTGAAGCAAGATAAGCCCTGCGTTCTCCCTCTGTTCTCCAGGGCCCCAGGGCTGGGTTGGGGCAGTGTGGCTGAGTCAGTGAGCCGCCTTCAGGAACCTCGAGGGTCTGGCTGGCGGGTGTGCAGTGGCTCTCCACATTCCCCTCCTGCATCACATGCGCCTGGCCTGTGAAACGCTGATCTGCCTGTTTTCTTGCAGATGAGGGGTGACGGGGATTGATGTCTGTCTTCTCAGACCATATATTCAAACCAAACACATGAGTCTGATTCCAGTCCCCTCGCTGGCCCTAACCGTGAGAGTCCCACCATTTCTTCAGCTGGACATTAGCGAAAAATAAGAACCTTTACTCCCCAGGTTTTCATCAAAGATAAGAGGCAGGAGACCAGAACTCAAGAAGAGGGTACCTTCTCGATGGAACCCCAAAGCAAAGGCTAGTGTGAGGCATATGTACTATGTTTACCCGAAAATAAGACCTAGCCGGACCATCAGCTCTAATGCGTCTTTTGGAGCAAAAATTAATATAAGACCCGGTATTATATTTTATTATATTTTATATTATATATTACATTACATTATGTTTTATCATACCTGGTATTATATTATGTTATATTATGTTATATCATATCATATCATAAAGACCGGGTCTTCTATGGATTTTTGCTCCAAAAGACGCATTACAGCTGATGGTCCGGCTAGGTCTTATTTTCGGGGACACACGGTGTGTAGGGCCGACCCTGCTACTGGAGCGGGGTGCCCTGCAAGGTTTAAGGGCTCCTGCGTTCTACTCCCTTTAAGCTACTCCCTTTAAGGACAGAGGTTGAAAAGGTCTCTAAAGGCCCACACAGTACGTGTTCTAGGCTGTGTGGGCTGCACGGTCTGTCCACAGCTACTGACCCCTGCCCTTGGAGCTGCAATTCGATAAAACTTTGCTTATAGAAACGGCCAGTTAACCAGATTGGGCCCCAGGGCTGTAGTTTGCCCATCTCTGTTATGAAGGATTTTAAGATGGCTGGAACTGTTTACTAGTAGAATTTTCTGGGTACTGACCTGTTCGTTAGATGCCGCTAGCAGGAGAGCTGGTTAAGAGCCCGGCGATGCCAGACTGCTGGGTGTGAATTGACTCATGCACCTTTTGGCGGATTCACCTGAGCATGTTACTTACCTCCTCCAAGACTCAGTTTCCCCTACTCTGTGTATCTCAGAGTTGTTGGGGGAGCACGTGACTTAATACAAATAAAGCACTCAGACAGGTGCTGGCACTACAGAAATATCAGCGACTGCTCGTTTTTCCTCCTCTTTGTTCTCAAACGTAGTTGAAGATGCTCTGTGAGTTCCATCCAGGTCACGTGAGGCAGGTTCTGAATATCTGAAGGGTTCAGCGCAAAGGCTGTGGCCGACAGTTTCCCTCAGTTTCCCTGGGGCACAGCTGTGGCTGCGTCCTGCAGAAGCCACACTTCCCGTCCTCCAGACTGGCCATGTCACCAGTTAAAGAACCTTCCTTAACCAGCTGGCAGACCTTACTTTGAATTGGCCCCACCTCCCCACAGCTCAAAGTCCTCTGTGGGGTTCTGCCATTTGGGGTCCTGGAGTTGAACTGTATTTGTGATAGCAGAAGACCAGAGAAAAGTTAGCTAATTCTTTCATTCCAAGGGCCTTCCAAAACGACTCTGTCTTTGCCTCACCCTGCTGGGAGGCCCCACCACAGGAAGCCCTGGCTTTTCCCGATGGGGAAACCGAGGCCCAGAGCGTTGAAATGGCTTTATTCAAGGTTACAAAGTTAATAGCAGAGCCAGGATTAAAATCGGGCTTCCTGTCTCCTTGCTCCTGACTTCTGAATTTTTTTCTACTTCCAAGTAACAAATTCATACCCAAAATAGTGTTTGACACACAGTTGGCATTTCCTGATAAGGCATCTGTTGGGAAGGTGGGGTCAGGCCTGGGTTTTTCTGCACTGCTGACTCCCCATACATGTGGGTTGATTTCCTCACCTCCATCTCTTCTCTCCCCTTGGCTTTCCCAGAGCTCAGTGCCTCTGATGACAGCTCCCTGTCGGATGGGCTACTCCTAGAGGAAGGTGAGAGGGGCATTGTAGGGACGATGGTCAGGGCTGGGCCCTGGCAAGACTGTGGGGCTTTGGCAGAGTTTATCGGCGGGCACTTCACATGGGGGCGGAGCTTGGAGTGAGTGAGTGGAGGTGGTGCCACTCTTAGCTGATGTTTCTCTGCCTCACACGTGCTCCGTGGGAGTGGGGACGTGCTGACCCTTTGCATTCTAAACACTTAATCATTTGGGCAGGGAAAGGAAGGGTGAATTCTAGGCAAGCCCAGGTGTCCCCGCCTCTGTCCTGGGACTTGATTTCCATACACACCTGTCAGAGCCACAGAGCTATCTGGGCACAGTCATTGCCCTTTCTGAGAAGAGGGTAGCAGGAAATCTAAGTCCATAGATTAAGAATCCTGTTTATAAACCCTAAGGATGCAGGGGGTCAAGGTAACCAAGGTGTGCAGTCCTGCCCAGGGAGTGCCCAGGCCAGTAAGGAAATAGCGTACATGGGAACTGTGTGAACAGGACACATAGGTAAACAAAGGGTTTGCTGCCAACATGGCACCAGGACCAAAGGTTGGAAGGTGGAGTACTGTGAGCCAAGGAGCGTAAATCTCAAGGCTTCTGGAAGGGGGCTGTGATGGAGGGCTTAGATTTAAAGGCGAGGAGATCCTTTTCTCGCATCTCGGTCTAGCACAGTGGGACAAGCAACCGTGGCAGGAAGAGGTGAGCCCGTTGCCCAGCCACTGCCCTCACAGGTGTTTTACTCCTGCAGAGAATGTCCAGGTGCCAAAACCTCCCTCAGAGTCGCTGCCCCTCCCGCCCCAGAGCCTCGAGGGGCTGCAGCCAGCAGGAGCTGAGACTGGGGGCCTGGACCGTGCCCCCATCCAGAATAGCCCCTGGAAGGAGACCAGCCTGGACCACCCGTATGAGAAGCCCAGGAAGTCTTCTGACCCCGACAGTGAGAGCAGGTCAGGGCGGGGCAGGTCAGGGCGGGGAGGAAGGGGGGGCCAGGAGCAGGGAGACTGCTGGGAGCACAGCAGAGCCAGCCTGGGAGACTGTCCCCCTCCTTAGCTGTGTGGTGCTGGGAGCTTGGGGCCCCTTCTACCGTGCCCCATTCCTGTGCATGACATGAACCCTCACATGGAAGCATTCCTGCCGCTGACCTGTCACCACCCCTTTTGCAGCAGCTCAGCCACCATGCCGCAGGATGGGCTCAAAGCCTCCAGCCTGTGTCTGCTGGAGCCCGCCCCCTACCACGTGGTTCCCATCCGCAGTGTCCCGGGACAGCGGCAGGGCCGCACCAGTGCCCCCGCGACCCCTGAGACGCAGGGGAGGAGGGGACTATCGCAGTCTCTGAGGTAAAAGATGGGCCACTCCCAAGATGCAGGGGGGCGGGGACCCGCTGTCGGGAGCTTACATTGGAGGGCGGTGGCCCCTAGGATAGAGGTGGGTGACGTGTGGCCGGTGCCTTCTTGGGGCACCTCTCAGTACAGGCTGTGTCACGGCCAGCAAGGCCCGGGGCCAGTCGTTCGTGAAGCCAGTTTTCTTCCAAAGACCCCAGTTTTGTCTTTTTGCACAAGTGTCCTCGACAGCATGTCTGTGCTGGGAGACGTTCAGTTTTCTGCAACTGCTGGTTATTGGACACTGACGTGTACAGTCGACTTATTATTTGCAGTCATTTTATGACCTGCGAAGTCACCACACACATTGGAATTCGCGGATCCAGCCATTCATCCCGGGGAAGTTAGTGCTAGGTTCCTGAGAGCTTCAGCTCACATTTTTGTCAGCTGATCAATATCTAGCCTCTTTTACGAGTTTCTGGTTACCGTCGTCGTATTTAATATATGTCCTTGACCCGTTAACATTGCAGTCATGTCCGGACGGAGCTCATCCAGTAGGTATTCTGTCCACGAAGCCGGCACATCCTTCCTCAGCACTTTGCTTGGGGCCGTTTAAAGCAGTGAAGTCACCCAAGAAAAGCACAAAATGGCAAAAACAAATAAAAACAAACAAACAAACTAGCGGGCACTGGATAGAGTGGAAAGGCCGCTCGTTGACACTGAGCTGAAACAAGCAGTCAGAGGGTCACCTTGTTCAGTCTCAGCTGGGAACGGGCCTGCTGGGCAGCTCCAATTTTTCACCATTCTGTGCATGTCCCCAAATGACCACAAAAGTGCCACATGTGCCGATTTCGACATTACAAATGGATCTAGCTGTGGGAGAATTTGCAAAGACAGAATCCACAAATAATGAGTCAATTGCCTGCTACGTTCCAAGCGCCCTGCTGCTTGGTACCAGTTTAAGTGACAGCGTTATGACAGGTGTTAGCGACACCACAAAATGCCCTGGGCCCAGCAGGCCCCGGGGGATTCCTCCATCAGTGTAAGTTTGCTTGTCAGGCAGCCCGAGACGTGCGCAGCCAGGGACAACCCCTCACGTCAGGGATGAGTTTTAGGCTTTACGTACCGCCAGGGCCTTTTGCAAACAGTGCCTTCGCTCCAGTTAGTAAAAGGTGTACCCTCTGGACAGACATGGCCCCATGCCCCCTGTGTGTCAGCACAGTGAGAGCTGGATTTCAGCCCCGCGGGGCCTGGGCTGGTGCCCTTGGGAACGCCACCCTGCGTTACTCTGCTAGCTCTGCCATAAAACACAACCGACGGGGTGGCTTGGATGAGAGAAATGATTGTCTCAGGGTTCTGGGGTCGGGAAGTCCAAGATTAAAGGCTGGCTTCTCCTGAGGCCTCTGTCCTTGGACTGTAGAGCACGTGTGCTCCCTCGGTGCCACGTTCAGCTTAGACACCTGACAGTGTCTGCCTGACCAGGTTCTGTGGATGAAATACCACTGAACAAAGGGTCCCTAAAGTGGCTGAGGAGAGGGGACCCCGGTGTAGCACACTGGATACAAACCAGAAACGTGAGTGGAGCAGAAGGCTGTGCGCTGGGGGGAGAGACGTGTTGAGCGCTAGGCCAGGGGGGTGTCTGCCCCCAGCCCCAGGCTCAGGACGTCTGCCTTCATGCTCTCCGCAGGACGGACTCCTTCCGGGCGGGGCCCCGCCGCAGGCCCACGCACTACACGGTGACTGTGCCCAGCTCCTGCTGGACCCCGGCCGGCCCCCCACGGCCGCCCCACACTCCCAACTCCTGCTCGGAGGACAGCGGCTCCGACGGCTCCAGCGTGTCGCACGCCACTTCGCCGGGGAGCAGCAGCCCGGACATCTGCGCTCTGCGGCCGCTGTCCCCGACCGCGCTGCCGGGCCACCGTGGGGCCTGGGGCCCAGCCGTCCCCCACCCAGCCCTGCTGCTGCCCGCCGGGCCCTTCCCGGCTGCGCGGTACGTGCTGGTGGCCGAGGGCTGCCTGCCGCCGGGGGAGCTGGACCTGATGGCCCACGAGGACGAGGGACTGGCCCTGCGGCTCCAGCAGCTCCAGCAGCTGCAGCAGCACTTGCGTCCCCGCGGCCGCCCGGCGCGCACGCCATCCCTCAAGGACAGCCCCGCCGGCCGCGCACTCTGCAGGGCGGCGGTGACCCAGGAGCTGCAGTCGTGGCACGAGCGCGCCCGCAGGCGCAGCGCGCGCCCCCACTCGCTGGACCGCCACGGGGCCTTCCGCGTGCGCAGCCTGCCCCCGGGACGGGTCCTGGGGCCCCAGACGCAGGTGAGTGTCGCAGGCCCTCCCCGCTGTGGAGGGGCTGCCAGCCTGGCAGGTCCAAGAGGAGAGATGTCATAGCAGCAATCTGGTGGCCAGGAGATCCCCAGCTGCGAAGAAAGGCCACCAAAGCATTCCCTCTTGGCTCTGAAAGCGCCCCTGACTCACCTGGGGCACCTCCTAGCTTTGCCTGTGTACACTGGAGGAGATGGTCCTCCGGGAGGGCTGACACCTTTCTTTTTAAGGGCTCCCCAGTTGATCCCCCAAACAGACAAGCCTCTATTCCTCATGAAAAGTCCAATCCACGTTGAAGCACCCCCCAATTTCCTGACTTCAAGGCCCAGGACAGAGGGAGAGGCTGGGAAAGTGTTTGCCTATGCCTGTGGCCTCCCCGAGGCAGCTGCCAGCCTTCCGTGCTGCCAAGCTGAAAAGCAGGGTGGCATAGGGGTTAAGTGCACAGAGCCTACGGTAGACTGTCCGAGTGCGGCTCTCAGCCCTGCTCCCTGCAAGTGACATGACTGGGCAAGTGGGTTAACTCCTGAGCCTCTCTTCCTCGCTGTAGAATGGGAGTACTTTTGTCACGGGTGGGTAGGAACCTCCATGAGTGAATATGTGTAAAATGATTACAGGAATGCGAGCAAGTACTGGGTGAGTGGTGTTGGCGTACTAGGTTGTAGGACAGAGAGCCCTGACATGACGCAGGGGTGGCCACCTGGGTTCCACAGGCCAGTTTCTCCATCCTGGAAGTGGGGAAGACACGTGGATGAGCCCGTTTTTGTGTCTCCCTGGTATGGAGGGCTCTGTAGGGGGAGTGCTCCACCAGTCACCAACAGGCTGCTTCTGTGAGAGCCTAGACTCCCCAGCTGCATGCTGCCCCCACCCCACTTCTCAGAGTCGCAGCGGGCATCTGGGCCTGGCAGCTTCCTGGCCCCACTCCCGGCCGCACCCTCCAGCTGATGTGCTTTTCCTTCCTGCGAGCTCGGACCTGTCCTTGGCCTAGGCCCAGCCCATCCCAACCTGCCAGACAGGGAGGGTGGTGAGAAGTGAGCTCGGGACGGGCGGAGGAGGTCAGGGTGACTCCACACCCCATAGAGAGCTGGAGTGGAAAGTGGATGAAGGGTGATCCCTGGGGGACACATGGCCTCCTGGAGAGGCAGAGGCTGAGTGGCTGGGCCGGGGCTGCCACTGGTCGGCATCCTTAAGGGACAAGGGTGGTACACCTGGGCTGGTGGTCTGGACGGTTCTGCCCAGTCTGCTCACCCACCTCTCCTCTCTCCCTGACCCTGGCAGGTGCCCACTGTGTGTGTGCTCCGGAGATCGCCCGAGGGGGCCCCTGTGCAAGTCTTTGTACCTGAAAATGGCGAGATCATCAGCCAGGTGTAACCAAGGCCAGGTGTACCCTGTGCCCCCAGGCTGTGGCTCGGCTGCCGGAAAAGACTGTTTCCTAGCGGGGTGGGGGCTCAGAGCGCCCCCCTTGAGTGCCTTCTGCAGCTCCCTTGCTCCCATCGCAGGTCGATGACCTGGAGCTGAGATTTTTTTTTTTATACCAGTTTTTGTTGAGAAGTCCTGGTTTGAGGATTTATATTTGTCATTTGTCCTCAAAATCCCTGTAATATGATAATGCTTTATTCCTCGGAGGCTGGCGTGTTGGACCGGGGCCTGGCCTGAGGGACAGTGTTTGTCTCCTTATGCAAGACACGTGGTAGTGGAAGCAGGAGGCAGAAAGGGCCAGGTCAGGTCCTCAAACGCTCCGCCCTCCGGCTCTGAGAACTGGCCTGGAGAACAGCCCGGCCTCCTGTCCCACTGCAGCTGGAGGCTGGCCACAGCACGCTCGTTTGCCAGCCCTCTGGGCACCGCAGGGGTGCCCGGGCTCGGAGCCTCCATCCCCCTTTACCATGTGCTCTGTGATGCACACGCCATCGTGGGGTAAAGGCCAGTGTGCGTTGGAGTACGGTCTCCCCGACGCGTGAATCCTGTCGGGGGCCCCCATCTCCACTCTCCGGGCCCTGTGGGCTCCCAACATCTCTGACCTCTGAGCCTTGACCTGAAGGCTTCCCCAGTTTTGAAGCATCAAGAGGCCCAGGCTGGGGGCCGCCTGTGGTGCTGGTGGCTGGAGAACAGCTCACCTTTTGACCACCTTCTCTGGGCATCGTGAGAACCTGCAGCGCCATTACTCCTTCTTACCTCTTTTCATCATCGTCCTAAAAACCGACACCTTACAAACATTTTGGAAAGGCACCACTTTTGTGGCTCGTTCTCAGAGGCAGGGGCGAGCTCACGACTCCTGCTTCCCCTCCTTCCCCCCTCCCCCAGCCATGCCTCTGCTCTGAGACTGGGGTTCCTTGAAATACAGACGGGAGTACCCACCCTGAAGAGCGCTAACCAGTTGTCCCAGCTGCCGTGACTTCAGCTGCCTGTGCTGAGTAAGACCATCAGGTGGTCCACGGGTTCTCATCCCTGGGCCTTTGCTGCTGGTTAAACCCAGGTGGGGACCCTGCTTCAAGGAGACAGCCACTCAGCGGAGGCGGAGCAGAGCCAGGAGCGGAGCCAGGAGCGCTGGGGTCCCGTGCGGTCCCCGCAGAGCCCTTCCTCTCACGTTCCCTGGACTTGGCAGCGCCTAGGAATACAGCTGAAGGCTCCAAGAACTTGGTGCCTGGTCCTTCTCCCTCCTGGACAGAGCGGTGTTGTGGCTGCATGAGGCCGCCGAGGGAAGAGCCCAGGTGGCCTGAGGGATGGGGGGGGGCACCTGCACGATCGAATGTCCTCCTTTGGATGCTGTTCTTGTTGTTTGTCTCTGAGCCCCTTCCCCAGTGTCCTCCAGGGGCTGAGCTGGGAGGCTGCTGAGCACCCCCACACCTGAGTGTCCTTTGTATTAACTTATTGGTCCCATGTGATGCCTGGTGCTGTTGCAGTGGCTGCGGCCTCGGCGTCAGGGGCTGCACCCGTGGGTTCTTCCGCCAAATACTTCAATAAAGCTGTTTGTGATCGGCCTTGCTGCCGGTGAGGGGTTCTCTTGTGCCAAGAAGCTCTGCCCAGCCCTGAGGGTGCTCCCCAGGGTGGCGGAGTTGCCTGGCCTCTCGCCGGTCCCCCCGGGTCCTCGGGCACGAGTGGGCTGGATGGGGTGGGAGGGGGCTCTCAGCTGTCTGCTTCCCTGGTGGGTGCAAACGGGCACACCCCACACCAACGCCCCGCAGCCCCCAGGCCCAAGGAGCTGGGCTCTGGGCGTCGCTTCCCCAAGGCCAGGAGACTGGCGGCATCAGGTCTGGCTCCTGCCTGGCCGGGCTAGGCGGGGGTCAGTGATGTGTGTGGCTGGGACCCCAGGTCAGCCGGCGGGAGCTGCTGCCCACAGGAGGCCCTGGTGAGAAACGGCCCTTTCCCCAAAGCTGCACAAGCGGGGCGCTTCCTTGGGCGGTGTGGGGGTGTCCCCAGGGACCAGGGGAGCCGGGAGGCGCGCCCACCTGGTCACCGCCAGGCCGCCTGCAGGGGCCGCCCCAGGCCCCCGGCCACAGCGCCCCCTGGAGCCGGGTCCCCGGAGTGCGACGACGGCAGGCGCCCGCGTCAGGTAGAGGGGCCCTGGCCCTGCCCGCGTGCTCAGCCCTGGGGACCGGGGCCCTCGTGGCTCCAGGGGCCTGCTGGGCGGAGGAGGGCTGGGAGGGAGAGGAGCCAGCGGCGGTCCCGGGAGGCGCTGGGCTGATCTCAGACCTGGGCATCGTCGGTCTAAGTGAACTGTAGATATTGGGGCACTTGGTGAGTCGTTCACATGACGCGTTAGGTTCCCAGGGGACAGCCGGCCTACGGGGGCAGCTCCCCAGCCACCGGACAGGCTGAGACCAGCTCAGAAGAAGGGGGACAAACGAAGAGGGATGGGGTCCCCCCACGAGGTGCTTCTCGGGGGTGCTGCCTTCTGGGGACCCCAAGTGCAAAGCAGTGAGGGCGAGTCGGGCACAGGCAGGGGGCTGTGTCTGGAGGGGCCGACATCCGGGGGCTCCTAGCTCCCCTCCCACAGGGCAGACTGGGGTTACCATTCGGGGGGTGGGTACGGGAGGCCTTAGGACCTCAGCAGCAAGACTCCCAGAGGCAGAGGGATTCACATCTTGACCTGGGGGGGCTGCTCTGAGTCTCAAATGTCCCCCACACGGGGAGAGCCCTGAATGGGAGACTCCTGGGAAGTCGGGGTAACGCAGGGCCCTTCAGAGGGTCCCCTGTCTTCCTAGGGGTTGCGATAGGGAAGCTGGCACTGCTCAGCCCAGTCCTTTCCTTGCACGTGACCAGGGCCTGTTTCCTGCATCTTGCCTGGCCCCTCATCACCGCAAGCTGCGGACCACTGCCCTGCGTGTACACATGAATCCATACCACAGGAGCCACAAGTCAAGCAGAGCAGTCTCTGCCCAGTCCATTGAGCGTGCATCTTGGCAGCCTAACCTGACAGGTGAGCAGTGGGCCTGCCGGGGGGCAACTCACAGCCACGGCTCCGAGGTAGTGACGATGGCCCAGCCTGAGCTCGAGATGTCACATGGCGGGCATGAGCCCACCCAGTTCTGGCTGCCCCTTCACAGTTCTCGCAGGTGCATACCTGTCCCTTTTCAGACCTGGCTCCATGAGAATCCTGGAGCTGGCTAAGGACCAGGGCATTGTCTGGGCTCGGAGTTAAACCCGAGTTAAACCCAGCTGACCGCTGTTCAGCAGCCAGAGCAGAGCTAATGAGCGCCTCTTGTGTACCAACAATTCCCAATCAGGGTCAACCTTGCAGAGCCCAGCCCTGGTCTAGGCTCTTAAACCCAACTGCCTGTGGCTTTTCCACTCAGATGCTTAGCAGACGTCTCACGTTTAACTTGACTCTGAACCTCAAACCTGACCCCATCTCAATGCAACTCCACCCTCGGTTTCTCAGACTCCAAGTCTTGCTTTCTGTCTTTCTCTCGGACTCACCTCTAGCCCGTCTGGTGCTGCCCTCAGCATAGACATAGAATCTGTTCCCTTGCTCCTACCTTCCCTAGTGTGGGTCGCCGTCATCTGTCCCTGGATTGTTGTGGCACGACCCCCCCACTACACCCCCATCAATTCTCAGTGGAACAGCCAGAGCGATCTTGTGAAACGAAGGTCAGCCCATGCCTCCCTTTCACTCACAACCTACCCAGGGCTCCCATCCCATTCAGAACAAAAGCCACATCCTTACCACAGGCCTCGCAAGGCCGCCCCATTGCTGCTCTGCTTTCATCTCCCACCACTTTTCGTGCTCCCCCCACTCCAGCCAGGCAGGCCTCCGTGCTGGTCCACGAGCGTCCAGAACGGTCCTGCCTCAGGGCCTTGCATCTGCTGTTCCTTTGGCCTAGAATGCTCTTTCCCTAGATATCCGTATGGTTTGCTCCTCTTCAAAACCACTCAAACCTGTGCCTGAGACTCTCTGACCTCCTGTATGTGTAACCTATATGAGCAAATGCAAAAAGATATCCTTTAGAAGGGCACGTGACAGTAGGTAGTTTCTGAGAAGGAACCGCTTGGTGTGTCGACTGTCTGTAAGCTGAGGGGCCTTTTACATAGCAGGTGTGTTCACTGACTGTATGCCCAGAAGGAACCGAGTAATTTCCCACTGTGTGCCAGCAATCCTCCGAGGTTTCTCATAAGGAATTCATTTGAGCCTCAGAACAGTAATAGATACTGGGATAATCAGGCCCCTGTGAAGGTGACGGAATTGAAATGAGGGGGATATAATGGGCCCAGGCTTGCTCCTGACACGCACTGACCTAGCTAATCCTCACGACAGTAATAGGTACTGTCCTCTTCCCCATGGCACAGACGGGAAATAGCTGAGACTTCAATTTGCTGCAGGTCACAGAGCTAATAAAGTGGAAGAGCTGAGCTTTGAACTTGGCGGTTTGCTGTTTAACTGTGGCAGCTGTGGCTTCAAGCCCCACCCCAGGGCGCTCCTCTGCAGGGAGACGTGAAATCGCCTGAACGCAGGCCTGGTGGCCCGTGTCGCTCTGGGTCCCAGCACTGCCACCATCTCCACCCTCTTGCTTCCTCCCCTCCTGATGCCCCTTGGGGTGGACAGGCTCTACTCTCAGCCTCATCCCAGCCTCTGTGTCGACACCTGGGTCTCTGCTCAGGAAGGGCCCCCTTGACAAGGGGGGTTCCACGGCTGATTTGGGGATTCACGCCCATTCATATTCGGGAATGTCAAAGCCCACCTAAAACAGCTCCAATAATTGGTGGCCTCAGCGAGTGGCTGCAAGTTCTTTCTCTTTGCAGTCTTCCATCCCTGGCCTCATGTAGAAAACCTCTTAACTAAGTTCCCTCAACTGCCTTTCCACATAGGCCCACACTGGAGCTGGGGAGCCCCCTGCCCAGGCCCCTGCGGGTTTCTGAGCCTTCTTGGCAGTGGGCTGGGGCAGGACAGGGGGGGTCTGCTTCCTTACTCCTTCTGAGAGACTTGGCCAAGCTCCTCCCACAACATCCCTTTGCAGGATTGCGCCAATCAGAGAGAGAAGCCTATCAGTTCATCCTGGAATTTCTAGAACATGGAGAAATGGTAAGGAAATTCTCTGGAATGTTTTGAGGGCTGAGGTCTGAGGGAGAAAGTAGGGGAAAAAAGATGACAGCTCACGTTTCCTTGGGTTTTGAACGGTCGCCCTGGCACGGAGGCCCCCAGGATCCAGCCAGCTGCTGCCTCCTGACCTGGGCAGGGTCAGGTGACCAGGCCACCAGACAGGTCTGTGCGAGAGGATCTTCCTCACAGACCCCAAGCCCCCCTGTCCCCAGAGTCCAGGGGACGGGACACTGCGTGGGGAAGTCAGGCCAGGTCCGCGCTGGGGGTGAGGGTCCCACGGGCAGCCTGCAGGAGGCGCTAAGGGCGGCCGTGTGTGTTCTGCCCTAGTCCAACCTGGACAAGATGAAGTTCCTGAGGGCGGTGGACACCCTGAGTGGTGCCGTCCATGCCCAGGCGAATGGCACGATGGATGATTACTTTCCCAAAACCCTTCTGGCCAAGAAAATCGAGGTGAGGAGGCCCTGCAGGGGTGAGCGGGGCGGGTTGCAGACTGCGGCCACCGCTCTCTCTGAGGGGAATTCCTGTATCTCTCTGGCCCTTGTAGACGTTGATCCTTGAAGAGGCCAGTGAGCAGCTGACCAGCAACCTGCGTCAGAAAGCCCTGCTCTGCATCGCCGGCCTGAGGTTCCTCCCTGCTGTCACCTCCTCTGAGCCCCGGGGGCTCTAACGCTGAGGGCATCGGGGTTGGGAGGAAGGGCACGGCTTGGGGACTTGATGTTTGGGCTGTGGGTGGCAAGGCCCTGTCATTGCCACCTCATGTACCAGCATCGGGGTGCCGAGGTGTCCCCCAATTTCACGGCTGGAAGCCCGTTAGGACATCAGTGTGGGGAAGGCCTCACGGGCAGCCAGGGCTGTCCTTCCCTGGTGAGAAGGCCCCTGGAAAGGGCTTGGGGGCTCAGGTCCCCACTGCTTCCTGGGCCTCAGACAGCAGCAGGAAGCTTCCAGCGCAGTGTCCTGGAAACATAGCCCAGCTCAGGTGTCCTGCAGAGCCCTCTGCTCATTCCTCCCTCCCCTCCCCACAGCCAGGTGGCCCCGCCCTTCAGCTTGTCCCAGAAGCTGGACCTGGTGAATGCGGGGATCTCCCGCGTCTTTGCTCTGCCTCTCATCACACCCAGTGTGGACTGGAAGGACAGCGCCAGTCTCTACTTCCAGGTGAGGCCACTTTCGCCCCTTGCTGGGGTCCCCAGGGCAGGACGTTGTCTGCTGAGGCCCCTGCTGTCCCCTCAGCTCCCAGGCCCTCCCCGCCCCATCTCACCCCTCCTTCCCCACCCCCACCTGTCTCCCCAGGGAGGGGCTCGCGCTCCCACGCTGAGTCCTTCTCTCATCCAGGCTCCCACTTCTGCAGTTGCCTGACAGCCTCCGTCATAAGCTGTGACAGGCCAGTGAGAAAACCTGTCAATTCTGTGGGATAACAGACCAGTACACTGCCAAATCCTCCCACAACGTTTCAGTTTTTAACATAGAAGTTCCCTGATCTAACAGAATGCCTGTCTTGTGGGGACAGTCCCTGGAGCCTGTGTGTCGGGGAGAACCACCCAGCGCCTGCATTTCACTGTTTGGCCTACAATTCAGGCTCGTCTTGGGCCGCGAGGGCCAGCACAGAGTGGTGGCAGCAGAGCTGCAGTGGCCCCACTCTCCTCCCCCTGCGGAGCAGTCTGTGGGCATGGGGGGGGCCGTGGCTGTCCATCCCTCTACACCCCTCGGGTCCTCGCTCCTCAGACAGCCCAGGCCTTAGAGGACATGTTACAAGCTCTCGTGATGGACGGTCTGGACCCCAACATGGTCATGCTGCAGGAAGTGCTGGAGGTGAGTGTCTGGCTGCGAGGTGAGGGCTGCTGGAATCCTCTGTCCCTTCTGTTTCTGCGGACGGAGGAGAGCATCAGTCGGGTCGTCTGGGTGTCTTTTAGCCCAAGGCCACCAGGTCTCAAGCCTCCCCACGACACAAATTCCTGGATGTCCACAGTAGGGCCTGGTGCTCTTCCAGACAGGCTGCCCTCAGGGCACCATCCGGGAAGGTGGGACACACTTTGCAAACCCCTCTGGTCGATCTCAACCTGCACAGAAATACTAAGATGGCCCCCCGAGAGTTGTTGGGAGGATGAGAGTTATACACAGAATACTGGTCACGGGAAGTATTGTTATTAATCTCCAGAGATGAATGGCTCTGAATCTCTTCATTCAGAGAGCAGTTCAGCCGTGGCCCTGGCCAGCAGGCAGGGGTTTGTGTGGCTAAGCCGTGAAGAGAACCCTTCTCTCCACCCTGCCCTCCCCTCCTCGCCCCTGCTGTGCAATTCTACCTCCAATGCAACACCGTCTTTGAACATTCCTGTAGGAAGAGCTCAGAAGGGAAGAGGGGAAGGCCAGACACTGCCACAGCCTTGCTTTGCCAAGGTCAGGGGCAGGAGATGTGGACTCAGGACAGGGAAGGAAAGGGCCGCCCCCTTCCCTGGCAGTGTTGGGGAGTCTCTTTCTCCCTTCCAGATCATCCTGCCTTGGTTAACCATGTCGGAGAAAATGCAGGAGCAGATCCGGGCCTTGGACGCCATTGCCCACTTGTTGAGGTTCATTTGCAATTTCCCCAAACTGTTGGTGAGTGCTGGGTGGGGTGGGGGCTGCGGGCCTAGGGGCACCTGCCTGCGCCGGCCGCTTTTTGTCCTGCCCTGGTGCCCTCTCTGCTCCTGTGGAGCTCTGCCCTGGGCCTAGTGAGCTCCCACTGGCCAGACACATCGCAGCCTCGTGGGGACCTTGGCCTAGGCAGCTTTGCTGGGCCCGCTCTCAGGCTGACGTGTTTCGGGGCTCTGGCAGCCCCATTTCCCTGGGGGCTGACTTGGAAGAGTTCTCCTTGTATGGAGGAGCTGAGGTGAGGGGCCACCTCCAGTCAGACGACTGCGTGGTGGTTGCGGGGGACAGGTGGCCGTGAGGGGGACACGCTCCCTTCGGGATGCGGGGGAGGTGACCTGTGTCCCCTTCCTGGCAGCACATGATGGAGTTCTCTATCAGCGGGAAACTCATGGGTACCTTAGGACTTTTCTGCATGAACCCCCAAAACGACATCTGCATGGGGGCTTCAGAGGGGCTGCTGTACTTGTTCCAGGTCCTGGTGCTTCAAAGAAGTGAGTGACAGGAGCCTGGTGGCCACGTGGCTGCAGCTGGGGGGACCCACTGACCAACAGAATCAGCAGCAGCACAGCCAGGGGCAGGCCCCAGTGGGGGAGGGTGGAGGGGGGCTCTACCCATTGCTGGTCTAACGCCCTCTTTTAAGAGATTCGAGGACAGTCTTAGAACAAAAGGGGAGCCACCTCGCAGCCACCTGAGGTTACTTTGGCCTTCAGTATTTCCCAGCTGTCCCACTGCGACTGCTGGATGTAAGACTCGGAAATGAGCATCCTTTCCAGGGAACTAACTGGAGAATGCTGACCTGGACTTTCTCTGCCCTGGAAAAACCAAAGATACAGAGAGTCACACACACACCTACAGGGGTGCCTGAGGGATTCACACGTACCCCCCAAGGGAGTTCCAGAGCCCCTGGCTTTGTGATTCAGTAGGAGGCACTTCCTATAAAGGTGTTTGCTTGGCAGGGGGGTGGGAACGACAGCTGCCTGGGGAAAGCCCACCCCTCCCCCAAGCCACAGTGTCCCTCCACCCACCAGCCTCGTGCTGGGGAGCACTGTCTATTGGGAAACGTTAGTCCACCCACTGAGCCCTGTTTCTTCTCTGGTCTGGAGGGGCAGTGCGAGAGGGTGTGTCCCTTCTCCCTGTCGAGGCCCTGGCCTAATTGTTGTTTTTGGATAGGAGGCATGAAACAGAACACGGAGCTCATCCTGAAGGAGTTGCAGAAGCATTTCCACGGGGAGTGGTTTGTCCACCTCCAGGATCTCACAATGGTGAGCCTCGCTGCACACCGTGCATGGGATGCCCGGATGGGGCACGTTTGCAGGAGGAAAGGGCCAGGTTGGGACCACAGAGGAGTAACCCCCACACAGGGGAGGCCCCCAAAGGCACGAGCCATGCCCTTTGCTGCCCTTGTGTCGATTAAAGTTGGAGGTCATTGAGAGTTTTTAAAATAGAGGTGTAGCCAACCCTATTCTCCACCCACAGATCACGCTGGTGTGCCTCTGTTTGCGGCCTCGCTTTAATTTCATTCATTCAGCGAAGGCCTATTGCTGGTCTAAGATACAGTGTCCACACATGCAGGCAACTCCAGACACTGCAGCCGGAATCCAAGAAGCAGCCTGCGCCCTTACCCCTCCCTCACTGTCCATGTCTGTCCTTTCCACCTCTGACCTGTCACCTCTCAAGTCCAGCCACCTTCTGCAGCCCCACCACGGCGGTTCTGATGCGGTGACCATCCCCTGTCCCCGTGCCCCAGCATGCTCCCCGCCACCCCATTTTCCACGCTGTAATCACAGAATTCTTTCTAAAATCCAAGTATCCACATATCACTCCCTTCAGACTTTGTCTAGACGCCACGTCGCCCCCGAGGGTTTCCCTTACTCAAGTCTCTCCTGCCTCATCTGGTCTCCGTCCCCCTTTCCCACTGGCCTAGGTCTCCCTTGCAGGACACCATAGCCAGACTGAGCTCCTCTCCACTTCTCACCTTCACAGTCTGCTCCCTCTGCCTGGAACTCTCCCCTCATTTCCACCAGGTGTGGACTTTGGAGGTACTTCCTTCAGGGAGACTGCTAATCTTTCAAATCCAGCCCCAGGGGCCCTCGGTGGCCCCTCCTAGCAGTTCTCACCCTGCATCTAACTGCCCTATTACTTGCCCTTGAGGGGTGACAGTCAGTTCCTTGAGGGCAGAGGCAGGGGCGTCTGGTTGCTGGCCTTTCCTGGCCCCCAAGGACCGAGCCAGGCAGAGGTGGGACTCAGTGTTGTTGGAGTCAATGAGCTGCGAGGGCTGTGTGGATTCAGGGACACGAGGTTCCTCTCATGTAGACCATTGGTCACCTTACTTTGAGATGCTCGAAACTCACCCCCGAACGCATTTCCAGTGAGACCACCTCACTGCATTCCAAATTCAAAATAGAAATGCCTTTTCCATCATCCTCTGTGTGGCGTTGGCTGGACCATTGCTCCTACCTGGGGACTTAAGAGCTGGTGACAGTGTGGGGCTTGGCTTCACACCATGGGATGGCGGCTAGGCGAGGGCCAGGGACCCGGGTGGTTGGTCGCTTGGAGTCCAGAGGCTTTGGGCTACCCCAGAGTGGGGTGCCACCATGGCACAGACTGCTGCTCTTCTTCCCTCAGTGCTTCAGGAAATACCTGACCCCCGAGGAGAGGGCAGATGTGATAATGGTCGCCATGGAGGCCATGACCAGTGCCAAGAGGAACGACAGCTGTGCAGCTTCCAAGATTTTAGAGATGATCCTGAAGTATTCGATGCCAGCCATCGGGAAGGTAGCAGCTCGGAGAGACTGGATGGCTCCAGGCAATGCCAGGACTCTTCTCTTTGTTCTGTTCTTGGATCTGGTTCTGTTTCCTGCCGATTGGGGTGTAAGGAATCAGAATCCTTTCACTCACCCAGATGAGAAAAGGTCAAATGAGGAGACTTTTTGCAGTTGTGAGGAAAGCCCCTCCGTGGGAAGGGGTGAGCACATAGTTTCCGTCTCCACCAGGAAGGGAAGAAGAGTCGGGTCCAGGAACCCCTCCTGTGTCCAGACAACACGTCACGTCTGGGGTGCCTTCTTCCTTCCGGTGGGAGGTGGCACGGGCAGGATCTAAGCACACGTATCTCGCATCTATGTGAAAACGTGCGAGGCTTTGACACAGACGAGATGGAGTGCAGAGACTCTCCTGTCAGCGGTGGGGCTGGTTCCCAGGAGAATTAAGACATAGTTGATCTTTCTTTAAATTTGTTTTCCAAGGTCAGTTGACAAACAATATTATATTCCTTTCAGGTATGCATGTGTGGGGGCCCCACACTTTACGTGGGTGCCGGGTATGGGACTGGGGCTCAGCGGCGGTTGAGCGTCCAGAGAGAACCTCACTCTCTCTTTCCCCGCCTGCAGGTGCCGGAGATTGTCCAGTACATTTACCACAATTTATATAGCATCACTGAGACCACAGCCCAGGCTACCGTGAAGCAGATCCTTCACCTGCTGGCACAGACCTACACGGATGAGGTCATCCTGACCTTGTTTAAGATGCAGGACCTGTCCCCCAGGTAGGCTCCATCACCTCCACAATGACAGGCCCCCCGTAGGCTCCTAATTGGCTCATTCTTAAAATGCATCCAATTTTTAATACAAGTCAGGCCCTTGCTTATTTGGGGTAAGCTGATTGTAACAGTTGTGTGGGCTTATTGCAGAAAATTTGGAAAGCATGTGAAATTTTGAAAAAGCAAACAAAGCACACAAAAAACAAAATCCCACCAAGGCCACCTCTGCTATCACTTGGATATAATTTTACAATGTGTCCACATTTCAAGAATGGTTTTAAAAAGAGGATAGTCAAACTTACGCTGTATTTACTGATTTGCCCATTTTTTTTTCATTGAACATTTCATCATAGTATTTTCCCCAAGTTAAAACCCGTTTGTAAACATAATTTTCATGGCTGCGTAATATTGTATGTATGGCTGTATGGTGCGATCATGTCCTTCTTTGAGCTTTTTATTTTTTAATTTATATGCAACAACATTCACCCGTTTGCTGTACAGTTAACCCTACTTTTGTTCTTCTGGGTACAGATGTAAACTTCACCACCAACCACATTCAAGATACAAGGTGTTTCCACCCCTCCCCAGAATTCTCTCACGCTGCCTCCCCACCAGCCAACCCCTTCCGTCACCCCCGACCCCCGACAACCCCGATCTGTTCTCAGCTCTACAGGGTTGCCTTTCCTAGTTTGTGGACTATCTTTTCATCCTCTTACGAGTGTCTTTTGCAGAACCAAAGTTTCAAATTTGATGACGTCCAATTTATCTTTGCGTTCTCGCGTGGAGTGTGTCTAAGGTCACCAGTTCGCCCATGTTTTCCTCTAGAAGGTTTATACTTTTGTTTTGTATTCAGGTTCACGGTTTCCTTTGCAGTTAGTTTTTATGAGGTGTGAGGGACGGGTGTAGGCGCACCTTCTGCATGTGGACGTCTGAAGGTCCCAGCACCATTCGCCCAACAGACCAGCCTTTCTCTGTTGAGTTCTCTTTTCACTTCATCAAAACTCAAGGGACTGTATCTGTGCCTATTTCCTCCTCCGCCTGTGTTGGTAGCTTGTGACTTTCAAGGAGTTGGTCCAATTCACCTAAGTCATCGTATTTATGGGCAAGGACTGGGCCATCGTATCCCTTTACTGCCCTTTAAAATCATCCATGATCCCCTTTCATTACCGATGCTGGTACCTTCTGTCTTCTCTCTGCCTCTCGGTCAGTCTGGCCGGCACTTCGTTAAGGTTAATGATTTTTTTCTAAGAATCAGTGTTCACTGACCTACCTGCTCCTTGTCACTTCCCGTTTCCCGTCTTATCTGGATGGTCTCCTTGCTTTGATTGGCACTGGGAAGGGAACCTGGCACCCCTCCCCAAAAGCATTGTGGAGCCTGTGCAGGGTCACCATGCTGATGGGGTTCTGCCTCAGCAGGGGGAGTCACACACCCTGGGGGATCCTGGCCTCCTGTCCTAGAGGCTACCAACTGATTCTGGAGCACCTACTGCAGAGGCTGACGCCACACCAGAAAGCAAGGGTGCTGGAGCCCGGCCACGGAGGAGAGATCTCCGCGTTGATCGTAAGTCAGAGTCCACAGAGGGGCTGGGGGCTCAGCGGAACCCCCCGAAACCCTGTCCTAGGCTGTGCTGAGTTCTCTGGCCTCTCCCTTTTCATAGCAGTGTTTGGTTGAACATTTTAGAATCGTGGGGTGGGGTCTGCGGGAGGGTTTTCCAGACGACCATGCCTTGTGGGGACATACAACTAGCTCCCAGTCCTCCCTGGGTGGGCTTAGGGAAGACAAACACCACCACCTCCCCAGCCCCAGCTTAACTCAAGGATGGTGAGAGAACAAACCACCACCACGATGGTGAGAACACTCTCAAGTACCAGCAGTCTGGAAGTGGCTCTTGATTTTCCTGGCTCATGCTAAGTCACCCTGCTGTTGTTCTGGCAGCATGGGTTTTCTGGGCCAGGCGGTCGTGGGAATTGCGGGCCGAGGGTCCCAGCTGGCAGGACCCACAAGGTCAAGATGAAGCCCAACGCCCCCATGTCCCCCCCAGGCCACCAGAGCCATCCACGAGCTCCTGCTGGAGCCGAGTCGGCGGACGGAGGTGCAGACGCTGTTCCCCTCGCTGCTCATGGCCCTGCTCTTCCAGACCTCCTTTCTGGTGGTAGAAGGGGGCGCCGCCAGTGTCCAGGACCAGCAGCACGTCACCGAATGGATGGACCCTGTGAGGTACCTGTGGCCTCGGCCAGAGCTGCTCGGCCTGTGCTGGGGCCCACCTGCTTAGTACCCATATCCATTTGCTCCCCTGCTTCCAACCGCCCTCCTCTCCCCCCCTGCAAGACACGGAGTGTGTTCCCCATACCTCGTTTCCCAAGTCTCAGCAGACTGTTTGGAACACAGTTTCTTTAATTCTGGCTTCCTAGGCTGAGGCAGAGATTCTATACCAAAGAATCAGTGTATGAACTCCACAACCCTGGACGCGTCCCCAACCCTTCTGCTGGCTTCCTGGGTCACCTTGGGGACCACAGCTGGGTCACGGCGCTCTCGGCCTTGGTGCCACAGTTGTAAAATGTTAGTCTGTGTCTCCAAGGGCTGTCCGCGCAGCAGCGGATTCTCAGGGAGGTTTGGGTAGCCAGGCAGGTCGCAGGCGGGGACAAGATCACAGTGGTAGTAGGGGTGAGGTTGGGGATGGCCTCCTGTCTGCTGTCTGCCCTCCCCAGTTCCACTGTGGAGGCCCTGAAAACCTTGCTGCGAAGCACCGGGTATGGGGACCACGTGTGTCACGTCCAGAAACTTGGGGGCTGGGAGCTGCTCACCAGTCCTGACAGACACTATGAGGGGGTCACTCTGCTGGCCAGGTGAGCCTGTGCTGCGTCCCTGGCCGGAGGCCACCCCTCCCTCGCTGCCGGCCCTCCCCTGCGGCCAGGCCTGGTCCTGAGCACTGTGCTCCCGTGGGCAGGGCCCTGGTCACCAAGAACTGCTGGCACAACCAGCCCATCTTCAGCTTTGTCATCAGTGCCCTCCAGGGACTGGACTGCACCAGCTACCTCACGGCCCTGGTGTTCGTGGCCGAGGTGAGCAGACATTCGTGGGGCAGCATGAAGCTCCGGCCTCTTCACCAATCCTTCCACATCCCGGAGCACGTTTCCTTCCTAACGCATGGGGACCTGGGTTCCAAGCCACTGAGGGAGTCTTTCTCATCTCCTTTGCCAGCTGCTCCAGTGCCCAAACGTGGCAGCCATTGTGGATGACAACACCGTCCACGTTCTGGCCGACGGGTTCCACAGTCAGGACCCCACCACTGTGAAGCTATTGCTGCAGGTGGTAGAGACGTTCGCAAAGCACGGGAACATGGTGAGACAGGCCGGAGGCCCACGGCAAGCCCTCAGGAGGTGCTGTCAATCGGGGGACGGGATAGAGAGCCAGAGGGTCAGGGTCCCCTTCTAGGCAGAGCTCACCCCCATGAAGCCAGGCCACTGACGACAGGGGTCAGAGGCCACCAGTGCTGTCTCCCTCCCAAGAGAGGAAAGAGGGGGGTTATTTCAGAGAATAGGCCAAGCCGATTCCAGGTCCCAGACCTGGAGTCTCCAGATATTGCTGTTGTCCCCAGGATGAAAGGGCAGTGAAGAGGGACGGCTGGTGGGGGCAGTGAAGGAGAGGCCTCCTGCATCTCTTTCCCACGGGGACACACGACATCTCCTGGGCGGCTGCCTCTGGCTGCCACCCATGTACTGGACCAGTGTGGGCTCCAGCAGGAAAAGCGGTCGCCTGTGTGACCACACGCTCTTGTGGTGGGAGGGGTGGAACCCGAGACCGTTCCTTGGGTGGGCAGCTCCGGGGCCTGACCACTGAGCAGCTGTCACTCCCCAGGGCAGACAGCTCCGCCTCCTCCAGCCCTTCGTGCTGAACTGCTGCTTCTCCCTGGACGGTGACATCGTGACGGAGACGTTCCTGGTGCTGCAGTGTCTCGTGGAGCACCTCACCTGGCAGCAGTCCTCCTCGTTCCTGGTCCAGCTCACCTTCACACTCGGGCACTTCTTCGAGGAGGTGCAGGGTGCTGCGGGCTCGCTTCCCTTCGCCCCGCGTCTGCAGGAGAAGGGAGTCGGGTGGAATGGTCTCAAAAGGCCCTTCCAGCTCGACTGCCGTGTCATTCTGTGGGGGCTGCAGCTCATGTCCTCCTGGAGGAGGATTGCCAAGGGGGTGCAATGGGACAGCTCTGATGCTCGAAGCAGATCACATGTGGGGAAGGGAATGTGGCCGAGGAGGCCTGTGGTCAGTGGGCTGGAGCCTGGGGGCTACCCGTCCGGGGCAGACATGTCCTCCCCACACGTCTTCTCGCCCAGGAGTCAGAACACCTGCGCTCGGCAGCCTTCGCGATCTACGCGGCCATCTTAGCCAAGGTCAAGAGAAGGTCCCTCGTCTTCCCCTTGAAGCACCAGGTCCTCAACTCGCTCATCCTCCTGGTGCTGCACCTGCAGGATAGGGACACCAGCGTGGCCCAGGTGAGTGGCTGGTCTCCGGACCCCGTTCCCACGCTGACAGGCTGGGGAGCAGTCGGGAGGCGTCGCCTGTCCCCAACCTTGGAGAGTTGCAGTAAGAGGCTCGTGGTGACCCGATGATGCTCATGCCAGTTTCTCCAGCTCCCGGCTCTGTGCCATGGCCACCGCCACACAGTGGGACGCCGTGGCCATGGAGACGCCCAGGAGGAAACCCCACTGCCTGGCACCAGTCCGTCTCCCGGGTCCCCTGTCCCCAGCATCAGTGGCCCTCTGTCCCTGCACATTCTTTGGCCGCTGGATGGAGACGGGCGCCCAGGGCAGTGTGGTGGGGGGTGGACGGGGCTGGAAGTGTCCTGTTCTGGAATGGATGGGCCCAGGTGTGACGTGAAAGGCTTCACCTGGAGGGTGGCTGGCTCTTTGTGACAGGACACGGGCTCCCAGGTCAGCCGCCAGGCCTCTGACAGCCCCGTGAGCAACACGCTGAGCAAGCGACTGGCTTGGGACATTGTCTTTGTGGGGTGGGCCGGGGTCCCTCCCGGTGACCTCAGCAGTGTCATTCCAGACAAAGCCAACCCTGACTTAGAGGAGTGAGCACCCCAGTTGGGTAATCAAGACTTTGGGGAAATGTGTTTCCAGAGAGACCGTTTTTGGGGGGAGGGAGGTGAGAGGGAACAGTGTCACCTCACTGGGTCTCAGTGAAGTGCCCCTGGGAACATTACTTACCCGCGATTTTGTAAAATTCTCATTAGTGGGAGAAAGGGGTGTAGGCATCGCCAAACTGCCTCGAAGTGCCCACCCTTCTCTGGACCCGGGGCCCCCCAGGGCTGTGTGCAGCCAGCCCTGCTCCCATAACTCCACCCACCATGCCTCTGTCTCCCAGAACTGCCGGCAAGCCCTCTGCCACAAGGCCACCATCCTGGGCTGGTCCAGGCTCAAGGTCGTCTTTGCCGAGAAGGACGTGTGGACCATCCTCAGGGCCCTGGTAAGCCCCAGCCTCCTCACCTGGCCGGGAGCGTGGGGACACGGCAGTCTGGTGGTCTTCCTGCTGCTTCTGGGGATTGGCCGAACTTGGCACCTCTTCTCACAGCTGGAGAAGGAGGCTGGGAAAGCCCTGTGGTTTCTGAAGCAGTGCGTGAGCCTCTTGAAGAGCCCACAGGCCCCCATCCGCCAGGCAGCCGTGTGGTTTGCAGGTACAGCTTTCCCTTGGAGCCACTGTGTCCTTACCCTGTCCTCAGCCCGAGGACCACGGATCTGAGGGCTGGAGGGCTGTCTCCAGCTGCTCCCTCCCCTGCAGGAAGCTCCTGGCTCGAGTGGGGTCAACCTTCCTGGAAGGGCCACCATCAGGGGCGTGGGTGGTACTCTGTGGGGAAGCCGGGGTCCTGCCTCACCCCACCCCAAGGAAAAGCATCTCTGGAGCAAAGGGGGGCCTCCTCTCCCTCAGCCCAGTTTGCTGAGGACCCTTCAGAAAGCAGAGGAAGTCATTTCAACTTCATGGGGAAGTCCAGACCTGAGGCTGGTGGCCACGGCCAGTTGTGGGGAGAGAAAGGCAGACAAAGGGAGGGGTTGGTGGGGGTTGGGAAGAGGTAGAAGAGCAGGTGTTGCCGGGTTCCCCTGGTGCTCTGTGGGGCTACTGAGGTGCTGTGTGCTCCCCCAGGCCAGATTATTCAAACCCTAGACACCGATGAGGCCGGTGAAATCGAGGAGGCACAGACAGGTGAGTGGCCCCAAGTCCTTACAACTTTTAGACGGGCTGGTGTTGGTAGAAGAGGCCCCGAGAGAGAAAAAGTGGGCAGCTGGGCCCAGGGACGTGATCCGCAGGACACAGGAATTAGATAGGCGGGTCTCCAGGGCCCTCAGGTGTGGGGTGCTGGTTAGAGCCCTCCTGCCCCCATGCCCCCCCGACGCACTCCCGCTGAGCTCCAGACCATTCACCAGCCAGGGCAGCTCCTTGGACACGTTGTAGGAGGGATACCCGGCCGGTCTCACGTAAGGGCACATGGGGGTTCCCAGCCCCCTGGAATCCCCACTGCTGCTGGGCTGTGGTCCCCATATTCGCACCCCTCCTTCTGAGACACGTCCTCCCCACACCCTCCCTTCCCTCTCTCTGCCTCGCTCAAGCACCACAGCCCCGACGCCAGCCCTGCCACCGCGGGTCCCCAAGAGCTGGCTGCCTGTCGGCCACAGCTCTCTGAAGTCAGAGAACTTCACTCATAGTGGTTCCCTGGGAAAGAGGAGGGCAGAGGCAGGGAGGGGCCCGGGTGGTGAGGATCGAAAGGGTTGGTCGTGTGCGCAGAACCAGGAGAAGCGACCCGTGAGCCTCTGAGCCCGTGGCAGGTACGTCGTCCTGCTGTGACTGGGCAATGTGACCCCCCAGGAGGCATGTCCCCCGCACTGGCCTGTTCCTCTCTGCACAGCCAGCCGCCCTGGTGAGCCCCGGGCAGGGCCCCCCCGCCAGCCCGGCAGTGTCACTCTGCAAGCACCGCCGTTTCTGTGTTCCAGCCCTGTGGTCCATGAGGGACGATCCCGACCCCGCGGTCAGCTGCCTCGCCACGCAGACCTTCCACATCGTGGAAGTCAGGGAGAAGCTGCTGGACAGAACCCAGACGTCCTGCTTCTGCCTCAGGAGGCCTTGAGAGAGCGGCTTCCAAGGCCGGACAGTGACACGGCCAGCTCCTGAGCCTGTACATGGAGCTGTGTCCGCAGAACCTTTAGAATAAAAGCAGACTTGTGAACGAGGAGCAGATGCCTCCGGGTCTTTCTGCACGAGCCCATTCTCCGCCGAGTGGGGCAGACCAGCTGCTGGGGGCTGCCTTCTCTGCCCCATCAACGGGGTCCAGGCCCCTCTCAGCTGCTCCTCCGCCCCTTTCCCCTCAGCCACGTGGCCTGAGGCCAGAGCACCAAGGCTCTTTGCAACGTCAACTTGAGTCACGACCCAGAGGACGTGCTGTTGGGACCCGAGGAATTCTAGAGCCCTGGGGTTCTGGGTTCCCGGTGGTCACAAGGGTCCTTTGGCCAGTGGAACCTGGAAAGCGGGGCGTTACTGGGCTCGTCCAATGTCCCAGGAGATCACTGCCCGCTAGGAACAGGGCTGGTCCAGAAAACACCGCTGTCCGCCCCTTGGCACAGCCCAACTGACAGCGCTCAGGCTTGGATGCCAGAAACTTGGCCAGAGTTCCCTCACGCCAAGAGGACCTCGGCAGCTCAGGGGACACCCACTGACCATGGGTGAGGCCATGGGTGTGAGGCCTTCTCTTGCCCATGGCTCCTGTCGGCATCCATCTGACCCAGGTCTGTCCGACAGTCCGCAGGGCGATTCTTGGAATTGCTGCTCCCATGGCCACCAACCCCCCACCAGGGTGTCAACTGTTACCCCTGACCTTCGCTCAGCTAGGCCCCAGGCACAGCTCTGGGAGCGGGACAGTGACCCAAAGTCCTAACCCGTAGGCGCCCCCGTGGCCAAAGCAGCTCTGAGTGGGATGGAGCTGTGCCCACCGTAGGGCTGCTGCCCGGGTTTGGTCCGGCTCTGGGACACTGCATCGCCCTGCAGTGCCCGGCTCCTTCACTTGTACCCAAGTCCTAGCCCACCCCACCCCTAAGCGCCTACCTCGCGGCGGTGGCCGTGTCCCCCACGGTGTTATGGCAGCCTGGGCATGGCAGCTGGAGTCACTTGGTCACACTTGCTGACCAGTCTCAGAGGCAGCACGAGAGCTACATGAGTGTCTGCAGTGGTCAGCAGGCTCACCCCTGCCCTGGGCCTGGTCTCTGGGCCCCACATCAGTGGCCACCAGCTGCCCCTTTCGTAGACGGAGGTGAGTGGGGGACGTTCCAAGGCTCACAGCACACTCTGCTCCCTTCCTTGGCTCCAAGCACAGAACTGCTTGGCTGCGGGCAATGATGAAGAGATCTTGTTGGTAGCAAGTCCAGGGCACTGGGACAGGACCCATTACAGGCTGTAGTGACGCCCTCCCCAAGTCACCTCCCTTGTCTTTGTCAAGCCCAGTGAACGGGCACACGAAGGGAGACCAGACGGGCGGCGCCGGATCCCTGCTCGGCCTCGGCCAACGCCGTCTTTCACCTGAGAGGGTTGGAACAAACTACCTTTTAAGATGCCTCCCAGCCCGACACCGTATGGCTGCTGTTGAGTCCTGAGACCTTTCCTGGTGGCTGGAAAGCTGCCCCAAAACATCCTAACGAGGCCTTCTCTTTCACGTTTGTTTCCCACATTTTCTGTGATAAGCAGACGTCACTCATCATCTGGGGAGGAAACACATTCCATATTAGAGGACGAAAACAGTGTCCCTTTATCCAGTGTTCCTGCCTCCCTACCCCTCAGTGCCTTGGCATCAAGACACAGGGTGACTTGAGATTAGGAAAACCAGCCTTTGTGGCAAACACTCTGGGGCGTGGGGATGGGGGCAAGGGAACCAGTTGGCTGGAGGCGGCTCCCGGGCCACTCCTGACAAGTTCAGCAGCTCCTGGGTCTGCTGGTTTCACCCACACACCAGCCCAGCCTGCAGCGGGCCACGCCTGGTTGTCACTTCCTGCAGTCAACAGTGGGTTGTCCCAGTGGGGCCTGGGTGGCGCTCCATGGCCAAAACAGCCGTCCTCAGAAGCCGGCAGCTTCCAAGGGCAGGGCAGCACCTGTGCCCGCAGGAAGGGTGTGGGGGTTTGGCAATGCCCCCAGGTGTCCCGTCAGCAGCTCAGGGGACACCCACTTACCATGACCCCTGCGTCTGATGACAGGAAGCTTCCCTCTCCATCCTGCGGTGACTTCTCGTCCAGACTCATGGAATCAATGGCTGGATCCTGTCAGCAGCCGCGGGTCTAGAAAAGGAGCAGGAACTGTGTCGGTTGACAAAGCAGCCTGGGTTTATAGTTGGAAAACAAAGCTAAGAGAGACCCAGTTGTGACACAAAAATCAGATGGCTGGTGAGGAAGAAGCAGTGTCCAGCATTTCGGGAGCCCCCAGAGTGACGGGCGCTCATTAAAGGGTCGGGACTCCCAGGCTTAGAAATTCAGTGACATCTCACAACTCAACCCTCAAAAACGCCCTTTACTTCTCCACTCACTCAGCGTGTGTCCATCCTGTCCTTCCCCAGAAATAACCAAATGCACTCAGCCTAAAGAAAAGGGGTAAGTTTTATGGTATTACACCTCAAAACCACCAAGAAATGTTTTCTTAAGAGTCTGACAAACAAGATGACGGGAGGTGGTGCAGATGTCACCCCTGGCACGAGGGCCTCGGGGCCGCAGGGAATCCTGAAGGAAATCCCCATTTACCTGGGTGTCCCTGGTTCCTGAAAACACTGAGTTACGAGCACGACAGTAGCTCAGCTCTGTAGCCGCGACTCTGTCTCCAGAGTAAAGAACACGTGATAGGCTGTGTGGTGTGTCACCGCCTTAAAGATATTTTTGTGTTAAAAATAATGGGACTGATAGGCAGAGGATTTTTAGGGGGAAAAAGGGAGGATACGTTTTTAAAGACTGAAAAGCACTGACCTCGAAATGGGGCGAAGACCGGTCGGCGGCTGTCGTCCTGTGTGATCTGTGGGTATTTCTGGGTGAACTTCCTCTCCTACGCGTCCTGGCGTCTTCCCGGCCTCGGGAAGGCCCTGGTCATCAGACAGAGGACGTGGCTGCCGTGGCCGGCAGCTCTGGCTTCCCATCCTGTCTCCGTCCTCACCAGCTGCGATCCTGCACGCCGTCACTTTCTGACTTGTCATTTCATAAACGCGGACGCCACCAATCACAGGGCAGTGAAGGCCCAACGAGCAGTGTCTGAAATGGCGCCTGGCATGTCGCAGGCTCTCAACAAACACTCGTCCCTCTCTTCCAGCTGTGGTACCTGACCCAGGACGCAACTTACGCGTCGGGGTGGGAATGGGACACCCCACACTGCTTCCAAACCGAGTGAGCCCCTCGCAGCCCAGAAAATCCCTCAGGCCGGCACCGCCCCCAAGGCCTCTCCCACCCACCCCACCTGAGAAGGGCCACCGGCCAAAAGCGGGCAGACCCCAGGGGTCACACCACCACAGACAATGGTCATTCAGGTTTTATTTATGACAACTTCCCAGAACACACACATCCAGCCTAGGAACCGAAATGTACAGCATGAGGCTTAAATAACTTTCATACACTATGTACAGACACGGGCAGAGGTACAAAACATATGTACACCTTGTGCTGGCCACACGGCGAGGGGACTATGGGCCCGTGACGTGCTGGGGCCCGGGCAGGGGCAAGCGCTAGAAAAGAGCTGGTGGGCAGGGCTGGGCCCCAGTTCATTTCAGGGGTGCTTCTCTGACCCTCGGCTCTTCCCACCCCATGCAGGGCCCTCAGGACATGGCTCCAAGGACTGGCCTGGCCTGGGGGAGTGGGTAGGGGCTCATCTGAGTGCTGGGGAGGGTGGGGGGGGAGAGCCAGTGCCACAGAAGAAACAGAACTTTCCTTGCACATGGGGGGCAGCGAAGGATCTGGGAGCCAGGACAGCAGGCCTGTGGGGGACCCGCAGCCAGGCCCCGCCAGGCCCTGGTTGCTGAGCCTGGACCATGAGCGATGGCAAAGGGGAGGTTTGGGCCACCTGGAGGGAAGGCGTCCAGCCCTCTGGCAGGGCAGGCCCTGGCCACACACAAGCACGAAGGTGAACACACAGCGCCCAGAATACATGACAGGGGGCCCAGAGCGACTCCCAAGGAGGAGGGCCGGGCATCTCTGACTCCCACAGCCGCTGCCTGTCCCCATCACCCTGACTGGCATGAGAAAGTCCCAGCCACGTCTTCCCTACAGCAGGTTTGTGCTTTCAACTGCCCTCTGCCCAAGCCACATGGGCCCAGGTGGGCGGTGGCGCCAGGTGACCAAGGGAGGAAGGTTTCCTGGGTTGCAGCTGCGTTGAGGGTGGCCAGGTCCACAGGGGTCCCTGCCCAAGGGGCTGAGGGCAGTACCCTGGCCACCTCCAAGGCTTGGGGGGCCAGCCTTTCTCCCTCCTGGGCAACCTCCAAAGGCAACTGCAATGCGGCCTTGGGGATTCTGGCTGAGTAGAACGGGTCAGTCCCACAGATGAAAGCAAATACTGAATGGCGAGTGCTGAGAGCAGGGCCAGCTCAGGGCAGTGCAGAGAGGGCCCGGGGCAGCAGGGTGGAGACACGTCCACCTGCCCAGCAGCTTCAGAAGCACTCACAGGGCTCAGGCTTGTGAGGGAGCCGGCCTGGGCTCAGGCATGGAAGGATCTGAGGTGTGGGGCTGAGAGGGTGCCACTCCTGGGGCCACAGCGTCCCCGGGTGGCCAGGCCTACTGTGGCTTAGCCTCAGGTCTTCGGAGGGGCACAGAAAAGGAAGTCTGATGAAACCCGCCGGATGGGGCCTTCTCAGCCTGACCTTGGACAGAGTCCCGAGTGCCCAGGCTGCCGGCCACGAGCCCTGCCGTTGTGCTCAAGTGACAACCATTTTGTGCTTCCAACCTTTAGGATGCCTTGTGCGACAAGGGGCGCTGGGGGCCTGCCCCCAATTGTGTACCTTGGACGTCCCTGAAGGAGTGGGCAGAGAGGCCAACGCTCAGGGTTCCCGAGGGACTTCAAGTTTACAGTCAATGGTACTTCTAGGACAGCAGAGCCGCTGGCCGTGAGGTAGCTGACCCATCAGAAACAGCAGGAAACGGGCAATGACGCCAAGCACCTCTCGCTGGCCGCGAGGTCACATCCCGCTGCAACAAAGGCCAGGCAGCTGCAGTCCAGTGGCTCATGGGCGATGCAGTCACGGTGCTCCTACAGAGTCAGCAGCCATGCAGACAACACTTTCCTACAGGTTGGAGCTTTCTGTTCCAGTGGGGAGAGGGGCGAGGGGGGGAAGGGGCTCGAGGGAGCTGTCTGGCGCCCCTGGATGGCCAGAGGAAGAGGGGTGTCCAGTCTGGAAGACGGGCTGTCCCAGGGGCACTCGAGGGTGCATGCTTCCTACACGTCTGCTCACCCAGACTTCACCGTCCTGTCCAGCGGGGCCACTCCCACCAGGACGGCTGTCTCAGCCTGAGCAGGAGGGGGACAGGTGGGGGCAGGCTGGGCTCAGGCCTCAGCAGGTGCTTTTTCGTTTCACAGCTATACGGCGCCCTCTGCTCTGTGCTCCAGATACGTCCCACGCAGAGTGGGCTCCAGCACCGGCAAATGGGGGGTGAAGGGGGGCACCCGGACACACACAGAGCCAAGTGTGGAAGGTCCAAAGTCCCCATGTCCTCTGGGCTCCTGGCCCCACACCGAGGCCAGGAAGCACAGGACCAGTTAAGTGTTGGACGAACAGTGGACAGGCTGGGCGGAGGGTCGGAGCAGGACCCCTCCTGAGGCCGGTCCTGTGACTTCAGAGTTGTCCCAGGAGGGGCTCCAGACGCAGCCCGGGGCAAGGGGAGCTCAGGGAGTTCCCTCTTCCCCACTCTGCTCCTGAAAGGGAGGCCCTGCCTGCCCATCTGCCCCTCTGTATTAAGGCTTGAAAACGTCTCCTGGGTGACAGAGAAACTGCTGCAGGGGACGCCCTGCCCTGTAGAGGTGAGGACACGGCACCCTCACCAAGCCGCTTCCTAGCGGAGTCCTCTGAGCTGCTTCCCACACGGCCCATGCAGGAGTCTGGGGAGGGGACCGTGGCCCTAGGCGGGGGGTGGAGTACCCTGCCTCCAGGGGGCGGCAGGTGAGAGACCCCATGAGCGAGAAGACACGGGTGGTGGCGCCCGGGCTGCCCAGCACGCACGCCAGGCCCCGGGACGGGCAGAGCAAGGCACTGAGGCGCCAGGCAGCCGAGGTCAGGGTGCACTAGGATGGTTTCTGGGGTGATGAGGGGTCCCAGGGACATTTCCTCCTCTGCCAAGCAAGCAGAGGGGGTGGGCCCGAGGCCGGTGGGGTGGGTTTCCTGTGAGAGTCCTGGTCCCCAAGAGCTGAGGGACAGAACGTGTGAAAGAAACTTCAAGTCAGTTTCCAGGAGGCAACAGCAAAAAATAAAAATAAATTAAATAACTGAAGTATGTCTGACCATATCCCCAAAGGGGTCTTTCTAGCAGCTTTACCTTGGCCCCATCAGAAAGGGACCCCAGGAATTGCTGGGGCAACTGGGAACGGCTGTTGGTGGCCAAAGGGCTAAAGGTCAGCTGCTGCGCGGCCCAGCTGCCTCCCCCTGGTTTCCATGGTTACCTGAGGTTACCTTTTGGGCTCAGAAGCAGGCGCAGTGGTCCAGAGGCTGGGCTGCCTCTGCTCCCCTACAGGGCCCAGCCCTGGGTCAAGGGCTCCAGGAATGGCATGGCCAGCTCCGCAGGGTGGATCTGCCCAGTCGTGGGGAGGCCAAGGCGCCAGAGGAGAGAAACTACAGGCACGCCCTTCAGTGTCACAGATTAAATCCCTCCCCTGCCTTTCTCCCCAAGAGGGGCTGGGGGACAGTGTCCTGTCAGAAAGTCAAGGGAGTGGAAGGAAAGCAGGAGAGGGGCCCCACCCATCATCCACACCCTCTGTCCCCAGGGCAGCTGGCCTGTTGGGCCACAGCGTCCCTTCCATGCTGTGCCGGCCGCCGGGGGCCGAGGGTCTGGGCCGTCCCGACCTCACTCCTAGGGTGGGCTGCGGGGTAACCGCCGAGCACTCCAGAACTTCACTGTCAGGTCACTGGGGAGGAGCACAGAGAGCGGCCAATCAGCTCCTGAAGTGGGCCCGGTTGGCCTCCCCAGATTCCCAGACGTGGTCGGGGTCCCGGGCAAGCCCCGCTCAGGACAAGGGTGGCCTGCGGGGTGGAGGACTCTGGCCAGAGGGTGTACGCCAAAGGCCCGGCAGGCTTCTTAGCCTGGCCTTTCTTTGTTCTTGCTTCTGGTTTTGCCCAGGCCCCCCTCTCCTGGGGTCCGTCCCACTGTTCATGCTCAGAGGGGGGGGGGGCTGTGAAGGGACAGCGGGGCAAGGAGTAAAATAATATCATACCGTGAAGAAGCAGCTCAGATCGAAGTGGAGAGAGAGATAGAAAGAGAGACAGAGAGAGAGAGAGAGAGAGAGAGAGAGAGAGGAGAGAGGGAAAGGAGAGGGCAGAAAGAGAGAAGACGGGGAGGGTCAGGGCAGGGTGGTGGCACGGCCCTTTATGGCCAGGACTCTGCGAGGAAGGCAAGGGGTGAGTCCAGGGACGTAATTCCACAGCTTTACCCGGCAGTCACTGTGGGGGGAGAGGCAGAGGAGACGGGCGGGGGAGGTGGGGAGGCACACGGTCGGAACAAGAAGGAAAAAGAAGAGACCCCAATGAGTAGCTCCCCTGGGACAGATGGCTTTGGAGTCCCCTGGACGGGGACCAGAGCTGGGGCTGGAGGGAGGTGGGTCTGGGGAGGGTGGGTAGGGCTGCACTGCTGTCGGGGGTACCTGGACAGGGGAAAGGACAGTGGGCACGTCCTACTGCGCTGCCCCAGGCCCTCTGGGAAGGCTGGCAGCAGCGAGCGGGCGCCGTGGGGTCTGCTCCGGGAGCCTGCGGGGACAGCTGCAGGGTCCCCAGGGCTCCCAGCCGGCCGGCCCACACAGGGAGGGGGTGGGAGCAAACACAGAGCGCTGTGCCGGGCACCCACCTGGAGGCGGTGAAGACGTGCTTGGCATTGGTACAGATGGCATTAATGGGGCTGTCGTGGCCCCTGATCTCGCCGATGGGCGTGAAGTTGTCCACGTTCCAGACCTTGATGATGCCGGCCCGACAGGCACTCAGCAGCATGGGGCGGCCGGGGACGAAGGCCAGGGCGCACACCCAGTCCTTGTGTGCGTTGGGGATTTGCTGCGGGAGAGCGGGGGTGAGGGCTGGGGCCGCCCACGCAGGGAGAGGACCCTGCACTCCCCGAGCTGCCCTCTGCCCTGCTGTCCCCCTGCCAGGCAGGCACCACGGCTCCTAGGAGCCGGGCCTCCTGCCGTCCGGCCGTGCAGGGACCCAGAAACGGGTCCGTCTGCCCCTCCCAGGCTCAGACCTGAGGTGCTGCACTGCAGGAGGGCCCTTCAGCCCTAAGGGGCAGAGGAACAGGGACATGGCTTCAGGGACAAGCTGGGATGTGGGGGGTGGACAGAGGGAGAGGGCAGAGGGTGGACAGGCTTGGGGGGTGGCCACGGCTGCAGGAGCCACCTCACCCTGCCCCCCTCCCAGCCTCCCAGCCACACCTGGATGAGCTCCTGCTGCTCTAGGTCCCACTTCTTGATCCCGTTGTCACGGGAGCCGCTAAACAGGACGTCTCCGTGGATGGCCAGACACTCAATGCCATCGTAGTGCGGGGGCTCGAAGTTGTGGGTGGGGCTGATGGTGCCAGCCACACACTCCGCCAGCTCAAACATCTGGGGGAGAAGGGTGACGGGTGGCCAGGAGCGGCCTCTGGATGCAGCCGGGGCCCCAGGGGCCAGCCGGGGGTCAGTGCTGCCCTTGGGGAGAGGGGCTTCCCCACAGGTGAGGGCTGCTGGAGGGGCCCGAGGACCCTGAAGACCAAGGTCCGACCCCGCCCAGGGGCCTGGGAGACGACTTTGTTCATGCAGGGGGCGTCCCCACAGCCGGCAGCTGCTACACAGAAAGGTGGGCAAGGGGGGTGTGCCTCCCTGCAAAATTCTTGTTATTTTCAATAAATGAAACACAACGGGACACGTACTTTAAATAAAACACTCATCACCATCCCACACCCTCTATCCCCTTGGATACACCCTTCCCGGTTTCACTGCCACCATCGGGGACAAGCCAAGTCAGGGCTGTTTGGGACCCTGTGTGCTCCGCTTTCACATTTGTCACGATGATGGCTGCTCAGCACCGTCTGGGGGGCTCCCCCGATGGGTGTGACTGTTCCTGTCCCCTTTGCTGTTAGGGTGTTTCTCCTTTTTCCCCATTTACAAAATGTTGCCACGACCTCTGCCTTCTGCACGTGGCATCTGGCCTCTCTGGGGTGACTTTGTCATGGAAAACCCCAGAAGTCTGTACTTGCCATGAGAGCTCCCCAGGGGGGAGCAACAGGGGGGAGGTGAAGGGAGCGGGAGAAGCCCCGGAGTGGCCCCCGAGGCCTCCAGGCCCAGGCGTTTCAGGTACCTTGACGTAATGGTCCTTGGAGCCGGTCACCACCAGGTCGTGCTGGCTGGCGGTCTGGGTGACCGTCAGGCACATCACGGGGCCAATGTGGCCGGTCAGCTTGCCAACGGGCTGGAACCTGCGGTGGGAGAGGCCCAGCGAGGCCAGGAGAGTCAGAGGGACCCTGAGTTGGGGAGGGGTCCTGCCCTGTCCTCAAGAAGGGACCTAGAGAGAGCTGCCCTTACCGCAGGGCTCTCGGAGGACACAGGGAATGGAGCTGCCCCCCCTCGGTCACGCCAAGCCCCCACCCCCCAGGCTCCCGTACCTGCTAAGCTCCCAGATGCGGACGGCATTGCCTGAGGCGGCGTACAGCATGCTGCCCGAGGGGCTGAGGGCGATCTGGTTGATTTGGTGTTCCCCCTGAGCACTGGTGATGGCGCGGGTGGATGTGGCCACACAGGCGTCTCCTGAAATCACCTGGCCTGAGGACCTGCCGTGAGGAGGAGAGGCACAGGCCAGGGAACCAATCAAACCTGGCTCGGCCAGCCCGGAACCCACTTCTTCCAGGAAGCCTTCCGTGACTGACAGGCAGCAGCTGTCTGGCCCGATGAGGGTGGGACCAAGCGCCAACTTCCGTCTACCTCTAGTGCAGGACGAGCCCCGTCTCTGACCTGCCATCTGCCTGAGCTGTGGCTGGGGACACTGAGAAAAGTCAGGACACTGGGCTGGAACCCGGGGCTTGTGGAAATCACTGGACCTCTGTGGGCCTCAGTTTCCTCCTCTGTAAAAAGGGGTGATCGTAGCCTTTCTGCTTCCTCTGCGTTGGTTTGTGTCTTAAAGACTATTTTTGTAGAGCAGTTTTAGGTTCACAGCAAAATTGAGCAGGAGGTACAGAGATGTGACCTATGCCCCTTGCGTCCTACTCCAGCCCTCCCCACTGTCAAGATCCCCACCGGAGGGTACATTTGTCACAACTGATGATCCTGCATGGACACGTCACCGTCACCCAGAGTCCAGGGCGGACATGAGGGCTCACTCTCGGCGCCGCGTGTTCTGTGGGTTTGGACAAACGTGTGCTGACATGCGCTCAGCCTTTCGGTGTTCTATCCAGTAGTCTCACCGCCCTCAACGTCCTGTTTACTCGCGTTACAGAATCAAGTTCAGTGTAAAGTAGGAGGAAGCATGGCTCTGGCTAAGACACAACGTGACGGAGCAGGCCCTGCTCTCGGCTCCGCCCCCCGCCTGTGTCTGCGGCCTGGCTGCCAGGCTCATGCCGCGGGACCACGTCGGCGGCTCATGTATGCAGGCAGGTGGCCAGCACGCCCGCCGCTCTCACCCTGTTCCCCAGCTCCTCTCTCGGACTCACAGCACAGCTCCCGGCTTAGGGTTTAGGGGACCAGCCAGGCCAAGGGTTCGACCACACTGCTGCCCCAGACACTGCCCCCGCCGGGCTGGGCTGTCCTGAGCGGACCCTGGCGGCCACCCCACCCATGGGAGCCAGGCGGGGCACACTTACGTGAGGGTCCGAATGCACTTGGCCGAGTCCCGGATGTCCCACACCTTGATGTAGGAGGTGGACACAGAGAACACAAGGCCCGAGTGGCTGCAGTACTTGATGGAGACCACGTTGTTGGGGTGGCCCTTGAGAGCCGCGATCTCCTGCCCGGTGACCAAGTTCCACATCTTACAGCTTCGGTCTGTGAGAGACGGATGGGAGCAAGCCACGTGCAGGGGTCAGGCGTCGGCACCAGGACAGCTAACCCAAGGTGGGGGCGTGGGGCTGGGCCCCAGAGAGCTACAGCAAGTGGCTCCAGGTCCGAGGGGCGAGAAGGCCGTGCTCAGGGGGTGACAACTCCAAGAGAAGTCGGTCAGAATGTTCGAGCAGGGTTTCTCAGGAAACCCCCTGCAAGGCACACCCGAGTTCAGGGCTGCCGCCTTCCCCCAACTGCTAACAGGGGACATGGTTAAGGAAGAAACAGCGAGCGAATCTTGTGAGAAAAAGGTGGACTCAATCAATCACGGCAAGACTGAGACACACAGACATTCTCGTCTCTCCGCCAGCACGTGCTCTTTCTGCTGGTAAAAGTTTCCCGACTTCATTGTGATCCAAATAACCGTGAGTCTGGAGCCCTGTAGCCAAGCTCACGTCAGGGTGCTGCTGCTGGGGGACCGGGCTAGCAGAGGAGGGGGACACCTGAGACGCTTCCTGGAGTTTCTGAGGGAGTTTTGTGAGGAAGTGCTGGACGGAGCCAGCAGAGTGGGCTGTGAAGGCAGGCAGGGCCGGGGACAGGAGACAAGGTCGTGAGCGATTGACACCACGTCCTTAGGTCCCGGGGATGTTCGGCCTTCCTCCTCATAGCCTTCTGATAAAGGAGGCAGATGGGCTGGAGAGTTCCACCCACCTTTGGACCCTGTGAATAGCAGCTCGTCTGTGGCGTCCAGGCACAGGATGGGCTTGGTGTGGCCCTCGGCCATGGAGACGCACTGCAGTGGGGCCGTCCGCGCACCCTTGGCTCCTCCGACAGGCGTGATGATGCCCCTTTCGGGAGACAGACAGAGAGAGGGAGCCTGTCAGCCGGGAGACAAGTGCCAGGCTGAGCGGGGCACGCAAGGCGGTAACAGGACAGCGGTGGGACTAGGGCCTGATGACAGGGACTCCAGAGACGCCAGCCCAGTGCCACCAAGCCTGTGAGCTAGGAAGAGGAAGCACAGAGGGGATGGGGGCCTGTCTCCCACAGCCAGCTGTCAGTCACCCTGGGAGAGAGCCCGGCCTAGGCACAGGGGACACGGGCCCTGCCCATTGGGAGCTGCTGACCCAGATCCCGAGACGTAAAGGCCCAGGCCCCAGCTGGGCAGAGCAGAGGCCCAAGGGCTGGAATGGCTCCTGCAGCTTCACTTAACCAGGTGAAGCGAGGGGCGCAGAGGGAGGGTGCTCAGGCCCAGCACATCCATCGGCCCACCAGGGACTGCTTCTGGGGCCGGCACCCCCTTCAGAGGGACTCCTGCATGCATGTGCAAGCACACATATATCCCGCTGCCCCTTTGGACCAGCATGGTCAGACCTGGGCCAAATCCCTCTAGGGCCCCAAGCTCAGCTCTGCGTTGAGGGGGTCTGGGGTCCCTCTGTGGGCCTGGCACAGCCGCTCCTGGCCCCCACGACCACCCCAGGAGAGGAGAGGGGACGAGGCCCTGCCTGAGGGAGTGGGAAGATTTGCTCTGTCAGCCTCCTGGAAGTTCTGATGGAGGTTTCTACTCAGGGACAGTAGAAGCCCCGGCCACCTGCTATGCATAGGTCTGAAAACACATTCTAGTTCCTTTCCACAAAGAATGCTGCTCTCACAGTGACACTGTGGCCAAGAGTAAGGTGCCAGCCCTCCTTACTCGGCTGCTGGACCTGCATCAGACAGGTCCAGCAGCCACCAGTCTCACACACACGATCACCTCCCCCCCCCATCACACCCCCCACTGCCCACGTCCGGGCCCAGCTGTGTGGCCAGGGAAGGAGCCTGAAACTGCTCTGGGCAGTATGTTAAAGGCTGCCCTCCTCTGTGAGAAAGGCTGGGGGCTGGCTTATCCTGTGGCGTTAAAGCCTTGCCCGCCGCAGGAGGGTTACAGGATGGCCAAGCCCCAGGTGGACACACAGTGATGAGTGACGATGTCGGAGCTGTCAGCCCAAGTGTGGCCCTTTGCTCAGCCCACCAGGGCCTGGGACATGATTCTTGTTGTGGGGTGCTGTGCCAGGTTGGCTCAGGGGAGAGGGGTCTCCCGGCACTTCTGGTTTGTGTGCCAGGACATATGGGTGGGGGACAGAGCTAAGGTCTGAAGAGTGCACCCCTGGAACAAACTGCACAAATCACAGGGACCCTGAGTACAGCCAGCAACACCCCTCAGCAGACCTCAGCCAGCCCCAGCCACGCCCAGGCTCCATGCTCTGCACCCCCAACCAGGAGAGAAGGACAAGGCCTACGATAAGCAGCAGTCCCAAGAGGGCAGTAGGGGCCACAGAGGGGTCTGGTGGGGGGGGGTGCATGCAGAGGACGGGTATGCAGCAGGAGGGGCTGAGGAGAGAGCGGGGAGAAAGAGGGAGGGAGGGGGGGGAGGAGGAGGGGGAGGGCGGGACAGAGGCGCTGGGGACAAACGCGACATCTGTGTACCTCAGGACCTCGGACAAAGAGGAGTCGCTGTCGTCAGACCTGGGGGGCAGAAAATTAGCTGGGTTAGGGGGATGGAGAACACACGGGGGTCGAGAACGGCAGCAGAGGGAGGTGAGAAGGTGGGTTATTCTCTTCAAAAGGAGCGGAGAGAGGCAGAGGGATGAGGGCACTGAGAGAGAGCAGGGTAGGACGCGGGGACAGGCTGGCCTGGGAGCCGGGGACGCCCCTCAGCGAACAAGTAGGAGAAAGGGGCCACGGGAGATGTGGGGGCGCCAGCCCCACACTCAGGGAAGATCATTTCTGGGCTGTTTGCCGGTCCCGTTGTACAAGCTGGGGGCACACTCCCCGCCACCACCAACAGGACAACACTCGAACCTGCCGAGGCCAAGGGCGGCCATGCCTGCTCCTCCCGTCCCTGAGAGCTGGCTGCTTCCAGCATTCCTCAGGGACTGACTTATTTACAGAGACCACTGTCCCCAGTGAGTGCACTGGGACGGGCCTCGGAGCTGCCTCTGCGCTGCTCATGGTCCCTAAGCCCGAGGCCACTAGCAGGACCAAAGCTGGACGACCACCAGGCTGGGATGGCCAGTCCAGAGTCCCACCCCACTGCTCCCAGGAAAGGGAGCTGTGGGCTGTACAGGCACGGACGGGGTGCCCTGGGTGGCATGGACCTCGCCTGGTGTGCTCCTCCTGCCATGGGAGCCTAAGCCAGGGAAGGCTCAGGGACCCAGGGAGGGGCGTTTCTGTGGGGAGGGCTGGTGTCAGGCGCCAGCTGCAAGGATGAGCACTTCTGGTCTGGAAGACAGCACCGTCCCTCCCCCTCAGGGGAGAGAAGCTTCTAGGGGCCGGGAGAGTTGGAGAGGCCAACGCGAGGCCAGCCATGCGGGGAGCCCCATTCCCAGGCGGGATCCCGTTAGGGACACATGCCAGCATGGGTGAGAGCCCCAGGTTCCTGGCCCTCAACCCCTCTTGGAGCCTCACTTCCTCTTCCGTGAAGCAGGGAAGACAATTCTCACTGCTGATTTACAGCTCTAATGAAATCGCGTGCATGAAAGCAAGGTCTGACGTGAGGCTGCCTCCATCCTCTAACTGTGGGACTGGCGTAAGGGCTGTACATATGGGGTGAGCTGGCCCAGACACCTGAAGGCAATCGGGAATCTCTTTCTGCTGGGATAGTGCACTGGGCCTCGTCTGAGCATTTGAGGAGGGAAGGGGGCTGCATGAAGCTGGAGGAAGGGGCTTCAGAGACTCAAGGAATCAGTTGAGGAGTCAAGGGCAATTCTGGGGAGCCCTCGGCCCACCCCTGGCTTCCTGCTTGCCCTCTCCTGAGCCCCAGCACGGGAAACAGAAGGGTCCATGGTCAGGACAGTGGGGCAGAGATGCCAGAGACGGGCTGGCCAGGGCCTGCCCGGCTACCCCAGCCCTGCCTGCGGCCACAACCAGCCCACAGGCTCCCTTCCCCTCAGCACCCTCCCCGGCTGCCTGGCTCTTACTTGTCCAGCGCTGACCCTTGGCTCTGATTGCTGGTGAGACGGGAGAAGACATTCCGATCGTTGCGTGGCCGAGTGGGAGGGGACGAGGGGGGCGTGAATCCCACGTCTGTGGACCTGGCGAGTGGGGACAGAGAGCGGCATCTGTTAGTGACCACATCCCGGCCCAGGGCCCAGCTCTCAATTTAGCTCCAGGAGCTATCCTTGGAGTCCATCTTCATGCATGGAGTTTGTGGCTGTGCGTTCAGCTACTCAGTAAAATGTCTGCAACCTCAACTGATACCCACAGTGCTTTTGCGGCCACTGGCGGACATGGGGAACCCTGAGTCCCCACACGCTCACGTTCCCAGCTGAGGTCAACAAAGCAACCTCTGCCCGGGGCTTCAGCTCTCACACTGTACATAGGGCCTTCCGTGGTCTACTCAGTGCCACATTTTGGGCGTCTCTGGGCTTTTTCTTGGTGGCTTCACTGTTTAAAATGGCCCCAAGTGTGGAGCTGAGGCACTGTCGGGAGTCCCTGAGCCCGAGGAGGTTACGACAGGCCTCCTGGAGAAAATAGGCGTGTTCGAAAAGAGTCGTTCACATGTGAGCTGTAGTGCGGTGAGCCACGAACCAACCATGTGTATTAACAAGGTGTCCTTAAACAGAAACACACACAAAACCAGGCTGTGTGTTGATCAGTGGATGGAAACGATGTGACTATTAGCCCCGGGAATGTCACCCTGTGTTTCCCTGGGTACGATGGCTCCGTGGGGCTCATTCAGCGTCTAGGGTAACTGTACAGGACGTAACTACTGGGAATAATGAGAATCAACCATACCTTCAGAGAGAGTCTGAGGCCCCATTGCACAGCCCATCCCGATACCCCAAGGCCTCCTCTTTGGAAGTTGTCCTCACTTCAACCTAAATCTCTTCCCTTTGGAAAGTCATCATGAGTTCAGCCGAAATCCCTCAGGCTGCAAGTTCAGTGCCTTCTCCGAGTTCAGGGGCAAGGGACAGTGTGTGAGCCCAAGGGCACCAATCTCCATGCAGCTGCCCCACCGACGGCCCCCTCTGCGAGCCCCCTGAATGGGCGTCTGCTGGAGCTGCAGCCACTCCTGCCTCCACCGAGGCAGGTGCGAGCGGACATCCCGAGCCCCTGCTCTTCCACTCCTTAGCGTGTGACCTCGGGAAGGCCACCAAACACCTCTGGACATTTAGTGCGTGGACCAGTGACTGGCAGGCACTGGTGGTCTGCAGAAGCTCCAGGGACCTGGCCCACAAGGGGCTGAACGGCAGGAGACATCACACCGTCCTGCAGCCATCTCTGCATTTTCTTTAAACCTCTCCACCTCTCTTACATGACAGACCTCACAAGGGGCTGAAGCACATCTGTACAATGACAACCCAAGCTGCCAAAACAGCCACCAATACTGAGTGCACATCAGCCAATGGACTTTAGCAGTGGGCTTGGCCACCAGTTTCAGGTCCTTCTGGTGATCCTGCGTCCTCAGCCCACACTGGGCAGGGTGGGGAAGGGACGACGGGGTGCAGGCTGAGTGACTTAGACTGGCCCAGATTAAAAACAGAGTGGATATCCCGGCAATTCATACTGCCAAAGGCTGGACAGGCAGCGACTCTGGTACACGCTCCGAAACACACGCTCACCTAGCCGGCTGTCCTCGGTCGTACGACTTCCTGCGGGTCAGAGGTGTGTCGGCGCCTCGAGACTGCCGGGGGCTGAAACACAAGGCTGCAGTGAGGCACCGTCCAGCTCCCTGCCCACCCTGACCCGCGGCCTGGCCCCTCCTTACAAAGTGCTCCCTCTGGTGGGCAGGCTGATGGTGCGTGAGACCTTGTCCCGGTAGTAGGGGTCTCGGATGGAGAAGCCCACCCCGTCCTCTTTGATCTCCACCAAGGAGGCCAGGGACTTGGTGATGTTCTTGGTGGACACGTCCAGCGGGGGGCCCAGGCACTCGGCAGACACAGCCTTCATCTGGGCAGACAGCTTGGGCTCCCCCTGGGGAAAGAGAGACCGGGTGGATCGAGTTGCCCGCATGGGATGGTTCATAATAAAAAGTCATGGGAGTGGGGACTGGGGTGGCCTTGGCCTAAGGCAGGAGCCAGCACGCATCACCAGAGCTCATCTCTCAGGGCGGCTGGAGAACCCCAAGCAACAGAAATGGATTTCCCCCCCTTATTTGGACTCTGCAAACAGCATGCCCAGACAGGCCTCTGGGCTGCTCACCAGCTGATCAGCTTACCCCGAACTCTGCACAACTCACTCTCAGCCCAGCCTGGAAAGCCCAGCCTGCAGGGCTTTCCCCCCCTTCTCTCTTTAATAAATCCCATTTCTTGGTTCAGCTTACACACGGAGCCTCACTAGCTAAACCCCCACTGCTGACCGCGTACTAGGGATCGATAGTCTGTATGTACAATTACTAGAAATCTACAGTTAGTCTGCGGCCCAGAGCAAGAGGCGAGTCTGGGGTGGGGAACAAGGAGATCTTGAAAGTGGGGTCTCTGGCTACGGTGACGTCACTGGGCAGTGGCTCCGGACACTTCTCCCATCTTCCACCCACCTCAGAAAGAATGCACTGTACCCCGTACAAAGCTGGGCACCCCCCAATTCCAGGCTAGCTCCTTCTTAGACCTCCACCCCAGTTGGAGGTAAGGTGGGAGGGAAGAACCACGAGAAGGTGGGAGACCAGGCTTGGGGAGCCCAGTCCGCCTCCCAAGGAACTCACCTTGAACTTGAAATCATCGTGGCTGGTGGACCCTTTCATGGCGAATGACTGGGAGAAGCTAAGGAAAAAGCAGGAGGGGTTCAGGACCCCGACAGCCTGTGCCCTGGTGCTCTGGGCCCAAAGAGCCCAATCCAGCCTCAGCCCCGGCCCTAGGGACACGCCGAGCCAGCCTCGCACTCCTCACGTGGGACTCACCTCCCCTCTGAGAACTCCGACACCTCCTCATCCGTGCTGGCGTAGCCGTTCTCTGCGAGGCGGGGAGGGAGGGCAGGGTGTGAGGCTGCAGTAGGCCTCCCTCCCAAATCTCGCCCACTGCGATCACACTGGGCCTCTGGCGGCGCCCTGGGAGGGGGGCCCCAGGTGGGAGCCCAAGGCCTGTGTGCCCCACGTACCCTGCTGCACGTTGTAGATGAGGGCCTGCAGTTCGGGGCATGCCTCGGCCTTTTCACGCAGGGCGTCCAGGAGCACGTGGTTCTGGGAGGAGCCCGCTATGTCTGTCTGCCTCAGCCGTCCCTCCAGCAGCCGGATCTGTGCCTCTTTCTGTGCCACCTGCAGCCCCTGAGGGCAGGGAGCAAGGCCTGAATGACCCTTCCTGGCCTAGGGCTGTGGGCACCCCGCCGCTGCCCTCACACGGGTGACCTGCTCCCAGAGACCTTGGAGGCGCCCGGATGACTCCCAGGACCTGTCACAGATCTGAGAGGTACCCCCGGCCCCCTTGACTTTCCCACATATATATACACACCAGTGGAGGTCACCTTAGGATACACTCCCCGTTAGGGCTGAACTGTGTCTCCCGAAACTCATATATTGACTCCGCAACCCCCAGTACCGCAGAATGTGACTACCGTATTTGGGGATGCGTTTTGTAAAGAGATAATTAAGTTAAAATGGGGTCTTTAGGTGCCCTAATCCATATGACTGGTGTCCTTATAGGAAAAGGACAGGACACAGACACACTCAGAGGGATGACCAGGTAAAGGGAGAAGGTGGCTGTCTACAAGCCAAGGGGAAAGTCCTCAGAGGAAGCCCCCTGCCCACACGCAGCACCAGCTTCCAAAACTGCTGGAAGATGTCTGTTCCTAGGCCGCCCAGCGGGTGGCACTTCGCCGTGGCAGCTCGAGCTGGCTAACATTCCCCGAAGACACAAAGGAGCTGAGAGCTCCCTGGGGACCGGTGAGGCGTCCAGGAGAGCAGGCTCCTGCCCTCCCCAGAGCTGCCGCACACGTGTGGCCCATGGTGCTTGTCCCACAGCTCGGGGGAGGGACCACATTCTCTGGCCGGCTCTCTGTCCCGCAGACAGGAACACAAGACACCTGCGTCCTAGCATAAACCGTCCTGAGTCCATCCGTCTGCCTCTCGCTGCCCCGCTCCAGCATACGCACACTTTGCTCCACCTCCAGCAGACTTGGGCCCAGCCCTGCTCTGGATGGGCCTGGCCCAGTAGCAGGGTCACTTTAATGGAGGCCCTGCTGTGAGCTGGGCAGCACGCCAAGCCCCTCACATGTGTCATCTCAGTAAAGCCATGCACCAAGCCCCAGGTTTCGTGTGTCATCACCCCAGCTTTGCAGCCCGGAACCAGGGGCTGGGAAGTGCGGAGGCTTGCCAGAGCCTGTCAGTGACGTGGGTGGGAGGAGCCAGCCTGTCGATCACAGAGACAGCGGTTCCCTGGGGGTCCCACCCAGCAGGCGCTTGGCCCACCTTGTCGATGGACGCCTTGAGGAAGTTGTCCAGCAGGAGGCGGGCTTCAGCCAGGGAGCAGGAGCTGATGACCACTGAGGTGTCTGTGGAGTCCAGCTCCTCCTGGAACCCGGAGGCAGAGACCCCTTGTCACAGGACTGCGCCCACCCACCCACCCACCCACGCACCCACGTACCCCTGTGCCTCCAGCCCGCAGACCGCACAGGCACCTTGGTCTCCTCCAGCTGCACGATGGTGGCCTGGCAGTCGGAGATGCTGTCGTTGATGTAATCGATGTTGGCGGCCAGCACCTCCATCTCCTCCACCAGCTCCTGCAGCCCCTTCTCCTCCTCCGGGCTCTCTGCCTGCAGCTGCTCCCGCTTCCTGCGCAGCGTCTCCTGCAGGACAAACAGCTCCTCCCTTTTCTAGGGGGAGGCCGAGGCGGCGGTCTCAGGGAGCTGTCCAGCGCGGCCCGCAGCTCTCCCCAGGCTGGCCTCTGGGGGACCCCAGCACCTCCGGATTGCAGAGCAAGTGCAAGAAGCGGGGGTGGGGGGCAGGCCGGAGGGTGCAGCTGGCTGAGGCGAGTCCCGCGCCCACCTTGATGAGCCGCTCCATGTCGGCCTCGAGGTTGACAATGGTCATTCTCTGCATGACGATGTCAACGACCCTCCTCTCCAGGGACTGCCACTTGAGCCGCGCAGCTTTACTGAAGCTCTGGCTGGCTCCCTTCTTCTGGAACTTCTTTCTGGAGACAGAGGCAACGGGGGTTTGAGCGGGGCCACTCTCAAACTCTGCACTGCCCCGAGGGCCCCGCCTCTGCCTGGCCCCACCCCAGATTTCCAGGCCGGGTACTGCACATTCACCTCACCTGCCAGGGCGGGTGCCATGGACAGTGGACGTGGGGTGGTCCCCCAAGAAATGGTTGATTTTGCGGTTCCACTGGTGTACGATGCTAGAGACCGAGCGGGCCCCCGATTCTGCCTCTGACGACGTAGTGCTGGCCGACACCTCAGCCCCTGAGTCCAGTGTGGACGGCTTCACTCCCACACGCCCCGCCACCCGCTCAGACATGGGCTTGGCCAGACGCCTCAGTGCAGAAACCTGGGGGCCGAGAGGGACCCAGTGAGCAGGCTACCCCAGAACCCAGAAAATGCCCAGACTGGGGGGGTGTCAGACAGGGAGAATACAGGGGCCACTCCATTCTGACCTGGGCTTAGGACTGAGAAAGGGCCACGGGGCCTCTGTTTGATGCAAAATGAACACAAAAGAGACCTGCACCTCTTTTTAACAATTAACATCTCCGGCATGTGGGCCTAGAGCCTGCAGTCTGCCCTTCTAACAGGAGTCACCCCAGGTTAGCACCTGTGTCTGCTGAGGGAAAGGAGAGTGCCAAGGCCACTGCAACTGGTTCCCCCCCTCCCCCGGCTCCGGCAGAATCAGAAGGGGGTTACGTGGGGGCCACGCTCACCTCCTGGGTCTTCCTCCTCAGGACCAGTTCCTGCTGCCGTTTCTGGGACTCCAGAGCTCGGATCTGGAACTGCAGGTGAGAAGAGGTGGGGTCCACACTCAGGGCTGGGGCACAGAGGTGAGACCCTGGTTTCTGACAGAATGGAGTCCAGAGCTTTGCCCCGGTCCCAGAGGTCACAACAGGCCCCTTTCTTCACAGGGTGATTCTCGCAGCCTCTCCTCCCCACCACAGGCAATGACTCCTGGGTGAGGGGGCTTGTCTGGACGACGCCCAGTCCTGGCTCTGCTCGCTGGTGACCTCGGGCATGTTCCTGCCCCTGGCTGGGGCCGAGTCGCTCCTCTGAATAGCATGGGGCTGCAGGGGTCCGGCCCTCCTGTGCCAGTCCCAAGGGGACGCCGGGAGTGCTGGAAGCCGAGGGCTCAGGGCTCCTCAGGGCTGCCCCTCACCTCCTGTCGCCGCTGCTCCTTCCTCAGCTGCGCGATCTCCCGGTTCCTCTTGGTCTCCACCAGCCGTCGCCGCTGCTGCTCCTCACGCATCTGCTTCATCAGGGCCACCTGGGACGGGAAGAGGGGACAATGGTGGGACAGGGCTGGGCAGGTGGCCAGCACCCTGCAGGGAGTGGCAGCTCTGAGGACGCTGGGTAGGTGGGAAGGGCGGCCTGCAGGCAGCACTCGGGGTCTGGGTGAGAGTCTGTCCCTGTCCTGGGTGACCGGCCAAAAGGAGTGGCCTTACTGCCAGCCCAGTCATGCAGGTATGACCAACCCTGGCCCCCACTGCTCCGAATGTCACAGCGCCTGGTGGCCCTCACCCAAAGCCACCGTCCTGGGTCTGGCTATTCTAGGACCAGCCCAGGTTGCTGGAGGCAAGTGGCAGGGTGGAAGGGAAGGGAGGAGAGGATCCAACGCCAGGCTCACGGTGACAATAGTGACACCAGCAGTGTTTGTCCAGGCTGTGCTACACGCCAGGCACTGGCCTGTGACAATCATGACAGATGCATTATCACTCCCAGTTTATCAACAAGAGCTCAGAGAGGAAAAAGTGATTTCAAGTCATACAGCCAAGTAACTATAATTAATAACATATTATGATGGATGATACTTATCACAGGCAGAGGCCTTACGTATACAATTGGCGCTTGAACAATGCAGGGGCCAAGGTGCTGACTCCCGGCTCAGGTTAAAATCTGTATATAACTTCTGACTCCTCAAAAACCTAACTACTAATAGCTTAGTATTCACTGGGAGCCTTACCAATAACATCCACCGTCGAACAACACATTTTTTGTGTGTTGCGTGTATTATACGTTGTACTCTTACAATAGCATAAACTACAGAAAAGAAAATGTTATTAAGAAAATCATAAGGAAGAGAAAATACTTTTACGGTATTTATTGAAGACAATCTGTGTATAAGCAAACCACGAAGTTGGAAGCTGTGTTGTTGGAGGGTCCACGGTACATGGAGCAGAGACCCCAGTAACGGAGCTTCCCACAGGGGGCAGTGTCGAGCGGGGTCCCCTGGAGACCCTGGCCTGTCCCTCTCTTGGGGGAAGGTGCTGTCACCCTGGACAAGCCCCGCAGGACCAGGCCGGGCCGAACCAGGCGGTGTTGTGTCGAGCCCGTCCACACAGACGGCAGTGACTGTAACACCGTAAGGGACTCTCAGCCTGCTCCCCACGGCCAGCCCTGGGTCTATGCCCCAGGCCCTTGCCCCTACCTTGGCCTTCTTCATCTCGGCCACCTCCGCCTGCAGCTTCTTCAGCTCCCTCTCGTAGCGCGACTGGTTCTTGAGCAGCCGTGCATGCTCCTTCTGCGCGGCCTGCAGCTTCTGCAGGTCGCGATGCATTTCGCGCAGCCTCTTCTCGTAGTCAGCCTTGATCTTATTGGCCTTCTCCTCCGTGTAGCACTCCATGGTGCCTGAGGGCAGCGGGAGAGAGAAACAGGCAGCTGTGGCGATGCCCCCACAATCCCCCCGCAGCTGTCAGCTGTGGGCTCAGCCGGGAGGGGCGGGGCCTGGGGCCTGGTCTCACTGCTTGACCTTGGCGAGCTCACACCCCTCTCTGCACCTCCTTCTAGATTTACACAGTGAGGGGATCAGAGTGGAAGATGTCCAAGGCCCTTCCCGCTCGCATCCTTACAACAGTTTCCTAACGTCTCAGGTTCCATGCGCGTTCCCCTACACAGCAGCCAGAGCGATCTTCTCAAAATGCTTTTAAAATTTACATCACATCCCTGTCTCAAAAGTCCACCCCTTCCACTTCCCTCAGAGGACGAGGCAACGTGCTTATCATGACCAACATGACCTGGTCCCACTTTCTCGGCTCTCCTCTCTTGCTACTGTCCCCTTACTCCAGCCATCTGCCCCCCCTTGTCATTCCAACGGCATGCCAGGCACACGCCTGCCTCAGGGCTGGGCATCTTCTGCTCCCTCTGCTTGGAATGCCCTTCCCTGCAGTCATGCTGCGGGAAGACTGTGTCACCTCCTTCACGTCTGTGCAAATGTCACTCTCTCAGCAAAGATTTCCAGGACTGTCCTGTTAAAACCAAGCCACTGGCCAGCACTCTCTGTCCTCCTTCCCTGCTATATTTTTTCTGTAACACTTCTCACCCTCTGACACGGTACAGATTCTGCTTAATTATCTGATTTCTGCCTGTGTCTCCCCACTGGCATGTACCCTTCACAACCACAGGGATCCCACTCACTCCATATCTCCGGCACCTAGAATAACGTCTGCTCTGTGAGATGTATTTATTCCACAGATGTTTGCTGAATATGTGAATGAGTGAATGAATGAATGGGCTGAAGAGCAGCATAAGGAAGACAGACTGTGAGCTGTAGGTTTATAAATAGGTTCAGAGGAAAATTCCAAGGAACTGAGCAGAGGAAAACAAGCAGAGGAGTGTCAAAGGCTCCTAAGATAAAGGATTCTAATACTCAAGACGATACCAAAACACATAATCATTTAAAATGTAGCATAGAACTAGGGTTCGACATAAGAACTGTTGGACTGTGGTCGAAAGGCATCGTCCACGGGTCAGAAGCAACCCCTCATCTCCTGCCCACCCAGATCAGGTAAATCCAGGGAGTGGGTGGAGCTTTGTACGGGGGAGGAGTCTGGGGGAGATGGGGCGGGGCCAGCGTGCGGTGGGCGGGGCCTCACTGAGGTTCTGCAGCACGCGGTCGCGCTCCAGCTGCGTGTCGCGGATCTTATTCTGCAGCAGAATCAGCTTCTCCTCGTACTGGTGCTTGAGCGTCTGCAGCCGCCGCTGGCTGTTCTCCAGCTCGTCGATCAGCTTCTGCTTGATCTCGATTTCACACGTCAGGTCAGCCAGGTCGGCCTGGAAGTTCACCTCTGTGGGGCACAGACGGGCCTGACCCAGCGCCATGGCATGGGGCCCGGGGGCCTTCGTCTGGTCACCCTCGACCGGGCGGTGACCAGAGGCTGGAGGCCCACAGGGGTAGGTGCTGCCACGTGGGGCGACACATTTAAAGAGCAGCCCCCGAAATGCAAGGCTGAGTGGGTGCCCAGAGGCCACAGCCAGCCTGTCATTGACCACATGGGACCCAGCTGGGCGGGGGAGGTCGTGAGGACTGAGAACCAGGCCACCCAAAGGTCAAGGTCGGCAGTGCCCAGCAGGCAGGAGCGCTGAGTGGCGCCATCGTCACTGGTGTTTGGTGTCATGGCCGAGAGCTCCCGGCCCTGCACATCACTGTCTTTGAGATCTGAGGTCTCAGGGGCCCGTCCCCACCCCAGGGGCTTCGGGCTCAGGGGCTCCCAACCAGAAAGCCGGCCTGAGCACCCTGTCCCGGCTCGGCGCTGCCTAGAAGTGGGACCCTGGGGCGCACGCACCTTTCTCCTCGGGGTCTGAGTCGGAGCCCACCAGGCTCTCCTCGCTGCCCGAGTCCTCATCCTCTTCCTCACAGCCACTCTCGTCTCGGTCTTCTTCCTCCTAGGCAGAAGCGCCACTACGGCTGGGTCAGTGGTCCTGCCCCGCCTGGGCCGGGGCCCGCCTCCGGGGAGGGGCTCCCAGAAGCACAGGCCGGTCCAGGGCAGGTGTGTCAGGAGGTGGGGAATGCGGTGGTCAGAGCTGCGGGGGGGCCCTTGTGCCCGATCCCCTCCTGGAAGAGTCCCAGCCACTTCCCCCAGCAGCCCAGGCTCTGCCCGTTTGGGATGAGGTGGGGGACTGAAGGGTGGGCATCACCATGGCAACCAGAGGCCCCTTCCCTCCAGGCATAAGGAGGGACCTGGGCAAGCAGGAGGGGAGGGCCGGGCGCGCTCACCTCCTCCACCTCGTTGTCGTCATTCTCATCAGTCTCCTCACTGTTTTCCGGTTGGAGTTTTGCCCTCTTTTTGAAGGCCTCCTTCTCTGGGCTGCCCAGGAGTGAAGGGGAGGCTAGGTTAGGGGACCGAACCTGCCCGAGCAGGTGGCCAGGCTGTCCTCTGGGAGAGGAATGTCCTGTCCCGTGTGCATGGGGTGGATGGGGTTCCTCCAGCTCCTGGCCCCGAGTTAACTCCAGGACTGTCCACGCTCCCTCTCCTTGGGGAGTGACAGCCGTGGAGAAAGCCGGTGGCCTCCACCCCAAGGTTGGGCAAGTCTGCTCAGGGCCTCCCCAGGTAAGCCTGGGCAGTACCTCCTGCGGGAAGCTGGGGAGAGGCGCTCACCTCTTCCTCCGCTGCCTGACCTCCTTCTTCTTTAGCCTCTCCAGGTCCTGCTTGGCCCTGCGAATCACCTCGGACGCGTCCTCCATGGAGCTGGCTGGGCTGCCCCCGAAGGCCATCGGAGATGCCCCCAGGGAGTAGGGGCCCCGCGCCGAGGCCCGGGACAGGCTGCGACGCAGGGACTCATTCATGGCCTCGCTCTCCAGGAGCTTTGTCCTGTGGGGACAGCGTGTGGGGACAGCGTGTGGGTGGATGAGCCGGAGGTCGGCCCGCCCGCCAAGGCCGCCAGCCTTCCCAGGGTGTGGCTCGCTCACCGTAGCTCCTCTATTTCCCGGATGTAGGTGTGGATCAGCGTGCCAATGGCCTCGTTGCCGTCACCTGGGGGGGGTAACAACAAGAGGGACCCTCAGCTCTAGCCCGCTGGCCTTGACCTCAGTGCCCCTGATAGGGCCGCACACACAGGCCTTTGACAAAGAGACATCTGTATGGAGAAAGATTTATCCAGTGCACAGATGTGTGCAGCACTGTTGGTGACAGGGAGACACGAGATGCAGCCAAACGTCCCTCCGCAGAGGGCTGTCACCACAAATGACTTGTCATCCTCACAGGGGGAACACTGCAGTTTAAAAGAATCAGGTAGGTTTATAGGTTTCAACATGGAAAGTAAGTGAAAGAGGGAGTCACAGGACAATATGTGTGACTTCATATATAGAAAAGGAAAAAGCCACGGTATTCACACACACGCACTCACGCACACACGGCTTTGTGGGAATATACATTCATACTGAGAGCAAAGGTTCTGAGAAAGCTGCGGGGAAATGAGCAGCGAGCTGCTCCCAGAGGCTCCTTCTAAGAAATGGACAGGAGGGGTGTTAACCTTTCACTTTACATGTGCCTGTCAATCAAGGTGATGTATTTATGCTTACTTGTATCATAAGAACAAATTTTAAAATTAACTGGAAAAAATACATGAATGCATTCATCTGTGAGCCGTCAGATCCCGGGTGGGTGGGGACTAGCCGCTGGTGTTGCGAGCCGGTCTGGGGCTCCCCGACTCACCGGCCTTGGCCAGCAGCAGGTTGGCCTCCTGGCTCATGAGATGGGTGACACGATTGTTTATGGCATCGATGGCCTCCTGCATGGCCTTTACTCGCAGGCGCAGGGCCCCGTTCTCCTTCTGCAGCATGGCATTCTCCCGGAACAGGTCACTGTAGCCCTCACTGCCATCCTCCCCAGTCACCCTCTTGCCCTGGGGGAAGGGGCAGGAGAGCCATCAGGGGCCAGAGCTCCCAGGGAGGAGAAACGTTTCCCGGAACACAGCCCCTGTCTCCCATGCTCTGAAGCCTTACATGGCTCCCGTGATAACAGAAACGTCCAACATTTGAGACCAGCCATCCCAGGCCTCCCTCTCCACGGCTCACCTTCCTGTCTCCATAAATGCTAACCCAGGGGCCAAACCCTCTGGGGCCCGGGCAGTTGGCATAAATCAGTAAGTCTGGGTGTGAGACAACAGGGCGTGATGGGGAGTGGAGCAAACAGTCATGGACTCAGTCGAAAGAGCCAGTTGCTATGTCCCTCCAGCCAATCTAGTGCCCTGTGTTGTTAGGTCTCCACATTGTTAAAAAAAAAAAAAAACGGGAACTCCCTAATTTTCGGAAAGGCTGACCACTAAGTTGCCTTCTTTTAAAACCAAGGACAAGTCAAACCCAACCCCCCCTTATGTGCCAGCCAGATCCAGGCAGGGACCCGAGCCGCTGATGTCTGCTTTAGTCACGTGGACTTGGGCACCTCCCTTACAGCACCCGTTTTCCCCATCTCTGTTACCATGTGCGCGGTTGGTTCACACCCTACATGCCCGCTCTACTTTTTTGCTGATATTCATTCATTCTTCAAAATCCATGTAAAAGGCCCCCGCCTCCAGGATGCCCTCCCTGACCATCTGAGTGAGGAGGGCCAGCGGTCCCCCCTGCCCCTCACACCCAGCACACTACACGATGTGGTCCCATCCACTATTCTTATTTTGTGCCACCATCAAGGAGTCTCATCTGGCCCAACACGGCATGTTCTGCAGACATGAAAACACCTGGCTGAGCGTGTCCTATGCAGATGATCTGTGCCACAGAGGCCGAGTGCTGCGGTGTGAGCTCACCGCCTTGTACTCCATCAGCTCCATCTGTAAGCGCGCAATCTCGGCCCGCAGAGCGCTGATCTGCTGGCTGGTCTTGTCCTGATTCACCACCAGCTTGTTCTTGATGTTGCGTGCCCGGTTGGCGTATTTGAGGGTGTTGAGCGTCTCCATGAAATCCCGATCAGAGGGGCTCACGCAGGCGATCATGATGGTCTGGCTGGGGTGGACTGAGGGTCAAAGGGCACAGCCGACCCCCGGAAGCAGGGCTCCTGCTCACCCCTCCCCCACTGCCTTGCTGCCCTGAGGACCTGAGTGTTCACAGGGCAGAACTTGGGATGGGGGGACCTGAACCACTTGGGCAAGGGTGGGACCCATAGACCAGGCAGCTGGCAATGTCGGGGGGCTGGGACGTGTCAGGGCCAGAGCGACAGCCCTCCACCTCCTTAGCATAGCCCACCTATCACCCCATCTGGGCTCTGTCACTTCCTGTAGGACTGTCCCTCCCTATTGTGCTGATAAGGAAACAGTCCACCATATTGGCCAAAGGCCACGGGTACGTCAAGGCTTCTGTGTCCCACACTCACAGCCTGGAGTGGGGAGGTCTCCTCAGCCCCGGGGCCTTCACACTCCAAACCCTCCCATCCTGTTCTCCAGGAAGCTGGCCTCCCACCCCTGCTTGGGTGCTGGCCAGTACCTGTTGCCCCCCAGTGAGTCCTGGAGGAGCCGAGTCAGCTTGGAGTCCCGGTAGGGCACGTGTACCACCTTCTTGCTTTGGTCCCCCAAGGCGCTGATCACGTTACCCAAGGCGAGCTGTGGGAGACAGACTCCAGCACTCGAGAAGCACTCAGGGAGGGACAGCACAGCCCCCAAGCTGCCTGCACCTGCCTTGCTGACCCCAGTGGCCCTTAGGCTCCCTGGGAGGGTTTACAGGCGGATATGATAAGTTAGTGAAGTTGGGACATTGGGGGCAAGGGTAAGTGTGAAAGGTCAAAGGCCCCACAGTGGTGACACAGGTGCCCTGGCCGGCAGCTGGCCAGAGGCACAGGGCGACTGGGTCGCCGTGGGTCCTGGGTCCTCAGAAGGGTCCAGACGAGCCACGCGGGCTTTAGGGCTGCTGACCACCGGGCGCCTACCAGGCCGCAGTTGATGGAGATGCCCTCCTTGGCCCGCTCGCCGGTGGCCCCTGTCCGCTTCAGCCGCTCGGAGCCGGCCAGGTCCACAAAGTGAAACTTGGCCGTGAGCGTCTCATACTCCCGCGTGGGAGCTGTGCCCTCAGGAAGTCCCATCACCGCCTCATTCACCTGCAACAGAAGGCAGGCGGCCTCAGGCGCGAGGCCCAGACCTCCTGCAGCTCCACTGAGCTGGCTGCTTCCCCCTCCCGCCTTCCCGAGCTGCCCCTACTCGGCCCGGGCTCCTCACCAGCTCAGGCTGGGTGCACACGCGCATCTGGCACAGGTGAATGGTGAAGATGGCGTGGGAACGGGAGCTCTGCACGTTCATCTGCGTGCTGGCCGTGGTACGCGACAGGGCCCCCTGCCGAAGGCACTGGATCAACTGCAGAGGGGGCCGAGGTGAGGACCCGGTGGTGCCGCCCGCCTTCCCTGCCCGCCCCGCCCCCCAGTGCTCGCTCACCTCCTCCTGGGAGCTGATGAGGCGGGAGGTGACGCCCGTGGTGTAGATGCCACCGTTGGCGTCCTCGTGGATCTTAATGTTGGACCTGCGGTGGCGGGCGTCGGGGTCACGGGTGCTATCAAACAGGTCCAGGATCTCCTCGTTGTACAGCTGTGCGGGAAGGAGACAGCTGCTGGGGCTGCATGGCTGTGGCCCGGGGCCCCAGGACTTTTCTCATGTTTACAAACAAGCTCCATTTTGCAGATGTGGAAACTGAGGCTCTGGGTGGCTAACTTGACAACCCCGGGCCCCTCCGGGTTCTGGGTTCCACAGTCTTTCTCCTGGACAAGTGTGGGGACAGCTGGGTGGTGGGTAGGACCACCCTGCGGCGGCTCCACCACTCTCCAAGGTACAAGCATTCAGTTACAGCGGAGGGCTGGGGACCCAAAGGGAACCAGAGCTCTCGGGTCCTAGATGTAGATGAAGAAGATTGAACTATGATTTGGGACAATCCTATTGTGTCACTGGGCTTGGAGAGAGGTGGTGGGGACATGGTTTCAGATGAGGGACAGGAAAGCTGAGTTCAGTGGAGAGTGTAGGAGCAGCGCCCTGATCCCGAAGGTCCCTGGGGTCGAGGTGACATGTCTGTGTGCCTTGCACTCTGCTCAGGAGAGAAAGAGGTCTGGCCTCCTGGGGAGAGCCCTGTGAGACCTGGTGGGGAGGTGGCCTCGCCAGGAGCAGTCGCCCCATTTCGGATGGTCTCAGCCTTGGACACTCCTGCGTTTGGGGTCACCAGCAGGAAGTGTCTCCTGCTGAACGACTGGGATGTTCTCCAGGCTGGGAGGGAGCTGGGCAGCAGGAAAATGGCCCAGCCAAAAGAATCCTGTACGGGGAAGGGGCAGCCTGCCGTCCTCAGACATCCGAGGCTTTGATGGCCTTAAAAGGACAGAAATACCTCACAGGAAGAGGAAGAGGAAACGGAAGGGACTGGTGCAGAAGTGGGTGCCATGGTGTCCGTCTGTCTGTTAGGACAGACCCGGCATCATTTAACCGCTTGTGGTTCACCCTTTGCCGTGGGTTTTCTAGGAACTGGCCTGCTCTTTGGGGATCGCCATGGCAACAGGATGGAGAAAGGAGGATAACGATGAGATGAGAAAGCTTACAGAGATTCACAACAGCAGGTCACACACACACACACACACACACACACGCGCAGTCATTCCATCAGAAGCAAAAGTCCAGAAGGACAAAGAAAAACTCTCAAGTCTAAGAGAGTCCCCCACGGGGAAAGCAGCCACCCCGTGTCCACGGACGGAACCCAGGTGAGGCGGTGGGCAGGGTGGGGCTCGGTGACCCGGACAGGGCTGCAGTCAGAGCAGAGGGTGGCTGGGGTTGTGGTGTCACATGCTCAGAACCAGAGTTGCCTGGTTCCGGTGTCCCAGAGGAGGGGCCTGGTCAGGTCCATGTCCACCCGCCTTCCCAGACGCTCCTCTGAGACACCCCCAAAGCCTCTAGCTGCACAATCCTGGGTCTCGACACTGACACTGTCCCAGAGAGGCAGGCCCTTCTGGAGGACCTTCCTTCCTGGGGACAGAGAAGCCTCAGAGGGCCAGGAAGGCCCTCAGCCAGACATGGACAGGGCAGGCCACTCGGAGGGACCGAGCGGAGGCCGGACGGGTGGGCGAGCACCAGCGTTCTCACTATGTGCCAGGTATGTGCTGCCATGTTGGCCTCACAACGTCCCCAAGGAGACACATCACCCCATCGTTCAGAGCTCTGAAATGACTTGCCCAATGGCTCATAAGTGTCCTCACTGAGAACGAGTCCTGGTATGAAGAACGAGTCCTGTAACCCCCCTGACTCAAGCTGCATCTGACACAGGAAACCCGTTCAGAGCATTCCACCATTGCAAGCTGTTGCTTGGATGCTTCCAGCAGTGGGGAACTCATCACCTTGCAATGCCTCCATAATCCCTAGGCCCACCCCATCGCCCTGCAGGAGAGCCCCGCTCCCATGGCCTTGCTGTCCCCAAGTCCCCTTCCTGCCCACCCGCGAGGCCAAAGCACCTCCAGGAACTGCGCGCTGACTTTGAACTCAGGCCCAGCCACTCCCTGCTCCTGCGCCTGCCGCTTGCGCTCGGCGATGCCCCCAAAGAGGTGGGCGATGGCCCTCGGGATGATGCCCTGCTCCTCGTCAGCCATCGCCGTGTCGAAGCCGGTGCCCATGGTGTACGTCTTCCCGGCCCCCGTCTGCATAGCCAAGATGGAGGGAGGTGTTAGCCAGCACCCCCCAATTCCGTGACCTCCCAGCCCGCGTCCCTGGCCCCATCCTGACCCCAAAGCCACACCCTCTGACGGTCACTCTGGCTGACAGCCGGAGCGTTGCGGCACCCACAGACGACAGGAGAGCCGGCAGCTGTAATCGAGGTGGGGTGCCGTCCCAGCGACAGGGACACGAGGCCACAGTGGAGCGGAGCTGCTCACCTGCCCGTAGGCCAGCACGGTGGCATTGTAGCCCTGGAAGCAGCCCTCGATGAGCCTGCTCACACAGGTTGTGTAGATCTGCTCCTGCCACGTGTCCAGGTCGAACACAAAGTCATACGTGAAGGCCTTGTCCTTCCCCAGAAGCACCTGGGGCTCCCCCGGCGTGACAGACGTACAGATGTGACAGCCCTCAATCTTCTCCTTTGACAGCTGCGGCCGGATCCTGCAGGGAACAGAGAGGCCGGTCAGCCCTCCGTCCCCTCTGCCAGCCAGGCTGCCGTGGCCCCTGCCGCGCCAGCGCCCACAAGCTGGAGGAGAAGGAAGGGAGCTCAGGCACCCCCGCCCCGACGACAAAGGCAGCTCTCGTCGTAACACAATAACAATCACAGAAAGAGCATCAACACCTCCCAAACAGCCGTCGCCAACATTCACTGAGCACTCTAGGTCGCACCTGTGTTAAAAGGATTTCGCATAAATGAACTCATCCATTCTTCACTACAAACGACTTGGCCCAGGTATGTAACGGGATGTGAGCGAGCCAAACCCAGGTCCTGGTGCCAGGGAAGCCCTGGGCAAAGCTTGGGGCCGGCTGCTCCCCAAGGCTAAGTTCTGGAGGAGGCCAGACCTGTGCCAAGGCCTGCGGGCTGCAAGTGTCCTCCGCTCAGGAGCCCCGTCCCCGAAGCCAGAGCCTGATGGGACAGTGTTGGGAACCAGCTCTGGTTCCTCTGCAGGAGCCAAAGCGGCCATACCAGGTCAAGGCTCGCGCTCACTGAGATGGGCAGGGACCTCTAGAAGGGACACCGGCCCTCCACAGAGGGGCCCACACCCCAGATCGCGGGGCAGGGGCTCCCCTGGAAAAAAGAAGAAAACTGGCATCAGGGCTGAGTGGGGTGCCAGCCGTGGTCTCCTTCCTCCCTCTTGGAGCAGCCATTGCCATGACAAGGTCGCCATGGCAACCAGATGGGAGTCAGTGAGCATGCGTGGAGGGATTGGCAGAAAAAAAACGTCCCCCAAACACCTAAAGTAAAGCGGGCGGGTTAGGCCCTACTGCTCGTGGGCTCACTCAAGCCAGCCCTTTGCCGTCCGCTGGGTGCTGACAACGAGCTGCTTGTCAGGCCCCGTTGCCTAAGCCAACATTTATCCAGAGAAGAGAAGGGAGAGGGCCAGGCTGGCCCCCACCCACCCAGGGCCCAGGGCCTCTGTGTCAGCATCCTGCTCCTGTGGGGACGGGGGGAGGGGTAAGGCCCTGGACTTGGTGGGGGGGGGTCAGCTACGCCCAGCCCAGCTCTCCCACAGATGGTGGCCCAGGGTGTCTTCTTCAGAACCTCAGGTGTGAACAGGTTCGCACAGGTCAGGGCTCTGCCGTCACGGAGGCTAACAGGATAGAAACCCGAGGAGACCACCACCCCATTCACCCTGTGCAACTGTCCAGAGCCAAGCTGAAGTCAGAACCCAGCTTCTCAGTCCCCCCAGCCCCGAACTGGTTTCCAACTGAGAAGGGAGCCGCAGCCCCTAGCTCACCAGACCAGACGCCTGACCCTCCAGGAAGACGTCAAGGCCAGCAAGGCTCTTGCCTCCACCACTGACGGTGGCAGCTGACACAACTGTGCCCACGTGTGTGCCAGGCTGTGTCCAAGCACCGACTATGCCATTTGTGGGTGCCTAGACAGGAAGGGGCAGACGGGGTTTGAACCCAGGCTGTGCACACTGTGTCTTCAATGACCCTGCCCTACCGTGCAGTCGAGGGGCAGGGCTCAGCATGCCGAGGGGAAAGGAGGTGCCACGGGGACAAACAGCTCACATCCTGGGGACAGCCCCCAGCCATCTGAGGAGGGCCATGACGCGGAGCGCAGGCCCCGGGCAGCGTCTGGAGGGCTGGTGGCTGAGGCCTGGCGCTGCCCCGCGCTTGTGGGCTCAGGGCCACACACTTCCCCCCCAGGGTATCCAGGGGCTCCCACATGAGCCAGGGGCCTGACATGGGCAGCCTCTGGGGACCCTGCAGCTTTGCTGGCCAGTTCCAGCTCCCAAAGACACCCTCCCCACCACGTGGGCTGCTTGCAATGGGATTTCTGGATCCAATTCAAACACCATTTAATTACCCCAGGCAGATGGCAATGCTGGTGATTGGAGGAAATCGAATCAGGGTCCCTGGAGACAGTGGGAGCGGGGCAGCAGCCCAGCCCATCAGTGAGAATGACACTCCTCCTTCGCCAACCAGCCCCCTGACCCCTGGGGAGCCTGCGTGCCAGGAACAGGAGAGCAGGCATGAGAGCAGTGTGGGAGAGGATGCAGAGGAGGGCACTCCAAGGTTTTGGGGTCCAAGAGTTGAGGGGTGGGTCAGGCATCCACCCTGGGACCCCTGTAAGTGATGCTGTCAGCAACGGGCTTCAAAGCCCATTTTCCAGAGAGAAACACTGAGGCTTGGAGTGGGCAGTCGAACGCCCCGTGAGCATGGTGAGTATGGGCTCCGGCTGGCTGGCAGGCTCTCCTTCTTCCCCCACTGCCTCCTCTGGGAAACTCAATCCCCAAATCCTTAAGTAAACTTCCTCCCTCAGCAGCACCTTAGCCGCCAGGCCAGGACTCCGTACACACACCGGCCGCACACCGGCTGTCCCAGTGCTCGAGGGCTCGTCTCCGTGTCCTGGGGCTCCTTCCTCACCACACTGCCCAGTGGAGAAGTCTAACCCATGCTCCTCAGGTAGGAGACAAGAGGGCAGGGAGACAGAGACCAGGGTCCTTGACAAGCCCCTGCTTCCTCCTGTCAGCTCCATGACCTCTAAGAACTCTATTGCCCTCCAGGCCCCACCTGGGTGAGGTCACTTCTGTGGGCTGCCCAGCCGCTGCCCAGCCCCCACCCAGCCCCAGATGGGGGGGGAAGGAAAGACGGGAACCACTCATAGCCCTGTTCCTCCCTGGGGACATGGCGGGTAACAGGTCAGGGATGGAAACCAGTTTCCGGGGTCCTCCAAGGAAACCACAGACCTAGGACTAGGGAGAAGTGAGTGAGGCATTCACCTCAAGCACGAAATTTACGGGGGCATGAAAAACTCCGCAATCAAGCTAAATCAGAATTCAATGCAATGTTTGAAAATCTCAGACTGGCAAACTGTGGCCTGCTTTTGTCAATGAAGTTTTGTGGAACAAACATCCCGTGTCATTTCTGACCAGAGACCTCCTGAATCATGCCTGAGGGCACCTTGCCCCGAGCCCCACCCCTCCCAGGTCCTGCAGGGGGGCGGGTGGACAGCCCCTCTCAGAAAGGCCCTGAATCTCCCAGAACAGAGCCCCGTCTATTTGCCACTTGGCAGCGGGGCAGCCTGAGGGCGGTGGGAGCCGGGTGCGAGCACAGAGAACGGCCAGAGCTTTTCAGAGGCAGGATCTGGCACCCGCGGGGCTGCTGGGCTTCCTCTGTGCACAGCTGAGGGGGAGCTGGGGCGACGCGGTGATTCTCATACCCATCCCCAGCACCAGAGAAATGAGCACGTGGCAGGGACCATCTTGACTGACTGACCGCAGCTCAGGGTCCACCCCCAGCTCAGTGCCTGCGGAAAGAGCTGAGCTCAGCAGTTCCAGGCTCCTCGGGGAGCCAGGAGGACAGGACGCGGAAGGGGACGAGAGAAGATGGGGAGGGCAGGCCCAGGGACGCTGAGAGAATGCCAACGAGAAAAACTCCCTCTGCAAAGGGTATGCTGCCCAGAACCTCAGACCCCCACACGGGACTTCATGGCTCAGAGGAGAGGATGGGGCCAGCTGGACAGCAGGCCACCCCATCCTCCGCGAGACACACAAAGACAGCCAATTGCCCCTCCCCCTCCCAGTGACCTTGGGTTCCTGGGGTTTGGCTCAGCTTCTCATTTGGCAAGGGCCCCTCCTTTGGTTCCTAACTGACCTGCCTCCCAAATCTTTACCCTGAGCTCCTGAGGGTGCAGCCCAGGCTCTTTCTCTTTGCAAAGACTTACTTCTCACTGAGAGGTAACAGGCTATATTAAAATAACTCGCCAAGAACTGTTCCGGAATCCTAGACAATTATTACAAAGACGGTCTGCGATTCCTCACCCCTCCCGGTGCTGGTACCTGGAACCCAGCTCCCCCAGTTAGCAGCCGCCACCACAGTGAGGGAGCAGGACTGCCTCTCAGCCAGACATTGTACCCAGGATGCGTTGCACACAAATCATTTAGGCGTAAGGTGGGTGTTTTTGCCCCTAATTTGCAAATGAGGGCTCAGAGAGAAATGAAATAATTTCATTGAAGTTTACAAGGCTAAGAGGTCACAAGGTCTTCCAGGAAGACCACCTTTAGCAGCCATCAGCCCAGGAGAGTTCGGGAGAACTGCGTGCATACAGACGCCCACTTGTGGGTAATGTGCACTCGGGGACTTTGGGGCGGAGAGAGCCCCTTTCACAGGGGTCCACCTCAAAGGCTTGGAGAAGGATCTGAGAGCTGCACCCCGATCACCCCTCCACCGGCCCAAGTAAGTAATGTAACTAGTCCCTTCTGGAAAAGCCCCAGGGGGTACAAGCCTGTCTGCTCTTTTCTCCTAAGGGACGCCTAACACCTCCCTGAACCCTGAAAAGGAACCCCAGAGGTTAGTGGGACCTCCCAGGGGGGATGGAGAAGTGAGGCGGCTCATCGCCTTGTCTCGGGGTGAGCTGTCCCCAAGCGTGAGGGACAGAGCGAAGGCTGCCTGGATGCCAGCACCTCCCCTATCTCGCCCAGCCCACATCCGCAGGCCTGGCTCCAAGGTACTGTGGCTCCACCGCGGAGGGGTGTGTGTGTGTGTGTGTGTGTGTGTGCGCGCGCGCGCGCGCGCGCACGGGCAGGGGACAGACACGAATCAGCCTGTGACCTTTAGTCTGCCGGGCACACTGAGTCACTGAGCCAGGCTCTGACCTGCCACCAACCCGCGCTTCCTCCTCAGCGACCGGGCCCCAGCAGGAGGGGTTCAGGCACGCCTGCAGAAGGACTTCCAGCCGCCTATTGCCGAGCCTGAGAACGGGAGCCTGGCCGTGTGCAGCCCGGTTCCTCGGAATCATTGTCACTGATGTCACTCCTGCCCCTTCTGGTCAGTCTCCATGCCCATGCTGCTCCTGAAAAGGATGACACCCACTGTTTTTGAGAACCTACGTGTCAAGCTCATATACAAGGAGCCCCTGTAACGTGTGAGGACGGCCCTGTGAAATGCTTCTCCCCACGTTACTGAGTCTGACAACCTAACAAGCCCAAAGCCACACGATTCGTGATGGTGGAGATGAGATTCAAAGCCACCCATGGGGGACCCTGCTGCACCACTGAGTGACCAGGAGGGAGGGAGGGTGGCCGGAGAAGGTGAGCCCTCAGAGACCTCTGGATTGGTCCTGCCAGCAGCTGCCACAGCGCCAGGAGTTGTCAGCTGGGACAGTGGTGCCCGTGTGCACTGAGGAGGCCAAGGCCTGGGGCCAGGGAGCTGGGAGCTCAGAGCAGCAGGCTGCTCCCCACCCAGGGAAGGCGGCTTCTTCTGCAGCAAAGGACCGAGGACGTGGACAGCCCCCTTCACTGAGCATCACCCCCTCCCCATGGCAGCCTGCCAGGCCTGGGGAGGGCAGCTGGAAGCAGGATGCCTGCTCCCAGGGGAGTCTGGCTCGCAGACACCAGGGGCTTTCGGCTGACTTAGCCCAGAGAAGGCATCTTCCCACAGAGGCCATTCCTCTCTAGAACAGGGTGGCCAGATCCCATTTGGGGTGCACTGTAGGGAGAGCCCCAGAGCCCGGTGGCAGCCAGAGTGCCCTGTTGCCCTCCCACTTGCCCAGCCCTGCTGAAGCTGCCCTCAGAGAAAAGACCCAGACTGGCTCTGAAACCCCAGACAAGAAGGCTCTGTACCATGGGGTCAAAGGGCGTGGGTTAATGAGGCACGGGCAGGCCTGGTAAAAGGAATCTGTCTGCCCTCTCTGCCAGGCTTCTGTCATCGAGCAGCCCCAGAGCACGAGACAGAGGTGCACACACTCCAAGAAAACCCAAGGAAGACTTGCGGTGTCCAGTCAGGGTGCCTGGGGTTCAGGACTCTGGCCCCACTCCCTCGGGAAGGTCCTTGACCTTTCTCTTTCCATTCATCCCAGGGTCCTGGCCACTGACTTCTGAGTGATGCCCAGGGACAGGCAGTCAACAGGGGAGGGCACCTGGGGGCAGCCTTGTCCATGGCTCTCTAGGGAGTCAGGATATCAGTGGTGCCCAGGGCACCCCCGGGAAGGGGAGGAAGCAGGCAAGCAGGATGGGGTGCCGTGTCAGGAGCCAGGGAGTGGGGGTGTGAGGAGAGCCGAGAAGGGGCCTGTCCCTGTCCTGAGCTGGACAGACCCCCAGAGGGCCTTCGGCCACACAGGCCGGGGTGTGAGCCACCCATCTGAGTCCTCTGTCGTCTGGGAAGAGAGGCCAGCCCAGCCCTGAGAGCCCTGCTCAGTTCGGCTCCAGCGTCACTCACTGTCCCATCTCTGGGCATCTGGCAGGGGTTTCCCATGACCTCCCGGGAGACAGGAGAGTGGGGAGTGCCCAGAGCCCAGAGCTGTGACAGCATCTGCGTCTGATGGGGACAGCTCATGGGGACTAGGCCCTGGGGACCTCCCCTGCTGAGGAATGCAGAGCAACAGGCGGCTGGCCTGAGAGGGCAGTGAGGCTATCTCCCCGCCACCCTGGGCCTGGGCCCAGTGCCTCTGCCAGCTGCCCTCAGTGCACCTTCCCTCCGGCCTCCGGTGGACCAGCAGCCTGCAGGAAGCCCGGGCAGCCTCCGCCACAACTTTGATGGGCTTCCACCAAATGCAGCTCCTGCATTTCCAATGGGAATAACCTCAGTCCCCTCTGGGGCTCCAGCAGGTGAAACGGGGTGACGAAAATACAGTGTGCGGCACACAGAAGGGGTCAGACTTAAGGCTTAGCCACCCCCTCATTCAGTCTCCTTTCCACCACAGCGTGCCATCAACGGACGGACGATCAATGCATTGGAGGCGAATGCTGCATTTCACCTCATAGTCACGGACGGACCAACAGAACGAGGCCAGCCCACTGATGGATTGTGTGGGGCCCCCCGCCCCCCCTTTGCCCCCATGGCTGTAAGAATAAGGGTGCCAGCAGGGTCACCACTGCCACTTCCCCCAGCCCCACCCTACCTCTCGCTTGGAGAGGTTTTGAAAAGCTGAGATCCAATCAGACACGCTAGCTGGGTGGGGGAGGGGACACGTTTCCGGGGCCTGTGGTTACCACACTCCACTTCCTTGTGGTGACATAAGCCCTGTGTCGGCTGCACGAGGCCACCACCAAGTGCTCAGGAGGTCGTGTCAGGCCTTGGTCTCCCAGACCTGTAAGCTGCCCAGCACGGGACACACCTGGCATTGCCTGGCCCTGACTGGCCTGGGGTCAGAGAGTGGGACTCTGAAGCCACCCCATACACCCCCCTACACCCTTGTTTCCGTCTTCTCCAGTCTCTGTCCTGAATCCATTTCTCTTGATTCGAAATTCAGACATTCGCCAGGACTTCAGAGTAGCCCGGAACTGGGGAACGCATGCAGCTAGAGAACCCAAGTGGGAGAGGGCGGGTGCAACCTAACAGTGTCCCTTGGGTCCTTGGCTGCTGTTCCCCCAGCCCCTTCCCAGCCCCTGCTCACCCCTGTGGGGTCCACGGATACATATGGGGCTGGCCGAGGGGCCTCCCCAACCCCAGCAGACTGCCCGGAAGGAAGCTGAAGGAAACCAGGCAGAGATAAGGGGGAGGGGTCAGGTCCACTGGCACTGCCCTCACGGTGAGGCTCAGAGCTGGGGGCTTGAAAGGGTCTTAAATAAACACACCATGTGATTGGCTTCCTTCCCCAATTCGAACTTTACCAGCTTGCATTTCCTAACTGCCGCCCCCTTCCCCTCTCCCCCACTGGTCAGGCCCCAGTGGCTGCAGCCTGGGGGAGATCACAGCTCACCTCACCTCTCTCCAGTGCTCCCCCCACCCCCACCCCAGGTAGAGGCAGCTCCAGGTCTTTATCTGCAAGGGGATTAATGGATAAAGGGATGGCAGGCAGACTGGAGCGCTGGCCTGGGAACCTCTTGGTACAAAGGGTTCAGGAGCAGAGGGACCACACTCCAGGGTGGGGCTTTTGGGCTGCTCACACCTAGACCTTCCCCCCTTGTCCCACAGCCCCAGGTGCTGAAAGCTTCCCCCTCTGGCTCTCCCTCAGCCTGGCCTTCTGGTGATCTGTAAACAGCCAGCTTTGATCCTTGTCCCAAGGAGATTACAGGCCGAGAGCCCTGGGCCTGGCACTTGTCACCTCATCTAACAGCCCAGAATACTTCCACCACCACCACCACCACACACACACACAACATAGCAGACCAAGTCTGTCTTATTCCTGGCCTCCCCCGTCCCCAAGGGCAGGACCCAGAGCTTCCCACAAGTTGTCATGGGGACTCAGAAAGCACTTTAGTTAGACATAAGAAAGGACTTTCAGAAAGTCAGAAGACAGCTGCACCCGGGGCTGGGTCCTCAACAATCAAACCCTTGGCTCTTCCCACTCTGCCCCAGTCCATCATCCAGTCCTTCAGTGGGGCAAGAGGTTTCTGGGGGTGGGGATGGGGGCTAGAAGGGGATCCAAGAGCACAGAGAAGCCCCCCGACATCACCCCAGTGGCACTGTCTGCTCCCCACCCCAACTCCAGGCCAAGCCTGTCCTCAGCTCCCTGATTAGAAACTGGGCTCTGTCCAGGCATTGTCTGCACTCCACAGCTGGCTGCCCATTGAGGTCTGGCTGGCGCGTGTGCGACTGGGGTGGGTGGGGCCCACACCTCCCAGGAGCCCTGAAAGCCAGGCTCCTCCGATAGTCTTCCCCTCTCTCCCTTCCACCCAGATCGGCAGCTCAAGGCAAGGAGTGGAGCACCCAGATCTCCCCGGATGATTTAAGTGGGAAGCAGAGATGACACTGGTCATCCTGAAGAATGGGGTATAGTGGCAGGCCCAGTCGCTTTCTGTGGAAAGTGCCCGAGGGACCTTCTGGTGGTGGCGGTGGGAAGGGGACACAGTGCTTCCTCACTCCTCTACACAAAGTGCCCACCCCAAGGGGCTTTCCCACCCTTGGCCACACTCCAGTCTAGTCTGGGGACCCTGACAGAGTGGAGGGGGCCTTGCTTGGCTCTCTCCTCAAGATGGTGTCTAGAGGAGAGCCCCCCCTGGGAGGCCACCCTAAGCCCCTTCCTTCCCAGTCCTGGTTCCGTGGGCGGGGCAGCGGGGCTTCATTTTCGTTTAACGCGCCCCCAGAGTGCCCCCCACCCGCAGATGTCACACTGAATCTCACTCCCACCCCCACCCTGTACCTTCCTCCCTCGACCTCCAGTGTCCTGCTGCAATGTCAGCTGCAGCAGCCTGACCCCGCCCGCCCAGCAGGCACCTGCGGGCTCCCCTTTGTCTCTCTCCTCAGGTCCCAAGGCTGCGCTCCGGTGCAGGGCGGGGGCACCTCAACCTCCCTGCCCCGACCTCAGAGCCTGAGCAGCAATCCCCCCCTCCTCTCTGGGCTGCAGACGGCTGGCCAGGGGGCTGGGGCATGTGCCCTGGGGCAGGAAGGGGCAAACCTTTCCATAGTCTTCTCTGACCCTATCTAGAGTGACGTGCCTGGGTTCCTGGAAACTGGGTCACCGAACGCCTGTCTCAGAGACCCACCCTAGACCTGGACTCCAGAATCCCCCTCCCCCTGCCCCATACACCCGCTGGGCAGAGAAGGATGGTCCTCTCCACCACCTCTGCTCAGCGGGCAGCCCCAAACTGTCACCAACAGACCCCTTGAAGACAGACAAACCCAAAACAAAAACAGGGAGAGGAGGTGTGGGGGAAAGCATCTCCAGCCCAACAAAGGACACCCGTGGCTCAACTTTGCAGTGTTTCCTGCCCTTCAGCTCTGTGTCTTCCCCCCAGTGGAAGCCCGAGCCTCATCCTCTCCCCAGGGTGTCACTTCAAACCCCAGGTAAGTCCTGAGGTCCTCCCCACCCCGTTTTATCTGAGCGCCTAAGGAGGGGGCATGTGGCACACCCTCCGGCCTCTCAGAGATGGAACCCCAGGTACACGTCCTCCTCTGCCCCCAGGCCCGGGTCCCGTTGGGGCAGGGCCAGCAGGGCTTCTGCCTCCCCAGAGGCACGACACCGTCCCAGCTCTGCACGATCTTTGTCTGCAGCGGCTCCGCGGGGTGTTGCGTTGCCTGGCAGGACCCGAGCACAGAACCATCCAGCTAGGGTGGATGAGGGGAAATTTCCCCGCAACATCCCGGTATGAGACAGTAGCCCAGTGGGGAGGCGAAGAGGAAACACACAGACGCTCAGCCGGGGCCAGGGCTGGGTGTGAAATACCGGATTTCCTTGTTTATTCGATTTTCTGATTATTAAGGGCTCCCAAGAGGGGCCCGAAATTACCACCCAAACAAAGCCACCTTCCACGCGGCCCGCCAGGCCCAGCGGCCCCTCCTTCGGGAGTGCAGGCTCCGGCCCCGCGGCCCCGCGCCCACACGACACAAAGCCCAAGACCCTGTCCCGGCGCCGGCGCCTACCTGACGGCCACCTTGACGCAGCAGTCCCCCTGGCCGGCCATGGCCCTCTGGCGCCAGGCTCTGGGCGTGGATCAGGGGCGAGGGGCTGGGGGCCAGTGCCCCAGGCGGCGGCGGGAGGCGCGGGCGCTGCAACCGGAGGGGGCCGCGGCGGCTGGAGGTGACATGCTCGCGGGCGCAGGGGGAGGGTCACCCGCGGCCGGGGGTGGCTCCCTGGGGCTGGGCCCGCGCGCCCCCTCGCGCCATCGGGCGGCAGCGGGAGCGGGATGACAGCGAGCGGGCAGCGCGGGACCGGCGCGCACACCTCCCACCCGCGCGCTCCGCCGCACGGACAAAGGGGGCGGGGGCGGCTCGGTCCACGCCCCGCCCGGAGCGCCGGCCCAGGCCCCGCAGCCCCGCCCCCGGCCCGGCCCACCAATCGAAAGCCCGAGTCGGCAGCAGGGGCGGGGCTGGAGCCGTTAAAAGGACCTCTTGGCGCGCGTCCGCCCGGTGCCGGGGCCTGGGGAGCGGCGGGGCGGAGGGGACCCCCGTTTCGTAAATGAGGAAACTGGGACGCGGAGCGGGAACTGCCCAGGGTCACGGCGGGTTAGTGGCTAAGCGTGGGCAAGAACCCAGGTCTCCGGCCGGGGCTTCCCTTCTGCATTTATTCTTCTGCCGACCTTTACTGAAATTCTTCCCCTTCTGCTGCCCTTTATTGACGGAGATTCTTGCTAATGTCTGACTAAGGTCCCCTCCACCTCAACCCTGCAGCTCATTTGGGGTGCATTCTCTTGGCTCCTAGGCTCTTCCCTGCAGCCAGACCTTTGTGACCCTCCAGCGGTCGCCCTGGGCCTGCGCTCACACTCTGCCTGTTGTGGCTGCTGGGGCAGAGGATCCGAGTGGGAGGCCTGAGCCGCCCCGGGCACAGGAAGGACAAAGGAGGCAGCTGGGTAGGTGCTGGGGCGACGTGGGTGGGGAGAGGGGAAGGGGACTGCTGCCTTTCTGTGGGCAGAAAGGACCAGGGGAGCCCTGGGGGCTTGACGCACAGAGCAGTGGTGGGGGAGACCCGAGCCCTGAGAAGTGGCAGTCCCGTTTCCAGCCCATCTCTCCTCCCGCTGGGCCCAGGCACCTTCTCTCTGCACCCCCCTGCATCGCAATGCCCAACACTGGGGCCAGTCACAGGCCCCCTCACCAGCTGCCGCCCTCCCCTCGCTTCAGCCAGCTCCCTTCCCTGGAAGGGACCCAAGCGGAGGACCCAGCTGCAGCTCCAGATGTGAAGGGAGCTCTCTGGGGGAGGGGAGGATGGGGAGTCTGGCTCCAAAGCTCTTGCATCACCCTCAGATGATGACACCATGTGAGAGACTTTGGCAAGGGGGTGGGTTAGGGTCCGAGGATGGATGCATTTCTTGGTGCCATCCTCCCCATCCTTCCCCCACCCACCCCCACAGGTAACTACTCCATCCAGTAGCCCAGATCCCTTAGTAGAGCAAACCAAAAGCAAAGATAATTTCAAGGGCAAATTTCAGGGGCAATCAACCCTTCTCCCATCCCAATGGAAAGCAGGAGCGCCACCAGAGGGTGGAGGTGGGGAAGGAAAGAGGTCCTGGTGGGACCCTGCACCTCTTAGTAGCTTGTGAACCTAAGGGAAGCGCTCCCTGGGGTTAGAATGTCACCCCTTCAGAGCGAGAGGCCAGCAGAGTGTGGAGGCCTCAGACCCTGGGCATTCTCTCCCCATCCATCAACCAGAAACAGGTGGGGAGACACCAAGTTTAGACCATACACGTGAACAGGATACTGTCTATGCATATTCTCAGTTCATTCCCATAGCCTCTGAGCTAAGCTTTATAATTCCTTTTCAGTTTGCAGAAGAAAAAACTGTGTCTCGCCCAGCACACGAACAGCAGACCCAGGATCTGAACTGATGTGTCTGGTTCCAGACTCCCCATGTCACCCTCAAGCAGCTGCCCAGGGGAGGGGAGCTGGGCTGCCACAGGCTTTCGCTCCAAGAGTAGCCCTCCTGCATGGCAGCCGGCATTTTATAAAGCTGCTCTGCCGCCCACCAGACTCTGGACTTCTCTGGGGCTTAACTGTGGTTTCCTGCCTCCAGGAAGTCCCCTCTGACTTCGGAGAGTGGGAGACCCTTCTGACTCACAGCCTCACTGCTGGGAAATGGCACCAAAGTTGCTGCGGCTGCCACCACCGCCACCACCACCACCCATCCCTCCAGGGCACAGGGTGTCAGTCAGGAGAAGGGGGAGGCACAGGGGCTAGAAAATCAGGCCTCCCAGAGTCAGGGCCTCAGGCCAGCTATACCAGCCCTGCAGCAGCTCCCGCCTGCGTTCCCAGGGAAAAGCAGGGCAGCTCTGGGCCCTGACCCCTGGTCACCGCTGCTCAGAGGTGCGGTGGTAACTGGGCACAGAGGTCAAATGGGACCCATGAGGCAGGAAGGAGGCTTAAACGCAGCTTGGAGAGGTTTAGGCCAGCAGGTTACCGGAAGCCTGGGACAGTCTCTTGGGTCTCTGTCCTGCTTCAGTACAGCCAGGCCTCCTGTGTCTGTTTGGTTTGTTCCCACTCCCTTTACCTCCTTCCAGCTCTCCTCTTTCCTCCTTCCTTCAGCGCCCCCCCCCTCCATATCTCCCCCAGCCCCAACCCTTTCCTCTCTGCCTGAGAGAAACAGGAGGAGGGCGCGCTAAGGTATTTGGCCCTGAGCCCCACTCTTGTCCTGAGCTGAGGCCCTTCCCCCAAGGCATTATGGGTCTCCATCACTTCTCCTGACAGGAGTTGTGGGCGTCTGGGCAGATGGGAACCTGGGGGAGTTGCGGCGAGCAGGGAGGCCTCTCCAAGGCAGGAATCTCCCACGCTACTACTGTGATTAAAATACTCATCAGCCACTTGGAACAGCCATCTGGCTCAGCTCCCTCAGGCACAGGCCTTCAGTAACAAACCAAAACACCAGAGAGATTCCCTTAGGCCCTAGAAATGTCCCCAGGGGAGGTCTGACCTTAACTCCTGTTCTCTTTGATCTTCTTTACCGTTAGCATCAGGCATTGGCATTTGCAGAAGCTATCAGCTCTTTGCCCTGAAGTTCTTTTTTTTTTTTTTCTTCAAAGATTTTACTGGGGAAGGGGAACAGGACTTTACTGGGGAACAGTGTGTACTTCCAGGACTTTTTTCCAAGTCAAGTTGTTGTCGTTTTAATCTTACTTGTGGAGGGCGAAGCTGAGCTCCAGGTCCAGTTGCCATTTCTAGTTGCAGGGGGCGCAGCCCACCATCCCTTGTGGGCATCGAGGAGTTGAACCAGCAACCTTGTGGTTGAGAGCCCACTGGCCCATGTGGGAATCAAACCGGCAGCCTTTGGTGTTAGGAGCACGGAGCTCCCCCTAAGCCACCAGGCCGGCCTGAAGTTCTTAACTCCAACCCTAACCCCTAGCCCCACCCCAGCAGCTGTACTTGGTTTCATGGGAGGCAGGTGTGAGCCCATCCTGCCCTCAGCTAGTGCAACCCCATCCACCTGGAGACAGAGCTCAGATCTGTCTGTGCAGGAGCTCAGGACCCCAGACAGGGTCTATTGGGGTGCAGACTCAGATCTTAGCTGAGGCATAGGCCTAGCCTGACTTCCTCTGTTACAAAGGAGACAGACTTCGCTGTAGAGGAAACCAGAATTTGTTATAAATAGCAAGGGAGAGAGAGAACTGCCATGGATCACAGATACCCCGCAGTCTTAAACCAACCAAGCTGTTTTGGGTTTCACAAGTTACTGAAGGTTTAATTAGTTCTCCATGGAACCTCAAACAGGCTCTGCGCCCAGTCTTTGCAACGCACTCAAATACAGCACTGGGGCCAGAGGTAGGAGCAGGTGTGGACAGTTCTCACTAGGGCCATCGTTCAACCCCTTCGTTTTCAGGTGAAAAAGTAGAGGCCCAGAGAGGTAGAGAGACTTGTCCAAAGTTGCACAGTAAGCTGGGGGCTGAGCAGGGACTAAATCACGGTCCTCACGCTCCCAGAACAGGGCACTTCCCACAACAGCATGAAGAACTCAAAGGCCAAACATCTGAGATCAGGCTCTAGGTGAGTTTCCGGTCCGGATAGAAGTGAAGTCTGTACCAATGGACCAAAAACAGTCCAGAAGCCAAAGGGTGGTGTTCCACGTCGCAGAGATCTGGGTTCAAATTCCAGCTCTGCCACTTCCCGGCTGTGTAACCGCCCCACGTATCGGTTCCCTGTCAAGATGAAGACACCCACCTCATCGCAGGGCTACTGTGAGGTCGCAGTGAGGTCACCCTGGTCAGGCAACCAGTACAGTGCTCAGCACAAAATAGATACGAATCCCCTTCTATGTCCATGGACCTACCCCTTCTTCTGTGGGCCCCGTCCTCTACGGGGACAGAGGGCTAACGTCACAATGAGGTCCCCTGGCAGCTAGGAAGTCTGAGACGGGTGTGGATGAGGCTGGGGGGAGGGGGATGGCCATGAGGCTGCCGGCCCAAGTGGTCATTGACCTGGGAAGTGGGAGGGGCCAGTTTGCAGGGAGTTATCCAGCACATCAGCTGCCACTCGGTGCTGGGGCCCGGGAGCCAGGGTGAGTGTTTGCAGAGGCAGGAAGGAGCCAGACGTGCTGATGTCTGCTGTCCACGACACCCCTGGTCTCAGCTCACGGGGGACTGTCTCCAGGGACATCTGAATTCTATTTTACTCATCCCATGTGATACCCTGGGCCAAGGATTTTACATTATGTTTCTTATTTAATCCTCACAACAGCCTTTGAGGTGAGTGCTGATTACCCCCATTTTGCCGAAGAGGAAATAGGCTCAGAGGTCACTTGGCTCGTGTAGCAGTCATTAGTGCTGCCCACCAAATATTTCCACCCTCTGCCTTCTGGCTCACACGGGACTTGGTGTCCTTGTGCTGAGGTTAGCTGTACCCATGTGACTGACTCTGACCAATGAAAAGATGCCAAAGGGCCTAAGTGCCATCCAGGACTCTATCTTCCATCTAAGACACACAGAAGCCCCTTGGGTTCTGATTCTCCTGGGGTACCTGGAGCCATGTGGGGCAGGTAGGAGGGTAGGAGGTGGAAGCTCTCGGCCTCCACCCAGCTCTACCCCCCGATGATATGACTACGGTTTTGCCATGTCTCCAGATTGCTGACCCTGAGGGCTGACGAAAGGAGCATGATTTCCTATTAGCTCCCTGGGGCTCAGAGCCTTCTCCAGTCGGCTGTGCTGAGCTGCCCCTCAGGGGCTTCAGATGACACGCTGGTAAATAATTAGAAACATTCCAAGGGCCCTCCAGCACCAATGCCCATCGCCTGTCTAGGAAACAGTCCTCGAGCTGGGTGTCAGGACACACCTGTGTTAACCCCAAACTCAAAGGCTGTCCCTGGTCACGTCTCCTTCCCTTGGGACCAAGTTACTCCTCTGTGGAATAGGAACACTACAAAGGGCTGGGTAACGGCTCAGCTAGAGGAAGCTGATTTGGGATCGTACAGCTCTTCTGAGAGGCGCAAGCAAAGGAATAACTGCTATCGTTTCTGAACGTGGTGCTGGGCCTCAGACCCATACTGCACGGAATGCTCACAACAGCCCCAGGAGGTAGGAACAAGGTCATCCCCATCCAACAAAGGACACCAGGAGTGGCCCAAGGTCACAGCTTGGGGTGGAGCAGGGTTCGCATGGAGCGCGCTGGTTTCCTGTTTCATCCTGTGTTGGGTTACAGCGAAGGATAAGGAGGATCGACCTGGCAGCTGCTGAGCTGAGGAAGAGACGTGTCCACGGCTGCCCACAGCAGCTTTCTTTGTCATGGCCCCAAAGTGGAGACCACCCAAATGTCCATCCAGAGAGGAATGGATAAACGGGGGCATGTCATGCCAGGGAGTACTGTTCAGTGATTAAAAAGAACCAACTATCAACACACTATGGACGAACCTCAAAGGAATTACGCTGAATGAAAGCAGCCCCAAAGCACACCTGCTATGTAATACCATTGGTACGAAAGCCTAGAAAACAAAAAAGCATTTATAGGGTCCAAGGCAGACCCGTGGTTGCTTTTGTTGGTAAATGGGGGTAAAGGGTGGGGGCAGAGGAGGGATTACTAACAGGCACCAGACATTTTGGGGTGGCAGATACTTATCATCTTCACAGTGGGGATGGTCCCACAGGGGTATATATCTTTCCAAAATAATCAAATTGTGCAGTTTGAATATTTGTTTTTTGTTCATTCTAATTTGTTTTTTGTTCATTCTAACTCAACTGGTTTAAAAAGGTAACTGTTCCAACTTCTTTGCTCAAATAGGTACAGAGTGGTTGGTGACTTATCCTGGGTCACGGGGCCCATTAAGAGGAACCCTGGCCACGTAAGGGCACCTGACCCTGCTGCCTTGCCCCATTTGGCCTGTAAGCTCATTGAGGGTTCCCCCCTAACCAGATGGGGGACAGTGGTAGGGAATTAGAGAGCAGAGAGAAGGAGGGTAGACACACAGAAGGAGAGAGAGGGCACAGTGAGGGGCAGGCAGGGAACCACACTGGGAAAGGGAGAAGGAAAAAGATGAAGCCACAGGCCTGGGAGGAGGAGTGGGGAAGGGAGAGGCCAGCCCTCCCTTTACCTGGCGACAAGGAGGTGGCCTCCCAGGCAGTTGTAGCCACAGCCCCTCCTTTGGCTGCCACCCTGGTAAGGCCCTTAGGTTAACACACAAGCCCACCCTGCCTATGGGTTCCCAATCCCCCAGGACGGATCATTCCTTGGATTTTAATAGATATGTGCCTCAGCCAGACCCTGCATAGCCAGCACATGAGTGTTTAAAAATAAGAGGAGGTGGTGGGGAGGGGGGTACAGATCACACAAGGTTAACCTGGTCAGTGCCAGTTACCCCAAAATGCACCCAGACGGAGGATTTCATGGCTAGCATGCATGCCAGCAGGTGGTGGTTTAGGGGAATGTCAAAGGCACTTTCGCCATGACAGCGTGCGCTGGCTGAGGTGAAATGATCTCCTGAAAATGTAATCATTTTCTCTTTAACTTCCTTTTCTCTTTAACTTCCAAACGAGGTTGGAAAAGCCAAAAAGAAGCTAGGCTTGGGCAGAGCAAAGAGGTTTAAGTCTGAACCCAAATTAGAGTCTTAACCTGTCTCCCAGCCCCCTCCCCCAGACAGATGAGGGCCCAGGCCCTGGAGGGGATCAAACCCCAACTCTAGAAGGTCAGACGCAGGGTGCCCTGGAGAGAGAAAGGGGTCCTACTGGACAGTCGACCTGACAGTGGCTGGCACTGGGACAGCTGGGTGCACCCCTGCAGACCACTCCTCTCAGAGGGGACATTTCAGGGATGACAGGTGCTAAAAGCACCCCCCCTATACACACCCCCTTAACACGGCCCGAGAACAGCTCTGCATGGGATGCCCACCTTGGGGACCCCAGCTGAACCCATTTATGTGATCAGGTCACCTATAAACTGCCCCCAAATGGAAGGCGGGGGCCCTGTTCCCCAGAGGGGCCGTGGTGGTACTTGGGTGGCGCTGGGCAGTGGGCACCCCCCAACCTCATTATAGTAGGTTAAATATTCTAAAATTGCGTTTTGTAGACAAAAGGGATATAATATTGGCAATTTCAAATGATTCAATCTAATACGGACTGTTTACTGTTTAGGAGTTTGCTTGGCGCGGCCTCTTGCATGGGCCTTCCCTCCATCCCTCCATCCCTCCATCCTTCCATCCCTCCATCCCTCCATCCCTCCCTCCTCCCTCCTTTCTTGTCTCTCTCCCTCCCTCCCTGCCTTCCTTTCTCCGTTCCTTTTTGCCTTGCTGGGATGTAAAGTTATAAAGAAACGCCCTCCCTTGTATACTTGAAAAAGGCAAACTGCGGACTTCTAATCACCACACAGTTTACCAAGTGCCGTGACTAAAGTCACTAAGCTACAAAAATGCTAGGAAGAAGCAACTAGGTTGACTAACTTGGGTGGCTGGGAGGTCTTGCCTACAGGCTGCTGAGGGCAGAAAGGCCCCAGGAGTGGAGGCCCCTGGGCGTGGGGCGTGTGCGGGGGCATTGGGTGGGGTGTGCTTGGGCTGGGGGGCCTGGAAGGGCCTGGAAGGGCCTGAGGTCAGGTTGGCAGGGGATGGGGTGGGGGTGGGGGTCAGGGGACTGTCTTGCGATCCCCACAATCATACAAGTACTCAGCTGCTGAAGCATTGTGCCAGATCCCGTTAGACACCCCACTGCACTCCATCTTGGCCATGTGACCTCGGGTAGCTGACCGAGCCTCTCTGCACCTCAGATGGGATCAGCAAAGATAATACCTACTTTATAGGTGGCATTGCAAAGACCAGGGCACTTAATGAATTAGGTGTGATGGGTGTCTTCTCTCAGCATTCTAAGACAGGAACCATTTAAAGAGAGGCCACAGCTCAAAGTGCGGCACTTTAGCTCCAAGTCCGGCCTTCCCTTCGATGCCCCCTGCACATGTCACCAGCTCCTTGCTGAAGTCTGGCTGATGCAGTGACCTTGGGTAGATGTGGCTCTTTCCTCCTCTGGGTCTCGGGTGCCCTTCTCACCACCACGAATCTCTTTTGCTCATCTCACTTGAAGAGCGGTCAGTCCTCCTAACCCTCGGCATACTGCTCTGACATCCTAGCATTTTCAACTTCTGTTCAACACCACAATTATTATTTTACTCCCTGTATTTATGGCACATTTCTTTTAAGATGCTTCTGTGCCTTGCTTTTCTAAACTGGATGTCACATTGCACTTAGGAACAGTTGTGTGGCATAGGAGAAAGCAGCAAGGAAATCAGAGAGCTTGGGGACCACGCTTAGCTCTGCCCCTTCCACTATGAGACCTTGCCCATGAGACCTTGCCCCTCGGGCCTCATCAGTGACATGACAATAGGACCTTGGTGAGGTGGGGAGTCACCCGGCACTGTAAGCTGTCAGCCCCAAGGCAGAGAGGCATGTTTCTGGGTCAGGTGCCAGTAGAATGGGGGTCAAGGTCAGCTCTGTGTGGGCTGGGCCTGCAGTATTGACCTGAGGAAGAGCTGCCCTTACAGCACGGCTGTCACTGGGACCTGCCAGCGCCTGTGAGAGGCCTGGCTGAGGGTCACTGCTGCCCAGCTTCCCGTAGAGGCCCAGGGCCCCCTGAGCTCGGCCTTCAATGTCTGGCTCCCTCATAGCCAGGAACTGACCGAATCAAAGCAACGGCTTCTTACTAAGGGGCTGGTCCTTACAGCGTTACATCCGTGCTCTCCAATGAACCCCACAGAAGCGGGAAGTACTACCCCATTTGAAAACTGCCTGATGTCACGGTATGGGAGCAGGCGAATGGGATCCCAGTGGGCCTGGCTCCCAAGATGTGGGTGCTTTGGACCCCTCACAGGGTGCAGCCACGTCCCTCCTCTAAGAATTGCTCAGCAGGGCCCGGAGAGATGCCAGCGCCCCCCAAGGGGGCTCCTGCCGCTCTGAAGATGGCCTGAGCAGGGCCCTGCACCCTCCCTCTGAGTGCCACCCCTTCTAGAGTAGGAGGCCTCCCTTGTCCCCATCCTGGTGGCTTTGTGCCCATCCCTCCCACCAGCTGCATCCCAACCCCTTTGAGCAGATTCCCCACCCAGCAGCTGGGCTCCAAGTCTGCAGGGAACTGGCAGAGAGAAGACGGGGTCCAGCAGACACTGTCCCCGGCCAGTGCCCCCAGGTGACAGAAGGTGGCTCCCCAGCACATGTGGGCACACTGTCTGTCAGATGGTCCTGCTGGGAGGAGGGGCCTGCCCACCCAAATCTGCCAGCCCCCCTCACAGCCCCCTGGGCACCCATCCTTCCACAATCTGTTCCTTTTGTGCAGGAGACAAAGCAGGCAAGTTCACGGGTTTGGTGACAGGAGCTGAGGGAGGGACCTTCTGGGGCCTGTGTTCCTTGGTGGAGGAGGAAGCCAGGCTCTCACTGAGGGGGGTGAAGGCACGCTGCTGGGGCTGACATTTGGGGAGAGGGGACTCGCAGGAGAGGCACTGGAAGGGACCGGAAGCTGTGGTGCCTGGGGAGGCGGGGCCATGGGTTTGCAGTGGCAGCCGGTGAGCCCCTCCCCCACCCTGGGCAACCACATTGGGGGGCAGCCAGGAGCCCTGGGGGTGTGGCAGGATGCTGCAGGGGGACCCAGTTACCATAGTGACGGTCAGAGAGTGAGCCCTGGGCTCAGCTCAGTGAAGGAAGGGGAGGAGAGGAGAGAGAACCAGCCGAGTGGGGAAGGGCCATGCTGGGGTCACCACTGCCTCCCGCTGGCTGTGTGACCATGGCACATGGGCCTCCACCCCACGTCTTCAAAACGGAACCCACCTGCCCCTCACAAGGCTGTGGTGGGGGCGTGATGGGTGTCACACAAGGAGGCCCTCGGCCAATTGCAGCTGCTGCTACTCGTTGTCCCTTGGTGTGGACAAGAGGGGCCGTGGAGCCTGTCCATCTTTGATGGCCAAGACGCTGGGCAGGCACAGCGGGGGCTCTGGCCAGTGAGAAGCCCTGTGGCGTGACCCGAGGTGGGGCTGCCGGGCTTCCAGGAGAAGCCACACGTGCTCAGTGGGCTCCACCTGCCTCCTGCAGAGCAGCAGTCCAGAGGCCCCCGAGCCCATGAGAAGGGGTTCTGGGGAAGAGAACGGGGGGCGGGGGGCACGCGTGTAGGGGAAGGTCGGAAAAGGAGACAAGCAGAGGCCACGTGCCCATGTCACAGGCCGGGACACTTTAATGTCCTGCTGGGGGTGGCCTCACACAGCCAGGCACTGTACTGACCAGGCCAATCTGAAGGACGGGACGATCGCCATCTAACTGCGCCTGGTCTGGTGGGGAGACCCGCCTGCCAATCTGCTTCCTCCCGACGTCTGGGGGCTCCTGACCATCCATTTAGCTGCTGGCAACGAGGTTGCCGCGGTGGCAGCCTTCTCCCTCCAGCAACCCGTCCCCAGCACTGGTCATGCTGGCTCCCAGGAGCGGGCTTCACGGCCTGGGGGGAATGAGGGTCTCCTGGGAGCCCTGCTGCTGGTCCAGGCTGCCCAGGGAGGACCTGAGGCTCAGGCTGCCCAAGGGACGGGCCAAGCCCTGGGGACACTCTCGTCCCCTCAGTAGCTCGGTGGCTGCCACCTCCACTTCTTCTGGTTCCATCCGGCAGGCGTCTGCCAGGGCGTGGCCTGTTGCCATGACAAAGCCAGCATCGGCCGCCAAAGTGTCCAGGCCCCCTCGAAGCAGAGCCTGCAGGGAGGACAGGAGCTGTGTGGGGTCTTCCTGGGGGGCTGCCTGGGGCCTGCCTCCTCTGGCCCTGCCTCGCCCTTCCCCAGGCCACCCCTGAATGCGGCCCGCAGCTCTCGCCCAGCCCTGGCCTCACCTCTTGGACCAGCAGGGCCGTAGCTGGAGCCGGGCACCTGGATGGACTCCCCTGGGTCCTACTGCTGTGGGGGGTTTCCTCAGGCAGAGACCCTGGCATGGGGCATCTCCTCGCCTCAGGCATGGGGGGCTGTTCCAAATGCACAAAAGCAAAGACTCACACAGGATGTTGGAGCCCAATGGGCCCAGCGAAACCACAGCTCTTTCAGGGGGAGCTCAGCCAAGACCCGAGAAAGGGGCAGAGCCAGGAGTCGGGTCCCCGCTGCAATGGACTGGAAGCCCTTCCTGAGCATGGAGTTCCTCCCTGCCCTGCCCTGTTACCTGGGCTGTGGGCGTCAACCTCTGAGTCAGCTGTCCTCTTCGCTTTGCCATGTGGGATTTGCTGAGGGGTCCTGTGGGCAAGACGGGGAAGGACAGGAGGGGCTGGGACTCCTACCAGCAGCCCTGTCAACAGAGCTGGGCTTGGCCAGTCAGCCACACTCAGAGGCCCTCGGCTGGGGAGGGAGTCCTGCAGGGTGGACACGTGCTGAGGCCCAGCCACGTCCAGGCTTGCGGGATGCGCTGCACTCTCCACTTGCCCTGCTCTTTGTCCTTGTGGGTTTGGGAGGGAGGATCAGGCCAGAGTCTGAGCAGCTCTGGCCAAGCTGCTTTGTGTCGGTGTGGATGTGTGCACAGGTGTGTGTGTGCACAGGTGTGTGTGCACACAGGTGTGTGTGTGTGTGAGCACAGGTGTGTGCGTGCACAGGTGTGTGTGTGCACAGGTGTGTGTGCGCACAGGTATGTGTGTATGTATGTGAGCATAGCTGTGTGTGTGCACAGGTGTGTGTGTGTATGTATGTGAGCACAGCTGTGTGTGTGTACAGGTGTATGTGTGTACGTGTGTGCACAGGTATGTGTGCACAGGTATGCGTGCACAGGTGTGTGTGTTGGGGATCAGGGCAAGTACCCACGCCTCCTCTGAAGTCCAGCTCCCTCAGGGCTCCCACTGTCACACACAGCGGCCTCGACCTACTGGGAGACTGCAGGCCATCTGCTGAAGGGCCCAGAGCCGTGTCCCGGGCGTGTCCTTAGGGTTCCCCTTGTCTCACTCACGCTTCTCCTCTGCCGGGCCGAGGAGCTGGCCCTGACAGCGCCCCCATTTCAGGCCCAGCTGCTTCTCCTTGAACAGGCTCCCCAGCTATCAGGCGAAGTGGGTTCCCCGGCCCCCTGGGAGGAGACTCACTTTCTGGGGTGCACAGAGCAGACGGATCCAGGGCTCCTCCTCTGGCAGCAGGCATCTCTGTCTCCCCAGGGGACTCCCTGTCATAGTGGACGCTGGAATGGAAGCAAGGCCGGTGAAGCAGAGCAGGCTGCTGGGCCTCTCGCTGGGCATCCTGTTCCCTCAGGCTCTGGACCCGGCACCTTCCAGTGGCCTGGACTCCAGGGCTGGCGCTCCCACCGCCCTGCCCAGCCAGCCCCGAGTCCCCAGGAGGAATCCGCTGCACACATTCCCACCTCCGCCCCTCGCTCCCTGTCAGAGATGCCATCGCTGCTCATCCTTTGGGGCCCAGCTGCAGCCCCTCAGCCCGAGGACACTGGTTCTCTGCACAGACTGCACCGTGGTCCCCCGGAAACTTGAAGACCTAACCGCGGCCGTGTGCCCCTTTCCACCCCGGGCCCAGAGCCACGGTGAGGCCCAGGTGCTGCCGTTTTCACAGCTCCCACGTGTTCCTCACGCTGCTGAGCTCAGCTCTGGGCTTCTCCAGCCCCTCTGCCTTCTCAGGACACCCACTCTTTGAAATGATTTGGTCCCGATTGTATCACAGGACGCATCCATCAATAGGACAACAACCCATCCTCTACACCCGGTAGCAGCACCAGCACCCAAAGGCGCAGCATCCCTCAAGGTGTCGGCCGAATTCCAGGCTCTCTGTCTGGAAGCGGGTGCCGGTGGCCCAGGTCACAGGAGGTGGCTTCTGGCCTGACCCGCCCACTCCTGAGGGCACAGGACTCAGCCTTTCTAGGCAGAGACCTCGGTCTCCTGGCCTCCTGCCCAGAACAGAAGCTCCGCTTGGCACTCAGGCCCACAGAGGACTGAGAGGCTCCCCATCCCGCTGTTGCCATGACGCTGACGTGACCACAGGTTTGGGGTTGCAGAGATGGGAAGCACCCAGCACAGCGGGGCCTCCCTGGGCCCCAAATCCAACACGTGGCCCTCAATTGTTCCCAGTGTTTCGTAGCATGTGCTGCCACTGAGGGTCCCTTTCCTGACCAAATATGTCAGGTCTCAGCTCCTGGACCTGCTGCTGGAGGTGATGGAGTAACGGACCCACTGACCGGTGCCAACGCCGACCCCAGACTGCCCCCTGCTGGCCGCAGGCTCTCTGCAGTCCAGGCCTGCCTCTGGCATTAAGGTGCTGGGTGGACTCCAGCAAAGGACACTCACTACACATTTCCGGGCGGCCCCTCCGAAACAGCCTGGGGCCCACTAACCATGTTTTCCCAGTCCTACCCCAGAGCGCCCACATCCAGGCTGGCAGGTGCCACCGCTACCTGGAAAACACCCGGCTGTCACTATGGCTGCTGCTGCCACGGGCCGCGTTGGCGTTAGCGTTATTGGTGTTGGCTCGAGCAAGGGGGTTGGCTCCCGGCTCCTGAGGGAAGTCCTCCAAGAAGACAGGTGATTCCAGCTCCTCCATCTCTATCTCAGCAAACTGCAGGGGTCTCTGGTTGGCCATGACGGGGGCCAGGGAGTTGGCCCTGTCCAGGAAGTTGTCCACCTGGCCAAACAGGCCTCCCGTCCTCTAGGGACAAAGGGGAGAGTGGAGGGACTGAGAGCAGTGATGGGGGTGAGGGCTGGAAGTGGGGGCTGTCGCCCTGGGATGGCCGCTGTGCTGGGCACAGTGATGGCTTGGGGAGACTAACCCCATGCAGAGGAGACTGGGCTGGGCTGGGGGCCAGAGAAGAGACCCTTCCCCTCAGAGAGTTCTCAAGTTGAGGGGGTGGACAGGACATGCCCGAGGAACTCTGCAGGAGATGTGGACACGGCGTAGTGGGCAGACCATGGATTTGGGGGCCTGGAGGGCTGGTCACAGTCCCACCTCTGAAACGACCTTGTCTCTTTGGGCCATTATTTTCTCACGAATGACCCAAGAAGGTTTAACCAGGTGTTCACGAGAACTTTCCAGCTTTACAGCGTCAGTAGACAGAGCTGAAGACTGAGAACTGGTGTAACTGGAAGCAGGGGTGGCATTTAGTGTTGGGGGGCTTGTGAGAGACGAGGGCTGACTAGGCGTTGTGGGGAGGGAGGGGGGGTGAGACTTGGCAGAGGAAGATGGGAAAGGATGTTATATCTGACACCTCGAGGCGGTTGGGTTATTGATTCTGAGTCCCTGGGGGTGTGGGTGCTGGTGTGCGGCTTCCGTGCTCCTTCCTGGGTGGCGGGTTCCTAGCCTGCCTTTCTGGGGGACGTTGCCGGCCCCTGTGCCGGAACACTTACCCGGAATATCCCTTCTTCCATCGCAGCCTCCACCATGGCTCGCTCCAGCTCCTCTTCAGCTGTCAGGTCTCCTGAGATGGTTCGACGGATCTCAGGAGCGGCCTCCTCCTCAATGGCCCGCAGTCCAGCCTGGGGATGGAAGAGAGACTCAGGGACCCCTCCAGCTCAGGACGGGAGACCAGACTGCTTCCCACCGCCTCACTCATTTCTAATCCTTGCAGCTGGGGCTCCAGCCTCTCCTGCTCTTCAATGTCCCAGGGCTCCATGAGGCCACCAGGTCCTGCTCAGGCCTCTGGAGTACTCCACATGCTCCTGGTCCCCGAGGAGTCTTCTCTCTATCTCATGGAGGATTTCATACCCTCCCAGGCCTCCAGGGTGAGAAATCCTTTCAGTCAGCACAGTTTTCTAGACAAATGATCTCGTGATTGCACATGCCACTAATACAATTCTTTTGAGCTGGTCAAAGCTCCTATCACCAGCAATGGGACAAATCAAGATTGGTATCACCTGATAGTTTGCAATGACAACACGGCATCACTTCTGTGACATTCCTGTCCAAGATGCGTATCCTAAATCTACCATGAGGAAACACTACACAAACCCACTCTGACGGACATCCAGGCCTGTGATCTTCCAAAGTGTCAAGGTCATGTCAAGGAAAGACCAAAGAACTTGTCCCACGTGCAAGTGACGAAAGAGCTATGACAACTAAATGCAATGGATGACTCTGGGTTGGATCTTTGGGCTGTAAAGGACATTACTGACAACTGGTGAAGCTGGCATGGGCAGCAATGTATCAGTGTTAACATCCTGAATTTGGTTGCATCGTGGCACCTTGGAGAATGATGTCAGAGAAGGCCCTCGTTTGCAGGAAATACACCTTAAGGAAATAGACTGTGTTGATGGAACATCATGTTGGGAAATGCTCTCAGATGGTTCAGGAAAAAATGTTTTTGTATTATACATGCAACTTTTACAATTGCGGGATTGTTTCAAAGTGAAAATCACAATGGAAGTAAAATTTTGAGCACACAGCCCATGCGCATGTGTATTTTTATAACTTTATAAATTATGTACATTGTAATTAACACCGAAAACTACAAATACAAAGCAGATGAGATAAAACAAAGTTGTAAATTCCTTTGCACACCCAGGGGCTTGTTTTAAGCACCCTTGGGAGCTCTGCCGTCTTTGGAGAATATGGTTCTTCTCTAGCTCAAATCTCTCCTTTGAGCAAACCCCAGTTCCTATGGTCTTATCACCCAGAGATGTGAGAGCTCCTGGCTCTTCTGAGGCTGAAACGTCTCCCACCGTGGACCACCCAGAACTGTCACTTCCTTTCCTCACTGGTCTCCATCACAGGCCCTCAAGGACGCGAAGAGGGAGCGGAGTCCTGAGACCTGGCTCGGGAGCAGGGTCCCTTGGGGCTCGGGCTGGACTCACCTGGATTTGGACGGCATCCTTCTTGGGCCTATACCCATAATACTCCTCCTGCCGTTTCATGAACTTCCGGAAGTGCTCCTGGATGAGGAACGTGGCGTAGAACTTGCCCACAGTCACCTCGTCATCTGCAGAGGGGCCAACAAGGCCGGTGGCAACGTGACATAGGGTTCAGCGTGGGAGCCAGGCGGAGCCAGGACCGGGCACTTCAGACCCCCCTCCTCTTGCTGACCTAGCCAGCGGGCAGTTTCAACCCTGATGGCCGCCATGGGGCCTATCCAAGGTATTCACGGAAGGCCTGAGCCCTTCTCACACTCCCACGAGGCTTCCTGGAGAAGTCCCCGTCCCCTTTCCTCAGCTGCCTCTGGGCTCCAGCCTCTCAGAGCAGCACCCACCTCCTATTGGAGGAATGACCTGGTCCAGAAGCTTCATGCTGGTTCTCTTCCAGATCTTCTTGATGATGGCCCTCAGCTCCTCGTTTGCCTGCTCAAAGTTACCTAGGGACGAGGGACAGGCAGGCGCGGCCCTAGGTCATCCAGGCCAAGCCAACTGCACTTGACAAAGCCACTTCTGAACTTCTCACTCGGAAACGTTGGCTGGGTTTCCTTTTGTGGCAGCTACTGTGCTGGTCACGGGCAATGGGGGGAGGGTGTCCCTGTCCCCCTGGGGCCTTGTGCTCACTCCCCATAGGCCTTGGCTCCCAGGGCCCCGAGTGGCTGACTTCCAAGGCTGTCATCTCCTGAGCGAGGTCTGCCCCGAGGACCCAGGCCAGCTCCCTGTGCTCTGACGGGGCTGCTTCCTGACTGTTGGCCTTTCTCTCCTGCCTTGTGGCTCCCAGCAGCCTCAACGGTCCTGACCTCCCGTGGGGATGGCTCTGACACAGCCCAGTCCCAAGCGAGGGCTCAAGGACAGTCCCGAGACCCCACCTGCTCTCATCACGTCTGTCTCCCCGGCAGGTGGGGACCTGCAGGTTCAGGGGCGCTCAGCGAGGACTCCATCAGGCTACCTGTGCTCATGCCCAGGACCGAACCTCAGGGCACCCCCAACCCCCTCTCTCTACTGCCACTTCTGGGCCACAGACACAGCTGTGTGGGGACAGATCCTTGCGACTGTGCCCAGTGGACAATGTCAGGCTCCCTCTGAGCCCCGAGGGGCATGATGGTTTTCTGGTCATGGGCTCGGGCCCTCCCTCTGCTTTTCCTCATGGCTCTTGGTTCCAACCTTTTTCTCAGAGGATCAGGCAGAATCTGCACCAGAAAACTCATCCTCGCGGGGTGGGGGGGGCTCACCTTCGGTCTTGATCTTGAGGGCCGTGCGGACCAGGGCGAAGAGAGTGGCGTTGAAGGTGACCGTGCCGTCACTGTTCAGGGGCATGTTCATGCCCACAAGTCGCTGTGGGGACAGGTGGGGACTCGCTGCTGAGCCAGCCAGGCCTGCAGGTCACCCTGACCCCGTCTGGGGGCCGGGAAATGAGACTGGCTGGGGGGTGGGCAGGCTGAGCAGGACGCCCTTCACGACGGGAGGGAGGGATGAGCTGGGGACATTGGCGACTTCAGATCCTCAGGGAGGCACTGGGGACCCAGGTGATGACCCAGGCTCTAAGGTGACTCAGCCCACCAGGCCTCCACCAGTTACCCCGCAGGCCCCTGTGCCCCCTGTTCTCCCAGGGCCACCCTCTTGGCAGCTCAGGTTACCTTACAGGCCACCCGGTGCGGGCAGAACTTCCCGAAGCCCAGAGGGGGCTGGATCCTTCTGAGCAGGGTCACCACATCCAAATGTTTGATTCTGCCCCTGCAGGAGGACACACAGCTCGGGACCTGGCAGCCCCACCCAGAGAATAGGCCAACGGGAAGAGAACCAGGACATGGGGAACGAATGCATCCTTATTTCCCAACTGTGTTTAGGAACTGGGAGCCTGCTTCCCACTTAGAGAAGAATGTTTGAACTCACAGGCGCCTGGTACCAGGCATGGGCTACCTCTGGGCAGGCAGGGCCAGGAGCCCCGCAGATATTGGGCTCCCAGGGCTGCACCTGGGCCTCTTTTCCCCACAGTGGGGCCTTCCTTAGGTTTTCATAAAGCTGGCTATGGGCTCTCAGACTATATCAATAGAAGGAGCAGGTGTGGTTCAAGGGAGGTGGAAGCCCATCGGGGGCGTGTGTCTCACAGGTTGTCGTAAGGATTAAATGCCACAGTGCACTTGGGGCAGTCATCAGGCATGAGCTCACGACCGTTTTAGAAAGGCTGTAAGGCGACAGTATCTGCTGATGCCCTGAGGAGTAGGCTAAGAGCGCGGAGTCTGAGCCTGCTGGGGTGGGGCCGGGGCTCTGCTGTTTTGTCAGGCTCCAAGCTGCTGGTCCGTGGACCACACTCTGAGTAGCCTGGGCCTGAGTGTCTGGTGAAGTGCTGAGCTCCCCACTCCTGGAAGTCTGCACGCAGAAGCTGGATGACCGTTTCCCCATGAAGTCAAGGGGATTTGGGCCCTGTGGGGGCGGGGGTGCAGGCAGTGGGACCCCTTCCAACCCTGAGAAGCTGCAGTTCTCTGATCTGGGACCTTGGGTACTGAAGGGATAGGAAGCCCGTGTGTTCTTATTAAACTGGAGAGTGCCCGCCTTTTGGACACCAGGACGGGCCTAGGATGGAGAGGTGGACAGGTGAGGGAGTGCCTGGCACGAGCCTGCAGCCTGGACTCACTTAGCCTCCGGGTCATACTCTGCCCAAATGGCCTTGAACTCATCCAGATGATGAGGACCCAGGATGGACCAGTCCCGCGTGAGGTAGTCAAAGTTGTCCATGATGACCGCCACGAAGAGGTTGATGATCTGTAAAAGGTGACCAAGGGCTCCCAACATGGCAGGCGGTACAGGGACAGGGTGGGGGCTGGGAGCGGCCTGCTGGGTACGGGGGGCCTATAGCTTCTCATACCTGGGCCTTCGGAGCAACCTGTCCTCCCCCGACAAGCAGCCTGTGTCCCAGCTGTGAGCTCTGGCACAGGCAGTGTCACTGCCAGGGAGCTTGGTGCCACCCTTTATCACCCAGCTCCAGCCCCTCCAGTCCCAGCCTGTTGTCCTCTCCCTGGAAGGCCATCTCCCCTGCATGGTGCCCTCCTGAGCCAGAGCCCCTGTCACTGCTCTTGCTTTTTCCGTATATACAGGTGTCCCCTGGAGTTGCAGGATTGCCGATACAGACACCCCCCTCGGTGCCCAGTGAGCTCCTGTGGGGCCAGGACTGTGTCCCTTCCTGTTTCTGTCCCCTGCACTGAGCCCAGCGCCTGGCACACATCAGATACTCACACAACTGTTCTAAGTGAATACAGGAAAGAAAACAGCGAGGGGCCGAGAGCCCAGTGCACGCTGCTGCTGGCTGTCTTCCAGGTGAGTGAGCAGACAGCAGCCCTGTGTCCAAAACAATGGGGGCCTCGGGGGGCACCTGGTTTCCAGGCCTTACTGTCCTCCTCATGGGAGGAGTAGAGGGCAAACAGCTCTGTTGGAAGCCCCACCTACTTAGGACGGAGCCTCATTAATTCTTTAGGTTAGAAAACAATTCTAACAACAACAACAACAAACAACCCAAGGAAAACCTGAAGCCACCCCTCTGGGGCACGAAAAAGCGAGGATGCCCAGAACGGGGGGGTCGGGGGGTGCCACCTGAGCAGAGCCTGAGGTCAAGCCCTGCAGAGCCAGCAGCTGACCAGGAAGGACCTGCGCCCTGCGGTGTCTCACCAGGAAGGCACACAGCATGTAGAAGCTGATAAAATAGTAGTAGGCAAAGTTCGTGCCGCAGGAGTACTCCTCGCCAGGTGCGTAGTCCGACGCGGGGTCGCACAGCTTGCCAGGGCTGCAGGCCAGCAGGATCTCCTGCCATGCCTCCCCTGTTGCACACCTGGAAGGGAGGGGCTCCTGTTGGCCCGTTGCGTGGCTGCAGGGAGGCCAGCAGCCAGGCCAGCAGCCGGGGCTGGGAGCAGGGCGGGCAGGAGGGCTGACTGGGCCACCCCTCCAAGTAGGGAGGCCAGACCCCGGGTTTACCATGCAGTTCAGGGCATGCCTGGCGTCAGTTTCCCCTCTGTGCTCTACCTATTGGGGCAGGAGCTAAAGGGGTTTCTTGGCTGGAGGGGCAAAATCAATCCACAATTCGAGTCCCTGGTTGGGGGTGGGGCACAGCAAGAGAGCACCTGTGCTGACCAAGCTCGGCAGGGTTGGAGGTCATCGAGGCTGTTTGACCTCTGTCTCCTGCTCTGGGGTGAGAGTGTGGGAACTGGACCGGCTACAATCTTTGGGGGCTCAGCGTGAAATGAAGACATGGGGCTGCTTGTTCAAAAATGCCTTGCAAAGTGGCCTTGGTTGTACAGTGGTGAGCCGAGCGGCCTTCCAGAAATGACAAGCACCATAGCCTGCTGTGCACAGGCCCCGTGTGGCCGCACAGGTCACGCCAGGCAGCCAGCCCTGCCTCCAGTGCAGGGAGTGCAGCGTAAAGGCCCAGGGGTGAGTGGGGTGGGAAGGAGGACAGGGGGGCCTCGTGCCTGAAGAGCAGCAGCACAGCCTGGGGGAAGGTCTGGAAGTTGTTGTTCCGGTTTATTTGGGTCCCGTCCACCAAGGCGATCTTCCCAAACATCTGCAAATCACACAGGGCTGACGGGGAGGCCTCCATAGTCTGCCTGCCGCCATCTGCCCCCTGAGCCCTGCCCAGCTCCTTCCACCTCCTCCTGTCCTTCCGCCCCAGACCTGAATACATCTGCCTGTTTGTGCGGTTGGTTCTTCCCAAGAAAAAAAAAAGCCCAAGAAAAGAAGCAGGTGCACGGGCTTTCCTAAGGGGACGCTCGCTGATTTGGGGACACCAAGTAGAGAAGGGGGACAGGGCTGTCGGGGAGCCTGACTGGGCGGCCTGGGCCTGCCGGAGGAGGGTCCCTCCAGCGCTCCTACCTGACTGCACCCCGGCTTTCGGGGCAGCCCCTGGGCTGCGGGGCTGCGAGGTGGGGGGGGCCCCCCCGCACCGGGATTCCCTGAGGCCCCGCCCGCTGGGCCAGGACGTTCGCGTGCCGGGGCCCCCTTACCTGCATGCCGATGACCGCGTAGATGAAGAAAAGCATGACGATGAGCAGGGCCACGTAGGGCAGGGCCTGGGGGAGGGGGGTCAGTCACGGGGCCTGCTCCCTTTGCAGCCTGACTGCCCCCTGCTCGCCAGGCCCCCAGGGCTCCCCCGCCCTCCTGGCGCGGCCCTGGAGCAGCGGCTGCACAAACACACCTGGAAGGACTTGATAAAGGTCCACAGCAGGGTCCGCACGCCCTCTGCCCGGTTCAGCAGCTTGATCAGCCTCATGACCCGGAACAGGCGGAAGAAGGCGCTGGAGATACGGGCGCTTTCGTCGGGGTCCTGCGGGCGGCACCTCCGTGGGGTCGGGGGCGGCAGGGGGGAGGGCAGGAGGAGATCCGTGGTGGGGCTCGTGCCAGGGACGCGTGACAGCGCTGGGCTATCCTGGGCTCAGGGCTCTGGGCTTGTCCCGCTGGGAGGAGGGGCGGGGTGTGGCGCCAAGCATGCAGGGAGCCCCTTGTCAGGAGAGGCCACTGGGACTTGGCCCTGTCCCGGGTGACGCTGGCCAGGCCCACGCTGGCCTCTGGGCCTCCGGCCTCATCGCACCTTGTGCTCAGGTTGCCACTGAGCCGAGGACCCCGGCAGCCCCACCCTCTAGGAGTCCCCAAGTACAGAGGATCCCTAAAGCTCAGTGCTCTGTCACCGTAATTTGGCTCGTCCCCACCACCCTACTCCACATATGCTGTCCTCTGACAAGGCCAGCCTCTGACCTTGTGCTAGCCTTAGACACCTGGTAACTTTGGAGGGGGCCCCCTCTGCCCAGCTTCCTGTGCCCCCAAAGCCTTGTGCCTGTGACCTGTCACTAAGGTCCTCTGCCAGCCAGCACCGCTGTCCTCTCTGGATATTCCCTTCTGCACAGAGGGTGCCAAAGAAACCCCTCGTCCCATTTCCCTGGGCTCTGAGAAAGCCACTACAACCATGCACGCTCTAGCAGAGAGCCCCTGCCCCAACCTTAACTTGGCCCTGGGGGGCCTGCTTTGGGGGAGGGAGCCCTGAGTGCCGGGTCCACCCCATGCAACCCATGGCCAGGCCTGAGCATGCAAGCTAGAGGGCAGAGCTCATGCAGCCTGGAATTACAACGGTCCCGCAGCCTCCACCCAGGCAATAGAGTCCCCCGCTGGAGGCCAGGAAAGTCTGTGGAGAGAAGAGATGGGGGGGGGAGGGAGGAGAGGAGGTAGGACATGGTGGGGGGGGGTATCAGAAAGGACAGATACGAGAAAAGTTAAGAGAGAAAAAGAGAGGCAGGGGGTGGAGACCTCAACTGGCTGCCCCTCAGGGTGGGGTAGGTGGGCGTGAGGACAAAGCTGTGGGGACGGGGGCAACAGGCTGGGGGCAAGGAAGCAGGAAGAGGGGGAAGGACGCACACAGATAGGTCCCTTTTTGTGTTCAGGCTGCATCTACAGCTGACAAGGGCCTCAGGCTCTTCCTGTGTGTCTGGGTTACGTGACACTGGGGACATACCAGAGGGGTCACTTTGGAAAGTACGTGCACACCATCGTGAAGGGGTTACCTCCCTATCTCCCTGGGTCAGGGGTGCTGGGCAGCGCCCTCATGCCACTGAGGCCCTTACAGATGTGCCATCCTCTAGGCTGAGACCATCCACCAGGTGCTTCTCCAGCCTGGCCTGGGAGCAGGACCACGGCTTCCAGCTCATGGCCGGGCTCTCAAAGGGCAGGCTCGGGGTGGGAGCACGTTTTTCTCCCACGCTCAACGTCTCCCTCGGCCACATGTCAGGGGCAGCCCTGTTCTGCCATTCTGGACAGGGGACGTCCTCGCTTCATATTCTAGTGATTTTGGGGTGGGCTGGTTCCCAGCACACGGGTGGTTTTCCCCACCAAGGCATTCTCTTGGGCAGCTTCTCCCTGGACCACCGGCTGTCATCCAACCCTGGCTGCATATCAGCACTTAGAGATATATGGGTTCCTTCTCTGGGTCCCCACCCAGGCTAGTGACATCAGCCTCCAGAGGATGGACCTGATTTGGGGATAACTGTGCCCTGGGTGCTTCATATGCAGCCAGGGTGACAGTGGCCACCAGGCTGTGTGGCTATTTGAATTATGGTGGAAAAGAAACACAAGCAGAAATTCATTTCCTCAGTTGCACTAGCCACAATCCGAGTGACCCACAGCCACGTGAGGCAGAACTTCCGTCACTGCAGGAAGTTCTGACAGACCGCGCTGGCCCAGCCTGCTCCCTGGTTTGTGTATCAGGAATATAGAGCAGCACCTGAATTTCAAGTCTCAACGTGGCTGCGAACAAACGTTACTGGTAAGGGACGTCTGCTGCTCCTAAACATCGAATGATGACCCAATGACACCCGCCGGTCCTCCAGCTGATGGGCCCGCCCAGACTCAGACCCCTGCCCCATGACGGTAGGGCACCCCTGTCATTTTCCTGTGGTGTATTCATCACAGCAGCTGTGTCTCAGGGGGCACGGTGCAGCCACCCTCACGCCCGCCATCCTCCCTGGCCACGGCCCTCAGACTCAGGGCCTTTGCACGAACTCGCTCCTCCCCCTGCAGCATGCTGTCCTGATTCCTGCCTGGCTCACTCCCTCGCTTCATTCAGGTCTCTGCTCAGACACCATCTTGACCCCCACCTCTCCTCTCATCCCTCCCGCCCCCCCAGCCTTTGACCTGCTTTGTCTTTATAGAGCTCGGCACACCTGCCGTGTTATAGATTGGTTTTTGTTGCCTATTCTACCCAATGCCCTGTTCATGCTGTGACTGCAGGGACGGGAAGCACCAGATACTGTTTGGGGAGGAAACGACAACTGACTCTGTAACAGGCCCCTATTTCCAGCTGTTCAGACGTCCTGCCCCTCGCCTCCAGGTGAACTCTGAAAAGAATCCTTCACTCCTCGCACTGCCCTGGTAGAGCTTCAGGGGCCTCGCACAGCCCCCCCACTCCCCAGCCGTACCTCCCCTTCCCTTCTCTGCGTGTTCAGACTTCTGCTGAACCAGACCACGCAGCGTGCCCAGAACCTTCTTTGCTGTGTTTCCTACTCTCTGCTGCTCCTCGTACATCCTGCTTGTGGTGCTTGTTCTCTTCCCCAAGTCCAGTCACCATGTGGGTTTCCCTCAGGCCCCACTTCAGGCTGCACCACCACCATGAAGCCTTCCCCACCCGGAGGTGACCACTGCCTTCCACTACAGCTCTTTCCTCGGTTAGGCACGCCCGTTATGTCCGCCTGGAATCTGAGTTGTCTGCTCTGCAGGACTGTCACTCCTGTCATTTCCGCCTTTGTCACCCCTGGGGTCCCAGGCTGGACATGCACTGGGTTCCCCACAAACATCTGTAGACAAGACACGTGCTTCCACCTGCCTCAGGGACGGCTCCACCCACCCCTCTGTTGGCCCCGCCCACCCCTCCGATGGCCCCGCCCACCCGGGACGCCTCCGCCCTCCCCATACTCACGTCAATCTCGCTGAGGATGACGTCAATGATACTGCCGATGACGATGAGGAAGTCGAACACGTTCCAAGGGTCCCCGAAGTAGCCCTGGGGGGACGGACGGAGGCGGGTGAGCTGTGAGCCGAGGCGCTGCGGCGGCCGGCAGGGGGTGCGGGCGCTGAGCGCGGGGCGCAGGGTGCGGGCCGCCCAGCGGGTGTCCCCTGCGCGCGCGCCGTCCTGCGCCCCCAGCTGCCGGCCTTTGGTGTGTCCTCCGGGGCGTAAGGTAGTGGGGGCGGGGGCGGAGGACGGGGCGCTGGGGCTCAGGCGGTGGGGTTCACGTCTGCACGGGGGGCCTTTCATCCTGCCCCCTCGAAACCCGGCTTGGGGCTGCACACAGGGGCTGGACTAGGGGACCGGAGACACGCGAGGTCGTCCCCCCACGCCCACGCGCAGCTCCGCCTGAGCTGTCAGGAGCTCTCTGGGCGGCAGGAGGGTGAGACCGGCGCCGGGAGGGGCGGCCCGATGTGTCGCCCACCCTGCGTCTGGAGGGAGATGTGGCCGAAGGCGTGAGCAGGCGGGGAGCAGACACGCGGGGTGAGGGGCTTCTGGGGACCAGGCTGGGCTGGGCTGCTCCGTGACAAGGTCCCCGCCCCGTCGGGCCCCACACTCACCCTGGCTTTGAACGCCATGAGCTTGAGCACCATCTCCAGGGTGAAGATGATGGTGAAGGCCACGTTGAGGATGTCTGAGATGTGGTTCATCTGCTCGGACTGGTTGTAGTGCTGGGGGAGGACCCGGAAGGGCGCTAGGAGGGCCGCGCTGCCCCATCCTGCATGCAGCATGCACACAGCCCCACCCTTTTCCTGGTGGCCCCATCACCTGCCTGGGTCCCCCCTTTTTTAAATCTCAAAACACTAGGAGCCTGGTTAGCAATCCCCCGAGTTCTACCCAGTCTAATGAGTATCCCCTCACCCCCCAAGTAGATGATGGAGGAGGAGGACAGGCGGCCCCGTCCATGTTCTGCTGAGTGGGTTCATCTACACACGGCTGCGAGGCCAGACTTGTTCACGTCTGTTCTGCGATGACCAGAGGAGGTCCCCCAGCAGGGCTGTGTGACATGCTCCTTCTGGTCATTTGGACACAGGACAAGGGAGAGAGGAGCCCTGGGTTCCAGAGCTGGTGGGATGCTGAGATCACCAAGTCCACTGCATGTGCACCTGGCCCCGTGATGGGAGGTAGCTCAGAGCCATAACCTTAGCCCCCTTCACCCACTATGGCCTTTCTTCTCAAACTTCCCAGGAATCCCTTACCCTCTTTCTTCCCTGGAAAGTGGATCACTTCCCACTTCTTCCACAAAACCTCCCAAGCCAGTTCAGGACAGTCTGCTGGTTGCCCCCATCCCACCGTCCTGGCAGGACGACCCTCGTCTACTGCCTGCCTTGGGCCCAAACGCGAGCCCTTGGTCCCGATGCTCTGTACGACCAGGGCCTGCTGGCACAGGGATTCCCTCCACGTCCTCACCGCCTGGCAGTGGGCGGTCACAGCTGGCTGTGTTGGCCTCCGGGGACCAGGAAGCCTCACTGTGAGGTTCTGTGTACACAGGCCCTAAGGGATCAGATCTTTAATTACGGCTTCCTGATGTTGCTGTCTAGGACATTGTCTGTGACGTGTGCTCGACTCCTAAGGGACTCCAGTTCTGCGAATATTAAATCCATTCTCCTTGGGACCAGAGCCAACATCCCAACGAGCTCAACCATCCAGATCTTCAGCAGCAGAGACACAGAGCATGGAGCACGTGCGTATCTGACACTCCCTCATCCTTCCGCATGGCCCTCTCCTGTTTACAGAGTTGCACAGCTGCTGGAATGCTTGAGTTACGCCCTTAACAAACCGCTAGGTGCTTGGCAACAAGGTGTGGGGCAGTTCCCTTGTTGGTCCCGCGTAGCACCCGCCCACACCATGCCTGGTGCGCAGCAGGTGGCAGGAAGAGTGGCCTGGGGAACCGGCCTGCAGCCCTGCCGTCGGGGCCGTGTGTCCGTGGTCCTCACCTGCATGCCCAGGCAGATGGTGTTGAGCATGATGAGGGCAAACATCAGGTACTCAAAGTAGGACGAGGTGACCAAGTACCACACCTGGTACTGGTACGGGTTCTTGGGAATGTAGCACCGCAGGGGGCGGGCCTTCAGGGCGTACTGCACACACTGGCGCTGAGATGGGACACAGTGGCCGGCCGTCAGCTCCTCCGAGGGCCCCACTCCTCCACACCCACATCCATGGGCTGGAGGGAGCCCGAGCCCGGGGCTGAGGGACTCTGCTGGACCGCTGAGGAGAGGCGTCCCATTGGCTGGTGGGGCCCTCAGGGTCCTCACGGCCCTTTCCTGACACGGCCGGAACCCAGCCCAGGGCTTTGAAGGGCTCCCTTCTTCTGGGCATCATGAGGGTCCCATGAGAAGCCCCCTCCCGACCAGCTGGTGTTGCTTCAGTTTGGCGATGGAGTGAGGTGCGTGGGGGCTGGGCTTCCTTAGAGGACCGGGGTCACCCCAGCCCCAGGACTCTTCACAGTCAGGAGGCCTGGGCCCCATGTCCCCAGGCACCTGGTTTTTGTCCAGCTCACAGTTCTTGTACTCGGTCTCCCCCTGCTCCTGGAAGGTGACGATGACAAAGCCCACGAAGATGTTCATCATGAAGAAGGCGATGAGGATGATGTAGACGATGAAGAAGATGGCCATCTCCACGCGGTTGTTGTACACGGGGCCCGTGTCGTCCTTGTTGGAGTCGATGGCCTTGAACAGTAGCCTGGGGCGGGCAGAGGGGACAGGGCGCTGGGCTGGGCGAGGGGGGCCGGGGCAGGGAGCCAGGGCTGTGCCCACCCCCAGGGGCCGCGGGAGCCTTGGGAACGGCTGAGCGACCGGAGAGGAGTCAGGGCCGGGCCAGGGACAGGTCCTGGACTGGCCTGCCTTTCCCGGGGGCCCTCTCCTGCCTCCGCTGTAGGGCGCCCCCTGTGGGGGACAGCGTCTTTGCTGAGAGCTCCCCTGTCAGACTCTCTGTGGAGTGACCAGCGCACACAGCAGTCCTGCAGACCCGCGAGCCGGCGGCGTCGGCTGAGCACCTACCCGGGCCTGGCCCTGCCCCGACCTGACTGGGCCCCAGGCCCCAGGCCCCAGGCGTCACTCACTGCGGCCACCCCTCGAAGGTGGACACTGTGAACAGGGACATCATGGCCGACAGCACGTTGTCAAAGTGGAATTCGTTGTGTATCCACTCGCGGGGGTGCAGCTCTATCTGCGTGGGGTCCCCATCCTTGTACTCGTAGTAATAGCCCCTGACGAGTGTGGGGAGACCTGGTCACCACTGCACACGGCCGTGCTGCCCCCCCGTGTCCTTGGGGTCCCAGGCAGTGGGTGTGCAGGAGAAATGAAGGTGCAGAAGGGACACCACTGGGCGCTCCCTTCCCACGGGGTTACCCAAGGCAAGGTGCTGGTGGGAGCACCCCTCCTGCACTGAGGGGCGCGGTTCCCAGCTCCTCCAGCCGGGAGGGCCACCTGCCCCCTCACACATCCCCGTCTGGTCACCCTTGGCCAGCAGAGCACAGCGCACCTGCACTCCTCCTCTGTCATCTTGGACAAGTCATTGCAGCTGAAGAACTTCCCCTGCATCCAGGAGGAGGGAGGGAGACATGTTGTCATGGAAACAAGATGGAAAATGGGTGTCAACAGAGCAGGAAGGCAGGGCCTCTGGAAGGAGGAGCCTGGGTCTTCCTCTCAGAGTGGGTGGGGGGCCTCCTTCCCCACCACCCTCAGCCTGTTCCTGGCTTTGCTTGGTGAGGCCCTCAGCCCTAGCAGAGGCCCCGACCCAGAGAACGAGCGCCGCAAACGTTTGCTGAATGAGCGCCTGATGGGCCACAGTGGCAGGGTACATCTGCGTCTGCCTGGGCTAAATCTCGTGCTTTAACAGACCACACTTGGCGGTGGGAACAGATTGGGTCACAAAAGGAGCATTCAGGGTGTCGATGGTGTGCCCAGCTATCAATTTCTGTGTCCTGCAGAAGATCCCAAAGCCAGAGGCTTCTGCAAACCAGCTCTGTGGGAGGGACACGCAGGTAGGGCTGGTTCCTGAAAAGGAGCTGAGCAGCCCTGTCCTTCCGGAAACTAACAGAGTGGGGTTGGCTCCCAGACCAGCAAAGATGGCCTGCCACTCTCAGAAGCTCCTGGAAGACAAGTGACAGCAGGAGTCCCAGCCAGCACATGGGGTGCGGAAACCCAGCTGACTGACAGTCCTGGGGTGGGGAGCGTTTTAGACAGGCCTGGCGGGGTGGGAGAAGGGGTGGGAGAGGGTGAGGATGGGGAGGGCTGACTGCAGGGCTGGCGAAGGGTGGGGGGCGGGGGGCGGTCCCTTCGTCATCCAGAAGCCAGGAAGATGGCAGATACCCTGGGAAGGCTGCCCACAGGGCCCTGGCGGACCCCTGGGGCCCCCTCCGCTTGGAGGGGAAATGGGCGGGCTCCAGCGAGGGCCTGCGGGCTCACCTTGAACAGCTGGACCCCAATGCAGGCAAACATGAACTGCAGGAGGGTGGTGACCAGTACGATGTTCCCGATGGTGCGGATGGCCACGAACACGCACTGCACCACGTGCTGGGGGGGGACGGGCTGGTGGGGGCCACGGCGGGAGCCCCCACCCTCCACATCCCAGCCGAGGGACCCCAGAAGTGCCAGCCGGCTGGGGGACATGGCCGCCCACCCTCACCCTCACCCTCACCCACGACCAGCACAGGGGATGGGCTGAGGACTGCGGGGTCAGGCCCCCGGAAGCCCCCGCACCCCCCACTAGGTGCCACCCGGTCCCCTCACCTTTAGCCCTTTCGCTCTGTTAATGGCTCGCAGGGGCCGCAGCACCCTCAGGACCCTCAGAATCTTCACCACCGATATGGAGCTGGACCTGGGCCGGTGGCCGGGGGCAGGGCTGAGGGCAGCGCCCAGCTTCCCGCCTCCTGCTCCCCACAGGCCTGTTTCTGCCTGAAAGCACTCCCGTCTTCCCCTCTGCTGCCCGTGGCTGCGTGTGCCTCCTGCTAATGGGCATGCCCCCCTCTGGTGCCGGCTGCACAGCAAGGGCTCCCTCTGCACTGGCTACAGGCTGTGTCCCACGTCTAGCTGGAGGCACCAAGGGCCGGGGCTGTGCTCCCCATGGGCAGCTGGGGGACAGCACTCTCCTCTCCGCATTCCCTCCTAGTCTCCGGCACGTCGCTCTGCTTACCTAGCACTGTCACTTGGGTCCAGTTGATGACACCCCAAGGGACCAGACCCCTGTGAATGTTGCTGAGACACCCTCCCCTTAAGGCTCAGTTTGACCACCGAGCAGCACTCCCACTCTGAGGCCCTGGCATGGAGCAGAGGGGCCCCCCGACCCCCGCCGGCCCTGCCGCTGCTCACGGAAGTCCCATGGAGATGAGGGACACGGCCACCACCAGCAGGTCCAGGATGTTGAAATAGTTGCGGCAGAAGGAGCCTTTGTGCAGGAAGGCACCGTAGGTGGTCATCTGGGGACAGAGAGGCAGTACCCTGGGTGGGGCCGGGCTGGGGACAGGCATGTCCCCAAAGGAAGGGCTTCTGGGGGGAAGATTTGCCTCAGTCTGCTCTGCAAGAGGCAAGGGTCTGCCAGAAGTTCTCTGTTTTTCTCCCCACTTCTCGCTGTGTCCTAAGCATGTTCCCCATTTTCTGCTCCCTGTTCGGGAAGCATAGGGCCCTCTCAAAGCCTGTCTCTTTTGTCAGATGCCATAGTCTCCATCCCTGTGGGGTCACAGAGTGGGGAAGCCCTGGCCTCCTCTCTCCTACAGGATGTGATACCATTCCTCCTTGCAAGAAGCTTCTTCAGACGTCACCTCTGCCCTAAGGATGCCTGAGTTGGCTGAAGAACCCCAGCAGGAGTTGAAGACCTTCACCAAGCCCCTGACCCCTCTCTTTCTAGCCCCCTGCACCCCTGGCTGCACCTCTCAGCTTCTCTCCCGCATTCTCTGACAATCCCCCAGGCCCTTTGCACAAACACATATGCCCCTAACGTCTGACAGGGTTGAGGACTTTCATGGCATTCAGGGCCCTGTGTGATTTCCTCTCAAGCTGCCTTCCCAGCCTCTGAAGCCAGGCCTCCCTGTATGTGTGTCATACCCCTGCCCAAAGGGGCCACTCTCTGAGCATGTCCCAAACATCTTACAGTGCATTTGTTACGGTTCTGTCCCCCCGGACTGCTCTTGTTCTCTCTCCCTAATGAAGTTCTTCAAGGTCTAACTGTAATGCCACCACCTTCAAGAAGTCCTCCTGGATCTCATGGAAGCCACCATCTCCTTCTGCTCAACTCCTTTGATAGTAAGGATCCTGAAATAAGGGACCGTCCTCATTTCATACTGTAGCGTGCTCAGCAGGGCTTTTCTCCTGCATGGCTGCCCTCTCCCCTCCTTGCTTGTGAAGGCGAAGGCTGGGGCTTCTGGGGCTCAGTCACACAGGTAGCCCCCCTCTGCCTCCCAGATCCTCCACCACGGTATTGTGGCCCCAGTGCGTCCACCTGGAGGATAGGCGAGCAGCAATGTGCTGTAGACAAGAAGTGGGACAGAGCAGGGCGGCCAGACACCCAGCCCAGGGCAGCAGACACTTCTCTGAGGGTGCCTGGCGAGGGGCCCTCTCAGTCACTGCTAATGAAGGTCTAGGAAGGAATCAGAGCTCCCCGGCTCTACTCTCAGGTGAACTGTGTCTTGAACATGGAAGGAAAATGCCCAGTGCTCCACATGACATGACATGACATGACTGTTTGGCTGAGAGGTGTGGGCTGCAGGGGCTACACGTCATGTCCCCACTGTCCACCTGCTCAAGCACTCAGCCCAGCCTGTGAGCGGAAACCTAAGCTGTCTCCAGGGTCAAGTCTCCCTGCTGCTCTCGGCCTCTCCTTGCTTTTCCCTCATCCCTGCCGTCCAGCTCCCAAGTGATGCTGTGTGAATAAGTTGGAGCCATGTCAGGCGTGGTTCCCTGGCCCCACATGACAGCCTCTACTCACCTTGAGGACAATCTCCACAGTGAAGACAGAGGTGAATGCAATGTCAAAATACCCGAGGATCTGGGGGCAGGACAGGGGAGGAGAAGTCAGTGAGAGGAAGGGTGGAGCAGAAATATCACCATCACCTCCATCACCACCACCATCACCACATTCACCACCATCACCATCATCACCACCATCATCATCATCACCACCATCACCATCATCATCACCACCATCACCATCATCACCACCATCATCATCATCACCACCATCACCACCACCACCACCACCACCATCACCCTTATCACCATCACCACCATCACCACCATCACCACCACCATCACCACCATCACCACCACCATCACCGCCACCATCACCACATTCACCACCACCACCACCACCATCACCACCACCATCACCACCACCACCACCACCACCACCCTCATCACCATCACCACCACCACCATCACCACCATCACCACCACCACCATCACCACCACCACCCTCATCACCATCACCACCACCACCATCACCACCACCACCATCACCACCACCATCACCACCACCACCACCATCACCACCACCACCACCACCACCACCCTCATCACCATCACCACCACCACCATCACCACCACCACCACCACCATCACCACCACCATCACCACCACCACCACCATCACCATCACCACCACCATCACCATCTTCATCACCCTCATCACCACCATCACCACCACCCTCACCACCATCATTAAAACCAGGCAACAAGAGCCCGTCTGTGCTACATGCTGTGACGATACTATTCAGAAGAAGTAGATTGGGCAGTCTTGGTCTTCCAGGGACTTAAAAGCTAAGAAACTCTGATACCTATAGGCACACAGATGATACAGTTGAACTTGGGAGCAGGGTGAGGTGTGCGGGTAGCTGAGGACTGGAGTAGGGCGGGGTGCTGAGCCGCCGAGGGCAGGGGTCTGCTGTCACCTGATTCCTCATGGACTCGGCCTGGATGGGGTCCTCGGCGGCCAGCGCAGCACTGCTGAGCATGATGAAGAGCAGAATGAAGTTGGTGAACCAGGTGGCGTTTACGATACGATGGCACGTGACACGGATCCTGCAAGGGCAGTGGGTGGGGTTCGGGGGGGCTGTGAGCCGCTGGGCCTTACCAGCCTCTGCCCTCCACGGGGACACTGGATCCCTCCCTCCCAGGTCAGTGGAGAAGGATGGCCGGCATCTGGCTGGACATGCAAGGTGCCCTGCCCTTCCTTCTGTCCCGTAGCCTTAGTCCCACGCCCCAGCAAGCCGCTCCCCACTACCCCACCACCACCACCCCGTTGCCCCACCAAAAGAGCGGGACAAGCGGGTCTCTATCTATGAGGCAGATACATGGGGCTCCTTGAAGATTACAGTCGGTGTTTCAAAGGTGTGAAGTATGAAGCCAGTAAGAACTACAGCTCCCCCAGCTCTCACCCCCTTGTCCTGTCTAAAATCGCTCTTGGAAAGGAACCAGTGTACCAGTGCCTCTCAAGTGCAAGTAACAGAGAAGACTGACAACTTTCCTTTGCCCAGAGATGCTAGCATTTTAGACAGGACACGAGCTATTAGCTGAAGGAATGAGTTTCTCATCGCGTAATTGTAGGCTCAGAGATCCGGAGATGGGAGTCTTTTTAGAGCAGGGAAAGAGCCTTCTCTGCGTGCCCCATAAATCACCCCACACAGCGGCCAGGGGGCCACTCACTTGTTGGTGGGGCTGAAGATGAAGAAGGAGCTGGCTTCTGGAATGGGCACCGCCTTCTCTTTCAGCTGCAGCTCAGCCAGGGGCCGTGGTCGGGGGCTCACTGGGATCTCGGGCTCATCTTCTTCATCATCCCCTACAGGGAGGGAGACAGAAATTGGCTGTGTTTCCATACTTTACTGCTCCCCTGGCTTCTGCACTCTGAACCCAACCATGAGCCCCAGCAGCCAGCAATCAAGGTGGTGCCAGACCAGAGCAGGACACGAGGACGGCAGCAGAGGCCAACCCAGGCATCTCCCTTTCCCTGCAGTGAACAGGATTGAACTATCGGGAATAACAGGCCCAGAACCTTCCAGAAATAGGGCCAGGAGCAAGGCCAAGGAGACTTGCTATTGCACTTCTGTCTCAGGGCTGGACTCACACCATCTCAGATGCTCATAAACTGGGAGCGGAGGGAGTCCAGGTCGGGGACACAGGAGAGACTGTCCCTGGGGAGAAACCAATCCTAGCACAAACCCTCCTCCCCGCGCAGTCCCAGGACCCTCACCTGGGAAGTCAGCCGAGGGGTAGGGGTCCTTCACCTCATTGACGTTAGACTCAAACTCATCGATTTTCAGCTGTCGGAAGGAACACAAGGAAGACGATGAGGAAAACAAGACCTGCAGTTTCCACTTGTGGAACATTTGCTGGAGGGCCAGTGTAGGTTTCCGCTCATGTAATGCTCCCTATAGCCTGGGGACAGGTGACGCAATGACCGTTCCCGTTTGACAGGTAAGAAGCCAGGCCCAGAAAGTCAGACAAGCTGGCCAAGCTCCCATGGGGTAAAGCCAGGACCCCAGCCTGTCTGTGCCTGTGCACTGTGCCCCCTGCTTAGCACCCCCACCCCCACCCCCAGGGCCTGTTCTCTGACCTTTGGAGCTCTGCTTCCTCAGCCCCGAGAGGGTTTGCGGAGCCAGGTCGGGGTAACCTGGGGCTAGAATGGTGGGAAGCCAGTCTGGGCCTCTCAGTGGAAAGAGGTGTCAAATGGTGGGGACACCTGCCTGGGGCGGGAAGCTAGGACTCTGAAGTCTGGTTCCCAGATCGGGACAAGTGTGCCTCTCAGCAGCCAGGATTCCCTTGTAGCCACTGACAGTACCCTCGTGGAGTGGAGGCAGGTGCCGTCGCCCGGCTGAGAGCAACTCTCCTACCTGCCACCTGCCCGCAGCACCCTCAGGCGTGGGGGAGCCAGGGACTTCCCGCGTGGAGGCCCGCCCCATGCTGGCCCGGGGAAGGCCGTGTGCGGAGCTCACCTTGGCCGTGGTGGGGATGCCCTCACCCTTGGGTTTCTGTTCCAGCTTCTTGGCCACTGACTTCTCCTCCTCAGGCTTCTCTGGGAGGCCCCTGGGTTGAGGAGACCAAGGAACACAAAGTGAAGGTCCAGCTAGAAAGTTCTTGAGGACGTGCTCAGCCTGGGGACACCCTCCGGGGACCCTGCACCAAGGGCTCAGGTAGCTCTGTGGAGGACGGGTCAGCGGTGGGCCCGGGCAAGGCCTCTGTGACGAGAGCGCCGACCGCCAGCTTACACGCATGGCCAAGTACAGCTCACCACCAGCCACGGGCAATGACTGCTGATGGGCGAGTGGGGGCTAGGTGGCTTTGCACCCAGGTCGGGGGGCGGAAGTTTGGTCCAAGACAAGGCCCAGGTCTTTGGAAAGTCTTAGGGCACGTGGGCACTCCACAGCTGGCCTCTCCTCCTCCCTCTCCCCTTCTTGCCTCCACCAGGAACGGACACTGGGGATGGGGGGTGGGGGGAACAGGTCTTTGTCTGGGACCACTCAGGGCAGCTGGTTCTCGAACCAGCCGCTTTGGCCCCACCTGGGAGCGTGCTGGAAATGCAGTCTCCACCCCATCCCAAGCTTCCTGATTCAGAATCTGCTTTTTGACAAGGTCCCCAGGCGACACACCCAGTGCGTTTCAGAAACTCTGTCCAGACCACACATCCTGCTTCTCCCGGAGGAGGGGCTCGGGCTATAGGTTCGATGACCAGCTCATGGATGGAGGCAATTAGAAAGGACCTGAGATGTCAACTCCACTTCACAGGTGAGATAACTGAGGCCCAGCAGAGGGAAATGACCGCCAAGATCTCGGGGACGCAGTGGCCGGCAGGGAGAATTCCTAGAACGCTCAGCAGGGCTCCGGGCCCGGCCTGCTGGCTCTGCCCCCACATTTCCGAGGCCTGTCTACACGCCGACTTGCCTCTCGTCCAGCCCCCAGGGACACCTCCCAGGACCTTAGCCCTCGCTGTGTCTGCTGGTCAAAGGCCTGCCCACTGGGCAGCTGTCACGGAGGCATGGTGTCTGCTCCTCAGGGGCCCAGGAGCCACTGCCCAGAGCTGCAGGCCACACAGCTGAGCACTGCAGGTCCCCCTGCCAAGGACGCAGCACTCACTTTGACATCTTCCGGCGTTTTCTCTCCTCAGCCTTGGCCTTCTGGGCAGAGGTCAGGCTCTCTGCCTCGGCCAGGTTGTCCACGGCAATGGCCAGGAAGACGTTGAGCAGAATGTCTGAGGGTGTCAGGCTAAGGAGCCTGAGCTTTGGGTGGAGGGGAGCCTCTGGCCGGCGCCCACCCTGCCCGCCTGCATCGGCAAGACTTCACCTCACTCCCTTGGTGGGGCCACTGGAGTCGCTCTTGCCAGAGCTACCCCCCAGGAAGGCATGGGCACAGGGACACAGACACACATCCAGGGGGGGCCTGCACAGGGTGCCCACGACGGGCCTGAATCCACCCGCATTGAACACCATCCATTTCCTGCCCTGGACTGACACCCACACACACACACACACCAGACTGTGTGGGGAGCCACTACGTCCTACACGGGAGAATCATGCTTGGCACCCATGAGCTCAAGGGACCAGGGTTCCCTCCCTCACTTATGCATAATATCAAGTTCCGTGGAGCAGACATCGGGACGTGGGCACTGCCCACCTCACCCTCCTGTCTCTTGCTCTGCCCAAGCTCACACTGTCTGGTACCTTCTTACTGCCTCCCAGCCTTCGGCCTTTGCAACAGGTATCCCACCATCTCCACTGCCCCTGCTCCAAGCCTTGTCCTTCCTCCCACCTGCTCCGGGCTCACCAGCCTTCCTGGATGAATGCCTCCCACCTGTAACCTGTCACCGTGGGCTCTCTAACCTCCCTGGTGGAAGGAATTATCCTCCAGTTACACCTGCACTTGCCATTTGCCGCGTCCTATCTCCCCCAGCTCCCCGTGAACCTGGGAGCCTGGCCAGGGGCACCCCGGCCCCTGTTTTAAGCCCATGTCCCAGCCCCCTCCCTACGCGTGCTGTGGACGGATACAGTTGCCACAGACGAAAAGGATGATGAAATAAATGCACACCAGCATGCCGGGGTAGGAGGGCCCCCCGTAGGCCAGGATTCCATTGTACATCACAGAGTTCCAGTCTTCACCTGTCAGGACCTGGGGGCAGGGAGCAAAGCTGGGCTCTCAGAGGGACTGAAGAGTCTTCGGCGGGGACTGCATGTCCCAAAGGTCCCTTCTAATGTGCCCATTCCTAGACCTTCCCTCTCTCCCTCCACGGCCAGGACAAAAGGCCCCTGCTCTCCTCTCTGCACCTCTTCCAATGAGCCAAAATCCTATCCGTGGTTTTCCAGGGCCAAGGAGTTTGACTGTCACCGTGGGGTCACTGCTACCCTGTGCTGTTTCGAACACTCAGGCTTCACTGTACCATCCCCACCCAGCCTACTGTCACTCCAGCCTCCAACAGACTGTGAAATGTCACATGCCTTTAAAGACATGTGTGGCCAGCCCACTGGCTGAATGGAAGACAGAGGACCCACGGATAGGACCAACTGGTTGTCACACACTTGTCCACTGTCCCAACGAGGGTGTCCCTCAGGGGTACTGGCTGCAGCGGACGGGAGCATTTCTCTACACTAAGGCAGCTCCTCCCAGGCGCCTCTTGGTGAGTCCCAGCCCTGCCCCCTTGGGTGGCACGGGGGCTGAGCCTCCCCAGGGCGAGATGGTCTGTGCTTCTTGGGGAGGCGCAGCCTTGGGGGGGACTCACGTTGTCTGGCTTTGTGCTCAGAGATAGGAGGGGCACACGGCAAAGAAAGCAAGCACCTGGCCTCCCAGCCACCCTGACCCCATTCATTCATGAGCTGTCACCCTACTGTGGGCCCGCCCTTTGCTGGCACCAGGGGCATGGGCACAGAGGACAAGCTGGACATAGTCCTAGCTCAGGAGTCTGGAGGACACAAGTAAGCAGTTGTCACATGGAAAGAAGCACAGGGGGCGCAAGCCGGCACAGGAACCTCGAACTCAAACCCGGAGATCCAAGGAGGCTTCCTGGAGGAGGTGGCGTCCACCCTGATCGGAAAGGACAGGCCTTGGGAGGGCACCTGCAGGGAGCGCACCTGGAAGACGCTGATGAGAGCCTGCGGGAAGTTGTCGAAGTTGCTGCGAGGCACCTCTGCGTCCTCGAAGTCGTACCTGCCCCCGAAGAGCTGCATGCCCAGCAGGGCGAAGATGACGATGAAGAGGAAGAGCAGCAGCAGCAGCGAGGCGATGGAGCGGATGGAGTTGAGCAGGGACGCCACCAGGTTGCTCAGCGACGTCCAGTACCTGAGGAGGCGGCCGCCAGGTGGAGAGGGGCCCTCCCACCGGTGTCCGTGGGGGGGGGACACGCCTGCATGTCCGCCCCCCACTCTTCCCTTCCTTCACAGCACGGCCCTCCATTTGTCATTTCACACTCGAAGTGGTTTCATGGCAACTTGCAGGACCCAGACCATGGGAGACGGGATGGGTGTGGACCCGCCCAAGTGTGCCGCCCAGGTGTGCCGCCCAGGTGTGATGCCCAGGTGTGCTGCCCAGGTGTGCCACCCAGGTGTGCCGCCCAGGTGTGCCGCCCAGGTGTGATGCCGAGGTGTGCCACCCAGGTGTGCCGCCCAGGTGTGATGCCCAGGTGTGCCGCCCAGGTGTGCCGCCCAGGTGTGATGTTCAGGTGTGCCGCCCAGGTGTGATGCCCAGGTGTGCCGCCCAGGTGTGATGCCCAGGTGTGCCGCCCAGGTGTGATGCCCAGGTGTGCCGCCCAGGTGTGCCGCCCAGGTGTGATGCCCAGGTGTGCCACCCAGGTGTGCCGCCCAGGTGTGCCGCCCAGGTGTGATGCCCAGGTGTGCCGCCCAGGTGTGATGCCCAGGTGTGCCGCCCAGGTGTGATGCCGAGGTGTGCCACCCAGGTGTGCCGCCCAGGTGTGATGCCCAGGTGTGCCGCCCAGGTGTGCCGCCCAGGTGTGATGTTCAGGTGTGCCGCCCAGGTGTGATGCCCAGGTGTGCCGCCCAGGTGTGCCGCCCACGTGTGCCGCCCAGGTGTGCCGCCCAGGGGTGCCGCCCAGGGGTGCCAGACCCGCCCGCCCTGCTCACTTGGTGACCTTGAAGAGCCTGAGGAGGCGAATGCAGCGCAGCACGGAGATGCCCAGGGGGCTCATGGCGCCCGAGGCCACGAGCAGGAGCTCCAGGAGACCGCTGCACACCACGAAGCAGTCGAAGCGGTTGAAGATGGACATGAAGTACTGGCGCAGGCCCAGCCCGTACATCTTCATCAGCATTTCGATGGTGAAGAGGGCCAGCAGCACCTGGTTGGCAACGTCTGGGGGACACGCGCAAGCTCAGGTCATGTCCCCTTTCCTGCCTCTGCGCCTGTGCCTGTCTGAGCCCTCCCCCCACTTCCGGGAGCCCCTCTCCACGTGTCCAAGCCATTGTCTGTTTCCTATTCTCAAAATCCAATGAACCCAGTGAATTTTTGCCCCTTGAAAGGACACTAATTAAGATTTCTAAAAGCTAAACAGCTCTACAGCTAAGAGGCCCTCCTCGTCACCCCACCAGTCACCAATCACTCCATGGGGTCGAATCCAATAGACATTTGACGCTCATTTTCCTGGCCTCCCGGAAGCACTGGGCACAGTGGACCAGACTCTTGCTTTTTCCCTGGCTTCTTGACACCACACCCTTCTGGGTTTCCTCTACTTCCACGTCTCCTCCACAGACGCCGTCTTCAGCTGGTCCCTGATGCTGGACTTGAGCTGTACCCTGTCCCCGGTGAGCTGGTGATGCCTTCTGAGACCATGCCTCCCACTGCCATCTCTGCCAATCCCTCCCAGACTTTAACTCTTCAACTCAGAACTTTCACTGAGTTCCAGGCCTATTTTGCCATCTGCCTCCTTTACAGCTCCATTCCCATGTCTCGAAGACACCTCAAACTCAACATGCCCAGGGCTAAGTCGATGGGTCTTGCCCATTCTCCCCATCCCTCAAAAGTACCTGGGAAGAGATGAACTCTCTTTCTCATCTCAGTAGGTGGCACTACCGTCCATTTATCTGCTCAGGTCAGGAACCTCAAACTCATGCCTGACTTCACTTGTTGGGCAGTGTTCACAGCTTGTCCACATTTGGTCACTGACAATGCATGGCACATTCAGAGGGCCCTCAACAAGATTGTTTGCATTGAATGGATTCACTGATGGATCGATGGATGGATGGATGGATGGATGGATGGATGGACGGATGGATGGATGAAGGATGGATGGGTGGATGGACAGATGGATGGATGAAGAATGGATGAAGGATGGATGGATGGATGAAGGATGGATGGATGGGTGGATGGACAGATGGATGGATGAAGGATGGATGAAGGATGGGTGGATGGATGGATGATGGATGGATGGATGGATGGATGGATGGATAAAGGATGGATGGATAAAGGATGGATAGATGAATAGATAATGGATGGATGGGTGGATGGATGGATGGTTACATGCATCTGATCTGTAGCATTGTTTCCCATCTCCTATTCACAGAAAAACATAGTCTTCTTTTCTAGCTATTTTCCTTTTTTAAAAAAAATATTTTCCATCATTTTAAACAAAGTGTGTATATCCTGTTCTCCTGTCTCCCGGAGATCGTGCCTGATAACTCTTCCTCACAGTGGCCCTGTTCCTGATTCAGTTTCAATCGTTTTGTTGTGAGCTCATCTCCAGGAAGCTCCTTTCCCAGAGGAATCCTGTAAACCTTGAGTTGAGAAACACCTTCAAGAATAGCTAATGCGTGCTTCTGCTGGGCCGCCGAGGGCTTTCCCTTGTCGGTCAGTAGTTTTCTATGTTTCGCTCAGCTCAGGAGCCCTCCCCCCTGAGGACAGTGCAAAGTGGACCTCACTGCTGTGCAGGGCCAGATGGGATCTGGGTTTTCCCTTCTTCCCAGAGCTTGTACTACAGCTGTGTCCACCCTCCTTCCCGGCCCAATGCGTGCTGAGATTTTGCTTCCCTTACATGGGAGCAGCCCTTCCACGGCCCTGGCTTTACACAGTGGTCAGTCCCAGTTTTCCACGTCACACGTGCCTGGACCCCATCTCGTGTCCCTGCACAGGCATTGAGCACTCAGTGCCATCTTTTAGGGTTTTGGGGGTAGGTCTGAAATGCTCCTGGAAGTCAGCTCGCGAGCTCTCTGCCCAGGTTTTCAGTCACCCAGAGACTTCCTTTTCTCTCCTTGGAATATTGTCATCACTTGGGCAGCATTGCTATGTGCTTGTCGTGTGGAGGACATTCAGTTTGATCACTGTGTTGGTGGAACTTTTGGTGGCTCCCTTTTTTCCTTACTCTGCTGCCTGTCACAGCCTGGAGCTCCACACACAGGGGACACCCACCGCCGGGGTGAGGCTGACTGATTTACTTGCCACCAAGACTCATCCTTCAAGAACTCAGGTCTGACCGTGTCATAGTCCCGCTTATGACTTTCCATTATCTTCTCACTGTAATCCTCCTCCTTATAGTTACTTCCTTTATCGCCCTCCCCAGAGTGACTTGACATTATTTATTAGCACCTGTCTTTGCCTCGGGCTAAGTGAGCTCATGAAGGCATGGTACTGTTAACTCTGTCTGCACCCTGAGGTCTTTCTCTGTGCCCTACATAGAGTATGTACCCAATAAACATTTGGTGAAACGGTGCTGTTTTGGGAGCAGAATTTCAACTTGGCAGCTTGAAGTTCTGAATTGCCAGCATTCTTCAGGTCTAGTGTCTGTAATGGGGATGATTTGCCCACACACCTGGGCGCACGTCTGGAGGTTTCCCAATGTGTTACTGTAACTGCCAGGAGGAGGAATATATCACCAGCCTGGAATGTCTAGAAAACAATGTCAGTTTCTAATTGACCACCTCTGCAAAACCCGAGGTGCCAGTGGCTGGCTCGGGCCATCAGCCAATCTGTCCTCTTCCTAGCCTGGCTCACCTTGCAAATGGGTCAACCAGAGAGGCTGGTTGTGGTGCTCAGAGGCGATGGACAGCGTGTTGAGGGCCACGATTAGTATCACCAGCCAGTAGAAGGTTCTGGTCTTGACCACGTCGTGGCACTTCCAGCGAAAGATACGGTTCCACTGCCTCCAGTGGCGGCTGAGGGCGGAAATGGAGCAGGAGGGGGGCAATGAGCTGCTTTACTCTGAGCCCCACCTGTCGGCTTTACTTCCGGACAGACTCTGGCCACACTGAGTCTGACCACCCCTCTCCCATCCAGCCACACGAGAGAGGCTGAGGGCACCAGCTGTGGAGCCAGGCTGAGCTATTAACACAATCTTGTCTCTTACTAGCTAAGTCCTTCCTCTTTCAAAGGACCATACAGTGATGCTAACCTCAGAGGGAACCAGAATTAATGGCACAGAACGTACAACACAGTGTCTGGCATGCAGTGGCTCCACACATTTTAATTTGAGTGAAGGCAACACTGGGAGGCCAAGTTTTGCCCATTATAAAAGCAATTCTTCAACAAATTAATGATATCTGGTGTTAGGGAGGGTGTGCGGCCAGGGCTCTTTCACAGTCAGTGCTGCTTTTTTGGAGAGCAATTTGGCAGCATTTACCAAGGTTTAAAATGCACACACCCTTTGAGCCTTTGAGCCAGCAAGTCCGGTTCGAGGGATCTGCCAGCAGAAATGTTCACACTTTCATACAACTGCTCCCTGTGCCGCCGCTGTTCGTATTGCCCCAACCTGGAAAGCCTAACTGAAACTATGTATCTAAGTATCCACACTGTGCGGTACTTAAAGATTACTAAGTATCCATACCATGAATAGTTTAAGTATTACTAAGTATCCACACTGTGGAATATTTTACATCAAAAGATATACCAAAAGTGGTGTGTGAGCTACATGGAGGAACCTTAAATGCACATTACCAAGTGACAGAAGTCAATCCGAGAAGGCTACTCACTGCATGATTCCTACTCTACGACCTGGAAAAGGCAAAACTATGCAGACAGTAGAAGGATCAGTGGTTCTTAGCAGTGGAAGGGTTGGGAAGGATGAGTAGGCAGAGCTCGGAGGATTTTTAGAGCAGCAAAATCTGTGTATGACACTATAATGATGGATACGTGTCATGATACATTTGTCCAAACCCGTAGAATGCGCAACACTGAGAGTGACCCTAATGTCAACTGTGGACTCTGGCTGATGACACGTCAATGTAGGCTCATCAGTGGTGACAAATGTACCACCTGGTGGGCATGTTGATGACGAGGAGATTGTGCATGTTTGGGGAAATTTCTGTACCTTCCACTCAATTTTGCCATAAACCTAAAACTGCTCTAAAAAAATGAAGTCTTGAAAAAGAAAGATGTGTATGTATAAGTATAAAGTTGCCCTCAATAGATAATTTTAAGGTAAAATGAAAGTCACTAGGTAATATGTATAACGCATTCATTTGTTCATCAAACATCTGGCGCGCCTCGTTGGGCACTGCTCTAGGCTCTGCAGTGACAATAGTTAATATAAATAACCCTGTCATGTAAAAAGCAAAAACAAAACCCAGAAAGCCTGGTGTGTGTGCGAGAGATGAAACCCTGGAAAAGCCTGGGAGGGACACTAATCCATTCCTATGGCCACCTCTGTAAAGGGCAGTGGGGCCTGCCTCCTGTCTTTGACGTGTTTCTCAGTTGTTTGATCTTTCAAAATCACAGTTGTATTTGCATTTGTAAAAGAAAGCAGCCAATCAAACAAACATACCCTCCTTTTGAGACAAAAGCATGGGCTGCCATTCTCCTTTCTGCAAAGCTCACTGGCTGCCTGTGTGGGGCACACACCTGCCCTTGTCCCCTGAAGAGGTTCCAGGACTAACTGCCCCACCAAGTCCACTCTGATCGGCGGGTAGCAGCCAGATGTGCTCCCTGCCCAGGCGGTGGTCTATGAACAGGTCACCTGCTCAGTGCCCTCCAACTGCACTAAGGGACTGGGAAAGTGACTCTAAAGCCACCTAGGAGGGAGGTCACTGGGTTCCAACACCATATCTCAGGGAGCCTGAGGCCGGGAGGACCCCAGAGAGAGGGGCAGATACTCACATGAACTGGATGATTTTGTTCAAACCCTCGATCTCATACAGACTCTCCGTGTCAGAGCCACCTTCGTCCAAAGACAGCTTTCCTGGGGAGAGAGAGAGAGAGACAGTGGGCCTGTCTTCTGGGCCCCCCTGTGCTGGACACAGCTGGAAAAGGGCCTGCTGACTGGACACACCTGTGACAGCAGGCCGTGGGTGGGCCTGGGTCCCTCTGCTTTCCTGAGGCCAGGCTCCCAGGAGCCCAAGGGGGAGGGCGGTGATGGACGGCAGTGCCTGGGCATGCCCGGCGCCGCCATTTTGAGCGGTAAGGTTTAGGCAAGTCGCTCACCCTCTCAGGGCCTCCTAGGTTTACTACGAGGGGCAGCTGGGAGGGGGGCATGCTGACCAGGGCCTGGGGTGCGAACCTTCTCGCAGATCGTCGACGTCCATGACCTCTCCCTGGGTGATCCAGCTCATGTAGCCGCGGAGATCCTCGTCCAGCTGCTGCTTCTCCCGGAGCTTCTGGAAGGTTCCCCTGGACTTGGCCTTCTCCCGCTCCTTGGTGAACTCCCTGTGAAGGAAAAGGGGCAGTGGGAGGAGGGGAGAACAGGGGGGTGGGGAAGGACTGCCTGCGGCTGGCTGTATCCCTCCTGGTGGCCTGGAGCCGCCTGGGGCCAGCCCTCCGCTGCCCTCCCCCTCCCTTTCCCCTGCCTCCCCTTCCTCCCCCTGCCCCTCTTCTCCCCCACTCCTCTCACCCCTCCTCCCAGCGCCCTTACCCGCTCAGGACACCCAGCACCAGGTTGAGGATGAAGAAGGACCCCAGCAGAATGAGGGTGACAAAGTAGATCCAGGGCCACTCATTCCCGATGGCATCGTTGACCTGGCCAGACGGAAATAAGAGTCCCCTCCCTGGGTCCCCACCCACCCACCCACCCTGGGGGACAATGAGAGAGGCCATCTGGTCCAAGGGAGGGCACTTTCTCTCCGGAAGACCTACGCCCTGAAGATAAAGGACCTCCCAGGGGGGCCTTGTGGGCTGCCTACCAGGCCCAGGTAAGACTCAACCATTTCACCCTTCACCCGCCCGCTGCCCTGGCCTGACTCACGAACACCATTTCCAGTTGGTGTCTTTACAACCAAGATTTTTCAAAGTAGAAGAAACAGTAAAAAGTCTTGGCCTGAGCTTGGCCAGCTCCTTCATGGACAAACCACTGCCTCTGAATATTATCCCATCTACCTAATGGGGATAAAGATGTACACTCCCTCTTAGAGCAGAGGTGAAATAACACGTGCAGCCCTTTCAAATGGTGAGCAATTTGCTCCCACAATAGATCACAAGAACTACTCATACTAATCCTTTATGTTTGCAAAGCACTTGACAGTGTTACACTGTTTCCCCACGGGCAGTGTCACACTTGGTTCTGGGATTGGAGCCAGGTGATTCGAGTAGACTTCTTCCATCTATTACTCATGAACTCCGTAACTGGGCAAGCTCTGAACCTCTCTGTGCCTCAGGTTCCCTATCTGTGAGATGGGAACAATGCTTTGCGTTGCGGGAGGATTAAATAAGAAATGCAACCTAGCTCTTAATAACATCAAATACATAATAGGCTCTACAACTAGACTGACAGTGTTGACTGCGCCAGCATTGTTGTAATTCAGTGCACCCCCCACTAACCATCACAGCTGCCCTGTGATGTGGGTAGAACCTATATTTTACAGACAAGGAAACTGGTACCTAATAACATGTATATAGGAAAGCAGTCTTGCCCAGTGGCAAAAAGGGAGACGCAAAGGGCCCCTCATCCCTCAAGAAATCTGACTCCAGGCCATCAGGAATGAGTCATCACAGCCAGGCTTAGGGACCAGTTAGGAACTGAGACCGGAGCCAGACCACGGAGCTACTGGCTTCCATTTCTCTACTGGTTGTGGGTCCTGCACAGACAGGCTGTACATTGGGGACTGCCCAAAGCATGCTGGGACACACACCTGGGGCGGGGGGGACATGCACCCTGTACAGGTTTCCGGGGGAGCGTAGCGAGAACAGTGGGTGACTCGGGTAGGTGACTGGCAGCCCCAGACCCAACCCCAGACAGCTGGGGCTGACGGGAGGTGACCGGGCAGGTGCGGGCCGACCCACCCAGTACAGCACATCGGTCCAGCCCTCCATGGTGATGCACTGGTACACGGTCAGCATGGAGAAGCCGAAGTTGTCAAAGTGGGTGACGCCGTGGTTGGGCCCCGGCCAGCCGCCCCGGCACTCGCTGCCGTTGATGGTGCACGGGCGGCCCGAGCCCGTCCTGGCACAGGGGGACGGCTTCTCGTTGTCCACGGTGGCCACGATGTCTGGAGGCGGGAGGCAGCGGGAGCATCGGACAGCAGGAGCCGGTGGACAACGATGGGAGAAAAGGCGTTAAAATCATTGATAGCAGATGGGAGCCGCTCTAGCTGGAGAGGGAAGGGCCGCAGGTGCAGAGGGCGCCTGGGGCCAACACCCTGCAATGGGTCCCCGTGGGCAGCAGGGAGCCAGCCCGGCGCTTGTTCACGGTCAGGTCAGCGACTCCCGGTGAGCCGTCCTAGGACCTCCCCGCGCCCCGCCCCCGGGCTCACCTAGGACCTCCCCGCGCCCCGCCCCCGGGCTCACCTAGGACCTCCCCGCGCCCCGCCCCCCGGGCTCACCTAGGACCTCCCCGCGCCCCGCCCCCCGGGCTCACCTAGGACCTCCCCGCGCCCCGCCCCCGGGCTCACCTAGGACCTCCCCTCGCCCCGCCCCCCGGGCTCACCTAGGACCTCCCCTCGCCCCGCCCCCCGGGCTCACCTAGGACCTCCCCTCGCCCCGCCCCCCGGGCTCACCTAGGACCTCCCCTCGCCCCGCCCCCCGGGCTCACCTAGGACCTCCCCTCGCCCCGCCCCCCGGGCTCACCTAGGACCTCCCCTCGCCCCGCCCCCCGGGCTCACCTAGGACCTCCCCTCGCCCCGCCCCCGGGCTCACCTAGGACCTCCCCGCGCCCCGCCCCCGGGCTCACCTAGGCCCTCCCCTCGCCCCGCCCCCCGGGCTCACCTGTCCCAATGAAGTAGCAGGTCTTGTGCATCTTGCCCTTAAAGAGCTCCAGCCCGATGATGGCGTAGATGGTGACCATGAAGAGGACCAGCAGGCCGATGTGGAGCAGCGGGAGCATGGCCTTGAAGATGGAGTTGAGGACCACCTGCAGACCTGGGGGCGGGGAGAGGGCGGCGCTCAGGACGCCCTCCCGGTGGTCCCACGGCCCTCCCGCCCTCCATATCCTGGGAAGACTGGGCCAGCAAGGTCAGAGGGGGACCCAGAACTGGGCCAGGGACCGGGTTGGGGGAGGGAGGGCTCTCAAGGTGCTGCCACCCACTGGGCACCCCCGACACCAGCCGGAGGGGGCGGAGCACGCGGAAGGCTCTCAGCGCCTTCACGTCCAGGCCGGCGCCTTTGCTGCTCATCGGGGCCGTGTGGCTTTGGATGACGTTCACCTGCTCCAGAATCACCGTGAAGACCCTGGAGTGGGGAGGGGGACAGAAGAGGGCCGGGCGGTCAGATAGCCACTGTCCTGGTGCTCTGGGACCTTGTGTCCCTTCTGTGCTCAGGAGACCTGTGCAAAGTCCTGGAGGAGAGATGGCGAACGGGCGTGTTCAGCTGCTAACTCTGGTCCGGTGATGCCTGCGGGAGGATTTTATCAGAAAAGGTGCTGAGGCCACGGTCAGACGCAAGGAAGACTAGATCCATCAGTGACTCCGAGGGGACGGCGGGATGCGTGTGTCACACGTGTCCCCGCGGGGGGCAGCCCCTCACGCAGTGGGGACCCCGGCAGGAAGCCACGAGCTGCACTGCCCGCTCACCTCCTCCTCAATTCACTCAAGTTCCCGTCACCCTTTGAAGTCCATGTCACGTCTTTTCTTATGAACCGGCCATTTGACGACACATTCTATGTGAAACAACCATACTCTGTGCGGGACTGTTTCCTGACCCTGGTGTTCTCTGTACATTTGGCCTCTACACAGAGGCTTTCTCACAGAATTCTTCTGTTTTCCCTCTGGGCCCAAACAGTACCGGGGAGCTAGTAAATAAATGACAGAATAGTTACTGAAGTGAAGGATGGCACAGCGTCCTTCAGACTTCCTTTGTCTGAATCCTGGCACTGCCACCAGCTAGCTGTGTGACGCCAGGCAAGTTGCTTGATTTCTCTGAGCCTTAGCTTCCTTACGTGGAGAAAAGAAGAGAATTGTTGGGAGAATTAAATGTTTCATGTAAAGCACAGAGTAAGTGCTTGATAAATGCTGCTGTTGTAAGAATGTGGTGGTTATTGAATGTTGTGTATGGACTAAACTGTGTGTCCCCGCACCCAATCCATGTGTTGAAGTCCCAACCCTCGGGACTTCGGAAGGTGACAGTGTTTGGGGACAGGGTCGTCAAAGGGCTGAGTTCAGTGCAGCTGTTAGACTGGGCCCTGATTGAACCTGGTTTCCTAAAAGCAGGGGGAGTTTGGAGCCACAGAGAAACACCAGGGTGTGTGTGCACAGGGGACGGACCCTGTGAGGACACAGGAGAGGGTGGCCATTGCAACCCAAGGAAGGAGGCCTCAGCAGAAACCAAACCTGCTGGCACCTTGATCTCGGACTTCCAGCCTCCAGAACTGGGAGGAAATAGATTTCTGTTGTTTAAGCCGCCCCGTCCGAGGTGCTTTGTTAGGGCAGCTCGAGCTGTCTGTCTTGGGTTACTAAATGTCCATTTTTGTGACCCCAAATAGCAGGTGCTTGGTACAGGTGGGAATAAATAGGTGAGAAACGTGGAGGAGTGGGTGGCTGCTGGAAGCACGCACGGCCGTTCCAGTTTTGTGTAATAGAAAAGAATAAAGGAACCGCCAGTGCCTCGCAGGGGAGGGGTGTGACCTCCCCCAACACCGGCCTGGGGCACCCTTGCGGGGCTGGCCCCCAATAGGAGCTGCTTCCCGGCCCAGTGCAGGCTCCACCCTGCCTCTGGGAGGCCGGGGGTGGAGGCTGTGGGCACCAGTGCTCAGAGAGCCCCTCTGACCTTGACGCCCCCCCTTGGGCCTCACCCCAGGAAGACAATGATGAAGTCCAGCACGTTCCAGCCGCTGCGCAGGTAAGCGTCCTGGTGGAACAGGAAGCCGTAGGCAATGATCTTCATGGCGGCTTCAATGGAGAAGACGATGAGGAAGAAATACTCCAGTTTCTCCTGTGGGAGGAAGTGCAGTCACGCCTCTCCTCTGCCCGCCGCACCCCTGCCGCGCCCTGGCTCCAGCAGTGCAGGCACACCGTTCCTCACCCCACTCAGGACTGTGGCACCTGCTGCCCCTCTGCCCACCTCCTGGGCGGCCACCTGCTACCATCTGAACCACTGCTGCCTGTCACAATCCTCCTCCCGCTGTGCACTGATCCCCGGCTAAAACTACCACCACATTTTTATCTTCTCCGTTTTCTATCTTACCCACTAGCACATAAGCTCCATGAAGTGTGGGTGTTTTTATTCATTTTGCTACCTATTACTCTTCTTCTGGGGCCTGCAATTGGATGAATAAGTGACCAGGCTGGGCGATCCCCAGAATGCAGGTCTCAGGGGTTGACTCCTCGCAGCACCCCAAGGACTGATGTAGGAATTGGGGGTGTTTCTCAGCGCTCTGGCTGCTCAGCGTCTTGCCTCACTTCCTGTTTCTGTAACCTCCCCTGCCCATCCCTCGGCCCACACCAGCTGCCCACAGGCGGCCACCTGAGGGCACCAGCATTACTCTGCAGGGTGAGGGGAACCAGGCTTCCCTGTGCATGGAGGAGCCCTCAAGGCAGAGGCCGAGGGTTTCAGCCTCACCCCTCCCTGCTGAAGGCCCTGCCGACTGCTCCAGGTCCTTCCCTTGTAGCCCACCCCTCTGTCACCCCACCTGGTACCCTCCCCGCTCCTCTGGGTCCAGGAGAAACCAATCCCTGTCGGGACTCCAGACTGCAGCTCTGCACCCCAGGGCTCACCAGATGAGCCCGGTCTCTGGGTGTGTGTCCAGCCTGCTGCCTGGACACCGCACAGCTGTAGGGCGTGGACAGAGAATTTGACCAGCACCCTCTGGAATTGATGACAAGGGGGGGTCTGTGTCCACGAGCTAAGCCCGCCCCTACCGTCAGCTCTGCACGCCCACCCAGGACCATCAGCTCTGCAGGCCCACCCAGGACCGTCAGCTCTGCAGGCCCACCCAGGACCGTCAGCTCTGCAGGCCCACCCAGGACCGTCAGCTCTGCAGGCCCACCCAGGACCGTCAGCTCTGCAGGCCCACCCAGGACCGTCAGCTCTGCAGGCCCACCCAGGACCGTCAGCTCTGCAGGCCCACCCAGGACCGTCAGCTCTGCACGCCCACCCAGGACCGTCAGCTCTGCCGGCCCACCCAGGACCGTCAGCTCTGCCGGCCCACCCAGGACCGTCAGCTCTGCCGGCCCACCCAGGACCGTCAGCTCTGCCGGCCCACCCAGGACCGTCAGCTCTGCCGGCCCACCCAGGACCGTCAGCTCTGCCGGCCCACCCAGGACCGTCAGCTCTGCCGGCCCACCCAGGACCGTCAGCTCTGCACGCCCACCCAGGACCGTCAGCTCTGCACGCCCACCCAGGACCGTCAGCTCTGCACGCCCACCCAGGACCGTCAGCTCTGCAGGCCCACCCAGGACCGTCAGCTCTGCCGGCCCACCCAGGACCGTCAGCTCTGCCGGCCCACCCAGGACCGTCAGCTCTGCCGGCCCACCCAGGACCGTCAGCTCTGCCGGCCCACCCAGGACCGTCAGCTCTGCACGCCCACCCAGGACCGTCAGCTCTGCAGGCCCACCCAGGACCGTCAGCTCTGCAGGCCCACCCAGGACCGTCAGCTCTGCACGCCCACCCAGGACCGTCAGCTCTGCACGCCCACCCAGGACCGCACACCCGGCCCAGGGCCCGCCATGCACACAGTGCAGACTCCGAGCTCTAATTCAGGGGGATGGCCACCCATCAATGATTTGGCAGGGAACTTATTTTCACTTCCAAGTGGGTAGGTGTGGGAGGCAAGGGGCAAGGTCTCCCAGTGGGTCACCAAGGTGGACATGGTCCCAGAATCCTCCAAACTTGTTATGCAGACAATTCTCCTGAAAGCATCATTTCCCATTCTGTAAGAGCGGAATCCATAGTCGCTGCAACCCCAAGGGCAAGGCAGGAGTGGGGTAGAGCGGAGGGACAACGGGGCCCAAAATAGTGGCTGTGCTGACAGGCCTGGCGGCCAGCCACTTGCCCGGAGAGCTGCCCACACCTGCTGGCCCCTGTCCCTGAGCCAGCCTGTGCAGGGCGCGGGCTGAGGAGGGGTCGCTCAGGTCCCCAGGCCCTATGGCTTCATGGCCCTGCGCGATGGGGTCGGCAGCGTTCCCGGCGAGCCAGCCTGCTGTCCAGGGCCCTGGGCTCTGTCTCCATGGCCACCTCAGCCCCCAGGTTTGGAATATGACCCGCTGAGGCGTGAGGAAAGTGGCTATATTTAGCCCAAGGAACTCTCACCCCAAAGACATGATCTCAGCGGTTCTGTCTTGCCTTCCACTCCCCCGCAGGGCCCGCACTGGCCCTCTGTCACACATGCAGGGCTTTCCAGACGAGGGAGACAGTGGAGCTGAAAGTCATGGGGTTCTGAACACTTGGGGTGGAGGTGAAGGGGCCAGGGCTGGGAGATGGGGGCTGCCTTGGGTTCCAACGGTCACAATAGCCAAGGTTTATGAAGCATCTGTTAGTTCAGCCACATACGTACACTCAATCCTCACACGACCCCAGGAAGGGAGGAAGTCTGCCCCTCATTCCACAGATGAGCAACTGAGGCACACAGAAGTTTAGTAATTTCTCCAGGATCACACAGCTGCTAAGTACTGTTTCCCTGAAAATAAGACCTAACCGGAAAATAAGCCCTACCACGATCTTTCGGGATGCCATCCCCTGAACATAAGCCCTAATGCGTCTTTTGGAGCAAAAATTAATATAAGACCTGGTCTTATTTTCGGAGAAACACAGTAGCAGAACCTCATGTGAATCCAGACAGAATTTAGGATCATGGTCTCAGCCACCTTGTCCTGTCGGGGGAGGGCGGGAAGCATGGCAGACTGGGACATCTGGGGGGCCTTGTCAGATCCTGCCCCCACCCCACCCAGGCCTGTTATTGCCCCCCACCTCCCAGACTTGGGCTGAGCTGCGAGTGCAGGGCAAGCCGAGAAAGAAAGGGATGAATCTGAGTGTGCAGGCGGGACACGATACGGGCACTCACTGATTCAGCAATTCTGAGGGGAGACACTAGCCCCTTGTGCACAGATGAGGGGCGCACAGAGGGTAGGAAGCTGCCGGCAAAAGGCCAGCTCAGGCGGGTGGGTCTGATTTCAAAACCCGAGCTTCCCCATGACTTCCCAAAGACAGCACAATCGGACAAAGCACCCGGGGTTTCTCAAAGGCTTTCCTCATTCATTCTCAGTGTCGCAGCCCCTTGCCCTGGAGAAAGGGGCGGGGACACTAAGGCTCCAGCTGGGAGCTGGTGCCTGCAGCAGGGAGGCAGGCCAAGGTGGGGCCTTCATTTCGTTTTCCAGACCCTGGTAGGGTGGCCCAGGCTCCCTGCCTGTGCCCTGAAGGTCTTGGCTCTCTGAGGGGCAAGGCCAGAGTTGGGGTCCTTCTGAGATGAGGTGGAGGGGGCTGTCAGCCACAGCAGTCTATGGGGACATTCCTGACCCTATAAAAAGACAACCATCCTGGATGCCAGAGGCTCGGGCTGCAGCCTCGCAAGGACTGCAGCAACCTGAGCCCCAGGAATGTCCCAGGGGCCTGGCCTCCTCTGCTGACAGCAGAGAGGCAGGCACCACTTGGGAGGCCAGGCAGGGGCTGGCCCACCCCCCATAGGGCAGCGCCAAGGCCCATCTCACTGCTGCTACCAAAAATCATCAAGAACTTGGAAGTTAAGCAAAGGGAGGCACCCCGGCCTTGCTACGTCATGTCAGACCCTGGTCCAGCGTAACGTAGTCACTGACTTCATGAGGTTTGTCAGCCACAGCCCTGTTCATATGTCTTTGTGGGTGGGAGGGGGGCGTCCTGAGCACTGCACCCTGGTCTCGACCCTCTGGATGCCAGCAGCACATGCTCTGCCCACCAGCTGGCCCGGGGTTGTCTCTCACCCTCAGCTAGAAGCTGGCTGTGCGACCTACCAGAAAGGGTCCCTCACTGATCTCTGATAGCCCACCCAGCTCTGACCTCCGAGGTGATATTGTTGCTTTGGGAAGGTTGCTGCCAGGCTTTCCTTTCCCTGGAGCTCATCGTCTTGTCTGCACAAGTTCCAGACCTGACCCAAGCCCACAGGCTGGGGCAAAGCACACCGACACTCGGAATTGCTGAGGGCGGCTATTCTTTTGTTTGTTTCTTATTAAACTTATTGGGGTGACATTGGTTAATAAAATCATAGAGGTTTCAAGGGCAGCTGTTCTGTTTCAAGACGGAAGACAACAGACCCACTGCGGTGTCACTTAATCCCGCCGGGAGAGCAGTTTCTCTCCAAACTTGGTGAGGAGTTGAAATGGAACCAGTACCCCAAATTGCAAACCTGAGGGTAGGGGACCCAGAGCCCTCCCAGACTCAGGACCTGTGAACTGGGCGTGCTGTAAAAGCCTGGGGCTCTGACACACGTCTCCCTGTAGGTTAATCCCGCTCCTGCCACACTCGGGAGCTCAGTTTCCCCGCTCACGGCCAAGCAAACAGAGCGTCCCAGCTTCTCCCCAACTTGAGACAGATTCCCCTAGAAATGGGCACAAGGAAGGGCAGAAATAACACCTTTATCTCTGGTGCTGGACGCTGCCCACCCCTGCAGGGTAAGTGCAGGAAAACAGCCACCGAGATGTGGGTCCATTGTCCGGTCCCCTCGCCAGCCTGGACCACACGCCTAAGGCCACCGTGTCAAGGGGCTTCCCCAGAAATCCTCCTACTGTCACAACGTTGGCAGCGCCGCCTTACAGGGTGGGGCTGAGTCACAGAGGCCTGAGTCTGAGACCCTCTGAGAAGACACCTGGGGGGTGACCCTGGGCCAGGTAACCCAGCTCTCTGAGCCTCAGTTTCCCATCTTATAATGTTTCCTACCTCACAGCAGCAGTTATGGGGACAAAAGTAGACAACAATGTAAAATATTTAGCACAGAATCTGGCATCTAATAAGCACTTAATAAATGGGAGGCATTTTTATTGCTATCTAGCTGTTGGGTAAGTACTAAGTAAGTACTAAGTAAGCCTCAGTTTTCTCTCCTACAGAACAATGAGGTTGGGAGGAGGTGGGACACCCCAAGTCTGGACAGTCTCTTCCAGCTCCGGCTGTTATGGTTCTTTCGTGTGGTGTGGGTGGACAGGGAGGAGACAGGGGCACAGAGCCCTACAGGTGTCCTGTGCTGGGAATCCTGGATGGAACCCTCCGAGGAAGTCAATCGGGCTCTTCTGGATCTGACCCAGGAGGGGAACTAGGCGTTCAGCACTCATCACACACTGGCTGACGTCCTCAGCCTCAGTTTCCACACCTGTCAGGGGGGACTGCTCTATGGGGCTGGGCAGAGGATCCAGGAGTTTCGTCTGCGAAGGGGCTGAGCCCAGCGAGCACGCCCACAGGGCTGGCTGGCAGTGTCACAGAATCTAGAAGGGGCAGCCCTGAGGGTGGTTTGGGGGGTCTGTATCCTCAGACAAAGCTCCAGCATCGTCCTCCAGCACACAGCCCACCCAGGGGGCCTCCCCCGATGGCCGCAGGCCCGCGGGACGGGGCGGGGAGGCCATCTTACCAGGCCGACGTTCAGGGCATTGTTGTCGTCCTCTGGCATGGGCAGGTACACGGCCAGTGCCACGCAGTTGGCAAAGATGGTCAGCAAGATGATTGTCTCGAAGGGTCTGGGGCCAGGGTTAAGGAGAGCCCTCGAGTGCAGCATGGGGTGTGCAGGGTGAAGGGGCAGAGGGCCTGAGGGTCAGTCTGGACAGTGACGATAACACCCAGCTGAGGGGCCCTCCTCCTGCAGGCTGTGGCGGGGCCAGGCTCTGCTCAGGAGCAGTGGCTTCCACTCAGATGCTTGGAGACCCTGCCGTTCCGGTTCCCAGCTGGGGCTCCTCATTTAAGGGCCAAGGAGTCTAAGGCTCCACTCCAAGGTCCTGTCTCCCTCCCAAGAAGCTGTGACTTTCTGAGATTCTAGTCAGACAACCTGGGGGGCTCGTTCGGAGAAATGGGCCAAAGGGGGATAGGCTAGGTGCCCATGAAGCAGGACTGAGGAAGGGACAGTGTGGGGTGAAACCTGAACCTCAGAGCCTGAGTGAGGAATGGATGACCCCCGATTGTCAGCACCCCCTCCAAGACACACCCAGCCTCCACAGCCACCTTCCAGAGGCACCCAGGCCCATTCCTTTCCTGCTCTGCTGGTGAGCAGCATGGCTGACCAGAGGCTGGCCCGTCAGAAAGCCTGGGAAGCAGCTGAGGGAAAGGAAGGGAAGGCGGGTGGAGGGGAGGGAGGCATGCGTGGAGACGGGCGTGGGTGAGAACCCCGTTCCCCAGGCGGCCACAGGGGCAGAGGCCTGGAGGAGAGTCCCCTGAAAACCTGACCTCACAGTAGGCAGCTGGCGAGGCAGCTGTGGGCTCAGGGCTGACTCCCACCCTAAGGATTCCAACTTGGTCCCACGTTTTTCTTGTCTTTGCAGTTACCCCTTCTTGGGAACAGCTGGCAGGAGTCGGGTCTCCCAGGGCCCTTCAGAAGTATTTCAAATATTCCTGACCATCTCTTTCAGAACCCACTTGACGTGGGCCTTCCCTCAGCCTGTATCTCCTTTCCCCAAGTAACCCAGAGATTTCCATCGTCTTCCTCCCAGAGCTGACGCAGACGTAGGAAGGGGTTTCGAGTGGGGCCTGCGTTAAGATCACCGGGCCTGCCCTGCCTGAGTCTGGGCCTCTCACAGCAGGGTTTCATCCAGGCCTGTTTCCTCCCCGCCCCCAGCTGGGCTCATCTCGCTCCACTGTCCCGCCTCCCATCCAGGGGGAGGGTTTTCTTGCAGAGCCCACCCACCACTTTGTTCTCCCTCATCCCATATCAAAATGAGCCTATTGCTTCAAAAGCCTGAGGGGAGCCTCACTATGATGGTGTGGGCCCAGGTACAGCTGCCAGCAGCTCCCAGACACAGCCCGGCCTTGCCCCCCTGATGGTCAGCAGGTACCTCTGGTGGAGCCCGGACCCAGCCGCACACTCAGGCCAGGGAGCTCCCCAGCTCCTCCTACCCCCCCACCCACGGCTGGGGCCTTCCTGCCCCCACGCTCCTCTGAGGCAGTCACCCCATCTCCAAGACCCTCTCCATGGCCTCCCTCTCCCACGTTGCACGCGGGCCCAGAGGATACTTCCATTCCACGATGCTGATGCAGGCTTTCCTCAGCGGGTTCTGGAGGGTCAGGCACAGCAAGGCCCGGGGCGGCCGTGGCAGAATCTCCGGGACAGGCTTCTTGGGCTGTTTCTTCCTCAGACTGTCGTCCTGTGGGGAGGGCGGCTCCATGTTCCCCGGCAGCCCGGCTCCTGCTCCCCACCCACTGCCCTCTCCTGTGTCCTCTGTGCCCTTGCCTTGGGGACTGGGCTGCTGAGTCTGAAGGGCCAGAGCTGGGCCAGGGGGTGGGGCCGGTGGATTACTCTCCCTGGTCCCGGCGAGTAAAATTAGCCTCTCACTCACTGGGCTGCCTGTGCCCCTGAGGCCAGGCAGCTGTCATTTTTTCCCAGCCTAGCCGGTGACATCCCAATATGTCCCAGGAGGGTGGGGGTGGCAGTAGCGGAATGGCATGCAGGCCTGGAATGGGCAGTAGGAGACAGGATGGAAGGTTTCACGGCTGGGGGAGAGCGGCTCCGGGGGGGCAGACCTCCGAGATGGCGCCTATGGCACGGCTACTTTCCCCTCCCCCAGCCCCATGACATTGTCCAGAAAAGGTGCTGGGTGGCCCCGATCCATAGCCACCTCCCACCGCAGTACCTGCAGCTATCAGGCCAGAACTCCTCCCCATGCCACAGTGAACCCCTGTACACGGGGGTGGAGACCCCCAGAAGAACCTGGAATGCACCCCCCTTGGGGACACTGCACCTGCCACTCTGAGCAGCGACTGCTTTGTACTCCCTGCCCCCTAATTCTGAGGGTCCAGTGCTTTCTCCCTGGGACTCGGGCCCCTCCCACACTGTCCCTGGATGTCATATGCTGAGCTCCGTAAATGCTAGTTGACTGTAAGGGCTAACAGGACACCTTACCCAGCTCGCCATAAGTGCGGGCCAACATTACCCAGGAATCACACAACTCAACAAATCTTTTATTTGGGCGCTTGGCACAGATGGCGCCACTGTACCCATACGGTCCTGCCGCCCACAGAGGCGCACAGGATGAGGTGGGAACACGCAGTCCTCACCCAAACAGGGGAAAAAACGAGGAAAAGGCCACGGGGGGGAGAGGGGCAGCGGGGTGACCGCCCTCCATCACGGACCCGGGGGTGCCACCAGAGGGCGCCGCCAGAGCGCACACAACGCCTCTTTCCAAATCCGCGGGTCCGTCCCGGCCGTTGCCTGCAGGAGGCCGCCTCCTCGTCCCGCCCTGGGCTCCTCTCGCGGGGGCGGGCGGAGGGGCGGGGGGCACACTCCCCAAGAGGCCGTCGGGAGGTGAGGCCAGCGCGCGGAGGTCCCGGCGGTGCGCGCCCCGAACACAGCGCGGCTGGCCTTCTGGGGACCCGCAGACCAAGGGCTGCGCACGTGGCACGGAGGCCGCGCAGGGCACGGCCGCCCGCGGTGCACAACCAGAGGCGGGGCCTCCGCGTTCCCCGCGCGGGGCCGGGGCCGAAGCTGATTCGGAGCCAGACCCCCCAGGTGACCGTCCTGGCCAGCCTTCCGGCGACCTGCAGGGCGCGGCACGCGCTGGAGTGTCCCCCAGGGCCTGCGCCCCGCTGCACCCGGATGTACTGGCCACTGGCAACGCTTGCCCTGCACGTCCGCGCAGGTGGCAGGGAGGAGGCCGGCGGTGGCCGGGGAAGGACGGTCGCAGACGTGGAGCGCCGCGCACCCCTGAGTGTCCCGGCCCGCGCCGCCCCGCAGTGACCCGAGGCGCTGTCGCAGTGGCGCGTCCCTGCGCAGGCGGGTCACTGGCTGGACTCCTCCGACTCCAGGCCGGGCGAGGAGGAGACGCGGGGGTCCTCCGGCGGCGGGGCGTCGCCGGGGCGTTCAGCCCGGGGACCGTCGGGGGCGGCGCGCAGCAGCTCCTGCAGGTGCCGGATGTAGCGGATGGCGGCGCGCAGCGTCTCCACCTTGCTCAGCCGCCGCTCGACCAGCGCGCCCGGCAGGTGGCCTCGGAGGCGCGCGTAGCCCTCGTTGACACAGCGCACGCGCTGCCGCTCGCGCTCGTTGCGCTTCTGGATGAAAGCTGGCTCGAAGGGGCCGTCGTAGCCCCCAAGGGCTCCCGGCCCGGGCGCGCAGGGGAACAGGCCGGCGTAGGCGGCGGCTGGGCCCGGGAACAGCAAGAAGGGCATGGCGCCCGAGGGCTCCGCTGGCAGGGGCGCTGGCCCGGAGGGGGGCGCGGCGCCCAACTGCATGCCACAGGGGTGCACCGTGGATCCCCGGTCCACCAGCCCCCGGCAGAAGTGACCGTTCATGGTGCCACGGGGGGCTGCTCCCAGAGGCAGGCCCTCCCTGAATCCCGCCTGCTCGGGGTCTGCACGTCCCCACCACGGGGACGAGTCACATCGCCAGCAGCAGCTCTGGGGTTCCAGGACTGGTTAGGGCTTCTCTTCACTCTTTGAGCTGGCTCCTGCCGCTCCCCTAACGCGCGCCATCGCTCCGGATTCGGGTGGCTCCAGGCAGAGGCTCGGCGCAAGCAGGACTCCGGGCCAGTGACCTCATCCGTCGGCCATGCCAACGCGACACACCTGGCAGCGCCTCGCCTGCAGCCCCGCGAGGGCGCCTCCCGCGGGCGCTAACCGTGAGGCTCGGTGCTGGGGCCACGGTGCCTGGGCCTCGTTCCTCACGGCCTTGGGGACCCCAGGCCGCCTGGGGGGTCAGCAACTGCCCTTCCAGCTCCGCAGAGGGTCCCCAGGAACGTTTCTAAAGAAGAGGAGAGAGGACATATGGGTTAGGAAAGGCCTGGTATGGTGGCCCCTGTGTCACCTCCAGCCCCACACCGGACTGTAGGTGTGGTGAGGGGAGGCCGCGTGCCTGCTGGGGCCACCATACAACACGCCAGAGCAGGGCTCCAATCCCACGTTCCCCCTTCCTGGTTGGACTGCCTCCGAGTGGTGTTTCCACACAGGAAGAGAATTAAAACACCCCTCACAGGACATTAATAATATGTGAGAACCAAATGAGAAAAAATATACCCCAAGCCACTCCTGGGCCTGGCTTAGGAACAGCGCGGGTGATGTCATTTTCCTTGAGTGGGGATGAGTCTTATCACTGATATCTTTCTGGATCTGCCATCCAAGGAGCTCAGAGACCAATCATTGGGTCAGCAGAAGAAATGCAGTGGTGACCACAGCCCGCCAAGGGGTCTCACGCTCCACTGGAGGACACTCATCTTTGATTCCAAGAACCTGGGGTGTTGGGATGTTCACGGCCTTCTCTCTGCCCGGTGGAGAGGCAGGACCGGAGCACACGGGTCCAGGACACACCTCTCACAGCACCCTGGCTTCTCCTCGGGGGCACTGCACCGGAGCGTGCGTGCCTGTGCGGCTGGGCCCAGAGCCTGGCCCGCCCCGGGCGCGTGAAGACGCTCTCAGGTACTGACTGAATAAGCGAGAGAGGACTGGGCCGCACGGGCAGCCTGCCTTACACACAGCCCTGCCCAGACTCGAGGAAGCGGCTATTTCAGAGGTCACTGGCCTGTGTTGAATGGAAATGCCACCAACCCTCATCAGCATGGGCTTACCAGGTCTACGCAGGTGCCATTTCCTCTAGGAATTCTCTCTGACCCTGCTTCCCTCTCTTGTGCGTGTCCATGATGTCCTGCAGAGGCCATCTGAGCACTTGTCACACTGCTGTTACTGTCCCCTCATGATGAAAACCTGAGATTCACTGACTGGGGGGTGGGCAAGTGGGCAGTGACGGACAGCTGGACTCCTGGGGCACTGGGCCAGGCCTCTCCACGGGACAGAAGGGGCCAGCTCTCTCCCGACGGAGAGGCTGGTCACAGGCTCATTCCCAACCGTCTCCTTCTGCACCTCCTGGCTTTGTCCTTTTCCTGTCCCCGAGGCCGGTCCCAGCTAGCTCTGCCCAGTGATTCTGACACCATGGGGACTCACTCTGCTTTCAAGAGTGGAAGCAAGTGTGTGAAACATCGGGACAGACTCCCCTGCTCGACAGCCTTCGAGGGCTCCCCACTACGGTCCAAGGAAGGTTCTGGAAAATCTCTTCAAACAGGGTCTCAGTTCCATCAGACCCAGGACACACAAAGTGTCCTGACCTTCCCCCTGGGCTCCCACTGACCTGACTGGCCCGCGCCCTCTCCACACCTCTGCTCCCCCAGTCCTGCCCTGGCGGGGTGCCAGAGCCCCAGCTTTGCAGCTCCCAGCGGGGGCTTTCCAGGTTGTGCGTCTCAAGCCTTGGGCCAGATTGGAGGCCACCAGAGGGCGCAGCTTCCACTCAGGAGTGACGGCCCTCAGTGCCTCCCCCAGTGCTGGGCACGTCACGGGTGCTCACAATTATTCACTAGGAATGCTTGGTTTTGTTTTGTTGGGTTTTTTGTAAAAATATGGGATTCAGACTGTACTCCCCGCATAATCCCTATTTATAGTTGACTTAATTATTTAAATTTGATTTGATGGAGGTCTGAAGCTTTTAGCTAATGACAATTTTAATAAATACAACTTAATATTATTTGTGTGGATTCCATTTTCAAAACTTATTTATTTCCCACACCTACTCATCAGAGCGGCCAACTATCATTCATGACGCATGAAGCACGGGGCCCTGACAGCCCATCTGACTGCTACACCTTTCTCGTGAGGAGGTACTGAGGTCAGCCAGCTTTACAGGTGGGGACAGAGGCTCCTGAAGGTTAGGTTACGGGCCGAGGCCCACAGGTAGGAAGCAGCACACGGGAACCAAGCGCTCGGTCTTTCCCCCTTCGTCCCCCAGTGCCCTCTTTGTGTCCTCACATGTGAACCAAAAGCTCAGCGGGGCTTGCACTGACCTAACAAACGTGTCCTGTTCAATGAGGGGGTGTCCCCCGCAGGTTCAAGGCGTCTGCTGTCGCTGAGTGGCTGCTCTGGGGGGACAGGTCCCAGGTCACCTTGGCGCATGGGAAGAGAACGCCCCCCATATGATGTTCTCAGAAGGGCGGCCGTGGGGCTCTGCGGTGGGAAAGCAAGAATAGGGTGTCCTCAGACTGAGTCCAGCACCACGAGCTGCACCCCCGCCAACTTGATGAGGAGCTCCCTTGCCTGAGCTCAGGAAACGCAGGACCCTCCCACTCAGAAGCCTGGCAAAAGCCGGTCCCTCCTCGGGTCGCCTGACTGGGCAGCACCGCTGGTCAGCAGCGCCACCGTGAGGCCCTGAGAAGCAATGGCAGCAGCAGGTTGCTGGAATTCCCCGTGGGGACCTCAGGCCTGTGGACGTCTGAACCCTCCGTTAAAACTCCCCTTGGGGACGGTGGGAGTCCCAGGTCTTCTGGGAAATTCGGGTGTTACTGAGTTCAGGTGTCACGGAGTTACTGGTCGCTGGTACTGTCAGCGAGGCAGGGGCAGCCTTGGGAAGAGCTCCCAGAGGCTCTGAGGTCCTTGGATGGGGCTGTGAACGACCTCAGACAGCATGTGCCACCTCCGGCTTGCACAGGACACAGCGCTGCTGCCATGTCCAGCGGCTTCCCACAGCCACACAGTCCTGGAAGCAGCCCAAGAGGACGTTTCCGTACACAAGGGCCTGATCTCAAGTCTGAGGGAACAGTGGAGCCAAACCCCCAGTTCTCTAAGTCAGCTGAGTGTTCAGTGTCCGTCCTGCCACCATCAGTGCACCCAGCACCATCCCCAGAGGCCCCCTGGAAGCGGCTGTGGCTGGGCTCACAGAGAACCAGCTGGAAGCAGTCCCCATCCGGTGGGGACAGTGCCCCCCACACACCTCGCGCTCTCCTGCCTGCACGCTCACAGCTGTCATCACAGCCCCGGCTGTCAGCACTGATGAGGTCCCCACCTTACAGACAAGGAGGTGGAGGCTCAGAGAGGTGAAGCGACTTGCCCAGGTAGCACAGCTGGTACCGGCCACAGCCGAGTCAGACCCAGACATCTGGGCTCCTCACTAAGCACGAACTCACTGTACACATGACAGAAGGGTGGAGAAAGTGGGGACACGCCGTGATGTGACCAGGTTGCACTGTCCTCCCATCTCGGCTCTGCTGGCCGCCCAGGGCTGGGACAGCCCCGTGGGCCCGATCTACTCAGGGGCCAGCCTGATGCTCAGATGAGTCCGTTTGTAGAACCACAGTGTGAACTGTAGAATTCCAGACAGTAAACGGGAGAGGAGTGTAACTGTGAGGGTCTGTGATCACCATTTTGAAGCAGCAGCCACCAGTCAGCTGCTGTCCTCCGACTAAAGGGCCAGGGAGTCCTCTCCCGTGTCCTTTCAAGCCTGCAATGAACTTTGGGGGAATTCATTCTTGCATTTATCACCAGGGACCTAGACCTTCAGAAACAGTGACCCACGGGCTCAGGTGCCACCGAGAGCTAGGACTGCCGAGCCAGCCTGGACCAGAGGACAACAGCCGACGTGGGTATCAGGCTATCTCCACATCAGGCGCGTGCTACATGCACACTCACATGCGCTGCCGTGTAATCCTCACCACCGGGCAGGCACTGTTATTGTCCTTGTTTTACAGTTAGGAAAAACAAAGCACAGAGAGGGCAAGTAACTTTCCTAAGGTCACACAGCTGATAAACGGTAAACGTGGCATTCAAGAGAAACCAGGGTGCACCTTGGGGCTGGCCGGGAATCCTCATTCTGTCCATAGTGAGGTTTTCTAACAGCCCGAGAGATGTCGGAGACAGAAAGGCTGTTTCACACGTTGCTCCCTTAGTCACAAATGGGCCTCCGTCGTAGGCGGTTAGTATTTCGTGGGGAAAACCCTTGGGGACACAGGACATGCATGTGAGGTTTCCCAAGGCCCCTCCTGATCAGAGACTCAGAGGATCTGAGGTGGGCAGGGACGCCTGCCACAGGGCTTCGGGGACTTGGCCCCTCCTGGAGTGAACTAATGTTGCTTAGCTCTTGAAACGCGTCACACTTGGTGTCCCTATGGCGAAGGTGCCTTCAGCCCACTGTAGAGAGGAAGCTGGGGCTGCAAGAGCCTGCACCTGTGACCAGATGGGACAGTGGTGCTCGCTTCTCACGTCCCCACCGTAGGTCCCTCTCCTGGTGGCTGAGGTCCTCTCAGGTCCCTGCACATACAGGCTGTCATTGATTGTCCCATCCGTCTCTTATTCATACACTTAACCACATTTTAGAGCGAATGGGTGCTCTCTGCAACTTGTCAAACCTTGGCTGATGACCAGGGACTCTAGGGCCAGCCAAAGGGCTTTGGACCCTGGCTTAGCCACTATCCAGCTACAGGACTGTGAGCAAGACTGTTTTCTCTCCTGTGGGAGGGGGACATTGCCCGCACTTACTTCCTGGGGGCACCGCAGTGTGGAGACGTGGTGACTGAGAGCATCTTGGCCTGCAGCTGACCGTGGCTCTCGGACCATGGCTCCTCTGATGTGGAGGGTCACGGGTCCCCCACTCTAGTCTTGCCCCCACACAATCTCTCTGCGTGCACATAGCCAGATTCTTGTTCTAAGAAATTTCGTTGATCGTGTGACTCCCCCACAAACAATGCCATAAGTCCCTTGCCTGGCACCGAAGGTCCTCAGCAGTCTGTGGTCGTCCTGCTGCCCCCCAACTGCACCCCCAAATCAGCCCTCTGCTCCAGCGGCACGGCCCTCTCCCCACTAGGCCGGGAGCGTCGGCCCTTCCCTGTCCCCAAGCCCTGCTCCTCCTTCCAGAACCAGCCTGTCCCTCTCCTGCCCCGTGCTTTGTCTCTCTGCACTGAATCCTGAGGCCTGTTGTTAGTCATGAGCTGTTTGGGGACGCTCTCTCTCGGGCTGCACCCTCACCTTGCCATTCACCTCGTCACACGTCAGCATCTCACCCCCTCAAGGAGAATGGCAGGATCATGCCCCATGCATCTCAGCATGCTGCAGGGCCAGCCCTGCTCCTGACACACTAGATGTCCCCAAGAAGTAGCCCAAAGGTAGAGGGGCGACTCAGCAGCTGAGCACGCGCTCACACGTGTCACTGATCTGACCACAGACCATTACGGTGAGGCGGGTGCGCTCACACCATGTCGTTTGTCTAATGTCCGGGGTGTCCAGAGCAGCTGCAGAGCGGTTTGGGCCTGAAGACACAAGCTTTTCTGCCCACACAGTGCCCTCTGGCACAGAAGGGGAGGAAACAGGGTGTCTCAATGAGGACACGGTCTTGGCTCACTTTACAAGGCAGGAGACCACGATTCCCCCATGCTAACAACCCATTTCATCCCCTCGAGGTAACAGATGGGGAAACTGAGGCTCAGAGAGCCTCAGTCGTGTTTCTACTGAATCGCAGGGTTACCAACAAGAATGTCTGTACAGTGGTCCATGCTGGACACTCGTCTAAGCACGTGGCTCCCACAGCAGAGCTACGAGGCTGACCCGTGTACCAGGGCTGGCACAGACCCACACTAGCAAGTGGCCGGTGGTCACCCAGCTACTAAGTGATGGAGCTGGGATCTGACCCGCGCAGTCGGCTCCAGAGGCCGTGCCCCCACCCTCTGCCCTGCACCACTCCAGCCTGCCCCTCAGTTGGATGCAGGGTGAGGCTCTCCCCGCCTACACCTTTCTCACTTCGGCTCGTTTTCAAGAAAGCCTCCTGGGAGAGCACACATTTCCTCTAAAATGTGGATAAGTGCAGGATTTGTACCCAAAAAAGTCACACGTTAGTCTGCACCCAGCAGGCGTCAGGCATCAGGCCAAACCCAGTCTCAGTGGGCTCTCCAGTGGGCAAGCCCACGGAGAAGTTCCCATGGGAGGCAATGCCCACGGCAGCCGGGCTCCCCTGCCTCCCCCCAGCCAGCGGGAACTGGGTTGCTCACTCTCCTTTGGGAGGAAAGCCATCAGGTGACTAAGCCCCTGGGAAACCCGGCCTCACGTCCCCCAGCCACCACCTCTGTGCTTACCTTCTACGTTGGCTCCGCTGCTCTGCTCACGGCCACCTGTGGCTTGTGCCCGTCCAGGGTGGGGGACAGCGGGACCTCTGGGCTGCCTGCCCGCCTCGGTGCCTCGCAGCCTCTGCCCGGCTTCCCGCCACGGCACCAGGAGCCAGGCACCAAGAGCCAGGCACACGTTACCTGATGGAGCTTCAAACGGTGACACACCCACCCAGAAGGGGAGGGCGGAGGGCGGAGGGGGCTCCTCTGATCTGGGAGGGGAGAGGGCCACTCCTGGTCTCCTGTGATTGGCCACCCGCAGCGCCTGCTGCCGCCAAGGGCAGGTGGAGGTGCTGGCGCCTGGGTGCTGGCCGGCTGAGGACCAGGGTTGGATGACACACCTAAGGGGGAAGCCTGTGCACTGAGCTGCCGACAGGCTCAGGTGTCAGGACGAGACGGGGGCGGGGGGTACGCCCTCTGGTTACGGGAAGACCTGTCTCTGAGCAGCTCTGATGCTGCCACTTGGTGTGTCAGGGCTGTTGGGTGACACTTGGGCCTCCAGGACTGGACTGGGGACCAGGAGGTTGCAGCGGCGTGGGTCCCGGTGGTGTCTGGTCTCAGCGGCCCTGGCCCCGCCACACAGCTCTTCTCACCCCCTTTGACCCGTGCGGGGACTGAAATCTACAGCTCACATAGCTTACAGATGTCCTATCTGCAGGGCACCCAGGCCAGCAGCACTGTCCTCAGCTCCTGCCCTTTGTGCACTTCCTGCTCTGCTCATTTGTTTTACATTGCCGCCTTTTTATCTGAAATTCATGTGCTAACTACGTTTTTTCCTAATGCTCATTAAAATAATGACGTAAGAATAAAAAGTACTCTTCTGGGCACTACCTGAACCGCCTGCGTGTGTATACCGTGCTTTGGGAAACAACGGGCTGGTGTAACATCCTCGCTCCGTGTGGAGAAGCTGAGGCTCAGGGACGCCAGCTGGGGACCAGGGCTCCTACCTTGCAGCTGGAACCCTACCCTCCATGTCCACGCTGACACAGGAGCTCCGCGCACTCAGGGTCAGCCTGCCTACAGCCTTTGCGTCGGCTCAGCTCCACGCCTGGGCAGTACGACACCAATGACTAGACGGAGGGAGACCCGTCATCACCCCCCAGAGGTTCTGTGCGAACTTGGAGGGAGGGATTTAGCCGTGGGGTCCAGGTTTCCTGGCGCCTGGGCCCCATTGCACTGAGGGGGACTGAGGGGAGTCCGTGTTCCATCTCCAGAGCCCTGACTGACAGCAGGGCTTAAGCTGGAACAGTAACACATCTTGGGTTTCTTCTGAGGCTTCACACATTAACTACTCGTGGCTGACGACAACCCCCAGTACAGTGAGGAGACAGGCACGTGAGGCTTGGAAAAGCACCGGGTGCCCAGCCAGTAAGTGCCGTCAGCAGGGGCTCCCGGGCTCCTCGACCACCCTGCTTTCTGGTCTTGGGGGTTTCGGTCCCAGCCCCCCTCACGGGCGCCATCACGTGACCACAACTGGGCTGTGCAGTTGTTAGGGACGCAGAGAGGGGCTCAGAGAGGACGGGTGGCCAAAGGGCCAAGCAGGTCCATCCCAGCCGTCAGGCCCCCATCCACGCGCCCTGCTGGCTCCCCTGACAGCCTGAGTGTGGACAGCAGATGCACAGGTCACTTCTCCAGGTTCTGCTCCCTCCTCAGCCCCCAGGGAGGAGAGGGAAGTGTGGGGTGAGGGTAGGGGGAGCCTGAGACGCAGGGCCTCCTGGGTGCCTGGGGGTCAGCTGTCCCCGCACCTAAGGCCAGCACCGCCTAGGTGAGCACATATCCAGAGGGCCCCCTTCCAAGGCCTTGCACCCAGTCACTCCTGCCAGTTGGCTCTGGGGCTCCAGGTCAGAGGGGTAGGCAGGTCATGGCCTTGAGGCCTTCTGGGCCTCGAGAAGGACCTGGGGCTCAGGGAATAGGGAGCCCCCGATGGCTGTGAAGGAGGCAGTGACATGACCTCTGGTGGCCCAGTGAGACGTGACGACGGTGTGGACGGGTGGTGCTGCAGGGGCAGAGGGGGCAGGAGGGACAGAGTCCTTGTGAGCGGATATGGGAACTGCAGGCGGGGAAGAACCTCCAGGTTTCTGGCTGGAACAACTTGGTGGGTGGTGGTACCACCAATGCAGATAAAGAACATGGAAGCCAATTAAAGATGAGTTTAGTTTGGGACACGCCCATTTCAACAGACCCTGTGGCTACTGGGGTGGGGAGGGTCCAGCCGAGAGCCAGATGGACAAGTCTGGAGCTCAGGGTGGGGTCTGGGCTAGAGCCAGAGATTCTAGAACTAACCCCAGGAAACCACGAAGGGAATACGCTTCTGGGGAGAGTAGTGTGACCTTCAAGTTGAGATGGAGCGGAGTAGGATGTGAACGGGAGCCTGGGAACAGCAGGATGAGGGGGCAGCGAAGACACGGGCAGAGCGACAAGGCCACAGGAGCCCAGCAAGTTCACGAAGGAGGGAGGACCACGGTGTCCAATGTGGCAGAGGGGCCAGACATCCTCTGGTCCGGCCAACGCAGCCGTCAGTGACCTTGCCTGCAGAGCGGGAAGGACGAAGTGGAAGGAGGAGGAGGCCATGGAAACGAGTGGGAGACGCCAGTACAGCCTGAGGCTCTTTGCAGAGCAAGAGACCTGAGCACAGCAATGGGCTGCGAAGGACCAGCTGTGGGGCGAGGCTGAAGCGATGACACAGGTCGCAGGAGAAGGGATGGGTGGGTGGGCTCCACACAGGAGGAACATGATACCCCAAGGCCACAGCGAAAGTCAAGGTGTTTTGCAGATGGGACAACTCAACTCCCAGGGGAGACTGAGAGGTCACACTGGCCTCGATTTTCTTAAAGGAGCAAGGCGAGATATTCTAGGGTCGCAGAAGGGAAGCCCTGAAGGTCACTCAGTGACCTCCCCACAGAGTAAGTCTCAATACAGACGAAGGCCAAAGGGCTCAGGGCCCATGAAGAGGGCGTGGGGTGGAGCGCACAGGTGCTGCTCAGTGCGCAGGAGCAGAGCCGAGCTGCCCAGCATGGCAGATACCACGGTCCACAGAAGCTTTCAGAGCAGCGTGTGCCAGGTACATGAGGGTGGCAAGGTCCTCCGTGCTGGTCCTTCTGTCCACCTTCTCATCTGTGACTCAAGGACCCAGCAGGCTTCACGGTGGCTGCACACACCTGCTCAGGGTTCCACAACCAACTCAGTCCCCTCGGCGTGGTGCCCCTTTGCCCCTTCCTTGCTTCCGATGCCAACCCGTCTCTGCTGCTCCTGGAAGCCCCACCTGCATGTCACCCCCTCCCATCCCCTTTAGAACTTGCATTTGGCTCTGAACTTTGGCAAATCTTTGCAAATGGGCATCCTTGCCTCACCAAAAACGCAGCTTGGGGCTCCACACAGAAGTTGCACACGGGGGTCCATTCAGACAGCCTGAGGACAGTCAGACCCACCGGTCCCTGTGGCCCCTTGTTTCTGTCTGGGCCCTGGACACGTCACACGATGGCCCCTGGAAGCCAGCACCCCCTCTTCCTGGGCAGCTTCTGCCCCCACCCTCTCTGCACACCTGCTGGTTTTCAGCGGTTTTGCGGTGAGCATCACCTGCTCTGTCTGCGACACTGACAGGAGACACTGCTCGGAGTGTCAGGGGACTCTGCCAGGAAGACGAAACACACTCAGGACAATCCCCACGGCCGCTTACGCCTGGACCCGTGAGGAGCGGCACCCCCAGCCCGCCAGGGTCTCGCCTGTCAGGTGAGCGGGACCCCACTGTGGGCGCGGCCAGACTCACCAGGACTGTCCAGGTGCTGCCTCCTGTCTGGGTCTGCCAAGGACAAGGCTCAGTCCCCTGTCTGGGACACGGCACTGACCAGGTCACGAGTGAAACAGTCTGTTCTCTAAATCTCTTAAAATCCAGAAAGTGAGAGAAGGGAGTTTAATGATGGCCTCCTTGACTTACAGGCACAGGGAACATACACACCTCTCTCCATGCTCCGGTGCAATGACACTCAGGGACAAGTGGGGATCCAAGGACCGGAGCCACGGCGTTCAGAGCCACAGCCCGGCCTGCTGTGCCCCATGGTCCCCCCAACTCTCTGGCTCAGGAACTGCAGACATAGGGGGGCTGCTTGGTTCCCTAAGGGGGGCGGGGAGCAGGTCGCAGAGTGAGCAAGGGGCACGGCCCCCCACGCGTCGGAGCGCATGTAGGGGAGGAGGGAGAGGACGAGTGTCCAGGTGTGCCCTAAGACCCTAGCGGAGGGACTCAGTGGGGTCAGCAGTCCCCGCACAGCCACCCTGAGGTCCTGGGGTTGGGAGGGAGGCGGCCACAGGAAGCCCAGAGGAAGGGGGTGCATGCTGAAGGCCGGGCTGGCTGTCCCCACGCAGCCATGGGAGCCCAGCTCCGCAGTCCATGGGGGAAGAGCAGTCCCGAGATTTGGAGCCGGGGCACAGACGGGCCCCAGGAAACTCGTCCCTTCCCTCCTGGCCTGCCGTCCCTGCCTCAACCCCAATGAGCTGACGCGGCAGCCAGTGGCCAGGACCCAGCCGTCTTCCTGATTAAATCAGCGGAGACCGTTTCTACAGAGAGGAGGAGGAGAGAAGCCCGAGCTTTTACAGGGCAGACGCAGGGGTGGCACCGAGGAGGGCGGCCTCGGCCCCTGGCCCGTCTGGCCCTGGCCGCACGGCCTCCTAGCTGAGCATCTTGTGCCGGTCGAAGACGGTCTTGCGCTGCTCCTGCACCTGCAGCTTCCAGCGCTGCTGGGCGCCCTCCACGCGTTCCAGGACCGTGTTGGCGCGGGGTCCCCCGAGGGCGGCCACGGCAGGAGCCACGGAGCGAGCGTCCTGCAGTGGGAGGGAAGAACGAGATGTGGGCTCTAGAAAGCCTGCCGTGCGGCCCCGAAGTCTGAACTCTCCCCCAGGCCGTGGGCTCCGCGAGTGCACGCACGCTGCCCCCCAGGGCGGCCACACTGCAGGCTCAGTGTTTGCACAATCTGTAGGACAGGCCCCGTGATCACACGGCCACTCGAGGCAGGTCCCCAGAGGCACCACACAGGCCTACTTCTAACCCTGAAGAGGAAGAGTGTCGGCCTCAGAGTGTCACGCAGAGGACTCGGAGAAAATGCCATCAACGTGCCTCTGGGCTGCTGGGAGGTGGCACGTCCCCCAGATGGGAGCAGGGGCCCCTGAGGAGCCTGCACAGCTGAGACCCAGAGGATCTGCTTGGAAGGGATGTGACGTCATGGGGCGCCTGGCAGGGAGGGGACCCAGGGGCAGGCGGTTAGCCCCATCCCGGCCCGTTCTTGGCCTTGGCCGGCTCAGCGTCTTCCCTTCCCCTTTGCTCTCAGAGCTGCTCCTGTCGTCAAAGGCGCATCCGCCCTAATTACCACTTCTGTGCCTCTGAAGCGAGGCTGTGCATTTCCGCAGGACCCAAACCTGGTCTTTGGGGGACTTAAAGCCCAGGGCCAGGCCCACCCCCCGTGGGGATTTCCTCCCCAGCTCTCCTGCCTCTCATCTCCTGCCACCCATCTCTTAAGGGATTAGTGCACCCCTCTAAGCTCAGAGCCGCCCAGTAAATGCAACTTTGCTTCTAAGGGGCCTGGGCTGGCACGGCTTCTGTCGCCACGCAGCTGCCAGGCTGGGGAGAGGGGGGCGGTTAGCTGAGGGTAGGGGAGGCAGAGAGAGCTGGCCGCTGCAGAGAGGGGTCTGTCACCACAGAGCTGAGTCACCGATCGTGCAAGCACGGCCCAAGGCGAGCCAGAGGTGGCCAGGGCCCCAGGAGGCCCATGTCCAGGGCCCGGAAGGTCCCTCTGCCAGGCCAGGTGAGGCAGATGTGGTGGCGTCAGGCAGGGGGCGCACTGGGCTGGGAGTCAGGGCCCCCCTCCCGCCTCAGACTCCCCAGGGCCCACCTCACGGGTCCACAGTGGGCACCAGGAAGGAGGGACGCCTCACCCCCCAGCAGCTGTGTGTTCCTGGACAAGCAACTTTATTTCTCTAGATTTCGAGTTAGTAAGTGCAGTGTATTCAGACTTTTGTGAGTATAGTGTCAGTAGGAATTACATTTACCCAAAAGTCTCATGCGCACACACACACACACACACACAGTTTCACAAAATACTGAATATGATGCCTCTGACACACTCTGCTCCACTTCACGGTTTAAAATTACTGGTCATGACACTAAATTGACTTCAGGACCTAGTGGGCTATCGCCCCCAACTTGGAAAACACGGCTGATGACTGGGAGACGCGTTTGGCGCGGCTGAGTAGAACCGCACCAGGAACGTCCGTGCACTGGCGGTGCCGGGCGGGGACCCCTCAGCGCTGCTTCCGCTTGTCCTCGGGCAGGTGGGAGGACCCTGTGCTCTCAGGCACCTGCCTGGCGCCTCCCAAACACAACCGTGGCCAAGAGACCTCATCCTCTGAACCACCTTCCCGGTCCATGAGAGACTGAAAGAGCTGCTGCTCGGTGAGACCCCGAGGGCAGAGAGCAAGCACTCGCGACAGACCCACTGGCAGACCCCAGCCCTGGGGGGACCAGGCGGGACACTGAGCCCCTCGGCCATGCACACCGTTTAGTTCCCTTCTCCCTCAGTTTGGCTGCACCGCCAGCGCTCCACGGTGCCAGGGACAGGTGTCCGTGTGGCCGCCTAGGTGAGTGGGCACAGAGGCCCGCTTGGGAAGCTGTGGGCCCAGCAGGACCCAGCTATCCCGGCTGCAGGCCACAGCGGCTTCTCTCCCTCCCCACGCCCAATCCTGGGCCTCCTCCCAGGACCCGCGAGGAGCCTCGGCCCTGCTCATGGGGAAGTGGGGGAGCCAGGAGCAGCGTAAGGGAGCACACTGACACCCACCGCATTACCGCAGTGTCGTCTGCTCCCCCTTCATGTGAAGTCCTGACAAACAGCTCCTAAGTGGGCTAAAGCTGCCGCTGACAGGCTCTGCGCTAACAGTCTGAGGAAAAGGTATTAAAGACTCCACATCTTTAGGGACGTCCAGGGACGTTCCAGGGACGCCCAGAGCGGGCCGTCGTCGCAGGACAAACACCCCCATTCTAAGCTGCCTCCCTCTAGGCTGCGTATCCTGCGACTCAGGGAGACGAGGGAAGTTAGGAGAGGAGGGGAGCCCCACCGATCAGGCCCCAGGAACCAGGGTTCCAGAGGAGGCCTCCTCTGCAACCCGGGAGGACCCCGACGCGTGTGTGGACGAGCCTGAGCTGACCCACAATCCCAGCAAACCTGCCTGGGAAACCCTCCCCCCCCCAGGAGCGCGGGTCTGAGCCCGCCCGGGACTCGCCCACACCGCCCTGAAGACAAGCAGACGAGGAGAGGACGCCCCCCATCAGGAAGCGACCCACTTTCTCCCTCAGTCTGGGCCTGGGGGCGGGACAGGTGGTCTTGTCATGGGCCCAGCCTCACAGCTAAGGACGGCCCTGGGACAAGGCCCTTCAGAGGGCGTCACGCAGCCTCCTTCCGTTCTCCACGTTTAGCCCCAACCCTTCCTGCTGTAGCCAATCCACAGCCTCTGGGCTGCGAGGTGCCCTGACTCCCGCACGGCAGTGCCAGCAGCCCCCTGCTCAGAGGCCCTGCCTGGTGACGCCGCCGCTGACAGACGCACGTGCCTGAGCTGATGGACCCCGTACCCCCGGCCAGGCCTCCGTGCCCGGTGCCCTCAGCCGTTCCCCCCAGTCACGAGGCCACTTAGGTCCTAGGACCCGAGGGAACTCCTCCCTCCTAAGGACGCAGAAACACTGAAGCCGCAGGCACCCCCACGTCCAATTCCGGATCCCGAAAACCAGCCCGGAGGTTAAGCACCATGGACAGCAGCCGGCAGGCCCTGCTCCCTGGCTTTCTCCTCACCACGTGCTGGGAGGACCTCACGGTTGTTCTAGAAATGTCTGTTGACCCCACACCTGCCTATCCTGTCCTCAGAGGAGATGAGGGAATTGTCCCTCAGCGTGTCTTCCCCAGGTTTCCTCGCCAGTTCCCTGGGGCCAGGGGCCTCGGCACACAGCACTGCCCACCCCTCCCTGGGAGAAGCAGGCCATTCTCGTGGCCCTGAGTCCTCTCCACCCCAGTCCTTTCATGTCCCCAGGTGCCATCACGTCTTCCCTGGGTTTCCACACTCGCTCCCTCCCACAGGGGTCAGCATTGTACCCAACCCCGGTGGCAGCAACCTCTCAGGCCACGCAGTGAGCAGCAGATACCCGAGCTTCGCCTCCCAGAAGCCCCGTTTCTCTTCAAAGAAGCCAAACCCATGCATCTGAATAGCTCTGTTTGCCGTTTCTGTCCCAGCAAACACGCTTGCTTCCTCCTTTCAAAGGGCGTCTGAGCCCAGGGATTAGGCCTAATGCTGCTGGAATCCTGGGGAGGCAGCCCAGTGCTTTCAAAGGGACAAGCCTGCTTTCATCTCCCTGCACGGGCTGGGCCTGCAGGAGGCCTCCTTCCTCTTCCAGCCCCCCAGCCCCAGGGCAGGAGAGCTCCTGGCTACAGGAATTGGGGGGCTGGAGCCAAGGGAGTGATCTGACCTCCAGATCTCCTCTGCCTGGGCCCCAGACTTGGGGTGCAGTGGGTGGGGGGGCATGGGGCTGGAGCTGGACAGCTTCCTTCTCACAGTCACTGAGCTGCACAGGCCGAGGAGCACGTTCAAAGAACCCAAGAGGTCCTGTTCTGACCTTCCTCCTCTTGGGGTGAGAGCTAAGTGCCCGGCCCTGGGGGTGTCCCTTTCTCTCTCTTAAGGGAAACCCTCCAGACCACTAATAAACCCAGGGACACAGCCTCCACTGGGCTGAGCCGCTGCGCGGACAGGTGGGACGCGCTCTCCTGACCCAAGCCCATACCTCCCTTCCCCATGTGCCCTGAGAGGGGAGGTCCAGCAGAGCGCCCTCCCCACCCGAGACTAGACGGGACCCCTGAGCTCTGCTCTGCCTGGCTGCCCCCCAGAAGCTGAGCAGACCCCACCTCGCCAGGAAGCCAGCCTTCCCCAGCTAACGTGAGGAAGGCAAGGCCCACCCTGGCTGCTGTCCTACCGTGGTCCTGCCCATGGCCTGTGAGCTCCTGCTTGCTGACCCACGGGGGGCTCCGTCTTAGGGCAGACACCCCTGCGGCCACACAAGAGTCTGCAAACCCACAGAGCACACCTGTGAGGACAGGGAGGACAGGTACGTGCCCAGGACAGAATGGACACGCTGGAGCCCATGAAGGGACGTCCAGGAGCACCTACGATGGGGTCACCCTCCAGAATCCTTAGGTGTGATGGGGATAGTCCTGGTTCAGGACGCCGGCAGGGGGCAGGCCCCTCAGCTGCCTGAGAACCTTCCCTGAACCATTCGGCAGAGCTGGCCACACCTCAGGTCAGCTGTCTAAACACGCTTTTTAGCACCTTCTAGGACCTCAGGGGGAAGCTCCCCCACCCCCCTTTCCTTGGCCAGGAGCCCCTCCTCAGTATGACGCGTGCAGTACCCGCTTCAGCGTGGGGGCTGCAGCTCCCAGGCACACCTGCCATGAGGGGTGCACAGCGGCCCACGCTGCAGACAATCCTCCTTCCTGCTCAGCCAGACCTGCCCCAGACGTCCACCCCCCGATTCAGGTTCTGCTCCAGGAACTAGACTGACCACATGGAACCCCTGCTTCCCCAGAGCCCATCACACGCAAAGGCAGCCGTGCATTAAGGCTCAAAGTGGGAGACCCCAGGGGGAGAGGAGCCTGGGCTCAGACCCCAGGGCACAGGCGTGCCCCCTCCGCTCCGCGTCCAGGAGGCAGGAGACGCGAGAAGGCCGGGCCGAGACCCGTGCATTCCGGGGAAATCGCAGCCTGGCTGTAATCATCGCGCATCTCTCAATTATGGCCCGCCAGGACTGCAATTACCACATTACCCTAATCGCCGAGTGTTTATTAGCGATGCCCCCCCCCATCAGAGCTGCTATTACTGTGCATTAATGACCAGGTAGGCACACCGGGCTTCCTCTCGAACACAGACCACCCAGCTGCCAGCGCCACCACCTCCAACGGGCGAGGCTCATCCTCGGCCCCACCTTTGGCCAAACCCATGTCAGCAGGAGGCTGGGGCAGCTAGCAACCTGGCAACCGTCCGAGCGCGTACCCAGGAGCAGCTCGGTCCACGGGAGCGGCCAGGCCTCCCTCCCTCCCTGGCCCTGTGCAGCTTCACTCAGAGCTGAGCCCCAACCCTCGCCCATCTTCAATCCTGGGCTCAAACTGCTCTCAACTGTGCCTCCTCATGGCAGTTCAACCCATGCCTGGTGACCTCTAGTGACCCTGAACTCACCGTCTTACAGGGGAGCCCACCCCATCGCCCCATCGCTGATTGCGTCGCCTGCAAGACACGCCTGGCTGTGGTCCTTCTGTCCCCAGCTTTACCCAGGACGAGGCCAAGCCCTCGTCTGCCGTCATGCACCTCCTTGAGTTTGATTTCTATTTTTTTCAAGCTAAACATCTCCCAGTTTCTTCAATTAATTGACCCAGGACGTGGCAGAGACGAGACTCCCTGGTGGGGAGGCGCGGTGGCTCGTCCCCTGCCGTCCTCCCTCCCGCGCTGGCTTCCTCTGCAGGCTGCCATAACTGCAGTCGGGGTCATTCACTGCCGGCCCATCACGGCCTGAGGCTGCCTGGGTCCCACCTTCCTCAGGTAACAAAGCCAAGGTCCCTGGAGTGACACTGGAGGCCCTCAATAATCTGGCCATCCCTGACCAGCAGCTCTGTCTGCCACCCTCCTGCCGTGCCTCCCTGTCCCTGAAATGCTGACGTCCGCCACACACACACGCCGGCCCACGCCTTCCCACCTACCTGCCTCCGGCCGGCACCTGGAATCCCGCTTTCCCTTGAGGCTGCAGGACCACGCTGTACCCTGAGCAGGTGTCTGAGGCCACTGAAGATGAACCCGCCACCACACAGCCCACGGCCAACCTGACACCCCTGAGCCACCGGGACGCCGCGTGTACCCATGTGTGACTGGCCTGGTCAGCTCATGCCCCTCTGTCTGCAAGTGCAGTGTAACAGGGAGACATGGCGCCCCCGCCGCCACTGAGGCTGCCCAATGCCGGACGTCAGGAGACACGCAGGGCCGCCCCATGCCATCTGGAGGTCCACAGGGCAGTCCCCAGCGAGGAAAACACTGGAGTCTGGGTGACACGTGGGATACTTAACTGGAGCACGGGGGAGGGGCAGGGACCCCGGGCCCAGCGGGTGCCGTGCAGGGTGGCAGGCCCGGCCCCAGAGCCCGGTCAGTACCTCGCTCTCCTGCTCGTTGTGCAGCTGCTCTGTGTACGCGTCTGGCTTCCGGATCAGCGGGTCCACCAGCATCAGGAAAGCCATGTACAGCAGCAGGGCCCCCACCACCGACAGGTACACGACAATGATGACCTGGGGACAGACCCACGGCCTGTGAGCCAGCCCGTCCTCTGCCGCAGTGCTGCTCAGGGGAAGGGCCGGAGACTGCGGGCTGGGAGGGGCAGAGTGCCAGGGAGGGCAGCATGGCCCACGCCACGCAGTCGCTGACTCTGCCCGAGACCAAGGGCCCCATGAGAACCATCAGTCCTCCATCAGACAAAGGACGCCTGAATCAGGAGGCCGAGAGGACCCCAGGGGTGAGGGTGGGGAAACGGCCCACCAGCTGGACAAGAGCCTACAAGACACAGCACAGAGCCATCCGACGCCAAGCAGAGCACACAGGGGCGGCCAGGGGAGGCTGGGAGCAGGGGCCCAGGAGACCGGACCCGGGTGTGTGCACCACTCCCCACCGCCGAGAGCAGGGCGGCTGGCGGGAAGGGAGCTTCGGTGCTCCAGGGACAGTCACCCTGCAGGGAGAGGAGAGGCAGGGCAGCAGGCAGCCTCAGGAGTCTCCTACAGATATGGAAAGCCTCACAAGCTGGAGAGATCCCTGTTTTACAGAAAAGAGCTCCAACAAGGCAAATTCAACGCCTGTCATTCTCCACGTGGGTGCTGGGGGCACGTCAGACAGGACCGTCCAGGACACAGCGCTGCCGTCCCTGTAACAGGGTGTCCCTGTAACCGTGTCAGTAACACCCTGTTGCTGGGACCACAGAAGCACCTCCACTCATTTCCTTGTCCCCTGGAGGGCGGTATGTACTCGACTGGGGACCCCTGGGCTAAAGCCTTCACCCTTAGGTCCCAGGCAAGAAAATGGTAGAAGTGTCACCTGCAGCCCAGTTTGTGGACTCCACCTGTGACGCTCTCTCTACCTCCACAATGCCTGGCCGTCCGCCCCTGGCCTCTGACTCCAGCCCTGGCCCTGAATGGACTGAGACGAAGGGTGGAAGAGACAGAAACCTCGAGACTTGCAAGTTTGCTGCCCAGCTCAGCCAACACACAAGTTCAACTCACTTCCTCCCTCGATGGGGCAGCAAGTTCATGCCGCTTTAAACAGGTAGACAACCAGACCTCCTGTCTGCACCTGGGAAGGGGTGGGGAGTGCCAGCTGGGTCTCTAACAGGCTGGAGGTAGGGGTGTGTCCCCCCATGGAGAAGGACTCAGGGAAATTTGAGGGATTAGGACGTGTGTCTGATGGAGTCCTGTGCCGGGAAGTCCCTCCCTGCCAAACAGGGAGAGGCGACATCTGGCTCAGAATTTAAGGTCTCAGGCATCTGGTCCCCAGAGGGGGGGACCCACTGGAGCAAGTTCAGAGAAGGAGAAAGGCGGCTGCAGGAGGGGCAGACTGGGCGGAAGGATGAAAAGGCAGAGTCTGCAGAGCCTGCTGGGGCGATGGCTGAGGGAGATGGGCAGCTGCTTTCCACCTGAGAGGTGAAGACATGGAACTAAGGACGCGGAAGGCGCTGGTCCAGACAGCAGGACAGCGGTGAGGGTCACCTCCCATCCCAATGAGCCTCAGAGGAGAAACCCGACTCAGCAGTGCCCCTAAACCCTGAGTTCTTTCCCGATCTGGTCCTAGACTCTTCACAGGGCAAGCAGGAATAGCTTAAAAACTGGACCAGGAAGGCCTGTCGGAAGTCAGCGAGTGGGGCCTGGCGCCGGACAGTCCGAGCGTAGACTAGCAGACAGGGAGGCTCTAGGCAGCCGAGGTCCAAGCCAGTCCTGCTGGTGGCGGAGAAACGGACAGGCCCTTGTGGGGTGGCCACGCCTGCCTCTTCTCTCGGATCTGGGGGTGCGGGTCAGGGGAGCACAGAGGACGCAGTCTGACGCCCCTGCTGCCCGTCCCAGCACCCGGACCCCACCCCGGGGCCACAGCTCTCTGGAGCCCTCACAGAAGGCTGCTGTCACTCTGGAAGCGCAGGTAGACTGAGCTCTAGGGAGGCGGGCTTACCTGTCTACTTGCCCAGAAGAGATGTTTACTGAATGAAGAGGAGAGAAAGGGAAAGAACGGGGAAAAATGCGGGGGACAGAATGGAGAGCATCTCCTAGGCTCTCACCCCCAGTGAAACGGGGGGCCCCTGGATGGAGGACAGAGGAGGGCTGGCTCCAAGCGGTGGCAAGTGGGTCCCTGTGTCTGGGACAGGCCAGGCCAGAAGCCAGTCCCATAGCCACGTGGCATGTTCCAGAACAATACCCTGCGGGAATGTGGCAGCCGGGACCTGGGGCGGGGCTGTGGGGGGCAGGGTCACCTTGATGGTGGCGGTGCTGCGCTCCTCGTATTCACACTCACACAGCAGGCAGTAGGCCTCCACGTCACGGCTGGGCACGGGCATGGGCTCCACCACGTGCAGGCAGGTACTGCAAGAGAGACGGGCGGGCGGGCCATGGGGCGGGGGTGCTGTGGGCGTGGGGGTGCCTTATGCGGGGCGGCCGGGGGCGGGGCCTGCCTCACCCAGGCCTCCGCTGTGGGGCTGGCTGCTGCCTGCAGGACGTGGCCTCAGCATCTGGGCTGTGGGCTCCGGCTACCACCTCACTCACTGCTGCCCTTCACTGTAACCACAAGATACAAGGATGTCCCGGGGCTCCCCCAGGATTTCAGGCATTAGGCCTTCGTGAATCAAAGTTGTTGTTTTCTTTGGAGGGGCAATGTACAGCATGGTGACTGTACTTAACAAAACTGTATTATGAACCTGAAAGTTGCTAATCTTAGATGTTCTCACCTCACACACAAAAGGAAACTGGGAGGTGATGGAGGTGGTAACTAGCCTTATACACCTCCAACTTACACAGTGTTGCTGTCAATTATATCTCAGTGAAACTGGGGGGAAAAACATGACACCAACTCTTGGAGGCAGGAGGCGCCGGGAGACCTGTCTTTTCTCAAAGCCCGCCTGGTGAATCTATTGAACAACCAAGTAGAAGTAACGGGACCTGGACCCCCACGATGTTTGTTAATCCTTTCTTATCAAGGAACCCCCAGCTCCTCTGTGCTCAGCTCCCTCCCAGGATGGGGCGTCCAGCTGCTGAGAAGCCAGGATTAGAAACACTCCCTGGAGCACTTCAAGCTGTTCCCCGTGGCCCCAACTCTACACCAAAGCCACCCCGAGCATAACTGACCGTCCTGGCACAGCAGCCCCGAACCAGCCTGCGCAGGCCTTACCAGTCCTTCTGCGACACGTTCTGGTTATAAATGTGCCCGCTGATGTTTCTGTACGGGGGACAGATGCATTTGCAGCGGATATCTTCAGAGCTCTGGACGAGAAAGCATATATCAGGGACATCTTGCTGGTTCAGGTTCCAGCAAGACTCATGTCTCAGCTCCCATTCCACAAGGGTCACCACACGAGTGCCCGGACCTCCCCCGAGGCCCACGGTCAGCACCGAATGGCTTCTGTTGGAAGCATGCCACATCACAGGGTCCTCAGGACAGGCGGTCCAGGTGGCAACTGAGTCACATAGAGCTGCCTAGGGCTCCACGCCCTTGCAGGGTGCTGTGGTGGGGGCACGTGGCAAGCAAAGCTATAGTCCTCTAGCCTGGGCCCACACCTGTGTGTGCACCTCTGTCCAGCAGACCTGGTGGCTGGCGTCTTCCCACCCGTTCCACCTCCAACTTCCTAGGGGAGGCTTGGGGGAGGAACAGGATGGGATGAACGAGAAAAAGTGGGTGGTTTCCATGGGAACACCCAAGATGCCCCTCTGAATGGAGGTTCTTCCCCTCTGGACCAGGGAGGAGACAATGCCACAAACAGTTTCCAGTGAGGAATTCAATTCCCCAGAGGGAGTGCGAGCAAAACCCCACAGGCCCCAAATGGTGTCTCTCCTGCTAAAAGCCCTTGATGACAAACCTAGGAGATTATACCCAGGTTTTGTGTAACCCTAGGAGATCGACCTACAGCTAACGGCTGAGCCAGTCGCCATCTCAGCCTCTCCCAGAAACATGACGTTAGTCAATCAGTCTGGGAGTTTTCTGGCCAAGCACCAGGGAGGTAAGGAGCCCTGTCCATTCCCCACGGAAAGAGGCAACGATCTACTTAAAAACCTTCCCCTGCCCCCGAAACCCCTTCCTTTTCTTGGCAACAGCCCCCGGGCCTGCCTTCTTCCTATGAAATCCTTCCACGTGGCACCCCCGGCACCCCGCCCGTTCCTAGAAGGGACGCCTTAGCAAAGCCAACTGGCTCTGGGGACCCACGCGGCTGTGTTTTGTCCGTGTAAGGCCGCGGATTGCTCAGAGTCCGGGTGACCCGCATCTCAAGTCCCACGGACCCACCGAAACCCCGGCCCGGGTCACCTCCCGGCTGTCAGGCGGGTCGTCGTCCCCACGAGGCGCCCACCTGGGGGACGTGCCACTCGGGGCGCGTGGCTGCCGTCACGCTGCCCACGCCCCCCGGGGGGCAGTCACTAAGGTCGCCGCCCAGCCCCCCCGGGACACCCCCAGAGGCGGGGTGCCGGGGGCGAGGGGAGGGCGGCGGCGCCGTCCCGCCCGGCAGTGTCCCCGCCCGGCCGCGTCCCCGCCCGGCAGTGTCCCCGCCCTCACCTTGTTGGCTCGGGCCGGAGGCGCCAGCAGACAGGCGACCACGGCCACCACGCACAGGAGCGTCATGCTCGTCGGCCTGGGGACGGACGCCCGACACCTGCAGAGGGACACGAGTCGGGATGGGGGCCCCGCACCCCGCCAGCGCCCCGATCCGTCCCCGGGTCCCCGACACGGGGCGCCCTCCGCGGCCCAGATCCCAGCACGGCCCGCCGACCCTGCCCCCGCCACCTCGGGCCCCGCGACGTCGGGGACGCAGAGCCCGGGGGCCCCGACGCCCTGGCAAGGCCGGCCCGTCCCACCCGGCCCTGGGGCCCACGCGGACCCCGACCCCCCACGGCCCGCGCCCCTCCCCCACGCCGTCCGCTCACCTGCGAGCCCCACCGCGGCCGCGCGAGCCCCGCTGGCCCCGCCTCTTCCGGCTTCCCGGGGCCGCGGGAGCAGCCTCCCCCGCGCGCCGCCGCGTCGCCCAGGCAACCAGGCCCGCTTCCGCCGGGACGCCGGCTCCGCGCCAGGGACCGGGGGGCAGTTCCCGGCTCGAGCCGAGAAGAAAAGGGAGCGTCGGACGGGCCGCGCTCGGGCCGCGGGGCGGGGCTGCGATGGCTCCGCCGCGCGGCTTTACGCGGAAAGCGCTTTATACACAACAGCAACACAGTACAAATACCACAATAGCAATAAAACCAGATTAAGGGGCGTCGTCCTGACTCACAGCCTGCGGATGCTCGTTAGGAATAGGAAGCATCTGAGCCCCTTTTCCCAGAGGCAAGCAGACGCGCCCAGTGGGGACAGGCCTCCCGCTGCCACAGATTCCGCTGCTGCCATCTGCCCATCACCATCTTCAGGTCCCCAGGTTTCAGCGTCATTTCCAGGGTCTTAGGAGCAGGCCCCCTGCTACCCAAAGATTCCGGTCACCAAGAAGGGGCAACGTGATTGAAACATCTCTCCTGCATCCCACTTAAGGGCAAAGAGCCTTTACGAAGGCAGGTGTTTGTAGACTGATGGAGGGAGACGCAGGTGGGACCCATGCTTTTGTATGTCTGTGTCACAAGGGGCACCTTTAAGGCAGCGGATCACCTTGTCTTTGTTACCTGGAGGGGAATTTCATTAGCTTCCCAATGAAATCGAAGGACAAACGCAAATAAATGTTCCTTTGAAAATCCTCTAAGGTCGTCCCGCACGCCCTGGAGAAGGCAACCTTGTCAACTTTGGGAAGGGGACAATGGCACGGCCCCGAGCAGCCCACACTGCCGTCTGGTGGCCGAGTGACACATGGCGGCCGGAGCGCCGCGGAGCCCAGGGTCCTGTCACCCAAGCCCGCAGCCAGCTGAAGCATCAGCCCAGGCTGCGGTGAGACCAAAATAAATTCTGTGAGAGTCAGTGCCTCGGGGCGCCTTCTCGCAGGAGCCGTTGTCTTGTAATTTCACACCAGGCCTCGTCCCAAGCCCGGTATTTCAGAGGGTGCTTTTTGAACTCCTGAGTCAGGCCCTGGGTTCCAGGACAGGAAAGAGATGAGGTCACATCCCTGAACTCGCTGGGGGAGGGAGGGGGGCTGGGAAGTGTTGGGGTCTCTGCTCTACCGTACGGTGCCTTATGTCTGGTTGAAGAAAAGTGTATATCAACACAAAGCATCTTGATGGAAACCTGCCGATTAAACACTAAACATTTAAGCGAATCGGAAGACTATCCTTCAACATATTTGTGTACTTTCATCTACATTTAGACAGAGTTACTCCCCAAATGGCGTCAGCCTATGTTCCCAGTCACTTTTCGTTTCATATGCATAATTACCTTTAATATTGCCCTTAATATTCCCGAATCGACAGTTTTCACGGCTGCACAGCACCCCCTCTCGTATGTTGTAACGTCTCTGCTTCTAGGCTGCCTGGCGCTGGCTTCCTCCACCAGCCAGATCCTGTTTGTCCCTGAAAGCGGAGTTCAGCTGCTGTGAGCTCCAGGCAGCTCCCCAACCTAGAATTAATTACTTGCTGAAATTCCCGAGCGCTCTCACGGTGTCCTTTTCTCGTAGGATGCTGAACTCTTCATGCCATGCCTTATCTCCCTCTTTAGTTCGGGAGCTTCTCCCAGGCCGGGTGCTGTTCGGGCATCTCTCCCTCTGGCTCCTGGCACAGTGCTTGGCATATGGTAAAAACTCAGCAAAGATCTGAGAAACACAGTCATTCTAAATGAGTTACTCGTGTCAGAGAACTTGCAATGTCCACCACAATCCATTCGCCCCTCTTGGGGCACACAGCTGGACAGCATTTTCCAGCCTCCCTGTGGCCTTATGACCTTGTCGTTGCCAGTGGAAGACAAGTGCTATGTGCCATTGCAGACCTGGTGGCTACAGTGCCCCCACCCCACCCCCATGTGCATTCCTCTAGGTTCTGTCCCCTCAGACTGACGGAAGCAGATAGGGGTGATGTCCCAGGGACGGAGAAGGTACATGATGGAAGAACCTTGGGTTCCTGAATAGCCACGTGAAGGACTTCCTTCCCTCTAATCTGAACCCTCCCGCCCCCAGCGCTGTGACATGGAAAAATACACAGTGATATGCTACAGAAATTTGGGGCTTATTCGCTAACTCAGCATAACTTAATATGCTCATGAGAAGGTTTAAATCACGGGATCAACTTAAATAGTTATCAGTCTAGTCCATTTAAAACGACCCATCAATTTGGCTCTAACGACTGAGCTGGTCAGTAGCATGGATCTTCTCATCTGTTCACTCAGCAACCATGCCCTGAACACTGCCACTGTGCCCGTGCTGGGAAAACCAACAAGGCCCCTGCCCTCTGGGAGCTCATCGTCTGGAGGGAAAGGTGCACAAAACCACGAAAACAAAAACATGTGAGAGGAAAGAGCCAAGCTATGTGGAAACACAGCAGGTGTTACGAGGAGGGCTGAGGCTGTGGGGTGAGAGGCTGAAAAGGCCGCACTGAGGTGACAAGTGATATTTCCAGCAGCGTGACCAGAAGAGCCAGCCCTGCACGAACTCAGGTATATTTAGCCTGGCACGAGGCATAGCTGTGCAGACACTTGGGGGCAGAAGGGGTCTGAGCAGAGAGGAGGTTAGCAAGTAACTCGGTGTGGCTGCAGGGAGTTTGGGAGGAGGCGAGAGGGAGGGAGGAGGGCAAGGCCAGGGGCTGTTGCTGTGTGACAGCATTTCCCCCGCACTTAGTGGCCTGTTACCTGGCACTTTCTATGGACCAGGAATGCAGCATGGCTCAGCTGCGTCCTTCAGCCAGTGTGTCTCAGGGCATTGGAACTGCGGTCTCAACTGAAGCAGGATCTGCTTCACTCTGGGCCTGAGCCCACCCGGGGGTCTTGGCAGGATTCAGTGACTTCCTCTCTATCTGTTGGTCTCCCTCAGTCCTAGGCCCGGTGGGACTCCTCAGATCGCAACTCACAACACAGAGTCTTGTTTCCTGGAGTGAGAGAACTGAGAGAACAGAGACATAGGGAGAGAGAGACAGAGAGAGAGACAGACATAGGGAGAGAGACGGGGAGAGAGAGAGACGGAGAGAGACAGACAGACAGAGACAGACAGCGAGACAGAGAAAGGAGAGAGACAGAGAGAACACAGGTCAGAGTGAGCAAGTGGTTAGGCACTGACTTTTTACAACCAAACCTTGGAAGTGACGTTGGATCCTTTGCCATCTCCTGTGGAGTCACTAAGGTGGTCCACACTTAAGGGGCGGAGGTCACATGAGGATGTGCCCCCCAGGAGGCGGGGAGACACTGAGGGAGAAACACAAGGGCTTGGGAGGTTCACGCCTCACAGACTTGGTCAGAACGCAGCCAGTATGAGCCCAGCTCTATGTCTCCGAAGTCGGGGGCCTGGCTGCACCCAGGCTTTCTCACACACACACTCACACATGTGCACACACATACACACACACGTGCTAGATGTAAGGACTGTGGGTGGGACCAGAAGAGGAGGTGACAAGAGGAAGGAGAAGAGTTTGGAGGCACTCCGTACACGTGACAGCAGGGCCCGTGTTACGGCTCTCACCCTACACACGCCTGAACGTCCCTAGAGGTACAGGCTAGTACCACTGTGCAGGCAGGAGATGGACAGGCCCTAAGAGGCACAGTGGCTTATACAGGCTCAAGAAGAGGTAAGAATGAGCAGTCCATCTGAGCCCAGGTCTGTCTCCTCAAAGCTGGGGCCCTGGCTACACCCCGACCTCCCCAGGGAGGAGCAATGAGAGGGGTGTGTTGGCGTCATTGGGTACAGACACAGTATTGGGTGGAGAACGGGGTCAAGCAGGCAGCAGCCCAGAGGGCTATCTGGTAGCTGTTACTTGAGGAGGGGACTTGGGGAAGGAGAGCCCAGGAAGTGATATCACTTCCCTGACAACAGAACCCAACAGAACTTGGACCCCCGTAACCAGGCACCCACATTCTAGTGACAGCCCCATAGGTAGCTCACTTGGCAAGAGACACTTGAAGGTGCAAGATGTTCTCTTGTTGTGTTTCAGCTTCCCGGGGCTCTTGCTTCCAGAAACCCCACGGCGAGAGTTTTTCCAGACGTTTGTTCAACTCTCACCTGCGATGTCTCTGGCCATTTACAAGGAGGTCCCCTAGAGAAACACAAGGCGACCTCGGTCAGGCTAGTTCAGGCCAGACCACCTTGGTGAGCCACCCCTGGCAGCCCCCCCTACCCCACACCCTCATGTGGGGGGAAGAGGGACTTCAAGGGAGGGTGTCTGGCAAGGAACAGGTGGCTGGCCGGTGGGTAACCTGGTGGTCCTTCACCATCACACCCCAGGACAGGGCTGGCAGGGTGGAGAGGGATGTCCTGAGGGGCCTCTTATCTGCCAGTGGGAATCCAGGGCCCTCTGCTCTCACGTCATTTCTCCCCTCGGTGGAGGTCTGTGCGTCTGGGGTCTGAGGACCAGCAATGACAGGGCTTGAGGCACAGGCACTGTCTTTACAGAGCTCCACACAGGAGACCGGACAGAAGCTGACTGATGGGGTCCTCGGCTCCATGCCCCTGAAGGATGGGCAGGTGCCCCCCACTACCAAGCGAGTAGCGCGGGCTCGGGGTGAGTGCCAGTGCTGAGGACACACGCCATCCAGGACCCCACACGCTCAAGGGGGGCCCTGGGTCCCAGAAGTCACTCTGCTGCTCCCTCCTGGAGTCCTGCTCCCAGAGGAATCCAGGTCCCCATGTCCTTCCCAGCCCGCTCTCACTGCCCAGCCCAGTCCTGGGCCAGATGCAAAGTCATCTTCCCCACATCCAAGAAGAGACTTTTGTACCGTTTCACCTCATTTCAGTCAAGAGTATTCATGCATTTCCGTACAGATTCTCCTGCTTTAACGCCTGTCCCCAGGCGTCCACGTTGGCCTGGTGGCCCTTGCACACCTCCTCCCAATCTTACCCATCGCCGCAATTAGCAGGGGTGCTTTTCCCCCAAAAGGACCACAACTATGGCTCTGCCGTGTGCTGTGACCCTCCAGGCCAGGAGCTGGGCCTCTCACAGAGGCAGCCACGCCAGGAGGGGGACTGGTTACCGCGGCGAGCAGCTGTTCACTGCTGTGGAAGCTTGATGTGATCCCTTTCTGTTGCCATTGCAACAGTGCAGCCCCAAACACCCCACACGTCCTGACGTGCCGACCCGCCCCCCCCAGCGAGAGCCTCTGTGTTCTTCTGTCCTAATGCGATGTTCTGTCAGAAATCGCAGGGATGGCACAATCGCTACAGGGAGGTGCCATCCATCCTGCCATGACCAACGACACTAAGATGTGTCCCACCCCATATCACAGTCTCCTTTAGTGCCATGGACCTTTCCTCTCCTGCGAGCACTAGTGTCCCACCTCTCGCCACCAGTCACTCAGGGCTGGCGGCTTCGGTTTCAGCTCCAGCCCCAACCCTCCTAGGGGTCCATGGCGCTGCTTCTGACTGCACGCCCCTCCTCTGTCCCCACCCCCAGGCGGGAACGCATCAAACATGAGAAGAAACAAGGCCTGTGTGGTGAGGACCACCGAGGCACGTCAGCTGGACAAGATGGTGGATCAGCTGGTGCACTCCTTCCTGGGCAGGGACCCCACCTTCGTCCCTACCTTTCTGGGAAGTTATAGAACCTTTGCCACCACCCAACAGGTGCTGGACATCCTATTTGCAAGGTGAGCCGCCCCCCCCCCAGTGCCGTGGTCACCTGGCCGCCTGCTGGCTGTGAGTCTTCAGAAGGTTACAGCACCTCTGAGTCTGCTTGTTTTGCTGCACAGAGGGGTGGACAGAGGACCAACGCCATGGGGTTCTGGAAAGTGCTCCCTGCCTGTCTGCCCTGCGGAGACTCAGCTGGAGGGGTTGTGGCTGTGCTACGTGCTCACTTTTTCTTCCTCATACAAAGCCTCTGCCTTATCCAACACTGTCCCCGGGGCCTAGGGCTGGGCTGTCTTCTCATTTGAAAAGGAGCTTGGAGGCTCCATGTGGTCCGTAGGTACCCCAGAACAGAAATCCCAGGGCTGAGCAGGGGGCCCAGGTTCACCCAGGAATCTGCGGTGGGACTGGCTGGGGCTCATACATGCAGCAAATGTGTTGGAAGCCCCACTGGGTGCGGGCATGTTTTTAGGCACTTACCGTAGTCCAGGGCCCAGAGCAGACAGCTACCCGGGCCCCCAGAGCGGGCCCCTAGGCAGCAGTGACATGGTCACTCTACACTCCACGGGCGGGCAGCGTCCACAGGGCGGGCGATGTGACATCTTCCTGGCCCCCTCTAGGTATGGCTGCATCTTCCCACATTCAGAAGAGGACGGTGGACCTCTGGATCAGCTGAAAATGTGAGTGGGCTTTGGATCAGAATTGTGAGAAGAGAGTGGGGACTGTGAATTGGGGGTGATAGCAGAACCCTGCCTCCCTCACGTCACGGGATTTCTGCAACAGGGCGAGGTCCGAGGGCCTCTCCTAGAAAAGAGGAAAAGAATCAAAGAAAGCTGTGGGTGTGGCGTTGGGTGCCGTGGGAGAGCACTGGGCAGTCGGCCCCTCAGAAAACCCATCCTGTCCTAGCCCCAGCCCAGCCCCACCTCCACCCCGTCCTGGGACCCAGACGAGGGGGTGTGGGGAGCACCCTGCTCACTGATCTGGTAGAATCTTGGGTGTTTGGCTGGTGCTTCCCCCACTGTGGGAGACGAGTGCCCTTGGGAGGAGAAGACCCACAAGGGTACCTAGTATACCAGGCAGCATGTGGGGGCAGTAGCTAAAGTTGGAGGTTAGGACGGCCTGGGAGCTGGGGCCTGAGACAGTCCGTTTGTCATCTCATCGGTCAGATATTCATGGAACACTTACTGTGTGCCAACGAGTGCAATGAATAGAGCAGACACCACCCCTCCCTGCCCTCGTGGAGTTGACATTCCAGTGGCAAGGGGACAGGGACACTGATCGAGTGTGCCAGGCTTCCCTGAAGAAGGGGACAGGTGGTCACGCCATTGATCAAGAGCTCTCAGTTACAAAGGCTTTGTGCCAGCCCTCCTGGGTGACCCAGCGTACCTCTGCCAGGACTGCCAGACTGAAGACGCAGCAGGAGTCGGAGGGGCTTGTGGATGGGCAAAACCCCAGAGCCCACACGGTGGTTTGAGGAAGGGCCAGGCCTCAGACTCTGCTGCCCACCTGTCTCTCCCCAGGGCCATGTCGTCCATCCTGGCCACCTGGCTGAACTGGTACCCTGAGGACTTTTTCCAGCCCCCAGCCTTTCCGTGCCTGAACATGCTTGTGGCCTACTTAGGGCTCAACTTCCCAGGTTCAGACCTGGAGCATCAGGCCCAGCTTCTCCTCTCGGAGCTGGAGCACCTTGAGCCCACCCAGGGGGACGCAGAGGGTGAGGAGGACCCGTAGAGGTGACATGGGCGTGTGGGGAGGCGCGGGGCCGGGGCCACAGTGACAAGAGCTCCCAGAGGCTGGGGCTCAGCCGGGAGCACTGTCTTCATGACTGCAGTCTGGGAAGGCTTCCTGGGGGTGGTGCTGGCACTGAGACTTCATTGATGGAGATGAGAGAGTTCTGTGGGAGGCACCTAAAGGCCCCCATGCTGATCAAATGCTGTCTTCTTGGATCCGCAGCACCAGTGCCGCCTTCCACTCCACTGCCCTCCGCAGAGCTGGGACAGGCTGAGGGCACAGCCTTCCCTGGGGCGTCTGCATCACATCGGCGGCTCACCCCAGCTCCTGCGACGGCTTGAGTGTCCATCGTCGTTCCAGGGAGCTCCTTCTCCTCCTGTCCAACTGCATTTTGAAAAAAATCTTTGTTTGTAGCTGACATCAACTTAAAGTGTTATTGTGTTTTTCTCATAATATTCAGTTAAGATACAATGGATTTTTCATAAAATTTAACATTAAAATAAAATTTAATTTAAATAAAATTGACCCTGGGATCCTTCCAAGTGGCCATTCCAGCGGCAATGGAATCCATGTGCCGTTTCTCACAGCCGCCCCGTCACCTCACAGCCACTCCCTAGTTCTAGAACATTCTCATCAAAGACAAACCCCGCACCCAGTAGCCAGCCAGTCCTCCCACCAAGCCCCTGACAGTCACCAATCTCTTTCTCTCCAGGCACTTATCTCATGTGGATTTTTCATACAAGTGGAATCATACCTTATGTGGCCGTTTGTGTTTGACCACCTACTAGCTGAGGTGACTGACTGCTTTTTGGTTTTAATAAAAATAACATTCTTTATTAGGAGAAAACCTCCCTACAAGGCAAAGATTCTGTGTAAGAGACAAAGCCCCAATATTAAATATTTTCATTGCCTCGGGACGGGGACCACTTCTGTAATTATAGCACGAAAGGTGGCAACTATCCCGGAGACGCCTGGGTCTCTGAGATGCCTTGAAAATCCTTCTTGTCCTGGATCGGTAGTGTTTAAATTTTTCTAATGTGCACATTATAAAAATATTAAAATCACATGTTAAATGTTTCCCTTTATTACCAACATATTAGGTAATAAAATATACAGTTTTTTAAAAAAGGTTTTAGACAAAGATAACTAATGCTTATTAGCAAAATAACGACTTAAACATGAAGAAAAAAACATGATACACTTCTCCTACTAAGAAATAATTGCCCTTAACAAAAGATGCCCCTCTTTCCAGTCCTTTCCCTCTCAGTGCAGGGGTGCGGCCAGGGGAATGTGAGGGCTGTGCTCTTCTGTAACCTGAGGCCCCCACAGGTGGACACAGCACGGTCAGTGTCGTCCCCCCCCCCCCGTGCTCAGTGACCGTCACAGACTTTCTGACTTCTTGAGTTCGTGGCTCGCTCACTGTCTTGTGGTCACTGACCCGCCCACTTTCAGTAGCTGAGTTGTGTTTGGGGCAGTGCCAGGCAATGGAAAACCACATCTTGACTTTGTATACACAGGTATGCAAAGTCTTTGCTTGAATGTCCAGCCACACACCCTCTCCGTATCCCTTGACCAGAAGTACCCACTCGAGAGCTGGCCGCCTCATCCAACCCACGGGCTGAGAACAAAGAACACTCCTCAGAACTTGAAGTTGACCTTGAAGTTAACTGGCTGCGGATGGGTTCCACTCGTCCTTCGGTCACTGTTCCATATTCAAAGTCAAAGGTGGAGTCAGCCTCATGGACCTAACTCGTCCTCCACCGCCCCTCGGCAAGAAAGGTCAGGACGCCTTGATGGTCAGCCCAAGGGCATCCCCCAAGGTGAAACCAGAAGGCAGGTAACCAGAAGTTACCTGCACTTGAGCCAGCTCAGCCACCTGAGCATTTTGCTTCAAAATGCTTCAGGATGCTTTCTGAAGACATGGCTGGACTCTTGTGGGGAAGAAGAATGCAGGGACCCAGGGGGCACCGGCCAGGCCTGCCACACGGGGATGTTAAGTCTTCCTCGGCTCGTTCAATAGAAAATCACAACAGCTGCAGGTTTTCTTAAGGAAGGGCATAAGTCTCCAAGCACAAACCTGCATAAGGGTGCCGTCACCTTTCCACTGGAAAGCGACAGCAGGGCCAGACAGACGCTTTGGGTCCCTCTGGAATGAGCACATAGTAAGTGGGGTATCTGGTCACTTGATGAAACCAAATACCAGTTACACCTCCCAAACTAGGGAATGGGTAACTTGTGACACCTAGGTATTTAGAAGAAAAACCTCATCTCAGCTCCCAAACAGCTTGGGGAGAGGGAAAATGCGTGGAACCATGGAAAGCCACCACTGGCAAGAATCCACAGGAAACACGACAGACGGCCCGAAACGCAGCTCTGATCACATGACTTCCCAGGCCGAAACCCTCAGTGGTGCCCCACGCCCGCTGGAATTCCTATGACCAGCACACCAGGCCCCCGCCTGCTTCCCCATCGCCACCCCACACGTCCTCTGTCATCTGCTTAGTCAGCCTGGACCCCTGGCTCTTTGGGGATCTGAGTTCCCGGGACTGGGGCAGCCCTGCGATGCTCTTAGCCACTCCTGGCCTGGCTGTCTCCACAACATGGCCTTCTGCACATCTGAGCACATCTGAGCTCCGTTGAACAGCGGCCTGAGCCGGCCACGTGCTCAGCCACTCTGTGCCTCAGTGGCCTCGGACGAGACGATGGTGAATAGATCCTATGCCCTGAGTTAGTGTGTGACATGCAGGTCTGTGTGCTCGTGGTCTCAACCACCTGGTGAAGCAGAATCCATGCTCTGCAGGGGAGACCGCTGGAGCACAAGCGGGCTTGTTGACGTCTGACAGCCGGACAGGGCCGCGATGGGACACGCCCTGCTCCCTGGCTGACACGGGGACAGGAGGATGGGCTCTGTCCTGGGGCTTTGCTGACAAGTAAAGCGAATAAACCACAGGTCAGCCCCAAAGCTGAAACTAAGGTGACTGGTGAACGGGCCAAGTTTTGGGGTCCTGGAAGATACAAGAGCCCAGAATTTCAAGTTCCGATAGGGAGGCAAGAAGGGAAACGTCAGAACGGCTCCCCTTTCCTCTGGTGGACAGAGCAGTGCTGAGCTGAGTGTGGGAGGCGGGGGACAATTGTGACTGTCACAGACCTAGGGCAGCGGTAGAGCTGATGCGACTGGAGGTGAAGCCCCTTGGATTCCACTGCCTCTTCTCTCAACATACAGTAAAATGCCCACGGTGTGCCCTGCGAGGCCTGGCACGCAGGGCTCCGACCTCAGGGGACATGCTGGGGGTGGGTACAGACCTCCAAGCTTCACACACCTCTGACTAGAGCTGTGCAGACAGCACGTGCCAGGAGGCCCCGGCCTGGGAGTTCAGGGAAGGCTTCTCTGAGGAGCAGTCACGTTGGCCAGGCCGGGACACAACCTGTGGGGAAGAGCTGTCCAGGTGAACGGGCTGCGGATGGGTTCCGCTCGTCCCTCGGTCACTGTTCCATATTCAAAGTCAAAGGTGGAGTCAGCCTCATGGACCTAACTAGTCCTCCACCGCCCCTCGGCAAGAAAGGTCAGGACGCCTTGATGGTCAGCCCAAGGGCATCCCCCAAGGTGAAACCAGAACGCCCAATAGCGTCCTCTATGATTTCCAGCCTTGTCTCTCCCTCTCAGGATAGCACAGCAGAGCTCAAGAGACCGACAATGCTTTCGACACCTTATCAGGAATCATTTCCGATTCATTCTAACTTATCTTTAAAAGTGAGAAATGCACCCGTCTGGGTGCTAACGTTCTTACCAGCAGCACATGTGACACTTGTCTTAACTGTGTGGTAAAAATGCCGACAGCGCTGAGAACACGACTCCCCTGGAAGACGGACAAGCGGACAGACCTGTGAATCAGCAAACAGGCATGAGGTGCATACGACATGTCAAACCCCGAGCTGGGCGCCAAGACTTATTAAGCCAGTGCAAAAATGGAAAGGTTAAATGTTTGCCCCGTGTACTCGGAAAGGGCAAGTGCAGTTCCCTGGGGCTGAACAGGGTGGGGCCGGCCAAGGAGGGGGGCCGTGCCGCCCCGACCCCCAGTGACCTCACATTCCAGCTGTCAATCCCTGCTCAGCACACCCTGGAGGCTCTCTCCTGGTCTAGACCCTCTGGGGGGAGGTGGCACCCCCAGAATGAGGACATTTCTGTCCCGGGCCAGCAGCTGTCACCTGAGAAAGATGGAGATTACTCCACCAGGCGACAAGGCTTGTTGTACAGACACAGGCACAGCTCAGCTTCCCCCTGAGGTGCTTAACCCCGGGGAGAAATGTGGCTCATTGCCCTGGGCATCCGCCCTCCAGCCGGCCGCCTACCCAGATGGGGCTGAGCCTGGAAGGGCCTGGGGGACAGATCTCCTGGGTGTGCATGTGGGAGGACTTGCGACGGACCCCGTGGGGATGTCCCGGGCTACAGACCCTGGCCCCCTGCCCAGGTGTGGGCTAGAAGCAAAAGGCTACAGAAAATGAGCTGGGCCACAGCGGGGGTGTCCTGGCCAATGGGCCACAGGTGCCTGCTGAGCCCTGAGGTCACCGCTGGCGTCCTTGCCAGCTGCCCGGGTCCTGGTGATCCCAGGAGACATAGCAACACAGAGATACTAATCCACAGTTTTTACACAGACTCTCTTCACACTTACGTACCTCACATTGTACTCAAAGCTGGCGGGGTTGATGGCTTTAGAGGCTTTCCTCTTGGTGCCCAGGGCTTTGAGGGACAGGGCCTCAGGGAGGGACCAGACGTCCGGCCTCATCTCAGAGCTGCCACTCTCTCTATATCTCAGCCTCTCTCTGGGCCTCGGTTTTCCCACCTGGTCAATGGGTTACACTAAACTCCACACATCTCACCGCCTGTTAAAGAGAGACCAGAAGAGTAGAAATGGGTCAGAGGTGGAGGCTCTGTCTTTCTGTGAATCTCACACCCATCTCGGGTGTCTGCCCGCCCAGGAGTGCGAGTTCATGCTTTAAAAAGTCTGTAATTGACTTGAAGGAAACCAGCCTAACTGCTTGGTCAGGAGTGCGGGAGGCGAGCGTGGATGACGTGGCTCGGGGCAGCTGGTGTCCTGTGTGTGTGTGACTTCTGTCTGGAGGGCCGTTCTCCGAGCCACGGGGATGTCTGCTGCTTCGAGTGCAAAGCTGGGAATCACGGCACTGGGTCCCTCATGGGACAGACAAGGAAACTGAGGCCCAGATGGGTGGTGACTTGCCCCATGGCACAGCTGGTGCCAGAGCCAGCTCTGGGTTGCAAGCTTCCCTGGCCGGGACTCAGCCACCCCCAGCCTCTACCCTGAAGTGAAACCAGGATTTAGGATTTGGATCTTTCACCCAAATGGTTAAGGAGTGTTTCCTCCTTGCAATGCAGCTGCTCTGCTCAGCCCAGGAGCAGGGGTTCAGGGCTCAGGAGTGTCCCCTACTGTGGACTCAGAGGGGAGATCTTCCTGGGTACCTGCACCTGGGTACTGAGGAGAGGCTCCGAAGAGAGGCTAGTACTCACAGCCGGCTGCAGCGGCCTCAGCCTGGGACAGGACGGCTCCCATCTTTGGGGGGCAGGCAGAGGCACCGCGGAGGGTCTCCTTCAGTCAGCCCCGAGGCCCGAACACCAGTCGCAGGAAGGAGGCGGGGGAATAAGTGCCCCCCCCATGACAGTGGCATTTGTGCGGTGCGTCTCCCTCTTCCCAGTTGAGTCCCCAGCTGTCTCAACCTGAGGGAGGCGCTCCACACGAGGTGGTTAATGAGTGCTCTAACAGAGGCCCTGCCCCAGGTCAGGAGAGGCGGAGGGGAGGTTTGGGGGGCTTCCCCTGCCACCTGGATCAGCACCCACAGCAGCAGAAACTGCCATGGGGCAGGGGGCTCAGGGGCAGAGTTTCCCTGCAAGGCGGCCGTGGAGGGGGGCACTGGCAAGGTCAGAGGCGCCAGGTGTCAGCCACGTCTCAGAGCTCACTTCTGTCTGCGGCCTCCGGTGGGCCCAGCTGCTCTGAGTCTCGGACTGGAGACCCTGGGCCCTCGGATCTACTTAGGCCAGGACCGGGCTCTGGCACACCAGTCTTCTGGGCCTCCCTGCAGAGCCCGTTCCCCTGGGGCTCGCTGTCAGAGGCCAGTTGCAGCCCTCAGGCAGTGCCAGGCCTGCGGCTGGGGAGTGGCTGTCTCTCAATTTCAGGGCTTTGTGCCTTTGAAGGGATAAGCTCTGAGGTATTCTCGGGGGGCCACTGGAATGAGCTTGCCTGGCAGCTCAGCCAGGCCTTAGTTACAAGCAAGACATATTTACGGGATATTAAAAATAGGCTGCAAACAAATATGTCATTCTCTTTCTCTCCCTGACACGTTGCCTCTGATCTGTCACCTCCTGGGTGCACAGAGTCCCTTTGACTTGACTCCAGCTCCCTGTCATAGGACACCTGCCGACCCCTGTTCCACGTTGTAAGTTCCTCCCAGCTCTGCCCTCACCCGTGAGTGCCCCTGGCAGGAAAGCTGACGAAGCACTTAACAGCCTGGGCAGCTGATGACACACTCGAGCTGAGAGGCGCTAAGTCTTCCCCAATCAGTCAAGGGCACCCGCCTGCAGCTTGTGCAGGAGGGAAGGTCTGTCTCAAGTTCTGACATTGGCCCTCATGGGCGCGGTGCTTAACCCCAGCGCCTGCAGCGCTGAACTGGACACCTGGCCATCCCGCCCACCCAGGAGTTACGCGTAAACATGTGATATGCTTCGTCGGCTCGAGCCTCTGCCTGAAGGATCCGATCTGGCCACACACCCAGGGATGAGTAATTCCTGGGCAGAACCCACGTGTGCTGTGGGGACAACCAGACGGAGAAGGAGAACGTCCTTTCCTCGGGGACCGCGCGGAGATTGTGTCCGAGTGTGGGGCAGAGAACAGGGACGAGACACAGGCCACTCTGTGGCCAGCGTCCCTGCATCGTGTGATGTTGGAGTGGATGTGAGGGAGGGGGGCGGGCAGGACGGAAGCATGTTAAGGGGAATGAGCCAGGAAGCTTTCTGACAGAGCAGGACCTTAACAGGCTTTATACGATGGTGCTCACCAGAAGGAAAGAGACCTGGAGGCAGGGCAAGAGTGACCGCAAAAGCAGGCTCGCAGTCAGCACAGGGGCCTTCCCGTGGGAGGACCTCGGAGGCGCACAGGGCTGGGGTAAAAACACTTCCAGGGAGTTCCTCTCCAGATCAGACCTGGGAGAACAGTGAGGCAAGAAGGGAAGGACTTCCGATCTTAAGACTGAGTTTCCTGGTACCCAGGCGTGTGTGCGTGTGTGTGTGTGTGTGTGTGTATGTGTGTGCGTGTGCATGCATGTGTTTGTGTATGCATGTGTGTGTGCATGCATGTGCTGCGTGTGTATGTGCGTGTGTGTATGTGCATGTGTGTGCGTACTTTGCGTGTGTGCGTGTGTGCTTTGCGTGTGTGCGCGTGCGTGTGTGTGCCTGGTGATGGCTCCCGCCTCCCTCACCTCTCCGATGAAATCTCCTCCCACCTCCTCTCCGCTCAGGGCTCTCCAAGCTCCGACATGACGGCCTGGCCTCCAGGCAGTAAAAGGACATTTACCCCCCCCCCCCATCAATGAGGGGACTGACGTGCAATAAGTTTAAGACCAGGCTGCGTCACAGGCCTGGGAAATGTGACTATAACGGCACATTATATCCAGTTTCCTGCGTCCTGGGATAGAGCCCCTGCCAACTCTTCTAGAAGACGGTAAATGTCCACCACACCTACCGGGAAATAGTATCAGTGGCTGTTCACATCATTTGCACCATTTCCCCTTGATTTCTCTTTCTACTTAGCTTGTGGTCGTGGCCCTTCTAGCCTAAGCTCATCTTACACTGATCTCAGAAAGTCAGCCAGGAAACGAACACTTTTCTCCCTTTACCTTCTTACACTACCCACAATGTCAGAGCAGGTTTTTCATCCCCATAGTGTTTGTGAAGAAAGCTGAGGGTAGCACCCAGGAGGTCTGAGGTCACACCTTCTGCTCCCAGCCTCCGCAGAGGTAATGCATGGCCAGTGCAGGAGGCGAGGGAAAGCCCTCCTTGTATCATCAGGACCATCGTGGGCACAGAGGGCAGCCCACCAGACAAGGTAACCCCGGGGCAGCATCTCCCACTCGTCACACCCACAGGACCAGTCACACCCACAGGACGAGAGGAGGTGACCAGAGCATCCGGGAGAACTCTCTCCAGCATGGGCATGAACCTGAGTTACCATCTCCGGGAGGGACAAAAGGCTGGACCGAGAGTGGCCCTCTGGTCTTCAGTTCCCCGGCCCCATGGAGCCACCATGCTGGCGCCCTGTCAACTGGTTCCTGATTGAGTTTCTCCAGGGGCACAAGTCAGTCACCAGAGAGCAAAGCCCTTTTCCGCCTTGCGTATTAATGAGACCCAGGCGCTCCTGTCAATCTCCTAGCAGCCAGCGTCTAACGACCTTGGTTGACAGGTGGCCCCTGGGATGAGGTCTCTGGTGGAGCCCAGGCACTGCCGGGGGCATCTTTGGAGAATTAACTGCAGCGATAGTGGAATGCATGGCAGTTCTAGGAAAAGGAAGTGAGGACAGAAGGGAGGCACGCTCCCTGGGACCTGAGACCGCTTATTGATGCTGGGAGAGCATTTGGAAGGAACAGCACCGAAGGTGGCACTGAGCTGACAAACCAGAAGTGTGTGTCACCTTCCCTTGTGACTGGTGCTGACAGCATTCCCTGGTGGAACTCTGGTTTTCTTTTTCTTTTCTTTTTTTTTTGTTTTTGTTCTTGTTTGTTTGGTTTGTTTTGCTTGTTTTGGTGGGGTCTTTCTTTGGCTCTCTTCCTCCCTCCCTTCTTTCTTTTTTGTCTATCTTTTCTAGTTCTCTAGGAGAAAGTTCGTTTGGGGAGTTGAACAGGATTGCAGTCAAGCAGACCTAGATGGCTCTTGTTTTACAAATAGGACAAACCCAAGTTTGGAGGAGTGAGGAGACGTGTCTGCCTGGCGCCCCTCCCAGCTCTGCCACCGTATCAGGGCTCCCTCTGTGACCTAAGTCACTTCACCTCTCCCTGTGTCAGGTTCCCTCTCTGCAAACTGCAGACGGAATTTCACCTTACGGCATGGTCCCCTGTGGCATGTGGCACCAGCTCAGGATGCTGAGTGATTTTCCCGTAAAGGTCATGTCCACCTGACCATGCCATCATCACTGGAATCTGACCACAGCTCACACCTCCCAAAATGTGGGATTTAATCTTTGGAAGAAAAACTGAACATTTGTTTGGAGCCGTGCTTGAGAAATCAAATGTGTGGAAATCAATTACGGTGAAAATGTTTGGATGCGCTCGGGTGGTGTTTATCTGAAACCATCGGTCCTCGTGGGCTTGGCTCGTCCACCTGTTGGAGACAAATGCCTGGTGTGTCACCAAACAGAGTTGTCACTCTTCCTTGGTAGTAACTACTGTCCGCCCACACTCAACGTTATTTCCTGTCACTGGGCTGGATCTGTGTTTGAGAATCTTTCATGCTGTGATGGATGTTTAGCCCTTTCATCTGATATTCTGGGTGGGTAGCTGGAGCCCTGATTGTTACTTCTGAACCAGCGTAATAAAGAGAAGTGTTTTGACTATTGACTGTGGGGCCTTTTGTGTCTTCAAATGTCAACCAGCCTCCATCTCTGTGCAGAGGTCGGGGAGTGTGTGTCTTTAGTGTAGCAGTTTGGTGACAATGCATTTGGGCCGACGGAGGAAGGGTCCTCTGTTCATCCTACATCCTGACCGCAGCAGCGTTCAGCCCTTGACGGTGGGGCGTCTAACAGTTTGCTCCCGAGTGGGCTGTGGGAGACCCATTCCAAGCCTCGTTGTCCCTTTTAATTGGATCCCCTCGCTTCCCCATCTTCCAGTCTTACTGTACAGAGACGTGTGGGCACCTTCTTCCCCGTACCTTCGTCATTGCAGTTATGGGGCAGCCTCCAAACGCGCCCGCTTAAAATCAAGTACGGGTGTGGGGGAGACTTAGTCTCCCCACAGTAAGGGAGACTATTTGTGGATTCTCTGGGGGAATGAGGTGGGCATGCATTCAAGGAAGGAGAGCCAAGCACACCCTCAACAAAACAGAATTGCTGTCTCACGGGGTTTCCATCTCAAACTGGGGAGAGAGCCCGTAAACAAATACACAGACGGAGCAATCAGCATCAGGAAGGGCTGGCTACTTTGCTTTGGATAATCACAGAAGTAACAAGGCATGACAACCAAGTGACAGGGAGTCGGCCAGGCAGAGGCAGTGGCCTACGCAAACGTCTCCCTACAACCCAGCGGAAACAGTAAATGCGCTGAGTAAACGACGGAGTCATATGAAGGGACCAGCTGAGCGGCCCACTGAGGCTGCTGAACGCACACTCGTCTCCATTGCTACTCCATCTCTGTGCAGAGAGCTGGCTGTCGGCCGTCACAGCAATGGCAGACACCATTTACTGGTGACCTGACCGTGGAGATTATGTGTCCCCAACCAGACGGGAACTCTCGGAGGGGGAGCTGTGCTGCTATTGCTATGGGGAGGGCAGGGGCCTGTTCCTGCTGCAGGAAGAGCCCCCGAGGGCAGCCATGGCGCCTCTCTAGTCCCATGGGAGGGTTCTGTCCTTGGGTTTCTTAAGGAGGAGACGGACAGCCACCTTTCCTCACCATGGCTGGGCCTCCCAAGGACGCGAAGTGCCCGGAAGGCCCAGCCTAGCTCCCAGCCCAGCCTCAGCCTCGGTCCTTCTGTGGCGCCCCGCTTTGGCCCAGTGGCCCAGGGCCAGGCCACTGGGCAGGGATGGGGTTTCAGCCTGATCTTTACCACCAGCTGCGTGTAGCTAGGCTGCTGGGAATTTCAGAACTTGGTGCCAAAGGCAGGACAGCTGAACCCAAGGAAGGAGCCATACTGCCCTTAGAACCCGAGCTACAGGGATGGTGTCACGGGTTCCCGTCCCCGGGGCCTGGTCTCTGCTGGCCAGTGGGAGTGACGGTTCCCAGGGACAAGTTGTTTCCCCACCTGGACCTCAATTTCTAGCTCAGATAATGAAGGCAGAGACTTGTTCCTTTACTTCCCAAAGGAAATGCCTACCAGGAGGTTTAATACCATGTTTCCCCAAAAATAAGACCGGGTCTTATATTAAGTTTTGCTCCAAAAGACACATTAGGGCTTGTGTTCAGGGGATGTCATCCTGAAAAAATCACGCTAGGGCTTATTTTGCGGTTAGGTCTTATTTTCGGGGAAATACGGTAGGTTATGCCACTGGGAGAGGCGGGGTGAGAATGTCACCACTGGCTGAAATCTGGGTACTGGGAAAGGTCACCGGAGAACACCCTGACATTGGCTTGACTGGTAGCCTGGAAATTTCCAGAAGGAGCTGAACTGGGGGCTGGGCACCCCCTCTGACCCCCTCCCTTACCTACTGCCCATCGCAGGAGCAACCCCACGTCTGACCCAGGACCCGTCACACAGTTGAAGACGCCCACCTTTGTGCCAGCAGAGCTGAACACTGTTGGGCTAGAAGATGAAGGGCAGACTAGAGGGCGGGTGAAAACCCTTTGGCTCATGTCAGTTCCCTGGAGTCCTAAAATTTCCATCTTATTACAAGGAGGGGGACCCCAGTAGGGCCCAGGGCAGAGCGGAGATGCACCCAATGTGGTCTGCTGGACATCTCCAGGCTTCAGGGAAGAACTACCAGCTTCCTGGGGGCCAACAGGGGCACCCAAACGGCAGAGGTCTCCCCTCCCCCTTCTGGGACCGTGCGGCATGGGGCTCAGGATGTCCCCTGGAGCCCAGGGACCCACTATAAGAAAGAGCACCGTGGGGTGGGGGCTGACTCAGTTCCACCCTCCTCCAGCTCCTTTTCTGTCCTGCACCGGAGGGAGGTTTTGAAAATACAAATGGATCCTGTCCCGCCCCCAGCTTAAACAAATCTCCACAACCTTTAGCACAGATCTATTTTCCAGCGTCTTCCAAAGCTTACCTGCGCCAACTCACCTGCACTGCTCTTCCCAGCCCCCGCAGCTCCCCACTCTCTGTGGGCCCCTCCAAGCACACGTGGCTGTCTATAACTGGCCACGCGACATCTGTGGGGGCTGTGATGTGCTCACCTCTGTATTCCGCGGCCCACACATGTAGGTGCTCACAAGTGTTTGCTGAGTAGATGAAACACCTGCCTCTGACACTCAGGAACACACAGGGGGACACCCAAGGATGTGCGTGTGAGCACACACACGTCCCCTCTGAGAGCACGTGCAGGATCGGCTCTGTGATAGTGAGGACGCGTGACTCTTCCCAGCCCCATTTTCATTCTCCTTCACTGGAACCCTCCATCAGTCCTGGCTTATTGGCAGCAACAAACTAGTTCTCTGACCTTCAGGAGAGAACAGATGGTTCCTCCCCAGCAGACCAGGTAGCCTTATCACATCTCTTTCTGGGCCTCACCTGCCCTCCACTCTCTTAAGCAGATCTTAAGTATTCCCAGCTCTTTCCTTCTACTCACCCAACCATCTGCCCAGCTGGCTGGGTCACTCTTTCTATCCCGAGAAAGCTCACCTCCTCCCAGAAGGCCTCCTGGCTGCATAACGCCCAGGGTCCTCTCAGGGCAGAGCCTGTGGGAGCACACCCTCTTCTCTGTCTGGGTCTGTGACTAGCTCCCGAAATGTGTTGCCTGTTTGGTGCCACTTTGAGTTGTGATTCCCATGAGGGCGGTGGCTTTATATATCTGTGTGACTTATGGGTCCCTGGGGATCAGCTTAGCTGAAAAGCTAAGGCTTCGGAGGATGAGAACACCCCCGCTGAGAGGGGTCATCTAAATGAGGCAGCAGAGAACAAACGCAACGAAGCCAGTCTGGTGAGCAGCTTAAAGCTTTGCAAGACCAAGCGTTGAAGGAGCTGTGTCCCTGAGCCCTTCCATCTCTGATCTCCCGCAGGCTAGGGCATTAGCCCTGGGGGGGCCTGCCCTGCCAACCCCGGGCAGGAGGAGGAGGAGGGAGGCGGGGCGAGTGGGAGGGGCAGAGGAGCCCAGAGGCTGCAGTGACCTACATCTGCCCCAGCACTGCCTGTCCACGGGCAGTCCCTGCAGAGCCCCTGCAGCGTGCAGCAGCTGGAAACGAGGAGGAGGGGGCAGCAGGAGGCCGGAGGCCGTCTGTGCGCCCAGGTAAGTGGGCACCGTACACCTGTCTGCTCAGCGGGGCAGAGGCAGGGCACAGATGGACGGCTCTCTAACTTTTCCACTCAAGTAGGAGAAGGCAGAGGGCATGAGAATAGCGGGGAAATCCCCTGGCGGCCATTCACACCCTGGGGTCACCCCTCTGGACAGGGCAGAGGGTTTCAGTGACCCTGTCTGGGTGCACGTGTCCTGGCCCTGGCTTTCTCGGCACTGTTTGGCTGACAGCGTGGACAAAACGATGGCCCGGCTACAGGGCTGACTAGCTGTCCAGAATCAGGGCCTCAGGGCTGCCCTGGGTCCGTCCGATTCATAACACCATCATGCAGGTGCGAGAAACCCCACGTGCCTCTTTCGGCCTCAGCTCCTCCCAGCTGAGGAGCTGGAGGCGGCAGGAACCCGGGTCTGTGGGGTGAAGCTGCCGCTGGGGGCAGGGGGTGCTGGAGGGAGAGCAGGGGCCACGGCCCTGGGTCCAGCGCGGAAGTCTTGTTGGGCTGGAGTGAGGACACAGCTGCTGTTTGGCAGAATTGGGCTCTTCTCAGAATGAAGCATGGAGAGGATTCATTTCCTCCCCACCCCCAGCTGAGGCCACCTCCCTCCTGTCTCCAACCAAGCAGATCTCTTGTCCATTCGTCATTGACCTTGCACCCAATCTGGCTTCTTTCTGGAAGAACAGAGGTCCAGAGGGTGAGATGGCTTACCTTTGGGCCCCTAAGTCCCCGTGGGGGCTCTGCGTCTCTCTCCCTTCTCAGCTGGGACCTGTAGGCAGGAAGCTGGAGGAGAGGACCGTGTTAGTGTTACCTCTCCATGTGTGACAAACAGCCACGTAAGGGACTGAGCTGGTGGTGATGAGGACACATAATGAAGATGACAATGTAGGGTGTTGTGCTGAATTTCTCCAGGGTGGGGTCGTGGACGGGTCCCAGGCGGCGGTGCTGGGGCGTGGGTGTGACGGGCCCCTTTGCCAGCTTGGCGGCTGTCCCCCCGGCCTCCCTCGTGACTGTTGGGTCGCGGCAGTGACCGCTGCAGAACGCCTCTGGTGTGCCATGGCATTCCAACAGGCTGGGGGGCAGTGGCTGGGCTGGAAGGGACGCTGTGGGCCAGAAATGCCAGTGGGTGGGCACTTGTGAAATGGAAGGTGTCATGTGTGGAGGAATGCGCTCTGTCACGTGTGGGTCCACTCTGAGAACAGGGCTCTTGGGGCAGGAAACGGAGTCTCCAAAATGGAATGCCACAGCCACGGGCCAATCACACCGGAGGTGGGCCCCTGGAGAATCCTGCCAAGACGTCCCCTCCCACGGCTCCCACCCCAGCCCAGAGCCAGCCCCTCCCTCCCCTGGGGGGGGTACTCCCCTTGGCCACCCTGAGAGGGAACTGGAGGGATCGCGGTGTGGTTAGAAGAGGCTGGAGGGCCCTTGCTTACCTGACATCATACCTCACGGGCCTCAGAGTGGGCGCAGATGGATTTTTGAGGATCGCACCATCCAGAGCGGACAAGAGCTCGTGAGCAGCCAAGTGGGGGACTCCCCCCCGCAGACCCAGTGATCCAAGGGGTCCAGACTGGCTGAGCACGGGAGGCAGAGGGCTGCTGGGCCCCTGGAAAACCCGAGTTCGTCTCTGGGAAATTCACGTCCAAAGTCAAGGGGGCCAGGCTGCCGGAGCCGAACGAGTCCTGGATACCGGGAGCTGGACCTCCTGAGGTGGGGGAGGCTGCGTCTCACCCTCTGAGTGGTCATCGGGCCTGGGGTCCCACCAGGAGGCCGGGCCACCCGCACAGTGTGTAGGCTCAGCCCCACGGTTTCCTTTACCCGGAAAGGCACCACTGGGCAGCATCCCACCCCTCCCGAGGTCTGGGCAATTGGTTTTGCTGGGCCCCGGGGTTCGACGAGCACGGGGGCAGCCACTCCATCGGCTCCCCCCCGGACACCGGCCGATACACTGATGCTGTGGGAAGGATGGGTTAGCCCAGCCGACCTCCTAGAGGCAGTTCTGTCCTCTGTTCCCAGGAGATCACTCGCCATCCCCAGGAGCCAACGAGGAGCCAGACCATGGCAGGTGAGACGGCTGCCTGCCCCCCTCCCGGGGCCCCTCCCTGGGTGGGGGGGTACTCAGAGACCTTCAGACCGCTCCTGCCTGCTTCTTCCAGTGTCCGCTTTGGGTTTTGATTTATTTTCCCGAATAAAGGGTGCAGAGCTCCCTGCATGGCCCTGCTTCCTGAGAAGGACCCTTTCCCACTCTCCCTTGTCCAGCTTTTCCCCAGGGACACTCCCAGGGTCTCCCCAAGGCGACCCCCGCCCCCTCCCAGGGGCTCCATGCACGCTGCTGGAGGACCAACCCAGCCACCACCAGAAAATTCAGAAGCACCCTCACCAGCAGGGGAGCGAGGGGGCTTTGTGCCTGGGGTCTGTGGGTCAGCGCTCCACTGTGTCCAGGGCCACCCATGAGAGAGGGGCAGGGCCCACGTGCCTTTCTCCCACCTCCTCAGGGAAGCTGAAGAAGTCTTCCATGCATGGGGTCACCATCCGGCAGCTGGTGGACGAGATACCCGAAGGCTGCAGCACGCCAGACTTTGAGCAAAAGCCGGTCACCTTGGCACTGCAGGAAGGTGAGGCTGGGCTGGGGGACGGAGACGAGCCTGCGCCCCACCTCCCGCATGCACCGCGGGGGCTGGGGTCCTCCCCGGCCTGCCTGTCGGCCTGGATCCCGAGAAGAGGGAAGGGACCTGAGGAGCAGGGTGGGTCAAGGGAGTGAACGCATGCTGTGGGGGCCTGGTGCAAGGCCTCTGGGAACAAGGAAGGGGCCATGCTACACTGGGGACAGGGAGAGGTTGTGACGTTTCCCAGCGGCCCTCCCTTCCCTCCCCCTGCCTCCAAGCGGCTCCTGCAGGGGCCACTGTTCCAACTGAGTGAACCTGGGCTCTTCCCAGCCCTTGCCTCCAGACCCCCTTGTGGAAGGCCACACAAGAAAAGACCCCAGGAGAGTGGTGGGGACACAGGCTGCGGGGGGAAGGGCTGCATACTGCTGTGTTTTCCCCAACACAGGTTCCTGCACTAAATTTCTCTTTATAACCTTCTGTATACGTAAACCACGGTACATTATTTTCCTAAATCTGACTGCAAATCCTCACTGGACAAAGTCATAAGAAACTGCCTCATCATGGAGAAGGACCCTCGGGTGTTTATACTGTTCTCTGTTGACATATTCCAGGAGGAGCTGCAGAGTCCTTGAGAGGACCAGCTCCCAGGCCTCTGTGCCAAGCCCGGAGCTTGGGGTCTTTCTGAGGCTGGAGCCCTGTTGTCTCAGAGCCAATTCCTTTAAGGTGCCAAAGGGTCATTCCTTTCCAAGGTTGTCATTCCCGCCCATTGAGTGACACGGAACCCACAAAAACTCACCCCCTTCCCAGTCCTGGGAGAGCCCTTCAGATCCCTCATGCCACCTACTTGCAAAGACACGCCCCTCCCTCCTAAGCCCTGCTTTCTCCGTGGACAGTCCAGCCGCATGCCTCCCTGAAGACCCCAGCTCCTGCCATACAAAACCAGGCGGGGACGGCCTCTGGGTGCCTGGAAACTGCTGCTCTCCACCTGGCACCATCAGAGTCCTCAAGGCCGGGGACTGCAGCCTGCCATCCTTCCTGAATGAGCGGTCGAGATACCTGGAGCACTGAGAAAAACATTAATTAACAGCTGTATCAAGTGTACTGTCACTCTGTCCCCCAGCTGGTCAACCTCCCCCTGCTCTTCCTGCCACAGGAAGAAATGCCATCTTCCGGGCTGTGGTCTGCGGGGAGCCCAAGCCCGAGGTGTACTGGCAGAGCAGCAAGGGCGACCTCAGCAACTCCAGCAAGTACCAGATCTCCTCCGCCCCGGGCAGCAGGGAGCACGTGCTCCAGGTGAGGACGCTAGCACCTCCTGGGGCGCCCCTGCGTCTGCCTGTCCCATGAAGGGCTTATCAGTGGCCTCCAGTCCCCAGAGGAGTAAGAGGGGTCGAGGACCCAGCTCCATCCTGTGGTTCCAGGTGGCCTGAGCCAGGTGTGGACCTGGCAGGCTCCCCGGCCCCTCTGTGGACGTTGGTCACCGCGAGAAATATGTGTAGCTACCAATCATGGAAACCCTACTATGTGCTGGACCCTGGGCTAACCACACGGCACAGAGGATGTCATTGAACCCTGACCACTCACGACGTTGTGGGTGAATTGTCCTCATGTTCTAAGTAAAGCCACTGAGGTTCAGAGAAGTTCGGTAAACCGCCAAGGTTCCACGGCCCTAAGTCCTGGCAGAGGCCGAGGTGCCCGGGTCCAGATGCCGCACACGCTGAACGACCAGCTCCCCTTGCCTCTGATGGCACAGCTGGTGTTGCCCCCGGGTGGTCCAGGGTTTGTTTGGCCTCTGTCTTTCCTGAGGAGCATGGCGAGCTCCCTGAGGACGAGGACGTGTGTCTGTCCCCAGCACATAGCCGTGTGTGGTGACAGAGGAGGGAAGTGTTAGCCCGTGCCCCGGCCCTTGGCCTCTCTGCAGATCAACAAGATTATGGGCGAGGACACGGACCAGTACCGCTGCCGGGTGGTGAACGTGTACGGGGAGGCCATGTGCTCAGCCCGGCTCACGGTCATCGAAGGTGGGCTTGCCCCTGCCCCTCATCCGTGCTCAGGGTGTGGGGGGCCTGAGAGGAGTCGGGGGCCTCGCATGGTGGGCGAGCCGGGGAGCAGCTAGCAGGACGTAGGTGAGTGGCGGCAGGACCAGCCCACAGCTGTCGGGCACGTCGGGCCACACGGGACACAAACCATGGCAGCTCTCGGGTGAGCGAAAGAGCAGCTGCCCCTTCAGCTGTGCTTCAGTTTGTGGTCGCCCGTGGGTGCCACCTCCCTAGCCCCTGTAGACTCGTGAGTGGCCCCCCACCCCGTGTGGGGTGATAAGCAGGTGGGTCCCACCTCGGGGCGTATTAACGCTCGTGATGGACAGACCCTCTGCCTGGGGCATCCCTGCTGCTGGGGGGCGGGGCGGGGGCGGCGGGGCCCTGGCGCCGTCTTTCTCAGGAAGACCGTCGTGAGTCTGGCTTCTCTCCCTGCACGTCCACATTAACGCCCTCTTGTCCCCAATGGTCCAGTTGGCTTTCGGAAAAGTCGGAAGAGGCACAAGGAACCCCAGGAGGGTAGGTGGAAGGGGCGACAGAGACCGCCATGGGGCCTGTAGGGGTGGGCTACTCCTTGCCTGCTGCTCTCCACTTGGCCGGTCCCCCACGGACACCTCACGGGTCCTCACCAGTCCACGGGAGACCCCCTTTCAAAAGCTCGGTTGTCACCGCGGACCACAGGGCCCCCCTTCAGTCCCCACCGCACTTCCTATAAGAAAGCCCTGCCTTGACTCCTTGGGATGCCCCCCTGGGGTTGGGGCCTCATGCCTGTTCCTTTTGCAGACCTCAGGCAGCAGCTGGCCGAGTTCCGGAAGATGCTGAAGAGGTGGGTGTGGCCAGTCGTGGGGATGGGAGGCGCAGGTACCGTCCCCTGCGGCTTCCATCAGCAAGCTGGGCTCAGCTCTCACCTCCACCTCCACCTCCACGCAGGACGCGGGCAGGGCTAGACTGAGGCAGCCGGTGGGCGGGAAGACGGGATCTGGACGCGGCTACGCCACCTTTAGGCCCCACATCCTTGCGTTATCACCTCTCCTCCTGGAGCCTGATTTGCTCCTCAGTGAAATGGGGCGCTCCGCTGGAACAGTAGTTTAAAAAAAGTGTTGTTAAAGCAACAGAACAATTCCCCTAAAAGACGTCTTGCCCAGAAATGCACAGTACAGGTTGTTAGGAGCAGACTCTCTCGGGAAGCTGGTGCTGTAGCGTGAGGGCCGCCCCTGCCCATCTCTGGGTCCTCCTGTCCCGACAGGGGTCAGTCCCACACCCCCGGCTGTCTGTCCCTTTCCTCTCTGGAGAGGAGAGCTCCCCATGTGCCCCCGGGGTCCCAGCTCCTGGGGCTCCCTGGCCTCTGACCTGCAAGCTTGCTGTTCCCCAGGGCGCAGCCTTCCGCCTCTGAGAAGACAAAGGTGGATCGGGAACAGGTGTGGCAGCTGCTGATGACAGCGGACCGGAAGGACTACGAGAGGCTGTGCCTGAAGTACGGCATCATGGACTTCCGGGGCATGCTGCGCAAGCTGCAGGAGATGCGCAGGGAGCGGGAGGACAAGATGGCTCAGGTACCCGCCGCCCCGCCGCCCCGCGCCCGCCCCGCCAGGCACCTCGCGGCCCACTGCAGCTGGGTTTGCAGAAACCAAGCCTGCTGGGGGGCCCGCCCGCATCCAGCCCCCCAGCGTTTGTGCGTCTGGCCAGGGACCCAGGCTTCCAAGTGGGTCCTGGCTGTGAAAGCCGCTTCTGCTCCTCAGTCCAGGGCTTGGGGAAAGCTCGGCCCGCGTCGTGGTCTCCTCCTTGTAAGACGAGTGTTACAGCGTGTCTACCTCGTAGGGTTCCTGCGCGGGCGGTGAGAGAATGTACTTAGAGCACTCAGCCGAGTACGGGACACATAGCAAGGGCTTCCTGGCAGCTGCCGTCATCATCACTGCCACTGTCACCATCACCACTGCTGTCATCACAGACTGTGGGGACCTATCTTATTTCCAAAGGCTTCAGGGAAGGGAAGCTCACAGTTCCCACTGGCATTTTCATTCCAGCGTCTTATAAACGGCAGAAAGTTCTTTCCTGTGTCAAACCTAACTAGAGTCTAAGTCTGATTTGGGAAATTCAAAACACTTCTTTTCATCATCCTGAAAATGCTGTGTTATCAAACCTCCCGTCTAGGGCCTCAGTCATGTCTCCTTCAAACCTTCTCATCTGCTTTAGCACAAGGCTTTGCACACAGTAGGTGCTCGGCTCATTTGGATTGGACGGAATAAGTGATGAACAGAAATTCCTACTGTGTCCTCAGAGCCCCTGGACACCTGGGGTTCACTCTCGCTCCCCTTCCCGACCTGATAGCTCAACTTGGAGAATTTCCTTCCTCACGGGGCTTAAGTCTCCCACTTGGGAAATGCGTTTTCCACTGGGATATTGGGGGGCCGGGGTCTGAGGGGTTGGAGTGCCCTGAGCAGCGAGCTCAGAGAGCTCCCCTGGTGGGTTTGTCTTTCCTAGTACCTCAACTCCGTATCCAACTGGAAACACATCACAATCACCAAGGAGGGAATTGCAACATTTGAACTGGAGCTGGATCTTAAGGATTCTGAGACCAAGATATACCTGTATAAGGTGAGCCTGGAGGGGCCGCTGAGGGGGAAGGGCTCTGGCAGGGCTGCTGCATGTCCTTGTGACAGGAATTGGGGGGACCCTGCCGTGTCCCCCAGCCCCACCCTGGCACTCCTAAACCAACATCCTCCTCTCTCTGCCCCCGCGTTCTAGTTCTTCCTAGCATATTCTATTATTTATTTACCACGTGTATTATTTGTCGGCCTCCCCCATACCATCTGAGCTCCCTGGGGCAGAAGTCCTTGCTCTTTTAATGCCCTGTTGTGTTCCAGTATCTAAAACCCTCAGCAAATAGCAACTCTGTGGGGTTCAGCTGAGGGGGGCGTGTGTGAGTGGATCCCTGGGTTCTGCAGAGCCGGGAGGACACCCAAGAGTCCTCTGGCATTGTCATGAATGGACGCCCCAGTGCCTGGCACTGTCTCCTGTCCCCGCTAACCTTGCAGGGCTGTGGGGGTGGTAGCTCTGCCCAGTGTCAGCTGCCTGCTGGGTAGTGTCAGGTGCCTCCTGCACCACACTGGCCAGTAATTTACTCCTGGGTCTGAAGCGAGGACATTCCTAGAGCATTTGTTTCCCTCCAAACCTGCTCTGCACCCCGCCCGGCCCTCCCCTTTGTGGTCCTGGAAGGGGTCAGTGGGAGAGAACTGCTGAGGGCAGCCGGAGTGGGGCTGTGACAGGAGGTGCTGGGGCCCTGCCGAGGCCCTGAGCCCTTCTTTTCTGGCCTCAGGATGGCGAGATGGTTCGCTACGGCTTCGACAGCCAGAGCAAGCGCCACGTGCGCCGGCTGGGGAAACACTACCAGTTCCAGATCCAGGATCTGTGGCCCGAGGACGCTGGCATCTACCAGGTCAGGGTGGAGGACGCGGAAATCTTCTCCACAGAACTGGAGGCCAGCGGTGAGCAAGTCGGAGTGGGCGGGCCCGCGGGGGGTGGCCACGTCAGTGCCACAGCTGGGGGTGCATGCGTGTGAGGAGACCGAGGGGAGAGGGGCACACACCCAGAGGGGGAAATGACAATGATCCCTTTTCCGGAAGTCTCGCTCCATGCTCTGTGCTCTCCTGGTGCTGAGCTGGGCTCTTCTGCGTTTCGGCCCCACACGTACACAGTACACGCCACGCCCCAGCTATCAGCTTCCGATCAGGTACAAACTGAGTTCACAGCCCCCAGAATCCCGCTCCTTTTTCATCTGCCACCCTTCTGCCCATCCTCATCTCCCAGCACTGCTTAGCAAGACTCCCCTGCGTTGGGCACACCTGTGCCCCATTCAGACCTGTGCCTCCCATGCCCCTCCCCACCTGGGAACTGTCCCGTCCACACGAGTAGAGTAGCTGCATACACACCACCTCCTGGACCCCTGACAACCCCAGGAGCCCCTGGAAAGGAGAGGCAGAGGTATCATAAAGTATGTGGCTGAGCAGGATTGAGGAAGAAGGAAGGGGTGGGACCTCCAGCATGCCTGGTGGGGTTTGGAAAAGCCTGGAGACGACGAGGGTGGGGGATGAGCAGGGGCTTTGGAGCCTGCAGACCTGGGTGTGAATGCTGGCAGGGCCACCTCTGAGCTGGGGAAGACTGGGGCACGTCATTTAACTCTAGAAGCCTCCATTTCCTTACTTGTCCAATGGACATAGTCACGCCGGCCTCGGAGATGGCTGTGAGGATAAGGCACTTGGCATGAAGCTGTCCTTCACATACCCACTTTGCCCCCAGACATAACTTTTGGATGCAGAATTACAGAATTCTAGAGCTAAAAATAGTCTTCCCATTCATATCCTAATTATAACCCCTCGTTTTCTGGGGGGTAAGAGGTGACCCGTCCAAGGTGACACAGGGGTTTGTGACGTAGCTGTCTGAACTGGGGTTTCTGAACAACCAGCCTCGCCGCATCGGCTCACACTGTGTACATGGCCAGTCTGAAGGTCCGTTCCTACTTCCCCGACAGCCATCCCCCCCCGAGTGGTCGTGCCACTGGCCGAGGTCCATTGTGAAGAGCAGAGTGACGCCATGTTTCAGTGCGTCCTCTCCAGCGCCTGTCCCAAAGCTGCCTGGAGTTTCCAGCACCGCTCACTCCAGCCAGGCGACAAGTACGAAATGTCGGTGTCCCCTGACGGGCTGACCCACCAGCTGCTGGTGAGGGGGGCCCGGCTCTCAGACATGGGCGCCTACTCCCTGAGTACTGGGCTCTATACCTCCAGCGCCTGGCTGGTGGTTGAAGGTACGTGGGTCATACCTGTCCCTCCCTGTCCCCGGAGACTTGACCTCAGGCCCAGGAGGGCGTGAGGAAGACCAGGGCAGGGGCTCCCTTTGGCCAGTCGCTTGCTTTGGATGGAACTGTCACCCTCGGAGGAGGAGGGGAGCTCCTTCCGTCTGTCTTGACCCCCTGCCGTGCGGCTTCCCAGCCAGCTCAGTGCTGCCCAGTGGCGTCTGCTCCACTGGGCCTCTGGGAGTTCTCTGGGGCACAGACCCAAGCTGGCCCTGGGGGCTGGTCCAGGGCTTGGCACAGAGGCCCGGGCTCTGTGGGTGAGAGGCCCCTGGGTCGGGCCAAAGAACGCCCTGAGCCACCGCACCCTCTGCTTTGGGGTTCAGGGTGAGCCCAGCAGGCAGTAAGGCGGGCTTTTAGAAGCCACGTAGCTGCTCGTGGCAGTTTGATAAGCAGGTGACTTTGGGCTCCCGTATTTTCTCCAGAGGTCCTCAGGAACTGCACAGCGGGGCGCAGTGGGCTGAGGGCTCAGAGCTGAGGAAGTGCCCAGTGATGGCGTTTATCGGTCACATCCTGGCGCACCCTGGCTTCCTTCTCAGATGGTCAGCTTGGGTCTCTATGGGGGAAACAGGGTCAGGCAAAGCAGTGGCCGTCGGACAGGTAACAATCGACCTGATTTAGTGGGTCTTTTCTCCTGTCTCTCTGTGGGCACGCTGACCTCTCACCAAAGATGGGAAGGACAAAAGTCTTCTGACCACAAGTGCTGACCTCCAAGTTCAGCTGCAAGGAGCCCAGACCTCAGACGCAGAAGGATCCAGGAGCACCAGCAGCGAGGGGGGGCAGCTCAGAGGGCAGGGCCCCCCAGGGAGCTCCCACCAGGGGGCTGGGCTGTCTCCTGGGCTCCAGCTCACAGCTGGCCCAGACACACGTGGCCTGGGCGGGCATAACTACTCCTTGATGGTGGATGAGGGAGCAGCTGACTCAGCCTGGGGCCCTGGGCAGGCCAGAAAGGGCCTTCTGGAAGCAGAGGGGCGCACCGCCACTCCTCCTGGGGAAAGTCAGCTCCACAGCGAGGGAGGCTGGGACGGGAGCTTCCTGGGGAGGCCCCATCCACAGGGAGAGGGCCCGGGGTCAGGGTTGGGCCTGATGGAAGGTCATCAGCCAGACGGCAGGGACAGTCATGGGGACAGACTTGGTGGGGCAGCAGGGTCCAGGGAGCCTTGGGCTGGAGGACATGGGAGCAGTGAGGAAGGACAGGAACAACTCCGGGGGGCCCAGTCGGGAACTGGGACAGAAACAAGGGCCCTGCAGGGGTCCCAGTCTGGTCCTATGGGGTCTTGGTCAGAAGGGGAGGCAATGGAGATTTTGCAGGGGGAGAGCCTAGGTGAGGTAGGGGGAGGGGATGGTCTGAGCAGGGACAGGGGGAGGGGAGCAGCCGGGGCAGTGTGGGGTGCTGGCCCTGGCCTGGGGGAGGCTGGAGACAGCAGTGCTGCAGGAGGTCCTGGCACCCTGGGGGCTCCTGGCGGAAGAGGAAGGGGCTCTGAGTCCTGGGGCTCTCAGGGAGGTACCAGTGAGCATGGGGAAGCAGGGGGCCACGGTGGGTCAGGGCAGTCTCCAGGACAGGCATCTGCAGGCAAGGCCCTCCAGGAAACCCCAGGATCTGATGGCAGAAAATTCCTTCTGGGGTGCGGCAGTCCTGAGGCCCAAACTAAGGGTTCATGGCAGGAGGCAGATGGGCAGGGCCCAGGGGGGCTTGTGGGTGGGGGAAGGGGCTCCAAAGCCAGTGCTGGAGGACCAGGGGGTGCTGGGGACTGGGACAGGGGTCCTTGGGGACCCCAGGGAAAGGAGGGCCAGCAGACAGGAGTCGCCTTGGGCGAGGCAGGAGATGGCTGTGGAACCCCCGAGGGTTCCCAAAGGTGGACAGCAGGTCAGAGGGGAGCAGGGGTGGCTGGCAGAGGAGAGGCTGAGAGAAGCCACGGGCTAATGGGGTCTCCAGGCCAGAGTGCTCAGGGGTCTGGGGGGACACTGGGAGGCACGGATGGAGCAAGTGGTCCAGGGGCCATGGGGTCAGAACCAGATTTCCGGAATGGGACATGGAGCAGCAGGGGCGGGGGACCCAGAGGTGAAATGGGCTCTGAGGCTGGTTTAGGTGGCCTGGGGGGAGTGGGGTCCAGCTGTGGCGATGGCCTAAAGAATTTTAGGGGACTCGGGCCTGAAAACGGGGCTGGTTATGGTGATGGCTCAGGGGCGCCAGGAGAAATAGGGTCTGCTCGCGGTGCTGGCTACAGGGCTGCCTCCGGTGCGCCTGGGGGAGCAGAGGCTGAGCAGGGCGCTGGTCAGGGGCCTGGGGCACTATGGTCTGGAAGCCAAGACGGGCACGGTCCTGCGGGAAGGGAGTCCGGCAGACTTACTGGGCTCCAGGACGGCCCAGGAGGCCCTGGCGGCGCGCACCTGGGTGAAACCAGCACGTGTCCAGGGCCCGGGGTTGCCCCCACAGGCCGTGGGGAGGCTGGCCCTGGGGGAAAGCATAGTTCTGATGGGGCCCTAGGGAGTCTGGGGACAGTGGGGGCAGAACCAGGCAACTCTGGAAGAACAAGGCCTCTGGGGGCAGTGGGCAAAGTGAGCAGTGGGGATGGAACCCGTGCCCCGGGAGCTGGAGCCGGTCGTGGGGACGACACCAGGCGCCCCGAGGCACAGGCTCTGCACACAGAGGCCGGTTCCAAGAGCCAGCGACCTTCTGGGTCTGGCAATGGGCTGGGTCATGGGGAAGGATCAGGAACTCTGGGGCCTCAGCACAGTGGAGGCAGAACAGCTTATGGAGGAGGGGGTCTTGGGCCTGGGGGGTCAGGGCCAGGGAGCGAGGGGGGCTTTAGAGATGGTGCGGGGGGCCTGGGAGGAATGGGGTCAGAGGCCAAGGCAGGTCACAGGGATGGGATTGGGTCAGCCGATGAGGCAGTTTATGGGAAGGATTTGGGGGCTCCTGAGGGAATGGGGTCAGGGAGCAAAGCAGGTGATAGTGATGGTTTAGGGGGTTCTGGGAAAGCCATGTCAGGGGCCGAGGCAGGTCATAGGGGAGGCTCGGGAAGGTCTGGGGGAACAGGGCCAGAGAGTGAGAAGGGCTGCAGAGATGGTTCAGAGCGGTTTGGAGTAGCAGGCTCACTGGCTGGGACAGGACATGAGGGTAGACCCAGAGGCCGAGAAACCATGGGACACGGGTCAGGAGATGGGACAGCATCAGAGGGGTCTTACGGAGGCACAAGCCCCCAGGATGGTCCAGAGAGGAGCAGGGGAATGGGGCTGGTGGATGGGGCCGGTCCTGGGGTGGGTTCTGGAGTGACTGGTATGGGTGCTGTAGATGGGCGGGGCTCCGAGAATAGCCATGGGGGCTCTGCAACCTCAGGGACCCCTGGGGATTTGGGGGCTATTGGATCAAAGGGAAAAGCAGGTGTCAGAGAGTGGCAAGATGGCCCTGGGACCTCACGGTCTCCTGGGGCTTCCAGTAGGGAGGGTGGGTGTGCAGACCAAGGAGGTGTGCAGGCTTCTGGCTCTCTTGATGGTCAGGGGGCAGTGGAGAATGACACCTGGGCAGAGACAGCTGCTCTGGCATCGAGACGTGAAGGGGACTTGTGGAAAGCAGCCCCAGCGACAGCAGACAGGGGTGGAGCTGCTGGCCAGGCAGAACTGGCGTCTCGGGGGGCAGAGGACTTACAGCCAGGAGGCAAGGGGTTGGCAGTGGCACGTGGGAGCCCGGCAGGCACAGGCCAGGCTCTGGACGGCATCCAGACGCCCCAGGAAAGGGGCAGATCCGCGTCAGAGTCTGCCGAGGGGCGAGCGGTAAGCCGCGCTCGGGCGCCAGGCTGGGAAGACCAAGGGCTTGGCCAACGCAGCACGGGAACTGGGGGGCAGCTCCCAGGCTCCAGGGTGTCCAGTTCTCTGCATGGGAAAGACGCCACTTCCAGTGGGAGCCAGGAAGGGCCAGAGGGCCGCAGGGCCCAGGAGGGGGCTGCAGGCCAAGAAGCGGCTGGTGGGAGGCAAGGCCCAAGGTCCCTGGACAGCCAGGGTTCAGGTCCTAGAAAGGGCAGTTCTGCTGGCCCAGGGGACTCAGATGGAGCCTGGAATGGCCGAGAAGGTGCTTTTCGCAGGAGAGACTCTGGAGACAGATCCGGGGATATCTGGGGCCCGGGGTCTCAGCTGGGCAGAAGACAGAGGGGAGAAAAAGACACACTGGAGGAGGAGGGGTTCCCGAACGACAGGGCCCGAAGTCCAGGGTCCCTGAAGGAACATGAGGGACAGGGAGCAGAAGAGTCTGGCCGGTCAGGCAGGAGGCCTGCACCACTCAGGAGCAGGACCCAAACACAGTCAGAGGCCGAGGCTGGAGCCACAGAGAGGGGGGTAGCAGGTGAGGCCAGAGGTAGGAGGCAGCTGCCTACGGAAGAAGACAGAGGGTACCCTGGGGAGACTCTGCACGAAGACCGGAGCCGCAAGCCCCAGAGTCACCTTGGCGGCAGGAGAGCTGGCGCAGAAAGCAGGTTGGACGTCTGTGGCCAGGAGAGGAACTCCACCCAGAGCCCCCGATCCAGGCGCAAGCCTGACACTGGGGCTTTCTCTGAGGAGGCCCGAGGTAGGTTTTCTCAGTTGCGCTGGCTCCACACTGGGTGCTTGGGTCGTTCCCCGTTTTGCTTTCAGCCCCAGGCGTTTGTTCCTGCCGGTGCCTCCTGTTTTGGGGGGCCTCCTCCTACTCCCAGAAGCAGCCTCTTCCTCCTATGCAGGCGGTATCCAGACTGTGGGGCTCAGGGGTGTCCTGGGCGTCTGTCTGGACACCCTACGTCCAAAGCACAGAAACGTGGGTCACCCAGCTTCCCATCTCTGACTTAGATGCCCTTCATCCACCTGCGCCCACGTCTCCTGCACTCGCCATAGGGACCTTCCTGTGCCAGCACTGGCTAAGCCCAGCTGGCAGGACGTGCGAGCCGGCCAGGGTGCAGGGCAGCCCATGGTCTGGGAGGCGGGGCTGCGGGGGGCCCTGGCTGACTGACCCCAGCATCTTTCTGTGTCTCTTCAGCCCCCCTAGGCCACTTCTCCCAGGGCCTGGCTGACACGGAAGCACAACTGGGAGAGACTGCCGTGCTCTCCTGTACCCTCACCAGGGACATGGGACCTGGTTCCTGGTTTAAGGATGGAGTCAAGGTACTGTCCCCTCCCTTTACCAACATGTTTGGGGAAGGAGAAGAGAGGAGAGGAAAGGAGGGGAGAGGAGAGGAGAGGAGAGGAGAGGAGAGGAGAGGAGAGGAGAGGAGAGGAGAGGAGAGGAGAGGAGAGGAGGTGAAAGGAGGGGAGAGGGCAGGGTTTTCATTCTTATTTTCCTCATGCATCTACCCTGGGAGTTTAAATAACCAAGAACTCGGTGTGTTTACGATACACTGGACTTTGAACTGATATCTGCCCTGTTTACCCCATCCCCACACTTCTCAGTCTCCTGCCGCTGCCCCAAATGCCTTCTCAGCCCAACACCTGTTGAATTCTCAGGTCCTTTAAGGCCAATACAAAGGCCATCTTCTCAGCCCACGCAGGGGAATCTCTCAGCCCTGGGATGGCCATCTGTCCTCCAACAGGAAAGCACGTCACAGTGCTTCAGAGCGGGGGCCTGGCGCCAGCGAGACCTGGCTTCCCGTGCACTTACGTGACCTCTGGTTCCATGTATGGACTGGGCTAACTGCACGTGCTGCCGTAGGCAGTGGTGGCCATTCAGTGAGGGACATAGCAGACAGCGTCAGCGCATGCCTGGCACGTGCTAAGTGTTTCATTCTCACCCGTTACCGTGATTCCTGCTACTGCGTTAGTGAGGGGCCCTGCAGAGCTGGGCCGGGAGGAGCCTGGGCTGGGCTGACGGGCTCCGCTCTGACGCTGCCTCCAGCTCAGCGCCCAGGATGGACTCGTCTTCGAGCAGGATGGTCCGGTGCACAGACTCATTATTGAGGACGTGCAGGGGACCCAGGCCGGGAAGTACAGCTTTGCAGTCGGCAGCCAGAAGACCGAGGCCACGCTGACCGTCCAAGGTGAGCCCAGGCTGCCCTTCCCGCCAGGCGACCTGCAAATTCCAGGACGTGGGGCTGGTATGCAGCCAGGCTGTGACCTCATGCTGTCTGAGAAGACGATTTTAAAATTCCTTGTCAGAAGTCCTTGGAGAGACCCCTGGGCCGCGGTCCCTGTTGCTGCAGCTGAGGCCACCGTCCTGTCTCCCGGCTGTTAGTCCTGGGGGGGGGGGCTGGCGTCCTGGCTCTGAGCCCAGACCCCCCCGGGTCCTTCTGTCCCCACGCCTGGGCGCCGGTGCCCTGCCCTCTTTGACTCCCTTGTGTTGCCTGTGTCTAGATCCGCCTGTCATCGCTCCGGATGTGACAGACAGACTGAAGGAGCCTCTGACGGTCAAGGCTGGGAAGCCGCTGACCGTGAAGATCCCCTTCCAGAGTCGCCTCCCTGTCCAGGCCACCTGGAGGAAGGACGGGGTCCCGGTGGAGGGCAGCGGCAGTGGGGGCGCCCAGGTGGCCCTGGGCGACGGCTTCACCCGGCTGTGCGTCCCCAGCACCCGAAGGAAGGATGGCGGCCAGTACAGCGTGACGCTGAGAAGCGAGGGGGGCTCTGTGCAGGCCACGCTCACCCTGCAAGTCATAGGTGTCCGCCCAGGCTCCCCGGCCAAGGCCCGAGCATGCAAACCTGCTCCTTCCTGTCCTCCCCCCAGACTGGGAGGGGACATGCAGTTCCAAAGAGGAAAGGGCAGGGAGGGGGCCCTGGGATAGTTGCTGGTGGGAAGGCGGCCCCAGCCTGGAACGGGCCGGCATGGCGAGGCTGGAGGGCTGAGGAGGTGCCCACACCGGCCACCGAGTGGGGGACTGGCTCCGGCCAGCGCTGTCCATGTCACCTCCCTGGGGGTGTGCGTGTGTCCCGGGACAGACATCTCTGGGTCCTGCCCGAGTCTCTCTGGGTGTTGCAACCATGGCAGGCTTCTCCGCTGATGGGGGAGGTCCAGCTCCGCTGCCTTGCAGCGGCTCTGAAGCCCCTTCTCTTTCTGCTCCTCTTGGGGTCTCCCAGACAAGCCCCAGCCCCCACAGGGCCCCCTGGAGGTGCAGGACTGCCATGGGGCTGGTGTCTGCCTCCGCTGGCGGCCCCCGCGGGATGACGGAGGCCGGGCCGTGGAGCGCTACGTGGTGGAGAGGAGGCAGGCCAGCAGGAGCACGTGGCTGAAGGTGGGAGAGGCCCCTGCAGACAGCACCTCCTTCACCGACGCCCAGGTGGAGCAGGGCAAGAAGTACGCCTTCCGCGTGCGGGCCGTGTCCTCGGAGGGGGCCGGGGAGGCCCTGGAGTCTGCGGAGGTGCTGGTGGCTCCTGAGGGTGAGAGGACAGTTTGGGGTGGGGTGGAGAACGTCCTGGGGTCCCCGCTGTGCCCCCGAGGGCACCATGGAGAGGCCTCAGCACAGTATCACTTAGGGTGTGGGAACAAGGTCTTTGGGGTCTTCCCCCCACTGTGGCTCTGCAGGCAGGGGGATGGACACGCAGAGACCACTCTCAGACCGACCGTGCTGGGCCGGCGTTGTCCTCCACCAGGGGGGCCCTCCGTCTGGAGCCCCCACCAGGGCCCAGGGCTGGCGGGACTCCTGGGCCACAGTGCTTCCCCGTTCCCGTCATTCCATGAGCGGCGGGAGCAGTGTCTCCAGCCGTCCCCAGAAGGGACAGAGTGCGGCCCACCCCCGACGCCTCCCAGGACCTCTCTGAGCTGGCAGCTCTCCTCGGCCTCTGGCTGACCGGCAACTGGTCTGCCCGCAGCGCTGCCCGGGCCCCCTTCCTCCCCAGCAATCCTGTCGGCCTCCAGCCGGGGCATCACTCTGACGTGGACGGCCCCTCGGGGCCGCAGCCGCGTCCACATCCTGGGCTACCTGATTGAGAAGCGCAAGAAGGGGAGTAATAGCTGGACGGCAGTGACCGACGAGCCCGTGCCTGGTGAGCGCCTGACTGCGTGTTCCACGTTGTCCTGGCACCCCAGCTCTGGGGTCCTGTGTCACCATCATGCCACATGGGCCTGGCAGAGTGGCTCTCACCTGGGTGGCTGTGCTCCTGGGAACACAGGGTCATGTCTGGCAATTGGGTTGTTATAACTGAAGTGGCGGAGGGTGGGGAGTGGCTTCTGGTGAGAAGAGGCCAGACGTGCCGCTAAACACGATGCACAGACACCCCCTCCCGCCCCCACCTCCCCAACAAACAATTGTCTGTCTGACATGTCCACAGTGCCGGGGCAGAAAGCCTGGTCCAGGGGGCATCTCAGGATGGAAGCCGGGCCTGGAGCTGTTCTCCCTGCCCCTCCGTCTGCCCTTGACCTCTGGCAGCTGTCTTTTGTCAAGATCTTAGCTTCCTCATCCATAAAACGGAGTTTAGGGCACTTGCCCACGACCACCCAGCAAGCGGGTGCAGAACCAGCCAGGATGTGGGGGCCCTGACTTCCTGAGATGTGCTGTCCCCACCTAGAAGGGAGCTGAGTCACGCCTCCTGGCTGGGTGTGGGGGAGGGCTATGTTAGGGCCCCAGGCTGGGTCGTCTCTTTTCCAGAACGGATGCGCCAAGCCATCTGTGTCCCCTGGTCACCTGGTCCTGTCACAGGGGGACTAATGGCGTGGGCTTTCCACAGAGCGGAAGTGGACGGTTGTGGACTTGCGGCACGACTGTCAGTATGAGTTCCGGGTCACGGCCGTGGCCCCTGCTGGCCCTGGGGAGCCAGGACCCCCGTCGGATGCCGTGTTTGCTCGGGACCCCATGAGTAAGTGGACACCAACCCGGGGTGGTGGCAAGCAGGGGATGGCTCTGGAGCCAGTGGGACAGGACAGGGGGCACAGGTCAGGGACAGTCCCGAAGGGGTCGGCCAGGCGGACTGCAAGGTAAAGGTCAAAGTCCTCTGAGATGAGGCGTATCTTAGGGGCCGGCGGTGGCTAAGTCCTCAAACGGAGCTCCAACAGACCCAAGGACCAGGCAACGGGGATTAGAAGAGCCCCGCCCCAGGTCACTTCATGCACTTGTCAGCCTCTGGGCAGGTCAGTCCCCAGGCGGGCCCACCTGTCCCCGAGTGAGGGAGTTTTGTCCCTGCAGGCGGTGGGGGAACCCCATGCAGTGAGTGTTTGCTCATCACCTGTTGGGCAGCCAGCACTGTGCCAGGACGAGGTAGATACACCCCGGCCTCTGCTGTTGAGACACTTCCGGTCTAGAATAGCATTTCCTTGCTGTGGTCTCAGAAAGAGCAGAGTACCGAGGTGTGACAGAAATTGTGAGAGTGACGGTGACTGCAAGGCCTGTGGCCAAAGGAGCTTGAGGTGCAGCCTGTGACATCCCAAGTCCCACGGAAAGAACACCTGTCCTGCTTTGTTTGACCCAGATTTCCCAAAGCTGAGCAGAGAATGCCTTTTCCACAAAACTCCGAGGCATGCAGCCTGGAAACGCTGCTCTGGGCACCTCCATGAAAGAGTCCTGCCCGGGGCTCAGAGCTCACAATAAAAAGCACAGAATTCTAGTCTTCAGGGCCTTGGAGCCTAAGAAATCGTCCCCTGAAACTCCAGATCTCGGGAATCTCGGGAAGATAGTTAGGGGGAGGGGCTGGTGGAATGAGCTGGGAGGCTCCCTGAGAGGTGAGCTGGGATCTGTGGTCACGCCTGCGGCAGGAGTGGGACGGAGTAAGGGTTTGGCTCTAGGTAGGTGACCAGGAAGGTCTGGAGGCAGGACCCCAGCCTCCCACAGGAACATGAATCATCCCCAGTGAGGGGCCTCCCTCAGGAGAGGGCGGTGCCACTCCTGACATTGCCATGGTGCCCGGCCAGGGCGCCCCGGGCCTGTGAGGGACCTCGAGGTCACGGACACGTCACACACCAGCATCACCCTGCGCTGGGCCCCGCCGGACACAGAGGATGGGGACGAAGCGCAGGGATACGTGGTGGAGCTGTGCAGCTCAGACAGTCTGCAGTGGAGCCCGTGCCACATGGGCACCGTGTCCGCCACCACCTACACCGCCAAGGGGCTTCGGCCCCGACAGGGCTACTTTGTGCGGGTGACAGCAGTTAACGACGGGGGCCGCAGCCAGCCCACTGCCCTGGACATGTTAGTGGAAGCCATGCCCGTTTCTGGTGAGTGCCACCTCCCTGCCCCCCCTCTCCTGAGAGGGGCCTCTGGGCGGCACCTCTGATCTCGCTGAGCCCTCAGTTTCATCAAGTGACACTTACTGGGCACCTGCTATGTGCCAGGCAGGCCCTTTCAGAAATGTTTTCTCATTACAACTCATAAAAATCCTGCAAGGTTAATATTTGTATCCCCAGTTTACAAACAAGGAGACTGAGGTGAAAGGGACATTGCCCTGGGTCACACCACTAGCTGTGGCCGGTCAGGATGACACCAGTGACCCCACGTGAGCTGCACGCTCAGCGAGGAGGACGCCGGCCTCCTGTTATGGACAGGTGGACTGTCCTCCCTGGGCTCTAATGTGGACGCAGCTGACCCGTCTTCAGCCCAAGACACGGGGCCATCCCAACAGCCCCTCGTTGTCACTGGACAGTAAGGGGACATGTCCAGGGAAAAGCATGTTGCACCTGAGTCCAGAATCCCTGGACCTCATCCTGGCTCTCCCCCATCCCTGTGGTCTCAGGCCTGTCACTTCCTGTCTCAGACCAGGGGCCAGCTCACCTGCAAAAGGAAGTGCTGGGTAACTTTTCAGCGTCCTTTCTGTTCAGGCCGAGCCCTGTCCGACAGCTTTCCTCTCTCAGCCCCCATCCCTCACCCGCTAGCACCCCCCCACCAGCTCCTGCGCCCCCCAAGCCCTCCTCCCAGCTCCCCTGAAGTCCCTTCAGAGCCACCTGGCCAGTTAGGGCTCAGAGTCAGTGAGATCCGCCCGCCTTTCCCCACCTGCTCGGGGACCAGGGGCTGGGGCCCAACTGCAAAGGGAGGTGACAAGCTGTCTTGTGTGTCCCAGTCTCTCCCAGGTTCCTCATGGATTCAAAGGACTCGCTGATGGTCAGAGTTGGGGACACCATTCGCGTGCCTGTCTCGTTTGAGGTGAGTGTATCTAATGGATGTGGAGAAGGGCAGAGCAGCCAAGGGAGCCAGGCTCAGCCCTCTGGTTCTTGTCTCATGCTGCTCCCGCTGGACCCTAGTCAGTGACCGGAGCTTATGCTGGACATCAGGCCGGAGTGAGGAAGGAGGGAAGAGGGCCTTCCTTGAAGGTCCAGCGCTCAGGCCGCCGGGCAGCCATTCTGCTCCGGCCTGCACGGCCCTCTGGTGGGAGCTCCCGGTACTGCACCTCCAAACCAGGGCTCCCACTTTGTCTGGAATTGAGGGGCCTGCAGTGTGGGTCACCCCCTTTGACTTCAGAATGCATTAATACTTTGTGCAAGCACATGACCTGCACGTGACTCAGGATGACCCTCAGCCAACACCACCTCTCTCCTAGTATTGCGGTACAGGGTAGTGGGTAGAAAGAAGCTCACACCGGGTTCCAATTTCGGCCTCATTGTTTAACTTTGGACAAATCTCTCAACCTCTCTGTGTACCAACTTCCTCACCTGTCAGATGGGGACCATGATAGTAACTTACCTCAAAGGATTGTTCTGAGGATTCGAGGAACTCGTACATTGAAAGCACATAAACAGTGCCAGCGCACGGCTAGCCCCCCCACATGCACTGCCCGTTGTCATAGAAACCGTCACTGTCACCATCGCCATCTGTGGGAAGCACACCGGTGGCAGAATGACACCCAAACCCAGGCCTTAGTCCAAATCGCCTGTTCTGAATGAACTATGGGATTGTAACAGTGACACGATGGCAGAAATGGGTGACACAGGCCGAGTGTCTGCGGTGCTTTGCTCCCCATTGCTGCACTTTCCTTGTATTATTAACTTCTGGGTCCTCAGAACGTCCCTGTGGGTCAGTCACTGGTACCACCCCATTCGACTGATGCCAGAGGACCCCGTGCTGAGGGCCTCCCGGGGTGCTGGTGGCGTGGCCATCCCGTCCTGCACAGGGTCAGCACTGCATGGGCCAGGCGACCATACGCCCCTCCTGGACAGCTGCTGGGCCCAGTCCTGGGCATGAAGTGGTTAGCGTTCACCTCTGCATGAGCCCCTCATTCCCATCTCATCCCCACACCCCTGCCATGTGTGTCCTGCTCTAATTATGTTTTCCTGCAGAATAAAATCCACGTGTCTGCGAGGGTGTGGCATTGAGGACACCTGGCGTTTTTGCCCACCCCCATTCCTACTTGCATCCCCATCCCAGCCAGCACTCCCCCCAGAGCCTGTCTTTGCCCCTCAGGGGCCACTATTGTGGCTTCCACAGATCATCCCACCTCACTTTTCCTTCCTTGCTCCTCAGGCTGCCCCCATGCCGGAGGTGACCTGGCTGAAGGACGGCCTGCCCTTGCCTAAGAGAAATGTGACCTCCAGCAAGGACGGCCTCACCCAGCTCCTGGTTCCTGCGGCCAGCCTCTCAGACAGTGGTTTCTACACCGTGGTGCTCAGGGGCCTGCAGGGGGAGGAGGCCACCTACTCCTTCCACCTCAGGGTGGCAGGTAAAGCTGTGGATGCTGGCTTGGCCACTCACCAAGGTGTGGGGCTTCCGTGTGGCCTGCTCCCAGGTCTTGGCTTTTCTACCAGGCCTGAGGATGCAGGTGACCACACCCCAACCCTCGTAGGTGCTGCAGAGAGAACGGAGGAGAGGCCAAGGGGGTCTGGGGACTCTCTTCTGCCTCAGGAGCTCAGGGACAGTTAAGCCACAGCCCCTTAGCAGACCTCCGTTAGTCTTCACTTCGAGTCAGTGAGCAAAGACGGTCACCCCATAACCTCACTCAGAGCTGTGGGGAGAGCTATCTGGTCCCTGTGGAGGTGAAGGGTGCCCCCCCACAATGCATCCTGCACACCCACCCACCCGGGAGGTGACTCGGGACACAGAAGATGAACCATTGACAAAGGGCTTTGGAAGGTGGCCGTGAAAGCCCCCCATGTGTTCCCATCCCGGGTCATTTTACATAGAAACCAAAGTGAGGTTCCCACCCCCAGAGAGAACTGTGGACCCTGGAATCTCTCTCTGGCTCCAGCTTCCTGCACAGCAAGACTGTCCCCTAGAAGATGTGGGGACTCAGGGAGAGCCACGCAGGAGCCCGTGGGTGTTGTCAGGCGCTCTGCTGGGTCGCCCCCCAAACTCGGCTCCCTCTGGCCTCTCTCCCGCAGACTACCCGCAGTCCCCCGGGCCCATCAGCCTGCAGGAGAACGTGCCTGGGACAGTGACGGCCGAGTGGGAGCCGTCTCCGGACGAGGCCCGGGGCATTCCTCTGCACTACACGGTACTGACACGCTCCTCCAGCCACGGCTCCTGGCGCGAGGTGGCCGACCGTGTCCACACCAACCGCTTCACCCTGCTGGGCATCGTCCCCGGCCACGAGTATCACTTCCGCGTGGTGGCCAAGAACGCGCTGGGGGCCAGTATGCCCTCGGACACCAGCCAGCCCTGGTGCGTCCCACGGCAGCGAGGTGAGCTCGGTGAACCCCAGGATGGCAGGGCACACGGGGTGCTGGGCTACCTGGCTGAGGGTGCCAGAACACGTCTCCATGAATAGATGGACCCAGGGTCTAATGTGTGTTCCAATTTGTCCACAGTGAATGTGTGTTAGCTTATAGTTAAAAAAAAAAAATCCCCAGAGTATTTATAGAAAAAGATGACAAAGTGAGTGAAGTCTAAGGGCCCGAATGTGCAGGAAGGCCCAGGAAGTGCCGCATCCCACCAGGTCTTTCTGCCGGTGGTGGCCCTGCCCACCTGTCACCTTCTGACCCTCCTGTCTCGTGCCGGCTTTCACCACAGATGGGCTCACGGTGAAAACTCCCAGCTACCGGGAGCCCAACCTGAGCCAGAAGCCCTGGTTCCTGGTGGGCCTCCGGCCCCACATGCTGCCACCCGGCTGTGAGTGCTGCATGAGCTGTGCTGTGCGTGGCTGGCCCCAGCCCCACGTCACCTGGTTCAAGGACGACCAGAGCCTGACAGGAAACCCCAGGGTGTACAGCACGGACACGATGGGCGTGTGCTCCCTGGTCATCCCCAGCGTCTCCCCCAAGGACAGCGGCCAGTACAAGGCAGTGGCTGAGAACACGCTGGGCCAGGCTGTCAGCACGACCACCCTCCTTGTCACAGGTAAAGGCGCCGCCCTGGCCACATGCCTGCCTCCAGGCCTGTCAGCTCTAGAGAGATCGGGCCTGGGTAGGACGTAGGGCTCTCTGCGCAGCTGCCCGTGGACTCTGCCCTTGAACCTGGACTTCACTGGTCATCCTGGGCCCGGCACATCCCATCTGAAAGTGCAGTATTTGGACCAGACCAGTGAAGGGCAACCCGTGGCATAAGGGTCTCCGTGCCACTCACCTCAGCTTCCCAGGCTGCTTTGCAACACGTTTCCACAGGCAACAGAGAGGCTTCTTCTATGTTGTACCTTCGTAAATATGCCCAGATTTGGACACTCAGTGCCCTAAAGCCATGCCAGTTCTCTCAGTGGTGACCTTGTCCTATGTAAAGCAAATAATATCTGTTCATAAGAGAACATTTTTCCCCAATAGGATTTTAAATAAATAAATAACCAAATAAATAAATAACCCCTAACATTTTTAATTATTCAGAATTGAACTTTGTTCAGACAAACAGCCTTTCGGGCCTGGCCCAGGACCCTGGTTCTGTCTGTGGCGCCTGTCCCAGGCGCTCAGGGAGCCTCTCAGAGACCCATCTTGTGTGGGCGCCTGGTGTCTGGGTGGCCTGGGGAAGGCTTTTGCCCCAAGAGCACACGGTGGCTGTGGATTTGAACCCATGACCCTGATGGCAGAGCCCCACGCTTAACCCTCTTGTTGTACGGTCTTCAACACTTATATACCTGGGGGTGGGCAGCTGCCCCTGCAGGACCAGCCACGTACCCTGGGGCCTCGTGTCTTACAGAATCCAGCTCCTAGCCCTGCCTCACCCTGGGATGGCCCTGCCAGGCCACAAGCCACGCTGATGACAGATGCCTGAGGCTGACACCTACACTGGCCTAGAGAGCCAGTCCCCAAAGATGGAAGACACCGGCAATGCCCAGAACCCCAGGGAGGTAGGAGAGGGGCTTCTGAGAAGGTTTCACCAGGAAGCCATGGAGTCCTTGGGGAAGGAAAAGAAGAATGGGGGGCACTCGGCCTCAGTGAACAGGGTACCGGTGACCTCCACTCACCACGCAGCCGTCTTTCTTCTTCACCTGAGGAGATCCAGGGAGAACCTGCCTGCAGGAAGGAGGCCACGTCCTCTTCTCCTGAGCCGTGCCCTCTGTGGGCATGAGCTGAGTGTGCTGTGACCACAGGGAGAGGAGAGTAAGGGAGGCCCATGGACCTGGGCCGGGACTGGGGCATGGAGGGCACGTGTAAGGAGTGATGTCTGTACTTTTCTTCATTAAAACATTAGGTAAATAGAGGCAAATCATCTGCAAATGAGCGAGAGGTTGGTGTGTTGGGGGAAAGGTTCCCAAGCAGAGCCTTTTGCCCAGGCTCCGGTTGCCAGGGTGGGTGGGTCCCGGCTTGGGGGAAGCACTCGGTTGGAATCAGAGCTGGGTTCTTCTGCAGCACAGGCCTGTGGTCACCTCGATTCCAGACAGGAAAGGGTCTGTGGGGGGGAGACCGCGCTCCCTCCCAGCCGCCGCTCCTGCCTGCCTCTGCCTGGCAGAAAGCCTGTGGGTAGCAGAGCCAGTGGTTCCCCAGTGTCACCTGTCGGGAGCACAGCGCCAGATGCCTCTCAGCCCCTGGGGCCACACAGATCCCAGGCTGGCGAGTACCTGCTCCAGGAGGGGCTCTGGGGACCCCCGTCAGAAGAGGGCAAGAGACCGTCAGATGCATGGGAACCTGTCCCTTACTCAGGCCTCTGGGGTCCCCTCCTCACCTTCTGCACTGCGCGCTCTGCCCCGGGTCGCAGATGGAAGCGGACGTCAGCCTTTCCTGGGAGGACCTCTGTGTGCCCCACGCCCACCGCTAGAAGGCTTTGTCCTTCTCATCCTCAAGCCCCGAACCTCCCAGCTCCCAGGAAATGTTGGGGGTCCTCGGGGCCAGAGGAAGGAGGGAGCCCTGGGAAGGCTGAGCTCGGCTCTCTCCCATTATGTGGGCTCCAAGGCCTACGGTTCTCTAAAGAGCAGAGACGTAGCCTGCTCCGATCCAGGCCCCCACTTTCCGCTGCCTCCCCTGCAGCCAAGGATGGGGTCAGGCCCAGGGAGGGAGGATGACGCAGGGAAATGGAGAGATAACTGTCCACCCAGATAACCCAAGAGTAGCCCCTGAGGAAGGGGCACAGGATAGACGCCTTGTCTGTGTGGGAGCCATGGGTCACACCTGCCCCCACCAGGGGGACCTACGAGGCCTGTCCTCCTGGGGCCTCCCACCTTTCTGCTCCCACAGAGGCCAAAACCAGGCCACAGGAAAAAGGAGTTCCTGGAAGGGAGAGGCAGTGGCTGGACCCCTCAGCCCACAGGGGCTGCGTCTCAGCGCTTCCTGTGTCTGTGCCCTCTGGCTCCTCCGTCAGTGAGGCTCTCCGGCCATACTGGGGCTGGGTATCGCCTAACCCCTTCACCAGAGTGCATCTCCCAGCATGTGCTTTCCTGCCTCAGATTGCCTGTCACATGGGCACTGGGGACCCAGCATGGCGGGCTGCAGCCAGGACTTGAGGAGCCCCCGGCAGCAGCCTTCCCCCAATCCGTGTGAGGAGAGGGGGGCATAGCTCCTGTTGGTGAATGGGCAGGAGGGGCGAGGGCAGGGGTCCAGGGAGTCCCAGTGTCAGGCGGCCTGCCATCCCAGACGTGACCACCAGGTGGCGGCACAAGCTCCTCAGCGGCTGGGAAGGAGGCAGAAAGGTGCGCGATCTGGGGACAGCCTGGGGCCAGGGCACAGGGAGAGGGATGGAAGGTGGGCTGACGCTGGCGCTTCTGTGGGCACGAGCGGGCTACCCCTCCCCCGCACGTCTCCCCCAGGTCGCCTGGGGGATTTCACGCTGAACCCAGGAACCCTGTACCCGGGGGCACAGGGATATGCAGAGCACCCTCCTCTCCCCGCCTCCCTGGTCCTCGGCCTGGCCAGATCCGCAGCCTGGGGCCTCCGGGAGGTCGGGACTCGGGCCCTGGGTGTCACTGAGAGGGACTTCAGAGTGGAGGTCAAGGGGCAGGACCTTTGGAGGTCTGGGTGTCCTGGACAGCCCTGGATGGGGGGGGACAGAGGGTGAGACCAGTGGGCCCCGGCCAGCACACTGCCCCTCCCCGGCTGCTGCCTGTGACCTCTCCTCGGCAGCACCAGCCCCTGGGTCCTGGGCCTGGGCCAGACCCCTTCCTTCTCTCCCCTGCTCATACTGGGGAGCAGGCTAGAGCAGAGGCCAGGCGCGCACCACAGACCCTCCCCTCTTCTTTCTGAGTGCAAAGTTGGGTGTCCCTGAGGGTCCAGGCATGGTGCCAGGGCACAGCCAGAGTGAGCCGCTCAGGGCCTGGCCTCGCATGGCCTGGACAGGACTGCAGAGTGACCCATCAGAGACAGGGAGCAGCCACGGTCCAGGAAGAGCGACCGAGGCTAGTGGCAGAGGAAACTGAGGCCAGGCCTGGCCAGGGGCTCAGACCCAGAGCGGGCATCAGCTGCCTGGCAAGCCGTCCCATGGCTGGGCCAGGAGGGCACTTCCCCTCCCACCGTGCCCACCTCAGCTGGGGAGCTGGCAGACCGGTCAGGAGGGAGGCACCCAGGGTGCAGCCTCGGCATCGAGGACATAGTGTCCCGGGTGAGGTGGCTGGGGTGTGGGCTGCAGGCTGGGCCCAGGCTCGGGGAGGGTGGGGCCCCACGCGCAGGGGACAGGTGCTCCTGCAGATTTGGCTGCAGTGGACGCTGCAGGGCAGCCTGGGGGAAGCTGCCTGCACACAGCTGCCCAGAAGGGCTCCTCCCAGCACCCGCCCTGGGCCTCTGTCTGCCAGCTGCAGCCGCCCATGAAGCCCAGACCCTACAGTCCACCCTGCTGTCCTCTGTGCAGCTCTCCTCCCTGTGGGAACCCCCACCCCGAAACCCAGCCCTGTCCTCTGTCCTCCTCCCCCCTCCCCAACTGCACAAACAGTTCCCACACCCAGGGCCGTGTTCTCCAGGCTGGGGACTCGAGGGCACCCTCTTGGCTCATGCTGGGTCACTAAGGAGGAGCCCACCTCCCCCCACCCTGCCTGGAGCAGCCTCCCTGGGGCCTGGGGGCAGTGTGCACGGGCAGAGCCTGCCTGGGGGCGGGCAGCAGGGCCCTGGACCGCACTTCAGTGGTCCTGCAGACCCAGGTGAGCCCCGCCACCCCTGCTCTAGCTTGCTAGGGGGGAAAGGCCCCAGCTCTGTGGAGCTTACCATTTTCTATTTCTTTCCTGAGCTTTTTGTTTTTGCAATGATCAGGGACTGAGTCCCTGTTGGGCCATCTGGGCAGCACTTCCAGCTCTGTCGAGCTCCCCAGCAGTCCTGGGAATGGGCTCTGCCTGCGGCCCACTGCCCCTTCTCTGGGGGGAGGGTCTGGCCTCCCCCTGGAGCTGGGGGAGCCCGGCTTGTCAGAGTACCAGATGGCAGGGACCCCTCAGGCTGCATCATGGCCACTACATGAGCTTTGGAGAGGGAGGGGATGGGTTTGGCCCCAGGAAGTGGAGGTGAGGGGTTCTCACCATTACAGGTGAGAGGTGTGGCTTTGCTGTGGGGAGGGGAGCCCCTCTCCCCCAGGCCTGGCTTCGCCCAGGGAGCTGCCACCCAGGAGCCCTCCTATTGTGCAGCCAGGAAAGGCTGCCTGCCCCACCAGGAGGCCAGGCCCCAGCTGTGGCTCCAGACGCCCTGGAGAAGTGTGCTGGGCCCATGGAGGCTCACTGGGGTCCCCCCACGCCCAGCACTGGTGAGGCCGCCCTGGGGACAGTGGGCTGCTCCCCTGGCAGCAGCACCTGACACCGCCCCCCCCCCGCCCCGGCTGCGTCAGGGGAGCTGTTCACGCTTGCATGGCTTCCCAAGCAATGAGACACACTCCCAGCCCGCCGCCCCAAGGGGCTGGCAGCTCACGCCCTACCATCTGGGGCCGCCCATCCCCTGGAGCCATGTCCAGGGCCCCCTCTGCCAGGGCCCTGCCACTGCCTGCAGTGTCCCCAGCGGCACTGGACCTCTGGAGGACAGGACCAGGCAGGGTGGGGCTGAGGGCCGGAAAGGGACCAGAGCGCGTTAGCCTGACGGCCAGAGCGGGGTGTGTGTGGCCTGCGCAGCACAGGTCCTGGTACCAACGCACACCAGGTGGGTGGGTCTGGCCTTGGCTTCTGGGCTGGGAATCTTCCTGTCACTCCCAGTTTTCTCAGGCTGTCTCTGGACCATGACTGGCCCCAGTCTGTAATTCCCCTCCCTCTGAGTCTCTCCTTCGATGACTAGTTTTAGCCATTGAGGTGTGTTACCTACAGTCACAGGTACAGGCCTCAACGTACCTTCCGATGAGCTCTGACAAACGCACACAAATCAGGACATAGCACCTGTCCCCCCGCCTCCCCCCGCCTCCCCTGCCGCGGGAGTCCCTCCCTGAGACCAGTAACGGGAAGGCAGGGCCTGTGTCACGACTGCCTGTGTCCCTTTAGCACCCGGCACCAACTGCCATTTGTCCCTAGAAAGCCTTTCCTCGCTCGATTTGCCTTCCCTGCACTCAGGGCCCCAGCTCACTCCCGAGAAGAGGGGTTTGTGGGGGCAGCGTCTCCCGTGGACTCGGGACAAGTCTGCTGAGCTCCTAGGGCCCAGCCTGAGACCATTCACCACAGGCTCCGCGCTCTGCCCACCGCTCACGGTTCCCCTCACCCCTGACACGGCGCCTGCCTGACCCACAGCATCCAGAAGGGGGGCTATGGCCCCGCGTCAGGAGCCCCCGCTCAGCGTCGGCCGGCACCCGCGTGGGGCAGGTACATCCCACTTAACGCTCATGACACACTATGTTATCTCCATTCATGTCTGAGGAAACGGAGCCCCTGAGACGAACGCACCTCAGCTGTCCCGAGGCTCAGAAGTGGCCAAGCTGTGACGCAGAGAACACCTATGGGACTTCAGGGACCCTGCCCTTGACCGCTAGCGTGTCCCACGAGGGGGTCTCGGAGTCCCAGAGGTGGAGTGGGGTTAGGCACAAGCTTCAAAGGTCAGAGCAATGGGCGCAGCTTGCCCAAGGTGAGTGTCGTGGGGCTGCACGTGGAGGGCAGGACTCCTGTCGGTGACATTCTGCTGTCCGGGCGCTGACCAGGTGGGCTGGCAAAGCCCAGGGACAGCGAGGCCACAGGCTCAAAACAGAGCCCTCGTGTTGTGGGCTCGGGGGAAGATGAGGAAGACTGAGGCCATTTATTGCCACTTGCTGTGTAATTAATGATTTAATGACCTTGGGAGGCCAACGGAGCCATGACGTGTGAGAGCATGACCCCAGGAGCTGAGTGTCTGCCTGCAGGTCAGTGGGTGGGGTCACCACCATGACTTTGGCTGCTCTCTGGCCTCAGTCTTCCTGGCCCCTCCTCTCTAGAGCCTGCGGCTCTCCATGGAGGACCTGCGGCCTGAGCCAGGCGCTGCCCACTGCTGCTGGGGCTGGTCCCAGAGCCCAGGACTGTCTGCAGTGGCGCCGCTCACTGCTCCCTCCCCGCCCGGCCTCACTGCCATTACGCTGTAGCTCTGAGGGCAATCCCTGCTGGGTTCACACGGTCACAAGGTCCTCTCTCCCTCCGCCTGGCACACGCTTCTCCTCGGAGTTCTGCCCCTGGGAGGCCAGGTCCCAGCACTGCTGGTTGGTTCCCAGCAGGCCTGTGCTTTGTGCTCTGTCTGCCCTGTTCTTCCTTTGCTTTCCTCTCTGGCCTCAGTTTTCTTACCCATAAAATGGACATGATACTACTTACTCCACAGACTTCAGAAGTTTACGTAAGATAATCCGTAAAATGCCTGAGGGCTGGGCGGCGGGGTAGGCAAAACAGATGCCCATTTGTCAAGGTCCATCTCAAAGGCCATCTCCACTGAAGAAACCTCCTCTTGTGTCCCACCACCCTGGTCATGCGCAGAAGGAGCCGATGCGCCCATCCCCGACAACCCGCCCACCCCCAGCTCTAGGACTCACTTTAGGCTATAAGCCCTTGAACCTTTCATGTTTCTAGTCACAATTTCCATGTTTGTTTTTTGGGGTTTTTTTGGTCAAAATGGCATATGCTTATAATAACACTTCAAACAGCACAGAAGTCTATAAATAGAAAGCAGTCCATCACACCACACCTCACCCCCTAGAAATAACCAACATCAATATTTGGGGACTATCAGTCCTGACGTATCTCTAAGCATGAACACAGAACAGAAGGTGGATGACAGACAGACAGACAGACACAGTTGCGTAAGAAGGGGATCGGATGGTACGTGCTTTTAAAATGTGGACGTGGTAAGTTTATTTGTATTTATAACAAAAAAGGAAAAGAAAGCTGAAGGCATTATTCTACCTTGGATAAATGTTTCTTAACCACAAGAGCTGTGTGTACCGATGAGATCCTTTTAACGATAAGAAAATAAATTAGGTTTCAAAATCCTTTTCAAAGGTTGTAGTCATCGGTGTTTTAAATGATGCTTTCATTGTAGATCACGCAGCTGGCTCTGGGCTTCGGGGTCTCGCATCCCCCCCCCACATGCTGACTTTTGTTGCTGACATAATATCCATTTTGTGGGGAGCTTTAAAGGTTTCTATTCTACTGTGTAACAACTCTGTATTTAAACGATACAATGTTCACCACCAGGCCTTTCCTCTTTGGGTTCTCTGTTCCTTCCTTCTTCTGATTGAAAGATTCCTGGTTTTCTGCCTTTTAGTGTCAATATTTTTCGAGACAGGCTCTCAGGCCTCAGGATGGCTCATACTTTCTTTCCCTCTGTATTTTGTGAACATTACTTCATGGTGTTCCAGCATTGAAGGTGGAGAGGTCTGAAGCTAATGCGAGTTTTCTCTCGTAATGACTTGTTTGTCTCTGCCCGAAAACCTGGAAACTTTTCATATTTTGAAGTTCAGTAACTTATTACACAGGATATGTCTTAGTATTGACCATCCTCTATTTTTTTTTCCTGGTATGCTATGTGCCCTTTCCATCAGTAAATTCAGTCCTTCCTTTATTTAAGGGAAATTTTTCTGTACCGTACCTCTGAATATCTTTTCTGTTTCATTTTGCTGGTTCTCCACTCCAGGAATATTAATTCTTCTTAGGTCAGCTGATCTTTATTTATTTTTTGCCCTTCAAACCCATCTCTTCTCTCCTTGCTTTTTCTCTCTGTCCCTTTTTCTCTGCGTTGATTATGATGGTTTCCAGACTTTCCTTTGTCCCCATTCTATTTTTAGCCTTATGTGTTCTTGTTTCTAAATCTTTTCTTAGATAAGGGATTGTATTTAGTTCCCAATTTATTTTCTTAACCTGCACTCTCTTTTCGTCTCACTCACTTTCATTATGAGCCAGTCTGAATTCATATTGCAGTAACATGCTGTCTCTAAACATAAAGCAGGGTGAGGAAAGTGCTTCTGTTTTTAGCTGAGGTTTTCCTCCCCGGGACTGCCTGCTTTCTCAGTCGAGCGCTCGCTCCCGCTCTCCCTGCCCTGCAGGTATTTTCATAGTCCTGTGCTCTTCCTTTTTCGTACTGCTTATGCTAACATGAGCAGTTCTGTCCACACCCTCCGTGAGCTTTGATGCAAAGTGGACGAACCACGTTTGTCCTGCATCGTTCCCAGGATTGCCTCATACATGGAAATCTCGCCCTCCTGCTGCGGCTTCCAGAAACAAGGGCCCTGCTTCACCTGCTCTGTTCCCTGCACACTGCCGGGTGTCTGAGCTCCACTCGAGGGATCAGAGGTTCTCAAGGCCTGGACGACGTCTAGAAATAATTACAAAGGGTTCTCCACAGCAGTCCTGGGAGCTTATTGGGGAGAAAACCAGAGAAACTGTTCAAGTTTCAACAAGAAACTTGAGGTTACTTAGAAAACAGAACTTGCTAAATGCCAAGAGTTTGCCTGCCACTAATTTTATAGGAGCAAAAGCCTCAGGGTTATTTCAGTTGGGAATGGGGTTTTGCATATGCCATATTCTCCAGGTGCAGTTTGCACAATTGCACACCTCGGAGCCCTTGCTGGGAAAAGTGCTCCCTTTTCTTGTCCCAACAAAGGCCACCCACAGCGTGCCGGGCCCTTCCACTTGTCTGCCCACTTAATCCTCTCAAAACTGTTCTACAAGTTAGTTTTCATTGGTTTCCTTTTATAGAGGCAAAAACTGCGATTCAGAGAATTGTGGGCATGTGTCCAAGGACGCATGCAGGCTGGTGACGTTCCACGGAAGGAACTAACTCACCCTGTGCAGCCCAGAGCCTATGCTCGTCCACCGTGCAGCTCTCAAGTGGCCTTCACGGGTGGCAGTGGACTCAGAAGAGGCAAGGGTGGGACTTGGCAGACAAATCCAGAAGCAAAAAGGGGGAAGTGGCCGCGAGATGTCAGGGTACAGACCCCAAAGAATTGAGCACAGGGACACGAACAGATACCTGCACCCCCATATTCACAGCAGTTATTCCCAATAACCAAAAGGTGGGCGCCACCCCCGGGGCCGCTGACGACGGATAAACACGTGTGGTCTACACGGGATACTAGGCAGCCTTGAAAAGGAAGGACATTCTGACACAGGCACCACATGGATGAACCTGGAACGTGTTCAGTGAAATAAGCTGTCAGAGGAGGAGAAGTACTGTGTGACCCCACGCCTGACCTCACACGGTCAAGTTCAGAGAGACAGGAGGTAGAAGGGTGGCTGCGGGGGCTGGGGCGTGGGGAGGCAGTTGTTTTCAGTAGCTGCAGTTTCTATTTGGGATCAAGGGAAGCTCTGGAGGTCGATGGCCAGGATGGGGGAACACGGTGTGTTGCTCTCAAGGCCACGGAACCGGGCACTAATGGTTAAGATGGTACGTTTTCTGTTCTGTATATTTTATCACTATTGTAAAAGTGTACAAAAACTACTTAGCTTGGCCGGAGTGCTCTCTAAAATTTACAATTCCCAGGTCTCACTCAATTTTTTTATTTTTTTCTGTAATGTGGCTACCAAGAGATTTTCAAATCGCCCTGATGTCATCCATAGTTTTTCTTCCTTTCCCTCAGTTCTGTGATTCGGCTCATCCAGGAGGCTTATTGCCTGGGGGACACAGACCATGGGACAAGCAGAGACGCTCACTGAAGGAGGAGGGAGGAGAAAACCCTGCTGGGGCTTGGGGGGGGCATGAACGACGGGGCGCCTGAGGGACTTGCCCTCTACCCCACCGTTGGGTTCCCACAGGGGCAGGAGGGAGGGTAAGTTACCAGTGGGAACACCCAGAGACAGTGGTGGGCGAACCCTGCAGGAGCCTCGCTCCCAGCTGCTTAGAACATAGACCTAGAACAGGGCAAGCCCCTCAGAAAAGCCTAGTGGGCCCCCTGGGGCCACATCCAGGACTGCCAATGACCAAGAGAGGTGCCCACACAGACGCCCTGCGCTCGTGGCCCTGGGTGTCCAGAGCCTTCATGAGGCACAGGGGCATCCAGAAGGTCCCTTGTGCCCCAGGAAGCACAGGGCCAGAGAGGGCTGACGGACAGATCTGCCCAGAAGGCACTGTCGCGGTGGCCAGAGCAGCCAGGCTGGGCCAGAGCTCTCGTCACAACCAGGATGCCGGGCATCTTTGGGGCCAGTGAGAAGGGAGGTGGAGAGGGCTCTGGCAGTGCAGATATGGGCACACTCCCTCCTGAGAGCGCAGGGCCTCATCTCCAACATGGCACAAGCATCTGCAGACAGAGGGCAGAGGGCATGGTACAGACCCCCACCCTCCAATGCCACGGGGTGACTTTGGGGCGGGGAGCCCCATGAATGGGCAGGAATACTCAGCTGAGAGGTTTTGATTCTGAACAGACTGTTCACCCAAATGACTTTGAATGCATGCAAAAGCGGTTGTTGTCTACAAGCGCCCTGGCACCCCTCACGCACACGGGCAAGTCTGCCTTGTTTTCTGTCGTTGGTGTGCCATCATCAGAATGAGAACCAGTAAGGGCCCTGTGAGTGCCACCGGACTCTCTGTAAGTGTGTTATGTAAAGTTCGCACATCCACAAACCTGAACCTTCAGACCCAGAGACGAAGAGATTCCACTCACGGCAGAGACCGCAGACACCTGGAGCGTGGTGACGGGTGGAGGTCCCTCTGCGACCCCGCTCCAGTGGCTCAGGCTCCAGGGGCTCCAGGCTACTGTCCGTGGCGGCCGTGGCCGGCCAGGGTGACCAATGGCTCTCACTGTCAGACCAATGATGACAGTGTGCTCAGCGCAAACAGCAATTAGGGTAATCGTTCTGTTTAGACACAATCAGAACTCACTGCCCATTTGGGAGAGAGTCTACACTCCTCCCCAGAGGCCTGCACACGCTGCGAGGGGCTCATGCTGGGGGGAGGGCGGGTGTTGGGGGCGTGGGGAAGGGAAGGGAAGAGCCACTGCTGGGGGAGTCCCTGTCACCGAGGCCCAGGGAGTGGGGTGGGAGCTCTGAACGTCCCCCTGGTGTCCAGCAGGTGCCATGCTTATACCACAAACCGCACCACCATGGAGACTGACACTCCCGCCAAACCCCAGGCACCTTCAGGTGGCAGGCAGTGTCTCAAGGGAAATGAAATGAGGATCGTCCAGACCCCAGACAGCTGGCCTCCCTCCTACCCAAACCCCAACGCCAGGTGGCAGGAGCTCTCAGATCGCCCAGCTGCTCCCAGTGGGGGCCCCGTGCTCTCAGGGGACCTGGCAGAGGGAGCTGCTGCTCCAATGTCTAGGATGGTAGGAAAGTGGAGGAGCCTGGGTGGGGCCTTAGGGGACCCTGCGGGCTGAGTGGCCATTGGACCATGACTCGGCGGATTGGATTCCAGGACAAAAAGGAGAAGAACCCGTGAGGGCAGAAGCAGTCACTGCCCGCTGGCCATTCGTCCTGCAAGTGCGCTAACGGCTGAGAGGAGGAAAGGGGATGCGTGTCCTCTGCATGCAGCGTCGTCTCAGCTGCTGCAGCTGTCAGTGGCCTCGTTTTATTCCGTCCTCACAACCGGCCTGGGCGATAGCTTCTATCGCCCCCATCGTTACAGTCTCTGAGAAATGAGTGCTTGCCTGAGGTCTTCGAGCTGTGCTCTGGGGCAGCAGTGACAATGACAGGATGGCATCTCCCAGATCACGGTCAGGTGACCTGCCCCAGACGCCGCCCACGTGAGGTCTGAGGACGGGCCCAGCAGCAGCACCGGGGGCTTGTCAGCCAGGCAGGGTCCCGGCCCCCCCACCCTGCTGCAGCAGATTCCCAGGTGCGCCGCGGCGCAGTAAGACTTGGCAAGGACTGACTTCGAACATCTACACTGAACCCCTCCTTCTACTAGCAAGGCAACTGAAACCCAGAGAGGGCAAATGACGCGTCCAGTCACACAGCAAGTTGGCGGCCATGCCAGGCCCGGAATCTGCCTTGTACCAGAGAGACTGAGGCGCCCCGGAGCCCCGGAGCACAGCTCCTTCTCCCTCAGCCACACACACACACACACACACACTCTCACACACACAGCCCACGGCTCGTTAGGCTGGTCTGGCTGGCTGAGCCCCACTCTGACCATCTCTGAGAAGGTCCAGCAAATCCTGAGGACTTTTCCGAACACGCACCTAGGTTTCCCATTGAAGCCTGAGGGACCTGGCCAGTGAGGGGGTTGGGGGGTCCCTTCAGGACCAAGTCTTGGCCAGAAGCTCTGATTGATACCTTGACCAGAGCCCTGTTCTGGCTCTCCTCCTGGCCAGTGCGTCAGTTTCTCCATCTACAAAGAAAGGACGGCGCGCCCGAGGCTCCTAACCCTGCCCAAGCTTCCAGAATGAAAGGCCCCACAGAAAGACAAAGTCCTCTTCTGTTTTCCTGTGTTTAATTGTGGCTGCGCTGTGCTGACGGCCGAAAGACATGCATTAACTGAGGAAGTATGAAAATGACGGGTGGCTGGGCTGACAGGCCGCGGTCATTACAGGCTCGGCCCCCCTGACTTCCTGGCGGAGGCGTCACAAATTCCTCCCGGTGGAGGGTGACGCTGCCTCAATTTTCCCACGGCCGTCAGGCCTCATGCTCTTCTTGGTATGGAATGAAACCAAACACACCGAGGGAAGGGCAGAGGGTGAGAGGCTGGCTGTCCAGAGCTGGGCCCCTGCCTGGTCCCATTGCTGAGGGGCGGTGTCATTCTGCTGCGCCCCTGGGGGGCCAGTCCTGGGTCCCACACCCCAGGAGCCTCGTGCTGAGTGGGCTTGCTGAGAGAGGCTGGCAGCTCACCTCGGATGACAGACAGTTTCACAGCTGGTGTCTCTGTTTCCTGGGCGACCACAAACTTGCTGTCTAAACAATGGAAATGTATTCTCTCACAGTCCTCTGGTTTCTTCTGGAGGCTCTGAGAGAATCCCGCCCAAGCTCCCTCCAGCATCTGGCGCTCCTGGGCTCGGCTGGCATTGAGCCCATCTCTGCCTCCATCTTCCCGGGGCTTCTCCTCTGGGTCTCAGGTCTCAGGTCTCAGGTCTCCTCCAGTCCTTCTTTGGAAGGGACACTTGCCATTACTCCGGGATGATCTTGTCTCTAGATCTTTTACAGCTGCAAGGATGCTTTTCCCAAACATGCTCGTATTCACAGGTTCTGGGAGCTGGAACGTGAACTTAGCTATTTGGGGGAGGCCACCCTGCTACTGTGCTCCCCCGAAGACTGTGCTTCAGCAACTATGTCCCCCTCTACCCCCGCCCCCAGAAATGTCTTGCAGTGTGGCGTATGAAATGTGGTTTGGAGGAGAAGCACTTGGCTTGGGGGTGCAGGAAGAACCTGACCTTGACCTATAGTAGCCAGTGGAGACTTAAGACCAGAGATGGCAGAAGGGCCAGGGTTTCATGAAACCCCCAGTTCCTTACGGGCTTTTTATCAAAATGGGGCATGTCCAGCCCCAACCCAACAGGGCCTGAAGTGCAGGCCTCAGGTATGAAGATATGGCCTGGAAGGAAGTTGGCGGAAGGGGAAGCAGAAAGGTGCTGAAACGGGCATGAGGGCACAGGTTACTCTGAGAGTTGGGGGAGGGAACAGTTACTCAGTGCTGGACGTCTGGGGGCCTGTGGGGAGGCGGGTGGCGATGATGGAATCTGGTGGCAGGGGTGACGCAGCACCCTGCCAGGCAGAGGGCGCCACACCTGACCTACTGTGGCTCCCCACTTGGGTCCAGCCGGCCAGTGGGAGACTAGAGACCCTTCGGAACAGCTGACGCCAAGGCCCACTGAGCACAGATCTGGGAGGCGCCAGGCCTGTGCTTGTGACTGGCAGCTCTAATCAGGCAGCGCCTGGGGCGGGCTGTCCACAGAAGGCCCTGGTGGTGGCGATGGGGCAATGCAGAGGGGAGGCTCTGCCACTCAGCAGGTTTTTAGCCCGGTGCAAGGCCCTGGAGCGTCTTGGCTCCCCATCAGTGCCCATCTATGGCCTGGCCCAGCAGCTCAGAGCAGAAACACCATCCAGGGTGCCAGCTGCCCTGGGTGTGGCCGCCCTGTCTGCAGGCGCGGGCGGGTGACTCATCAAATTACCATGAGGCGGTGCAGGGGCTGGGCCAGAGACTGCGAGACCGAGAGGAGAAAGCACAGGGCCCTGCTCAGCTCTTGGGGCACACACCCCAAGCGCTTGCCAGCTCTGCAGCTCCCACGGCCTTTCCCTGGTCTGTGCTCCACCCCCAGACGTTGGCGAACCCCCAGCCGCGGGCAGCGAGAGCAGCACCTCTAGGACCCCTCTCCTGCTGGATTCCCTCAGCTCTCCACCCTCATTCTCCCCATAGGGAGAGAGGGCCCATGCCCCATGGTGGGGGAGGCAGGGAAGACACCCAGGCCCTCGCAAGAACGTGTCACCCTGCCTCTTATCACTCAGTATGTCTTCTGACAAATCAAGGGCGAGACCAATAGTCTGGGAGGCCCCTTCCTCTCTGAGGGTCTGAACTTTACAAGGGCCGTGATGACAGAGCAACGGTGGACAACAGAGAGGGGCCTGGGCAGGAGGAGAGGCCTGCGTGGGGGCTGGGCCCTGCTAACAGTGCGAAGTGGGGAGTCCAGTGGACGGGCAGCTGTTAATAGACAGGAGGTGTGCTGGTGAGTATTAAGCTCCTACAGTGTACCAAGCACCTGGACATTGTACATAGACACTTACGGTCACAGAACCTTGTGAGATCGTGTTACTAACCTTATATTATGTTACAAATATACCTCACCTTATGTTAAGGTTACAAACCTTACGTTACAAATGAAGAAACTGAGACACAGAGAGGTTAAGTGGCTTGTTCGAGGTCACGCAGCTAGCAGCGGGAAAGCTGGGGCGCACACCTCGCCTGTTCACTCCAAAGCCCGTTTCTCATTTTCCTGCCTACCTCCCTGGAAACGCCCCGGAGTCTGTGCCCAAGAGGCATTGCAGCTGCAGGGAGCGAGGGTCCCCCGGGACCCTGAGGCCGGGGCTCCAGGCTGGAAGGCCAGTCCTGATGGCCGGGGGAGGGGCAGATGGAAAGGCCAGCATGTGGGGAGGACAGAACTGGAATTTGGGGTTGGCAGAGGGGTGTGGCGCAGCGCCGACGGAGTGCTGACGGCAGCCTGTGGGCCGGGGCGGGGTCACCGCCGTGTAATTCACCACTGTCGCTCCCTCCCTGGCCGCCACCACACCCACCCCACCCAGGGACCAGAATGGCAGCTCCAGAGAGTTCTGGCGTGTTGGAGGCCTAGGTGCAGGCCCTGGCTTTGTCCCTCAGCTGGCCCAGCCCTGGACTCAGCAGTCCCTGCTCTCCAGGCTGAACCGGAACCTTTGCTCTCTCTCGGCCCACTGCCAGGCCTCCCTCATCTCCTACCAGAGCACAGCAGGCGGGCATGGAAAGACACAGCCCCCCTCTAGTCCCAGGCCTTGTAGAGAGGGGACCCAGGGTCACAGGCGCTGCCCTTCCAATCAGGGTACCTGCCAAGGGCTGGGGGAGTGGCGGCTGCTGTTCCCATTCGCCCCATTTCCCATCTCTCATCCATGGCTGGGAGCCGCTCTGGGTGCCCTCTGTACCCTCCAGGCACAGAGGCCTGCACAGGCCCCCACACCTGAGGACAAAAGGTCACAACAGGTGCCAGGCTAAGAGTCTGGTCCATTCCTACCCTGGTACCCTGAGGGCGGTGGCGAGGGTCAGGGTCCTGAAGTCACCATGGGGGCAGAGTCACGTTCACTCAGACCCTCGGGAAGATGGCTTCCTGATTGGTCCCCTGAGTCGACCGGAACTGGACACAGAGTGAACTAATTTGACTTCCTGACGCCAGTTCCCCTCAGCAAGTGAGATGGGCCATTCCCACCGTCTCAGGAAAATGGGCTGGGGGGTTCGAGCGTGCCTGAGGGGGTCCCTACCAGCGGGAGACAGGTCAAAGGTCACCAGAGAAACTGGCCTTCAGAAAGGCGGAGGCTTGACCAGCATGCACCGAGCCGGAGCTGTCCAAGCGACCTGCTGAGGGCTGGACGTGGCCTTGACGGAGCAAGAGGGTGGGCTGCCCTCACAAAATGAACATCGGTCGAGCACCGCATGTGTGCCAGAGAACGGACAGAGGAGAGAGAGGAGTGGACGCACACTTCCCTTCGCTCAGGCTGCTCCAGGTTGTACTGGTGACGTGGGACAGGCAGGTGCCAGTTATAAAGGGCCCAGGAGAGGGCAGCTTGGGGGTTCCTCAGCAAGGAAAACTAGGATACACAAGTTGACAGAGGCAGGAAGGAAGGGGATGGAGTGTCCTGACATCCCCTGTTTGAGGCCTCTCATCCGTCTTAAAATCAAACCTGAGAGAGGCCTCCAAGGTCCAGTGCAATCCTGTGCTGTCCAGTGGGGGACCCTGGTGACGTGTGACTCTCGGGCATTTGAAATGTGGCTGGTGTGCCTGAGGAACGGCACTTTTCGTTTCATTTCCTTTTAACTGATTTAAATAGCTACACAGATCGAGGACGCGTCCATCCTCACAGGAAGTCGTACAGTACGGTGTACTGCCCGCCTCTGTGCCCGTCTCGTGCCCACACCCCTCCCACGGAGGCCACTCGGGTCTGTATGTGGTTCTGAGGGCGTGCCAGGCTCACGGCCAGGACACCTACGGTTCCCTGGGCTGGAGTGCCTCCCCCACACGTGGCGGCTGCCTCTCACCCTTCTGGTCTCGCCTGCACGCCCTGCTCGGACCACCACGGTGAACGTCACCCTTCAGCCCTGAACACAATTCTCAGTCCTCTTAGTAGCCCCTTTACAAGTTTGCTCTTCTCCTGCCCTCTTAGAATGGAAGTCCCATGATGGCAGGACCTGGCATCTTTTCCTGGCTACACCCTCAGGAGCTGACCTGGCACTCGGTACACACTTAAGTGACTGAGAGTGACTCACGCAGACGGAATGGCAGATGTGCAAAACCAGAGAGGCTGAGGGCTGGGAGGAAACATGGGAGGGGGGATCTTTAGAGATTTGGGAGGGGCCAGTGTGGCTCCTCAGGGAAGGTTTTAAGGTCCCTGAGTTGGGCAGCCATTGGGAAACCTGCTAACTGACCAAAGGAACTCCGCTAGAAACGGCTGGACAGCAGGGAGCTGGCCCCATGGCTGCTGTGCAGGAAATGCAAAGGTGCATGCAACAGGGGTCAGGGGCAGACGACTGGGCTGAATAAGGCGGGGCTGTGCTGGCAAGATTAGAGGTCCACAAGCAAGGTGACCTCGTTCAGTTTCCTCAGGGTTCTGCATCAGTTTGGGTTTCAGGTACAGGTGGTCCCCTCCCCTAGGAGGGCTGGAAATTGAGCAAAGTGAAGCTTCTGTCCGGTCATGCTTAGAAGCAGCAGGAGACCGTGTCAGCCTTCACCTGGGCCAGCCATCCTCCCTGGGCAGCGTCCCCTCTTCCCCCATCTCGAGGAGAAACACTCGATAAGGGCAGAAACTTTGTCCTGTCCCCATTGTGTCCCAGTGCCTAGGGCAGGGCATGCCACACATGCTTGATCCATCCTTATTGGCTAAATGGACCCAGGCTGTGCTCCCCAGCGAGCCGTGAGGTCACGGGTTGCCTTACTTTTGTGAGCCCTGAGAGCCTCGAGAGTGGAGAGTGACACTGGGTCCCACTTAATGCTGTAGGGCAGGCGGCAAAGAGAACTAGGACCCATTCGTCCCTAGCATCATTAGCTTGTTAGTGACACACCTGGACGCGGAACCCAGGTGGCCTGATTTTCATGCCATGTGATGGACACAGGTGCTGTTAGAAGACTGATTCAGGCACGGCTTTTGGAGCCCATAGACTCTGACGGCCCCTTTCCCTGCTTGTTGCTGGGGAACTGCAAGGAAGCCGCCTGGCACTGCCGCTGGGTGCCCAGGCCCTGCGTTCAGGCTGCCTGTGTTCGGCCCGGTTTCTGCCACTTTCCAGGTCCGTGACCTCACTTAGCCTGTTTCCTCACCTGAAAAGGAACGATGACGGCGCTGGTCCCCACCCCACAGGGTCACTGTCAGGATTCCAAGAGGAGGATCCGTACCTAGGACCGAGCTCCATGCCTGGTTCACAGGGGCACGGCCGGCACCAGCTGTGGCCATCAACACGTCGAAAAACACCAATATCAGAGTAAGGGAGAAGCATCATCTAGAAAAACTGAGACTCATAGCTGGAAACAGATTTGAAGATACTCAGGGTCCGTGTCCAGTGTGTCCGTACGACCTTTTATAACAGTGCGGGCCGCTCCGATCACTTCCTCCAGGGCCACTCTACTTCCTAAAGGAAGCAAAATTATCATTCTTTAAAGACCTAATGAACAATTATTGTAGCTCGCATATTAGGTTTGGGATGGGCCTGATGTGTGACACAATGGCGGTGTATTTTTATGTGCTGTCACGTGCGCTTTATAGTCCAGTGGGGCCCCTATGTCACCCGCGTGAAGGCACTTTAATGCACATTTTATGGCACTTTTAAAGGGGAGGCTGGAGAGTTGGAGGGAAGAACAGTGGCCCAGGCGTCACAGGCCTGATTAGGATGGAGGCTTCGACGTGGGTTAACTGGAGCCCTCGGGCAAGCTACCTCCCATTCCCGTCAGAAAGATGCAGGGGCTGGGCTGTGAGGTGTCCAGGGCCCCATCGGCCCTCACGGCCTATGGCTGGAAGCAGACTCTTACCATTTTAAGGGATGAGAGAGGGTTACAGGTGTTGCCTTTTTGTGTCTATGACATATTGTTGGTCATAGCTCTGTTTGTTTGATGCCAGGCCGCGTAGGAACACAACCCTCAATTATAAAAGGATTTCTATTGGAAACTATACTCAGCTTTACAATATTCTGCCTGGCACGTGGCTACCAGGAATGCCTTCTGGGGAAAAGCTGGGGCTCCCCACATATGACACCCACTGCTCAGAAGTGAGAGCGTCACCTTCATGTGACCCTGAGACAGTCACTCAGGCTTCTCCATCCTTCCTCGACATAAAATACGCAACAAGCATAGACTCTGACAGCCCCTTTCTCTGCAGATTAGAAGGGCAAACTCAAAGGGAAGTGTGTGAGCTGTGAGCAGTGACTACAAATGACAGCAGAAGTGATAGCTGTGACAGTGCAATGCAGCCAGAGGAGCCCCCAAAACTCAGGAGCTGAGCAGACGGCCACACTGAGGACCAGCGTCATCACGAAGCTCCTGCAATGTGTTCAGGATCCTTTGTTAAAGAGGCAGGGTGTGCTGCTTCTACAAAGATTTCCATCAACGTCCTCTAAAAAATAACTCAGCGCCTCTCACACCAAATCGCCTGGTGCGGGCCACCACCGTGCCTGAGGACGACGCGATGTGAATGACACAGCACCACACATGTGTCCCCAGGGGCGTGTGTGGGAGAGAATGCACACACGAGGCCGTCAGGGGGTAGTTTTATGGGCCAGGCTGGCTGAGTTTTTTGGTAAGGATCTGGGTAGGATTCACATTAGACTTAATTTATCTTAAATTAGCGTTCAGTCATTCATCTATTCAAAAATATTTGTCATCGAGCCCTACGATGTGCCAGGCAGCGTTTCAGGGGCCAAGCCTGGCGTCTCAGGAGGATCCACGCTTCACGCATGGCAGGTCTCTGCTCTGTGGGCTTTACATCTCAAGGCTCGTCCAGGTCTGGCTTCTTGCTCCCACGCCACTCCCTGCCGGCTGGAAGCCGCCTTACAGGAGAACAGATTGTCCCCACAAGAAGGAGCACTCCCTTTGGACGAGGGCTGTGCTTCTGTCGCCAGTCTGGGACCATCACCTACGCGTGGTCTCGGCCATGGTCTCAGGGCTTGGCATCTGGCTGTCCTGGGGACCAAGTCAGAAAGACTCCTCCTTCCTAGAAGGACGTGTCCCTGGGTTCCTGAGCTGAGCACATACTTTCTCCATGAGCAGCAGGAACAGGACCGAGGGGCGTGGCAGGTGCCTCACCTCCTGCGTAGGGGGCGGGAAGGAGAGAAAGGCAGAGGCAGCAGTCCCACACTCGGACGCAGCCCTGCCCCCAGGAGCCCCTGCTGAGCTGCTGCAGCTACAACCAGGTGGAGTGGGTGGTGCAGGCAGGGGCCGTATATCCAGTCTGACGGAGGGCGGGCCTCGCCAGTGCCAGGAGAGGGACGAGCCAGGGCGGAAGCGCCAGGAGCAGCCCGGAACCCTCGCCAACTCTCACTCTATGGCCACAGGGAGCCCCTGAGCGAGAAGAGCCCTCCGCTGCCCTCCGCACCTGCCACTCCGCCGTCCAGGCCCCAGCGCTGTCTGCCACCATGAACCACTCGCCACTCAAGACCGCCCTGGCCTACGAATGCTTCCAGGACCAGGACAACTCGACGCTGGCCCTGCCGTCCGACCAGAAGATGAAGACGGGCACGTCGGGGAGGCAGCGCGTGCAGGAGCAGGTGATGATGACGGTGAAGCGGCAGAAGCCCAAGTCGTCTCAGTCGTCCACCCTGAGCCACTCCAACCGAGGTAAAGTCTCGGACGCGGGACCGTGCGCGCCTGAGGGGTTGGGGTGGGAGTCTCGCAGCGCTCATCCCGGCTGCCGGGGAGCCAAGGACTGCCGCCGAGGCAGGGTCTGCGCGGGTGCGAACCCAGAGCCCCTGGCCCTGTCCCAAGTGGGCAGTGCCATTGCCCGGACCGGGTGACCAGTTCCAGGAGTCAGTGTGGCCGGTGAGCACCAGAGCGCCTCCTCGGACACGGCCAGGAGCTCTCTCCTGCGCGCCGTTCTCGTTCTCGTTCTCGTGTGGGGCCCTGGGCCCCAGCGGCTTTCTCCTCCCCATCCGGCTCGGGAGCCCCCTACATCCTGTCCTCTCGGGGCGGCGACCCCAGGGCTCGCCCTCACCCCTCGGAGTGCTTCCCAGGAGTGGCTGTTCCTGCAGCGGGCAGTCGGCACCCAGGACCACAAGCTCTTGGAGCCTCAGCAGTGTGTTATTGGGAGCCTTACACCAGGAAGAGGCCACCCAGGGCTGGTGGGCTCCCTGGGGACCCTCTTTCCCCAGGAGCTAACGCAGAAGCTCCCTTTCCCGTAGGACTGTCCTTACGGCGCTCACTTAGGTGGGACTAGTGTGTTGGGGGAGAGCCGGGACGAGGCTGGCACATGGGGAATCCAGCCCCCGCCCATGGGGCACGTGTCCGGTGTGGGTCCTCAGCCTGACCAGCCACCCACCCCCCGCACAAGGTGCCCCCACTGGGGCGGGTGCTGGGAGAAAGGGATAGGATCCCTGAGACTCAGGAGGGAGGCGCTGTCTGACGGACAATTGTGGAGAATGTTTAGACCAAATGCTTTCACACAAAGGGTTGGTACTGATATCACACAGATTAGTGAACCTCCTGCTTTTGTATTTACTTAGCTAAATTGAGTAAAATACTAATAAAGACCCTGCAGGCTGCAAACCATTACAGTCAACCAGGCCCCTCATGGAAGAGGGAAGGGATGGGGTGGTACAGGGAAGGGAGAGGAGGGAGCAGAGCCCTGCCCCCCTCCCGCCACACACACACACACACACACACACACACCAGCTCACACTCCCTACCGCTGGCTTCTGTCCTCTCCCGTGTCCCCAATACGCTGCTGCGGCCCTCCAGCCCCCAGGCTTTGCGGCTCTGCGTGCCCTTTGCCCTGGTCTGGGCTCCTGGTTCCTCCTCTGCCAGACTCAAGGCCATGCAGCCTGCAGGGCCCTTTCTCCTCTTTTATTCGGTGCCTTGGTAGGCGCTTACTAGCCTTTTTTGGATGGAGGCTTCGGATAACAAAGTGCCCCATTTCCGGCCACAGCCCAGTCACAGCCAAAGCCAATGTATACTTTTCTCTGAACAAGACTCACCTGACCCACTCCTACTCCCGCTCTATCTCTGGCCGGAGCTCCAGGCTCACAGCTCCAGAAAAATCTCAAGCCGTCCTGTGCTCCAAACACGTCTTCCCACCTCACTGGACACTGGCCAAGTGCCCGCAGCCAGGTGAGGGCTGGCTCCGGTGGCTCTGCAGACCTCTCCAGACACGGGGTCTCCGTCCTGACAATATAGGTGTGTCCCCTACTCGGCTCTGGTGAGGTTCCCAGAGGGGCCAGGTCGCCAGAGGCATCACCACTGGGAGAGGCGGTTAGGGCAGCTGGGGCCGGTGCTTCTGGTTTGTCTGGCTCGGTTTCATCAGATTTCGCCTCCTCTTCACCAGAACCACCCGAGTGTTCCCTGCTGGCTCTGCGGCCACTCACTCCCTTTCCTCCTTCTCAAGCTGGTTGACAGCCCATGTGCCCACTGGGGTTCCTGGGACAGAGACGTAGTGGTTCTGGAAGGGCTACACCCCAAGCCATTTTCTCGCCCTGCTAGACAGACTCAAATCCTGCTTCAGTCTCCTCCACGAGAGGTGAGCAGGTCCCGTGGGGTCTGTTTCTCCCTGAGTCCCATCCAGGCCCCTTAGTGAAGGACTCCTGCCCCAGAGGAGGCCAGCCACGCCCCACAGGAGCTTGGCAGGGTGGCCGTCACTCCTGGACCCCGTGAAGGACAGCCAGAACCGGCCAGCTGTGGGCCTGGCGGTGGAACCGGCTCTCCCTCAGAGCCCTCTCCACCAGGTGCTCTTGTGTCTTGTCCGTCACGGGGAGCTGAGTGACGAGGGCTGAAGAATGAGCCCGTGGAAGGAGCCTGGGGCCCAGGGCCCATCCCTGCCCAGGCAGGCCCTCCCTGATCTCACCCTCCTGGCTGGGAAGCACCGGAGGGAACAACGGGGTGGCTGGGGTCTGGAGACCCGGCAGAAGGAGGCTGCCATCAGCCTGCCTGCCCACGTGACCCTCTCCCTGAACGGGCCCCTCATTTGCTTCCTGTGTTTCCAGAGGGCCTTCCTGTGCACAGGTGTCCCCTCAGACTGTGTGGGACGCAGGGGTGTGGCTGCTTAGATAGCTCTTCCTGCCCAGGTTGGGAAGTCCCTGCAGGGGTTGGTGACCAGGCAAAGGGCAGATGCACTGCTTTCCCACACTCAGGTTCTCCGTAACTTCACAGGAATCCCTTCTTAACTCTTCACCCAAATCTCATTTGATCCAACCCCAAGCCCCCGACCCCCACTCGCACCGCTCCACTGAGATACACACCACCCACAAAGTTTGACAGTCAGCTTTTTTCCCTGTCCCTTCTCGTTCTGGGGAAATCCTGACTCCGGCTGGCAGCCCCATTCACCTGGTTTGTCGCCGGCTGCTTAGATGCTGTGTCTTTTACCTTTGGCCTTGGGCCTCACTTTTCCTTCTCCCTTCTTCTCAGAAGAACCATTTCCAATTGAAAACGGCCAAACCAGGATTTCTCCCCGGTCAGAGCTAGAGGCTGAGGTGACAATGGGCTGGGCGTTCCTTCTCCCGTCTGTTCCCTCATGGGCCATGGGCTTGGGTCTCCCTGTGGGACGCCTCGTGAGGGCGTCTGTGTTTGTGTTTGACTGTCTCACCTTGGACCGTGCCTGAGTGTGGGGGGGGGGGGCTGCTCTCTCTCTCGCTCTCTCTCACACTCTTTTTTTTTTAAATTTTATTGGAGAATATTGGGAAACAGCGTGTTTCTCCAGGGCCCATCAGCTCCAAGTTGTTGTCCTTCAGTCTAGTTGTGGAGGGCGCAGCTCAGCTCCAAGTCCAGTCGCCGTTTTCAATCTTTGGTTGCAGGGGGCGCAGCCCACCATCCCATGTGGGAATTGACCCGGCAACCTTGTTGTTGAGAGCTCGGGCTCTAACCACTGCGCCATCCGGCCGCCTGGGGGCTGCTTTCCTGAATATTGTCCTCAGACCACAGACCGTGAACAGGCATCATGTCTGGGGCTGTGTTTTGGGGACCAAACCTGAGCTGGGAGATGGCAAAAGGTATTGGTGCCGTAGCTTGTTCCCACAGCAAAACACACAAATTAAACTTCAAATGAACCAATTCTTCTTTCTTTACAATGTTTCTTGGCTTCAAGTTAAGGTTAGAGCCAGAATTTCCGTTGGCCTGTTACAACCCATGCAAAAATGCTGGGTATTCCAGGATGTTTTGTAGCAAATGCTATTTTTCTAGATCCTGCTCCTTGGCTAAGCTCATTGGCAAAGGCTTTTTTAAAAAACAAACAAACAAGAAAACACAAATTCCTCCCACCACGCACAGAATTGTAAATATCAGCAAGCCAATTGTCCCAGGTTTAAAAGCCTGGAAGTCAGTTTGGTGATGGTATGACCCCCAAAAGATTTGTGATGCTTGAACCAAACGGAATGGAAGACGGCTAGATGTCCTCAGGTGACGTTCTTTGTAGGCACACCACACACACACACATGCACACCTGTGCACGTACACACACATGCACACGGGCACACACGCCCACTTTGTGGCTTGTACGGGGCCCGAGTCCAGCCGGTGTCAGGAGAGCGGGGCTCAGCCTGGGTCTGTTGCTGACTGACTGAGCTCGGGCAAGTCACTACCTCTCTCCGGGTTTCTGTACCTGTGACACGTTGGGTTACATCATCTCCCAAGTGCTTGCTGATGAGAGTACTCTTCAGAAATAGCTTGTATAACCCCTGACCTTGCAAACCACCCCCCGAACCGCCTGCAGCTGTCCTGCAAACAGGCTCCTCCCTCGAGACACACAGCTCATAGTCTCTTACAATAGGAAACACCCTCATCCACCCCAACACCATCTAATCACTGTTCTCACACTGGAGTCACCTGGGAATTGTAACAGATACAACTGCCTGGGTGCGTCCCCGAGAGCCTGCCTCAGTTAGGATGGGAGTCAGGTGGGCATCAGGGCCCTTGGGAGTTCCCAGGTGATCCCAGCACGCCCTTCACTCACACGCGGACCCAGCGTAGGATCCCCCGAGACACGCACACACCGCTCTGTCACACATGCAGACGGACGTCCAGTGGAATAACTGCTGGTGACCCCTTTTCACCCTGGCCCTCCAGCCAGGTGGCTGCGTCCTGCTCTGCCCTTGTCCACCCACCCACAGCCCTGCCCCCAGGCCAGCTGTCTCCCCACTGGATGCTCCCAGCCTCTGCCCTGTCCTTAGATTGAGTGGAGGCCGCACACAGATCCCCAGGAAAAGCCGCAGGCTTCTGGCAGAGCCGGAGCCCCGTGTGCGGGCGAGGGAGAGGAGGACATAGGCGGAAGCAGCCCAGTTGTTTCTGCATTTCTGTTGTGCACACGTGCCTGGAAATAGGTGAGAGCCCCAGGCAGGCGCCTGGTGAGGCTGTGCTGACCTCCTTGCCCTCCTGGGGCTCCTGGGAGCTCCGGGACAGGGCGGCACGTCCACAGTACTCCCAGCCAGCCTAGCAGAGGGAACGGGAGAATGTGTGCCCCGAGGCACCTGGGCCTTCCAGCGGACACCTGCCCACTCGTGCACACCTCAGAAGGACCTTGTCTCAGGACTGTCTCCTACCAGTTCTGCTTCTTAGCTCTGAAATTCCTCTTGCTCTGGGCCTAGCCTTACTGGGCACCACAGATGGCACAGATTTCGGGGGTGAAGTAAAGGTGTTGCCCCGGCTGAAATGTGCGAGGCGTCCATTCTCGAGCTCCCTGAGCAGAGGGACAGGCTTTACTCAGGTGTAGAAGAAGCTAGAAGAGAGGGTGGCCTGGGGGAGGCAGAGCCAGCAGTGGTCACCCTGGGAAGCAGCTTCCCTCTGACGAGGCCTGACCAGCAGGGGAGGGCTTTCAGATGACCTCTGCCCCTGAGAGCAGCCTGTGGTCATGTGGTCGGGCAGGCTGATGGCCTGAGAGCCTTTTCCAGGGAGAGTCTGGCCCTGGGGTTGGGGTGGGGTGGGCACTCCTGGCTTTAGGGAGCTCCAGCCTGGGTGGAGAGACCCAGGCCCTGCTCTGCGGGAGAAGGGTTCAGGGGTGTGCACACAAGTGCACACATGCACACACGTGCACACACACACACTCTGTACAGAGGCATGACCGAGGGAACCCACGGGCCAGCACAGGACGAGCAGAGAACGTGGACAGAGGGCTGACAGTGAGGCTTCTGCTGCAGGGTTTGCAGAGCCCAGCTCTGGGTGGGGTTACCCCAGGAGGAGCTGCTTTGTGTGAAGGTTTTGAATGCAGGGAGAGGGTTTGGCCGAGAAGAAGAGAGATGTGGCAGGTGTGGTGGGTGTGACCTATTTGAAAGCTTAGAGGTGACGAGGATGAGTCACCCTGCAGAAGTCAGCCTGTCCCCACAGGATGAGTCCTAACCAAGCAGCTGCCTCCATTTTAAAAACTTCCACAGGGAGAAAGCTCGGGCTGCCCCTAGGACGCAGGATCAGGCCGGCATCTAAGGCCCAGAGGGAAGCAGTGTCCCGGGACGAATGGGGTCCCTTGAGTGGCAGAGTCCTGAAGCACTGGCAGGAATGAGACAAGCAGTGTGCACCGAGCAGCTGGTGGTACTGGCATATTAGGAAAGCATTGTAGTCCCTGAGGCATTTGCTCCTTGACCTTGGGGTTCTGGGGGGGGCAGATGACTCCTGGGAATGAAGCAGAGGTCGGGCGGCAGCCAGCTTTCCTGAGAGGCACTGCCTTTGCCCATAGCATGTGCACCTTCTGGAGACATGGGGTATGGGTGCTCACCTGGGAGAGGGGTGAGCTGGGTGCTGGGATCACCTCCCCTGCCCAAGAATCCCCCTCAGGGAAGTAGCCTTTGTTCTAGAGCTCCACTCAGCTCCTTTCTTCCTGGTTTACCTGGCCCACCAGGGACCTCTGGGTGGGACGAGGGCCTGGCTGGGTTCAAGGACCGTGGCCCCACGTTGAGCCTCCAGGCACCAGAGAGCCCTCACCAGGAGGGCTGAGCAGGGGAGACCACACTCACATGCTTGTACTGAGAAGAAAGTTGGTCAGCGGGGACTTGATCAGGAAAGGCTCCTGGACGTGAGCTCTAAGAAGTCCGGGAAGTGGAAGTGCCCCACGAGCCCCGTTACTCTTTGAGAAGCCGTGTACCCTGCCTGTTGAACTTGACGTTCAGAGGGTAGTGCTTACCAGCCAGACACCTGTCAGGAGGGGAAAACCCCTTCTGGGGTGGGAACAGCTCTCTTACAAACAGAGCTCACCTCCCACTTCCATCCTTTTGGTTGTGTGGCCCCCTGCAAGGTGTGACTTCAGGTGTGTAATGTCTCTGAACTCCTACCCTCCATCGCAAGCTTAGGCCAAGCACAGCCACCCTCTGCCAGAGGGGCAGAGCCGGTGTGATGGCAGCAGGCTCATTCTCACCAGGAAGCAGCTTCAGGTGGGAGTCAGGCTGTGTGAACCTCGGTTTCAGGTGGAACTTAGGAGGAGCCTTCAGGGCCTCCTGGGAAGGACCTGGACGCCCAAGAGGACCTGAGAGTTATAAGCCCACAGCTGTCATCACCAGAGTCACCGCTGGGACATGGAGAGTGGCTTTGGGAATTAGAGGGCTTTCCCGAGAGGGTCTCGTGCCCCCCACTTGCTGCCCCCTCTCCATGGCAGAGAACGCCCCACTGGTACACGGACAAGAGAGGGAGAGAGAGATGGCAGGTTTGGGGTGTGGAGGGAGGAGATGCTTCATCTGGTGACCGAGAGGGTGAGTGACATCGCTGCTGACAGATGCCCTCTGGGGAACGGGCGGAGGCCCGTGGGAGCCTGTCCCAGCAGGGGGCCTCCTGGGGCTCCCTGCCACTCGTGTCTGTCACCACTCCAGATTTTCCGTCCAAAAGCAGCTGGCTGACCCACGCCTGCCCTTTGGCAAGAAAGTATTATTCATGGGGCAAGAGCCAAACAAACTCGGGCCTGCCACACCCTGGCAGGAACAGGAGAGGTGGGCTGGCTGGAGGGGAGGTGGACGAGACCTGGCTGCCGGCCTCCTAGGGGCTGAGGGTACCTGTGGCTGGCTGCCGCCCCTCCCCTGGATGTCTGAGCCCATGGATTGACTCTGGTTTCCTCCTGAGGAAGGCGGCCTTTCCAGAGGGGCAGCGTTTGGAGAAAGGGTGGCCTGAGCTGCCTGCACTCAGCAGGGAGCTTGGAGTAAGACAGAGGTGCGGAGGGAAGCGCCTTGGGCGGTCAGGGCTGGGCTGGGCCGGGCCTGGGGGACCCTGACGCAGGCAGCCAAGAAGATGGCGCGGCAGCCTTTGATGTCTGCCTTCTTCCTTGTAATGAACTTCACCCTAGAGAAGGGCTCCTCTGAAAACCATCATGCATGTCGCTGTAAGTCACTCACCCATGGGACGCTGGCGCCGTATGGGGCTTTGGGGTCTATAAAGGCCAATCCCGTCTTTTCATGGAGGAGCAAGCTGAGGCCCAGGAGAGCACGTGACCTGCCCAAATGCCAGAACAAGACCCGTTTCAACACCCGTAGGCTCCAGAGGCCACAGCTGAGGGCCCTGATGGCCAGTTGCTCCTCCATGATTGGGGAGCGGGGATCAGGGGCAGTGTCCTGTCCTGGGAGCTATGTGACCCTGCACAGAGCAGGTGGCACCAGGCAGAGACGCCTGCCACATTCCAAGGCTGCCCCTCCTACTCTGAGCTCAGAGAGTCTAGTCCCCCCACCCAAAGGCTTGGCAAGTGGGGGAAGGGCTAACGTCCTAGGTGAGCCCAGCGGCAAACCCCTCCCCCTAGATGGCCTCGGACGCTGAAGTCGGACCATCAATTTAGGGAGAAGAGGGGCTCATCCCCTGAGGAGGCTATCACACGTCTCACAGAGACCATCGTGTAACAAGCGTGTGGGGCAAGCTTGGCTCTGGGCGTCCCCACCATGGCCACCCCTCTTGCAGCAACCAGTGTGGGGAGGGACACCAGGCAGGTGTGACTTGCGTGCAGATAGCAGAGAGTGTGTGTTTAGAGGCGGCAAAGACCACCCCAGGTAGGGCTGGTCAGGGAAGGCTTCCTGGAGGAGACGAGGTCTTGAGCTTGGTTTTGAAAGACGGGGGAAGATTGGATGGGGGTGGCCCGGAGGGAAGGCAGACTCGGTGAGGGGCCTGGTGTGAGCAAGGCCGTGGCCTGTCACTGTCGACCATGTTTCAAGGACAGTAAGGATTGTCCTTTAGTGCCCCCTCTTTCATCTGGCAAAAGGGAGAGGAGGGTGGCCCCTCTAGGAGCCCAAATCCAGTTCTGCTTTCTGTGATTCAAGGCCACTTTGTTGCAAATGACCCTAGTGACACTGCCACCCCAGGCGCCTGTTATTTGTGGGTCTCCAAGGACTCAGAAAACATTCATTAACCCCCAGGGGCCTTTGAGGGTGATAGCTGCTCCCCTTCACCAGCTGGAGCAGCCAGCAGGTGCAGGAAAGGGCGGAAGGTTACCTGGTCACTGGGGGCCAGACTGAGGTTTGGAACTAGACCCACTGTCACCGTTCTGTGGCTCTGACCTTGCCACTATGGACCTGGCAGGTCAAGAGCCTGCCTGTCCCCCCCGAGTGAGACGTATCCTCGTGGAACGCAGAGCGGTCATTTCCTGGAGTGGAATGTGGATGTGGGTGCTCCGAGGCCCTCCACGCCAGCTCCTGGCCTGGACGTGCCAACCTGCCCCAGGAGCAGGAAGCCATAAGGACCCCGGGGGGGTCGGCCAACACTCCCCGAGCTGCCCCCCTACAGCTGCCTGTGGGGACCCTGGCCTTGGCCCTGACTGCAGAGCACGTGCAGTGAAGGGAGTCTGATGGCCGTCATCCCCTCCCCAGCTCAGGCCTGTCCCCCGTGGGGCGTGGAGGGCCTGGAGGTAGAGTGATGCCCAGCGAGGAGGGTGGGTGAAGAGCATTGTCCTAACGCCTGCCTCTGCCCTCAGGTTCCATGTACGATGGCTTGGCTGACAGTTACAACAGCTATGGGACCGCCACCAGGAGCAACTACTACTCCAAGTCCCAGGCGGGGAGTGGCTCGTGGGGCTATCCGGTAAGCAGTGCTTCCACTCAGAGACCTGGGACCCAGGAGGGGATGGTTTGGGTTCACGGTGGAGGAAACCACACTGGTGGTCAAGAGCAGTGATGCAGGGAGGGGAGGGCCCCTGAGATGAGCCCCCCGACTCTGACCAGGTCCCTTTGCTGGGCCAGTATGTCATCGCTGGCTCTTAACGCAGCTGATTAGAGATGTCTGACTGTCTCAAATGAGACATTTGAGAAAAAGCACTTTTTTAAATTAATGATTTTTTTCAATGACGGTTGATATTCCATATTATGTCCAGGTCAGTGCAGGATGTGTCTTGGTCCCTAAAACCAGGGCCATTGGGCTGGATGACAGCCGGGGTTTCTCCCAGACCCCCCAGTTCCACGGCTTTCATGTGTGTTTGTAGATTTCAACGTGAGTCTGTTTTGATCTTGGAAACTCTTGAGAGACCCTAGAGGCGATGTGCAGGTGGGGTTGGGGCTGCTTTTTCGTGGGAGGCTGGGGCGCCGTCTTCATGGGGCTCCAGGATTGTGGCAGCTTTTGCTCTGAGTTCACGCTGCTCACAGACGTCTCCCTGATGGTTGGGGTCCTGGGCAAGGGGGGGTGGTTGTTCCTGAGTCAGATGTTCCTTCTGTCATCGGCTCAATTCCTCCCCTCTTAGGTACTTGTTGGGGCTAATTTTGGGGACCTTGTCTTTCATGCATATTATAGGTTAGGATGGAAGGGAAGAATTAAGCAGCTTTCCTGCAAATTTACTTCCCTTTGTGTGTGTTTTTCTGATTCTTGATGTGAATTGATACCCTTGGTGCAACATGAATATGGTTGACTCAGCCCAGCAAGCTGGTGGATGAGGCATAGATGTGAATGAAGGGCTTTGACACAAACAGGGATGACCAGGCAGCACAGAGAAAATGACTTGGTCATGCAGGGTAAGGGTAGGTGAGACCCGAGGAGGGCGGGTCACAAGACGGGACCACAGTCCATGATCGTGGACCATTATGCCGACAATGCAGATGGTACAAGGAGGTTTGGTCCTGGCTTTGTGACTCCAGATAAACCTCTGAGCTCCTCTGGGCATCAGTTTTCTCATCTGTGAAATGGGAAGGGTGATGCCGGTGTGTGAGCTTCCCCCACAGGCCAATACTACCTCTGAAGTGTTACCAACCTGGTAGCCAAGTTATGAAAGCTGCTCACCAGGAACTGTAAACATCCCAGCTGGCCCATGGCACGCATTTCTTCCGGGTGATTGACTCAACCTCACCTGCTCTAAATGCTCCCCACTACCCCCCATTCACTCCCACCGCTGTTTTCTGACCACCAGCGAAAACCCTTTCCCTTTCCCGCACCCAAAGGCCCACCCTCCTCACTCCCCCTTCGCTGGTGGGACCTCAGACATGACTCACGGAGGGCATCTGCTGAGGCACGTCCTGTGTCTTCTCAGCTCAGGAGACACTCTGGGAACGGCGGGAGCTGAGCACACATGTGGCTTTGGCAGAGAGAGGGTGAAGTAGGAGGGCATGGAGTTATTCATACTGGACCCAGGCCCACAGCAGCCGAGGACTGTGCAAATGAAAGGGGGCCGGGGCCCAGGGGCCAGGAGAGGGGGGAAAGGTGCAGGCAGTGGCGAGATCCCCTGTGTGTGGCATTTCCGGGCGTGGTACCACAGCACAGACTGGGGGGATTTCCTCCCGTCTCCTGCAACCAGCTTGGCTCAGGGCGCACTCGTCTACACAGGCGTCCCAGAGGTGTCAGGACCGTTCCCTCCCACTGTACCCACAAAAGCGCTGGGCTCCAGCCAGAGCTGGGCAGATACAGATGAAGACACTGTCTGCCCTCCCTAAACTTGCCATCCAGCTGGGAGAAGCACAGAGGTCAACAGACAGACGGAATGCGGGTGTCACTGCTGAAGCGTGGCCACTGCTCCAAATCTTTCTTCTTGTGTTCTTTGTAATTGAATTGTCCTCAGGGCCGTCCCAGGGCCAGGAGACTGGCCTTTTCTTTTTCTTTCCTTCCTAGACTCAGGCTGGATCCACTCAGCTCTGAGCTCTTGCAGGAGTCAGAGTAGAGTTGCCAGACGAAATACAACAATGGGGACACACTTACACTAAGAAGTTATTTGTTGTGTTTCTGAAATTCAAATATAACTGGGTAGCCTATGTTTTTATTTGCTAAATCTGGCAACCCTAGCTTAGGGCACCTGTGCCCGCCCTTCCACGCTCCTCTCCCAGATGAGGGACCCACGCTGAGTGCCTTCCAGCTGCAGCCGTTTCTGGTGAGAAATGGGGGCTGTCTGACCCACTAGGTCAGACACTAGGGATCCTCACCACAGACCCCTTGGATGCCTTCCTCTGGGCCAGCGGAGACCCGGGTGAGGGGAACAGAGGGTTGGAGGCAGCAGAGAGAGCAGCCCTTTGTTCCCAAGCTGCAAACGGCGTCTGTCACACCGCTTGTCCTCGGAGAAGCTGAGGCAAGTGGACATCTTTGATTTTCAGGGAAAGTTTCTGGGTGAAGATGGCAGTCTCCTTTTCTATCAGCCCCAGCTCTGAAGGGTTTTCCTATTTACAAAGTAACACATCTTTTCGTGCTTCTGTGTGGCTGGAGAGCTGACTCTGAGCAGCTGCAGGGACCCCTATCCCAGGCCTGCATGGTGGGCTCCCAGGGGCCTGGCAGACCATTCCCTCAGGCTGGAGGAAGTGCCTGCTTTCATCTGAGCAGCTCCGGGCACCAGGAAAGCAGAAGCTAATTAGCACTTGCAACAGGACGGAGAGACGCAGCACCTCATTTCCTTTAGCTTTGCAAGAGGAGAGAGGCCCAGTAACGACCCACCTTAACACCCTGGCCAACCTCCCCAGCGCCCAGGTCTCGGCTGTGACAGCTGCTTTCCAGATGCGCCTCCGGCTGCCTGTTGGGCCTCTGTCTGTTCTTGTAGAGTCCAGGGGAGGGGAGGACAGTGGACACAGCCTCCTTCCTTCTCCCCAGCGGGCCTGCCTCCTGCCCCGGGAGCGAGCGATTGATGTGTTTGCCAACTCAGTGTCCCCGTGCCAGCTCGTGACTCACTCCCACCCAGCCCTGGGAGACAGGAGGGTCCCACAAGGGCCCCAGGCTCTCTCCCAACAAGAAGAGACAGCAATCGTCCTTGCCAAGGGACAGAATGTGCCTGAGAGGAGAGGCACAGCTGCTAGTGAGCAGAGACCAGCTGCTCCCAGGCCCCCACCCCCAACCCCCCAGAGAGCAGCAGCAGCACCAGGCATGTTTTCACAGACACCTTGCAGAGGCTGGAGACACTCCCTGTATTTAAACTGTGGCAGACCTGGTAGCAAACGCCTACGTCTGGGCTGTCCCCTGGGTCGAGCCCCCTTCACAAGCTACCACGCACTAGGGCTCTGCTCCCAGGTGAGAAGCTCCCGCCGCCGGGGCTGGGGCTGAATGGCAGGAGCTCCCTTTTGTGCTCATTTCTGGCATCTCAGGGGGACCAGAGGTAAGGTGCAGAAAAGGAGGAAGCTCTGGCCTGGAGACGGGGTCCTCCATCACTGCATAGGTGACCGCTGGGCCTCAGGAGTGTACTGTCGGCAAGACTAGCCAGATACCCAGACCAGCTCCTTGCAGCCCTAACACCCCATGTCCTACGTTCTTGCTTGGAGGAGAGAAGTCAGAGAATGTCCCCGTGGGCTTGCACAGGGAACAGGACATAGTCCCCACGAATATATGCGAGTGGTACCCAAGGGCAGGTTCCAGGTGGAGGAAACTGGACAGGCTTCAGGGAGACCTGACTTGAAACAGGGAGTGAAAGGCGCCCTGAGCAGAAGGGGGGCTGGGGCTCGCTATGACAGTAGCCCTGGGCCCTCCTTTCTGACTGGTCACCAAGCAGGGCAGCTAGGTGCACCCTGCCAGCTCCCTGGCCTCCTCCACCAGTGTGTGGGGGCACAGAGCCCATGACGCCCCTCTGGCTGAGCGTGCATGCTGGCCCATCCCTCACCTGTCAGCGTCCTGGCTGTGTGGGCCTTGTGGGGAAGGCGCAGTTTGGGCGGGCGTGGAGGGACTCCATGGGCAATGCGTAGCCGGTGGAAGCGTCGGGCTTTGCCAGCGCGGGATAGTGGTCCACAGGAAGGATCCCAGTCCTGTCACAGACACAGAGCCAGCTTCCATCTTCCTTTTTAGTCGATCCACAGTCTCCGTCGGTCACTTCCATTCAGGCTGCGGAGAGCTCTGAGTTTGTGTCTGGGAAACAACGCTTGGGTGGACCTGGGGCAGGAGGTCTCCCATCCTGACGAGGTGTTTGGAGGCAGAGTTCCCTCTGGCCGTGGAGAACAGAATCACTCTTCTCCCAGGAAGCAAGCTTCTTCAGACTGGAAGTAGAGCCTCTGAAACTTTAGAGGGAAGGTTGGAAGAATCAAGGGTAATTGTAAACTTCTTTATTTCACTTCAGAAGAAAATCAGTGGAGTTTGGTTGGGGGCCTTTTTGTCCCTTTGGTCGTGACAAGGACTAATCTACTCAATCAACAAGTCTCTGAAGTCCTTAGACAGTTGTTCAAACAGCTAATGGAGAGGATATAAGTAAATGCTGTAGGTTGCAACACAAGCCAACTTCAACCTGACCCAGCCTCAGTTTCCTCGTCTGTAAATGGCGGTGGGACCAGGTGACCGCCAAGCCTTGCTCAGCTCCAGCCCCTGTCCCCAGCGTCCTGCAGGTTTGGGCATGGGCCCTCGGATTCTGGGGTGGCCGGCAAGTGATGGCCCGCAGCCCCCCTGCTGTTATCTTCGGTGGAAGAACCCCCCCCACCCCCCCCCCCGCCATTAATAATCCCCTGGGTTAGTGTGGAACCTACTGCAAGGACTCATTCCCCCACCTGCTCCTTCTGTCCTTCTCAGACCAGTAAGTAGGTGGTCCTCGTGTCACTGGCCCGATCTATGTCAGGGAAGCCAAGCCACAGAGATGTGCATGGGTGGGGGGTGCCTCCCAGGAGGAGCTCAGTGGGGGGGGGGGAGTCAGGATGTTTCTCCCACCTGGAGAGTTCAGCTGCTCGAGGGCATCACACAAAGCCCTGGGGGGGTCTTCTGGTGCCTCTTTTCTGGTTGGAGAGTTTTCCTTTTGTCACTGTGCTCAGCAGCACTTCCCAAGTGGGTGGGAGAGCTCTCCCCACCCTTCGCTGGGAGAGGCTCAGCTTCCCCCAGGCCCTGCGTGTCTCTGTGGAGGCCTTCCTGCTGGAGGGAGAGCAAGCTCAGCTGAAAAACAAAATCAAGTGGGTGGGGGAGCGGGGTGTAGAGACACAGCTGCGAGAGAAGCAGCTCCCCTCAGTGGGGAGCCCCCCAAGGATGAAGGCGGGGCTTGTGGGGTTTGTTCTGAGGTACTTCGGGCAGCAGAGGCCTCCCCCAGTTGAGCTGCCCCACTCTTGTCTCCCAAGACGTCCTGTGATCTCAGCCAGCAGAGGGGTGGCTCCTCCCATGTCTGTAATCCCTGGGGAGGGCTTTGTAGGAGTCAGGACCACCAGTGAACCAGAGAACCGAGGGGGGCAGGGAGGGGCTTCCTGCAGGGCACCCCTCCCTGCGGAGACTCTCAGCCGTTCAGACTTCATTCCCATCACCAGACTTTGGTGGCCAAATGGCTGGAGGACAGACATGACAAGAGGGGTGGCTGGAGCCTGAGTCCTGGTTCAGGGGCTGTCACGTCCTAGCTGTGTGGCCGTGGCCCAGCCCCAGGTCTCTGGGTTTAATATGCTCAGAGAGCACGGACACCTTATTGGCCAGGCAGGAGGCCAGGGTGCTGTGTGGCTCCCACAGGATGGAAAGGGGGCAGCTTTTTGCAAACTGTAAAGCACCAGCCTGTAAAGTGTTCTCAGGATACACTCAAAGCCCCTCCTTCCCTGAGTCCACCTGCAGTGAAGTGATGTGTGTGTCCCATGTGGGCAGGTATGTATACGGGAGAGAGAGGGAGAGAGACGGGGAGAGGGGGGGCAGAGAGGGAGAGGGGGGGCAGAGAGGGAGGGGGGGAGAGAGACAGAGAGGAAGAGAGAGAGACAGAGAGGAAGAGAGAGAGAAAGAGAGACAGAGAGAGGCGGGGGGGGGGGGGGGAGAGAATGAGAAAGAGAGAGAGAATGAGAAAGAGAGAGAGAGAGAGACAGAGCCCTCCATGCCCAATGAGCAGCAGGGGCTTTGAGCAGTGGAACTGTTCTGTCCTCCATGCTCCACACAAAGCCATGTGCTAGGGAAAGAAAGGAGGGCCAACCCAGGGTGGGACCCCTGCACCTCGCCAGAGAGGGAGCAGTGCCCAGGAGGAGGCAGGGACTGGCACGTCCCTCCAGCTCTGGTGACTCAGGCCCCGTGGCTCCCACGCTGCCTCAAACTGCTGCGCAAGCAGCTACCCCTGTCCTTGGGGAGAGCTCCCTCCTGGGCAGCCCTTGCTGGGAGACAACCTGTGCTGTCCAGACCCATGGAGAGAGGGTGGAGCCGAGCTGCCAGCTGTGTGCAAAGGGCCCCTTGCCACCTTGTGACTGGCCAGCTGTGCCCAGGCCTGACCCAAATCCCAGGAAGATGCGAATTGCTCCGTGTCACAGGTGCTGGGTGGGGAGCAGCAGGTACGAAGGAAGCGGCCAATGAGACCTGTCCCCAAGGCGTTCCCAATCAGATCCCTTCTCAGGAGAGCCCTCCCCAGGCCTCAGAGACACGAGGACCCTGGGACTCTGTGTCACTCACTCTCCTGAGAAGGGCACTGGAGATGACTCTTGGGCACTTTTCTGGGTGTGACTGGGCAGGGAAGAGCAGGGTGTGCCCCCTGGAGAGCCGGTTTGGCCAGCCCCACCTTGCTGGCAGAGGCTTGGTTTCAAATGGGCTAATAGCTGGGCACCCAGACAGTCTTTTCATCTTGGCCCGCCCAGCACATGCCTGGCCGCCAAGGAGCCAGGCAACTTCCATCTGGTCAGCCAGAGCTGGAGGAAGGCTCTGGACGTGGCCTGCCAGCTGCCATCACCCCAGTCATCACACATGGGGTAAAAGGAAGAATCGTGGACCATCGGAGCCTGGTCCCATGGGGGCCCCCCTCCCTGACTGGCTCACCCCGTGTACAGCACCCTGCCTTCCTAGCTCAGAGTGGACAGAGGCTCTCTGGTGCCCATGGAGGGCAAGGGCAGCCCATGCCCATGCCCATGCCAGTCAGCAGCCTGACTCTCCCCCCCCAGCACAGATTCCTTTGTACTGAGCACTGGCTGTGAGCCCAGCCCTGTTGTGGGCACAGGGAAGGGCCTCTGCCTGGACAGCTTGGAACAATGACAGAGAGTGACATTAGCAACTGAAGAGCACCCAAGACCACAGGCGGCTGGGGGTGAGGTCATCCGTAGATACCCAGAGAACGGCTCTGGGGTGAGGTAGGGGGTCCGAACAGGCTTTATAGAGCTGACAAGGGGAGAAGAGGCCTGGAGAAGTGCAGGGTTTGAGAGGATGGAGAGAGGAAAGCTCTCCAGGACGGAGGAGAGTGCACAGGAGCAGGAAGGAGGCCGGGAGGTGGCTGATGTCACAGGGATGCCTGAAAGCTGGGCTGGGGACAGGGAGGTGACAGAAGGGCGGGGCGGGGCCGGCCCGTGCCTCCGTCTTGTGGCAGCAGAGACACTGTAGGCTCTCGAGCAGGCAAGGGCTAATGAAAGCTTTGTCTGGGGATGTCAAGGTGCTGGCACCACCAGGCAGGTGCCAGGGCCCTGAGGGCTGGGTGGGGCTGGTGGGAGGCACGAAAGCTGTCCATTGGAGACCCGGCGAGAGCCAGACCACAGTCTGGGCAGCGGGAGGGGAGAGGGTGGAGTCAGAGAGTCTCAGATGGGAAGACAAAAGGACACCCTCTCTTCCTGCATGGTTAGTCACTGTCCTGTCCTATGACCTTGGGCTCTTAATGCTGGGGGGTGACTCGCAGGGGAACTGACTGTATCTGTTCTTTGAGACCCTGGATCTTGGGCTTACGCTGCTGTACTTTGCTCTGGTCACCTTCTAGGACTGTCTCCTTTTCTGCAAAATGAGGAGTTGGCCTCTGAGAGCTTCCTGACTTAGTAGGAGCAGGGAGAGAAGATGACATTTGGCTGGGGAGCATTCACTGGGGGAGGGGGTAAAATGCTACCCTTGTCCAAGAAGGAAGGGAGAAGGGCAGAAAGAGGGGTGAGTCACAGGCCCACGTCATTAGCAGAAGAGGAAAGGAGCAGAGCCTGGCTGGGAGGGGCTCCCTGCTGAGAGGGCCCCTCTGGCCTCCCTTGGAGGATGGGTCTGACTGTCTGTCCCCACAAGAGCTCCGTTGTTCCCCCTCCCTGTCCAGCCCAGCCAGCTTTCTGGGTGAGGGGTCAGCTCCACTCCCAGGAAGTCGGGTTTCTGGAATGTTCTGACTGGATCATCCTCCCTGAGGTGGGAGTTTCCCAAGGCAGCTTGAGACAACCAGACAAAGCGTGTGCGTGTGTGTGTGTGTGTGTGTGTGTGTGTCTCACTGTCCTTGTATTCAAAGGGAGGGTGCTGCCAGCAGATTGCTATCTGAATGTGGGGGTGCCTGGGACCGGCACTGCCAGCAAAGCTCTCCCACCTGCCGTGGACACGTGTGTGCACGCCGCCAGTGCATTCCATTCCGGCTGCAGCTGCTCACAGGCCCTGGAAGGGAGTGTCTGGAAGAGTGGGGGGCATTCTCAGTAGTCACAATGACAGTGAGGCTTCGCGGCACATAGGGCCCGGGGCCAGGGGCACGAAGCACCGTGCGGTGCCCGAGGCGTCCTGCCCCTGTTGCCGACGCGCCCACAGCACGAAGCACAGCTCCCTTCCACCAGGAAGCCCGGCTTCGCTGGGGTGCGCTGTCTGGACGGACCGCACACCCGGTGTTCTGAGGCCGTGGGGTGCGACCAGCATGGGCACTAAATACCAGTGTGGACCCCTTTCCTGGGCTGGCTTCGGGGTTCTTCCCCCTTCCCCTGTGCCCACCTGGTGTGGCTTCGGCTGCGTAAAACCCTCAGGCAGTCCTGGCGGCAGCCAGATGTACCCACTGAACAGAGCCAGCACACGTTGTTCTCCCAACAGCCCTAGACACTGGGCACAGTTATTACTCTGGCTTGACAGATGAGGAAACTGAGGCACGTTGCGTTTAAGGAACTTACCCAAGGCCACTCGTTGGTCCAGGGTCACGGCCAGAGCTCAGCCACGGTCTGGCTGCAGAGCCCATGTTCTGACCGCTGAGTCTCCCTCTGCCGCAGATGGCTCAGCCCAGTGAGCTCGCGGGGTGTGCCAACAGGCCCAAGAGGGGACGGCCATTTCAGCCTGGTAGGAAAAAGAGGAGCGGTCCCACCCTTCAGCTCGGACACAGCCATCTGTGCAGGGAGGGCTGGCGGCAGCCTGCTCGCCTGAGCCCCGGAGGGGAAAGGGCCTGGCTGAGAGGAGGCTCCGCTCCCACTGGTCGTAGTGACAGCAGAGTCACGATAATGGGACCAAGTCGTGCCCAGCTGCCCTCTGCCACCACCAGCCAACACAACCCACCAGCAGCCCAGACACAGAGCTGGGGTGGGGTCCCCAGGAATGGGTGACACCGCTGGTGTGTGGCTGATGGGGTGCTGGGAAATGCAGTCCCCAGGGACACCTCTACCTGCCCCCGTGGCTGCAGCCAGCACTGTCCTCGTCCCCAAGGGCAGGGCTGCCCGCTGCCCTTTCCCCAGCACAGGACAGAAAGTCCAAATCCTCTGAGAGGTGCAATCAGCGTGATCACATTTTCCCGGGATTTGAGCCAAGATGAGCCTTGGATGCCTCATCAGGCGGCTGAGATGACAACCGGGGGTGTCACTCACTAGAACAAGGGAGCTGCTTGTTGCGTTTCCATTTAAGGCTTAGCCACTGTCCTGTTTGGGAGGCACCAGCTTTCCCTCCCCGGTGCCATCGTCACCTCCCTCCCCAAGAGAATGGAGGCGAAGGGGTGTGTCCAGCTGACTGAGAGCAGGGGAGGCCTGATTGCATATTTTGTGTGTTATCTGCAAGGCACACATTCCATGTCCAAATGCTCACAAAACTGTCCCGCTCCCTCCCCGCTGCCTGTTACTGCGCACTCGTGCCTCCCCACACCCACACCCCAGTTCCCTTCGGGGAGGTCGGTTTGACCCAGTTTGGGGAAGAAAACTGTGCCTGCTCCCCTAGGTGCGAGGGTGGAGGTGGCGGGAGAACCGTTGCCAAAGCTAATGGTTTGTGGCTCTGAGTCTGGGGCCACTTCTCACTGCAGCATGGCCCCAGTTTTCCTGCCTCTAAGGCTCTCCCTGCAGAGAAGAAAGGGGGCCTGGCCAGCAGCTGGCCCCTCCCCAGCCTTGTGTGGCCAGCTCTGGCGTGGAGGCAATGCCCCCGCCACCTGAGGACCTCCCCACACTCGCACTCGCTCACTGGGTGGGGCAGGCAGGCTCGGGCTGCTGCGGAGCTGAGTCCCACGCTGGCCCCTGTGTACAGACATTTCATCAGGCTGCACGCTGATCCTCTCGTCTCAGGACAAGTCAGAGCAGGCAGACCCACTGCTCTGTTCCCAGCCCGTTCCCACCACACCTCCGGCTTTGTGGCTCTTCCCAGGGAGGCTGGCTCCCCAGGTGGGCTCACAGGGCCCTGGGGGGCCTGGTTGTTCTATGTTTTCCTGTTGGATTGAGCCTCTGCCCAGGCTCCCCCCCCCCCATTGCAAGCCTGACAACAAAGCCCTGGGGCCCAGTACCCCAGCCTGCAGCAGCAGCAGCAGCCTGCATGTGTGCAGGGGCCCCCCAGCAGAAAGCCCAGGATCAGGAGGATTCCCCATTTGGCCTTCGAGGGGCCCCCTAGGGGTTGTTCCCGTTTGCTTCTGGCAGGATGAGGCATTCAGCTGAGGTGACAGTGGAGAACTGCTGGCCAGGACAGGAAGTCACCCACGCTGTGGGCAGTGGCCCATGAAGGCCACCACGTCACGGTGCTGGAGCCACTGTTGTCTGGGAACGGCCCAGGACAGCAGAGCGAGGGCTCGGGGATGCGGGCTCGGGTCCTGTTGCCGCCCTTCCAGCAGCACATGACTGTGGGAAGGGTCCTCTCTTCTCAGAGCCTCGGGCTCCCCTCCCAGACGCACGGTGTGGGACCAGATCTGTGCGGCCAAACTGCACCCCACAGTGAGAAACACATTTTACAGCCTGGTACCCACTCGCTGCTTCCCGACACCACACCTCTTTACCACCTGCATGGAACTCTGACCTCTGACATTTTATATTCCAGTTGATATTATTCTAGTCTGTTTTTTTTTAAATGATGGTTCCAGTCTGATCAATTGATTCATAATCCGTAACGGGGCACAACCTACCGTTTGAAACAGGACGTATCAGAAAGTGACCAAGATGCCGTCTCCTCCAAAGCTTCCGGGGTTCCGGCCTCGGTCAGGACTCGCCACTGAGCCTTTCTCCCTCTCTCCGGCCAGGTCTACAATGGCACCCTCAAGCGTGAAGCTGACCACCGGCGCTTCAGCTCCTACAGCCAGATGGACAACTGGGGCCGCCAGTACCCCCGGGGCGTCTGCAGCACCCTGGGCGCGGGCAGCGACATCTGCTTCATGCAGAAGATCAAGGCCAGCCGCAGCGAGCCGGACCTGTACTGCGATCCCCGGGGCACCCTGCGCAAGGGCACGCTGGGCAGCAAGGGCCACAAGACCACCCAGAACCGCTACAGCTTCTACAGCACATGTAGTGGGCAGAAGGCCACCAAGAAGTGCCCCATGCGCCCGCCCTCCTGCACCTCCAAGCAGGAGCCTGTATATGTCCCCCCCATCTCCTGCAACAAGGACATGTCCTTTGGCCACTCGAGGGCCAGCTCCAAGTGAGTGCTGGGGGGCTGGGCGGGGCTCAGGTGGGGGTCGGGGTGGGAGGAGACCCGCAGCCTGGCTGCACTGGAGGGAGGGCGCTCCTGACTTGGGAAAGACAAAGCCACTGTCCCCAGGGATTTACTTGTCCTTCCCTGGGGACGGTCCCAGTGTGAAGGGGCTGGAGAACCCAAACACTAAAACATGTGCTGCGGACGTAGGTTTTGAAGAGTCGCAGGTCATGAGCAGAGGGAGGCTAATTAGAGAAGCTTCGCTAGGCCAGCGGTGCTCAAAGTGCGTTCGTTCCTCGACCAGGAGCACGTGAGACACACTCGTTCTCAGGCCCCACCCAGACCCGTGACCCAGGAGAGGGCCCGACACTGTGTGCTGTCACGAGCCCTGCAGGGGGCTGTCATTCATGCTAGAGTTTGAGAACTTCTGGTCTTCGGCATCTCGATCCGTTTTCTGAAAGAGTGAAGGGACGTGCCCTCCTGGGAAAGGGGCACTGTGTGAGCAGCATCCTGCTGGAAGAGACCCTCACAGGGGCTGGGAAGTCAAGCATGGCAGGGCCAGACGCTTAGGTTAAAACATGGGTTTTCTGGGCTTTTGGCTCAAAAGTGCTTGACTGTCAGCCATTTCACATGGTTCCACCTAACACATGCCCTTGGATATCAGTCTAAGCAGTTTGAACTTGACCCTGCAGCATGGCGAAGCCCCTCATGGAAACAACACAGCGAACAGGGTGTTCAGACTGCTAATTCGATAAAAGGGTACAAGGCGTTGGATGGGGGAGCTGGGAGAAGAGAGCCAGTTGTGGGGGTCTCATACTGCAGCCTCCAGGACAGGGGTCATCAGAAGGAAAGCAGTGGCCCTGAGGACAGAAAGAAGGAATAGATGCGAGAACTTTGTGCAAGAAGAATTAGCTAGACTTGGGAATGGAGAGAAGGAGAGATGGATGGATGGATGGACGGATGGATGGACGGACGGATGGTGGAAGTGTGGATAGATGGATGGACAGGCTCCCATTCTCTCCCATTTTCCCAATACCGGGTACAGATGTGAGAGATGGCAGTGTGGGTGGGGAGTGTCCCCTTGAGAATAGGGCAGTGTTTTTTCTCAGTGCAGAGGTAACTTACCTGCTTGGACACTGGCCCGTGACCAGGGTCTCGTCACTGAGTGTTCACCATGGGGTGAGCCTTTTTCCTCCCCTGGAGGAGCTGTTGCACAGGGCCGTTCTCCAGGTGGGCCTGGGCTGCCTTGTCTTGGCTCTTTGGAGGGCAGGTGAGAGTGCAGCAGCCTGGGTGTGCAGGGGGCGCTCTGAGCCCCTAGAACCCACCCCCATGGCCCATTTGGCAGGATCTGCAGTGAAGATATCGAGTGCAGTGGGCTCACCATCCCCAAGGCTGTGCAGTACCTGAGCTCCCAGGATGAGAAGTACCAGGCCATTGGGGCCTATTACATCCAGCACACCTGCTTCCAGGATGAATCGGCCAAGCAGCAGGTACCCGGCTGCATATGTTCCCCATCCCAGGGCCTGGGTAGGGCCTGGACGTCAGCCTGACCTTGCATGTGGAGGTGGGGTATTTGCAGTTGTCCCCTTCTCACCCCACCCCCACTCCCTCAACCCCTTGTTGTCTGTCTGTCTGTCTCCGAATCATGACCCTCTTGCATGGCACCTATGTGCACATCAGGGCTCGTCCCTGCCTCCCCAGCTTGGCTGGCAGGGCACACCCTCTGGGCTCTGCAGGTTAGCCCAGGGATATAGGGCTGTAAACACGTTTCCTAGAGACCCAGGACTCGTCTGAACTCAGGTTTCTACCGTAGGAGAAAGGGCTCCTGTGGGGAGGGGGGTCCCCTATGTCTGTCCTGCTTTAAGATCTTCATGTGTATTTATACCTTTTGTCTCATCTGGGCCTCACCCGGAGGAGGGAGGTAGGGCTTGAGGGCAGGAGTAACCCCCAGAGGGTCTCCGCTAGGATGTGGGGGGTTGGGGTCTGAGTCCCCTCCCCCATCTCGGCTCCTGAGCTGGTCAGTTATGGTAGGTCACAGCGCTCGTTTGTTTGGCTTGGCCTGGATGTTTCTGAACTAAAAGCCAACTGTTTGGCCTGAGAGTAGTTGGCAGGGCCTCACCTTCCCGACGGTGTCCACAGGTTTACCAGCTGGGGGGCATCTGCAAGCTGGTGGACCTCCTGCGTAGCCCCAACCAGAACGTGCAGCAGGCCGCGGCAGGGGCCCTGCGGAACCTGGTCTTCCGGAGCAGCACCAACAAGCTGGAGACCCGGAGGCAGGGCGGGATCCGCGAGGCCGTCAGCCTCCTGAGGAGAAGCGGGAGCACCGAGATCCAGAAACAGCTGACCGGTAGGGAGCCCAGCACAGACAGCCCGTGGCAGGGGGCTGTGGCCCCAGACAGGGTGTGGGCAGTCCCTGGGGCTGGGCTGGGCTCAGGCTAATGTCCTAGGCGGCCATGGCACCGGCCAGGCCAGGTTCATGGTGCCCAGGTGGTGACCCTGGGCATGCTGCGTGTCCACAAGGGATCGAAGTCCTCTGGAGGATGCTGGTCAAGCGGTGGAGGGCTGGTGTCCACCTCCAGCAGACCCTGGGTTTTCAGGTGAAGAGGAAAGAGCAGGGCTGTGGGGCAGGTCCAGCTGGTCTTGGGCACCTACCCTGGGTCCACCAAGCGTGCTAAGTGCTCGGAGTCACTAGGGCCCTTGATCGGATGGGGAAGACGACACCATAGACCGAGGAACAGTGGTGGTGTTTCTAGAGCGACTTTCAGGTGGAAAACAGAGGACATTAGGAGATTTTGAGGACGAAAATTCATATTGAAAACCACTGTCAGTCACTGTTTTCTGATCACCATCCATGTGCGTGATTCTGACCTCAGTAGACAGCTCTAGATGCTCCCTGCCCCCAGAGAACCTGCAGTCTGGTTGAGACCCCGGGAAATGGGCTCCGGAAATAACGAGACAGTAGCTTTGATAGGCCAGGGCTAGCCGGCAGGCGGCATTTCCGTAGGCTCCTTGGCTAGGGCGGGCTGGCTGACCTCTCGGCCCTGGGGTCCTGCTGAGCCTGACATGTGTGGGTTTGACTGTGCCAACCCCTGCCAGGGCTGCTCTGGAACCTGTCTTCCACCGACGAGCTGAAGGAGGAGCTCATTGCCGATGCCTTGCCCGTCCTGGCCGACCGTGTCATCATCCCCTTCTCTGGCTACTGTGACGGCAACAGAAACATGGCCCGGGAAACTGTGGACCCCGAGGTCTTCTTCAACGCCACAGGCTGCCTGAGGTGAGTGCAGAGGGCGTGCGGGGTCTTTCGCCCAGCCCTGGGTCCTCCCTTCCCCAGGCAGCTCCCACTCGGCCCCGACGGGGCCAGGGCAAAGCCTGTCAGTACACCTGGCCCTCGGCGGCCCCACAGGCCTGATTCCCTGGGTCTGGATGAGGCTCCTCCATTGGGGACCCCGCCACCTCCTCGGAGGACTGAGCAGACTTCCTCAGGGATCTAAGAGAGGAGACACCTGGATCTGAATGTCCAAACTGGTTCAACCATTCCCCTCCCCCCCACCTTTCACCCCCCGAAAACATGCATTTCTTGTACTGTCTTGAAGAGCGTGCTTTTAGACAAAAAGTCCATGGATTGGCTGCTAATGAGTCACTTCCCGCTGTGGGGCTAAAACCCTTTCCCACAGTCACGGGCTGAGGATGGCACTGCTTAGCGCAGCACCCCGAGTTCCTCACCGGGGTGTGGCGATGCCCCTGGGGGTGGGGCGGGCTTGGGCTGCGTGCTCATTCCAGGACAGGTTTCCAAGCTGGGAGGGGCGCTGGTCCTGAGGTGGGGCAAATCCCTCTGGGGTCACACCTGGCTCCAAGGGGTTCGTCTTCCCCACATCCTGGGAACCCTCCCAGGATGGGGTGCAGTTGGCAGGCAGGGGACTCTGCCTCCAGCAGCAGCCTCGGGAAACAGGGAGGCTGGGGAGATGAAAAGCCAGGCTAATTAAGGACTTTATGGGACTGCAGGGCTGCCCAGGCAGAGGGGCCCAGGCTGCTGTGGGGAGAACACAGCTCCCCTGGGGAGGGGGCCCCTGGCTGCTTTCCCAGATCCAGCGCCCAGCCCCGGCTCCCGCAGAGAGAGCTGGGCAGGCAGGGGCTTCCAGCTCCTGCCCCACAAGTGCCCACGAGGGCAGGCGTATGCCTGGGCTGCCAGCTGCACTGGAGCCACGGAGAGCCATAAAGTCATGGCTGGTGGACTCAGCAGGCAGATGGGAAGGTGAAAAGAAAGAGCTGAGTTCCAGCCAGACGCCCCCGCCCCAGCCCCGGTCAGGGCTGCCGGCACTGGCTGCATGCTTTGTCCTTCCGCATTCCTCATTTCTTATTCCTTTAGCCCTCGCCCTTCCTTTCCTCTGCCTCCTCCCACTCCCCCAACCTCCACTGGTCCCCTGCACCCCTCTTTCCCACCTGCTGTCCCCTGTATGTCCCCCACCATCCTCCTCTCTCCACCACCCCTCACCGCTGCCCTCTGTGCCCTCCCGCAGGAACCTGAGCTCCGCCGACGCCGGACGGCAGACCATGCGAAACTACACGGGGCTCATCGATGCCCTCATGGCCTACGTCCAGAACTGTGTGGCAGCCAGCCGCTGTGATGACAAGGTGAGCGCCTGTCCCCTGGCTGCTCAGCCTGGCCCCAGTGGGCATCCTGCCTTTCCTCTCTGGAGGGAACCGCCCACCCTTGTGTGACCCGGACCCTGGGAGGCAGATCCCCGCAGGACCCAACATCGTTAGCAGGGCAAACCCCTGGCTGGTCCCCTAGAGGGAAATGGCGGGCCTCAGGGAGCAGCTGCCGTGGCACTGGGGGGTCTCCTGTTCGTGGACACAAGGAATGGCACCTTGGTGTTGGAGGCTGGGGACCAGCCATGAAAAGAGGGACGTGTGGGGACACGGGGCTTGATGGCTTTTGAAACTGCAGACGTCAGGGCTGCTCCTGAAGGGGTGAGTGCCAGGCCGGAAGGCATGTCCTCGGCAGCCCAGTCTGACCACGGCATGTTGGCCGTAACAGTGGAAATTCACCTCTGTCTGTTGTCCTACTAAGTGCTAGGCTCCTTGATAGGTCCTTTCACGCGTAATCTTCCCGTTGTCCAGACGCAGGTGACTTCAGCCCCATTTTACAGCCAGGGAGCCTGAGGCCCAGAAAGGTAGAGCCAGCCCCTCAGCTCACACAGGCAGGAAATGATGGGACTGGATTCCAATCGCGATTGTTCTGGTCTGTGGTGGGGGCTTGTGCTCGGGGCCTCCAGGGCAGCCGGACTTGCTTGCCCCTCCATGAGTGAGGGCAGGGAGTGGGCCTGGAGCCTAAGGCTGGGCAGCTTCTCAGGCACATGCCCTGCTCGTCCCCCAGTCCGTGGAGAACTGCATGTGTGTCCTGCACAACCTCTCATACCGCCTGGACGCGGAAGTGCCCACCCGCTATCGCCAGCTGGAGTACAACACCCGTAACGCCTACACGGAGAAGTCCTCCACTGGCTGCTTCAGCAACAAGAGCGACAAGATGATGGTGAGCAGACCCGAGCCCACCCGGCTCAAGCCTGGAATCAGCCCCGGAGGCCAAGCCCAGGTCCCAGCCTTGGCCTGGGGAACCGACTGCCCTCTGGGAGCTGGGCAGACGGCCGTGTAGACAAGGAATCTGTGTGTTGGGACCCACCCCGGGGGTCCCAGGTCCAGCTCCCTGCAGGCCTCATTCCTCCATCCCATGTACTGCTAAGGGGTCCCCACTGTCCCCTTTACTCCTGAGGGTTTGGGGGAGCCAGGCGTCTAATCCCGTCTCTGGTTCCCTCTGCTTCCTGACCTCCTGGGTTCCCCCAGAAGCAGAGGTGCAGGGTGGAGAGACAGAGGGCTGGCTTCCTCCACTGGCACAGCTGGGCAGGCCAGGCCCTGGACCACCCCTGTGGGCCCAGGGTGGGTCAGGCTCTGACTCGGGGCGCTGGGGGGCAGGAGGTATCGTGGTGGGAGACCCGAAAGCAGCCTCACACAGCTGGAAGCTTTGAGCAGAGGCTGGACACACTTCCCAAGAGACCGAGGGGCTCCCTGTCCCTAGGGCACAGCCGGTCCGTCACTCACTCTTGCAGATAGCTGCCTCAGTGAGGAAAGGGGCTGCGGGCAGGTGCTTCCTTGGCGCCCTTCCAGGAGCCAGGAGCACGCTTGGGTGCCGTCCCTTCAGAGGCTCCTTAGTGACCTGCCCTCTGTCCTCAGAACAACAACTACGACTGCCCCCTCCCGGAGGAAGAGACCAACCCCAAGGGCAGCAGCTGGCTGTACCACTCGGACGCCATCCGCACCTACCTAAACCTCATGGGCAAAAGCAAGAAAGACGCCACACTGGAGGCGTGTGCAGGGGCCCTGCAGAACCTCACCGCCAGCAAGGGGCTGGTGAGCAGCGCCCCTTACGCCTGCACCTCTCCCCACCCGCACCCCCCGCCCACCCTGTGTCCCCAGCTGTCCCATGCCGCCCTGTGAGGGAAGAAAAGTGTGGGGTCTCTCTGTGTGGGATCCTTGGCCCCTCCCCCTGCCACTGGGCCTGAGGGGCCACAGGCTGAGTCCTCATTCGGTCCTTCTGTCCAGATGTCCAGTGGCATGAGCCAGTTGATTGGGCTCAAGGAAAAAGGCTTGCCACAGATCGCTCGCCTCCTGCAATCTGGCAATTCCGACGTGGTGCGGTCTGGAGCCTCCCTGCTCAGCAACATGTCCCGCCACCAGGCACTGCACAGAGTGATGGGTGAGTGCCACACGGCGCCAGCCCGCCCCACCCTCTAGACAGGACGTCCAGCAGACCCCACCTTCCAGAGGCTGCTGGAAGGTCAGGCCCTAACCATTGCCTGGGGTCAGCGTTTGGGAGGGGACGCTCAGAGGTACAAAGGGGCAGGTCCCCTGGGATGGACAGCAGGTGTGTGAGGTCGCGTCTGGACCCCAGGTCTCGAGCGGCCACCTTGCTCGGAGCCCGACTGACAGCCGTCTGGGACTGTGGCCCCCTCCCTCGGGCATCTGACCCCATGCGTTCCACTCCTTTCCCCCCCAGGGAACCAGGTGTTCCCCGAGGTGGCCAGGCTCCTCACCAGTCACACTGGCAACACCAGCAACTCAGAAGACATCTTGTCCTCGGTCTGCTACACGGTCAGGAACCTGCTGACGTCGCAGCCGCAGATGGCCAGGCAGTACTTCTCCAGTGGCATGGTCAATAACGTCATCAACCTGTGTCGCAACAGGTGGGCAGAAAGGGACGGCCCCGGAGCCCCAGTGCAGCCCCCAGCCCTGCCAAGCGGGCCATCCTGCAACTCTCTGAGAAGGCGCAAACGTGGGGCTGCAGTGGGGCCTCGGGTGGGGGGGGGCTTGACCCCAGAGGCCCAGAGCAGCTGGGAGCCGAGGCTGCAGCAGCCGGGCCTCGGGGCAGCGCACTTCTCTGCCAGGGCCCCTGGCGGACACCGAGTCCTCAGAGGGTCGCCGGAGGCCGGAGAGGCAGACCCAGCGGGTGGGAGCTTCCTTCTGTTCTTGCGGCTCCCTCTTCCCAGGACAAGGGCCGTGGGGCGGAATGGAGAGTAGAGCCCCCCATGGCCCCCGAGGCGTCCAGGGGTTCCTGCAGGTGGCAGAGGCATGGGGTTGTCCCCTATGTGGAGAGTGACCAGCCCCAGGCTGAAGATGGCTCCTGTACCTGGAGGGGAGGGTGGGAGGGAGAAGGGCCCAGAACCTCACTCACAAATGACCTTCCCACCTGCCCAGTACGTCCTCCAAGACCTCAGAAGCTGCCCGGCTCCTCCTGTCGGACATGTGGTCCAGCAAGGAGCTGCAGAGTATCCTCAGACAGGTAAGGCCACACCCTCAGCCTGATGGGAGGCTCTCCCCCTTTCCCGCGTGAGCCGAGTCCAAGTGGACAGAGAAGGGACGGGCAAGGTGCCCCCTTCCCCCCCCCAGAGCCAGAGCTGAGACACACGTGCTGGCTGCTGAGGAGGTCAGCCTCTGCGGGCATCTGTCAGGACCGCCAGCGGTGCTGAGCGCATGGAGGGCAGAGGAAATCGGGGTCGCACATCGGAGGCATGGGGTGGGAGCCTCCAGGAGCAAACAGACCAGCAGGGCAGACAAAGGCACTTGGTTCATTTGCGGCGTGACGTGCATGCTGGCTGGAGAGCTAGGTTTGGGCTGGATTACTGACCCCTTCAACTTCAGACCAAAGAGCTCGAGGGTTTGCCTTTGGCACTGGGGAGCCACTGGGGGTTTTGAGAGTAGGGTTTCGTGATGAAAGCAACACTAAAAAGACTCCCCCACACCAGTGTGGGGGCCGAGGGGACGGAGAGACCCTGGGGCTGTGGGGCGTGTCCAGGGCTGACCCCAACACCTGCCTTCTCTCCGCCCGCGGGCGTACCTCGGGTCTCGCTTTATGGAATCTCGCCACACCAACTCTTCTCTCCCACTCCTGCGTCAGCCATTCCTTCAATGGGGGCAAAAGGCAGGAGACACGGAATATGGGGCTGACAGCGCTCAAGCCTCTGCTTGGACACTGGTTACAGTCACAGCACAGAGTGGGCTGTAGGGGGGCGATCTGCAGAGGTAAAAGCTGAAGTTTGGGATTGGGGCCCGGGTGTGTGACCTGGGGAACAGGCCAGGCTGCCACCCAGAATGGAACGTTGTCCAGACAGAAAAGCAAGCCAGACCATCGCAGGGCAAGTCTGTGGAAAGTTGTGGAGGAGACCCTCACCTGGGGGTCGAGGAGAGAGAGGGGCGGGGAACAGGAGGAGCTGTGAGAGGTGGCCAGGATGGGGCTGGACCGCGTGGGACGGGGAACGTGCTAAGGAAGGGTGGGCAGTGGTGCCCAGGGGTCCTGAGGGGACACGGACGACATAAACCAGGAATTCCCCCACGCCCTCCGAAAGCACTGCTGATGCAGCCCCGGGACCCCACAGGGCCTGTTGCGTGGGGAGGCGTATGTGTGGGGCGGGGACCCATCACCGCAGTTTGGCCCAGAAATACGGGAGACACAAGGACTGGTAAAGTGGCAGCTGTTTGATGTCAGGAAGCATCTCTGTCGGGACATGAGAGGGAGTGGGCAGAGAAGGGGCAAGAGAAGGGGCTGGAGCGTAAGGGGGACGAGAGAGCGGACGGGCCTGAGCGGCAGGAGACGGGCGCGCCCAAGCACGGCTGCAGGAGGACAGCAGGTCAGGGGCACAGACCACCGAGCATGCAGCACATCTGCTGCCTGTGCCAGCCCTGCTCGCTGTTCGGGAAACGCTGGCCGCATCCTGCCTGCCAAGTGTCAGGATTTAACAAACAAAACAAAAAAAGGCAGGGACAGAGAGAAGGGCAACGAACAGACTTCCACCCTGATGTTGGCTGTTGTTCCATTTAAAGAGTGATGTGTGCTCACTGAAATCCTCACGCCTTGATTGGACTTTCGCAAAGGCAGGACGCAACTTCCCACGGGCTGGTGGGAATCCCGACACTTCTCACTGACTCACGGGGTTGACGGCCTTGTGTTTGGCGACCCATTCACTTAGGCCCATTGTGACCGTGACACACACGTACAGCGTGTTCCGAGGACACTCTGGGTCCCAGGGAGTTTCACACGTGGCCGTCTGTCTCCTTGCAGCAAGGTTTTGACAGGAGCACCCTGGGAACCTTAGGAGGGGCCAACAGCCTCAGGAACTTCACCTCCCGCTTCTAAGAGGAGGCTGCCCCAGCAAGTTCAGCTTGCAGGTAAGAAGACACCCCCCCTCCAGGACCCCTGCAGCAGCCTCAGCCAGTCTCAGAGAGAGGGGCCAGGCCTGTCTCCCCGGGGACACAGAAGCATGCTTTGGGCTAGCGGACAGCCTGGCTCTGGCAGACACAAGGGCGGTGAGGACAGCTGTGTAGACTGCTTGGGACATAGGACATCAGGCCTACGCAATGTCCTGGTAGCATCAGCAGGACAGAAGTCTGGGCAGAGCTGCCAGGTACAGCCGTGTAGTTTGTGCACTGAACAAGCCAGGACACGGCATTCACACAGGCCACGGTGTGAACGGCCCCTGCAGTTGCACAGCATGTCACCCACTGCCCACTTCCTTACCCTTTTCACAATCCACTTCCCGGTCTCTGCACGTGCCTAGTGTAAGCAGGCTTATTTCCAGTGGACGATTCTAGGGACCAAAAACTCAGAACCAGTATGCACTAATCTGACACAGGCTGGCAGGCCCTAGCGTTCGTTAGGAGCTCCTGGGTGCTTGCTAACATGCATTTCTGACTCAGTAGTGGGAAAAGCATTTGTAGACAAGCGTGCCATGTGTTTCTGACTCGGGTAAGCCAAGGACCCCACTTAGACACTGAAACCAGACGGTCAGCCTTAGAGAGCGTCCCCAGGGGCGGCCCCCGTGTAGAGCCTCTGCAGAGAGCCAGGGCGAGAACAGGGCCACCTGAACTGGAGCCCCGGTGACCCGCCAGCACCCCAACACCTGAGGAGGATCCTGGTGGAGAGAGGGCTCTGCCTGTGGTCCAGATGAAGATTAAATCATGCTTCAGACGCCATCTCCTGGTGGATGAGCATAAGCCTGGGGACGGAAAAGGAGAGAAGTGAATTCAGCAGATTCCGAATGAGCCATCTAAGTGCTCAGTGCCGGGCTAGCACCATGGTGGTGGGACAGGGTGGGCATGGCAGTGCCGACAGATCTGACATGCTTCTGATGCTACAGAATCCACCTGGAAGGTGTCGAGGGTCTCAGGCCAGGGCACATCGGGGCAGACGTGGTGGGGAGCGGGTGGCGGCATCGCTGGGCCTGCCGGCATGGCTGCGTCTCGCTCTGCACGCTAACGGGAGGGCTCCCTCTTTTGCAGAAACGACATGACCCCTCAGAGAAGACCTCAGGCCTGGCTGGAGGGTTATTCTGTCCACCTGTGCAGTATTTGGAAAAGTGCAAAGCAACCAAGAGCAAACCTGAAAACTGTGGATAACGGAAATATTTTTAGATTCTTTTTTTTTCCCCCCTTGGGAGAATTGGCAGGCAATGGGGGTTGGGGAGGGTGGGGGGACCTTTCTTGAGTTACAGGGACTTTTTCTGATGTCAATACTTCTTTTGCTGAGACATGATATATATATGTGTGTGTGTATAATGTAAGTGTGTGCGTGTGTGCATGAGTGCCTAAGGCCTTGACCACAAACTGCATCAAGCTAGGCAGGCTGTCTCTGCAGCTCACGGGTGTTCCTTACACATAGGCAGGTGCGTGTGCTTTGTCAGCTGCCCACACCCCCCGAAATGTACCTGCCGTGTGGGAGCCTCCCCGGCGAGCTGCAGAGGCGCTTTCCAGTAAGCGAGGTCGGCCAGGGAGGTGAGGGCGTGTGTCTACGGGCAGTCGAGCTGTCTGATAACATTGCCCTTTACAAAGTGCCCCTGGGACTGGGCTAGAGATCGTAGGGACAGTCCCGCTGCACGAGGTCTGTCCCAGAGAGAGGGGCCCGCCGTTTCTCGGCTGTGTGCCCAGCAGAGCAGGCTCAGCCTCTCACTGTGGTTACGTCCTCCAAGGGGGCTCGCAACGTACCTGTTGCAGGAGAAAGATGGAAAAGTGGTGCTCAGAGCCCAAGAGCTGTTCTGGGAACGGCTGTTTGGTCTTCATATTCCCTGGGGCAGGGGGACAGGCTGGGGCTCGGCAGGGACCTCCTGCAGCCTTCAGTGGGACAGGGGCCATTTGGAAACTGACCAGGAGGGCACTTGCCCCCACGCTTGTGAGACTGGGAGACTCACGTGAGGGCGCGTTTGGGTCCCAGCACTTAGAGGACGCACATTCAGGCAGACCAGCCAAGGGAACGGTCCTGTGAGGCCTCCCACCAGCCCACGCCCCAGCCAGAGGCCGTCCCCACTTCCCCCTGAACCCCAGCCGTCCTATCTCCACCCTCTTTGTGAAACCACAGGGCTTGTGATTAAAGAGGCCAGTCCAGGGCACCGTCCACGCCCGAGACCCCTGCCTCTTGTGATCGTCTGACAAGTGGCAGGAGGCCTCCTGAGAGAAGCTTGCTGTAAATAGCCCTTCGCACGTCCTGTAGATGGAGCCAGCCCCAGTGCCCAGGCCTGCCCGTCCCTGCCCCTGCCCCCTGCTCCCCAATCCGACCCCACTCTGACCCCAGCAGTCAGAATGGAAAAGTGTCTTCTGGACAGAGGATGGGCCTTCCAAGATGTGCCAACTGAGACAGACCCGCGAGGACGGGCCTTTGAGCGGCTGTCCTGGGTGCTGTGAACCTGACACCCCCCCCACCCCTTTGCTCACCCCCCTCAGGGCCCACACGTGACTCTGCTCCCACCAGGATGTCCTGGAAGGGGGCGTGGGGATGACTGCCTGCCTGGCCTCGGAGCCCAGAGGAATTTATTTCTTAAAAAATGTATGGAGTCCCCGTTTGTACCAAGGAGTGTCCCTCACAGCACTCGGGACACGTGAACGAACAGACCATACTCCTGTCCTCACGAGCGGACCTTCTCCTGGCGGGAAGAGGAGACAGGGGCCTGGCTTTAGGGGCCCCCAGTGTGAGAGGGTGAACCAGTCCAGTCAGAGGAGGACAGTTGGGACAGTTAGGCCTGATTTTGGTAACTTCTCTCGTGTCCCCTGAGGCTGGCCAGAGGGGCCTGTCACCCAGCCTATGACCCATGCCTGTCATTTTGGAAGAGACAAGACCAAGAGGGACCTGAGGGTGCGTGTGCTAAGGAAGGGAGGATGGGTGCTGGGCTTTGTGTGTCTGGGGTTGCCGTATTGTAAGCCCATAGTCGCCTCACTCTCAGGACTGACACCCAAGATGAGACGCTCCAACCTGGGGCCAAGCGAGGAAGGACACAGAGCTGCAGGCTCTCCCCAGACTGTGCTTCAAGCAGACCCAGTCACTGGCCTCCAGCCCTATTTAGTGGGGGCCAGACCAGCAGTGCAGACCCCGCCTCTCCCAGGGACTCAGCGGTGGCACGCTCCTGTCCACCTCCGAGCCTGGCTGAGAGGTGGACAGCTGAAATGCCAAAGGCCGAGGCTGTGGGATGGGCAGGGGGCTGCCGTGAGGTGCCCTGGAGCCCATCGTCCCCTGCTCCATGTTTGTGTAAAACCTTTGTACTGGTCAGGCCCAGTTTACCTGCGTCATATGCTAGGTACTTGCTTTTTTGGAAATAGAGGAAATCAATAAATTGCTGGCATTTCTTTGAACCTTTTCAAGCAGTGGATTATTTGGGGTGCTGACTTCCTTCCGGGACCTCCTTACTGAGGCCCTGCTCTAGGCGAGGGCTGCAAGTGCCACAGGGGGAGGGACGCCACTCAGACCCCTGCTCACGTCCTCACAGAAGCTCTGAGAAGCCTACAGACAAGTACAGTGAGGCTTGGGCAGGGAGCCCAGCATCACACGGCTTATAAAGGGAAAACCACCCCCTGTGGAGGCCCCCAAACAAACCTCCAGGGTATAAAAGGAACTTGTGTTTCCTGAAGGTGCTCGCTTCCCGCTCCCGTATGGGGTGCTTGGGGTCACAAAGCAGAGGGTGCGGGGGGCCTGGTCTCCAGAGGGTCATAAGAGACAAGACATGCATGTGGAACTTTCCAGACATAACTGCTGAGGGCCATGGGGCAGGGCCACCTGGGGGGAGGGAGCTGGGATGGGCTTCTCCCAACCCGGGAGGAGGACATTGGCACGGCCTCTCACCAGAGCCTGGGTCACCCCTCACTTTGGTACCAGTCAGAAGGCCAGGGAGGACGGCCGGAGCCTCAGCCAGGGGACAAAGACGGCCTGTCTATGGCCTGGATTGTTAACACACGGCGCCTGGCGCCTCAGGAACTGTGTTAAGAACATTAATCGGTTCCAAAATTCACGTATTGACTTCAAATTACAAACTTAAAATCGATAAATGTTTCATTGGTAAGCTTTCATTCACATGGCTTTTTTAATGAAACTAAGCTATTTTGCTTTAAATTAATGAAAAAGCACAGAAGTTCAATGAGTGCAACCTGGTGAATCTCCGCAAACTGAACACCCAGACCAAGAAAGGGACGCTCCGAGCAGCCACCTTCAAGCCCGGCCTGGAACACGCTTCCTGACTGGCCTCTTGTCCCCGCACCCAGCCCCCAGCCACCAGAGTGGGCCACCGCCAGAGCCACCATGAAACACAATGCTGACACATCCCTCCTCTGCCTAAAAATGTCGGCTAGCTCCCAATTTTCTGTAGCGAGAATTCATAGGCTGTCCCCACACTGTCCCCATGCTGTCCCCACGCTGTCCCACCTCTGTCTTGTCTCCGCCCCATTCACAGTCCCTACACTCCACCCAGGCTCGGCATGTCCCCAAACACGCCGTGCCCATTTAATGCCACTGTCTACGTTGTTTCTGCCCAGCGTGCCTGTCAAAGCCTTGTCTGTCCCGGAGGCCCGCCTCACTTGTCCGTCCCCTGAGGGACATGTGTGTCAGTGCCCTGCAGAGGCCCTTGACTTGAGGCATGTCTGTTGTCCCATCTGGGGAATGTGGCCGTAGATTCCCATCTTCCCGTGGGCAGGAACAGTGCCTGCTCATGTGTGTCCCGGTCAACGCCCGCAGTGTGTGTCACCGACAGCTACGCTGAAGGTGCCTGGTGCAGACCCCGAGAATCCCCGCTAACTGGCCCGACAGCACTTCCAGGCCTCCCTCCTGCTAACTAAGCCTGGGGGTCCGGAAGCAGTTGGCCCAGCAGCACCTCCGGGGTAAGACAGCCCGAAGCTGTCCTGCCGTTAGACAGTCTGGCCCCTACAGCTTCCACTGGAGGGTCTTTGTCCTCACCCCCGAGGGCCACAGAGCCTGGGCCCAGCCTCGCTTCTCCAGGACGGTCCTCCCAACATCTGGACACAGCCACCTGTGCCCCGGACTTTTCTCAGCTCCAGAAACCACGTCGGCTTCTCCAGCCTTTCCTTAGAAGGCCTGGTTCAGTGCCCCCTCACTGATTAGTCACCCTTCTCCCTACACGTCTCAGGTTGTCACCACCCCTCTTAAGACCTGGAGCTCCCAATGGGGTACGGACACCAGATGTGGTCTGAGCAGTATCGAGTACAGTGGGGCTGGGCCGCTCAGATTTGGGGCCTCCATTTCTGGTCTGCTCTGCCATCTAGGCCTGGAAAGCCACAAAAAATGATTCTCGATAAAATTGTCAGGACACCACACATCTGTCAGGCTTTGGGAAAGGCTGCTCACCAGGGTCCTTTCTGTAAAGTTAGGGGGTGGCTGAGGTCCCTTCCAGTTCTGCCACTCCACGTGATGGCCTGTGCCCCCAGCTCCCAGAACCTCCAAGAGCCCCACGCCTGGCAGAGCTGGGAGATCACAGCCTGGCATCCCCGCCCGGGGCGGGTGGTGGGGGCCAAAGGAGCCAGTGACTCAGAACCGGCCCTGCTGGTCCCACTTCCATCCAACAGAGTCAGCAAAAGCCAGGCCAGCTGTGCGATTGGCAGGAGCTCCCGTCCCTCCACATGGGGGTCCCAGCTCCTTCCACAGCGGCCATGAGCCCCACAGAACCGAGTCTCCTCCCTTCTGCCAGTGACTGGGGTGCCACCTCTCAGACCATAGCATCTGTGGGGACAAAGCCCCAAAAAACAGTTTCCAGGCTCTCGGCCTCACATAGAAAGGTTCTGACTTGGGTAGTAAATGGCCATCAACTGTGATTGGCTGGCCATCAGCTGTGGCTAGTTGGCCGTCAGCTGTACCCCATAAGCCATTGGCCACTAATATAACTGCCATGGCTACGCTAGCAGAGGAATGAGGGCTAGCAAGAAGATGGTGGCTGGCAAGCGCGGACTGCTGTTAGGCAGATTATGCAGATCCTGCTTCCTGTGTCTCCAGCCCAGCCGCCAGCGAGAATTTCTTGGTTTGACTCCCCTATCTATGGCTCCGTGGGTGTTCCTGTTTGGCCTTGTGTCCTGCGTTCTTATGTGGGGAGCGGGAGCTGAGACCCCGCAGGCCGCCCCCCACGACAAATGGCGCAGCGAGCAGGGTCCCCTGCGTGACACATGGCGTAGTCGGCAGGATACGGTGCTGGCCAAAGCTTTCCGAAGGGCAGTGGAGCAGTTTGTGCGTATGAAAGCTCCGTCTGAGGAAGACCAGGAGAAGCAGCTGCCGGAGAGCTCGATTCCCGTGGAGGGGTGGGAAGACGTGGATGGTTCCCCAACCAGCAGAGGCCGGAGAAAGCGGAGGTTGTTGCCGCCCGGTGGGCTGGGAACTGCTTGCTGAGGCAGCCCAGATGCGGGACTTGTCCCAGGAGGAAACGCTTGCTGAGTGCTCCATGGGAGATGAGGGTGAGGTCAAGGTCATCCCTCACCCCCAGGACAGCCCTGGCGAATGACTATGGACTATGAGGAATTGCCTTCTATCCCTGATTTAATGGACTCTTGACTGTTTGGGAACATACCACCATGTAGTGGGACTGGCGGATGTTTGCTTTTGTGTTGTGACTGGCCGCCATTGAGAATATGTAAGCACCTTGATGTGAGCCGCTGTTGTTCCAGCACGGTACCCCGAGAGGCCCAGAGAGAGTGGCAGTGCCCTGAGAGCCCGGGCTGTGCCCAGGAAGTCTGGCTGTGTCCAGAGAGAGTGGCAGTGCCCTGAGAGCCCTGGCTGAGTCCAGGAAGTCTGGCTGTGTCCAGAGAAAGTGGCAGTGCCCTGAGGCCCTGGCTGAGTCCAGGAAGTCTGGCTGTGTCCAGAGAGAGTGGCAGTGCCCTGAGGCCCTGGCTGAGTCCAGGAAGTCTGGCTGTGTCCAGAGAGAGTGGCAGTGCCCTGAGGCCCTGGCTGAGTCCAGGAAGTCTGGCTGTGTCCAGAGAGAGTGGCAGTGCCCTGAGAGCCCTGGCTGTGCCCGGGGAGACAGGTGGTACCCTAAGAAGCCCAGGAAGTCCGGCTGTGCCCAGAAGGACTGGTGGTGTCCTGAGAGGCCCCGGCTATGCTCAGAGAGCCTGGCTGTGTCTAGAATATTGCATTCACCTCCAGGCTCCTCGCACAGGGACCCTTGCGGAAGACACTTGTCGCGTAGATTGTGAGGCGAGACCCTGTAGGGGTGGAGTGTGGGGACAAAGCCCCAAAAAACAGTTTCCAGGCTCTTGGCTTCACATAGAAAGGTGCTGGCTCGGGTAGTAAATGGCCATCAACTGTGATCAGATGGCCACCTGCTGTGGCTAGTTGGCCGTCAGCTGTAACCCGTAAGCCATTGGCCAGTAATATAACGGCTGTGGCTACGCTAGCAAGAAAAAATGGGGGCTAGCAAGAAGCTGGTGGCTGGCAAGCGCGGACTGCTGTTAGGCAGAGTATGCAGATCCTGCTTCCTGTGTCTCCAGCCCAGCCGCCAGCGAGAATTTCTTGGTTTGACTCCCCTATCTATGGCTCCGTGGGTGTTCCTCTTTGGCCTCACCATGTCCTGCGTTCTTATGGGGGGAGCAGGAGCAGAGACCCCGCCGGACGCCCTGCGTGACACATGGTGTAGTCGGCAGGATACGGTGCCGGCCAAAGCTCTCTGAAGGGCAGTGGAGCAGTTTGTACATATGAACATTCAGTCACAGGAAGACCAGGAGGTGCAGCTGCCGGAGAGCTGGACCCCAGTGGAGAGGTGGAAAGACGTGGATGGTTCCCCAACCAGCAGAGGCCGGAGAAAGCGGAGGTTGTTGCCGCCCGGTGGGCTGGGAACTGCTTGCTGAGGCAGCCCGGATGCGGGACTTGTCCCGGGAGGAAACACTTGCTGAGTCCTCTGTGGGAGCTGAGGGTGAGGTCAAGGTCGTCCCTCACCCCCAGGACAGCCCTGGCGAATGACTATGGACTATGGGGAATTGCCTTCCATCCCTGATTTAATGGACGCTTGACTGTGTGGGAACATACCACCATGTAGTGGGACTGGCGGATGTTTGCTTTTGTGTCTTGACTGGCCGCCATGGAGAATATGTAAACACCTTGATGTGAGCTGCTGTTGTTCCAGCACGGTACCCCGAGAGGCCCAGAGAGAGTGGCAGTGCCCTGAGGCCCTGGCTGTGCCCAGGAAGTCTGGCTGTGCCCAGAGTGAGTGGCAGTGCCCTGAGAGCCCTGGCTGTGCCCGGGGAGACAGGTGGTACCCTGAGAAGCCCAGGAAGTCTGGCTGTGCCCAGAAGTACTGGTGGTGCCCTGAGAGGCCCTGGCTGTGCTCAGAGAGCCTGGCTGTGTCCAGGATATTGCATTCACCTCCAGGCTCCTCGCACAGGGACCCTCGCGGAAGACACTTGTCGCGTAGATTGTGAGGCGAGACCCTGTAGGAGTGGAGTGTGGGGACAAAGCCCCAAAAAACAGTGTCCAGGCTCTCGGCCTCACATAGAAAGGTGCTGGCTCGGATAGTAAATGGCCATCAACTGTGATCAGATGGCCAGCAGCTGTGGCTAGTTGGCCGTCAGCTGTAACCCGTAGGCCATTGGCCACTAATATAACTGCTGTGGCTACGCTAGCAGAAGAATGGGGGCTAGCAAGAAGCTGGTGGCTGGCAAGCGCGGACGGCTGTTAGGCAGAGTATGTAGATCCTGCTTCCTGTGTCTGCAGCCCAGCCGCCAGCGAGAATTTCTTGGTTTGACTCCCCTACCTATGGCTCCGTGGGTGTTCCTGTTTGGCCTCACCGTGTCCTGCGTTCTTATGTGGGGAGCAGGAGCTGAGACCCCGCCGGACGCCCCGCATGACAGTATCTGAGACTCAAAACAAAAGCTGGTGAGGGCAAGCGGCCTGCAGACTTGGGGAGGTGCCCCTGCTGTCCCCACAGCCCTCTCCAGAAGGGGCTACAAGAGGAGCTCCCCCGCCCCCCTCGCCAGCACCACCAGGCTCAGCACCTCTCCTGAGAAACTGGGGCGAGGGTCTACCATCTGTGCGCTGGGGAGCACCTTCCCTGCGGGGGGTTGTAGTAAAGGTCCCCAAACCTAACAGCCTCTTTTCACTCTTCCAACAGTCACCTCTTAGTTACTAAGACTCCAGCCTAGTCCACTCCTAATTCCCACGCGTGTTCAATTCCCAGCCCCCCTCACCCCCCGCTTCTGCCGGACACAGATTAGCCTTGGCCGACGGCTCGGCTCTGCTCTCTCATGCACTCCTTTTCCACGAGGACCTTCTGGGCTGGGGGCCAAGGCCAAGGGAGGCGCCAGCTCTTCCTGGCAGCGTAGGGATGGGTGGGAGGGGAGGGTGAGGCAGCCGACACGCAGCAGGTCGCCCTGACCCACTGTCAGCGCCTCAGCACATCTCAGGGGGAACGCCCCAGCTCTCGGCCGCCCCCCACTTTCCTGAAGAGCAGCCCAGCCCATGCCTCCTGCAGAATTGCATTGCCCAGGCCTGACTTGACTGAGGAACCTGCTTTGGGCGTGGGGTGTGCTGAGGGTGTGGCTGGTGTGGCCGAGGCCTGAGCCCAGGGCCACGGGTGGGGCGACCCCTGGGGCTTGGGTGCTCCAGGAGTGGGGAGACGGTTTCTCCTGAGTCTTCAGTTGAGAGTAATTTACGTTTCTGTCGTTGCTGGGGTGGGGGCTGAGAGCTGGGGTGAGTGGGTAGGTGGGGCTGAAGCTCCGGGAACAGGCCCAGGAGGGGCAGGTGGGTGGCTGGGCACCAGGCCTGGTTTCTGGGACTCACTAGTCTTCAGTGGGGGCTTCTCTAGACAGCATGGGAGGCGTGAGTCAGGGAAGCCACAGTCACTCAGGAGCTCCCCCCACCGAGACTGAGACTCGTGGAGAAACAGGGGCTTCAGCTGTTTCCTCAATGGTGGGGGGTTGGATAGCAGAGAGGGGAGGGAGAGCAAGGATCACTGCAGAGGGGGGAGAGCAGGGACACGGGGGCACAGGACGACTGCAGGTGCCAAGCCTCTGCCACCCTGGCTCACGCTCTGCAGTCGGAGGTGGCACAGTGGCAAAGCAGTGACGGGTCCCCCCAGCCACCCTGGTCCCGAGAATGGGCCGTAGTCACCCCCAAGGAGGAAGAGCTGAGAGCCCTGCTTGTTCTCTCTGGACAAAGTCGCTTCACGTGTCCCCGTCTGTGGCTCCTGGCAGAGCTTCCTCCAGGCTGGCCTCCCTGCTGTACTTCCCACATCTTCTCCATCAGGTCCCTGGTAGGCTGACAGGCACAGGGCAGAGAGGCTTTGGGAGAGGCTGCTGTTCCCGGGGTGGGGGGCAGCAGGGACAGGAAGGAGCACAGCCAGCCCCCACCTCGTGCCCTGTGCCCTGTGCCCTGACCTCCAGCCCCAGCCCCGGCCAGCTCGCAGGAGGCTTGTCACGCGGGGTCTCAGCTCCCGCTCCCCACATGAGAACGCAGGACATGGTGAGGCCAAAAAGGAACACCCACGGAGCCATGGATGGGGGAGTCATATCACTATAGTCTCGCTGGCGGCTGGGCTGGAGACACAGGAAGCAGGTGCCACACGATCCGCAACCCGCTGTCCACTTCTCTGCAAACCAACCAACCAACCAACCCCCTAGCATAGCCACGGCAGTCATATTAGTGGCTAATGGCTACCGGGTAACAGCTGACGGCCATATGATAACCGAGCCAGCACCTTTCCATGTGAGGCCGAGAGCCTGGAAACTGCTCTCCTGGTTTTGTCCCCACAAGGCTCCATCCTGGTGCAGCCACTGCAGTCTGGGGAGACTTGGGGGGCTCCTCACTCAATGAGACCCACATGCTGGGAAGGGCCATGGACCTGGGTTCCAGTCCCAGCTTTGCACTTACTGAGTAGCTCTCTCCATGTGGCCTAAACCTCTGAACCTGTTTCCTCATCTGTACCATGGGGATGTGACCTGGGGACCGTGGGTGGCTGAGCAGGGAACGTTTGTAAAGTAGCTGCACATGGCCAGTGCCAGCCCCGGGACAGAGGAGATAAACAGGAGGGACACAGTAGGAGATGAAGGGCCAGTTTCTCCCATTTGCACTCAGCCGTCCTCCTAGCAGACTGACAGGACAGGGAGAAACAAGCCCACAGAGGCTCCAGCCTGGTCTGTCCTGCACTTTTGGCCACTTCCCCACCCCCAAACCTGGGGCATCCAAGAGCCTTGGGCCTGCCCCTGAGAGAGGACCCAGCAGCCCCCACCCGGGGCAGGTCCTGCCCCACCCTTTCCAGAAACCAGGCTGCAGAATCAGGGGTGGAGCCCGCCTGGGAGCGAGTTCTGCCACCTCCATCCGGACGTGGCAGAGACCTGGGCCAGCCACCGGGGCGGGGCCAGTGAGCAGCAGCAGATTCTGGTCATGGAGAAGGCCTGACGCTGGAACCCAGAGAGAAGAGAGGCTTCTGGGGGCTCCGTAAAGGCCCCCACCCAAGGAGGGGCCGGTCAGGACCCCGCACTGGTGGAGCTGCTTCCCCAGACCTGGTGACACGTGACAACTGAAACAGCAGCTGAGTTTTATTACAACTTACCAGGCACCGAGCTCTGCCTTTACCACACACTTCATTTCACTTCCCGGTCATTTGTTAGACCAGGGAACTTGGCACCCAGAGGGGAAGGAGCTGGGGGTTGGGGGGCAGCAGGGCCAGCCGTGGACGGACGCAAGTGAAGCTCTAGATGCAGATCGAGGGCCTCCTGGGGGAGAGCTGGATTTTGAGGCAAGCAGGCCCCTGGAGAATCCATTGCTCTCACTTTCCTGCCTCTGAGGCGGGTGTGACGTGAATGAACTGTGCCCATAAAGACCACTCATGTGGAGAGCCATCTGATGCAGGATTGGACAGGGTCTCGGCTCATCTTCCCTGAGCAGACGGGTGCAGGCAGGGTGCCCAGAGATCCCTGAGGCTGGTGGGGTGCCCAGAGCCGGGGGATGGGAACCAGGTGGGGAGAGCGGAGCCTGGCACTGTGCAGGCCGCGGGGCGGCGGGAGTCAGGCAGCCTTCCCCGCTCCCAGCCAGCCCTGCACCTCCAGGTTTGGTTGCGCTCCCGCCTCACCAGAGCGAAGGAAGGATGAATCGCAGAGGAGGCGTACATGCTTGTCAGCACCTCCACGCTGCTCTGGGCACACATCCTAGGAATGTCACGGGGAGAGCACAGGTCCTGAAGCCCACGCCTTGCCTGTTGGATTTGGAAGGGCCCCCACCCAGGACTGAGGGCCCAAGTGTGCCTCTCCTTGGGGAGTGGGGCAGGACAGTTGCTTCAGGCCCCATGCACACTGGGTGTGTACAGCCTTCCCGATGAGCCGGATCACTCTGGTCAGGCAGTGGTGCAGGGGTGGGCACCTGGGCTGGGGGCCACAGAGTCAGAGCAGGTTGGCACTTCATGGGGACAGTGTCTGGGGCCCTCCAGAATCTTTCCTGAACACCAGGTGACCTCAGAGAAGAGCTCACTGAGACCTGGCATCAGGTAGGCTCAGAAGACAAGGCTGCCCTCTGCACCCACTGCAGCAAACAGTTTTCAAAGGAGGGTCCACGTTCACAGAGGGCTGACCACAGGCCCCTGGTGGGAGAGGGCCTAGAGGGGACCCCAGAGCACACTGCCATGCTCCCCCAACCCCCATCTCTGCCCTCGGCCCACCAGGAGACCCCAGGTTCTGTGATAACCACATTTCTTGTGTGTGAGGGTCCCTCTTCCCTCCCCTCCCTCCTTGCCTTTCTCCTCCTTGTTCTCTGGGGCTGGGTGTAGACACCCTTTCCTCCACTCACCCCGGTCTCACAGGGACGCAGGCCCTGGTCCCCTCCAAACCTGGGAGAGCACTCTCCTGTCTGGTCCCTCCCACCTAGCAGGTGAGACTGGAGTCTCGCCTCAGTTTCTCTCCCTTTGAAGGGGAAGTGACAGAAATGCCAATCACTATGCGGGGCTTTTATTATTGGTGTGCCATGGGCATGTGGGGTGCAGGCATGAGCAGCGACTTCCGGCTGGGCCAGCCCCTGGTGTCCAGACAGGAGCTGCCCCCAGTGCCAGGAGGGCCCAGGGGCAGAGCCTGGAGCAGGTCTGTGGTGAGGGAGCTGCTGCCTCTACTTCCAGCGCCCGGTGACCTTGGCCTTCCCGCGGGTCTTGGAGCTGCAGGAGAAGCAGGACCCCGTCGGAGGGGGACACGAGCAGGGGTGGGTGGGTGCTGAGGGTTGAGAGCTGCCCCAGACGCAGAAAGGGCAGCAGGCTCAGGCTGGAGTGAGCAGTGGGCGAGGGCGAGAAGAGAGGGAGGCCCTGGAGGAAGCCCGAGGAGGGAGCCAGCATGTTGGAGCCCCGGAGGCGGGAGCAAAACCAGAGGACAGCTGGGGGACAGGGAAGGCTGGACCCAGATACTCACACTTTCTGGTTGTCATTGATCCTGTTTCGGAGAACATTGATCTGTAAGAAAAGTGGGAAAGAGTCACATTGGAGGGACGTCACTCAGGTCCCCGTAGGGCTGGGGCTGGGGCACAGGTTGCTGGCACAGCAGCGGGAGGAGGGGTGGGGGCAGGGGTGATCTCTAAAACCCACAGAACAACTCTTCAAGAGCCCCTGGGGTCATCCTTGTCACCATTTCCTTCAGCAGAGGAAATGGAAGAGAGAAAGTTAAGTAACTTGCCCAAGGACACACAGCTGGTGAGAGGCAGAGACGGAAACCGCCCCAGGCTCCAAAACCCATGTCACTGTCACCTCGCAGTGCTGCCTCTCTCAGCCTGGTGGGACATGGGGACCCTGCTGCCATGGGGCCTGAGCTACACCAGGGACACACAGCAAAGCTGACCCTGAAAGGGAAGGGAGGCCCCTGCAGGGCCGTGTGGGGACCAGTGCTGGCTGGGTGTCTGCCCTCCTGGGACCCCCGCGAGTGCCCCTAGGACTCCACAAGGCTGCGCTCACTCCCCATCCTGTGCCCACACCTGTCTCCCGCATCTGAGCTGCGGCCTCCCAGGCTTCAGGGCCTGCGGCCAGCCAGCGGGGAGTGGGCACTGAGCCCTGGGGACACAAGGCCGGTGCGTGGGGGCAGGGGAAGGGCGGCCCCTGCCGCAGAGGGCGGGGGCACGTGGGCTGGCTCACTTCGTATTTCTGCTGCTTGAACTTCTCCTGCAGGTCGAACTTCTCCGCCTCCAGGTTGTAGATGGTCTGCCACAGCTCCTTGGCCTTCTCCCTGCTCGGGCCAGAGTGGGGGTGGGGGGGCTGAGCGCAATAAGGACAGGCCCCCCTCCGCCTTCATCGGGCCCTGACCCAGCTCCTCCCCACCTGCCCGCCTGCTGAGGGGCACCCAGCCCACCCCGGCTCAGCACCAGGCGCGCATGGCAGGGCCCTGTGCTCAGGGCCCGACACCTGGGGCCGCCAGGACAAGGTTCTGGGGACACGGTGGACAGGGCGAAGCCCTCGATCCCTGGACCGCATCTAGGCCAACCACCTTCTCACCACCCGTGTGCAGGGCCAGGCGAGGCTGGAGCGGGGAGATGCGAAGCCAGGCAGGAAGCCCCTGCACCTGCCGCCTCCCGCCTCCCAGCCCAGCAAACGCGCCCGCGGTGAGTCGTGAGGCAGCGGCGCTCCCTGCTGGTGGCCGGAGGACGCGCCCCTGCGGACCCCTCGCAGCGCGCATGCTCCGCCCGCGGCACCCGCGGCCCTACCTCAGCTGGTCCTCGTTCAGGTGGTCAATGGCCAGCACCTTCCTCCTCTCCGCCAGAATCTTCTTCTTCTTTTCCCGCTCCGTCTGCCTCTTCCCACTTTTCCGCTCCGTCTGCAGAGGGTGGCAAACAGGGGCCGTTGGCTGGAGCACGTCCCCTCCCGGCCCCAGTCCTGCCCAAACCCAGCGGAGGTGGTCACCCACACCATCACCGCCTGGCTTCCCCGGAGAAACGGAGGCACTGGCCAGGAGGGTCCATGTCGGCCCCTCTTGCCTTGCCTCACCAGTCTCTCCATCTTCCTCCAGGCGCCTTCCCCCCGCCCCCCTCCCAGGGAGCTCCCAAAACTAAGGGGACGCTTTGTACCCACCTGCGCCTGCAAAGCCAGGACACCGTGAGAGAAAGACCCAGAGAGAAAGATGGAGAAGGCGGCAGAGAGAGAGAGAGAGGGCAGGCACGGGCGGGGGACAGGCAGAGAGGGGGAGAAGGTGCAGGTGACCAGGTGCTCAGTGCAGGGGACCCCGCTCACTGGGACCTGAGGGGGGCGGGGCGGGGCCATGCGAGGGTTTGGCTGTATGGTCAGCGTGGGGCAAGGAGCTGGCCTGGTTGATTTGGGGACTTTGCAGCCAGTCTGACAGTCCCCTCTCCCATGAGCAGCGAGTGACTAGTAGGAATGGGGCCCAGAAGTCAGGGACTGGGAGTGAGGCCCTCACATCTGTGAGGCTCGGGACCTCGAAGCAGCAGTTGTGCAGATGAGGAAACCAAGCCCCCCCCCCCAGCTGTCTCCCACCAGGGCTCTGCCAGCGGCACCCGGCCTCTGGGAGCTCCTGGGCACTGACGCCGGGCGTGGGGAGTGGCGGGGGGGACCCGGCCTCGCCCACAGCCTCCAACCCCCGTGGGGGCTGGCATGAGGAGGCCGCAGTCTCACCCCCAGCAGTAGGGAAGTTCCTCCTGGGCCCCAACATGTAGTCTATGTGCTGCCCGGGGCCCCTCGCGGCTCACGAGCCATTGGGGCCCGAGGCCCACTGCCGCCCCCGTCACCTTCTGGATGTAACCTCCAAAGTGCATCATATTGGAAAGAGCCTTCTTCTTGCGAGCCTCGTCCTCAGCCTTCCTCCTGCTCTCCTCCTCCTCCCGCCGGGCCCGCTCCTCCTGAGGGAAGGAAGAGGAAGGGGGCAGATGAGGGCGGGGGCAGGAAGCCTGGCTGGGGGGGAGGGGGAGCTGCTGGTGCTCCCATGGATGCGTTGAGCTGTGCTCCCTGCACTGGGCAGGCAGCTTCCTGAGGGCCCGTGGGTCCTGGCCCTGCCTGGCTGGGAGGACCGTGTTTGCTGAATGAGTGAATCACGAATGAGTGAGTGAATGAGGCCCTGACTTCTGAGTTGAGGCTCCATCACCCTGGGGCTGGGAGCTCCCCAGGAGGCCTGTTGTATGGCAGGCCGCCAGCCTCAGCACAGAAGAGGTCTGCTGGGGAAGGGAGGGGCCCGGTCAGTCTCCTGAAATCTTGAGCTGGCAAGGACAAGACGCTGCGTGTTATCTGGGCCTGGGCGCTGGAGCGTGGGGGGCGCTGGAGGCCTTGGGCGGGGGTCACTCACTGCCATGCGCGTCTGACGCTCCTTCTCCCTCTCACTCCGGATGCGCTGCTGCTCCGCCCTCTCGGCCCTCCGCTTCTCCTGAGGAGACGGGAACAAACCCGCCGTTGTGGGGGTGGGGGGAGGTGTCATCAGCAGAGCAGGGACCCCCCCCCCAGGGAGGCAGCACAGGAACCCACAGGGGACATTCCCTGACCCCTTCCTCCAAGGGCGTCTGCACTCAGCCAGCTGCAGGGAGGGACGAGACACAGTCCCCTTGACAGGAGGGCAGCACAAGGAAAACCCTGGCTAGACGAGGCAGGGCCATGCCGGGCACGTGCAGATGACCCACATGTGACGTCAGTCATTGTCAGCTCGGCCTCGATGATTTAGAAACATCAGGCAGCCTTCTCCTGTCTCCCATGAGTGAAGCCTCCGACTCCCCACCCCCTCCCCAGCTCTGGCAGCTGCTCTGAGCTCAGAGAGACGGTCGAGGCCCCAGCTGCCAGCCAACGGACAGCAGCTCGTCAATGACAGAAAAAAAGAATCAAAATACCTCCCACCTCACAGTATAATAATGTGGATTCTAGAGTCATCTCACCCTCCCTTCGTAGTGGGAGGCGCTGTGCCCAGTGGGACGGATGCAAGGGCAGGGGTGGGATAACAGGCACCGCCAGTCACCCCACAGCCAGGGCCTGGCGGGACACAGCTCCAGCCATCAAGGAGGGTCCAGGCTGACAGGGCGGGAAGGCAGGTCTCCAAGAAGCCCCAGTGCAGCGTTAGGGTGGACTGCCCACTGCCAGTGGGGTGAGGGGCTTCAGGGAAGGCTGCCTGGAGGAGGTGAGGTCTAACGACAGACGGCAGAGAACAGGGTGTGTCCTGGGGAGCACTTCAGTGGGAGCTGAGACACCTACAATCCTGTCTTTGAGGGAAATGAGCTCCTCCTCCTCCTTCTTCCTGTTTTCAAAGTGAGCTTCGATCAGCGTCTGCAGCTCATTCAGGTCCTTCTCCATTCGCTTCCGGTGGATGTCCTGTGAGGACAGCAGGACTCAGAGGTAGCCATGACCCCGAGCCCTGGGGAGGGACCGGCTGGCACATACAGTCCGCCTCAATGCCTGAGGCCTCCGGGAGGGGCAACTGTGGTCTGAAACCAGGATCACGCCCACCTGGCCTGTGCCAGACGGCGTCCCGCTGCAGCCTTCTCCCAGCCCATAGGTCATAAGCCCCCCTCTGACTGGGGGCCCTGGCGACCACCCCAGCCCAGGCCTGCTGTCCCACAGCCATCACTCACATCGAAGTCCACTCTCTCTCCCCCGGGGATCTTGGGTGGTACCAGGTTGGGCATGAATGGCCTGTTGGAGGGAAGACGGAGCCGTGGGCCCGAGGGCCCTGCTTCCTACACACACGGCCAGCGCTGCCCTGCCAACTGCGCCAGGGTCACACACCTGGGAGGCCCCTCAGCTCTCCGTGTGCCGTTTCATTCTAGCCTCACAATGTCCCCGAGGAAGGTACCAGGAACCATGTGCGGGGAAGTCACTTGTGCAATGCCACACAGGCAGCAGGTGGAGAGGCTGCGACAGTGACGTCTGTGTGACTCCAGGTCCCTGTGGCTGACCCCACGTCACCTCCCAGGAGCCCCGGGGTCCTTGCTGTGTGACACCAGGCCTGGTGGGGTCTAGGCCTCGGTTTCCTTATCTGCCCACAAGTCTGTGGGGCTGGAATGAGGGGCTGCGTGCACACGCAAGTGACCAGGAAAGGGGACAATGCTGGACAAATGACACAGTTGGGACCATCTTGGGGCTCCAGGGGCTGGTCTCAGGGAGTCCCCTGAAATAGCAAGCCTGTGACAGTGCTGAGGTCTCATTGCTGGCCCCCACCCCACCCCAGCACCCCCACTTGCAGGTGGAGTCACATGGTGCCCTGCACCTGCCCTTTGAAGTCACCATGCCTAGGCTGTCATGGTCTCATTGCTTGGCTCCCCTGAATTTTCTTCCCTTTGTCCTCCTCAGCCACAGAGGAGGGTGTTCCAGCCACCCTATGGAATAGGAGAGGGTATCTGCCAGGGACACATGAGTCCAGCCCTTTCCTCTAGATGCACACACTGCTGTCCGTGCCAGGCACGCAATTGGTAATGAAGGGTGGGGTGGATTTCGGGCAGAGGCTCCTCTTGTGCAGTGTACAACCTGAACAACTGTACATGGAGGTCTGTGCTTGCCACACCCCAGCCCAAGGCCGTGCCACACTGCACTGCTGTCCTGTCCTGACCGTCCTCCCAGTGCCTCACTGCAGGTCGGTCCCGCTCACCTGGGCTTGGGTTTGGACTCCTCCACTGGGCCATCTGGAAAAGAGAAGCACACAGTCACAGGGTCAGAAGGCCCCAGATCTGGTCCCAGCTCTGCCCTGATGAGCTGGCCACCATGGGCCTCCATTTCCTTATCTGCACAGCGAGTCCCTTCCAGGTCTCTGGTTCTAGGAGCACCCACGAGAATTAAGCAGCAGGGGTTGCAACCCCCACATACCCTCTCCTAGGGGCTCCCCATGCTGTCTCGGGGGTGGCTGGGTCCCGGCAGGGAGTGCACTCTCTGTGTGGGGCTCCAACACCTTCTCCTGTTCACACATCTGGGCTTCTCTCAGCCCCAGTGTGCATGGGGCCTGGGGTGAGGAGGGGCCTGGCCCCGCGTCCTCTCCCAAGTGTCTGCCTCCTGGCTGCCCTGGGACTTCCTGGGGGCCATGATTCCAAGCCCCAGCTGGCTGCCGCTCCCCTCCAGAGGCGTGGCTGGGACCACCTGGACCCCTGGTAACGGCTGCGGTGTCCACAGCAGTGACCCACCACATGGACCCGCTATGCTCTGGGACCTCACCCTTCCGGCCCCACACCCTCCGAGTGGCTCTGCCTGCGCTCCAGGTGCCTCGTGTGTGGACATGACCTCTGGGCACCCTGCCCACACTGGGGACCTGGCCCCCTGGGCAGCACCAAGTCAGCCGCTCTGAAATGAGGAGGGGCAGTGGAGCCCGCCCCACTGTCACCCTGCCCTGCCCTCTCCCCTCCTCCACACCTCCCTGGGAGCCGTCTCCCCCAAAGCAGCTTGGAGGGCTTCTCTCCCGCCCCAAAGTCCTCTGGTGCCCAGCGTTTCTCACCGTCAGCCTCCTTAGCTTCCGCTTCTTGTGTGTCTTCTAAACAGAAGGTGAGGAGTCAGTGAGGTCCTGGGTCTAAGCCCAGGGCCCCCGCCGAGCCCCCGACACACAGGGCCCCCCACACTCAGGTGCATCTGCTGGTTTCCAGGTCAAGGAGCTGTCTGTTCTCACACACATGCCCTGGGCCCAGACTCCGCCTGACGCAGCAGGGGCTCAGGGGCCATCGGACAGTCGACTGCTGAGTCCCGGCCCAGGCGGGAGGTGCAGCTGGCCGCCCCGGCTGAGGAGCATGGTGGGTGCAGCTTTTCCCACCACTGGAGGAAGGCTGTGGGGGCTCTGGCCGCCCCCAGCACCGTGGCACAGCCCCCGCACCCTCCCCAGAGCCTTGCCTTCTGCGTTGGTCTCCTCGGCCTCGACCTCACCGTCGGCCTCGACCTCACCGTCAGCCTCTCCTGCTGCCTCTCTTTCCTCTGCCTCTCCTTCCACTTCCTCTTCCTGCTCTGGAAAAGTGACAGACGCAGTGAACATCAGGGCTGTCCGCTCCAGGCAGACCCCAGAATGAGAGGGTGGAGTGGGCGTTGGAGACATCAGGCTCCAGATGAGAGCCGGGAGGAAATGACCGGCCCCTCACCCCGCCCCGGACGGCCCTCCAGCAGCCTGGCGCTCAGGACACAGGGAGAGGGAAGCACGGTGAGAGTAACGCTGTGTGCCCTGGGCGTCCTCTCTCCAGTCTTGCCGTTCTGAGGTTCTGAGGCTCAGGGAGTGGCACCAGCAGGGGAGAAGGGAGCCGGGTTAGTCTGGGAGCAGCGGCACAGCGTGTGGTCTGAGAGCGTGGGCCTTGGCGTCAAGGCGGGCTCCAACCTCTGACCTGTCACTTTCTGTTCTACCTCCCCCAAGCCTCAGGGGCCTTCAGCAAAAGAGAAAAATTATCCTCACTTCTCGGCTGTAAAGATGAAATGAACTAGTGTGCGCAGAGCTCCCTGCAGGGTCCTGGCACGCAGGAAGCGTCATAAGTGGTGGCTGGTCACCTCTGGTCCTGCCTTTAGACCACAGGGACCCAGCTGCCTCTCCCCGGGACAGGGACCCAAACAGCAGAGTGACAACAATCTGCTTCCATCACACTTTACCCTTCCTATCGCCCGAATGCACCTCTCAGATAACCCCCCTCAACATCTGGGTCTCCAGGAGCCACAGCTGTGACAGCCATGCTCAGAGCCTGGCACCAGGGAGACCGCCCCTCTAAGGAACAGCCAGCATTGCAACCCCACAGAAGCAGACTGCTTCTGAGCCGTTCTTCTGGAGGCAAACCCCGGCCCAAAGAGAGAGCTTCCACTGGCTCTGTTTCTCTCCTGGGAGAAGCAGAGACCCTGGAGTGCCCATCAGCAGGCGTAGTGACACCGTCTGGACCCTGCTGTCCCATGGTCATTTACAGCAGGGACTCAGCTCAGCGCAGGCCAGGCCGTCGCTCCATGGAGCCCAGACCATCACCTCAGTGGAGAACGAGGTCATTAATTCACAGCCAAGTCCTTCGGGGTGGGGCAGGCAGGTGGCTGCCAACTCCAGGGTCTACAGGTCAGACCTCAGGCCCCCAAACCTGCTCTCACAAGCTGGCCCGTCCTCCAAAGCCGAGGAAGACCCACCATATTGAGAGTCTGTGCGGGGAAGAGCAGACAGTGGAGTCAGCTGTGTTTGATTCAAAAATTATTTCAAACAGCTTCCGAAGTGTTTAGTGTTCCTCAAAAACCAAGAGTGAGTGACTCCCTCGGGCCTCTGGGTTTGCCAGACCCTGGAACAGCCTCAACCATGCCAAAGGCTCCCGTTTTCCACAGAAGGCCTGGGGAGCAGAGGGCAGCTACGGAGCCCCTGGCTCTCTCCCTGGACCTTCCTGGAGACCCCCCCTCACGTCTAGCATGTGCTGAGCCTCGAAGGGCAGGCTCCAACCTGGCTGCGGTGAGAAGCCCGAGGGGCATGGGGGCCATTCTGGGCCATCTGGGGGCGGGGAGGGGACCAGAGTGCGACCTCAATCCCTCCATGTGTGACGTGTTCAGGGGGGAGAACGGGTGGGGTGCCCTCAGTGAGGTACGGGGCACAGGGCTGAGGAGGGAACTGGGGTGACACATCAAGGAGCAGGGTTGGCAAAGACCTGTGGGTCCACCCGGGCTCTGCAAGGTGCTCATGCTTTTGTGCCCAGGTGGGACGTTTGGGAGAACGGGACGCTTTCCTAATCCCGCCTGAAACATGCTTACATTGGGTGTGTTCAGAGGTGACCATGGGATTACAGTTCCTGTTCTTAAAATAGTGGTTATCATTTAGACACGCCTGCTGACGTACTTAGGCCTGAAATGATACGCTGTCTGGGAATGAGTCTGGGTGTCTGCTCTAAAGCAACTGGCAGAGACTACACTGGCCGGAAGTTGGTGACTTTTGTAGCTGGATGACGAGTGCATTGTGGGTGGGGGAGACATTATTCTATTTTTGCTACTTTTCCATGCATTTAAAACATTCTGTGGTGAAATAAAAACATTAGAGGGGGGGGGAAAGCAACAATAATTCATTGGGGAAAATGGTGACCCTCTTTGAACAGAACGGCAAGCAGTGGAGACAGGTTTAAACCTTCCGCCTTAAACCTGAGCCACCAAGCTCAGCACTGACCCCACAGATGAGCCAAGGTCATAGAGGAGCTTTGCTCAGAGGAGAGTGAGCGGCAGACAGACAGGCTGATATCCTGGGGCTCCCGGGATACCGGGCTCCTGGGGGCCCTCCCGCCTCCCTCCTTCTGCCCACGCTCCATACCTTCCACAGCGTCTTCTGCCCCAAGGAGAAGGTCACGGCCAAAAGAGAGGAAACAAGAGGTGGGTCAGTTTCAGACCAGGCTGTCCTCTGTCCAAAGAGTTTACAGGTGTGTGCTTACCTTCCTGCTCCCTGAAGGGCACAGAAGAGATGGTCAGGAGCGTGCGCGTGCACACACACACACACACACACACACACACACACAATGGACTTTTCCTGAAGGTGACCCCATTTTTTATTCCCCTCACTGCCTAATGGAGTTCACGCTCCTTTGTCCACCCTACAAAGCGCCCTCACCTGGCCCAGCTTCCCGTCCAGGGCCCCTCCAAGCTCTGCTTCGGCCAGCTTGGTCTCTTCTGCATTCGGCCCCTCACTCCTCCCCTCTGCCTCTGAGCTTCCCCAGGCTGCCAGGTGTTCCAGGGACAGGTGGGGGAGGCGGACAGCACTGGGACAGGACACCCCAGACACTCACCCGTCTAACTCCTCTACCACTTCCGTGTCAGACATGGTCTCTGCTCTCCCTCCAGAAAGAGAAGGATGTCACGGTGAATGGAAGGGAAGCCTGGCTCCCTCCGCTCAGCCCGGGGAGGCCTGGGGATGAATCGAGCCCCTTGTCAGCCCTGGGACCTGCAGTGAGGGGCCTCCTCCGGCAGCCACGTCACAGCAAAGGTGACAGGGGTCCAGGCCATTCTTGCCCCAAAACAGACAAACTGGAATTTCATTGCTCTGTTCAAAACAGGAACTCTCTAAACAATGTTTCTAAAGCTTTTGGGCCTCTCCATCCTGCAGTGCTCAGGGAAGCAGGCGTTCCCCACCCCCCATCCGACCCCCGCTCCATGTGGTCTGTCCATCACGGCCAGAAGCTCCCCCGGGGAGCAGTCACCTGGCTGTGGTACGACCACAGCAGGGGATAGTATTCAGCGACAAAAAGGAACAAGCCAGTGACACACACACAACACCCTGGGTGGCTCTCCAGGCAATTATGCTCACAGGGCACAGCCAACTTGGATGACTCCATTTCTAGAACAGCCTTGAAATGGGACAGATTGGTGGTCCCTCAGGGGCTGTGTGGAGGGTGGGAGGGACGTGGGCGTCGTAATAAAAGGGGCACAAGGGCTTGGCCTTAGAACCTACCCAGGTTAAGTGGTGCGGAATTTCACACACACAGTCCCCGGAGCTGGGGAGAGCTGAGCAAGGTCGCGACAGTAACAATGTCTGCACCCTAATTGGGGCTTGTAACATAGTTGCGCAAACGTTACCACTGCAGGAACTGGGCAAAGCCACCAGGTCCGTCTCATCAGGTGAGCGGCCAGAGAGCCACCAGCCCAGAGGGAGTGGGGAGCCCGTGACAAAAAAGCACTGCCTGGGCCTCAGGGGAGCGTGTCTGAGAACTGGGGGGGCTGCTCCCTGCCCCGGAAGGAGTCTGTCACCTCAGGGAGGAGGGAGACGGTTCTCAGGGGGCTTGTGCGCGGCCAGCCTGGCGTGCGGGGACTGTGGCAACCTCTCTCCTCTCCTGTCCTGCCTCCCACAGCCTCCCAGCCACCGGGCCTGGGTCAGAGGAGGGAGCAGCAGCGTGGACCCTTCTCCCTGCTCCTGGGAGCACCATCCAGCTCCCAGAAATAGCCTCCCGGCCACTTGGAGGTCCTGGTCAAGTCAGTTGGCCAAAGGCAGAACTGAGGAAGGGGCAGGTGACAGACAGAGCTGGGGACAGAATAGGAGACAATCAAGAACCTGGCAGAGCAAGTGTGACAATGTCCCAAAGCAACTGTCCTTGCAACCATGCCCCACCTGCTTCCACAGAGTGCTTTCTGTGTGACTCCCACACAGCCAAGAGCAGGGTCACCTTCCTTGGGGACTAAAGCAAACACAATAGATCGCAGAAACGACACTGGCCGTGGGGATGAAACAGCTGGGGTTTTTGTTGTGTGACCTTTGTTCAATCACTTAACCTCTCTGGGCCTCAGTTAACCTATCTGTAAAATAGACGAGCTTCAAGTTCTAATCTTGCAGAAAGTCTCTGAGTTTCTAAGGAATGTAACCCCATCCCTCAGCATTTGTCCCCAACATTCAGCTGGGATCGTCCTAAGCCTGAAGCTGTTAGTCCATCAGGAGAGCCATGGGACAGAGGACTGGGAGCTGCAGGAGGCAGGGAGGGGGCAGTGGGCAACTTGATGCTCTGAGATGCCCCTTCTGCCCCAAGGGCTTGCCCTAGAGACAGGTCAGAGGAGGAGCTCAGGAAGTCAGGTGGCCCGGCTGCACTAGGCTTGGAATGTGCTTGGAATTCCTTACACTCCAGGCAACCCCTTCCCCAAATATTTTGTCGGCCTGCCAGAGAGAAGCTGGAAAATCAAGGGAATGTTTATCTCCCCGTGGTCCTACGGGGTGGGGGGGCAGCTAGACTCAGAGTTAACCGTCTAAGCCAAGGAGCTGGGCTCGCAGACCCGCAAAGACCTCCCAGGGGGTTCCCCAAGTCCCCAGTGCTGCTCAGCCTAACACTCGGAGTCTGGGAGTTTGGAGGAACTTCACCACCAGCTGGGGGAGGCCTCCGGGTCCCTGCCAGCTCTGGACGGTGGTCCTTCTCAATGCTTGCCGGGCAGTTTCTGCGTTCCTGGAGACGAGACTTGGCCCCAGGACTGTCCTGCCCAATATGGCCAGTCTCGCTCTGTTCTCTGAGCATAAAGAAGGACCTGCCTGAAAGCTTGGGGGGGACCCTTAGGTGGGGGAGGACGGGGCGAACAATCTGGGGAATCCCTGTTGTATTGAAGGCAGGCAGAGTCCCAGCGATGGCCTAGTCCCTTCTACCAACGGGGAAACTGAGACCCAAGGACGGAGCTTGTTACCCAAGACTTACCAACTACCTAACGTCTTCACTGGCAGATCCAGGACTCGAACCCGGTCTCCAGCTGGTAACGGAGGCTTTGAGCCTCTGACCTTGGATTCCCCCGCCCCCCGTAACGCCTCCTCCAAAGCGTGGCCTCCTCTGGGGGGAACAAGCATCTCTCTGTCAACCCCGACGTCCCTCAGAGTGGACGCAGGCAGGCTGGACGCAGGTGCCGGGACGCAGGGCCTCTTCCCTCTACTCTCTGCTCCCCCTCTGGCCCGTCTTACCTCAGAACGAGCTGCTGCCGCCCGAGCAGGACAGTGCCTGGGGGAGGGCGGGTGCCAGGGCTTTAAGCAGGGCATGGGGCGTGGGGCGTGGGGCGAGCCTGGTGGGAGGAATGTGCGGGGGCGGGGGTGGTCGTGGGGCGTGCAGGGTGTTGGCTGCTATTTTGTCAGGTGCCGGGGACAGGGCTAAAGAAACATGTACCCCACGCCATATAAGCCCATGTGGTCATCCAGCTGCTCAGATAAGCTATTTAAAACCAAGGCAGATATGTGGGGAACTGAGGAGGGAGCAGGCATGTGACATAACCCAGCTGTCCCTCTTGACAATGGTGATAAAGCAGATGCCAGCGGCCCAGCCTGGGAAGGATGCTGGCGGCAGGGCTGGGGACAGGATCAGCCTCCAAGACAAGCCCCGAGTGTCCAGACCGGGGGTCCTCTCCTGGGCTGAGTGGCCTTTGCAGGATGAAGGCCTCGTGAGGACATGTGCAAAGCGGGTCTTCTCCGCGACCCCAAAGCCCTGCTCGCTGGGAAGAGACCAGAACCGCTACAGGTCAGACAGAAGGTAGAACTTCCAGGCAAGCGTGGTGGCGCCGCGGACAGGCACTGGCTGTGTGAGGGGCCGTGAGGCCCTGGGGTCACCCTGTAGGGCTGTGACAGGCAGCCGCACAGGACCGTGACGGGCTGAGCCCACCGATGGGGAGACACGTGGGGGCTTCTGTCGTCGGCTAGCACGTGCAGGTCCACAGCCCCGAGCAATGTGCCCAGGACACCTCAGGGCTCAGCGTGTGATGAAAACGGACGAGAAGCGGAAAGCGTGACTGATGGCAGCTCAGCTGACACCCCTTGACCTCTGAGTCTTCAAGGCCCCGTCCTAACCCTGGCCCCCGCTCGCACCTCCCTGGACCCCTGCCTCTGCTCACCCGTGGCCCACACTGCTCGCTGCGGCCACACAGTCTTCCTCGCCCGTCCTGGCCCCCTCCTCCCCTCGCCTGAGCACGTGTGCAGCCCCCCCAGTCCTGTTTTCTCTCAAGCCTGCTGCCCGGGGACACGGCGCTGCGTCCTCTGCTGACGTCCTTGAGTCCCCACAGGCCGACTTCCACCCGCCTCTCGCCCCATCACTGAACTGAAACCGTCCCCTCCAGGGGCCCCAGTGGCCTTGGAGCCCAATGGCCGATTCCCCACCCCCAGGCGTACCCCCTGCCATGTGGCCCTGCCAGGAGGTCAGTGGCAGGACAAGCTGAAGCCACCGCCGGCCAGCCAGCATCCTGGGTGAGAGGCCACGAGAGGTGTGTGGAGGACGCGTGACAGCCAGGCTCTCCCCATGAGCCCACCAAGGGCCCGCCTGCACCCTCCTGGAGTCTCAGACCTGCGCTTCTGCACCAGCCCTGCACTTGGGCCCCTGCAGTGGGTCACGGTCCCTGCCAACTGGCCAAATGTGTTCGCATGGATGTCGGAAGCGGGAACTGGGCTCCTAAGACCCACACAGCATCATGGGAAAAGCATAAATGGGTGAGGTTCTTCCTAATTATTGTGAGGCAAGGGTCTGATTGGGAGCTGGGAGGTGGTCGCTCGCTGGCGAGAACGACTGCCCACCACCGTGACATAGCAGGGCTGTTTCCATCATTCCCAGGAGGCCCCTGTCCTTGCAAACAGATAAAAAGTCATCAGGGAGGAAAGAAACAAAGAGATGGTGCTTATCTGGAATCGTACCGGAAGAAGCATGGACTGGAGTCGTGCTTGCAAGTCTGAGGACCTACGAGAGGACAGGCCACTGCTGAGGACCCAGGGCCACCAGGGCAGGAAAACAGGAAGGCAAGATGGGAGGGGCGATCACGTCGCCTCCTTCAGGAGCCCCCCACCCCCTCGCCTCCTAGTCGCCTCCTGTCCGGCTTTGTCCTTGCACCTGTCACTGGAATCGTTGGGCACACTCACACGAGCAGACACATACTTTTTAAAGATGACAGCACTGAGGGGTGCGATGGGGCACCAGACTGACTCGCTGGTCCTAGGTTGTCAGGTGGCCCACAGGGCCCAGGACGGTAGGGATGGAGTCTGGGGGGAGTGCATGTTTCAGGGGGGCTGGCAGTGCTGGCCCACCCGTCACTATGTAGGACAACAGGGAGGCAGAGGAAAGAGGGGGGCTGCTAGGAAAACGACTGCACCCCATAACCCAAATAATGTGCCCCCCACACTCAGATGACCCCTGTTCAAAAGCAGGGCCTCCAGAAAGGCATCTGTTTTTAAGGTATTAGTAGTCAGTTACACCTGAGAGTGAATGAGTTTATCAGAATTTTCCTGAGAACAGAGAGGAGGGTGAGGGGGGCACAAAAAGGCATGAGGTCCTGCCAGGGCACAGGCCCGGGCAGTGAGGGGACACGGAGGGTGGCAGGCATGCGGGAGGCAGCCACGCTCCTCCACAGCTGGGGCCGCAGCGAGCGGGGGCCAGCCCGGGGGCTCAGGTGGGCAGAACCGGGCTGCAGTGAGGGTGACACACCTGCTGGGAGCAGATGGGACAGCTGGCTCTGGAGGAAGTGATCAGCAAGCAGTCTCTGGATGGGCCGCTGAGGCCCAGGGGGGCTGAGGCCAGAGCTGGGCCCGGGCTGACCACGGGTCCCCAGAGGCTGGGCTGGGAAGGAGCTGGTTGAGTCTCCCTGACATTCCTGGCCCCAGGTCCAGAGGCAGAAAGGGAGCAGGGCAAGTGGGGGTGCAGCTGCAGGAGGCAGGGGCCTGGCAAGCAGGAGGGCCCTCGAAACAAAACTTGCAGGTCTGTCCTGGCAGGCAGGGCTTGTCACACCTGTGGGACAAATGTCCATTACATCAAGGGCAGGGGCTCCGAGGTTTGGGAGGGGGAGGGGATATCTGGACAGAAAGGTGTTCCTTTGCCCAAACCCCCCAGTCGGGTGGAAGAGGGTGGGGATTGACAGCTGGAGGGAACACAGCCAGCTGGGGTTCGACCAGGGTTCTTGAGGTTGGGGCACACCAGCCTAAGGGCAGGACCAGGGGCCTTCTGGGTACGTGGACTGTGCACTGCAGACCAGTTGTTGTGTGCGAGCGTGAGGGGGGGGCGTGGGGAGTCTCCAGGGCAGCCCCGCTCTGCTCCCCTCACCTTGGTGTCCAGGGACGGGTCTGCCTTCTTTCCCCACTGGGTGCTCTTGGCAGCTGCAGTCTCTCTCGGCACGTCCTGGTGGGGACACCGGGGTGGGGCCCAGGGACTGAAGCAGACTGTGGAGGGCTCGGGACCCCCAGGCCACACCTTCCTGAGACCCCAGACCCATTCCTGTTCACTGCTGCCCCCGACCCCCCTCCACTTCCACTGTCCATTCCTGGAACGTCTCCCTCACTCTCAGGGCCCCTCTGACACCCCTCATTCACCACAAAAGGGCCCACGTCACAGGCCTCAGGGAGGCCCCGGGTACCTGAGTGTCCTGATCTCCGGACTCCTGGGTCCTGCTGATCCACAGATTGAGTTTTGATGTCACAACCCCTGAGAGCCTCAAGTTCTCCTAGAGAGAGGCTTCCATGAGGCCTGGGGACCCCTGGCAAGAGCGAGCCGTCCCTCAGGACCTTGCTCGCTTGCTGTCTACCCAGAACAGCCCACAGAGACCCGGAGGCCACTGCTCCCGCCCCCGGCAGCTGTGGGGACGGGCTCAGGACACAAGTGGTAGCTCAGGTCAACAGCAGGTTCTGCCAAATCGACACAGGAAAACGTGGCGCTTCCTAGCACGGCCAGGACAAAGGCCCTGGGTCTGGCGACCTCAGGCCTCAGCCTGAGCTCTCACCTTCCGGCTGGAGGCTGGTTCTGCTCGGCTCTGGCCTGTCAGCTCCTTCTCGAAGAGATCTCGTTTACTGGCCACCCCCACAGGAGCCACAAAGAACTCGGGGCGGGAAGAGCCTGGAGACTTGATGGCCTCAGACCTCTGGGAATGGGGAACACAAGCGCTGACTCACGAGGGTGGGCAGGTGTGCAGCCCCCGCCCCCACGCCCCCGCCCTACACACACCTGGCAGGTACCACTGCCCCCTGTGAGAGCCGCCTACCTGGACAGCGCTGTGGTACCTCTCCAGCTTCTCGCCTAACTTGAGCATGCCGGCCGGGAGCCTCACGCTGGCACTGCAGGACAGGACAGGACAGGTGAGACCCCAGGACAGGAGACCAGGCCGGCCCCACCGCCATCACCGAGCGACACTGCACCACGTTGGCCAAGGTGGAAACCTACAGACTCCAGGGACTGTCCTCAGCATCCCCTCCCCATCGGCCCCAGCACTGCTGTCACCTCTGCCCACTGCCCCCGCCTGCCACACGAGCTCTCTCCCCACTGCCACCAGACCGCTCCTGCCCACATGGATCCCACCCTGTCCTTCCAGCTTGAACCCCTCAGGACCCAGGAGGCCCGGGACAGGCACCAAACTCCAGGGCCTAGCAGACAAGGCCCCCATGAGCTGGTCCCTGCCTCCTGACCCGACACAGCGTCCCCCAACCCCTGTGCCACGTGCTTATGTGCCCCCCAACCAGACACCGCAGGCTCACCACAGTTTGCCTTTCCACAGGCTGCTCCCTCTAGTGAAGACGCACCCCCTACCTTTCCATCTGGAAGTTCCCGCCTCCCGCCCTTGAGTCCCACTCGGATGTCACTAGCCCTGTGACTCGCTCTTCAGCCCACAGGTTGAGCTCCTGGCAGCCTGCTGCTGCACCCCACCCCCACCCTGGGCAGCCCTGGCAGGTCTAAGGGTCTGATGGGCGTCTGGTGGCAGGGGCTGGAGAACAGCACCTGTGTCTCATTCCTGGTGGCACCCCGCCAGGCCTCAGCAAAGGCTCAGGGGCCTCAAGCTCCTACCACAGAAGACACTGCTTTTCAGATTTGACTGCAGGATTTTCTTCAACTCAGGGTCCTCTCACTACTCCCCTCAACATTCGGGGTCTGGGGTGCTCATTAAACACGCAGGTTCCCAGGGCTCTTCCTCACCCCCTCATCTCAAGGCTAAACCCCTCTTCCGTCACAGCCCACCCGGGCCCTGCCTCCTCCGAGAAGCTCTCCTGTGGCGAGAAGCTCACATGGGGCTCAGCCCCCCATGCGCATTCAGCCTTCCTGCCAGATGGGGAACCCTGGGCAAGGACAGTGCCTTCCGCTCGCATGCCCAGCACAGCCCGGCACAGGGGGACCGGCAGGCGCTCAGCATCACAGGCTGAACGTCACCGGGTGGGAGAAACACACACGCCAGCCCCTGACCTGCGGGTCAGCGTTGCTTCCGAGCTGCTTTTCCTGGGGCTCATCTGAAACAGCAGAGAAAAGCACTGATGAGTGGGGGGTCCCAGGGAGGCCGTAGTGCCCTCAGGGAAGGGCTCAGCTCTCAGCACATTTCCTCCTCGGACCTCTCACCCCTCTACTGCTCAGCCCCCAACTGAGTGTCTAGCAAAGGCCCCCCTTTTGTCTGCTCCCACCCACTGTCTGGATCAGAAGCCCTTCCTTGGACCCCCGAGGTGTTCTTGGGGAACCTGCAGCCACCTGCTTTCCCGCCTGTCCCCACTGCCCACAAGTCCTGTGGGCAGGGGCAGGGGCAGGCACTGATTGGCTCAGGCCTCCAGCCTCCTCCCCAGGGCCTGGCACAAAGCGCTGTCAGTCACAAATGAGTGACTGACCCAGAGAACAAAGAACTAAGAGTAAACACTGGGGTGGGGGGTGTCCCTAGGCCATACAATTGGTACTACTGGGGCCCAGCAGAGCAGACCACTGGGAGGGCCTGCTGCCCTCTGCCCTCCCCTCCAGGTGACGACAGGAGCTGCTGATGGCTCGCATGCCCCCGCCAGCGTCCCCACCATGTGCCACCGTCCTGCAGCTCCGGCTTTCCCCGCCAGGTGGCGCTGCCCCCGTGTCCACACCTGCCTCCCAGGCCACTAAGTAACCGGCCCTCCTCACACTCCTCTGCTCTCGGCCACCGGGGGAGCCCAAAGCAGGGGCTCCCTGGTATCTGACGCAACGTCCCTGTGCTGTGACCCAGGCTCGTCCCCTTGGCTTGTCCTCCAGGAGGCTGGACAAAGGTGTCCTGGACTCTCACCCGAAAGGAGATGGTTCTGGGGCTGAAGCGCTGGAGCGAACTGCTGTAGGTGACCTGGGTGGGCGAGAACGTGTCTGCCTCTTCCTCCTTGACGGGAATTTTCACCTGGATGGACGAGGGAATGTCACACAGGCGGTGTGGGTAGCCCTGAGCCCAAACTGCCATGGGGACCCCAGGCGGCCTGGCCCATCCCAGGAGCTGCAGGAGGAAGTGGGGAGGAAGGCAGCCCTGTGCCATCCTGTGCCTCTGCTGCGGGGATGGGGACAGTCCTATAGTGCCAGACCACCAGGCAGAGTTTTCCAGGGGGCTTCTGGAAGGATCTAAGGCTTCCCCAGTCTGCTGGGGTCCTGGGGTCCAGAAGCTGGATGAGGATACGCTCCCCGTCACACAGCTGATGCCCCTGCCCTGCCTCAGTGTAACCCTATTCTGACAGGGGCTGTTAGCAGGTAGGGAGAGAAGGCCAACATCGGCCTGAAGGTGGGAGGACAGCAGACAGCCCGGGAGTCGGAGGCCGCCTGGGCGGGAGCACTGCCAACCTGGAGTGTGATGGGTGGGAGGCGGGAAGCCACGGTCGGAGCGGTGGGCACCGCCGGCTCTGCCGAGGGCAGGGGGCTCTTCTCAGGGAGGGCCCTTGTTTTCGGCTCCGTGGTGGTGGCCTGGCTCCCCCCGGCCGCTGGTGGCCCCTGGGCCTGGGGCTGCTCTGAGCGTGCCGCCCTCTTTGGGAACAGCTTGGTCTCTGACACGGGTGACTTCTCAAAGATGGACGCTTTCTCTGACACCAGTCTCCTCTGTGAGCCTGACGTCTTCCCTGGGGCTGGCAGCTTCTCCGAGGTACTTGTTTTTTCTAGAACTGGCTTCTTCTCTGATGCTGCCACATTTTCCGACAGCTCCATTCTCTCGGAGACAGACGTTTTCTCTGAGCCCTGCCTCTTGTCCAGGGCCGACGTCTTCTCTGGCACGGCGGACTCCTCCTTCTGCCCACCTGCTGGTTCTCTGCCCACCGCGCTCTCCTCCTGCCTGGCCCAGGGGCCCCGCTGCTCCTGGCTCAGTCTACGGCGAGGTGGCACATCCACGTGCTTCTTGGGCACGATGGGCTGCTGCCTGGTCCGCACAGGCTCTGAGCTGTCCCTCCCTTCCTCTGCCTCCAGCCGCTCCCGGATGGGGGTCTGGGCCACCTCCACCACCTGCCGCCTCTGCCTGCGCTCCTGCCGCGTCCTGAGGATGGCCTGGATGTCCTCGCTGTCATCTTTGGAGGCTGGGGGTGGTGGCTTGGGCACCTCTGCTTCCTCAACGCTCCGCAGTCTGAGCCGGAAGATGAGAGATGGGGTGGAAGATAGAATCAGAGGCTATCAGAGAGGGGAGGGTCCCTGGGGTGTCTGAGCCAATGGGGAGGCCGCCAGGGCCGCCAGGGAGGGTGAGGAGGCAGAGCCCCGCCCCGCCCCCACCACCGTCACTTAAATAAGGATCACTTCTGTCCGCTTCACATACTGGGCAGAGCACACCACGCTTCCCAAACAGTTTATAAACCCCTGTAAGGTCCCCACACCCGTGTTCAGATATAGTCAGCCACACAGAGAAGAACGACTGTCCGTGAGCCAGGCCCTGTACCAGCGTGGACAGGAATAAATGCAGATCCCGCCCTCAGAGCCACGATCGAGCCCAGAGAGACTCAGAGATTTGTCAAAGGTCACACAGCTGCCTGGTGCTGGGCAGGACGAGAGGCGGAGCCCCGCAGTGCACCCGCACTGCTGGCTGCCATGTGCTGCAGCCACAGGCACCCTGCGCCCCCTTCTGCGGGGACCCACGGGCGCGAGGACCACATGGGAAGGCGGGCTCAACCGTAGCCATGGCCTCCAGCAAGAGGCTCTTAGCGTCCTCACAGCTGCTCTCCACGTGACGTGGGACAAGTCAATTCGCTGTCTGGGCCTTCGTCTCCAGGTCTGCAAACTGGGCCCGTTAGGAGGTGAAACGAGACTCATCCATGAGACGGCCCAGCACAGGCCTGTCACCCAGGGGACATTCCGGAAAGCCTGGACCCTTCTCTTCCTTCCCTCAGACCCCACAATTGAGGCGGCAAGACTAGTCCCCCAGAAGTGAACAGTGGAGGGCCAGGGTTGGAGGGAGACAGCCTAGTTTCATGAGAAGAGTGGAGCCTCTGAGCCCAACAGAGGGCAGTGCCCCTCCGCGTGTGATCTCAGCTCGTCACCTGCATACGCTGGGACCCGTGGCTCCACTGTAAGTGGATCCTTCGTACCGCTCTCAGGGACACCGTAAGGACTAAATGAGTTACGTCCACCTGATGTCCAGCCAAGTGCTGACTGGTGGGTGGAATTGACAGCACAGCCGCCATTCTTCTGAAGGAGGTGGGCCCAGGCAGGGTCAGGAGGGGCTGGGGACGGTGGGGACCCTGACACTCCTGCTCATGCCCTTGGCCTCATCCCCCTGGGCAGGCCAGATGCTGCACTTTGTCCGTCACCTGAGGGGGGGACAGGACCTGAGGCCTCCCCCCACCGTGGCCACGCACCTCTCTGCAGCCGACCGGCCTCCGTTCTGGGCGAGCCTGGGAGCCTCGTCGTCTGTGCTGGAGCTGAGGTTTCGCTGCCTCCTCCGCCGCTCTCGCTCCTGCTCCTGCTCGTCTTCCAGGGTCCACTGCCTGGCCAGGCTGGGGGACAGAGAAGCCGTGAGTCCCTGGCCAGCCACCTGTGGGACTGGGGGACACCAGCGGCCTCCAGGTGGCGCCCTCTGGGGGTGGCTGTGGGCACTGTCTGTGAAGAACACCGAGTGCTGAAGACAATACTAAAGATGATGCTGCGTGTTGATTGAATGTTGGAATAACATTTTGGATACACTGGAGTAAGTCAGATACAGTATTAAGTTTGCCTGTTTCTTTTTACTTTTTTAGTGTGTCTACCAGAAAATGTTAAGTCTGGTTCACATTATATGTGTATTTAGCGGCTATTAAATTTCGGCTAAAGCTGCAGGATTTGGGTTCGACGGGAGTTCTTTGGCTGTGGCACTGCTGGCATTGTGCCTGGGGAACTCCACGGGCCCGCTGGGCGCCAGTGACACCACTTCCCAGGTGTGACATTGTCGGATGTGCCCTGGGGGGCAAAACCACCCCCAATGAGACCACTGGATTGGCCTTGACTCTGGACTCCACAGTGGGAACATGGGGCCTCCCTCTGTGGGGTGACTGGGGAGGTGGGCGGGCCCACGGTCCTGCCTGCAGGAGGCAGATGAACTTGACAAGCTCCCTTTCTTCTTGTGGGGACGCCCCCAGGCAGCCAAGCCTCCATTTAAGGAGCAGACACCTTTCTGAAAAAAATCACGCAAACCCACAATTGTATACCCTGAGTCACACAGCAAACCTATCTCGCAAGCCTCCTCCAGCAAAGCCTCCTCCAGTGGCTTGAGGAAGGCGGGTCAGACGGTGGCTGGGCCTTCTGCCCTGGGAGGCTCCCTTCCTGTCCTCCTCCTCCTCACATTCCTTCCTCAAATGAGGAGGCAGCCACACGATGGCGCCGACCTTTTCCTCCAGGTCCAGCATCACACTCGTTGACCCAACATTCCCTGAACAAGTATTTTTCGAGCACTGACGACATACCAGGCCTGGCTGTGGGGACTGGTGCAGCCAAGAAGGAGGTCAACAGGGGCCTCCTTTCCCGGAGGGCATTCGGGTGGGGGTGTGGGACACTGAGCCAGGAAGTGACACAGGACAATGGAATAAGGTAGGAGGTGACATGACGGAGGGGCTGGGAGGGGAGGCCTCTCTGAGCCCTGAGGAGTCCAGTGGCCCAGAAGGAGGGCACCGCAAGTAGTAAGGCCTGGGCATGACGAGCTGGGCGTTCAGGGGAAGGGTCAGCAGAGCCAGGCCATGGCCACAGGGCTTGGATGGGGCAAGGCCAAGCAGAGGTCCTTGTGGACGAAGTGTCTGGAGTTTTACCCAGGGGAGTGACACAATAGGACATTATTATTGTGGAAAAAGAACTGAAGGGGGCAGGGAGACGAGCAAACAGGCCCGTCAGGGGGCTCCTGCGATCACCAGGCAAGAGCAAGAACCGGGGTGCTGACAGAGACAGGAACAGTGACAGGTTTAGGACAGGTTTTGAGGACAGAGCCAAGACGGTGGGTTGGATGGGGGTGAGAGGGTGGGGGGGGAGAGAAGAGTCAAGAGAAACGCGTATGTTTTGGCCTGAGCAGGTCCTGGTGCTGCTGGAAATGGGATGCGCTGCTAAGATACCGGGTGGCAGTGGGAGGGGGAAACGAAGAGTGAGGAGGAAAGACCAGGGAGAACGAGGGAACCAGCTGAGAGCGCTGACCCGCGGTGAGAAGCGAGGGCCCGTCCACACCACTGGGGGCATGAGAAGACCAGGACACAGCACAGGCTCCTGGTCCCCTAGAAAGAGTCCCTGGCAGCTGGGGCCAGCACCGCACCGCACTAGTCACGGAAGAATGGGCCCATCAGCAACTGTTAGGAGGAGTTGTACTGAGGAGAAAAGCGAATAAGAGGGCACAGGCGCTAGAGGACAGGGCTCAAGGAATGCTTTTTCATGGAGGCATAATTTACACGCAATAAACACCCAGGTCTTAAGCTGTGCTTCCTTTTTAAAGACGCAAATGAAGGAGAGTGGAGGGGGTGTGAGAGGTTGGAAAAGGAAGTAAGAAAGTGAGAAGAAGTTGTCCTGCAGGGAGAGGAAACTGCCTTTGGAAGGAACCTTCCGGAACCTCCCATTCTGCCATCAGGACAGCTCTGGAGGACATGTCAGTCCTCCTGCTCCCGTCAGTCGAGGTGGAGAAGGGCTCCAGTCTAAGCCCTGACCACAGAGTGTGAGCGAGACTGCCTTCGCAGGACCCCGCCAGCTCTGCAATTACACATGGATCATTCATTCATTCACGCGTTCATTCATTCATTCATTCACCACGCACGACGGTCTATTACGAGCCAGGCCCTGATGCCCAACTCTCCTCGGCTTCCATTTTTCATACTTGGAAATGCCAAATCCAGCTGAGGCCATGTTTCCAGTTCTCCCCCTCTCTAGACGCACCCCTGCCCCTAGTGCTGACAGTTGGGGGTCAGCTCTTGGCCTCCAAAGCTGAGGGATCCGTCTGCTGGGGAAAGTGACCCACAAAGCCAGAAGCTCCTCTCCCCTGACCACACCCAGGCGGGGCCGGAGCCGCCAGGACTCCTGGGTCCTGAGCAGCCCTGTTCCCACACGCTCCTCTCAGCCCTGGGGAAGGCGGCACCTGGTAGGGCCATGTAGTATGTGAGTGAGCTGTCAGAGCCTGGTCCCCCCAGCCATGATTCACTCCCTCACTTCCCAGGCGTGGCCTAGCCCCGCAAGTTCTCCCAGATGTCCCTGAGTGTCCCCTACCTGTGCGCCAAGACCCTACAGCTCACCCAAGGGGCTGTGGTCACCCCACCTCCTGCTGCCTTCAACTCCTAATGAAAAGCGGGTTTTAGCAGCACCTCCCCACCCTGGCAGTCACTGGCCTCTAAAGATGAGGAAACAGAAATGGAGGCGAAGGAGGGGCAAATGTCAGAGGGACCTCAGGCTGCAGTTGCTGAAACCCCAATAATAAAAAAAAATGATAATTAGGGGCTCAGAACACTGCTTAGCCTTTGGTAGCACACAAATACTTGTTGAACATGGTGAGAGATAAATCAATAAGTAAAGAAATGAAGGAAGAAGTACGGCACTGACACAGAAGGGCGCCCATCCTGCCAGGCACTGCTGGAGTTTCCAAACCCGGGCAACCTCAAGCCTCACCACAGCTCTGTGAGGGAAGGCGGTGTCATTCCCATTTTGCAGATGAGGAAACTGAGGTGTGTAGGGGTTAACAACTTTCCCAAGATAGCATAGTGAATAAAAAGAAGGAACCAAGATTCTATCCTAGGACGGCCTCTCAAAGCCAAACGCCAAAAAAGGATGTGGTGGGAGGGAGACTCCACATTCTCAGAGCCCCACAGCTGAATAGAGGAAGGAACAGGGCGCGTGGGAGGGCCTCTGACGGTGTGGGAGTCCCCACCCAGGACAGGCCAGAGCTCATGGTGCAGCCTGGGAGAGCAGGTTTGGGGAGACCCAGTGGCCAACACAATTGACCTTCGAGCTCCAGAGCCAGGTTAGGGGTGGAACCTGTAGGTCCTGGCGTCCGAGGAGCCCCAGCCACCCTCACCAGCTGATGCCACAGCCCTGGCCACTCCCTTCCTCTGGACAACCCTCTCTTCCACCTCCGCCTTCATTTGGGGACTCTTATCTCTGTCGCCATACAGGGCTGCGATCCTCACCTGCTCTGGTTAAAGGAGAGGAATATGTGACTCAGGGGTGTGTGGGACACTGGGGCCTAAGAAGCAGTTTGCCAATCTTGGAAGAGAGAACAGACAAGGCGCTCGGGCCTGGCCCTGGGCTGGGTGGCCCAGCTCTGGCTGTATGACCTTGGCCTAGTCTGCGGTCCCTGAGAGGGCCAGGCCTCAGGCTCCCCTTCCCCACAAGGAAGGGTCACCCTGGGTGGTCACTGAGCTCCCTCCTGGCCCTGATGGTCTAGGGAGAGGTGTCGGGGAGACTGGGGGCAGTGCAGGGAGGCAAGAGGGCTGCTCCAAACCCAGGCAGGGGAATGATTAACTGCTGCTCTGGGCCGGGTTCTCAGATCCACCTTCACCCCCCGCAGACAGGCCGGGCCCAGCCCCGCCCGTCACCAGGCCAGCTCAGGGAGGAAAGGACAAGGCTGCTACCAGGGCACCCAGCCAGCCAGCTCACCACTGCCCCCACGCCAGGGCTGGGGCGTCTGAAGCTCCACTTCACGCCAATGGTGGGCTGCAGGCTAGTCCTCAGCTCCCCACGGGGCCCTGGCAGGGCCACACGCCCTCCCAGTCCTCCCCAGCCTGATGGTTGACAGTGACTCACAGCCTTCTTCCTCCTGCCGCCGAGGCTTGTTCACCAGGGAGCCGAGCGGGTGCCCCGGGTGCCTCATGGGTAACAGTTGGCAACAGCGTGTCTGCCCACAGGGCGCTGTGAAGGCTGGGGCCCCGCAAGGAGGGCTGGCCAGGGGCTCCTGTGGCAGGATGGGTTCTCCCAGGCCACCCTAGACATCCATGGGAATTCGGCCCCACCCCTGCTGCCACACCAGACCGTGTCCAGCTGAGCAGTGGACAAGCTAAGACCAAACCCTGCCCCCATCTTAAAAGCTGCAGTGCCCGGCTGCCCACCTAGCACACGCACACGCCCTGTGCATATCCAGGCATGCTCTCAGACACAAAATCACCTGTATCCCACCCGACAGCTCCTGGGGAAGTAGTGTCTGCTCAGTGTTTCTAACCCAATGCACTCAGACCAAATAGGCTCCGATGCCCAAGACCCAAACTCAGCAACCTCAGAACCAGCTGCCCACACAGACATCTGCTCACTCCACAGGCCATAAACACACGTGCCCGCACCCAGCCAGGCACAGAAACACCCGCACAAGGCCCAGACACTCCCACATCGCCCCCAGGCACACTGACCCACATGCAGAGTCCAAGGCCATGACTCCAGCCCCACCCTCAGCACATACCTTCCCTGGGGTGTGTCCAACCTCTAGGGCAGCCTGGGTTCCTTTCCCAGAGCGCTGAGTTCCCTCCATTCCTGGAGTTTATCTGCCCCCGTTCCCCCCAGACCCACCACACAGCAGTAGGAGCTGGACCCCCAGCCCTGTGGGATGAGCTGCTCGGGGTGGGGGGCTGAGTGTGAGACCCTGGAGAAGCTCTGGACCCCTCCCTCCCTGGAAGGAGGGAGAGGAGAGCCCAGGGCCCCCTGAATGAGGACGGCCTGGGGAGGTGACACCTGCACAGACAGCCCGGCCTCCGGAAAGGCTGCAGTGCCCCAGTGCCCACCTGGGAGGGGCCAAGAGTCCAGCTTCTACCCGGGAGCTGGCTTTGAGCTGCAGGGGTCTCCGTTTCTTCAGGGGCAAGACGTGTGTGGGAGGGAGGGAGGGAGTGGGATACAAAGTGAAGGTGCTCATGGGAGCACTTCTGGGGGGGGCGCAGAGCAGGGCCAGGAGGAGTCCCAGTGAGGGGCGCTGCCTCGCGACAAGCCCCCTTCCCCAACCCTGACGGGATGCCCAGCGCGCAGGGATCAGAGACCCACTTCCTGGCCTGTTGAGAGCCTAGCTCACAAATAAATACTGAAGCACAGAGGAGGGTGGCAGCGTTGTTGAGGTCACGGTGCCCAGACACCACCCACAAGGCCATCCCCAGAACCCGGCCTCGTCAGCGGAAGGGGATCTAGTTCCCTGGGTCCTTGCTCTGTGGCCCCTCCGGGTGGGGTGGCTCTCACTGCTGGCGGTGCCCCCACTCCCTGCCAGGAGGGGCTGAGGGACACCTCCCCGGGACCCACCCTACAGAGAAAGCCGCGGGGAGGGAGACTTCTCTCTGGAAATGAGGTTTGGCCGCTTCTGACCACTCGCAATCCCCCAGAACGGGGATGGAGGGGTTGGGGGCCCTCCAGGCCAGGGACCAGCCCTCCCCGGGAACCCTGAGCATGAACTCACCCTTCAAGGGGAGAAACGGAAGCCTGGGGGCGGGGGGGCGGACCCCCGCCCGTCCCTGAGCGGCGCCCACTTTGGCCCCTGGGGAGCAGCCAGACCCGCCGGCCGTCGTGCCCGGCTCGGTGACAGGACGGCGGAGGGGCGCCGCGTCTCCCAGCCCCCGCTCACCTGGACAGCGCGGACCAGCTCTTCTTGCCGCCGGACATGCCGCCTCACCTGCGCGCCCCTCCCCCGCGCCGGCCCAGGTAGGTCACCTGGCGCTTATATTCCCCGCCCGCCCCGCGCCGCGCGCTGATTTGCCGCCGGGAGTGGCCCGGGGGGTGGCTCCCACGCCCCCGCCCCGGCCCCCGCCCCGGCCCCCGCCCCGGCCCGGCCCCCGCGCGCTGGACAGAGGCCGCCGGGACCGCCGCTCCAACGCCGGGGCGGCGCGGGGCTGGTCGGCGGGCGGCCCGGGGCGAGGGCGCCGCTTCCTGCTCGGAACCAGTCGGACCAGCTCGGCGCCCGCGCCGCCTCGCACAGGTGTCGCAGCCCAGGGTGCCGGGCGGGGCGGGACCCGCGGGTCGGGGTCGGGCTGGGCGCGCTGCGGAGCCGCCTCAGCCCCCCCCCCCCCCCGAAACCCGCAGCGGGGGCCCTGGGACCCCCCCAGCCCTGAGATGGGGGCGGCGCTGCTCCCGCGCGGCCGGGCACTCCCACGACGCCACCCGATTAAGCCGACGTGAGAGCCCGCGGCGCTGCAGACGCGGGGGTGCCTGTCCCCGCTCCCTGGTCCGGGACTTCGCGCCCGAGCGGGACGGGGTGTAAGACCGGGCGAGGCTCCGCTTTCCCGGAAGGAAGGGCAGGCATGGACGACCGGACCTGGAATTTGGGGGCAACGTAGGCAGCTCTGTCACCACCGGGCGCACTGGCCCCTCGTCGGCCGTCTGGGCTGGTGGGTCACGTGCTCCTGTCCAGGAAGCAGCCTCAGGTGCGCTGCCACGGGGGGTGTTCCCTCCCCAGGGATCAGAGCTGCTAGGTCAGCAGCAGCAACGCTTCTTGCTCTGAGAGGCACCTGGGCGAAGGAGCTTGGACCGTGAGCGTCTGCGGGGCCCTGCTCCCAGCCTGGCTCCCTTGGCACTGATCCAGGGTGGGTGGTGTCACAGTTGCCCTCCAGCTCTGAGGTCTCAGGGAAGGGCAAGCCAGCCACGGAGCACAAGCCTGAAACACGCACAGCCAGCCTGATATGGCATGTCCCCCTAAGCGCACCCTCCCCAGGGAGCCTTCCTTCTTGGCATAGGTGAGGAGGGAGGTTCCAGGGACTGGGAGCCTGGAGACCTGGCTTTGAGCTCGACTCTGCCACTTATGGACCACATGACTTGGGGCAAATCGCGTAGGAAGAAACACACTGCCAGTCATTGGAAGCCTGGCCCTTGCAGGGGCCCTTCCTGAAGCCAGGGAACAATTGGGTGTCTGGAAGTCCAAAACCCGACACGCTCTCTACGGATATAAAAACGCAGACGACTGTAGAAGTGAGGAAACAAATTATGCACGGCATGTGTGAATATTTACTGTGAATATTTACCAGGCACTTCCTACCTGCCAGGCCCTGGGCCTGGTGCTGGCCAGCCTCATAGGCTCCTAGGGCTGTAGGAACAAAGTGCCACCAACTAGCAGCACCGTTTACAGCAGCAAAAATCGGGAGATCACCCAAATGGCTCTCCACAGGAAAGTGGGTGAATAAACGATGGTCAATTGCATCACTTCACAGTAGAGACAAAGAGCTCCAGGGAAATGTATGCACAGGCAGGAATATTCCAAGCTCAAGCTCGAACGGGGGAAAAGTAGAAAGCACGCGTGTGTGTCCAGTTGACCACAAAGGCGTGAAGCAAACCAGGTGTTGTTTAGGGATTCTTACAGGTGTGGTGACGTTACACCCAGCCCAGGGAATGACGCCCAACAGGGAGTGGCATGTTCTCCTAGGTGGAGAGGAAGGGTCACGACGGCAGAGGGGCCCACAGTGGCTTCCAATGTGCAACTGCCTAGTTCTTAAAATGTGCAGCTGTTCATTGTGTAATTCTGTCTACCCTACAAGTATTAAACACTGAGCATGTGCGGTTACTTCCTCTGGGGGGAGTCCGAGGAAAAGGCATTTCACATGGGAAGTCCCTGGGCAAAGCCAGGGGTTTCCAAGACTTCCCAGCCAGGGGTGGGAAGGGGTCACCTCTGTCCTCCCAGAAGAGATGTCAGGCTCTGGAATCCCCCACCCCCTGTCCCTGCATTCACAGGGCACCTTCTCCTTCCCCCAAGAGGCCACAACGGAGATCCCATCTCCGGGGACTCGCGGGTCCCAGCTGTGTCAGAAGTCACACCTGACATGTCAGTTCCATTCCCATGCAAGGTGGCAAGACCTACATCCAAAGGATCCAGGACAGTGGTTCCCTGGCTCTTGGTTTTTACAAACTAACTAAATATATATATTTAAATGGGAATACCGTAACGGTGTCGTCACCATTTTATTTTGTGAAGTAATAACATTAAAAAGCAGTTACTGCCTGCCACCCTCCCAGCCCCTAAGTAAAGGCTCTTGTAACACTAGAATAGTAAAATGAAGGCATGCCCACTTTCAGGACACAGGAGCCCTTTTCCACATTTTGCTTCATGGAAATCTGACCGTGGTGGCCCTGGTTCCCTCCTCGGGCAGTGAAGCAGTTGAAACTTGGTCACAAAGAGCTGACCAGGAGAATTGCATCTGGGAAATGCTAAGTGACACATAGGCATGGTCACACTCACGAGGAGGTAAGCCACCCACCTGTGTGCCACGTGCACGTTCCCACACACTGCTCTTCCCTTCAGACGCCACTCACGAGCGGTCACACCCCCCCGCCCCCCGCAGGGCTCCTAACTCACCACACCTGCCCCGGCTCTCAGGTGAGGCCATACTTCTCTCCTGAACCTGGAGCAAAGGGCCAGGTCACCCAGCCTGTGCCAACAGTGAGAGGGCCAGGTGGGCGCTGAATCCCAGGCCAGAGGTGGCCCACCTGCTCAGGTGCCCAGGCCTCTGCTTCTGGCTGGGGGACCGAAGTTCTCTCCACATCCAGTGTTCTCGGTGGCTCGGCAGTCCAGGGACCTGGGGTCTAGACCCGGTTAGGTCTGTGACCTTGAGCAAGTCACTGTCCCTCTCTGGGCCTCCAGGCCTTGACCGCAGTGCCCTGTGCCAGGGGTTATGGAGCTCTCGCTGCTCAGACTGGCCTCAGGGGACCCACAGGCCAGCTCAGGAGTGTGTCCTGGAGTAAGAGAATGCCCTCGCCCTTCTGTCCAGTGAAGGGGCCCCAGGTGGTGAGCTCTGGGGCTTTTCGAGGAGAGCCCTGCTGGGGTCTGGAGAGGGGGCTGCTGTCTGCACTGGTCCCAGTGAGCTGTCCTGGGCTTTGGCAGCCTGGTCACCCATCTGGAACGAAGCTGCCCCCTGGCTGCCCAGCCTGGAGCCTGTGGGGAATCTGACTCACTTCGCAGGGGGCCATTGGGGCTAATGTTTAACTGGCTCCCTCCTCATCAGGGCACTTTAGCCCCTGCAGCCCTGAACACTGGGTGCTGCGAGGCGGGCTCCAGACACAGCAGCTCAGCCTCCTACCTGTGGAGGGAGGGACCTCATGGGGGAGGGGGAGAGCCAGGCTGGGACAGACGGGTGGTGGCATGTGGCATTCTGCCCTGGCCTTTCTACCAAGGAGCACCAGGCCCACCAGCTGTGTGTGTCAGTTTGCCAGACACCCCCCAAGTAGCCCATCCATCCACCCCAGCCCCAATGGGCAGTGATGACATGTGGATGTCATTGGCATCTTATTTGAATACGTCCCTTTTAGTTGGGCTTTTGGAACTCCCCAGGGGCAGATGTGCCGGCCCTTGTACCCCCAAGCCGAGTCCCTTTGGAAAGCGGCTGGTTGGGTTGCACTGAGGCAAGTCTGACCCCAGAAAAGGGCAACCGCAAAGCAGTCAGGCCCAGGCTCCCACTTCCAGTCTGCCGCCATCAAACTCTAACAGGCTGATAGCTTCAACTCTCCAAGCCTGCACTTCCTCGTCTGTAAATCGGAGATGACAGTATCTACCTCTTAGGTTTCTGTGGGAAGACAGTGATGTAATTCTGATAAAGCATTTCATGTTATAATAATAATAACAATTATTATTATTAAAATAATGACTAACAGTATGGACTCTAACAGACTGCCTGGGTTAAGTAAGTCCTGGCCCCTCCATTGACTGGCTGTGTGACCACGGGAGGGTATTAACCTCTCGGTGCCTCGGTTTTCCCATCTATAAAATGGGAATTGTGATAATGCCTTTCTCAGAGGGAGGTTGCGAAAGTTAAATGGATTAAGTATGTAGAGTGGTGCCTGGCGTGTCATGAATGTGCTCCCAGCTCTGGTGTCCTGCATCCTGTGGGGTCCAGCGCCCTCCATGGTGAGAGGGACTGGAGTGGAATCATGACTCTCTAGACTCCGTGCCCCCCCGCCAGGCCCTGTCCATGGCTACAGCTTAATACCCAGCCCCTCGCCCAGCGTGCTGTCCACCCACAGGCGCCCTGTGCCAGAGCCCTCCTCCCCTCAGGGAGTGTTCCCGCCTCTGTCCTTGCGCCATCCGTCCTCACAGGAGGTGGGCTCGTCTAGCCTTGCCTGGAAGCCAGAGGGACCAGTGGACCTCCAGGAGCCCCTGGGATGGCCTGAGGGCCCCCACCTCGGGCGTGTGCTGCTGGCCCCAGAGTCCTCGCCCGCAGGCTGTCTGCACCCAGGTGTTTGCTTTGAGTCAGGTCCGGGGCTGGTCCCCCACCTTTGTAGGGCAGGGTGGGGACCCCCACTTAATAGTTGAATGGCAGAACTGAGATTTGGCTTTGGAACTTCTCAAAGTGCTGAGAAGAGGCAAAGCCAGGAAACCAGGCTTTGGACCTGGGAGGCAGGGAAGGTGGGTTTCTGTGGCTGCCTAGGTACAAAGCCCGTCCTCATCCTCTGTCACATCACAGAGGACCCAGCCAGGTCCTTCAGGTGTGGCTGTGTGTGTGTGTAGGGTGGAAACAGACACGGGGCGTGTCTGTGCTAAGGGTTTCTGGGTATAGTAGATGTGCTCTTTGCACACATCTGTCTGCCTCTCTGCCCACTGAGCTGTTTGTGGCAGGAGCCCTGGGCAGAGTGCTGCCCCTTCCCCTACGCAACCTACATTGTGGGTCCCTTGCTAGCTGGCAGCCTAGCAGCCCTGGTGCCAGACCCTGCCCCCGAGAGCAGCGGGCTCTGCACTTTGCACCCAGCCTCTGCATTTATAGCAGACAATACACTGGGAGCAGAGGGCAGGCCGGGGACGTGCAGGCAGTGGCAGGAGGCTCCCTTCTCCTGGACCAGTGTTCAGGCAGACAGAAAGCCAAGGGCCCCGTTCAGGAACCAGCCACGTCCTTTGCGGGCTCAGCTCCGGAGTCGCCACGACACCGCCCTGAAAAGCCAGGCTCCGCTCTGGCCCGGAGCCGTGGTCTCTGCTCCTCTGGAGCCACTGTCCTTGGTGTGGGGTTCAGGGGAGGCTGCCCCAAGCCCCCATCCACCCCAGCAGGCTGCTGCCACTCACTGGGCTTTGGGTCCAGATGTCAGCGGGATGGAGAAGGGCCCTGACCCTGGGATGGAGGACAGACCACTGCTGCCCTTTCACGGGGATGTGACCCGTCCACGAGTGTGAAGGGACAAAACTGGGCTGAGGGTGGAGCCTGGTAGAGCCTGCAGGTGCGGGAGGGAGGCGGGAGCCCAGGGGCGAGATGGAAAGTCGCCACCTGGTGTTCAAGTGCAGAACTGCAGGCGCTCCTCCTCTGGGGAGCAGCCCCCTGCCGGGTGCAGGCAGGACACGGTGGGGTCTGACAGCACCCTGACCTCTCAGCCCGCAACAGTCAGGAATGTCCAGCGGCACCAGAGACAGGACCCAGGTTTGCAGAGGAAGGGGAGAGTGAAATCAGGCTGGCAAGGGGCTCGGAATGGAGAGGCCCCTCTCGGTGGCTGGGGCTGTTTCCGAGTCAGGGCTCGGGTGAGCTGTGCATGCTGGACGGTGAAGGCATGCTTTGTGAGGTCACTGGGCAGAGGGGCCCCAGGGGAACCTTAGGCGCTGCCACTTCCTTAGCCCTCATTCTGACGGAGCTCCTGACAGGAGCCACCCAGCCCTCTCCTCGCAGACCCCCGTCTTCCCTTTGTCCCAAGCGCTCACGGCCAGAGCTGCAAAAGTGACCAGACGTTGGGGTTTTAATGGACGGGCCACGATGCCTGTGACACTCTATATGTCATAGTCACCAAGGAAGGGTGTGGCAGGGGGCTGGGGGAGGTGCCACAGCCGTGGCACAGCACCGGTATGCGTGGGGGGCGCCCGCCATGCTGGGGGAGGTCTTCAGAACCGCGGTTCTCTCTTGTGTCTGTTGATTCCGGAGGAGGGCACTCAGGCTGGAGGGAGACCTGGGGCAGGATGGGTTGGGGGGTGCAGAGAGACTCAAAGGAAGGAGCATGCAGGGGGCCCAGGGCCAGTGCAGCAAGTGGCCTGTGGGGACAAAGAGGTGGCAGCCATCAGCCCCCGTGGCCCCGACTTACCCCAAGCACAGGCAGCCCCAGGACTTCTAAGCCCAACGTGCCCTGGGCTGCACCATCTCCCACGGTGCTTCTTGGCCCAGGGCCCCAAGCTGCTCCTTCACAGTGCGCTCTGCCCAGCCCGGCCTTACAGCCCCCTTCCTTCCTGCTTAATTCGCGCCTCTGCTTCTGAGGCACCACCCCGCGTGACACCTGACACCCACCCATCACTTCTCTGGTGGGGGAACGCCTGCTCTGACAGGGCTGTGGCAGAGCCCTGTCCTCTTACATGTCCCCTTGCACACCCCCAGAGGGTCTCATGGGGCCTAATTTTGCTGCTCTGTCCAGTTTCCGCAGCGATTTCCTCAGAGGTCGGGAAGGCTACTCTGAATGGACCCCCTCGGGGCAGGGACTGGGGTGCTGCGTGCTTTGCAAAACTGGCTGAGGAAGTTGAAATAGCCTAGACTTTCAGAAGGTCAGGGCTGGAGTGTCCTCAGGGCTCATCTAACCCAGTGGACCTCAAACTCTTGCATCAGAACCCGGAGGGCTGGCCCTGGGACACCTGAGCTTCCACTCAGTGGGCCTGGCGTGGGGCTGGTCATTGGCAGCTCCGGTGGTACGCGTGCCGCTGGCCCCGGGACCCACTTGGAGAAGCCCTGACCTGATATAACCCCCAATTACAGATGAGGGGAGCCTCTGTAAACGAGGGGCCCAAGGTCCCATGGCGCTGAACCCGTGAGAGCTGACCCCTGTACCACACGGCAGCCGCCAGCCCTGAGCTGGGGTCCCTCTCCTCCTGTAGACTCGGTGGGCCCGAGGGGCCGGGGGCTGGTTTCCAGGTACCTTTACTGGGAGGTGGGAGATTTGGCAGCATCAAACATCTTCTTCCGGCCTTCCATCCCAGACATGGCTTCCACGTTCTTCCTCCAGTCGCCGACCTCCACGGGCCGCTCCTACGGGCAGGCCGCACACGTGTCACATACGTACCGGGCCCTCGCTACGCTGAGGCTTCCAGGCAGAGGCCGCTGCGTGGGTCTGGAGCTCAGGGGGACCGCGGGGCTTCCGGGGCCTGTCCCCACCCCGAGGAACCGCAGCCCAGCTTCGCCTCCAGGCCCCCACGCCACCCTCCTGGTCTGACACTCAGCAGCTCAAGGCCACCTCTTCCAAGAAGCCTTCCTCCTGCTCATTTGGCTCATTTCCTGTTTCCTCAGCACCCTGCCTGGTCTGCCTCTTCTCCACACAAAGCGTCTTGGGCCAGAGACCATATCTTTCCTCCATTCCTCACCCACCTGGCCTCTTACATTCTGGGCACGGACGCCGCGAGCTCAACCCCCCTGGAGTGGTTTGTGGCTGAGTAAGAGCCTGAACTCAGGTCCCTAACGTCTGCTCCTGTGTGCTGGGACTGCGGTGACCTGCTGAGTTTCCCTCGGTGACAGAGGGCAGTGCCTCCCAGCCCCCTAAACCCCCACACCCTCTTCACGGGGTGCTTTGTTCTCGGTGTGGCTTTCTTTGTGTCCCAGTCTCCTCCTCAGACTGGGAGCAGCCTGAGGGAATGATGCGCACGATCAGACTCCATCACTGGTCTCCCGGGGCTTCTAGAATGTTCTGGCAGGAGCTCCAGGGCCTGCTCACAGCTCAGGGGTGACGGGGGCGGCTGGCGGGTGAGAGGTGCTGGGGACCGGCCCTCACCTTCTCCGTGTCCTCCTTCTTCACAGACTTGAGGTTGGCTCTCAGGTCCATGGACACCTTGTGCTTGGAGCCCAGCAGTGCGCGCAGCATGGCGTCGGCGGAGACACGCACACGGCGCAGCGCTGGGCGCTTGAACTTCCCACGGAGGTCCAGGACCTTCAGTTTCAGGTCCTTAATCTGCAGGAGACGGTCGGGCGGGGCTCACTGGGGGGCCGAGCAGGGCTGAGCCCCCTGCTCCAGCCTGCAGGCCAGGCGACCAGACAGCAGACCCACCCACGACTTTGCAAGTAGCCACCGCGTGACTGTTGATAAGCAAACGGACAGTAAATGGACAGATGAAGCCAGCCGGCCTCCCTGTGGCGTGGCCATGAATGGCGGGGGCCACGCCGCCCCACGGAAACCCTGCTTCCTCTGTTCCCCAGCCTCCTGACTCGTCCCTCCCCACAGAACCCCCAGGGCAGCCTGTTGTGGCACAGCCTGTCCTATGAGACAGATACAGGCCAGGTCCTGACCCGCGGGGGACTTCCAGGAGGTGAGCCCACAGACCATCAGTCTCAGGGGAGAAATGGGGAGGAGGGGAGTGGCTCTGGTCCCTCCCTACGCCTCCCCCCAGGACAAGTGCCCAGAAGCAGCCTTTCCGTGGAGCAGGGTCTGGATGGAACCGAGGGAGCCCTGCATCCTGGAGTGGGGGTCTCCCCAGACCTGGGCCTCTCTGAACCTCGTGTCCTCCTCTGGGAGGTGCCGACGATGGCGTCTACTTCACAGGCATGTAGGGAAGACGAAAGGCATGCGGAAGTTGTTTGCAAAGGTTAGGTGTCCTTTGCAGGCAAGTGAGTCTCGTGCAGCGAGAAGCCCGTGGGCCAGCAGGGAGGAAGTGTGCGCCCTTCATCTGCGTGCCGATCCTCTCTGTGCCGTCTGCAGCCCCAGGGGGCCGGAGTGTCCTGCCACGTGGCACCTCCCAGGCCCTGCAGGAGGGGCCCTGGTCCAAGCTGCGGCACCAGCGCCCCCGAGCCCCCTCCTTGGCTCACCTCCCTGCTGTTGTGCAGACATTTGGCCTCAATGTCATATCTCTCCTCGTCCACCATCTCCGCCTTGGCGTGCAGGTCCCGGCACAGGGCCTGGGGGACAGGAGTGGAGAGGAGGGGCCCTGGGCGTCCAGCCCCCTGTCTGCCCCCAGGCCAGGTCCCTGGGCCCTCTCCGCCCGGCGGGACCTGTAGTCTAGACAGAAGCTGAGGAGCCCTCCCTACACCCCAGGGCCCTGGCGGCTCTGGGCGGCGAAGCCCTGTGTCTTCTTTTGTCTTGTTTTCTTTAAAAAGTTGTCTTGTGGTAAAAATAAGTTAATTATAGAAATTTTGAAAACTGTGTCTTAAACAAAAATAATAAAATAAAAATGACCGGTGATGCTGCCAGGGGAGATAACCATCGGTGACACTTTAATGTGTTTCCTTCCACTCTCCCGTCTGCCGTCCCTGGCATTTCAACAGTTATTAGTGTTTTAAAAACATTCCAGACCCGTGTGTGGGGAAGGACGGCACGTCTTTGGAGACCCGAGTCCTGCCCTTGTCTGCTGCCTCCCGTCCACGCATCAGGAGGGCTCAGCCCCACCAAGTTCACTTCGCTTCCTGTGTCTGTAAATGGGACCTAACGTCACAGGGATTGTGAGGGTTAAACGAAGGGCTGCTAGTGACTTCCAGAGCTGGGAGCCCCTGAGTTCTGCTCCTGCCACCTGGTCCCTGGCATCTCTCCCAGCCCCAGCCTGAAGGGCTCACCTGCAGGGCGCTGAGGGACAGGCCGCGCGTCTGCAGCGTGGGAATGCGCTCGGCCAGGTAGCGGGCCTTCTCAGCCTCGCGCTCCTCCTGCTCCTGCTCCCAGCACTCCTTGGCTTTGGCCAGCATCAGGCTCTGCAGGACGGGGCAGGTCAGCCTCCGGCCTGAGGGGAGGCGGACGCCAGCTGCGCCGGCCCGGCCTCGGCTGGCTCTCAGGGCCCAGACCCGGGAGCCCTGGGAGCGTGTGAACAGGAGGTCGCTGAGTGTGCAAGTGTGTGTGCCGGCTACAGGCAGGCCGCTCGTGGGCCCTGGAATGTGTTCTCCCTCCCAGGCTCCTCTTTCCCACTTCTGTCTGTCTGGGCTCACAAAGCTCCAAAGAGAGAAACTCTTAGCAAAGGCAAGTCCCTCTGCCCCAGCCGTGTCTTCCCACCCTCCAGCCCTGGACCCCTGGCTCCCCCGCCTCCTTCCTCTCCCCTCCCAGATCCTCACAGCTGCTCTGTCTGCACTGCTTCCCCTCTGGTCCCCCCACCCCCACGCAGCGTCCCCCAGAGCCAGCACCCAGCCTCACCTTCAGCAGGAGTTTGCGGGAGGCAGTGATCTTGGATTTTCTCTGAGGGCGAGAAGGGGCGAGACAGGGTGAGGCAGAGGCTGCAGGAGACCTGGCCCGGCCACGATGCGTGTCGCCAGAGTCACCACCATCATCCAGAACCCTCGCCTAGGGCCCCTCAGAAGCTCATCCTTGTCACTTGGGCAGAATTCTCCCACTTGGAGAATGCTGCAGTCACTGCCATCAGTTAGGGGCTGTGGCTGGAAACCTGCCAGGCTCCGTGTGGGTCACGTGACCTCTATGGGCAGCACCCTCCCGTCTGCAGACAAGAGGCCTTAGGCCCCCACCCCGGCTTCGTTCACAGAGTCATTGCAGCAAAACGAGATCAGGGGTGTGCAAACCCCCTGAAAAGCATGAGACGTGCGTGTTTGGGCGCCCTGGGTGTTAACCTCCTGAACATGGGCAGGCGGGACGAGCTCCCAGAGTGGGTGAGGGAAGTCGCTCAGTCCTCGGGGAGGGTGCAGAGTCACAGCCAGCTCTGCTGCCATCCCAGCCCCAGCACCCCCTCCCTCCCAGTGACCTTGAGCACCGGGCAGCCCTCCATCCCTGACCCAAGCTCTCTCTGGTTTCCTCCAATGCCCACCCCACCTTCACCAGTCTGAAGACTTAACCAGGACAGAGCTCCCCCAAAGCTCACCTCGCTTCAGTCATCCGTCACAGGAAGCATTGGGGGGAGAACAGAAGACAGGGTATGAAAATGCATATAACACACGCAGCCACAGAACCATGTGGACAAGCTGGGGAGGCCGGGTGTCGGGTGGGGGCCAATCCAGGGTCCCAGCAGAACAGAGTGAAAGCCCGGCCCTTTGGGCTGCAGGAGATGCTCCCCGTTGTAAGTGGGGGGCAGGGGTCAGAGAAGCCTCTCCAGGGGTTCTGCAGCGAGCAGCTTCAATCCCTGGGCTTGTGGGTGAGTCCCCAAGACCTCGTTCCTCCAGGGGGCCAGCCTTGCATCGCGGTCTGGCACACGCGATTCCTCTGACCAGTGCAGATGGACAAAGTCTGCAACAGGCCAGGGTGGTCTTCCCCGGGTGACCTGGGAGTGTGAGTTCCGCTCAGACGCTGGGAGGACGCGTGGGGACGCTGGGGACCCAGGCACTGAGAGCTGTTTCTATTCTAGGGTCTGGCCTTTCGGGGAAAGGCTTTGGAGGTTGGACAGATGGAGCCTCCACTCTGGGGCTGAACGTGCTGTGAGGGGACTTGCGTGGGGTGGTGCTACTTACACTTCCGGCATGGCGGTGGGCGCAGCACCTGGGGGCACAGGAGAGTCACTCATGAGGACAGTTACAGCCCCACCCCACCCTGTGGGGGGAGAGAGTCAAGCAACGGGAAGAAGAAACTAGACAGCGTGGGTCCCCTGGGTCAAGATGGGATAAACTTGTGCTTCTCTCCAGGGGGTGCCATTCACGCTCCATGCAGTGTAACTGTGCCCAGGGCTGGTCTCCTGGGAGCCATGTGGCTGGGAGTCTGGGGTGAGGTCGTGAGGAGGCCCCACGTGGAGCGGGTGAGCAGGGAGGCAAGGCCGCGTGTGTTCTACCCTCATCCTCATCCTGCCCCCTCCAGGCCCATTTCCTCTGCAAAATTAGGGCTTAGAGAAGTTTGCCAGGTAACGTTTAGCTCTTGAAAGCTTTGCTCAGACTGAATGTCACCTGGAAGCAGAACACAATCCTCCAGAGCAGACGGCACTGGTTACAGGGTTAGCACAGGGGCCCTCGTCCTCTGGGAGGACCCTTTAGCCCTGGCTGTTGGGGGCCCCAGCCCAGGAGGGGGTCTTTGAGGCTGCAGAGGGGCCAGACTTGACTGGCCATCCTGCCTGGACCAGGACACAGTGGAGGGGGCGTGGGGTGGTGTGCACGGCAGGACAGGAGCCCGGCGCTGGGTTGTGAGGGCGGGCGGTGGGGACCAGTGTGCGTGGGGTCGGGGCACCAGGTCAGCTGTCTGGATGTGGTCCGAGAACCTGATTGGGAGCAGGCAGTGGTTCCAGCAACTTCACTCCAGAGCCACCTCCTGACCAGGTGACCTCCGGCCTCTGCCTTAACACTCACGTCTCCCTTTGTGCCCAAGAAGCACGTCCCCCGCCGGGAGCAGGGCTGGCTCCCCTCCTGAATCTCCCACCAGAGACCCTCTGGCCCCACCTCTGCCTCTGCCGCCAGGGAGAGTGCAGCCTGGAGAGGAGGGGGGTGGCCTGGAGTCTCAGCTGTCACCCTGGGCACAGAGGGAGAGGTGGGCGCCCCTCCATCTATACATTCTCAGCGTGCTTGCTGAAATTAGATTTATCACCAGCTGTTTATTCTGAGGGCTCTGCTCCTCCAGAGATACTGAGAAAATCAAAAAAGAAACACTAGCTGGGGAAGAACCACCGGGGACGTCCATCCATCATCACCGCCCTCCCAAGGGTCCCGGGTCTCAGCCCTGTGGGTCTCCTGTCTCTTTCCCCAGGACGTGCCTCCCCTTTGGTGGGCATGTAGCCGTGCTCAGGCCTGCCTCAGAGAACCCCGTCACCAGTGTGGGGCCCCCCTGCCCAGGCCAGTCCAGGCCTCCTGCCAAGCTCCAGGGCCTGCCCCACTGACAAATGCCAGGCCAGGGGTCCCCAGCCTGTGCTGTGATACCCACCAGACAGGACCCCTTGACAGGTCCTGGGGAAGACAGCAGGGACCTGATAAGACGTCAGGGTGTAGATAGCAGCACATGGGCTGCAGGAGGCCGGCATTCCAGCTCCCCCACAAGGAGATAACCACGGCCCCACAGCCGGGAGAGGAGGCCGGGGTTTGACTCAGAGCTGGGCTCGTCCTTCTCTGCGGCCCCGTGGGGCGGGCGGTGCATCCACTGAACCCACAGGACAGAGGCCGCGTGTATGAGTGTGATTGCGTGTGTGTGTGTGTTCTCTGCGCTCTGATCATCAGGGGCACACTGAGGCTTGTGTGCCTCCCGCCGCTCCCCACCCGGACCCTGGGTCCAGTTCCAGGGCACCCTGATCCTCCCTGGCTGACCACACAGCACACCGCCATCTGGAGCTCTGACCAGGAAAGCCTAATCTCAAACCTGCTGGCCCCCCAGCCACGGAGCTCAGCACAGAAGCTGCCCGCACTCGTGTGCAGACTCGCATGCCCCAACCCAGATGCTGTCGCCATCTGCCTGCTGCTTCTCAGAGCCAGGAGTGGCAGGAGGAGGGGGCCGTTGCCCTCACCTGCTGTTGTCCTGCTGTCCAGATGGGCGGCAAAGGGAGCCAAGCCCGTCCCTCAGAGACAAAGAAAAAGAGGCAAGAGATTTCTGCGGTCAGCGGGGCCTGGGGTTCCGTCTTCCAGGCCCCCGAGTCCTGCTTGCCAGAGGACCTTCTCTCTGTCCGCTGCAGGCATTGCTCCCTTTTGCTGCCCACCCGGCTCTTCCTAAACTTCCACACGCAGCCCCGCCCTGCCCTTTGGTCCCCCAAGCCGTGTCCTCCCCTAGGTGGTCTCTTCCTCCTGGGACCTGCTGGGCTGCCCCGTGTGAAGACAGAGCCCAGCAGGCTCTGCCCTGGGCCCTTGGAGCAACTTGGGCAAAGTTCTGGGCAGGAGAAGTGGCACCCAAAGGGACATAACACCGTGGGACTGTCCGGCCAAGAAATCCAGTTGTACAGGCAAGAAATGCCTTCTCCCACCTCCAAGCCTTCGTGCTCTCCTGAAACCCCAGCCTAGCTCCTCAGTCTGGGCTCGACCTGGATCTGAAGTTCTGAGCTGCAGACACCTACCTGGTTTGGTGTCCGTGAGCTGGGCGGGCGGTGTCCGGCAGTCGACTGCAGACTCTGGGGCCCGCGCTGAGGGAGGCTATGAAAACTACGGCCAATGGGAACTGCCAGTAAAAATAGAATAGAGCCGCTGCCCCTCCCACTGCACAGCTCCCAGTGCAGACACCGCAGCACACGCAATGGGCCCACGGGCTCGATGACGTGTGCAAGCAAATCCTGTGCACAGAGAGGCCAGCACCTGAGTCAAGTCAGGGAGACAAAGAGGGGAGAGGATGGCAGTCAGGGGGCCAGAGCAGTGACGGCACTGGGCCGAGGGGCGAGGGGAGGGGAGCGTCTCCATCACCCTCCATCTCTTACAAGGAGACGTGGACAGCAGGCTGTGAGCCCACGCCCCAATCTTTGGGGGGGACCCCTGTGTGGCTCTGGTGCCCGTGTGTCAGGGGGCTGTCTGCGCTTGGGGGTGACATGAGCGTGCTGCAACAGCTCATTGAAGTCTGACGGCCTGCAGGGGCTCTGCCCCCCTCTCCAGCTGGGGTTCCCGGCATCAAGGCTTCCCAGGTTCCGAATGGCACCCCTTGTCCCAGGCCTGGATGTCAGTGAGGTTAACTGCCCTCTCCCCGCCCTCCCTTTGTCTCCAGCCGCATGCTAGAGAACCCAGGGGGCTGGTGCCGTCGGGGCTGCACCTGTTTACGGGGTATTTTTAGGATGGTGGGTGAACACATAATACCCACCTATAGTCAGAGCAGGACAAGGCCGGCTATGCTAATCCCGTGCTATTATCGTCAGCCACCTCGTGGGCCAGGACAAGCAGGGTGCTGACCCACTGGAGGCCAGCAAGAGGCTTGGCAAGCCGCGCCATGCCACTGTGTGGCCTGTGTGGTGGGGGAGAGAGCTGGCGACAGCCCCACAGTGCCCAGGGAGGGGCCAAGGCCCTGCCCCCGGGACACTGCAGCTCGGGTCAGGTCAACCTGGGGAGACGCCGCTCTGGAAGGTGGCCAGGGAGAAGGGACGGGGTCTGGGAAGTCAGGGTGGTGGCCAGGGGCGCAGGCTTCCAGGTGGAGGGGCGGGGATGCCGAGGCGCAGCTGGGGTCACAGAAGGAATTCGGGGGCTGGGGCGGAGACCATGGGGGTTTGTGGCATTGCTTATGTTTTTAATTTATACGAGAACTTTCTTACAAAACCTTCATATGCACAAAAGAATGAATTGTCAGCAAGGTTATCCTGCTTTTGGAAAAGGAAAAACAGAGAGGAGACTGACACAGAGAAGAGCAAAATGTGGTCCAGACGTGAATGCGTCCAGGGGACGCGTCTGCAGAAACCTCAGGGACTCACAGACTCTGAGGCGTGTGTGGGGGGGGTCCTCCTCAGGTTCTGCAGGGGCAGAGTGGGGCCAGGCCCCTGCCCCAGGTCCCACAGTCCCCTCCCAGCGCAGGGAAGAATGTGTCCGGCCGGAGGAGCTAATCCTTAGAAGGCTGTGGCTGTGGAGTCAGGCCTGTCCCCTCCGTGGCCGGCACCTGTCACCCCGCTGCCAGGCATTGTCTGAGAAACAAGGAGCCCAAATTAGCCAGTGACCAGGCGCAGGGACATCTGTCTTCCCGGCTGCCTTCCCCCACGGCTGGGGCCCTGGCCTTGGTGACAGCCAGCACACCCCCTCTCTGCCTCCCCACACCCCCACCTGAAGCCCCTCCCCCCACAGTTGCTGGGCTGGGGGCTGGGGAGGTAGAGCAGAAGGAACAAAGACCCAAAAAGTCATCACCCCTCAATCTCTGCCACAAAGGGCCTCCCCAGGAAGGCCTGTGGTACTGGAGACGCAAGCACAGGGTGAGTCGCACAAGCTCTGCCACCCACCAGGGACACTGGCTCTGAGCCTCTGTTTGTCCCTGTGAAATGGGGTAGCGGTTGGCCCCCCTCAGCAGGCTGCCGTGAGCTGAGATGGGGTCGTCTGCGCGAGGCAATCGCTTGACAAATGTGAGCTTTCGGATGTGCTCACCGCGTAGGCATCATCCTCAGCCCCCTTCACCGAAGAGGAAGTGGGACTCAGAACATGAAGCAACTCACCCAAGGTCCCCAGGAGACAGCTGTGTCTCCACAGGTGTGTCTGCTGCCGAGGTCTGGCCTAGAGCACGTGCCCCGTCAGCAGGGCCCGGTTATGGTTTCTGTGCTCTTCTCTGCGGCCAGCTCGCCGTGGACACAGGACTACACCCAGGTGGTAACCACTGGAACAGAGGCAGGGGACCAAAAGGGGCACAGTGCCTGACACATAGTAGGTGCTCAGTAAATGCTCATTGAATAACTGAATGGACAACACAGAGAGGAGCCTTCTGACCAAAGACGCTACAGGAAATTGCCTCTAAGGGCTCAGGAGGGTGTCTTGCTTGCTCCCTGGGGGTCCTGAAATAAGGTTGGGGAGCTCATGGCTGAGGGTAGAGGGGCAGGGTGCTCAGAAGGCCCAGGCACCAGCTGCCCCCTCCCCCAGGGAGGCACTGTCACAGCCACGAGCTGACGTTATCGGTGATGAACAACTGTCCCCTCCAACAATGTGCTCAGACTGACACAGAAACAACAGCTGGGCAGCTGGACCTTTGTTGATGTTAAACTTAGCCCCTCAGGTCACCCTGAGCTATGACCACCCCCTCCACCAGTGTCCAGGCTGCAGCCTGGAACGTCAGGGGACAGGCACCAACACAGACAAAGGGCCCGGCCCTGCTCGCTTTCTCCTCCCCCGCCATGCCTCTCTAAACCCCAGACCTCAGCAGCCCTCGTTCTCCACCCACCTCACACTCCTGCCCCCCGCCATGGCTATTCTGTTGCTGTCCACAATTCCCTACCCCCTTGCCAGGGTAGGGCTTCCATGGGTCCCTGCCCTTTCCACGTGGGGGGAGAGGGCGGAAGCTGCCACTTGCCTCTCAGGGCAACAAAGAGAAGGCCTCTCCTTGTGTGTCCCTCCCACACCCGCACAGACTCCCAGCCAAACATGGGTCACAACCTCTGCCCAACTCTTCTCTCCTTGTCACAGGAGTTGGCTGTAGGAGAATACAACCCAAAGCCCTCCCCTTTGATCACCCACTGTTGGTCCAGTGGGGAAAGGGTACCGTAGACACAGGACTACACCCAGGGGGTAAGCACTGGAACAGAGTCAGGGGACCAAAAGCGGCTCAGAGGGGTGGGGGTGAAATGAATTCATCCTCCAGCTAGAGCAGGACATGGGATGGTGTCTGGCCTAGCAGGACAGACCTGTCTCTTCTCAAACTGCGCCAGCAGTCACCATTGCCCCCCATGCACCCACCGGAGAAAAGCCAGTTTATGGACGGGTGCCCCGATGAAGCAAAGGGCTCATCCTATTCTAGTAAATATGGTCGCTGTGCACAGCGCTCCCTGCCATCTGCCAAAGTGTGAAGCATAGCACTTCCAGCTGCTATTCCGTTTTTCCTGACTGAAAAACTATAGGTAGTTGGACTTGAATATTAGTAGATATTTTCTCAAAAATGAACAAAGTGGACCTGGTTTCTCAAGGAAAACAACGGAGCATATTTGTGGCCAGTTATAAAATTCCAGCTTTCAAGAGAAAATGGAAATCTTAGAGTATCCGTATCTGCCGTTGTGAGCACGACAGCCTCCCAGACCTGCCGGCTCTTCCCGTACGGTGGGCGGTGACATTAAAGGCTGATTGTTCACAAACCACTGTACAACGGATGAAATGTGTTCACATCGGGGAGAGCTGCATGGCTCGGAGCACTGATACTCTCCAAAGGAGCAACGCAGCGTTCCGGAATCACACAGAGCAAAGAGCCCACCCGAGGTGGGGCCGGTCCCCTCAGTGGTTAGAGCGCAGTGCGCACGGCGCCCAGGTCACCGGTACGATTCCCACGTGGGCCCGTGAGCCGCGCCCTCCACCACTAGACTGAAAACAACGACTCAATGTGGAGCTGATGGGCCCTGGAGAAACACACTGTGCCCCACTATTCCCCAAGAAAAGTCAAAAAGGAAAAATGAAGTCTTTTCATTCTGTCAATGACAGCTAGTCACAGGAACCAATCAAGAAACCCCTCATCTGCCAGCTACTGAGTGTGGGATTGGCCACCATAGCGAGCTCTGCGGGTTGTGTGGTGTCGTGATTTAATACAACGTCCCTAAAATGACACGTTAGGGAAATTTCCCTAAGGAACTACTGTGGTTTTCATTTCGGTCGTTCTCTGTGTGCATCTTCCAGGGAGAACACGCGGCATCCACAGGCCTCTTCCCAGGAGCTGGAGGTGAAGTTCTGCTCCTGGCCACCAGAGGGCGTACACACACGCGTGTGTGTGTGAGTGTGTGTGTGTGTGTGTGGTGTGTGTGGTGTGTGAGTGTGTGTGTGAGTGTGTGTGTGTGTGTGAGTGTGTGAGTGTGTGTGTGTGAGTGTGTGGTGTGTGAGAGTGTGTGTGAGTGTGTGTGTGTGTGCGTGGTGTGTGAGTGTGAGTGTGTGTGTGTGAGTGTGTGAGTGTGTGTGTGTGAGTGTGTGTGGTGTGTGAGTGTGAGTGTGTGGTGTGTGTGGTGTGTGAGTGTGTGAGTGTGTGAGTGTGAGTGTGTGGTGTGTGACTGTGAGTGTGGGTGTGATGTGTGTGTGTGGTGTATGTGTGTGGTGTGTGAGTGTGAGTGTGTGTGGTGTGTGTGGTGTGAGTGTGAGTGTGTGAGTGTGTGTGTGTGTGAGTGTGTGTGTGGTGTATGTGTGGTGTGTGTGGTGTGTGACTGTGAGTGTGTGTGGTGTGTGAGTGTGAGTGTGTGGTGTGTGAGTGTGAGTGTGTGTGGTGTGTGAGTGTGAGTGTGTGGTGTGTGAGTGTGTGTGGTGTGTGAGTGTGAGTGTGCGTGGTGTGTGAGTGTGAGTGTGTGTGGTGTGTGTGGTGTGAGTGTGAGTGTGTGAGTGTGTGTGTGAGTGTGTGAGTGTGTGTGTGTGTGAGTGTGTGTGGTGTGTGAGTGTGAGTGTGTGTGGTGTGTGAGTGTGTGTGGTGTGTGAGTGTGTGTGGTGTGTGAGTGTGAGTGTGTGTGGTGTGTGTGTGTGTGTCAGAGACAATGCGAATGTGACTTACGTGTGATGTACCAACTACCAGGAGTGATCAAACAATACAGCGAATGTTTAAATAAAAACACCTCGCTTCTGGTACGGCAATTTCTGTCCAATAAAGAAATTACGGTGTGCCCTCATCCACTGTATTCACTACACCTGTGACGTCCGGCTCTTCCCCAAAGTCAGAATGATTCAGGACATCTCGAGGCAGCCACGACAGCGCAACTAGACACTCTCGAAAGAGGACTCCCAGAACTGCTTCCGAAAGTGATAAGAACATGGGATACGTGTGTTCGAAGCGAGGGGGGTCTTCTGAGGGGGATTAATGGCAATGTGTCCTTTACTGTAATAAGGTTTTTTAAATTTAAACATTCATCATATTGTTTGATCACATTTCATACCTCTTGGAAAATCGGAATATGATAGGAACAATAAAACATTCAGTAGAAGGCTGATAAAGTTCAAGAAATTTTCCAGAAAGTACCAAAAAAAAAGATGGGAACTAGATCAGGAAGGATAAGAAAACTTAAAGGATCACCCAGAAGGTGCAATACAGTCCTAGCTTAGAGAACTTAGAAAAAAGTAGTTATCAAAGAAATTAAACCCACACCTTCCAGAACCGAGGCGACAATGCTCACCAAGTACCGGCTCCATTACAGCAAAAACTTAAGGCACAGGGACCAAGGGAAGATGTTTAAAACCTCCAGAGAGAAAAGGGGCCCCATACAAATCTGGCTGGAGGGGAAGCCAGTTAACAACAATGTATCAATATTCATTCATCAAGTGTAACAAATTCATTACCTCAGTGCATGGCTATTTTAACAATAGGGGAACTGCATGTGGGGACGGGAGGACCGCAGTTAGGGAAACTGTACTTTCTGTGAGATCTTTCTGTAAACCTAAAACTGCTCTTTCTCTATACATATGGTCTATTTTTTTAATGGGAAAAAAATGCCTTCAACATTCTAAGGGAAAATAATTTCCAGCCTGACCGCCTGCGTTGTGCGTTCTCAGCCCCATGAGCTTTCTCTCTCACTCCACCCAGGGACCCTGGGAACAGGATGGGAGTGGTAAACTGGGGTCGGAGTGTCACCACCGGAGATGCCATCAGGCTGCTCTGGCACTAGCTAAGCTGGGCACCAAGATGGGTGGTGCAGACCTGCCACCAGGGGGCACCCACACCCACCGCCCCAACTCCAGGGAGTCAGGGCCCTGCCAGCCCAGTGGTCCAGGAAGAGGTGACAGGAACAATGGGGTAATTGATGCAATTGTGCCATGAAAGACAAATTGTTCAAAGGAAGCACTCCAGCTCCTGCCAAACGCCCAGGGTGTGTGGAATTCCAAGGAGAAGCTGAGTAGATTGGGGCGGTGGCCCGGGACCCTATGTGTCCTTCTCCAGAACGCCTAAGGCTTGGCCTGGACCCCCAGAGGGCAGTGGATGGTGAGCACTGGGGGGACAGCTCTGCTAAAGATCACGCTAGGGGGACACGCACTCCCACTCCTCAGATGGCCTTGGGTGTCCTGAGCCAACTCAGCCTCAATGAACTTCTCGCACCTATCTCCTACCCTACTCCCAGAGCTGGGGTGAGCCCTAGCTTACTCCCTGGGTGGCCTCGGGTGAGGCTGCCACCTCTTTGAACCTTGGTTTTCAAATCTGTAAAATGGGAGTAACTACCCCTTCCGTTTATGCCTCCCAGGAGGTGTGAGGAGCAAATGAGAAACATCTGGAGAGCTCAGCATCTCTGTTCCTTTCTGCTCAGAAGAGGCCACCCCTGGACAGCCAATCCCACCTCCCCCAGGCTCCAGAAACCCCCACCTCGCTCCCAGTGCCCCTCCAGGTGACCTGGCCCCAGCCAAGGCCTCCTCCCACCCCAGGATCTGAACTTCCGACCACCCCAGGCCAGGGAGGGGGGAGCAGGATCTGAGGCCAGGCCACACAAGGGCTTCTTGTGCTGCTGTAGGCGCCCGCCCGCCTGCCTGCCAGTGGTGGGGCCCACAACACAGACCCAGTCCTGCAGTGCTGTGGCTGCAGCTTTCCTTACCTCCCTCCCACCCCGCAGTGGCTGACACCTGCAGGCTTTGCCCTGCAAGCCCTGCTGTGACCCCTGATGCCTCTGCCCCTGGCGCTGCTGAAGAGCCTTAGCTCCCGTTGCTTGCACAGCCTCCTGCCTGTCCTGTTTCCTTTGCTGTCTTTGTTAAGCGAATTACTTATGAGTTACACAGTGCCCCGGGCAGAGAGCCTGCAGTAAACTCTGTTACTGCCCAGCCACCACCAGAAATCACCCAGGACAGGGATCTGAAACCCCTTCAGTCTGGACCTCCTGCCCTCGCCCTCTGTGGCTGCTTCTGCCTGGCCCCCAGCACCTTCCTGCTGCCCTGCGCCGCTCCAACAACACACAAGAGCTGTGTGATGCTGACCAATTACTACATGTCTCTGGTCCTCAAGTTCCTGATTCACAAAGTGAAGCGGGGTCATCTGTGCTCCAGGCGGAGGGGATAAGACAGGATAAATAGCTAGAAGCCCATGAAACTCCACTCCCACGGCCACACAGCAGACACTAAAGGAGGGACAGGAGTGTGGCCTCTTCCAGCTCCTTGGAGACTTGTGAGAATTACCCCCCAGGCGCATGATGTCCTAACTTCAGAGGCCTTTTCACACCCTTCAACCCCTGTAACTTTCCCAGGTGGAGCCAGCTTCAGAAGGTATAGGGAGGGAGAATCACTTTGGACAGCCGGAAACTTTCAGAGCCGTTTGGGTGTTTTATACAGAATTCATTGTCTGCCAAAGATACACAAGGTCCCTGCCCTAGACAGGCGCAGCCTGGTGAGGCGAGAGCTCAGGGAACAGATCATTTCAGCAGCCTGCCCTGGGCCCGCGGCCCCACAGTGCGTCCCAAGCCTGGAGCAGTGCAGTTCTGAACAGAGGCCTTCGGGGGCTAGTGACACAGAGAGGAGGCTGCTTTGCCCTAGTGAGCCCTCCATTCCATGCCAGGGGCTGACCAGGCCTGGCCCTTCCTGCTTCAGGCAGGGCGGGCAGCTTCCATCCCTCCATAAACAATCCTGAAGCCATTCCCGGCATCACAGGTGTGAGCAGAGGCTCAGCTCAGGGGGTGGTCAGCAGGCCTGGAAAGGGTTAAGTCCACAGGAGGCACCTGGGACTCACCTGTTTCCGGTGGGTGGCTACCAGCCTGTGCCAGGGGAAGACATGCTCTAGGAGAGAAAAGGCACTGCAGCCAGGCGCCCCCGTCATGCAGCCAGGGCCTCCCACACAGGCGCCATGGGGAGCGGGGGGGGTACAGGAGCAGGCTGGGCTGCACTCTCCATACCAGGATGGGCAGAGGAGGAGCTGGCCCTCTCTGGCCTGGGCCTCCCTCATTTGGGGACAGTACTTAACAGCAGGGAAGTTGGTCTGGGAGTTCAGACTTCAATTTCCAGGTAAGAATATGATACTGGGCTGCTTTGTGCCTCAGTTTCTCCCCTTCTGGGCACAGTCTTCAGGGTAGGCTTAATAATGGCCTCCCCAAATGTCCACCTTCTAATCCCCAGACTGTCACCTTAGATGGCACAGACTCTGCAAATGTGATCAGGTGAAGGAGCTCGGGATGGGACACTACCCTGTGTGTCCAGGAGGGCGGTGTCGTCACCAGTGTCTTCAGATGACAGACACGCGGAGCTCACAGACAGCAGAGGCCGCAGCAGTGTGACCACACAGGAGTGCTGCAGCCACAGGCCCAGAACACCTGGAGCCCCCGAAGCTGGAAGAGACGGGAGCTCGTTCTGACCCAGAGCCTCCGGCAGGAGCTGCCAACACCTTGTTTTCGGCCTGGTATCGGCCCAGTACTGGCTTTGGACTTCCAGCCTCCAGAACTGTGAAAGAATAAATGTCATGCAGGGTCTCAGCTCCCACTCCCTGCACAAGAACCCCCGGATATGGCGAGGCCAAAAAGGAACACCCCCGGAGCCATGGATAGGGGGTTCCAACCCAGCTGGCGGCTGGGTTGGAGACACAGGAAGCAGGATCCACAATCTGCCGTCCACTTCTCTGCCAACCAACAACCAACCAGTGTAGCCACAGCTAATGGCTCACTGGTTACAGCTGACGGCCATCTACTACCCGAGCCAGCACCTTTTCACATGAAGCCGAGCGCCTGGAAACTGTTCTCTGGGACTCTGTCCCCACAATCCATTTCTGGTGTTTTAAGCCACCAAGTTTGCGGCAGTTTGTTACAGCCATCCCAGGACCCCATTGGTCGCACTCTGCTGGCCAGAAGGGGTTTGATAGCATGGCCTGGCTCCTTGCAAAGCAGTTCTTTCTCTATGTCATGTTGGAGAATTTCTTTGTCTAGTTCATCTCTCCGGCCTTAGGATAATAGCACCTGTCATTGGCCAAGGACGTCATGCCAGCCTGGAAACACTCCAGGCTGCCCTGAGGTAGGATGTCCTGTGCAAAGCAGGTGAGCTAGGGAAGTTTCGTCCCAATGGGAGACAGTGGGACCCGCCCTGCCTCACTCCCCCTGCTCAGCTTTCTGGTGACTCGTGGCCTCCGAGGCCACTGGACGGAGCCCTGAGTATCCTCTGTGCGTACCGGGCCCCTTCCCACAGCCCAGGGCACGCTGGTGTCTTCTACTCCTCAGCCATCCCAGGAGACCTGGTTCACTTTCTGAAAAGATAAACTGCGAGATCTGGGGGATGGGAAGGAAGGAGAGGGGAGGGTAGAGGGATACGGATTCCAGAATCTCCGCCACTCAGTGAACTCTTACTGAGCTCCCTCCCTACACAGCCAGCACTAGAGATAACTGGTGATGGAAGCTGGTCCCTCCCTGGAAAGGGAGGTGAGTAAACCCAGGCTCCACCCACCTGCGCGTGTGCAGGGCTGTGGTGGGTGTGGCCGGAGGACCCGGGGCCCTGCCTGGGAAGGCTGCTGCAGAAGGGTCTGTATTAGTCACCTCACTGCTGTGTGACAAACTATGCCAACCTGAGGGCTGCAGAATGAGACATGCCCACCCCCTCGCAGGTCCTGTGGTCAGGAATCGAGCATGCCTGGCGGGGCCCACTGCTTCAGGGTGTCACCCAGGCAGCCACCAGAATGTCAGGCAGGACGGGCCCATCTCAAGGCTGATGAGGAAGGACCTGATTCCAAATCAGTGGCTGGTGGCAGGACTCAGTTCCTGTGGGCAGTTGGCAGAGGCCACTCCTCACGTGCCATGGGACGCCCCCGCATGGCAGTGGGACCCCTCAAAATAAGCAAGGGGGAGAGTCAGAATGAGCGAGATGGAAATCAGTCTTCTGCAGTCTCATCACAGAGGTGCTGACCCACCATATCCTACTGCACAGAAGTAGGTCACCGGGCCCATTCAGAGACCTCACTGGGAGGGGCTGTGTTTTGTCCTGCGGGAGAGATGGACATTCTGGGCTGGACCTGTGGGGGACCACCCAGACTGAGAAATGTCTGATGGCCATGCACATTTTCCAAGCGGGGTAGGCACAGTCTGAAGTCTCCTCTGCAAAAACAGCTAAAAGCTACGAACTACCATGTAATTAGCAGGTGCCGCTGGCTCTTCAGAGCTGTTTCCTGAGCCCATTTGTCTATCTGCACTGTCTTGGCGAGCATGGGGGCTCACGTCCCTCAAAACAGGGAGCCAGCCGAGGGCCCCCAGGGCTGGCCCGGGCCACACTCCCACATCCCCCTCCGCTCTCAGTGAACTCAAACGAGTTGTGCAGTTTGCCCTCGCTTCCTGGCAGGGGGATGCGGCATTTATGTGTGTGAAGGGCTGCAAGCCCCTGGAACGGAGCCCGGCTAGCGGTGCTGGTGAAGAGATAATGACAGTACAGCCCCACCTGGTGGAGCCTGGCCAGCTCTCTCCATCCTCACATTAATTAACCAGGAGGCTGGGCAGCAAGAGGTATCTGGAGGCAGCAGTAGAGCCTTGCCGGACGCAGTGTCCCAGGGCCATGGGTCGCTTCTTTGGGCAACAGCCTCCGTGTAAGAGGAGGACAAAAGTGCAGCAGAGTCTGCGACTCAGACCGCACTCCTCGGAGGCTACGGCCAGAATTAAGTAAGAGAGGTGTGAGTGGGGCTAATTTAGGTGTAATTGCAGGCGGCTTTCCACCTGGGGATTGGGCAGAGCCAGGTGGCTAGGGGATTACTACACTACTATCATAACAACCATTTATTTATTCACTATCTATGTGTCTTATCACCTTAATTCTCTGAATGAATCCTCGCAGTGATGTTAGGACGGAGGCTGTTATCCCCATTTTAATGGGGTGCCAGATAACACGGCTAATAAGAGACACAGCCGGGATTCCCTCCCAGGTCTGTGACTGGGGCCTCCGCGTGAGTGACAGGTGGGTATCTACTGACTAGTCCCGCCTTCCCCGTCCATCCCCACCAGCGCTGCGGGCCCTCGCTACCTCCCGTGATTGTCCTGCTCCCAGGATCTCCCAATGTCACAACCACCACCAACACCCATTCCAAAAACGGTGCCCACCACCATCTCCTGCTCTCCACGGGCTTCAGCCATTCCACTAAGAATTCCCCTAAAGAAACCAGAGACACAAATGGAGATTTACGTACGCAGGGGTATATGTAACAGAGCACAACTAAACGAACATGTGTGTCCAACCAGAAGGGATTGGTTTGTCAATAAATAATAGTAAATATATAGAATAACATAGAGGCATTAACATATTTAACGTCATGGCTTTATAACAACACACCGATACATTAAAAAATCAGGATAGACTAGAATACACGAAGGATGGCCCCATGTGTGAATAATTACATGTAAAGTCACATGCAATAATTATATGTTACATACATATTTGCATAGAAATAAATGCGGCAGGATACACACCAAAATGCTAACAAGATTCTCTCTAAAAGATGAGAACACAAAGGTGATATCTGTGGGTGGCCGGTTATTCGCTCAGCTGGTTAGAGCGCCGTGCTCTTAGCACCAAGGTCACCGGTTCGATCCCCACATGGGCCACTGTGAGCTGCTCCGGCCACAACTAGATTGAAACAACTGCTTGACTTGGAGCTGATGGGCCCTGGAAAAACACATTTAAATAAATAAAAGTTTTTAAAAAAAGATGACGTCTGTTTCCTTCTCTACCATTTCCTGTCCTTTCGGTATTCTTCAATGCATTATTTCTATAGTTAAAAATAAAGGTGTGTGTGTATATTAAGAACTGAAGCTTTGGGGTGCTGCAGCTTTCGGGTGCTGCCTATAGAAAGACGCCCAGACGCCATGGCCAGCGATCGGGGCTCCGAGTCGGCCCCCCTCCTCTATGCGCAGCGGCTGCAAACCTAATGTTTTCTGCGCCCCTCACCTGATCCAGCCCTGGCACCTGTGCCCAGGCAATTTCTTCTGAACACCTGCCTTCTGCTGTCTCTGATAGTGACAATGCTCTTATCCTCCCTTTGAAAGACCACCTCACGTGCTCCTAGCGTGTCCCTACCCACCCTCACAGCTGTCCCCACCTTACAGCCCTCTGCCTGCTGTTCTGTCTCTATTTTCTCAGCAGGTGGCCCAGGTTGAGGATGAGTTGGGTGGAATTGCATGGCAGGGGACCCAGCAGACGTTGAGCTGATTGAAGAACCCCTGAGGACACCCGACTCTCCCTCCTGCCTGCAGCTGGGGCCCAGGTGGAGCAGCCCCTGGGCCATGGCACTGATGCCCAGAGGCCTGGAAGCTGCTGTGATCCTCTCAGCAGTTTGCAGGCCACCCGGGCTGTGGGGACTGTGGGCACAGACAGGAGGAGGTGTCCTGCCTGTCAGGAGCGGCACCTCCCCCCACGGCAGTGGGGAAGCCTCTGGAGGTTTCCAGCAGGAGAAAGAATTGCATTCTGCACAGAAGGGCCTGCACACTGGAGCAGGACGACCGGAGGCCAAGCCAGGGCTCACGGTGCAGCCCCACGGCAGCTGGCCACAGAGAAATACACAGACTAGTCCTGGGGCCCTAGCGCCACGGCCACCCATGGCGCCTGCACACCCCCGACTCCTGGGAAAGGCCAATTTCAGGGCACCCGCAGTGCGTCCCTCTCCGGTTCCAGTTCCAGCCACGGGCTCCTGCCAAAGCCTCAGCGCCAGCCCCTCTCCTGCTGCCCAGGATGGGCCCACCCCCCCCTCCTGCCTCTCCACCGGCAGCCTCATTGGTCTCCCAGTTGCTGGGCTGGGACTTGCCCATCTCATTGTCCCATCGATGACTCACGCATTTGGCAGGGGTGAGGCAGGGCAGACACGGGGCCTTATAGTCTGCAGGCCCAACTGAGCAAAGCTTTTCCATCTCATGCATGTCTGCTGGCCCTGCCCGGCCTGTGCCCTCAGAAAGGCCTGGGCCCTACTCTGTGGTCCAGCCGGCATTCGTAGGGTGCGAGCACATGCTCCTTCAGAACTCGGAGTTCTGAGCACTGAGGACACCCCGAACCCAGAAATCAGGTCGGGCTCTGCCCCAGCAGAGACACAAAGACTCCCCACAGAGGTTACATGTATTTCCAAGAACCAAACTCCTAGTGTGTGAGCCCTGTGTGTGCTGAGCGTTTCTGGAGCCTCAGGAAGCTACAGGCAGAGGAGGCAGTGCCCGCTGCTCCCGGCTGCTCCCGGCCAGCTGTCGGCACCAGCTGGCATTTTATCTCCCCAGGAGTCTCTGGGCTTCTCGGGGCAGGCGTCACCTGAATTGCCAACGCCTGCTCAGGAGGCACTTAGTAGGCGTTTGCTGAGAGGGTGTGCCTACATCCTGATCCCACCTACTCACAAACACTCCCCCATTCGGAGGGCCTGGGCACCCGCTTCCTGCCAGAATCCCCACCTCTGGGTGTGATTGGAAAGCAAGGAAGCCGTTTTCGAGGCTGGAGGATGGAACAGCTCACCCTATCCTACACACACAGCTCCAATCAAGGAAGCGGCGGCCAGCACCATCCCTCCACCCCTCCATCCCCGAGGTAAGTGCTGCCATTCCCCCCCACACACACTCTTCTCCCAAAGCCATGGCAGACATCACCAATGGATCACAGCACTCCAGCTGAGCCCAGGTCTTTCTCAGCACTGATCAGGGCTGGCACAGAAAAGGGTCTACGCTACGCAAGGGACAGGTACACAGCCTAATGGGATCATAAAGGAGACATTTGCACAAATTCCTGTGTCATTTGTCAGTTCTCATTCAGTTATGAAACGTAGTTCGCGAACCGATGACCAAATGCCCCTGAGAACCCTCGGGGACTGGGGCAGAGGGCAGAGTCCCTGATTGGACGGTGGGAGAAACCTGATGGGGATAAAACGGGTTTGTGGAAGCACAGAGAGGTTATTAAAGAGACGCCAACGTGTTGAAGAGGGCCACTCAGCCTCCTTGCTCCTCCCAGAGACGCTGAAGAGGCCACTGCTTTGCCACAGGGAAGGTGGACGTGGGTGGACGGTGGAGGAAAGGAAGCCACCTGCCGACCACAGCATGGAGCTCTCAGGCCCCCAAGCAATCGTTTTTATAATAACTCAGGACACTATTTCTCTGTCCCTTCAGCAGTTTCTCCTATGCTGAAATTATTCCCATTATACCATCCAGTAAGTAGTATTTACCGTAGAAATGTAGAAAGCCTGAGTGTAAATGGCCAGAGACCCACTCTGTCCAGGACGGCGGGGCAGGCCACCCTCTGGAGGCCAGGCAGCAAGGAAGGCTGAGTCGGCCCTCCCTCCGTCCAGGCCTTCTGGTCCCTCCTTCCCAGGCCCTCTGAGGCCAAGTGTCCCGGGTCCCCTACCCAGGAGATTTCAGAACGGGCTGTGGGTCAGGAACGTGGGGTGAGGGGAGGGCTCCCAGCACTGGGTTTTGTGGGCAAAGAATCTCACTCAGCGACCGGCGTGCTCACTGCCCTCTATGAGGGCATCTTCATTTTGGCACAGGCATGAAACGGCGATGGCCAGCCCCCACCCCACACCCGCCCCCTCCAGGCTGAGCACCACACCCCACACCCTCCAGGGGCAGAAGGCAGGAGGCAGGGGAAGACGTGTGCAAAGAGAGGCCTGGAGGCGTGGGGGTCCCAGAGGGAACAGAGCAGCAGGAGACCCCCAAGTGTGGGCCTCAGGCCGGTCCGCTCCCCCCACCGAGGTCAGTCCAGAGATGACCCTCCTCTGTGTACCAGGCTGGTCTCCTGAGTCCGAGGCCCAGCGTCCCATGCTGGGGACAAACAGCAGTCTGCAGAACAGATGGCAGAGCCCGGAAGGCGGGGCCGGGGGTGCCAGCTCTCCATCATGACACACAAGTCAGGCCTGTGGCTGGAAGGCCCTGAGCTGGGTCCATCCTGAGTAACAGTGTCCAGGCCCTGAATCTTCCTCCGGGCTCGTGTGGCTTCTGTCCTTCCCGGGCCGTCTGTCCCTTCAGCTCTAATGCCTCCTGAACGTGACCCCGGCTCTGCCTCGCCCGATGAAGCCAAAAAGAGGCAGGGAAGCTGGCAGAAAAGAAAGCAGTTAGGGCAGGAGCAGAACTGGGTGACAAGTATGCTCTGTGGGCTGCTTGATGGCAGAGCCCGCCCCCCCACCTCTCCCACGCCAGGACAAACGCGGAAAATGTACGATGCACTGTGATGGAGCAAGGAGCCCGCTCCTCACTCCCAGGCCTGAGGATCGAGGGTCCATTCCTAGCTAACTGTTCCTCACTGGGAGGGAGTTAACAGGTGGGTCAGGGGGGTGTATGCCCCCACACACACACACCCCAAGGCTCCCTGGGACTCTCCTTGTTAAGGGCAGGAAGGGTGAGGAGTGGGGTGGGGAGGACTCCCGTTTCCAACAAGAGTGGTGCAAATCCTTCCCCAGCCCTGCCCCTAGTTCCCAGGGGAGAGATTGGCATCTGGGGCAGAGGGCACAGGGCTGGCAGGGCTGGGACCAGACCTTCCAGGTTCTATTCCTGGTCCCTCCCCTGGGCCTTCCCAACCACACAACCACCCCCACTCCCTGCCCTACTGCACACGAAGGATTAAGACATCACAAATAACAAACCATGACCCCCTCCTGCCCCCATCCACCCACCCTGCCCCAGGGCCCTACCCTCCTCCAGCTTCTCTTCTGGCCCCACCAGGCACTGACTGGCGCTCAGGCGCAGGCAGACAGGCTCACCCACGGGCATCAGTGGCCTGGCCTCTGGCCTGCGCTGCCCTCCTCCAACTCACCTGGTCTCCTACCAGCTTGACCCTAGGACCCAAAGCTCACTGTCAAGAAAGGTTAGCGGAGCCTGGGCAGGCCGAGCCCTCCCCCTAAGGCCCGACCTGGGAGCAGGGCTCCTTGTCTGTTCCCAACCCCTTAGGGATCCCACTAACCACCGACACAGTCTTTCTACTTCAATTCCATGCACAAACTCTCCTACAAGGAGGAGCATTCATCCTGGCAGGAGGGGCAGGCCGCGGCTCACCCCACCCTCGTTCTCCCAGCTCCCAGAAAGGTACAGTGCAGGCCCTGTGCCCTGGTGGGGACAGTCTGAGGGAAAGTGCAGGCCGCCCTCCCGGCACCTGCGTCTGGGCAGGAGCAGCCTGTGGGAAGGCCCACCTGCCCATGTTCCCCTGACACCTTCAGGACCCCCTGCCTGGTGTCCCAGGGGCAAGCCAAGCTCTTGGGGGTGGGGCAGACCTCCCAGGCTCAGACTCCTAGGCTCCTACTCTCTGCTGGCGCTGGATGGTCCAGCTTTTAAGTGGAATGCTGGCGGGAGTCCCCCATCCTCTCCGTGGAGCAAGTGGAGGAGGGTGTCGGGGGAGAAAAGGACGCTCAGCCCCCAGGTGGCTTACCTGCTGTGACCCCCGCACCGCGTCGGCGGAGAGCGTGAGTGTTTAGGACACAAGCGTGCCGAGAGCCCCGGCCCCGAGGCTCTGCCGGGCCCGCACCGTCTGGATAGCCTGCTGGTTCTTGAACTTGACCAGGCCCAGGGTGATTTGGGCGTTCCAGCCGGGGTCCTCGAGGGGGCAGCGGAAGTCGATCTCGCCGCCGCCCTCGGTCACCAGCGTGAAGTAGATGTGGCGCCCGGTGCTCTCCACGCACTCCACCGCCTTGATGCGCGCGAAGCTGAGCTCCTTGGGCCGGCCGCCCGCGCCCCTGACCTCGAAGAGCTGCAGCCCGCGCTCGGTGAGCACGCAGCGCTTGCGCTTCCACAGGCGCAGCAGCCCGCCGCTGCGCTTCTCCAGCACGCCCTCCCGCAGCACCGCCGCCGGGGCCGCCATGGGCCCGAGGCCCCTGCTGCCGCCGCGGCCCCTCCGCCCGCGCCCCGAGCGCCCCGAGCGCCCCGAGCCCGCTGCCCGCTCGCGCCGCGCTCGCCCGCTGCCTCCCCTGGACTCCGTCTGCGCGCCGGGCGGCAGCTCGGGGACTTGTCCTTACATGTCCCGCCGCGGCCTCCTGCGCCGCGCATTCCTGCCCCGCCAGCCCCCCCTCCCCCCTCCCCCCTCCCCCCTCCCCCTCCCCCTCCCCCTCCCCCCTCCCCTCCCCTCCCCCCCTCCCCTCCCCTCCGCGCCGCGCGCGCCTGGGCAGAGCCCGGGGCGGGGCCGACCGGGGGCCCGTCACGCCCTGGAGGCGCCGGCGCGAGGGCCGGACCGGGAGGGGAGCGCTTACCCGGCAGCCCGGCCTCTGGCCTCCGTCCGCCGCCTCTTGGAACCACACCCCGCAGGCCTTGGCCGCAGGGGGCGGTAGTGGGGGACGCAGGGTCACTGCTCGCGATGGGCAGGGACCAGTGTCGCAGGAGCACCGTCTGGGACTTGCATGGGGGGCTCCAGACAGCTGGGGGATGCTTCCGGACCGCGACAGGCCGGGCCCCAGCCTCTGCCCCCGGACCCAGCGTAGCCAGCTCCCCCGTGGCACTGCGCCATCAGGAAAGTGGGGAAGATGGGGGGGCCAGTGGGAACGCAGCCGAAGCTGGGTTCCTCCCCCAGCGGCAGATGTCTCTGCAAGGACACTGGGGAGCTGCCCACCGCTGTCTCTGCTGGCACGAGGGACTTACCCCTTCTCCTCCCACCCCCATCCCCAGAGAGCGGGAGACATGCAGACAGAAGCCAGTGACTGAGGAGAGGACCCTGGAGGTCGCTCAGCCTCCCCTTGGTGGAGAAGGGTCCCCATGGTGACCTGCAGCTGTCACTGCCTGCACAGGCACTAGGAGGGCCCATGGTTCAGCCACGTGGCCCCATGGGCCTGGTACTCCAGCTCCTGAGAGAAGGGGACTTTTTCCTGGACTGAGCTGCGGTGACGGTGACGGGGCAGGGGGTTGGGGGGAGGCCTCCTCCCTCTTCTGGGAAACAGTGTGGTGTGAAGACAAGAGCTTTGCAGGGGTGGGTTCAGACCTCAGCTCCCCGCTCCATCCCCACTGCTGTGTCCTGCCCACCGTGGGCAGCTTCTCTGTCCTGCAGTCTCCTCCTCTGCGCAATGGGAGGGTGAATTTACTCTGATCTCGTGGATTCTGATGGATAAGTTAGATACCATTTGTGGAAGGCCAGAGAGGCAGCGCTTGGCAACTCTCAGAGTCCCAACAGATGTGAGTCCTCCCCTCCCCCACTCGTATTGCCTCTAGAGGAGGATGGGGACCCTGGGATGAGGCCAGGTGCTGGAAGAGAGATTGTGGTCCAGGCCCTGTGTCCTAAGGGGTCTAGTCACTGACGTGCTAATAACAAATGGTTATGGGACTAATGTGATAATGACAGCAGTAAGGTCTCTTGGTACTCACACCCAGTGCTTCCACCTTCCTGCCCAGTGAGGCAGAGCCTAACAGGAGCAAGGAGGGTCTAGTGTGGAGGGGGGTGCCCTCCCCAGCAGCACCCAACCCAGGAGGTGTAGGGGGCCTGTCCGTGTCCCATCCACAGCTCTTCAGCCCGTGAGCTGCAGGAGCACAAGGGACACACAAGGGACAGCCGGCCCCCTAACCCTGCTCTGGGAGAGAGAGCGGGCAACACCATGAGAGAAAGGAGGCAGCCAAGACAGGTGTCTCTTGAGGCCCAGGGCGGCAGTGGGGAGAGCTCAAGTTGCCCAAGCCCCGACATACGGACCCCCAAGGTCTCAGCTGGCCTCCAGCGTTGCCCTCCCGTGGCTCCTTTCTCTAACCCCACCCATGCCCCATCCCTCCGCGGGGTCTCCCGAGTGCCCCAGCCTCAGGGCACAGTCCTGCCACTACTCAGGGTTCCGTCACTGAGGGGCCAGGGCTCTAGACCAAGCTGTGCTCCCACTGGTTCATCTCTGTCACTTCCTGCTTCCCTCACACGGGGCCAGGGGCTCCTGACACTCCCTCCAGTTCTAGGTTCAGTCATGTGGGCGTTGGAAGGTCACAGAGCCCTCTCCCAACTGTTTGATTCCCCTGACAGATAGGTATTATTATCTTACGGAGGAGAAAAAGGAGATTCAGAGAGGTCAAGCCACCTGGATGGGGTCACACAGCTTTGTAAACGGCAAAACTGGGAGGGGAGTGTGGAGTGGCTGCGGGCACCCAGCTTCTGTTGGTGACTCCACCTACCTAAGCATCTAGAGCACGTGTCCCCAGGGGCCTGTGGAGGTCCGTGGCACCTGGGAGTCCTGTGCTACAGTCTCATGACCTCCGGGCACTAGGGCAGCTGACTCACTCTAAATCATTTCCCAGAGTCGGCATCTTGCCTGGCAGCCCCAACTGGGAAAGGCTCAGGCACCCAGTGGATAACTTACCTGGGCCATCAGAAGGATCGACAAGCCTTTGAGAGCCAGGGGGAGCAGAGTACGGGGGCTGGGGCTCTCTCCCTGCCGGGGTCCCCCTCCTCCGCCCCTGGCAACGGGAGCTCAAACTTGGCCTTTTGGGGGCACTCGGCTTGGGCAGTGCTGGCCCCAGTGATACTCGATACTCGCTTAATTCTTACTTGTTGACTCCACAGGGGCTGTTGACACAATGTCCCTTGGTTGCAGCCCAGAGCTGGCTCCTCCCTCTGCCCACCCTGAGGAAAGCTGACACATCTGAGTTCAGCTGGACCAGGTTAGACTACACGCGGCCCCTGGGAACCGTGCTCTAGACATGCTCTAGCTGAGTAGGTCTGAGCCATCGCGTGTGTGGAGGAGGGAGCCTGAGTCCACACTGGGGGCCACCCAGGACAGGCTGGAAAGGAAGATGGGAGTAAGCGGGAGCGGCACAACAAGTAACGTAGCTTACTATAAATCCCATTGTAAATGCTGTGTAGTGATCATTCATTGTTCGGCTCCATCTATAGAAAAAGCATTGAGGATAACCTGACTTACAAAACAGAACTGCAAAACTTTTTAAACTGAGGGAAGATGATGTCACTCTTCTGCTTGCAGTCCACCAGCGCCAGCTCAACTCTCTCTGAGTAAAGCCAAGTCAGTGACACTGCCTGCAGCCCTACAAAACCTCCCCACCCGACAAGGCCTGTCGTCTCTCGTCCCGGTGGCCTGGATCTGATGCCCAATGGGGAAGAGTTGTGTGAGGGGGACCAGTGCTTCTCAGACTGAACCATGCAAACAGATCGCCTGGGGATCTTGTAAATGCAGATTCTGTTTCAGGAGGTCTGGGTGGAGCCTGAGATTCTGCATTTCTAGAAGTTTCTGTGGGACACTGGTGCTGTTAGAACATGGAACACACGTCAGGTAGCACGGATCTCAAAGTGGGCCCCAGCAGCAGTGTCCCCGGGATTGTGTTAGAAATGCACATTCTGGTGGCCAGTTAGCTCAGGGGTTAGAGCACAGTGCAACTAACACCAAGGTTGCTGGTTCGATCCCCACATGGGCCACTGTGAGCTGTGCCCTCCTTAAAAAAAAAATGAAAGAAAAGAAACGCACATTCTAAGCTCCACCCCAGCCCTGCCAAGTCACAAACTCTGGGTTTGGGGCCCAGCGACCTGGGTTTTCTGGAGCCCACCAGCTTGCGCAGAGGAAGGCAAGGGTGCTTTGGCATAACCTCAGCTCTGTGACACCTTAGACAGGTCCCCCCCCTCTCTGATCTCAGTGTCCTTGCGCTTAAAGTGAAGCCTCTCTGGCCTGTCTTAGATTTGCAAGAAAGCCCGGCTGGTGTATGGGGTCTCCCCTTTAGGTGAGACAAGAGTAGCGTGCCACTCCCTCTGCAGCCTGACTTGTGGTCAGGTAGCCCCTCCCCACAGAGCCAGAATGGAAACCAGCTCAGCTCACAGCCCTGCTCCCCCTCCCTTCTGAGCTTCTGCGCTCACCCTCCAGACCACCCATCCCCCTGCCCTCCTCTCCCTGGGAGACCCCGCAGCTGACCTCTCCCTGAGCTCCCCATGCTGGGTGTCACCTGGCCATAGCCCTTTGACATGGGGCCCCCTGTTCCAGGGCTGTGGGGTTTCCTGGGATCTCTGTTTCTCTAAAGGGAAGTAGAAGAAGAAGCGGATCAAGGTTTCACATCTCTAAGGATTGGGGTTTTACGGGCATCATTGCAACAGACCTGAGCCGAGCAGCACCCTGCAGCCGACCGGCCTAGGCTTGCCCCTGGGCCTGGCACTCCCTGTGGAAATTCCCTCCCACGCTCAACCCTTTCATCGCTTTCCAGCCCAATAACTTTCCTGATTCACCAGGGATCCCTTTGGTCTTGAGAGTGCCCAATGCCCCCTCTCAGATGGGGCTGAGTCTGGGCTTGAAGACATTTGATCTCAGCTTGGGTCTGGCAGAGACTGGCCTTGTGGGCAGGGGTTCAGGTCGAAGCCTGTAGAGTTTTCCCTTTTCCCATGGCATGCTGGCATCTGGACGCCCATGTCGTAGGAGCAAAGGGGCCACCTGGGAATGACCCTTGTTCTCGGGACACTGGGCCGAGGGACAAGGACATCTGAAGAAAACTGGCTGATACCCAGGGAACTAGTGGCCTAATCAACTTTCCAGTAATGGCTGTGCCAACCTGGCCACAGGTGGGAGTTAGGTGTTCTGTGAGCCAGGCCCTGGGGACAGACTTGCAGTTCTCTCTTTAGTGAGGACTGGCAGAGGAGGTGACGTTCCCGTCCTCGGGGAACCCCTCCTACTGAAGAGGACCCAGAGTGAGCGTTAGCTCTGTGACAGGCCACAATCACGACTTTGCAGAAGCATGGCCCCAGTCCTGACGCAGCGCCGAAGGTGAAAGCCCCATACCACGGCGTGTTGCCGTGCACGCCAGTGAGGTGAGGCTAGGTTAGGCCCCGCCAACAAACCCCACAGCCCGAAGGTGGGACCCAGCTAAGGCTATCCACTCCCCCACGCGCGCTCACATGGCGAGGGAGATTCTGCTCACAGATCTGGGCATACAGGCCAATTGTAAATGGGTACAGGACAGCAGCCGCCGCACGGGGTGGCTGACACTGAATGAGGTCATACATTTAAGGTCTTCAGTGAGGACAACAACACACGGCATGGGATGGTGAACAATACCCTCAGTGACGGGGAAAAGGGTTGCAGAGACGTACACAGTGGCTCCTAAAGCTGCCTGCCTGCAAGTGACACTCCCCATCTTAATTCAGAGGCCAGAGCGAGCATGTGGCCACATCTCACTTCAAGGGAGGCGGAGAAGTGTAGCCAGACACGTGCCCAGAAGATGGGGCTGGAGCGTATGTGTGACCAGCAAGCACTCGCAGTGTGGCCACTGGGGGACCGGTGGGGGACCCGGGAGGTGGGGAGAGACAACCCCCTCGGCCCAGGACCAAGCCTGTGAACCGTGGAGCAGTCAGGCCATGGTCAGTGGAGTGGAAACGCGGAGGCTCAGGGGCAGGCGCTTCCCAAGAGGCACCAGGACTTGTCCCGGCACGAGGGATCACGAAGGGCTGCACTCAGACGTCCACTTCCGGAATTGTCCTGGCCTTTGGGGTGAGTCTTCCCAGGCCGCCCGCTCACTCAGAATGGGGATCGGGCAGGTCCCCAGAGCCTGGCTGCTCTGGTGTGGTCAGGGTCACGACATCAGCACCACCTTCCCCAGGGAGCTGGAGACAGATGCCGGGTCTCAGGCCCCACCCTACGCGCCAGCATGAGATCTGCATTTTAACGAGGTCCCCGGGAGGGAGGTTCAGGGCACAGCACAGCCTGGGAATCGCTCCTGTGGCGTTAACTGAGGCCACCATCTCCACTTCACACAGGAGCGGCTGACACCCAGAGGGGAGGGGACGGGCCCAGAGTCACACAGCTGGTTCCAGCCTTGGCTCCACCGCTTGCCAGTGCCTTGGACGAAGTCAGCTCCAAACTCCCCGAATGTCAGTTTCCTCTTCCCCGAGAAAGGGGTCATCCATCATAGAGCCACTGCATAGCGCTGACGTAGGAATCAAAGAAGACGGCAGCGCGTAGACCGGTGCCCGCACAGCACCGCTCAATAGACACTAGCTACTGCCATGGTCCGCATTCAGTCACCGTTCTCCCTCCTGGGTGCCCGCGCCTTCCACAGAATTTCTGTGCCCTACTCGGGGATTAACTGTTCCCACACGTAACAGCAGCTAAACCCCACTCTCCCTCCTCCTGAGCTCAGCCCCCATCCGGCTCCTCTGGTTTCTCCATCCTCAGCTCTCCGGTGATGCAAACAGGTTGCTAGGCTCTGGGAGAGGGGAAGCTTCCTGAATTTGGGCCGGCCTCCCATCAGGAGGTCAGCTCTGCTCCATCACACCCTCGGGCGCAAGCCACCCCGGGAGAGCCCCGGGTCCCTAGCTCAGAGACCTGGCAACCGAGAAAAGAAATGCCTGAGTGGAGACCAAGATCCTTCCCACTTCCTAAGGGTCAGTTCCACGGTGTGGGCGCCGCGGGCCGCATTAGCGGCAAATCCTCCCCTGCAGGGCGCGTGGGGAGAGGAGGAGGGTGCGGATGGGGCGCGGGTCTCCTGCTCCGACCCACAGCGCCACCTGGTGTCCCCTGGCACCGCGCCGCCGCCCAGGGTGCCCCTCCCTTCCCTGGAGGAGGACACCTCCCGCCCCTCCCTCACCACCCTGCCCTCAGGGTGCTTCCTGGCCGCGCCCCGGCTTGCTGACCTCTGCCCTTACCCTGGTTTCACTCCGAGGAGGTGTGTCCAGCCCTCTCCCCCCCAAGGGACTGCTCTGAAAGATGGGTGGTCCCGAGGCTCATAGCTCGGGTAGGAGAGGCAGGCAAAGGCCTGGGGCTGGGTGCAGAGGCCCGCCCCAGCAGCCAGCAGAGGGCAGCCGGTCCCCAGTTTCGGTCCACACTCCCGTCCGGGCCCCTCCTGTGGGCCTCTCCCCGAGCAGGGTGATCCCGCCATGCGTGGAACCACCGTCCGTGCACCCCTCCTCTCCACACACAGATCCTTCCCGGGGACCCCGGGCTTGGCCAGGGCCCCGGCTGGACCTACAGAGGTTAGCCAGTGAAGCAGCCCCTGCCCCCCCCCCCCCCCCCCCCGAACTCACCGCCGGGCAGGTGCCCCTCCACGCCTCCCCTCCTGCTCTGCCAGCGCCTCTCACCTGGGCGGCGCGGCCCTCTAACCTGCCACAGCTCTGTTGCCTGTCACCTGGCACTTCCTCTCGCTCTGCGCTGTAGGTTGGTCCCATACTCATTTAGGGCCCGTTCCCAGTGTCAAGAGGGGGAAGTCAAGGCCACAGCTGGATCTGCTCCTCTGGGCATGATGCCCACGAGGCTGCTGGTTCAAGCATCTGCTTGTTGCATATTGTCTTGTGAATTCACAGTGAGGGCAGAGAAGTCCAGCCCCAAACGTGGGACAGGGTCCCTAAGATGAAGTGACCCCCTCAGAGAAGCTCATTTACAGAGAGCTGAGCCTTCCATGGGCTTGGCTGTGGGGGCTGCCATGGCCTGAATGTCTGTGTACCCCCAAAAGCCCTGTTGAAGTCCTGACCCCAGAGTGATGGTGATAGAAGGTAGGGTCTTTGGAGGTGATTAGGTCCTGAGGGTAAAGCCTTCCAAATGGGACCAGTGTCCTTATATGACAAAAGGGACCCCTGGGAGCTCCCTGGCCCTTTCCATCGTGAGGCCGCCGTGAGACCACCAGGAAGTAGATTCTCACTTGACACTGAATGTGCGGGGCCCTTGACCTTGGACTTCCAGCCTCCAGGATGTGGGAAATAAATTTATGTTGTTTATAGACCACCAGTCTGGAGTATTTCGTTATAGAAACCCAGAGGGACCAAGGCGGGACCCTAAGAGCACAGCAGGAGCGAGGAGAGAGGGAGGCCCCTCCAAGCCACCCCCCCACCCAATCCCCACCTCCCACCCCCACTCCTGGGCAGGAGGGAGATTCCTGGATTCGACAGGAAAGTTTCTCTGGCTGTGTTTCCCTCTCACACTGGGGCTTTCCAAGCCGGGAGAAGTTCTGAGCAGTTTGGGGGCCTTGCTGAGCCCCTCGAATTCCAAAGTCCACAGAGTTCCAGGCCCCGATGTGGGGTGGAGGCCGGGCAGCGGCATTGGCTGGTCAGGCCTCTCTAGGCAGCTGGTGCTGCAGAAAAGCAGGAACAAACCACTTTATTCCCACAGACCTCCTAGCCCGGGTGAGTGGCAGTGACCAGACCCAGACACCAGAGCTCTGTTCTAACAGCTTTTATTGACCAGATGAGGGATCAGCTTGACTACAGCCCGTGCCCTGCAGCCCCTCCAGGTGACAGCTCCATACCCTGTTCTTTCCAACACTGGGGCAGTGAGGCCGCCCCTCCCCCTTGCTCCTGACCTTGGGGTCTGGAAGGGATGGGGGTGATGTGGCCAGAAGGTCCCTGGGGAAGGGCGGGGTGGAGGAGCAAGGCCTCACGGGAAGGTTCTGAGGACGGGCGGAGGGGGGTGTCCAGAGCAGACAGAAGCTGTGTGTCTCCCTCCATATCTGAGGGCCAAGCAGGCGTGGCAGGAGCAGAGCGCTGGCCTGGGCTGTTGGGGACAGAGGGGGAGCTGCCAGAGCAGCCTCAGGACCCCAGGCTGGGGGCAGAGCTACCTACTCTCCAATTTGGGCCCCTGAAAAATGGGAGTGTGTGTTGGGGGTGTTTCAGTAGGGCCCCCCATCAAACAGGGATCTCGGTGCTGGGACGTCAGACCACACTCTGGCTTTGGGATTCTCAGGCCTGGGTGTTCTCCCACCTGAGGGGATGACACGGTTCCCCAAAGCCACCAAAGCCGGCTCCTGCAGTCCACGACCCTGTCTGCACCTCTCTCTGTCTGCACCTCCGCCACCCAGGCCTGAGCTGGGACTCCCCAGGCCTGTTCTGAGGCCTACCGAGAAGCCACCCTCTTTCCTGCAGAGGCGAGTACCTGGGGTCCAGTAAACCACATCGTCCCTGGCCCACCTTGGCCCTACCGCCCTTAACACTGGGCTCCGAGATGTGGGCTCAGGGTCTTGGCCAGTGATGGTGGAGGCTAAGAGCAGTGGTCTGTGGGGCAGGGGTGGGGAGAGGGCCATCCCACCACGATTAAAACCACTGGGGCTCCTGCTGGTGATGGCAGCAAATCCCAGGCAGGGGGAGCCCCTGAGAGGAGTGGGACCTGGTTTGGGCAGACCCCCACACCAAAGGGAGCCAGACACCAAGTTCCAGTCACTAGTGACGTGTGGCAGGGTTGAGAGGAGTCCTGGAGGTCGCCGCAGCTGCCAGGAAGGGAATGGTGAAGAGAGCACAGCGGTGGGCAGGTGGGCGGGTGCCGGTGAGCTCACTCAGAGTGGACCAAGGCCCCCGCTCCTTGCCCGAAGCCGAAGCCCTTGGGCCCGAAGTTTTTAGCATAGCATCCTGCAGAGAAAAGACAGGTGAGGACGCTCCCCGCCAGCCACCCCTCCCGGCCCCACCCATGACACATCCTGGCCAGGCCTCTGGAGCTGGACAGTCCCCTGGACCCCCACCTCTACAGCCCCCCAACCCCAGCAGCAAGGAGCTTCTTGCTGGCCGCCCCTGAGATGACAGGAGAAGCAGTTCTTGCTGTGACAGCACGGGGCTAGGAGTCAGGGACCACGCTGCCCCACCGCCTGACTTGCCCCTGACTCTGGCCAGGTGGCTTTCTGCCTCTCGGCTTCTCTGTGAAATGAAGGGTCTGGAGCTGAGCCCAAGGCCGGGGCTTGGTTTCCACTGAGCAAGGGTAGAACTGCTTAGCCCCCCAGACCTGCTGCCCCCCGAGTGAGAAGTGGAGCCACCCACCTTTGCAGTAAATCTCGCCGTCTTTGTCGGCCAGGGTGGTTGACTCAAGACCTTTTCCACACTTGGCACATCGGAAGCAGGACTTGTGCCAGGACTGGTGGGAAGGAAACAGTTAAGGCTGCCACCAGGGACAGAACGGACACAGATTTTCAGATTTACTGGGATCACAGACCCTCTTGAAAATCCGACAAAAGCTGTGAACTTCTTCCCAGAAAGACGTTCCCACAGAACTTTGTATATAATTTTAGGGGGCTAATGGACCCTCTGAAGTGCACCCTGGGAGGTCTGTGGTCCCCAATCCTATAGCCACGGACTGCCAGTCTGGGGCTGTTACCTCCTGAGGGATTTGAGCTCCATCAGGACTGGGAGACGCAGGGAAAAAGGGTTACCCCTTGGTGGTGGGCTTTGAAATAAGGGACGGAGTTCTAGCCCAGGGCTCAGACTCCCTGAGCGGAGAGAGTTAAGACCATCTGTGCCAAATGCTGGAACCCACATGTCAGGAAGGTGTGTCACTGGCCCGGCTCCTCGCCTCTCCCCAGGACAGCTGGGGCCGCCTTACCTTCCCAGCACCAATCACCTTCTCCGCAGCATAGACTGCCTGGCTGCATCGGGGGCAGCGCTCGGAGCCACCGATCTTCTGGGCAAACTTGGATGCGTTGGGGTTGGTGGTGGGCCTGTGGCCAGGGGCCCTGCGTGAGGGTGGACGTGCGGTGAGCGTAGCTGGTGCTCGTGGGCAAACCCTGCCTCCTTCTCTCCTAACCGGCCACAAGGCCAGGGCCAGCAGGGCCTGGAGGGTCATGTCCCGTGTCACAGATGGACAAACCAAGGCTCAGCACAGTCTTACCTTCCTTGAAATGTCCTACTTCCCTCAGCCACCTAGTTAAGATATCGGGATCACTTAACAACTCATTTGCTAAGAATCGCCCTCCATTGCCCCCCATTCCTGCGGCCTGTCTATCACCAGATTCTTTCGAGGAGAAATCTGCTAATAAAGCATTTCCACTGGGCCATGACCTTGGCTGAAATGTGGTAACTCATCCATCACTTCCACCCATCCCCCAACGCCAAGGAGCAAGCGAGACTGACTTCTGACAGGCACTGTTTACAGCAGGTCAGAGGTCAGTGGGTGCTGGGGACCTGGTGACATTCTAGCATTTCCAAAGAAGGGACATGACGTCCCGCAGCAGGAATGACAGGCGGCAGAGAGGCTGGTCTGGCTGATACCCACTGGCTGTGGGACCCTGGCAAGTCCCTGACACTGAGCTCAGTTTTCCTACCTATGGACGTAGGAGATTGGACCAAGCCATTCTGGGCGCCCTCTCAGCTCTGACCCCTCCACATGCGGAGGCCTCGCCCTGTGTGATTCCCCGGGAGACCCCAGCTCCTCCGATGGCCTGACACTCAGTGGACGCACAGTGACGACCCTGGAGGGGTGCTCTGAGCCTTGGGGGGCCCTCGTACTCACTCCTCGTGCCTGATGCCCAGCGACTCGCCCTTGTCCGTGCTGAGCGTGCCTGCGCCCTGCCCGTAGCCGTAGCCCTTGGGCCCATACTTCTTGCCGTAGCAGGACCTGCAGTAAATCTCCTCACCGTGCACGGCCACTGTGGTGCTGTCCAGGTTCTTCTTGCAGACCACTGTGGGGAGGGGCGAGCTCGGTGAGGGGGCATGCAGGGAGCGAGCCCCTGCAGCGGACGCTCTCTGAACATCTCTGAGCACTTGTCCTACCTACACCCTGACCTATTGGGAGCAGCCGGGAGGGAGGTTAGGACGGCACTGGGCAGGGAGGTGACAGGGAGGGGCTCTGCACACCAGAACATGAGGAATGCCGGCCAGGCCACCTCTCCTGGGACCGCGTGTGCCGTCCTCAGTCCCCAGCGGCAGTGCACCCCAGGGTCCAAATGGGGCAAAACAGCCTAGGCTGACCCTGGGCTGCAGGAAGCCTGGTGTGGGCCGCCTTCACTCTGCCCTTGACAAAGAGACCACGTGCCCCGACAGGAGGGGAGAAAAAAGAAAGGAAGGAAGAGAAGGGCAGGGTTTTCCTGTCTCCAGCAGTGGGCTCCAAGCAGGACAATCCATGCATGATGGGGTGTGCAGTGATGTGCCCAGAAGAAAAGTTCAACATTTATGAAACGCCCAGCATGGCAGGCTTTGAAATGAGACACAGGTCAGACTAGTCCCAGCAGCATTTGAAGTTTCCAGTCTCAGTGACCACTGTGCCTCAGGAGGAAATGAGGTCAGACCCTGGGAAGACCGTCCTGACTCTTGGGTAAGAGGTGGGACTGGGGGCAGCCGCAGAAACCCCTTGGTACCGCCCTGCTCTTCACAGAGGAGCTCGCTCAGCCATCCAGAGTAATACAGCTCAGAGCCCAGAGTCCAATCCCAGCTCTGCCCTCGCCAGCTGTGAAGGTGGCCAAACTAAAGGAGCTCTTACTATGTGTGCCTGACTACGTGTGCCTAGTAAATGGTGAATATCATATGAAGTTAGTGCCATGGGGACAAAGGGAGGGGAGGGACAGGCCCAGGCCTCTACAGACTCAGCTCCACACTACATCCTATTATGTTAACCTGGGGACTCAGTGTGCCCCACGCACTGTACCCCCAAATCCGCGCTTCTGAAGATGGAAACCGCTGGAGAAGCTGTGTGTCCTGCCTCCCTCCCTCCCGGCTCAGCTCCTTGCAACAGGCCATCCTCTTGCCTTTAAAGGGTCAGCTCCTCTCTCACGCTGAGCCCCACGTTGGAGACTTCAGACTAAATAAGGCCCCTCTCGCCCTGCCCTTGAGATCCCCACCTCATTCCAGCCCAAATACGGCGCTCCCCGCTGCCTCCCAGGGCTTGGCTCCGAGGACAGAGGGAGAGGGAACAGCAGGCCAAGGTCTCCGACATTCCCTTCTAGGGTGGGAAGTGGGGAGTCGGCCTGGGATTGCTTCCTGTAAGACCCAGACTGAACTGGAATTCCAAGGCCAGGGAAGACAGAAAGCAGAGGCAGAGTGGCCGGGGGGGACAGAGGTCCCTGCTGACTGGTCTCCCAACAGGCGCCCCAGGAACTCAGCCAGAGGAGACACCAGAGCCTACCAGCTGGGTCTCTCCAGACAGCTCCCCGCCGTGCCAGCTGAGCCAGCCCCCCGGCCCCCAGTCCCAGGCCCCTGTGGGTCTCTGCTGCACCTTGTTTCCAGGGAGCCCGGCCACTCCGCCGAGGCCCACCTCCCACACCCTGGCCTGGCCCCCTGCCCCTCCACCTCCCTCAGGAGATGTGGTCTAGGCACCCATGGGCTCCAGCGCAGACTCAGATCAGGGGAATTTTGAATGAAGGCCTAAATAAATTTCTACCAAATGATGTGAAGCCAATAAAGAGAGTTATGAGGGCATCACCATACTTATCTGTTAATTAATTAAGTTATTTAGCATTTGTACTTCTGGACGCCACCTGGCTAGGTGAGGCCTGTGATGCCATTTGGAAATGCAGAAAGCGCAGCCCCAGGTGAGGGGGCAGCCCTTCACCCCACCCCGAGAGATACAGTGATTCTCTCTGCTTCCAGAAGGAAACCAAGGCCCACAAAGAAGTTCAAGCTCACAGAACTGGCGAGAAGCAGGGCTGGGCAAGGGCCCAGCATGACGTGGCTGGGTCTGCAGCCCAGGTCCCTTTCAGGCAGGCCAAGTGTGTGGGACCAGGTGAAAACTGACAGCAAACCTCTCCCCGTGGGCAAGGAGACGCTGGTGTCCGAGAGCGTGGGGGCTTCTGGGAGGCTCCCCTGCGCTCTCGGGTTCTAGGAGCTGCCCAGTGCCATCAGCTACCACCATGGTGTTAGGCCAGATGTGACCTGCCCAGGAGAGAGCCGGTCACAGTTCAGAGAGGGGCGCTGGCCTCAGCCTGGGGCAGGTCCCCAAACAAGGAACTGAGCTCTCCTGTCTGCTAATGGGAACTGGCTGCTGCCACTGAGACCACAGGAGTGGGCGGCTGGCCCTCTCTGTCCCTGCTCCCGGGTCAGAGGCCAAGCCCAGGCCGAGGCCATCCTCAAGGCCTCGCCTGTTCCATCAGCCTGTCTTCCTGTCTGTCCCAGACCCAGATAGGGAATATAGGTGCCAAGCTGAGCTGAATCCAGAGCCAAGGACCAGACTGGTCAAAGGGACTCCTGGGGATGCACTCAGGCCTGGCTTGCAAGGGTCTATGGCCCTTTCCCCCATCCAGGCCCCAACCCTGCCAGCCTCTGTCTTCCTTAGGAGGAAAAGGCCTTTGATTCTGTGGATTGCTCTGAATTCTTGCACTCAAGCCAGGCAATTTTCCCTAAACAAGAGAAGTCACAGTCCTTCTGTTCTAAACGCGTTCTTGTCAACCACTGACTAAGTGCACAGTGCCTTCCAGGCACTAGGAATGAACACGGAGCTGCCTCAGACCCTGGGGCCCCCTGGAGCAGTGCTGGGAGACCCCAGACACAAGACAGTCCCCTGTGGCTGTTACTGTCCCAAACCCGCGCCCAGCCTGCCTTTCTACAACTGTTTCTAATACTCGACACCCTCTCACACCCTGTTCCTTCCTTCCTCTGCCACCCCCTGAATTCCTGACTCCCCCCAACCGCCTGTGCCGACAGCCTCTCCCCCACAAGCAGGACTGCAGGCCGGGCGCCCCTGGGCCACTTCTAGCTGGTGGTTAAGCAACATTGCAGAGCCACAAGGCCCTGCAGGGGCCTGGCCAATGCCAAGCCCTTATTCCCACTGAAGAAACAAACCGCTTGAAAATTCCTCAGTGCAGTGAACTGCTGATAACAAGACGCGGCTGTTTGTGGTCCTCGGAGGGCGGAGGCCAGAGCTCAGCCAGGCCCCACTCGTCACACACAGCCCGTGGGTGGGGAGGGCTGGGGCCTGCGGCCCTGAGCTGGAAGCTCCCGCACATCCTGGTGGCCCAGGGCCCAACTGGACCCTGCTGTCTGCATCCCAGACGGACTGCCACGGGACAGCACAGACTCCCCCAAGTTTCTTCATGTGACAGACAGGACCCCACTTCCTGGGTCTGCCAGGCGGCTGGGCCTCCAGCCCCTGTGAGGTCTCTGCACCACACCATCTTCCCTGTGCGTGTGTGTGTGTGTGTGTGTGTGTCCAAGGGGTGTCTTATCACTTACGGAACACTCACAGTGGCTTTCAGTGCGGCTTTTCTCCTTCATTTTAATTCTCCCAGCCCCGCCATGAAGTAAGAATGATTACCTCCCCTGTTAGAACAAGAAAGCTCACCCACAGAGAAATGGACTAACCTGTCCATCAGCACACAGACAATAAAACTGAATCAGATGCGTCCCGGCTGACCGGATGGGCCCTGAAAGCCAGCTTCACGTGCTCCCACCATCCCACTCTGCCTGCCCTCCAGGAAAATGCCTGTGAAGCCGTTGCCTCTTATCACTAGACCCCCTGCTCTGACCACAGTGAACCTAGGGGAGGCCTCTCCACGTCGCCCCTTCCTGGGTGCTCGGAGAACCCCCCGGCCTGGGCACAAACCATGGTCCTGGGCAGCCTGCCCTCTCCGGCTGCTTGGCATTTGTCCCCTGGTCTCCAGGCTATGATTGGAGCGGCTCGGGCTCCAGGCTTTAGCAAGTGGATCTCAAAGGCTTTGGCTCCTCATCTCCTGAGCCCAGGCTGTGGGAGCAGGAAGGGACAGGAGAGAAGTGAGGGCTGGCCCAGAGGGGCGGGGGAAGGGACAGCCAGCTCTTCCCCCAAAGCTGCCTTCTAACCAGGGGTATTCGGGCCCACAGGCTGGTGAAATTGTGGGCTAAAAGTGTCTCCGTCCCAAGTGACGGGACTGTGGCAGAGAGAGAAAGAAGAGAAAGCTGAGTGGAAAGTTTTCCTAACGAAGTCTTAACAGCTTGGCTCTTGGCCCCAGTGCCGAGGGCCGCCACCCCCACCAGCTCTGGCCGGTTCATCCCCTTTGAAAGCAGCTTCTGCACGAACAAAGAGGCCTTAAGTGTTTCCCGCCCCAGCTGCAGCTTTAGCCAAATGTCAAGCTGTTTACATCCCACGGGGCTGGTTCCCCTGGGTGCTGACAGGCCCAGCCTGTGGAGGTGCTCCTGCCTGTCTCCATGGCAACCGCAGGGCCTGGGCCGTACTCACTGCACAGGAAGCAGGATTTATGGAAGCTGCTGCCTTCACACTGAACCTCCTCGGCGAAGTACACGGTCTTCTGGCAGACCCCACATTTCTTGCCTCCTCCCCAGTTCGGCATTCTGAAACTGGACAGAAACGGGAATCAAAGGACAGAGCTGTGGAGACGTGGGCTGCCGGGACGGAAGGCCACAGGCAGCAGCGCAGAGGGCCCAGCCCTGGCAGGACTTCCCCACATCCTCCTCCAACGGCCGCCTGGGGCTCTGCCGGTGGGATCAACAGATAGGCACTGGGCAGCTGTGCCCTTGTCACCCGCTGGGCACTCTGCAGGCTGTCAATAGGCGCCAGATACCGGTTCCATATGGGAGACTGAGTAGCGGTAAAACCAACCAGCTGCTACCGCTGTGTCTACACGAACGGAGCTCATTTGGAGCAAAACCAGCAGACAGACGAATTCATTAACCACAAATGAACTGTGCAAGGTTCACAAACAGGCAGAACTCACATTGTCCCAGGGTGAGCACATGGGTGCTTCCTTGTGGGGGAGGGGTGGCCAGGGGTCCCTCCAGCGAGACTTTCCCCACTTGCAGGGCCCCCGGATGGGTCCTCATGGGCAGAGGGGGTGGGGAGCCCATCACAGGGGCTGCCTGGGACCTTCCTGGCAGTGGACACACTCGTTGCTCTTCACCCCAATGTGCCACTGTCCCTTCACTGGGTTCCTGAAGGGAGTCCCCCAACCATGTGGAATGGCCCAGCTGAGGCGTCCTGGGCAGATTACTCCCCAGCAGGCCCCTGGCTCCCACCCCACCCATGTTCCTCTTTCCCTGGGACCCGCTGGATGTGGGCCCTGAACTCAGCATCTCTTCCCTCAAACTGTCGTTTTGCTGTCCTTTTTCATTTTTGCTCCTGGCACCACCACCATTCTCTGCCTCACTCAGGAAGCTCGGCCCTCCCTTCCCCTTCTCATAGCTTGTCCTGCCCCAGGTGCCCCTTTACCCAGCACCCCACCCTCCCCTGCATGAGGCCAGCTTTCCCCTTCGCAGGTCTGGACTGACTGCGGCTTACGCACATCGGGACACACCCCACAGCTAGGGTTTCTCTGACTACACCTGACTGCTACGTGCCTTCCTCAGATACCCCACGGGACCCGAGCACCCAGATTGCTGGGCCCGTCTACTGAGGCCTCATGGTTCCTTCAGCCCCTTTCTGCCCTGAGGACCCCAGGGGCTTACTGCCTGGTTGAGCAAGAGCTCGGGGCTGCAAAACCATACAATCTGGAGGACAGTTCAGTAAGAGTGGCAACGCGTAACCACCAACCGTTTCCCTGACTCAGGGAGGTGCTCCCATCCCCAGCTCCAGGGCATAGCCTGGCCACTCAAGCCCACCACTGAGACCCATTCCCTGCAGGGGCTACTTCTGTAACGGCCGTGAGATGTGCGGGGCGTGCTGCTGGAGAAGCTTCTGGAGAAAACGTGCTTGTTGACATGGAGACACCAGGCTTCCTGTGCCTTGCCTTTGACAAGGTAACTGGACGTGACGCTAGAACTCCTGTAGCTGATGACAGACTGAAACATGCCTACTACGTGCCAGACGGAGTACCTCACCCCTTTGCATCCTGACTACCACATGCCCACTCTCCTTACAGGCAGGAGAACAAGGCTCAGAGACGCCGGGCCACCCACGTGCAGTCACTCAGCTAGATGAGCTGGAAATGGCATTCAACGCAGACCGGCCATATCTGAGTCTTGTCACCCCAACGCCATGCTGCTACCCCACTGTGCTTGAGTGCCAGCACACGGTGGCACATAGGACACCAATGCCCGGCACTCCCCTTCCTCTCCAGACCCTGAACCAGCGGGGCACTCCTCCACGCCCCAGGAAATCCCAAGGGAAGAAACCTCCCCGATCCCATGGTTGGGAGCCGGTTCCAAGCAGTGTTTTGTTCCTGGACACACAAACCCTCTCCCTCTGGGGGGGACCCACAGCTCCCCACAGGCCTCCCCTTCTGTGTGCTGGCTCCATGTCAGGGCACACATCCAGCAGGGCCCAGGGACCTGCTGGGAAGGAAATCTGCCCAGGACGCCTCGGCTGGGCCATTCCTTCGAGCCCGGCCATGTGATTGGGGGTCTCTCTACCAGGGCTGTAGCGCCTTGTAGAGCAATGAGTGTGTCCACTGTCAGGAAGGTCCCAGGTACCCCGTGTGGGTGGGCTCCCTACCCCCTCTGCCCATGAGGACCTGTCCAGGGGGCCTTCATGTGGAGAAAGTCTCGCTGGAGGGAGCCCTGGCCACCCTTTCCCCAAGTGGGGCAGGGCGCTCTCTTTTCCCCACCTCCCCTTTCTGCCCAGCCAGGTTCCCTCTATCAGGAGCTGAACTACCTTACAAGGAAAGCTGCCTCTCAGTTTCTGGATGCCGAGGCCTCCTTCTCCACTGCCTCCCCAGTTCTGGGGACAGAGGCCCTGAAGGACACTGAGGACAGTCGTTCCCGAGGTCAGAGTTCAGGGGTACAGCTCAGTGGTCAGGACAATGGAGTCTGGGATCATGCCTTCCTGGCTGAAGGGCTGCGGCCAAGCTACTTTCCATTCTGAGCTCCAGTCAGCTTGTCTCGAGCTAGACGACACAAGCCTCAAATCGTCCTTCTGAGGGTTAAAGAGGGACACGTGAAGTGAAGGCGCAGCGCCTGGCACACACCACGTGCTCATTCTGCTCGTCACTCACGGGACGGCCTCCAGGAGCAGCATACGGAGCAGACGCAGGGCACAGGCTCATGCTCACCCCAAATCTCGTGAGAGTCGGGCTGACGTGACGGGTTCAGTGTGGTCATGTTTTGAGTTTGGTAAACAATCTCAGAAGGACACGATCCTTCAGTGCCCGAAGGACAGCCTCCTGTCATCAAACCGCTGATGTGATAAACCATTCCGTGTCTTTACCTCTCCAGCGGAAAAGCCCTACGTCTCCCGGTCCCAAATCCCCTGTTCCCTAGGCCCAAAGAGCGCCTTCGGGGCCCAGGGTTCACGTTCCCCACCCACTCGGTCTGGCAGAGACCTGTCAGGGGTTGGTCTCGCGTTACCTGAGCTGCGTGGTATCTGGACAGGCTCCAGGAGAGCCGTCACCCTTTCCAACCCCACAGCCCCGCCTCTCCCTGCTCACCCCCACACCTGGTCAGGGTTCAGGGCACATGTCTTAGAGGTGACCCCGAAAAGCCTAGGAAAGACCTCCCCTGAAAGTACCAGTCACTCGCAGGGGACAAATGGCTGCTGTGGAGAAGCAGGCCCGGCCTCAGCTTCCCGTATCCCACCACAACTTCTTCAGCATCCAGCACGTGACTTCACTTCTCTAAGAAACTAACCAGCATCACTCCAGGCCCCCCAGCAATGAGGCCCGGTCACTGCTGGTCATTCTCGCGCAGCTCCCTGTCTCTGCTCAGAGTATTCTCTTTTCAAGGCCACACCCCGTGGCCCTAGTGGGACTGCGAGCTGACACGGTGGCACAGTCTATCTCTCTTCCTTTCCTGCTGGTCCCCTAGTGCCTTTTACAGCAGAGCTCTCCCCCCTTGCAGTTCAGAAATCTGAAGGTCAACCAAGGTAGAAACTGGGGTGTATGATTTAACTATTTTAAGACTATGACAGGAAATCCTATATTATAATAGAGTGTCCCCGAGTAATCAACAGATGGAGTTTCTTTGCTTTTTGCTGGTATCACCTGAGAGTGGTAACAATCCATGGTCCATGCTGAAAAGGTTGGAATGCTTTCTCTTTGATTGATGGTGTGTGTTTTTTAAAATGAACACTCAGACCTTATAAAAACAGGTTGTTTGCAGCTGACAATTCAGGAAGCCCCGTCCCACACGTCCCGCCTCCTGGTATACAGAACGCAGGGTACTCTGGACAGGGAGGCTCTGGTTCCTGGCGGACTGAGTTGTGCTTCAGCTGCCAACCTTCTATTTCTTCCTTCTTTGTCCTATTGAGGTGCAGATGGCTGCCTCTGGCCCTTGGGAAGCCCTGGAAATGCCACAGTCTGGAAAGGCTAGCTGCTGCGTATTTACACTTTACCATACATGGGAATCGTTCAGCGCTGATGTCAACAAATTCCTGGGGAGCTGCGTCTAGAGACCCGCCATCACCATAGCGATTCCTGACAGCCGGAAACCCAGGCAAAGCTCTCCTGTCAGTACCCAGGACCGCCTCCCCTCCCCCACCCGCAGCCCACTGTGTGTGTGTTTCCTCATTTCCTCACCCGGACTCTTTCCCAGGCTTTTTTCCTGCCCTGCAACCCTGGCACCAAGATTCAAACACGCATCAGACCTGGGGAGAGGGGAAAGCGTACCCATTGGGATCTGGGGCCCCCCTTCCTGTGTCCCCTGTCCCTCTTCCTGACAGTGAAAACCTAGGTCGTGAGTGCTAACCCCCACTCCACGTACAGCTGACAAAGCCACATCAGCTTTCAATAGTGTAGAAGCTGCCGCAAAGCACGCTCGCTGTAAAGCTAATGTGTTCACAAGCGGTAAGTATGTCCTTAGCGGGTTGAGCTAGAAAGAGAGAACACAGGGGAGCAAAGAAAATAGTACACTGGTGACTGAGGTGTGTTCGCAAGGCGTTTGTCCCCAACCCACCAGCTGCGACACTGGCAAGTTCCTTATCACCTCTGAGCCTCAGTTTCTTCCTCTGTAAATGGGGCACATGTGTGCCGACCTCATGTTGTGCAGCACAACACATGAAGGGTTTGGGTCAGTCCCTGGAACATAACAGGTACACATATCTGCTTACCACTATCTTAAGGAAAGGCCAGCTCGAACAGTTGTTTTTGAGTTTTGTGCTTTTTCAGATATTTGTCAATTTGCCCAAGTATTGGCACATGGTTCAGTGGGAGAAAAAGGTCCTTTTATTCTCATAAGCACCTCAGTGTTACTGCATGACTCTTCAGTCCTCACGCCAGCCAACCTTCACAATAAGCCGGGCTAGCAAAATACTGAAACCTTTAGCAGCCTCTCAGAAGCGTGCCCACCTTGCTTTCCCCACCAGAACAGTCACGGCAAATAGAACGATGCTTTTCCCCCCTCACCTGGTGCTCAGTATGACTCACATGAAAAACTGGCCAGTTCGCAAGGTTTCTGGGTTCAGCAGGACAATCCCACTAAGAGCCACTCCTACCCCACTCATCACTTATTGGCCAAATATTTACTGATATTTACTGATCGCCAGCCAGTGTCAACACTACATGCCTAGCCCCAGAGGCAGATGTTTGCAATTAAAAAGAAAACATGGGAGCCAGGAAGGAAGGGGCCTGGGCAGACCAGGGGCAAACGGCTGTGGCCGAGCTGGTGGCTCTGCAGTTTCTCCCCTGCAGGCTCCCCAGACCCTGACTGGACACTGCTCCCCTCGCCCTCCTTGGGCCCAAACCGCACCTTCTGCCCAATAAACTTCCTTCTTCCCGGGATGACCGCTCTGCACCATATCTTCCCTGAGGCAAAGGATCCAAATGATGGGATAAGGGCTACCGAAGGGCTGAGGAAGGGCTCTCTGGCAAGAAGACGTGACCCTGGGCTCCCGAGCCAGAGTGGCTGGACAAGCAGAAGACTGCAGCTGAGTGAGAGCAGGGTAGGCTCAGAACCCGTCCAAACCCCATCTGGGACAAGCCCCCCACTGGCACTGAGATCACAGAGGTAGCCAGCAGCTCCAGCCTCCTCGGTTTCTGGGAGGGGGTGGCGGAGGGCGAGGAGCAGACAGTGGTTGAGGCCTAATGTGTTTCTGGTCTGCGCAAGCCATTCCCAAAGTACTACCCCCAAAAGGAACTGAGCAATGAGACGTCATTGTCCAAGGTCACCTTGTATTAAGTGGCAAAGCCAATGTCAAGACACTCAGCCAGTCTGCTTTCTGAACCATCTCTCACCAAGACTCCAGGCTGCCTCTTTTGATACACTTTCTACCAGAGTCCAGTGGATGTCCTGGGTGCCACTGTGACAGGACCCCAAGGCAGAGCCCTCTGGGCTGGAAGCACCTGCCCACAGGCTCACCCCACAGAGCAGGGGCTGGGTGGCTGGAGCCCAGGCCTCTAGGGAAAGACCTGAGCAGATTACAACGGCTCCGGGACCAGGGGCTTGCCGAATCCTCTCCCCTGAGAGTAAGTAAAACACCTGCCTCGCTGTTTGTTGGGTAACATCGCACGTTGTTTCACACCAGCCGCCTTCCTGCTCCCCAGCCTTCAAGGGCTGAGGCCACAAAGCACCCACTGTGGGTTCTTTTGGGGTCGGTAATGGTCCCCACCTGGACTGGGACGTGGGTGGGGCAGGTGAAACGTTGCAGCTTCCACCCAGTTCCTTCGGAAGAGCGAAAAACAGATGCCCTAGGCCGGCCCCGAGGCCAGATGTCCCCCGCCCCACCCGCGGGCTCGCTCTCCAGGGCAGGAGGGTGAGGGAGGGGGTGGCACGGATGCCCTCATCCCCCTGCCGTGCCATGAGCGTCAGGGGCGCGCAGAATCGCCCATTGTTCTGTGGCGGGACCTGCAGGCGGCGGGGGTGCCGGGCGGGGCCTTTAGGACACGTAGGAGCCCGGGCGGGGACACCCAGCGCCTCCCGGAAACAGACGCGCTGAGGGGCTGAGGCCCCTTCTCCCCACCCCGCGCCCACGACGGCGCCACTTTTCCTCCCGATGTTCCCGGCAGCTGCCCCGGCCACGGCGGGCGAGAAGGACCCGGGGGCTCTCGGGGCGCGCGGTGCCTGGGGCGCCCGGGAGGAGCGGGCGCGCTCACCTGGCGCGCTCACCTGGCGCGCTCACCTGGCGCGCTCACCTGGCGCACTCACCTGCAGCGGGTTCGGGCGGCGCGGCGGGAAGCGCTCTGGAGTGGCTGCGGGGAGCCCGCGCGCGCCGTTTTGTAGCGCGGAGGAGGCGGGTCCCGTCCACGCCCACCGGTGGCCGCTGCACACTGCACCACACCAGGCTGACGTCAGGGCGCCCAGCCCCGCGGCGCTGCCCTCCCACCCCCAGAGCAAGGCAGCGCCCACGGCGGGCGGACGGGAGCGCTGGCTCCGCCCGTCCCTGTGGACCCGCTATGACCTCGGAGCCTCTCAGGGTTTTTCTATCAACCAGATGGTAAGGCGGACATGTGCTCTGAGATCCCTGATAAACTTGCACCCCAAGAGTATGGGTGGCGTGGGGTGGGGTCTCACGTTTGCGTGTCCTGGTGGCAAGGTGCAAGGACATTTGGGTGCCAGACTGAGACAGGTGTGAGCTCCCATGTCGCCCCTGCCGCTTACTAGCTGAGCCCTTGGCCTAGACACTTGGCCCCTCTGGGCTGCAGGTCCGTGTCTGTGAGGGGGGTCACCCCCGGGCTGTGGGGGTGGGTAAAGGGAGAGCCTGTAGGACCGGCAGCCTTCAGCAGTGGCCTGCCAGATGTTACGTGCTCAGTAAATGCTACCTTGGTACCGCTCCTGTCCCCTCAACGGTCCCCAATCTTCCCTGCTGTCCAAAGGAGAATGCCCCACCCACCCCAAAGCAGCCGATCTGAACAGTGGGGGCCTCCACGCTTCAGCACACAGACTAACCTCTTTCACCCCTGACGGGTCAGAGGCCCGGTCCCCAAAGGCTCCCTTACAACCCCAAGTTGCTGAATTAGCTCTCTCCCAGGAAAAAAGTCGAGCATCATATAACCCAGAAAATGAAGTATTTATCTAGGTTTTTCTTGCTTTCTGCCACCAGAAACATCTTTCCTTCAGCCAGGCCCATCGTGTAAACAGGGCCTTCCGAGATTAGGCTGTGTAGGAGCACCGAGCCAGTGCTCCTTGCAAGATGTAGGAGGAGAATCCCTGGTCCTGCCTGCACGGAACAAGCAATGGACAAACAGGTATGTGAATTAAATTCCAGAACTACCATCGGCCTGACTTCGTGGGCTCGCTGCCCAAAGCTCGTGCTCTCCTGAGGTCACCCTCCCTCCCTTCAGTTCTCCAGAGTCTTGCCCCAGATTTTCCAGAAGGGCAAACTCCTGCGTTTCCTTCTTTGGTCTGGGTTTGGCCCCATGGAGTCATGACACAGCTGAGGGAATTTCCCAGTGACAACATGCCCACCTGTGCTATGAAATGTCCTAGGGAAGGTCCAAAAAAGGAGAGCGGTACTGTAGTCACCCTTGGATTTCCCGCACAGGATCTTCCAGCATCTTGTAGATAGGGAGGCTATAGAAAGCGGCACTGAAACTGGAATGCTTGTGATAGAGGTGGTGCAGGCAGAGCCGAGAGAGACTGAGGGCTCAGTGAGTATCTCAGTAAAGTGAGTCCCACGGATGTTTTGGTTTCCCAGTGCTATGAAAGTTATGTTTACACCATATGTATCTATTTGTATCAAATGTGCAATAACCTACGGCTAAAAAAACAATGTATGCACCTCAATTAAAAAAATACTTTGTTGCTGAAAAATGGTAACTATTGTCTGAGCCTCCAGCCAGTGGTAATGTTTTTGTTGGTGGAGGGTCGTACGTTGTTCAATTTGTTAAAAAAAAAAAAAAAAGGGCTGGCCCGGTGGCTCAGGCAGTTAGAGCTCCATGCTCCTAACTCCGAAGGCTGCCGGTTTGATTCCTACATGGGCCAGTGGGCTCTCAACCACGAGGTTGCCAGTTCGATTCCTCAAGTCCCGCAAGGGATGGTGGGCAGCGCCCCCTGCAACTAAGATTGAACAGGGCACCTTGAGCTGAGCTGCCTCCCGGATGGCTCAGTTGGTTGGAGTTCATCCTCTCAACCACAAGGTTGCTAGTTCAACTCCCACAAAGGATGGTGGGCTGCGCCCCCTGCAACTAAAGATTGAAAATGGCAACTGAACCTGGAGCTGAGCTGCACCCTCCACAACTAAGACTGAAAGGACAACAACTTGAAGCTGAATGGCACCCTCCACAACTAAGATTGAAAGGACAACAACTTGACTTGGAAAAAAGGCCTGGAAGTACACACTGTTCCCTAATAAAAGTCCTGTTCCCCTTGCCCCCCAAAAAATATATATTTAAAAAAAAAGCGTGGTATCTGCAAAGTGCAACAAACGAGGTATGCCTGTCCTCCTAATTACACTATAACCACAGGACTGCCCCAGGCAAACCAGGACGTATGGTCACACTGCACGTCCACCCAAAGACTATGCCGGGGCACATGTCTTAGGAGCTGTCCAGACAGAGCTGGAGATGAAGGAACCAAGCAGGCCCTGCCTTGTCTGCTCTTTTCCTAGAACCTCCCACTGCTTGGTCATGCCGACCCTCTGGGCTTGGGCTTGGACAGCCCATTTACATGTAAAGAAGACCAGGGGGTCAGGGAGGACTCCAGGTTGAGATGATCAAAGGGGAGCCAGGGTTACCACCACGCGTACAGGGCTACACACAGGTACGGCCCAATGTTGAAATCGCAGAAACAGCCTCAGTGCCTGGGACGTCACACATGCCAACCGCTCCTTAGGGCGGAGATGCTCCTTCTGGCGGACCTCAGTTACGTGACTGTACCCAGGCTGCCCCCCTCCCTGGGACCCTGCCCCCAGCAGCTTCACCTCTGCAGGGACAGCCCACCAGAGCTGCTCTGTGTGGCTCTGGGGCCAGCACTGGCGCACGGCGTCTCTGAGGCTCTGTCCAGCTCTGGGTCTTCCTGGATCTGAGGCGAGTAAAGGGGACAGGGACCCTTGGTCCCCTCTAGGCGGGGTCCCCTCTAGGCAGGGTCCTAGAGCCTCTGGGGGTCACAGGGGAAGTGAGTCTGACTGCCAGAGGCAGACACAGAGGCAGGGAAGTCTGGGTGTCCATGCCAGGAAGATGAAGTGCTCAGAGGCAGGAAAAGGGACATCCACCTGCAAAGGAACAAAGGGGCACCACAGAGGTTGCCAGTTGCATCCACTGTGAAGCATGGAGCATGTTCTAGGGGCCTTGAAAGCTGACTCAGGAACTTCCTCACAGGAGGCTCAGGGCGAGGCCCTCAAGGACTGAGAAAGCGACTGTTTACCTTTGCAAATGACTGCTTCCTCTCCCGCTCCCCCGGGCCTGAGCGAGGGAGGGCCACTTCCGCTGAGCTCCCTTGGCAGCCTCCAAGCCACCGCCTCTGAAAAGAGGCCTGGCAGGCAGGGTGGCCCCCACAGTGAGACTGTGAACCGGGCAACAGGGCCGCTGGGAGTGAAAGGGGAAGGGAGCCCTGGGAACCGCGCGTGGCCCGCTATTCTGAGCCCCACGGGCCTGGGGAGAAGGGGCTGAAGGCCCCAGAGGTTCCTCTGACAGACGCGGTTCCGGTCCCTCCGCCCCCTTTGCTCCTGACCAGTCTGTTTGGCTCCTGCTCTAAGGCCTGTGTGCTTGCTGTTTGCCAGCCCAGGACACTCCAAGTTGCTGCTCCCACGTTCTGTGTGGCCCTCCGGCCGACAGCAGAGGTTTAAGGCAGCGACGTAGATTGGAAATGACTGAATTTCAGGCAGCACCTTTGCCGCCCTGCCCCACCAGGGTGGATGGTATGAAGCTAGACTCCCAGGTAGAAGAAAGGATTGGTGACGTTTGGAGGCAGCAGTCCCAAGCCATGCCCAAGAGACAGCTCCCTGGCTGGGACGGTCTCGGAGGGCAGGGCTGGAGCGTACTCTCCTCTCACTCACCCAGGGCTTCCCCTGGACCAGGAGCCAGTTTAAACGTTTATGAATTAACTCATCTGGGCGCTTGCAGAGTGATAACCAGGATCCGGGCCGCCACCTGCTGGTGAAGTTGTGAATGACGCTTCTGCGTGGCCTCGGCCGCCTAAGTGACCGTTCAGTGCGCGACAGTCAGAGAGCCGGGCTTAGACAAGCCTTTTCTCCCAGGATCCCTTGGTGCTTAAATTCTTCTGACTCTCACTCGACACATCCTAGGTTTCCAGCAAAGAAGCTGAAACTGTCTGGGACACTGGTCAGTGGAAAAGGCCTCTGAAGGTAGCGGAAGCTGTTCTGTAACCCAGAGCCCTCCCCTCCCCACTGGCAAACGGTCTCTCCCCAAGATCCGTTTCCTTATCGCCCGTCCAGACCGGGACACGAGCACCCACTCTGTGACAAGCGCTGGGCCGGGGCCAGGAGCACGTGGCTCGGGCCTTGACAGGGAGAGGAAATGGGGTGTGCACCGGCCGTGGCCTGGGGGCCGCTCAGGCAAAGGTCTGGGCGGTCAGGAGGGACGGAGCTCAGGAGGGGGGCTCCTCGGAGGGGATCAGGGACCCTGTATTTGTGCTGATGACCGTGCCGAGCTGGACCGTAAAGGGTGGTCAGGCATCTGACGTGTGGAGATGGAGTGTTCCCGTTACCTACGGCTGCGTGCCAAACCACCCCCAACTCAGCAGCTGAAAACAACAGCAGCCGTTTCATTTTCTCTCACGGTTCTGGGGTCCCCCGAGCTCAGCCGCACCGACGGTTCTCGCTTGGGACCCATCCTGCGACGACACTCGGAGGAGCGCTGGCTGCGGTCATCAGGACAGCTTGCTCACCCACATGGCTGGTGTCGGAGGCTGGCTGGCGGTGGGGACTGTCAGCCGGGCGGCACCCCTACACGCCTCTCCACCAGGCCTGGACTCGCACACTGGCCGCTGGGTTACAGGCCAGCACGTCCAGAGGGAGTCAGGAGGAGCTGTCCTGCCCTTTGTAACCCAGCCTGGGAAGGCACATGGCACAAGGGACCCTGGACTGTCCTGGGAGACGCAGTCACGAAGCCCCAGGCAGGGGCAGGGAACCCCTGTCACGTGTGAGTGGCAAGGTTCTGGAAGGGCATGTGGAGGGGGAATAGTATCGCAGCCCTTCTGGGAAAAGTTTGGCACAAGCAGGGAGGTCACTGAGGGGGCCCTCCACTGATGGCGAGTCTGGAGGTGCATTTTCTAAGACAGAAAAGATTCTGGAAGACGTGAGTTTCATCCCTTGGTTGTGCAAAATGATTTTTAAGATACCTACCCACCCAAGTGCTCGAGACATCAGCTTGCTCAGTAGTTGGTTTTCCTAAGAGCCTCACACCAACCTGTCTCATGGACAAGGGGTTATTACAGCCAAGGTTATCTGGCAGCCGCAGGTGTAAGGGGAGCATCAGACCCCACAGGAAATGAAGAAGTGAGAGAGGGGGGTTGGGTTTTATTGCTCTCTTTTCCTTTCTGATTGAGCGGCTGAGCTTGGCTGGTGGTGCAGCATTGCTAACAGTTTCCCAATTTTAGGTTCAAGGAGATGGGCAGCAGGGCGTTTTCCAAGCCACAGAGGCGGAAGGGCATACCTCTGGGCTGTCTCACTCCTCCCAGAATCTTGGTCTGGCTTTTATTCTAATTTCTTCTCGGTCTCATCGAAGGAGCTCCAGATGAGGAGATTCGGAGCAGGGTGTTTCCTCCCACCCCTCCCAGACAGATTGCAAGGTTTTTCCAATACTCCATCCTCCCTGGGGCTGCAGCGAGGAGAGCGCCAGCAGGGGTCAGCAGTGTGACACATCTGGCCAGAGACACTGCCTGAGCTGAGGGGACCTGAGAGCACCTTCCGCTGAGGCCTTGGCACCACTCTGAGCGACGCCACCTTGCCCTGAATGTGGCGGGGGGTGGGGAAAGGCAGAGGCAGCCGAGCCCAGACGTCAGCCATGCCAAATCACCATCTGGTTTTCTACCGGGAGGTTTATGTGTGTTGGCACATGCAATGCATTGTGTCCAGGTCTGGATGTCAGAGGACGTGTGTCTCGGATTTGCCTTGAAGTTTTCTGAGACCTGGGATTTCTGGATTTGGGGTCCCCAGGCTCCCCGTGGATGGGCCATGCCTCACAGCCATGTCCCACGGTGCCCGCCAACCCACGCCCCATGCAGGCTGGGCTGGGAATGGAGTTCTCCCAGGGCAGCCGTCAGCGGCCGAAGCCACGAGAGCCTCCTCCACCTCCTCGGGCCCCCTGCCCCGGCGTCTCCCAGCCCCAGTCCTCTGGGCACCCTGCCCCTCAGCTCCACAGCACCCCACCTCCCAGGAGCACTGGAGGGGTCCCATTCAAGACTTCCATGGCTCTTCATGTGGTGGGGGTGGGCGGCCAGAGAGCCGTGGAGGGCGTGAGGGACAGTGGCATGGCTGGACGCATGCTGGGCTGGAAGAGGGCCCCCGTCTGTAGCTGAGACTCCCAGGGCCCCTAGCACCTTCCGGGTAGCCCCCACGTGCTGCTGTGACAGGCAGATGCCAGGCCTTTCCACCTGCCTTTGGAAAGGAGAAGATGGGCCAAGCCCGGGTTTCTGCTTTCCCAGGAGTACAGTTACAGCAGCTAATGGAGACCACAGGTACAGCGGGGGCAGCTGGGCCTGTCACTCACCACATGCCCTAGAGCTGGGGCAGGGGGTGCACGGGGAAACTGGGATCAGCGTTCCAAGTGCCTTTCCCTGGAAAGCCCAAGGCGGGACCCCTGGCCAGGCTGCCCCACACCCAGCCTGGCTCAGGAGCCTGGGTCCTCCTCTCGTCTCGCTGCCCAGCCTTTGGCTGCAGCCAGCTCCTCTCCCTTTCCTGGTGCCTCTGCTCAGGCCTTTGCAGGATGGAGCTCAGAATCTTGGCTCTGGGTGGCTCCCCCACAAAATTGGGAGGGAGGGCTTGGCAGGATGGCTCCGTGTACATGCAAACGACTTGCCATTTTAGTGCCTCAAACCACAAATGGGTTGAAAGGCAAGGGCTCCCAGTCTGAGGCCCAGGTCCTACGTCGTCTCGTCTGCCCCGCAGCGCAGCCCGGCGTGTGTTAGCAGGCTATGGTTACACAGCTAAGAGTCGGTGAGCCTGGGCGGGACTGCAGCGCAGGTTCTAGGCTTGGACTCCGTCCCCCGGGTGCACAGACCGAAGCCTCCCGCCCCCCGGGAGGCCCCTCACCTGGTCCATCCCTTCTCCGGACTTCCCTGCCGAGACCGTCTCATCTGCCCTGCTCACACAGCCAATGTGTCCTCCACAACCTCTATCGCCGTGTTTGGCAACGCAGAGCCCCCGACACCTCCCAGCCCCGCGGACACCACAGCCTCCGAATCCTACGGGGCCGACTCCCAGCACCCACCTTCTTGTCGCCCGCCCAGCTGCTCCCCCGGAACCCTCTCGTGGGCCTGAAACGACTTCCTTGCCTCCGTCTCCCTCCCTTCAATGCCCCGCCTGCACAGCTCCTTTATCCCCTGTCCAGACACTTCTCAGTGTTTTAAGAACATTCATTGATGTAAGAAAATGCCCAGAGCATACTAGGAGCACCTTACGATTTTATTTGCCACGGTGTGAGTAATACCTGAACACGTTCCCCTTGTGAGAACAACACCACCTCAAACATACAGCAGAAAGTCACGCCCCTCGTGATGGCAGTCGGCAGCAGGGACCCCTGCTCCCAGTTTGCAGGGACACACGGAATGAGGAAGCTCTGGGGATGACGAAAGGTTCTAAAATGTGGTTGTAAACACGACAGGTTGACTGCAAATCATAGAAGCACACCCTTGCAACTGCATTTTATAGTGTGCAAATGACAACTCCACAAAGCTGCTGAAAAGAAAGAGACGTCCTGCAGCCGGGAGGTGACAGCCGTTCCCCACTGCCCACGTGGCTGCTGCTGTCCACCTGTCCTAACGCACACTCGAATGCACGGGCTCAGGAGCCAGGTGCCTGGGTTCAAATCCCAGCTCCAGCACCCACGGCTGTGAGACCCAGACAAGGTATTGAGCTCAGTTTCTTCACCTATAAAATGGACCTAACAACGATACCTGTTTCATAGGATTGCTGCCAGGACTCAGTGGGTTAATACATGGCAAGGGTATTGTAAGCACTAACTGGCAGTGCCCTCTCCACATTGCCACACCAGAGCCAGGCTTCGTAAAGGGCAACGTTTGTGCCTGCCGACCCCACCCCGACCCTCCTAGCCCTCGGAGAAAACTCCTCTCTTCAAAAGCCATCTTTGGAAAAACACTGTGATGGCTTTCTGCTCATCTCACTTCCTGGTAACAGAGAGGGGGAGAAACATGTGTTCCCGATAAGGCAGCGACTTGCTCACTCTCGTAAAACACTCATCACTGTGCCAGCCTGTCCCCACAGACTGTCTCTCCCAGGTCCTCGTAAGCTCCGGCAATCGACACAGAGGGAGGGCCCTTCTTTCTGGGGACCCTGAGGCCAGTCCTGGTGCCAGAATGGCCACCGACGAGGACAGTGGCTTTGCCCGTGCCCTGTGCCACCGCACCAGCATGAAGCCCCTTGCTGCCTAACGAGCCCAGCTGAAAAGCACAAGGCTGTTGGTGGTCAGAGTTCCATCACCCAAACATGAGTTTTCAGGCTCTGAGCCCACGGCCAGTGTACTGACGGGGGTGGGGGCGGGGGTGGGATAGCCGCAGCTCTGCCAGTGCCTGCCCAGCACTGCAGAAACCACTTCTCCTCTGTCATCTCACCGAACCCTCCCGAGCCTTGCCAGGTGCTCACTGCTGTCCCCTGGGTGTCCACACCCCATGACTGATGAGCAAACTGAGGAGACGACTTTAGCAAGCAGCCAGCCCTGAGCGTGGACTCCCAGTGTTTTTCCACTGTGCTTGGGGGGGAGGGCGGGGTCAGAGCTCCCCCAGAGGCTTTAATGACATGCAGTAAATGCTCAAGAAAATAAAGCATGTGCTGTCCCCACAGCCCGACACGGTTCCTCCTGGGCTACAGAAGGAGCTCTGACTGCTGAAGCCCCACAGCCCAGCCAGAGCCCCCACGCACTGAGACCTCAGGGGGCCAGGAAAACAGGCAGAGACCCCAGGAAACTGGGCTGGGCCTGAAAGTGTCACTACACCTCGTGGGGTCCCAGCGCTCATCTCAAGCCAGCTCGGAGACACTGGGCTGATGTACTAAAACCCATTAATCACACTGACTTTAGTCCTCTTATTAACAGTTTCCTGCCCCCAAGGGGACGGGCTGTAAGCTGTGGGTGGCCACGGGGGACACAGAGGCTGCTGAGTGTTAGGGAGTCTCACTAAGCTCAGCAGGGCCTGGAGGCCACTGCCTGGGTAAGTGGTGGGGGGAGGGGACACAGAGTGACCAGGGTCCCCTGCAGGGAGCCTGCGTCTCCCCGCCCCCAGCACTCCCAGCACCCCACCCCTCTCCTCTCCCACAGCCAGGCCCCTGCTTTCACCTCTTATTGATTTTCATATTTAAGGAAAGTCCATTTGCTTGATTCAGAGCAACTGAGCCATCACCACGTCCAGTGGCAAACCGCTTACTAAGTGGGTACTTGGCAGAGGCCCCGTCCAGGATGGGGGCTCTCACCCCCCACGGCCTGGCTTCTCCCTGCTGCCCTGTGCTGTGTCCCCTGTTTCAGGAGCCTTCACCCCAACCACACTGGCCCGTGTGCTTCCTGCCCCCCAACTGCCCACATGCCATTGTGTTTGTCTGCTACTTCACTGTTGGACGCTTGTCCATGGGACCCTTGGAACAGGGGCAGGGGGACTTTCACGAGCTGCCCCTCACACGTGGGAGACACAGGAGCGTGCGCACTGCTGGCAGAGATTTAACCCTTACCTATCATGGCTTCAGCATTCTTCCTCATTCTGGGCATCACCCAAGGTAGGAAGGACGGTGCCTGGTGTCACCAATGCGGGCCAGGCCCCGTGTCCAGCCCTGATCAGCAGGGAATTTCCTCAGCGCCACTGTGAGTGCACTGTCAGTGCCCCCTATGGCCACAGCCCCTGTGACCCGGATGGGGGACTCAGGCAGCCTCGGGGGTTCTCATCACTGGGTGACACTAGTGGCACAGTTCAGAGACTCCCAGGGAGCAGGCATTTTTGGTTTATGTCCCTCAAACCCCAACTTCCAAGCCCACGGCCCTGGAAACAAATCAGCCTTTATGTGTGTCAGATGGAGCTGGCAAGTCTTCGATCCCGTCTACTGGGTCCCTTTACCCGCAGGGCGGAGCGGAGCGCAGCCGCTGGTCGCCTTCTGCAGAGCCTGGAGGCCCCCAGGCCAGGTGGCGGGTGTGGGAGGCCTGAACCCCAGAGGGGTTGCAGCCATTCGCTGAGGCCCTCGGTCCTGCGGTGTCTCCGCGTCCTGTCATTTTTAGCTCCCCTCCTTTGCCCCGCCTCCCACTCCCACGACCCCTTAAGAGGAGGGGCGGGGCGGAGTCAGGAAGTGGGAGGAAGGCGCGCGTTTTATTGAGCACCTACTACGGACGCCCTGCGGGCACTCCTGGGGCCTCCCCTCGGCCCTGACCGAGTCCGGGCGCAGACTGGGGGCGCCGCGAGCAGCGGGGGCGGAGTGCGAAGCGGCCCGGAGGCGGCGGGTCCGTGCGTCTCCGACCCAGGCGCTGCGAAGGGACGCGGCCCCAGGACGCGCGCGGGCGGAGGCGGCGGGCCCCGGGCACAGGAAAGGCTCAATTGTGCACAGGCTTCCGCCCCGCCAGCGCCCTCCCGGCCGGGGGCGGAGCGGGCTTTGCAGCGCCCAGTCCGCAGGGACCCAGGCCCCCGCCCCGCGGCCGTGCAGCTGGCACCGCGGGCGGCCGGCGGGGCGGTCCGGCGGCGGCGGGTCACCAGGCCCCGCCCCGGCCCCGGCCCGGGGGCCGCACTTTGTCCTGGACGCGCCTCCCTCCGCTTTGTGGGCCGGAGCCGGCGGCCCGAGTGCGAGCGCCAGGCCGGAGCCGCGCGCAACTTTCTCAGCGAGGAGGGGGCGCCGGCGGCGCGGACCCGGGACCCGAGCGCACGCGCACCGGTGAGTGGCCCGCGCGCGGTGGTCGTGGGGCGGGGGCCACGGCGCGGGGCGCGGGCGGCGGGTCCTGGGGGTGGGGACCGAGGTGCGCGCGGTGCCGGGAGAGGCTGTGGGCGGCTGCGGGGAGCGGGGTGTCCGCCGTCCCCACGGGGCCGCCGCCCGGTCCGGGCCGGGTACCCAACGCCACCCTTCTCAGCCTCGCTCTCCCTTCGTGGGAAACACCTGCCCGAGAGGGCGCGTTGAGACCCGAACCCCAGCCCCCGAGCGCTACGTCACCTCGCGCCCCGACTGCCCAGCCGAGCGCGCGGAGCGGCCGGCGCAGGTGCCGTGGCGGGCGGTTCCAGATGTTCCCTGGGCGCCGGGGAGCGCGGAGCAGCGCCCTGGGCGCGTCTCCCCGAGCTGTGCTGCTCGGCGCTCCCGGAGGAGACCCCGCAGGACGGACAGGTCGGGGGCGTGGGAGAGCTCACCTGAGGCGCTGCTGCTCCGGCCCTCGCGGCCCCTCTGTCCCCAGAGGGGACAGAAACTGGTCCTAGGATTGATTTAAGCGTCAGCCGGTGTGAGGAGGGCAGAGAGGGGACGACACGAATGGGGGTGGGGGGGACGCGGGGAGGCGCTGTGCAGGGTGCCGGCCACCCAGCAGACACGGGGCCTCGTCCCCCGGAGCCCAACACAGGAGACGCGGCTGGTGAGTCAGTGGGACTCTGTGAGGACAGCGCAGGGCGCAGCTGGCGCCGGCGCAGCGCCGCGCGGACCCCCGGTGGTAGCCTGCTGCGCGTCTGGCTTCCTGTTTCAGCCATTGGGAGACCATTGGCTCGTTCAAATCCAGTGCTGAGACGCCTGCAACCTCGTTCGCTCTGCACAGTGTTGCTGGGCTTTCCCCTCGCGGCGTCGTGTTTCGGCCGCGCTGTGTCCTCTGCAACTTAGGAGGGGGCAGCGCGTCCCACACAAAGAACCCTCCCAAGCAGGCGGAGCTCTCACTCGGAGACCACACGTGCACGTGACTCCAGCCTGCTTATGAACATTTTTTATGCTGCTTTGAATTTTGGTTAGTGTGTCTTTGGGATTAAGCTGGGAAGGGGACAGGGGCTGGCTGAGACTGGATTTCCTCCCTAAGCTGAGATCTGTGCTGATGCTCGCTTTCCCTTGTGTTTTTTTGGGGGGGGGGTCTGCAATCTGGGTATCAGCCTGTGGAGCCAACTGCCTGGATGGTCTGAGAGCAAATAATTCCTTACCTCAGCACCTTGGTTGTCCCCTCTGTAAAATGGAGCTGGTGAAGGTTGTATCTGCTGGAGGAACACAGAAGGCTTTTCGTAATGTGCTCCAGCGTCTAGGGTCTATTTCCTGACCTCCCCAGGTTTGGAGGGAGCAGCCCCCACTCCAGACACCTTGGGGCAGGGTTCATATTCCCCTTTGTGTTGTAGACCTGGGGGTGTATTTCCCTGTGAAGGCCTTTCAGCCAAAGACCCTGTCTGACCACCCACAACACCCAGCACATAGTAGGTACTTTATAAATATTTCTTGAATTAGTAAAATGGGGGGAAAATCTAAGTATCACCCAGAGGCCTCCCAGCCAACGCAGGTACACTTTTATTCATTGTTGGGGCGTTATGTGATTTGTCTCCACCCGCCTTTTCCCCTTCAAACTGGTCCATAGTGAGATTTGCCTGCAGCTGGGCAAGGCTTAAGCATTTGGGCCTTTCTGGGATCTCCTTGGGGATCCTGGGAAACTGAGAACAGGAACTGTTTTTCCTTCTGACCTGATCCGACCCTCCCTGAATCTATGTGAGCCTCTGGTGTCAGCTCAGCTTTGGTGCAGGAGAAAAGAGTGACCCGGTGGAGAAACATGTCTTGTCCATCTTGTAAAATGTGTCTCTTGAGCTTTCCGTGTTCAATCAGCGTCTCTTCCCGCTTCCTGTAAAGGTCTTTTGAATTTTAAAGGGAAACTAGAATGTCGAACCACAAAGCTCTCTTCCTCTTCCAACCTGTGCTCTGCGCTGCTGCCCTTGGAGACGAGCATCCCAGCCTCCAGAAGGGACTGACGGGCTAAAGCTCACAGCCGGCCCCGCAGAAGCCAGCCCAGAACGCAGGTCTCTGGCTCCCTGGCCAGGGCTCATGCCCTTCAGCAGAGCACCTCCTTCCCTCAGACTTGTCCTCTCCCTGATGCCTGCATGCACAGAGCTCAGCAGATGTCCTGTAGCTGTTGGCAAGAGAGAGGAACAGAAAGAGTTATCTCTGTGATGGAACAGACTACACTCAGGCTGGGAACGTGGAGAACTCAGAAATGTGGCAATACTTGGCAAACGCTTCATCTTTCTGGCCCCTCGTCACAAGACAATAATTAAAAACACTTTCGTTCCTTTTCAACTTCACTCCCCCAACCCCCAACTTTTCAAGTGAAAACCACCCTGTTCAGTAAGCAGCTTCTTGGGTCTAATGAGCCCTCTCCACCTCCTAGGAAGGCTGACTCAGGCCGAGTTCCTCCGAGGGGCCTGCGATTTTGTTTCCCGGCTTCCTGTGACTCTGGAGCCAGGAAGGGAGGCAGGATGGCGGAGACCCAGGCCACACCGACCTGCCCATGGATGTGGTTCCGCTTTTTAACCACGTCCTGTGTAAGCCACACCTCCATCTGCATCAAATCTATCTGCTCGACTAATTATAATATGAGATGTGCTCATATGCACGAGAAACTGAAGACGCTGGTGCCCAGGCCACAGACCGTCAATCACAGATGTTTCTGCTTCAAGGGGCTTCTGATGCCCGTGCACACATGTGCTGAAAGTGTCCACAAACGGGGGTATTGTCTCAATTTCCTTTTCACATCATTTGTGGCTAGTCTGGAGAAACACAGGTGACGTGTGTGTGTTGGTCCTGCCCTGATACTTTGCTGAATTTGTTTTTTTTAAGCTGTAGTAGTTCTTTTGTGTCGGGATTCTTTGGGATTTTCTACATATAGGATCATGTCAACTGTGAATACAGACAGTTTCACCTCTTCTTTTCCAAGTCAGGGGCCTTTTATTTCTTTTTCTTGCCTGATTGCTGTGTCCGGGACTTCCAATACTGTGCTGAATAACGGTGGTGAGAGTGGGTGCCTTGTCTTGCTCCTGATCTTAGAGGAAAAGTTTTCAGGGGCTCACCATTGATTTGTTTACTATGAGTTTGTTAAATGCCCTGTATCATATTGAGGAAAGTCCCTTGTATTCCTAGTTTCCTAAGCGATTTTATCATGAAAGGGTGTTGGATTTTGTCAAATGATTCTTTTTTCTTTGTCAAGTGACATAGAAATTGGTGCATTAGGTTGATTGGTGAGCTTCTATCGAATTACCCTTATAGTCCTGGGATAAACCCCTCTGGAAGCTTTTTTATGTTTTTAATGTACAAAGTTTCCTTTCTTTGATTTAAAAGAGCTGGAGAAAATTTAACAACGTGCTAACATTTTCCCATTGGGTACCCACGTTTATTGCATTTTTCTTTATAGTCACTGTACTTCAAACATTTAAAATTGTTTATTGTGGGAAAATATGCAGAACATAATTGACCATTTTAACCACTCAGTGGCATTAAGCACATTTCCACGGTCACATAACCGTGATCACCATCCACCTCCAGAAGTTTTTTGAAGTTCCCAAACTTGGAAAGTTTGAAGTTTAGTTTCCCAAACTAAAACGTCGTCCCCATTAGACGATAAGTGCCCATTCTCCACGCCCAGCCCCTGGTATCCACCTTCTACTTCCTGTCTCTATGAATTTCTGAAAACTTTGTAATCGCTAGAAAGGTTGGGAGTTTGAGGCGTGGAAGGGTTAAAGGACCTCACTCCCACGGAGGACGTCCTGGGGGGCCTTTGACGGGGAGCTCCATGATTTGCAGTCTCTGGACAGCAGCCCCACGACGTTCCAGACGTCTGGCCCAGATGCAGAGATAAGCGGACCCTTGGCGTCCTGGGCAGAGAGGGCAGCCGAGCAGTCGCACATGAGCCTTGTTTCCTCCAGCTCGGTGGTTCTCCATCTTGGCTGCACATTAGAACCACCTAGGGAGCCTCTAAAAACGACAGATTCCTGGGCCCACCCCAAGAGACTCAGCTTCCCTTGGTGTGGAGTTCAGCTATAGGAGCTGTTGTTTTCACAGCTCCCTCCGTGACTCAGCCGCCCCACCAGGCTCACCACTGCTCCCCCGTGGAGCTGACTTACCCCTGCAGCCCTCCATGGGTCGTAGCTTTCAGTGATGCAATTCCCTCCCCATCTGGCCTGCAATCGTCACCCACGTGACATCCCTTCCCTGATTTTAAAATCCATTTGTAAGTAGAATAAGTGCCAACTTCTGTAGAATCCAACCTCCAGAGTGGGAAAGAACCGTAAGTGCCAGGCAGCCCTACTTTTTTATTTTTCAGATAGCTTGGGCCCCTCTGACCCATCTCCACCGGGGTCATCCAGCTGGGACACCTCTGTTGCTAGGGAACTGTCTTTCAGAATTCCTCCCGGTATTAGTCTGCCATGGGTGTGGCTTCCCCACATTGCTGAACCGCCCCAAAAGGTGAATGGGCTTCATCAAAACACATCCCCCCGTAGAGTGTGGGGGTTCAAAATAAGTGTGATCGCCTCACACAGGGGCAGCAGCTGTTCAGTATTTGGACACAGCTACCAAGCCTACCTTTCTTCTCTGCTCTCGGCAGCCGCTTCCTTCAGAGCGCCTCTACTGCATGTGTTCTGGGAAGATGTCTGATGTAATAGTGAGCATTTGGATCATAAACTGAGCCAGACTCACTTCAGATGAGTCAAGGTTCAGGTCTCCACTTTGCTTCTCAAATCCTGAGCACAGGAGGAGCAGTCAGCAAACATTCGCAGTGGAAATCCTGTTTCTCGTGTCGACGTCATTGATGCCTGCAGGACCCTCCTGGAGACTCAGTTTCTTCCCCAGGGAAGGTGGAAGGCAACGCCTTTCTCATAGGACCATTTGCGTCGGGTCCAGCTGGGAGCCCACAGGCCTGGGTCATCCATCGGCAGGTCACCGGTTAGCAGTTGGGCAAAGCAGCTTTGTTTTCCATTTGTAGCACCGCCTGAGCGCTGGGCTGATAAGGGCTGGGACGACAGTCTGACGGCATCTTTGGCTTTTCAATGTTCGTTGCTATTTCGTGGTGTTTTGGTGTTGCCTGGTTTTATGGCGGACATCAGGTAGAGCATAGACCAGGATCTCCATCATGACTGCTAAAGGCGGCTCTCAGGCCCCAGGTACAGGTAACGAACCCACCGGGAGGAGTGGCTGGGTTGGGCTTCTACCTTCCTCTTAACAAAGGAGGACGGCTGCCTCAGCCGGGACCCACACCCCATAGCCACCTGCCTCGTCTCTCGTCTGGGGCGGTTCTCTGTGGCCCCCTGACCCTCCGTCCCCAGAGCCTCAGAAGGAGGGCACCCCAATCATCCCGTGCTGGCTGCTGGCCCTGCTCCCCATCTATCACCAGGGTCAGCTTTCCAGGGACAGAGCTGCCCCCTCAGTGGGAGGGACTGTGAAACTGCAGTGCCAGGACCTACCCCTACCCCCGGGGAAGGGGGCGGCTGCATGACAGTTCAGGTGCCTTCCAACACTGGAAGTTTTGGGTTTTTCCCCACAAGGTTTTATTTTGAGAAATGTCAAATCAGTCGAGAAGGCGAGACGGTGGATCCTGGACTCGGTTCACATTTGGCCGCACTGCTCTGTCTGTCTGTCTATCCACATACGTATATGTGGTGGAACTTCCTGAGCCATTTGAACGTAACTTGCTGACATTGTGACAAGCCCTAAGTACTTCACATGCGTCTGCTAAGAACAGGGACGTGGGGCTCGAAAACCCCGGAGCCCCTCTGCCACCCGTGACACTGAGTCTAACAGCCGCGGGACAAATGGGTGTGTTCAGATCCCCAGTTGTGCCCAGAGGCCCGTGGAGGGTGCAGTGCATTTCCGTGCATGCACAGCTTGAGAGCGGTGTTGGGGCCTGACCGGCAGCTTTCTGCCCAGAAAGAGGAACGCGAGGCGTGACCCCTCACGTGGGATGGTGACGCACGGGGTGCAAAGCACGGCTGTTTTTATTCCACTTAATCTGGACAACCATTTGCTGGGAAGGGCATGCAGTTCAGAGAGTTATCTCCGTGGCCCAAATTGTACGCAGTTAGCCTTCCCGGCTGTGTGTCATGGAACAATTATGGAAAAATAAGTTGTTATGTTTGCAGCAAGCCCCCACGTGTCATTGTCATTCCTCGTCATCGTGCCCTGGTCTCCTAAGGCAGTAGGACATTGGACGGGCAAGGGAAGTGTGGTGGACCCTCCAGGCTGGCGTCCAGCAGTATTTATTGCCAAGGTGGTGTAGCTGGCACAGGTAACCTCTAAGCGAGCGTGGCGTGGTTAGTGGGGGGTCCTGTGCAGACTGCAAAGGAGCACAGGCAGACCTGCATCGGACAGGAGCCGAGAGGAAGGGGCGGGCGGGCGTCTCCAGGGCTCGTCTCCAGGGCTCCCCTCTGACACGGGGGGCCATTGAGAGAGCCTGTCAGTTCTGAACCAAGAAACCAAACTAAGATGAAAGGTTCAAAGTGACCAACAAGAGGAACTAAAAGCAAACATTGGGAGGAAGAGGGATGGGTTTGGCCTAAAGAAGCTACCTTTATTTTCAACTGCTTTGTCGAGTAACGATAGATCTGTGGGCGATTGATTGTCTGAGGCCCCCTCCCGATCTGGGGCCGGCAGGGCCTGACGCTGAGAGCTGAGCTGGACTGAAGTCCCAGGACCCCGACCCACCCTCCGCTCACGGCCCTGTCTCAGTTCCTTTCTGTGTAAGTCCCTCTAGTTCAGTGTAGGGCACCCACCATCTTGCTCACTCTTCGTGGCAGGACAAACATTCCGCTTTCTACAGGACTCAGAGACACCAGGTAACTTGCCCAAAGCCACACCGCTCCAGGGAATCATGTGGGCTCCCTGACACCTGACCTGTCCTTTCCTACACACCCCGTGGCCACAGACAGCCGAGATGGGCAGCGTCTCTAACGGCCCAGGGACCTTATCCACAGACGTCACAGCTGCTATACAGATGCGGAAGTCCCATTGCGTTTTCATTATTAATTGTGCTATTACATTTATTTTGTCAAGTCCTTAAGAGTTGTCTTTTAATAAAAGCTTCTAAGTACATCCCCAATTTTACCACTTCTGCTAATTTTACCCAGGCATAGCAACAAGGTAAAAAAAAAAGTGCTCTATTTTGAGTTCTGTTTCTCATTTTCTCCTTGGAGGTGAAAATAAGTGTTGTGCGTGAATCTAGGCCTGAGTAAGGCTGGCAATCCGTGAAGGCTTGTTGGTGTTTCAGCTGGTGTGGACCTAACAAACTGTCCCCTCTGTCTTCACACAACTCCTGTCACCCATTACCCAGCTCCTTACAGAATGGCATCGCACAGGCCCCTCTGGGAAGGCCCCATCATACTTCTGAGTCATCTCCCGATTTGCTCTTGCTGGCCATGGCCAGAAAGAACTCAGAGGCCACTAGGGAGGCCAGAACGTGACCCTGGGGCTGGGGCGGCTGTGGGAAGTGTGTGGGACGCGCCTCTGAGCTGGCTGCAGAGACAGTGACAATCCTGCACCCACGTTCAGTGTCAGACAAAGGCCGCTGTGTCCAGGATGGCGAGGCCAGAGCCAGATGCCGGGCGGGGGCTGCGTGCTGATACCGTCTGGGAGAGGCCAGCCAGGCCCAGAGGAGCCCGCAAGGCCACGCTCAGCTGCACGTAGAGCTGGAAGTGGCCTCGCTGGGTCCTGGCAGGTAGTGGAGGCTCATTGATGACAGGCGGTGGCAGGGGAGCTCAGCTGAGGGACAGGCAGGAATGAGTGTCCATCCCCTCTCTCTTTCCCGTGGAGTGCCCTCAGTCCCTAATGTCCTCGGCTTGCTTCCTGGGCTGCTCCCGGACTTGGGGCTTCTGGGGCACGTAGTGTGGTAGCAATGCCTGGAGTCGCCCTGACTTGGGTCCCTACAAGCCCTCGAGCTTCCGCTTTCTCTTCTGTAAAATGGGGACAATAACGTGTGATGAGGGTTGTCCTGGAGGGTGTCTCACACCATGTGGCACAGAGTGAATGTTAGTCATCGTGCTCACCTTGACCTGGACACCCCAGGGCTCCCTGCACTTGGCTAAGCAGCCGGGCAAAGCCAAGGACGCCGGGAACGGCGGCTGCCAGCTCTGCCGACTACGCTTCGGGTGGATTTCTCCGCAGAGGGGTGTTTATACACCAGGTGGGGGATTGCTTCCCTGTCTGATGGTCAGACAGGCTGGGAGAAGTGTGGAGCCCCACTGGGCTCCAGACTGCAGGCCCCTGGGGGGCCGGGGGCAGTGGGGTGGCCTGGCCTTTTGTTGGGCAAAGCCCGCCCGTCATCTGGCCCAGGCTGTCCCCAGGGCATTATAAATAGCATGGGCTTTGAAAGAGGGGCCGCAGATGTGGCCGAGAGGTGGGAGATTTGAAATGATGAACTCAGCCCCGTGAGCCAACACACAGTCTGGAGCCGTCGCCATGGCAGCGGGACACCAGGGACAGCTCATGTTGTAGGCAAGGCTTCTAAGCCAGAAGGAGCCGTGCTCAGTGGCCCATGGGCCAGCGCTCCTGCTCCGTTTACTGCCATCTGCCCCTGTGCAGAGACCCGGCTGCTGCCTCACCTGGCCTGGGTTTGAGCCGCGCCTGAGCAAGGCCTCGGGTCGAGAGAGATGAGTGCGAGGTAAAGGCTCCTCCTTCTGCAGCAGCCCTACTGTGTGCCTCCAATAGCAGGCCCCACTATGTGCCTGACATGCGGGTGGCTTTTCTCTTTCTGTTCTGTATTTTAATTCAGGTGTACTTTACAAGCCTCTGTGACCCACGTCCCAATCCAGGAGGGTATCTGCCAGTGTTTGGAGGGGTAAGACGAGCTGGAAGTCTGACGTCCACACAGCGTCACCTCCTTTGTTCCCGGGCCACTTCCCACATTCGGGGCGTCCTGTAAAAGGCCGCAGTGCCTTTCTTTCTTTCGTGGACTGGAAGCCCCTTCCCTCCCAGAGCACACCCTCTGGTCTTCAGCTCCTCTTCCCTCTGTGTGTCTGTGTCCGCATGTCCCTCTTCTTACAAGGCCCTGCCCCCTGCAGTGTGACCTCATCTAACTACTGGTGACGTCTGCAGCCGCCTTGTCCCCGTGTAACATCACATTCTGTGATACTGAGATCAGGACTGCGACTGTTTTGGTGACACAGTTCAGCCCCAAACACCACGTGCCTCACGAGACGGTACATTTGAAGTCCTTTGTCACTGTGACGTGTGAGGCAAGTAGCCCGGTGGTTTTGGCTCGGGGACCTGCCTTTATCGTCGCACGTGGCCCTGTTCAACTCCCCTCCCCCTCTGAGGCTCCAGCCCGCCTCAAATCTGGGCTCTGAGTTCTTCTCCAGATTGAAATGCTGTACTTCCCGCTCTGAGGCTTGGGGACCTGGGGGAGCTGGAGTCACTGCTGACGAGGGGAAGTCAGGAGGGGAAGCAGTTTGGTGGGCACGATGCTTTCTCTGGGTCCTGCCCCTCATCTAGACACCCAGCTTCCCTCCTCTGCTGTAGGGACCCTGGCACGTGCTTCTCTGATCACCCCTGGGTTTCAACCCTCACCTCGGAGGCCGAGAAGAAGCCTGCTATAAATAGCACCCCCCAATCAGAAGGCCCTCTTCCTGTGCCGGAAGCAGCAGCCTTAATGCGCAGGAAAAAGGTGTTTCCGAAGGACAGGCCCAGAAGGGGAGAGGGTGAGTGGGGATGGGGCGCTGGGACCGGTCAGTGGGCGGGTCAGTGTCAGCTCCTGCGGCTGCCACAGGGCGCTGCCTGGGTCCCAAGGGCCACATTCATTAACTCACAGACCTGTTCATTCATTCATTCATTCATTTGCCATAGTGTGGGGCCGTGCTAGGTGCTGGGGCAAGCAGTAGAAGGCTCAGTTACAAAACACAGTCTGGTGAGCACAGGGACAATTCCACCCAGTTGTAGAAAGTGCAAGAGAGGCAGCTGAGGGCAGTGGGAGGGCAGGAGGGAGCTGCACCACTGGAGGGACCCTGGCTGCCTCTCTCCTGGCAGGTGTCATTTGGAAGCCCTCAGGACCAGGGTGGTGTCCGCCCACTGCTGTAAGGACGGCCCAATGGCACCCCCAGTGGGTGCCAAGCAAAGGAGGGATTCTGGGAAAGGGAGCTGGGGCCCCTTTGTCTGCGAGTCCTGCACCTTCCCATCGCCGCCACCAGAGGGTGCAATTGCCCAGCAGAAGCCGGCGGTCCCCACCCTGCTCTCCTGGCCGGGCCGCCTCTTTCGGGGGTTGGAAGAGGCCTCTTGCTGTCCCGCCTCCGGGGCTGGGAGGCACGGAGGCTGGGGGTCCCTGCATCGTGGTGGCCGGCCAGGCAGGGTGGGTCAGCGAGGAGAGCGGTGTCCCTGGTCACGGCTTGCCTTGCCGCCCGTGTGCTGGGTGGTCGCAGAGCCTCTTATTCTTGCTCTTGGTCCCATCTGCCGCTCAGCAGCGCCCTCCCCGCCCAGAGCTGGCGTTCTTGCCTCCCCCTTAGGCCTGCTTTTCCAGGTCGCACAGCCCATTCAGTGTCTTGGGTGACCGCGTGGGGAGCAGGCAGCTGATATTACTGGTTGGCAAGAGTGAAAGGTCAAGGGTTTTGCTGCCCGGCTGCTTCTTCCGGAGTCTTCCCCCCTTTGGGTGATGAGCCCTGAACCAGGGTCACCCTCGCACGGCCATGAGGCCAGGACAACTTGCCCCAGCGCAGACGGACAGAGTCTCCTCTCACTACTGCCTGCCTGGCCGTGGCCCTCCTGGCCCAGGAACCCTGCGTCTGGGGGGTTTGGGTGCCGAGGGGGTGACGCCAGAGTGGGGCTGCGGAGGAGGGATTGGCGCTGGGCCCCGGGTTCTTGCCCACAGCGGGCCCCGAGAGGCAGGGCCTAATGAGATCCTGTCTCCCATTCCTTCAGGGCCCAAGTCACTGTTTCCATGGAAAGAAACCAAGATCTGGCTCTCTGCTGCCGCGTGGCAGCACTTATGTCCCCCCTCTCTGCCAAGCCCCTTTCCTGGGACAGAGCAGCCACAGAGAGCTTTGGGACGTGTCCCCTGAGCCTGAGGCCTCCCAGGGCTCTGGCATAATGATGGCAAGGCCAGGCTGCTGTCCAGGCTGGTCGAGGGTGGCCCAGAGCAGACAGGGGCCGGGGACACCTTCACAGCATTGATGTTGCGCTTTCCACCCCCACAGACTATCCCTTTACTCTGGTCATCACCCTTTCCAGCCGTCCTGGGCGGGACCTTCATCCAGGGGCTGGATTCCCGCTAATGGGAGGGGGACGGGCTTGGCGCTCTGGACCTTCTCGTGCTGAGACCCCACCATCCCCGCCTTGGACACAGAGCCTCCGTGGTGGGCAGGCTCTCAGGACTGACTGGCTCTCTGTTCCAAAGGGACTGTGGGCAGTCCCACTTGCTGCTGGGACCGTGGGATGTTGTCAAGGAAAGAGATGGTCCAAATGTAGTGACTTGTTCATACTGTGAAACGGTGATTTGTGGTGGGACGAGCAGGAGCTCCCAGCCAACAAGAGGCAGGATGTAGGTTCCCGTTCCATCCTCTATGTGTCTAGGTTTTTCTCCCGAGTCCTTTTTACCAGACATTCAAAACTCCCCAGGGACAGAAGCTGTGTCCCCCATCAGACCGTAGGCCCCTTAGGGCAGGGCTCTGTCTCCCCATCAGTAGGGATGTATTGGAGGGCAGGCGCTGTCTTTCCCACTCATTCTGGAGCCGCCGTGAGGTTAGCGCCTTTGCCTCTTCCATCAGGCCGGGAGCTCCCTGAAGGTGGAGGGCTGACTCCTCCATCAGGCTGGGAGTGCTCATGCCCAGGCACTCAGGCAGGAAGCACTGTGGTGAGGTCTCATTTTCAAGGTTGGAGCAAAGGCACCCGAGGGTTATGGACATGTAGGTTTGAGAATCGCCGACTGGCCGTGGAGGGCCGGGAACAAGTGCCACGTGCCTGGTGGGTTCTGCAGGCCAAGTGTGCCCCTTGACCTTGGTGTCGGGTCGTTGTTGGCAGAAGGTGTCTCTGAAGTGGAGACATCTGGAGGGCAGATGTGGAGCTGGCGAGGATGAGGGAAGGCCCAGAAAGACCGGATTCCAGGCTCTGTGACTCACCCTCTATCACGGCAACCTCTTGACAGCTGGGCAGCATGGGTTGGTGAGCCAGGCTGGGGTGGGCAGCGGTGCCTCCCCTGGGCACCGTTGGAAAGGGTCCTGGCAGGGACTGACCGCTCTGTAAAATGGTCTGACAGCCGCGGGCTTCCCTCTGGGTAAGGCTTAATGCATCATGCCGAGCAGGTTACTCTGGAACCTGCACAGATGGTGGCCACCTTTCTTTCTTCTTGAGCTCGGGGACTCCAAGCTGTCGGGCTTGCTCCTGGGCCGGCACGGAGGGGTGGCAGTTCCCGTCTGTGGTGTTTGTCGATAAGGGGACCAACGAGTCATCGGGGAGGAAGGCGAGCTCTGCAGGGAGCACCTCAGTCTGCGTCATGGGCGCGCCGTGCCTGGGTGACCTTGGACACACCGTAGTACCTGCCTGAACTGCAGGCGTGGTGGCAGCACACAAGCCAGCCCGGTGACAACGGGACGCCCGGGCAGTGCTTTGTCAGCAGTTTTGCCGGGATGGATGGTTGTGAGCCTTGGGATGGCCTGGTTCCCTGATGGAACATCCTCGGCGAGGGCGTGGGGGTGACAGACTCATTAAGAGGTGACAGGGCAGCCAGGGGGCACAGACAGGCTTGGCAAGCTGGTGCAGGAGTCGGGGCTGCTGCCCTGGCCTCACTCCCCTGAGAACTCCCAGCCGCAGGAAACATTTTGGACCAGCCTGCAGGCCAGAGGGGCGTCACTGACCCCCCAGGGTGGCCGCTGCCCCCACGTGGTTTTCTCAGGTCGCTGGGAGACGTTGTGGGATCCAGGGAAACACGTGACACCACCAACTCCAAGCTGCTGCTTGGTGGGGTGGTAGTACCCCAAATGTCTGCTTCAAGAGCCGCGGGCACAGCAAGGCTCCAAACCTGAAGGAAGGGGGAGCCCAGAATCTGGAGTCAGATGCCAGGCTTGTGTGCTCCCGGCCCAGTGAGTCAGGCCCCTGTGACTCTGTGACCAACACCCCACTTCTCTGAGCTTCAGTGTCCTCATCGGGAGATGAGGGCACCCCGCAGTTCCCGTGGGTGCCGTGGGGTAAAAATGCGGGTACATGGGAAGAGCGGTGGCAGGCGGAAAGCTGGGGCGGTGACAGCAGGAGCCCTGCAGGCCCACCACCCCGCCTCCGACCAGCGCTCCGCCGTCAGCTCTTGTTCAGAAGGAATGGCTCAGCCCGAGCGCGTCTACTGTCTAGCGATGGGTCCCCTCCCGAGTCTCCCTGTCCTGGCCTGTATGTAAACGGGGACACGCTGTTCCTCAGCTGCCGTCGCCAAGTACCACAAGCGTGGTGGCTTCACACCACGCGGGTTTGCTACCTACGGCTCCATGGGTTGGAAGTCTCACGGGGCTCTGGGCTGTGCCCTTGCCCTTTCCTGCTTCTCGGGTGCTCTTATTCTGTGGTTTGTGCCCCCCCTTCAAAGCTGGCACAACAGGTCATTGTGCCATCTCCCTGGTTGTCTGGTGCCGGGAAGGGGTGTCATGTGGTCAGATGGGCCGCCTGGATGGTCCAGGAGGGTCCTCATCTCAGGTCCTTCACCGTGACCTCATCTGCAGTGACCCTTAACCCTTTAAGGCGCTGAGTATCAGGCGTGGACATCTGTGGGGTCTCGTGTTCTGCCCACACAGGGGCCGTAGCGGTCTCTATCTTGGAGGAATAAGTGTGTACCTACGAAGGTCATGGGTGCTGGTGACCCGCGCGTGCTAAGTGCTCAGTAAACATTTGGTGACCACCACCATCCGTCCGTGCCCTTGCTGTTGGGGCCACTGTCCTCAGCGAGAAGCTGCAGGCTCTGTGTGCCCCGGGCCCTCTGTCACTCTCCATCCGCCGTCCGAGGAGAAGCTGCTCCTGATCTTGGCAGCTCTAACTCCAGGCCTGGACACACAGTTTCCTTTGTGCTGAGTGAGGGCGGCTGCCAGCGGCGGGTGTGGGGCCCGGCCCACAGCCATCCCAGGGACGTGCATTCACCGAGATCACAAGGGAACAGAAGGGCCCTTCTTCCCAGGGCACAGAGGTTCCAGCCGGGCCCTGCAGGAACTGAACCCCCTCTGGGGGACAGAATCACCTCTGTTGTGAGGCAGCCTCATGATTTGCAAAGCGTTTTACAATCATTTTTATAGCAGAGGCCTTGAGACCTCAGTATAATAAAAGGGCTGTCACCCGCCCCCTGCCTCTCTGGGGGAAACTGAGGCCCACACTGTTGGAGGCGGGACCCCAGGCTCTGACCTGAACGGGCCTTGTGGCTTCAGACCAGCCTTTCATCACGAAGTTCCGTTCTCTGAACTGAACCAAAACTGAACGCCCCAGCGCCCGTCGGCACCTCAGACTTTTCTTTAAAAGTCGAGTGTAAGACGCAGCCTCCCTTGTGCGTGTCTGGTCCTTTCTGGCAGCTCCTGGCGGCTGCTCCTGTCCCCATCCTCAGGCCCTGCCCATCACATCCATTCGCCTCCCTGTGGGCTCCTGGGGCTGCCCCACACTCTGCCCCCCAGCACCCTCCCAGCACACACGCTTCTGATGGTTTCAGGAGGGGCCATGGGGCAGGCAGCTCCACCTGCATACATCCCAGCTCTCTTGGGAGGACTGCGTGAGGCCCACCGCCCCCAGGAAGTCTCCCCACGGAGCCCAGGACCCCCCCTGCCCCCCACCTGGGGTGCTGCTCAGGGCTGCAGCCTCAGCTGTCACGTGGCTTTGCACCCCTCTGTCCTCCCTGGGAGGTGTGTGTCCGGCCCCCCAGCTCGGGCAGCCTGCCCTGTCCTGAGGCCACTGCTGCCCTCACACCCTGCACCTCATTCCTCTGCCCAGCCGCAAACACAGACCCCGTCTTCCCTCAGGAGACGAGTGGCCCCACCGACCCCCCCACCACAGTTCCTTCCCCGCCTAAATGTTAACACGTACTTTTTTCCCTGATTAGCAGAGCTCATCATAGGAAAATAGAAAACCACGAAGTAGTCTTAACCCCCCACTGGAGAAGCAAGTGCTGTTCACGTTTCCTTCTAGTCTTTTCTCTCTTTGGGGGCAAATTGGGGTCGTCTTCTGCATGAACGGGGTTTTTGCTTTTTTGCTTGATGTTAATAGTTCTCATGTCGCACAAAGCCCTACACACGTCATTTTTAATATCCTCTCGTGGATATTCCATCATTGGCTCAGCCCGCTGTGTTCCTTGTCACTTATCTTCCCAGACCGCAGGGTGATGATGTCACTGGTCCCCTTCCGCACAGCCCCGCCCCCTCCCCTTTCAGCACCGGAAGGCACGAGATGCCGGCTGCTCCTCACGGGCCTCCAGTTAGAATCTTAAGCGGGTGGTGCTTGGAAATCAGCTTCACGTCCTCCCTGTGCTCTGCCCTTCCTGCCTGACAGACACCCCACCCTGTCCGCGGGGAGCCAGCTTCTGTCTGGGCTGTGGTCTTCTCTGAGGGGACTGTCCCCAGACTCCAGGGCATGAGCTGGGTCGGAGGGGTGTTGACTTGCTGCGATTCTCGGGATTCACTGCCTGCTCAGGAGGAGGGGGCTCCCCAGTGCACGGCTCGAGAGGCCTGGCTGGCTGGCTCTGCCACCCGTTATTTGTACGGGCAGCAGTACTCCCAGAGGTGTCGCTGGGGTCCATTTGGTCCCCTTGAACCAGCAGTAAGGACCTGCTGTGTGTACGGAAGGCACTGGTGTGCTCAGGGCATCAGCACTGGGAGACGGAGCGTACAGCTCTGCAGGATCTCTTCTCAAACCCGGTTGGCCAGGGTCTGTCCATGGGGCCCTGGCTTCCGGCCGGCACACGGCTTCCCAGCTGTGTCCAGACCCAGGACTTGGCACACGTCATGTTGGGCGGCCCCTGGCCGCATGACTAGAACGTCCTTTCTCTACATGGTGCAGAGCAGCGTTTGTTGTCCCCCGTGAGGATCAAACCCGGGAGACTGAGCCTCACCATCTGTGGGGTCCAGCTGTGTTTTACATCGGGACCCGGGGTGCAAAGCAAGTCACACATGTCTTAGGGCCTGGGAGTCGTGCCGCTACAGGCTGCCGGCTGTGTGTTGAAGGAGCCACTGGGGTGTGGGGGCTGTGGGGCTGCAGTACAAAGGTGGGGGCAGCTGTGCAGGGCCTTCCGCTGCCCTCCAGCGTGGTGATGGGCTGGCACCAGCCAGAGCAAGGCCCTGGGGGCAGCTCTTCTTGACTTTGTTGGCAGCTTCCTGCAGGTAGGTCTGGGCCGTGAGTCCCAGGACCCTGGGACCCTAAAACTCGATAGCTGTCTTGCTCAGAGCCCACCTGTGCACACAGCGTCAGCACCCGCCAACAACATTTCCAAGGCTGCAGCCCAAACCCTGCTGAGCGCTGGGTCTGATCCTCCCCAGTGTGGAGTGGTAGCATGTCTGCATGCATACGTGGGACCACAGACACGCTGCGTGCTCAGTGGGCTCAGGCAGATGTGTGTCTGACTGTTGTAATTCAACCTGTGCTCTTGGCTCCCTGGGCCTCAGTTTCCCCCTCTGTAAAGTGGGAATGTCAACCACGTGAGGCTTCAGTAAGATAACATGTGTTTGTGCAGGGCCTTCCCCCCCAGTCTGTGCCCAGGAAAGAGGATCTGGGTCCTCAGGTGGCTCACTGATCCCGCTCTCCCTGGGGCATCTTTCCATGGGCGCAGCCCAAGCTTTTGTCCTGTTTGGGATGTTTCTGGCCCCTCAGGTGGACCTCTGCTGTCTCTCCATTTTAGACCTGCTTGGAACTCACACTCTAAGTGATTGACAAGGCATTGTTGGAGAGTATTTATGCCACAAATCCGTCACACACCAGGTCACCGAGTCTCCCCACAGACCCAGAGTTCACACGTGAGAAATTGGGCAAGTGCAGTGGGAGGCAGGGCTCAGGGAGGTGCTCTGTCCTGAGCCTTGAGGGACTAAGGGGACAATTCTGGCAGGAAAGACATGTGTCTAGGGAAGGTGCCGTGATGCCCAGCGTCTGCCCTGCAGAGGAAAGGGGTGCCCTCAGGGTGACTGCACCTCAGTCTCTGCACGGTTGTCTCTTAGCCACCCCCCTGTCCCCCCGCCCGTCACCTTCTAAGAGCATGGCTGTGAAAATAAAGGGGAAGCTATCACCTGCGCTGCCTGACTCACGGGGTCCCTGTCAGAACCAAACGAGATCATGCATATAAAAAGATTCTAACTGTAAGCTACCGTGTTTCTTTCGTTTATCCTGATTTGTGAGCGTAATTTCCATGAGTTATTATGGTAGAGACACCGCGGCCCTCCTGGTTGGAGCCCCTCTGGCCTCTCGTGTGCCCTGGTTAAGCTGACCTGAAAAGGAACTGGAGCAGGTGGGAAAAGCGGGTCCCGCCCCTGCCTGGTAGGCACCCATGGCCCACATGCAGGCTGTGCCCAGAGACCCAGCGTCTGCCAGGCTCAGGCCCCTCCTTGTAGCCATTGGGGTAATGCTCGGCAAAACAGCCCCAAATTCCGCCCCCTTCCAGTTCCAGGGGACATTTGGTCGCGTCACAAACCCCTTCGTTGCCTGTCATTTCTGCAGGCGCAGCCTATGAGAAGGACAGGCCAGTGATGAGAGGAGGCTCTTCCAGCCAGCCAGGTGGCAGCCCTGGAAGTACTGTCCTTGTAGGAGCCATCCAGAGGCTGTGGGGACGCTTGCCTGGTGCCCCGGGGATGGGACACAGCTTTCTCACCCTGTTAACAGCCTGGCTTATGCTGCTGACTGTGGGCTGGGAGCTGGGAGAAGCCTGCTGGCCGCTGCTGCCACCAGTCAGGGCCATGGGGTCCCCCCAGCCTGCGCCTGAATGTCACCTGCATGGGTTGTCCATCCCTGGAACCAAGCCTGACGTGTGGCCTATTTTCCACCATTAGCCCTGCAGCTGCCTCTGCTCTCTGCTGACCCTGGTCCCCCGTTGCTAAGGCAACAAAGCCCTCGAGTTTCCTGAGCGTCACAGAATCTCGGCGCCCATTTCTCTATGACCACAGCCACCCACACCCACCAGGCGGGACGGGCCTGTGGTTGCTGTCAGGCCTGCCAGGCCCGATGGCCTCTGAGGTGACACTCAGGCTCCCGGACGCTGGGCTCTGTGTCTCGGGACTGGCCAGGGGGACCGACACCTGCGGTGGCCACGTGATGAGGTGAAGGCTGGCGGCCTCCCTGGCTTTCTCTCCAGGAGAGAGGAGGTGGTGGCGGTTTGGGGTGACAGTTACGTGAGACAATGGCTGTGCTGTCAGCTCCCCGCACGGGGCCTGGATGTGGTAGGTACTAGACGACCAGTAACTAGACGACACCCTCCTTCTCCTGCGTCGCTGTGGTCGTGTGGAGCCCCCTCGTGTTCCAGGTACAGCTGGCGCCAGGCACTGGGTCTCGTCCTTGCTGGCAGGGTGTTTGCAGCATGGCCGTGGGGCCAGGCCCCACCAAGATACGCTCGCAGACCACAGGGACCCTAGAGGGGCCGTTCGGGGCCACCCTGGGGTCTCTGGCCACGGAGCCCAGCGATGTATCTGTAGGCCCCCCAGTTCTCCGCCATCAAGCACTGGGGCCCCGGCCAGGCTGTCTGTTTAGCCTGGAATCACTTATTGCAGCTTCTATTTTCCTCGTGCAGCACATTTCCCTTCCTAATTTGGTTTTGTTTATCCCACTATTAAAGCAGGATTGCACAGGAGTTTATCCTAAGTAAATGGTCTTCACATGGACGAGGATCTGCTGCAGGAATGTCCTCTGTGGCTTGTTTGTCGCAGCGGACGGCTACGGTTTAAGTGGAACCCGTCCCAGGGTGTCAGTGAAATGCCAGTTCAGCCATCTAGTCCCCGCAAGGCACCTGTGTAGGGAACGGTTACCTGTGCATGCTTTGGTTCCATCGTTCATTCCATCGTTCGTTCCATCATTCATTCCGTCATCCATCCACCCAGCTCACATTCCCTGAGCCCCTTTAGGACGAAAGGCCTGGACAAGAGCGTGTCATTCACGCTGCTCATGGATGAGGGTGACCAAAGGACAAGGGAGGGGAGCGTGGGGTTCGTGATGGGACAGTGAGGAAACTGGTGAGCAGCGATATTTGGACACTTCTCACCTGAGCTAGGCAACGTGCCCCACAGTGGGTTCTGGGGTGGCCAGGACGTCTCCGCCCTGCAGAACTGGGCCCAGCTGGCTTCTGTAGACCCCAGAGCAGTGCCACGTGGGAGGGGCACGTTCATGACTTGAGTCTAGAGGGCTGGGTTCTAGTTCTCGTAGCCTCTGCTGCCCTCAGAGAAATGGGGACAATAACTCCTGTCTGACCATCAGAGGAGGCAGCCCAGTGGCCCTCTCTGAACTGCACAGGGTGGACACAGAGGTTAACTTTTTCCAGAACAAGGAGACCCTCATTGCCCCCGTGGACGCCTGGGGCATGGGGTGGTGTCCAGGGTGTTCTCAGAGACCACTCATCTTCCTGCTCCAGGGGCGGTCTCCTCCCACGCCAGCCTTTCCAATCGCCCCACCCCCAGAGAAGCATGAGTGGACACTGTTAGCCTAGTACCCAGGGCCAGTGTGGTCTGAAACCGCTGTCGTCACTGGGGGGGCTCCATGGAAGAGCCCTCCCCTTCAGGGTACCCGATCCAACTTTGTTTAAAGCCCTGACACAGGGGTTACTTGTGCTGGTCAAGCTCAGAGTGAATTACGTGGCACGGGTCCCGTCCCTGAGGAATCTGCCATCTAGGCCAGACATTCTGACTCAGAAGACTCAGACAGCAGCACATCAGACCAAGGCAGGCCACGGGGCCCTGACCCGGAGTCCCCAGAGTATGGCTGCTGACCCTGCAGAATTCGGCTTCTCCTGCTGAGTGTGTGTGCATGCGTGTGTGTGTGTGTGAGTGTGTGTATATATTCGCCCTCTTCTGATGGAAAGGCGGGAGGAAGAGAGGGAGGGGACAGGCACGTCTGTGCAGAGAGGCCGTGGGACGCTGGGCAGACCCGCTGTGGCTCCCCGCCCTCCCTGGAGCAGCTCTTCCTGCACAGCTGTGGTCCCCTCCCCCACCTCCCTACCACATTGCCCCCTTGTCAGGCTGCCACTCAGGACCCTCCATAATGACAGAGGGCGGCCCGCCTGCCTATCCCGGGTGGCTGGCTCACATGTGGCTGCCCCGGGCGTGGCCACAAGAAAGCCCAGACCAGCTGGGCAGTGGGCCTCCGGCCCTGGCCACTGTGGCCGTGTGGTCTCCAGGGCCTCTGAGGACCCACGTTTCCCAGAAGGCAGCCACTGCCCACCCGCCCAGCGGTACCCAGCCCTCCAGCTGCCCTGACCCAGGCAGGGGGCCACCCAGTCTCCAGACAGCCCAGTGCCGCCCACAGTCATCTCTGTCGCAGAGATTCTAAGAGGCCCTCATGGTATAGGGTCACATGCACTGGTGTCGAAGCTCTCTGGCTGTGTGATCTCGGGCAAGTTGTTTAACCTCTCTGAGCCTTTGTTGTTCCATCTGTGCAGTGAGGATAGTAATAATTCCCTGCTCCTAGGGTTCTTGTGATGATTAAATGAACGTCCATAAGGGGTGGTGAACACGCAATGGGATTTATAGACGATGTAATACAGAATTGTACACCTGAAATCTATGTAAATTTACTAACAATTGTCACCCCAATAAAATTAATTTAAAAAAAAATTAATGTTTAATTCACGGGGGGCCTAGACCCCAAGTTAATAGCCCCTAACCTGGACGGGCTGCAGAGTTCTCTTGGTAAGCATTTATTGAGCCCTCCTCAGTGTGGAGGACTGAGCTAGGCGCAGGGGAGGGGGTGAGAGGTGGCCTCAGCCTCAGGGCTCCCCACCTGGCAGACAAGGTGAGACAAGCACGTTCTGCAATTTGAGGAGGAAGCGTCAATCCCTAACAGCCAGGGGAGTTTCAGGGAGGGGACATTCTTCCCCCGGAGAAATCCAAGAAGGCTCCGTGGAGGAGGAGGCGTGAGACCTGGACTTTGCAGGACGATGGGTGTGCACAGGGAGTAACTGTGCAGGCAGAGGAGCAGCGTGACCGAGTCACAGTGGGCAGCCAGAGAGCGGGGGTGCTTAGTCACCTGGGCTGCAAACCAAGGAACCCCGCCCTGCTCATCGTCACAGGAAGAGCTTACGTGATGCCCTGGTGACTTACTGTGGGAAGGCTGGGAACCGGGCTGGGAAAATCTGCAGGTTCCAAGGGAAGGTGGTGTCCAGAACCACAGCCGAGTCCTGCCCCAGCAGCCTGCTCAAACCAACTCTGCTGCCACTGCCGGAAACTAGACAGAGCCACCATGGCGCCCGCCACTGCCCTGTCACCAGTGCTGTGTTCTGATCCTCCTGCCTCTTTTCATTATTTGCACAGCTTCAGAGTCTCGTGCAGGAGGAAGCCAAGCTGTCGTGCTTGCTGCCAGCCCCACACGGCTCTGGCCTCTGCTCTCTGCCTGGGGCACCCACTGCATTGGGGACATGTCCTGCTCTGGGACCCCTGGGCATGGGGAGAGGAGAGCTGCAAAGAGCCCAGGCCTTTGTCTGATCCCCAACTGGAGAAACCACGGGCTTCATGGCTGCTCCCAGAGGGCCCATCTTCACCCTCGGCGCTGCTTTCTCCTTGAAGTACTGATGCCGGGGTGTGGGGTGGCTCAAAGTGACTTCACTGTTCTCTGTTCCCTGGACTTTTCTCTGTAGCCTCTGGACTCCCTTTCCACGGGATGGACACTTGAGTGGCTTCCACATCTGAGCCATGTTGATTGCTGCTGCTGTGCACATGGGTGTACAAATATCTGTTTGAGTCCCTGCTTTTCATTTCTTCTGGGTAAACATCCGGAAGTGGGATTGCTGGGTCCTGTGGTAATTCTCCTTTTAGAGAACCGGCTATACTGTTTTCCACGGCAGCTGCGCCATTCTACATTCCCACCCATGGTGAGCAAGCGTTCTCTTTCGATTTCTCCACGTCCTCGCCAACACTAGGTATTTTCTGTTTTTCGTTTTCTTTAGTAGTAGCCGTCTAATGGGTGTCAGGTGGCATCTCATTGTGCATTTCTCTCGGGACTAGTGACGCTGAGCGTGGTTTCATGTGCCTGGTGCCCATTCCTATGTCTTCTTTGGAGAAACGTCTATTCAAGTCCTTTACACATTTTAAAATTGGGGTTTTTTTCTTGGTTAAATTATAGGAGTTCTTTATATATTCTAGACCTTAACCCTTCACCAGATGTCTGACTTGCAGATATTTCCTACCTTTCTGAAGGTTGCCTTTTCACTCCGTTGACATGTGCTTTGATGTGCAGATGTTTTTCATTTTGACGTAGTCCCATTTGTCTTCCTTTTGCTGCCTTGTTTTTGGTGTCATGTTCTTTGGGTTTTTTCTTCTTTTTTTGAGCAATGCAAATAGTATTGTATTTTAAATTTCGTGTTTATAGTGGATGACATCAATCGACTTTCAGTACTGAGCCAGCCTTGCTCATTTAATCACAAGCTTAGAATTCTTTTTATATATTACTGAGTTCTATCTGCAAATATTTTATTAAGGATTTTCATGTTTATGTTCATGAGGGACATTGGTCTGTAGTTTGCTTTCTTTTTTCATGCTGTCTTTGGTTTTGGTATTAGAGTAATACAAGTTTCGTAAGTTTCAAAAAAAGAGGGAAGTGTTCCCTCTTCTATTTTCTGGAAGACATTATGTAAAATTGGTGTTAATTCTTCTTTAAACGTTTGTAGAATTCTCTAGTGAAACCATCTGGGTCTGGAGATATTTTGGGGGGAATTTTTAAATTATGAATTCAATTTCCTTAATAATTATAGGGTTATTAAAATCATCTATTTCATATTAGAGAGTTATGTAGTTTGTATTTTTTGAGTAATTGGTCCATTTTGTCAAAGTTGTCTAACTTATTTGTGTAAAATTGTTCATAGTATTTCCTTATGATCCTTTTGATGTTTGCAGGGTCTTGAGGGATATCCTCTGTTTCATTCCTGATATCGGTAATTCATGTCTTCTATCTCTTTTCTTTGTCAGCCTTGCTAGAGCTTGGTCAGTTTTATTGATCTTTTAAAAAATTAGATCTTTGTTAAACTGCTTTTCTTTATTGTTCTTCTGTTTTCATTTTGATTTTTGTTCTTTATTATTTTTTTATTTCTGCTTGCTTTGGGTTTATTTTGCTTTTCTTATCTAGATTCTTGACATGGGAGCTTAGATTATTGATTTATGGTTTCCCTTCTTTTCTAATGTGAGCATTCAGTGCTATAAATTTTCCTCTCAGCTCTGCTTTAGCTGCGTCCTACAAAGTTTGATGTGTTGTATTTTTATTTTTATTTAGTTCAATGTATTTTTTCATTTCCCATGAGTTACTCTTGACACTTAGGTTATTTAGAAGTGTGGTATTTAGTTTCCTAGTGTTTTGGAGAATTTCCTGTTATCTTTTTGTTATTGATTTCTAGTTTGATTTTACTGTAATCAGATAACACGCTCTGTATAATTTCAATTCATTTAAATGTGTTGTTTGTTTTATGACTCAGGATATGGTCTGTCTTGGTAGATGTTCCAAGAGCACTTGAAAATAATGTGTATTCTGCTCTTCTTAGATGGAGTGTTCTGTAGATGTCGATTCTATCCTATTGGTTAATGATGTCATTGAGTTGTTCTCTATCCTCGCTGATTTTTTGCTTAGTTGTTCTGTCAATTGTTGAGAGAGGGGTGTTGAAGTCTCCAACTATAACTGTGCATTTGTCTGTTTCTTCCTTCAGTTCTGTCAGTTTTTGCTCCACCTATTTTGCAGCTCTGTTGTGTAGCACGTATACCGTTTGGATTGCTATTTTTTTGGTGGGTTAATCCTTTGTTATAACATGTCCCTTTCTGTCTCAGGTCATTTTCTTTGCTCCAAAATCAACTTTGTCTGATACTAATGTAGCCCTTGCTGCTTTCCTTTGGTTAACTTTGCGTGATTATTCTTTGTCCTTCTCTTGCATTCAGCCCGCTTATTCCATTATATTTGAAGTGAATGTCTTGTAGACACTCACTTGCATTATATTTGTTGCATTATCTATTTTAACCCATTCGGCCAATCTCTGCCTTTTAATTAGTATGTTTAGACTGTTGACAATTATGGAAGAGGTGGAGCCATAGTTTTTTCTGTGGTGTTGGCTGGAGGGGAGCAGTTATTGTCTGAAACTTTCTGTCTTGCGTGGCTGCCTCTTGCCTGGTCCTTTGGCTGCAGAGAGCAGGCTTTTGTTGAGGCTTTTCTATCTGTGCCCATTGGTGTCTCTCAGTTGCTGGCTTCTTCAGTGCCAAGTCTGGGATGTGTGAAGCCAGAAGACAACCCAGGGACCTCACCACATGTTGTCCTTGGGTCTCAATGTTCCCCAATCAATCTGCATTTTTCTCTTCACTTTTCAGAGTCTTCGTATGTTTGTTTTAAGTATAATGTCCAGAGTTTTTAGTTGCACTTCATGGATAAATAGGGAAAAGTACTCCAGCTCCTCCCTGAATTATTTTCTGAACACTGCTGATGCCAGCCCTTTGAGATACAGAGACAAGTGAAATTTATTATTATTATTTTGCTTTCAAAGATCTCAAAGTCCAGCAGAGGAGAGAGACATGCAAACAAATAGATCAAATACTGCATTCTAAGTATTTGAGTAGGAGACGCTCTGAGGTATGCTGGAGGCTTGCAGGGGACGGGGGTTCCCACCCTCCCTGGGATGCAGGGGGGCAAGAATGGCTTCTTAGAGGAAGCCATTACACGTAAGCTGCACTTAGAAAGATAGGCATTTCTGGATGGACACGATGGGAAGGGCATCCCAGCAGAGAAAGCAGCAGGTGCAAAGGCTTAGAGCTGTCAAACAGCGTGCATGTGGGAGAAGTCACTGCAGGCTATGCTATGGCAGGGGCAGGGAGGGAGGGAGTGGGGCCGGGTCATGGTGGGTGCTGTGCGCCGTGCTAACCCTTGAAGGCTTTTTAAGCAGGAAATTATATGGTCGTCCGGGGGCAACACAGGAAGCGAGTGCAGAGGCCAGCAGGCGGGTGTCTGATGGGGTTGAAGGGAGGCTGAGCATAGACGGTGGTGGTGGAGAGGGACTGAAGGGTCAGACCTGAGAGGTATTAGGGAGACACGGCCCCCGGGGTGGGATGGAGAAGGGAGAAGGGAGGACGTGGGCTCCTTGGCTCAGTGGCCCCGACTGAGAACAGGAATATCAGCTTTGGAGCCGAGGAGAAAGAAAGTGAGCTCAGCGTTAGCCGTGTGGAGTCTGGCGTCCAAACAGCCCAGTGTGGGTGTCCGGTGGTCAGATGTCTCAGCAGAGAAGTTAAAGCTGGAGAAACGTCAGAGCCGGACGCCATCGCACAGGACTGGGAGTTAGAAACATGGAGGCCCTGAGAGAGCCTGGCGTTGAAAGAAGACGGAAGACATCGCAGCCCCACGTGGGGTGGACCATGGAGGACAAGGCTGTGGAGGACACGGGAGCAGAAGGGAGGACAAAGCTGCCACGAGTTTGTATGGGTCGGTCTCACCCAAACCCATATTTACAAGACAGCAAAGTCCGTGGATTCCTCCACATGGAGGAAGAGCTGGGAAGCCAAACAGAGAAGGCAGCCACCGCGCCTCGGCTGGAGGGCAGACGCCTGTGGGAGCGGGAACCGCAGGGGGCCGTCTGCTCAACAGCCCAGCTCGCTTACTGCAGAGCTGGTGGCGCGGGGCCAGGTCCGTGCCCCTTCAGTACGTAGACCTGACCCCAGACGTACGAGGAAGAGCCCCCCTTCGGAAATGGGAGCGAACGCCCACTCCTGATCTGGGGCTCTGTCCTTGCCACTCCCCACGTCTCCGTACACAGTGTGTATGACACCCCTCAGCGTTCCCTGCCACACCTCTGAGACCTGGGCCCGCGGCCCGGATTCTGGGCTCAGTCTGCACTTCGACCGTCCGGGCGTCTGAGCGGGCCCCCATGGTGGCTCTGCAGCCTCTGAGACCGAGCGCGTTCGGGGGAGTCTTCTTTGTGTGCCTTGGCCGGGCCCACCCCTCCTTGGTCCCTGAGCCTGTCGGAGAGGAGACAGCAGGGGCACCCCCAGCCCCCAGGGTTCCGCAGCCCCGGGCCCCAGCTGTGCTAACTATCCAGCCTCCACAAGCCGAGCCTGTTTACTCGTCTGCAGGGAAGACAGAAAGCTTGTTATCTCTCTGCTGAGGGCCTCTTCTGGAGAGGGCACCTGCAGGGGCTGAGGGAGGGTGGCCGTGACTCCTTCCTGCTGTTGCTGGAGCCTCTGAGCCAGAGCCAGCGGCTGAGGAGGCACCGGCCCTGGCAGGGCTCTGCTGGCCTCGCCGGGCGGCCTTGGGCAAACACTGACCTCTCCTGAGCCCGGCAAGTCCTTGTTTCCCCCTCTGCCCGGTGATGTTGTGGAGTGAATAAGAAGCTGCTCACGTCTCGGCTTCCTGGTAACGGCACAAAGCCCGTCCTGTGTGCGTGGCTGGCACTGCCTCCAAGAGGCACCACGCTGCACCTCCAGGCAAAGCGTGTAAATGGCTTCACAGCTGTGGAGGTTCTGTCGGGACTCGGACTGCCCAAACGGGCTCGTGCTTGGCAGGATTTGCAGCCCCCGTCCGCAGTGTGCCCTTCAGCCACTCATTCACTATCTCTGCTCTTCAGCCACTCATTCACTATCTCTGCTCTGCTCTCCTCCTCTGAAGAATTCGAGGGTCGCCCGGATAGTCTCCAAGATCCTTTCCAGCCGAGAAGTCCCATTACCTGCGGTGACTCTTCGATACACGCAATCGAGAAGGAAGGGAACTCACGCTTATTGAACCCCTAATATGTCCCAGGTCTTGCACGTCTATCATTATTTCCATTTTACAGGTGAGAAAAGTAAGGTTCAGAGAGATCCAGTCAGTTGTCTGAGGCCCAACGTCCAATGCAGGGAGGACTCTTGGGTTGAGGGCACGTTCGTGTGGCTGTCAAACCATCACTCTCCATGAGACCATGTGTTCCAAGGCTGCTCATCGAGGTGGCTCCTCACAAGCTAGAGGTGAATACAGAGTGGGAAACAGAGCCTGCATTCTGACCTTAACGTCCCGGGAATCGTGGCGTGTTTAGGGAACAATGAACGGGAAAGAACCGTATTGCCTCTGCTCTCCCTGTGTGACTAAGAGCTTGCCAGAAATGTGTGTGCAGACCCTGAAAGTAAAAAAAAAAAAAAAAAGGTTGTATAACCTTCAGGTATTGCCTTCTTGTTGCCATCTGGGTAAACTGAGGCCCAGGGACACATGGACACAGAGCAGCTGCTCTGGGCTGGGATGTGCTTGTGGGCAGCTGAGCCCTCTGGGGAGAGCCCGCCTGTGCCCACTTCTAGAATCTCCTGAGTCTGCAGGAAACGGCCCAGGCCTTACCTGTCGGCCAGCACACAGGCAGGACCAGCCCAGATGTGCCCCAGGTCTGGATTCTGGACCTCTGCTCAGGTCACTCCTGAGTCATGGGAGGGGGGCCTGGGGGAGTCGGAGGGACAGGGAGGGGCACCCAGGAGGCTCTTGGCCGACATGTAAGGAGCCCAGACCTGGGCGCCCCACAGGGGAGGGAGTGGGCAGTGAGAGACTAAGTCTCTTCCTGTGTGAGCACCTGACCGAGGTCCCTGCCTGGGCTCCCCATCGGCACAGCTGTCCGGGGCCTGCTCTCCTCCCCACACCCTGGAGCTCTGGGCAGGTCCTTGGGACCTCGTCCCCGAAGTCTCTCTGCGCTCTGATGAACCCATGGACACAGAGTTAAAAATGGGCAAAGGTGAACCGTTCCCAGTTTACGGACGGGGAAAAGCAGGGCACACAGACCCCGTGCCAGTTTCCCCATGTGTTGGCGGAGGAGCCTGGTATTTAGCACCGTGTAGGGTTGCTGCGGCGTTAAATGAATTCACACATAAAGCACTTAAAACAGGGGCCGCCCAGGAAGTGCTGGGTGCAGTGTGTTGCAGATGCCTGAGCACACAGTGGGAGGCCAGCAGATGTAAGTGCCACCGCAGGCCACAGAGCCAGAAACTGAGGTGCCACGTGTGTGTGTGGGGGGTGACAGAGGAGCACCAAAGGCCGTGTGCTGGTAAGAGACGGGCAGCCCCCCGATTCCCACGCCGCCTCTCAGGTCCAGTCTCATGTCTCCCCAGCAGTAAGTCTCCACCTGACTCGTGTGTGTGTGTGTGTGTGTGTGTGCATGTGTGTGTGTGTGTGTGTGTGTGTGTGTGTGTGCTGGGTCCTTGAGGAATGGTTTATATGAAACGAGATTCAAAGCGTTTTTACAAACTTCTCCAGTGGTTTAACCCCCACCCCCCTCACGAGAACATTCCATCTCTCCAAAAACTTCCGGTCGGTTCCTTGCTCTTTCTGACCCAGGTGGTAATGGCTGCACCAGGACAGGTGCCCAGTGGAGGGCGGGCTGCAGGGGACCTGCTGTGTGTGGCCGGGTGGGGCGGTCCGGGCCTCGCAGGGTCAGCTGAGTCAGCCAGGCCTCTTGCCCTTCGGAGAACTGTCTTCTTGTCCCCTTTCCAGCACAGCATTGGGAGGGAAGAGGTGGCAGGGCGCGGGGGCCACTGCCGTGCTGGGTGGACGCGAGCTCTGGGCCATTACACCTGACTCTGTGACTGACTCACGAGGACACGAGGACACTGCTTGTCTTCATAACGGCCTGGCAGCCCCCGCCCCGCCTGGCCCTCGTAGGCCCTTCTCCTTCCTGTTTCTGCTTCCTCCACACCCCCCGTAGAATGAGGGTCCAGCCTTCTCCTTCTTCTCCTCAGTAAGACAGAGATCGCTAAGGCTTCACACCGATTTTCTTCTCACTCTCAGGACCACGCGGTACCTGGGAGACGGGCGGAGGAGGGAGGCGGCAGTAGCTGTCTGTGAGTCAGGCCCCAGCCTAGGCTGTTGCAGGGGTGCTGCCTGGGCCTGGCAGCAGGAGGGAGGGTGTGGGGAGCTAGGGTGGCCCCGGGAGATGTGCATATGCAAATGTATGCAGATGTATGCAAATCTCTGCAGCTCTGGCTGGGAGAGCCCCAGCCCCACCCCGGGCCCTACCTCAGGTGACATCTCTGGCTGGAGAATCCTCCCTGCTTCTCCTTCCCAAAGCGTCTTCTCCTCAGTTCACCCTACCCACCCCCACAGGAGGTCTGGGAGAGTGAGAAAGCTGAGTCACAAGGTGGGGAATGGAAGGGACGTGGCCCCCAACTGAAAATGAGGCTACCTGCCCCCACCCCAGTCCCCACCCCCAAGCTCTTGGCTGCATTTCCTACTCAATCTTGAAGAACAAATTCCCCTTCCGGACCTGGCAGCACTGCTCAGGATCTGGGGCAGTATCAGGCTGAGCTGTAGGAGCCGTGTGTGGAGCAGAGCCCCCAGGGGAGGGCAGAAGGGCCCCAGGTGGGGAAGCTGAGCCACCTGCATGGGAAGCAAACGCTGGTGGTTTGGGATTTCTAAAGTGCTGCCTGCCCTCCCCTCCCCTCCCCTCACAGCCTGAGCTCTCCCCTCTCTGCCCGCCCCCCACCTTCCCCCACATGCCCCCCCCATGTGCCATCAGCAAACCTTTGTGGAGGGAGGACAGCAACCCTCCCGGGGAACTTGAGGGGAAGGCTCAGGGAACCAGCAGGAGCCATCAGCACAAGACCTGGAGCCCCCTAGGGTTTGCATGAAGCGGGTCCTCGGTGTGGACAGGGCTCCCGGGACCTCGCAGCTGGGACCTCGCAGCCGGCGGCACTGCTGGGGCCAGAGCTGGGGCTCTGCAGGCTGTACCATGCTCATTGTCCTTTGAATGACGGTGGGGCTGGGTGGTGGCCTGACCCAAAGGCTTCCTGGAGGAGGTGGCCTTAGGACGTGCTAAAGGCCGAGCGAGACACAGGGGTGTCAGGGTGAGGCGTGTGAAGGAAGCTTCAGCACAGGTCCTGTGGTCCAGGTGCAACGTGGAGCCACAGCCAAGCGGGAGGAGGAAGCAGCCTTCCCCCAGCTCCCAGCTCCGCCTTCAGCCAGGGAGCAGTCCAGTGAGGGCCGCGCCTCCATGCGTGGCCCTCGCCTTTCTCTCCCAGATGCTGCCGTTTTCACCCTGGGCCATGTGAACGCTCCTTCCTGAAGACTGGGGCCTCCATGGACACTGTTTAGCCTGTAGGGGCCCCGGCATCAAAGACACTGCCAGGCCCTGCTGTGTTGTCCCATCACGAAGGGGGGAGTTTGGAGTAGGCGACTGACCCACTGCCGCCAGCGCTCGGCGGCGTGCAGGGTGGGGACAGGGGGCTCATCACAGCTGCCGCCTCTGGCTTTCTGAGACCCAGGTGACTGATGTCTTTCCCAGCCTCAGCCCGTCTCCGGCCGCAGGCCCTCTTCATCCATCAGGCAAGGAACCTGTCAGCAGTTGGGGCTGCTTAGGTTCTCAGGCCTCAGCCCACTCCAGCCAAGACCACGTCCCTCCCCGGGGGACGAGCAGGCCTGTAAATTAAGACATCTACTCCCCCTCCACGCTGGGAACCGGGGCCTGCAGCCTCTGCTCTGTCCTCTGACTTGTCCGGCCTTGGGGCAGTGGCTCCAGGACAGACAAGCCAGGATCGCAGGAGGAATCTAAAACCTAGAGTTTATCTGATTGTCGGCGACCATTTCCCCCTACCCTTTCTCTCGGGATCCCTCCTGTTCTGAGCAGACCCCTAAGCTTCTGTGTGCCGCCTGCGCCATGTATGCAGTCATTTGCAAGTTCCTTTGACAGTGTCTCTGCTGACAGAGTGGTGGGGATGGGGCAGCAGCATGTGCCTGAATACTCTGTCTCCTCCCCACTGTCACCGGCTGCCACGGCCTCAGCACAGGCTCCTCCCCGGAGCTGAGCCACAGCCCTCCCAGGACCCCCGTCCCTGCTTCTGCTTCTGCTCCCGCTGCCGTGCAGGGAGGCCCACGGGGTGGAGGTAAATTACCAGCAGCTGTCAGGACTTTTCGGCCCTGGGGTCAGTGGCGTGGGAGCACCCTGAGAGCAGGTGGGAAGGGGCCAAGTGCACCCAGCTGTCTGGAGAACACTACCAGCCAGGATCTGAGCAAGTCTGCTTGCTGAGAGGGCGTGGCACTTCCCAGCCCACTGAGGCTCAGAAGACAATTTGGGGGATCTGGGGCCTGCAGCGCTTAGCCCTGTGCCATGGGGTGCACCCCGCAGGCAGGGGCTCCTTTCTGCCCGCTTGTGTGCTTCAGAGCCTCCAAGCCTGGAAGGCTGGGGTCTCAGGATGACCCAGAAGGGGAGGGCCATCCAGTCGCTGACCGAGCCCGCTGTGGGGCCCTTTCAGCAAGGAGCACGTCTGAGGCCTGGCCCCCTGGGCCGGGGAGCTGAGGCTCTAGTTGCTACAAAGGGAAGGAGGGAGAAGGAAGGGCAGGGAGGTGGGCCCTGTCCCTTGAGACAGGATCGGACGTGGGTTCTCTCTGTCGCTTGTGGGTGACAAGTGAGGGGCGGCCAGTCTGACTTGCACAGCCCGGGGCAGGGCCTGGGGTGGGGACCAGCTCGAGCTTCTCCTCCGCGATGGGGAGCTGGGAGCTGTCCAGCACGAAACCTGCTGAAACCAGGGGGCCTGGCCAAGGAGGCCTCAGGGGAGAGGAGTGGAGCCCTCCCAGGGTGCCCTCTGTGGCTCCTGCCCCCGCTGCTCAGGGATGGAGAGACCAGCTTACAGGGTCAGCCTGGGAAGGGGCCCCTGTTCTCGGCCCCATACTCCAGCCCTTCTCCAGGTGCTTCCTTGAAGCCCCTCCGTCCGCCCGTCTGCAGACCAGACAGGCTTCGGTCGTCTGAGGCAGTGACTGGGGGCCGGCTGGGCGCCTGCCGGAGTGGCTGTGCCGACTGTCACTCAAGTGGGCGGGACCTGGGAGGGGGAGGCTGGGCCTTCAGACTGGCCCGGCTTCTAGCCAGGGAGGCAGGAGAGGTTCCATCCCACGGCTTTTTGGCTGACTGGAGAGCCGCACGTCCTCTACCCCCTTGGTCACTGCATGCATGTCCCCGGCCGCCAGGATGTCCTTCTCCGGCTCTCACACCGAGCCGTGTCCTTCCTGAGCAGCGTTCTCCTCCTCTAGGAAGCTAGTGACTAACCGTGGTGAAGTCCCTTCAGGACCTGGGGGGTCACTCGTACCAGATATGCAGGGGACAGCACTTAATGTCGGCATCAGCATAATCATATGCATAGGCATCAGCATATGCAGCCTGGGCATAAGCAGTGCCCACCCACTTCCTAGTTGTGCAGTTTGAGCAAGTGCCCTCACCTCTGTGCCTCAGTTTCCTCAGCTGTAAAATGAGAACGAGTTCGTGCACGTCGTCGTCCACTCAGCCATGTTATTCAGCCTCTACACGCAGTCCTTACGGGTGCGGGAGTTGTCGTGGGAACAAAATGGCCCCTGCCCCAGTGGGGCTGCCAGCCTGCTGGGGAGACACTGAGCCGTGGGACGGGTTCCAACAAGGAGCCGCAGTGGGGTCTGGAGTGGGGCGAGGGAAGTCATCACAAAGCCGTGACCTGTGGGGGGGCTGCCGGTGAGGAGGGCCAGGCCTTCTGCACCCCCAGCTTCCCAGCCTCCAGCCCTCTCCACGGTGTCTCCAGGTGCGAGCAGACCTGTCTGGGCCCCACATCTCCCTGCGCTTCTCCCTGCCCCCGCCGCCTCACCCTCAGGGCAGCTCCTCTGTCTTCCCTTGGAAACCACAGGCTATCATGTCACCTCCTGACATGCCCCTGGGGGCCTCTGGTTAAAGCTGGAGGACAGGTCGAAGGCACCTCCTGCCGGCTGAGGGCAGGGCCGAGGCCGGGCGTCCAGCAAAGGGGGCCAGGCTCCCCGCTGCCGCTCTCAGGAAGCTCCGCCCCAGCCTTCCACTCTTCCTGTTCAGTGGGACAGCTTCCTGGCCTGTTTCCTCGCCAGCTGCGGCTCATTTCCTCCTGTCCCTCTGACGGTGTGCATCTCCTGCTGGCTTCATTCCCTGGGCCTCTGGAGAGCTGGGGGGCCTGGGGGAGTCGACCCCCACCCCACACCCACAAGGGAGCAGGGCGCCGAAGCGGCAAGGGGTCGGGTTCCTCCTGCTTCTGTTGAGGGACATGCGGGCACCATGGCTGGCGGATGCCAGGACTCTGAGCTAAGTGGCACCGCGTTCCTCAAGAAGGCGGCTCTGGGGCTGAGCCAAGGAGACCTGGTGACTGGCAAGCCAGTCAGGGCGCCACTTAGCTCCCACAGAAGGTCAGGGACGACTTCCTGGAGGGGGAGAGGCCGAGTGTCTGAGCCAAACACGAAGGGAGGCTGGAAATTACCCAAGGAAAGGCTTGAAAGCACATGGTGTGCAGACACCTGAGGTGTCCAGTAAAACTTGAGAATAAAGTATGAAGCAGGGAGGGGCAGGAAATGAGGCCGGGACGTAGGGAGGAGCCAAGTCAGGAGGGTCTTCGAGACCCTCAGAAGCTTCATTTTATTACATGGGAGGGTCATGGTCAGACCCACAAGTTGGCCCGACCTTCTGGCCTCAGTGAAGAAGTGGTGTGAGGGGACCGTCCAGCGTGGGGCTGGGAGAGCAAGCTGGACATCCTGGTGAGAAAGGCCGCGGGGCTGGCGCTAGGTGCAGGGCTCAGGAAAAACTGTCAGGACCACAGGCTTCCCTGGACACCCTTGGCCTGGCCTCGAGGACCTGGCTTCTGGCCGGGGGGTAGCCTGTCACCCTCTCTGAACCTCAGATTCACCAGGTAGCAAGTGCCTGCCCCAGGTGATGGGTGCTGAGACCACAGTGGGTGAGGGCAGTCGTCACGTGGAGTGTCACTTCGTGCCCACTGGGCTGCCTCCCCTTGACCTTCTCCCACTCAGGGCTCGCCGGCTGGCCCCCGCTCTGTGCCCCGCTCCCCCGGCTGGAGTTCCCTGTGCCCCCTTAGGCAACAGAGCACAGAATGAGTTGGCTGGGGGTTCGTGAGGCCCTGACCCGTGGCTGGCCCAGGAGGGGCCTTTCTGGCAGCTCCGTGTCCATGACGGCCAGCTGGCCGGTCTGGGGCTTGGGGTCCGGTGCTCACATCCTGGGGGCTTCTGTCCACGAATCCTGTGTCCCTCGGACACCAGGGCCCCCTGACGAGGCGGGAGACCCCTCAGGCAGGGTCCTACTGCCTGCGCCTGCTCTGAGTTTTAGCGCCGCTCGGAATTGCTATAAAGGAGGGAAGGGAGGGGGAAGGAGGGGAAGGTGTGTGTGTCATCCACAGCGAGAGAGACTTAGTCGTCTCCAGGGAGAGCTGGAGAGGGAAAAGTAACACTTTATTTGGAAACAATTCTGCTGAGACACAGCCTCCTCCCGCCTTCCCTTTCCCTGCTGTTTATGCCACAGTGCTCTGTGCTCAGAAATGGAGGCTGTGCTGAAGTCACAGGCCGCCCTCTGGGTCTGAACCAGGGAGCAGCTCGGGCCAGGTGTCCATCCTGGAGTGGAAGGGCCTGGAGCAGCGCAGCTCACCTGTGAACTGCTCTCGGGCTTCTTGGGGACAGAGGGTCCACGCGCGTCCTAGAAGCCTTTGTACCGTTGCGTGGCCTCTGGAGGGGTCCTCCTGGGTGAGGGCGGGCCCTGAATGAGCCTTTCCGGGGCGTCTTCTCTGAGCCTTTCTCCTCCTTTACTCCTGCCCGAGCCCTGCCCAGACCTGTCTGTCCCTCTCTGATCACGCTGACAGTGGACAGGAGCCTGAAGGCTTTCTCCTTTCCCCCGAAGCATGGTGGGGACAGGCTGGAGTTCGCAGAAGGACATTTGTCTTTTAAAAGGTGGGGGGAAGCTCAGTGCCATGGCTGGTCGTGGACTGGATCCTGGAACAGGGAAAGAGCAGAGCCTGGTCTCATAGTCTGTGTTTTACTGGGCAGCCATGTGCCAAGATGGATTCTTCGTTTTAACCTCAGGGGGAGCTGGGTGAAGGGTATTTTATCGGGACGCCGTGCTATCTTTGCAGCTTTTCTGTAAATCTGGAATTCTTTCAAAACATAAACTTCTTTTTCTTTTTCTTTTTTTTAAGCTGGAGGGAGAACAAGGACTAGTCAGAAAACTCAAGAATAATGAGGCTTTCAACACGTAGGGGTCTGACCCACAGTCCTAGCAGGACAGCCAAGAGCTCTCTCCTGAGGGAAAGCCCTTGGGGTGCATACCTGAAGTGCGGTTCTGGGGCTTCATTTCCTGCTCCTGGGGGTTTGCCCCCTCCGGCCTCTGCAGGAGCCAGTGTAAGCTGCTCTTGTCTGCTCCTCTCTCCAAGTGCTCAAAACCCCAGAGGGTCTCCCACTCTCAGCTTCTGGTCAGAGAGAAGGAATTAAAACCACAGTGGTCACCACCCCCATATGGCCCCAGGGAGTGACTCAACTAGAAGAGTCTTCCAACTTTTAAAAAATAAAATAGTTTAAATAAAATCTGGCACAGACAGCCAGGATTTCCATAGATAAACGCTAAGCTAGTTAGAGCAGGGGAGCCCCCGCCCAGCACCCCTTTCCACCCCCTGCGGTGGCTGCAGGGGGCCTCTGCCAGCCCTCTGGAACTGACCGAACCCACCTGGCTCAGATTATCAGACCCCCACCCCAACACAAGATGAGCTCATCATCCTGTTTCTCACCCCCCCTCCCCTGATCCCCGGGGGTGGGGGATGTTTTGGCAGAAAAGTCCACCTCTCAAGGGTTCAAAATGAAAACCTATCCCATGCAAACAGCACGTGTCCCCACTGTCAGGGGGCTGCTGTCTCCCACCCACTCACTGTCAAGACCGCCCCCCAAACGTCCCCCTAACAGCTTCCCTGAATCTCCCTGGCGGCTTTCTGCTCCCTCCCAGTGCAGGGGACAAAGAACAGGACACCACCGGAACCCAAAGCAAGTCTGTGTTCTTGAAGCTGCAATTGTTCCTTCTCTGAATTATCTTTTCTACCCTGAAATCGCGTGGAGTCCTGTGGGCTGGGGCCCCAGGGCCTGGCCTTCTGAGCCCCGGAGAAACGGGCGCAGAGGGGGGAGCTGCTCTAGGCTGGCTGCTCCCCCGGTGGCAGGGCTCCCACTCCTGGTGCTCTCGCCAGGCCCAACAGCCCACTCGCAGCCTTCCCCACCCTGGCACGCCCGGCTCCGGCCCCACAGAAATGGTAGCAGCACCTCTCTGATGTCCGTTTGCACCACTAGAAAAGGCAGCTAAGCACAGCGGGGTTTGGCCTGGTGGGGGCTAGAGGCAGACGGAGACGGTGGCTTACACAGCGTGAGTCACTGCCCCGTTACCTCCCCACTCCTGGCAGGAACGTCACAGCTGGTGACACACGGACATTCTCAGCCACTTAAATTGCTGTCTGAAGTCAGAGGCGGAAGGACGGAGCTGGCAACGACAGAGGGGAGGTGGAGGCTGCCTGTCAGGAGCAGCTCCCAGGACGTTTGGGCTCCGAAGGGTTTCGGTGTCGCTTCCCTGGGAGGCGTGGGTCATTTGCCAAAGCTGCTGCAGCCAGGGGTTACCTAGGCCAGTCCTGCCCCTTGACCCTTCTGCTTCTGTGGCTTGGTGACCCCCGTGTCCACAGGTGTTGTCATGGCGTCCCAGCATGACAGACTCTGCTGTATCTCTGTGACGTGCCCAGAAGTGATTGCTGGATGCCGTCTCTTCTACCTAGGAAAGGGCACCCCTGCTGTCCTTTGCTTCTGGTCACAGAAGTTGTCGTTTTGGCAAAATAAATCAGCTTAGAAATTAGCCTGGAAGATGCACCTTTGTTTTGTCTTCTCAGTGTCACATCCTCTGTCTACCTTCTGGTTTGTGACACTGACTTCCATGCCGGGAAGGGCACCCAGGCACCGCTGAGCCCTTCCCTTCCTCGAAGGAAGACTGATAGTGGCCCCACTCAGACCTGTCGCCTCCTCTGCAGAGAGTGGACCCGGTGGGGCGTAGGTGTGCGGTCAGCATCTAGGATACCCACTCGGGCTCAGGGTTTAACCTACTGGCGTGTGACCCTCCTTGTGACACTCTGAGGGGGAGGTTATTGTCCCCATTTTACAGATGAGCAACTGAGACCTAGAGGGGTTAATAGTTGGCCTGAGTCTCAGGCAGTAGGTGTGTTAGTCTGGATGGAAGCCAGGTCTCTGGACGTTGGGAACTCCCCCCGCCCCCTGCAAGCTTCCAGTTCCGGTCATAATAGTGGTGATGGAGATAACAGCAGATGGTCGGCCACAGAAGCCAACAACAGTCGCCACGCGATGGGCGTCTTCCTGAGTCCCCACTGTGTGCCCACACCCAGCAGGTGTGTATTCTGCCAACAACCCTGGGAGATACACGATGCCATTCGCCTCTTACAGCTGAGAAGACTGAAGCTCGGAGAGGTCCTGTGGTTGGAAGGGTCACTGATGGAGGACTGAGCAGAGCAGAGATTCAGACCCGCGGTGACGAGGCCCAAGCTCTTTCCACGCGCCGCGGAGTCTTCCTGTAGAATTTCCCACTCTGATATTTAGGACTCTCTTTTTGTCTGAATCTCCACAGTGTAAACACAGCTATGAAAACACATTGACGTGTGTTTGTTTTGCTTTGTTGCTTTGAAGGAGGGCATCAGCAAACACGCAGTGACCCAGCCCTGGCACTTTCCCTCTGTTTCCAGTTTTTCTCTTTACCCTGGTCCTGTCTCTGCTTCTCTCCGGTGCCTTTGTGTCCCCCCAGGGTGTTTCTCTCCTTTCCCACCTGCCCTCATCATCCTTTCTGCCCCTTTAGACCTCAGTAGCCAATCTGGTACCTCCGGCATCTCGTTGCCAGGCAACAGGCTTCCTACCTGCCTCCTTATGTTAGATTCTCCATGACAACAAGTATTGTCAAAAGAAAGAGAGAAAAGTTAGGGGATGGGAGGAGGAGGAGGAGGTGAGACCCTATATTTCAGGACATGCCTGCAGTTTTTCTGACTGTAACTTGCTCAGGGTCCCCAGAGGGTGTCACAAACCTCATGAGACCGACAGCCCATGTGGGCATGTGCGTTCTGGCTCAGAGACACTCATGCGAGGGCCAAGGATGAGAGCCACTGGCACCTTTGTTTAGGCAGAGTGGGGCTGGGCCACATGGTCACTTTCTGTGGGTCAGTTCAGGAAGGCCGCGGAGGAGAGGAGTTTTCAGGACGTGGGAAGAGGAATACCTGAGCAGCGCCAAGTCTGAAACAACATTTGGAGAAGGGTTCAGGCCAGGGGCAGGAATGAGGGAAGAGGCCGTGTCATTACAAGACTTTGGGTGTGTGTGGGCCCTGTGAGATGTTCCTGGTCTGGCCAGCTCCACATCCCTCTACAGTCCCTTCCTGCTCCAAAGGCCTGGAGGAAGCCTGAAGGGGAAGTGGGAAAGGGGGCGGGAAAGGAAGTGGGGACAGCACTGGATTTCCAGGTGCTGGGCTGGTGATCACAGAGGGGACCCTGGCTCTTTCAGTCACAGTCCCTCCTAGATGTGGAACTTGGTTATGGTCTCAGAAAAGGGAAGGACTGAAAAGAAAGGGGAGGAAGCTGAGCCATTTGAGTACCTGGGAACTGTCTCCCTGGACGTGTGGCCTGGGACCAACCAGGACCCTCAGGAAGGCGAGGACCTTTGTATTGCAAAACGTCCTCCCCTGGGGGCGAAGCCTGGCTGCTGGGGGCAGAGGGTGCTGTGTTACTCAAGCTGGAGTGTGTGAAGGACCCCTCCGCCCAGTGCCTGGCACTTACAGGGACCCCCGACCCCCCATTTCTCTGGCACTTTCCTCGGTGGCACTGCCATGTACGCCGAGGCTGTCGTAAGGCCAGCGGACATTCTGTTGTCCTGGTCACACATCTGGCCCTGGGCATTCTCCCCAAACCTGAAGCAGAAGGACAAGAAAAGCGCTGGTCCCCATACATAGTGCTCTTTGTGGACAGAGAGCGCCTCCAGGCCCCAAACTTAACGCGTGAAGTAGGGCCGTGCAGGTGTCCTCTGAATCCTGGGAGGACAGCAGGGGCTGCTGCCGGGGGCCACCTGCACGTGCTTGGCTTCGCCTTAGCGCCCTCCTTGGACTGATTGCTCATCACTGTCAGAGCCCTTGGTGTGTGATCCCAGGGAGGCCCAGGGGCTGAGAAGGAAGCAGTGAGCCAGGCCCTGTGGGGGACGGGAGGGGGCAAGCTGGTCAAGTCTGTGAACACAGCCTGCAACGTGCAACCCCCAGTCCAGAGCGTCTCCCCTTGGACCCCACACTTCCGCTTCTAAGAATGGAGCCAGAGGCTGTAATTGGAGGCACGTTTGCACGTTCACCACACATTACCCAGAAGGGTGGGAAATTGGACGTGACCTAAATGGCTGGTGGTAGTGGGGAGGTTAGGTCATTTGTGCGTATGTGTCCACATAGTAGTTTATTATCTGGTAACAGCGTGCTTTTGAACAAGTTTTGAAGATGTTTTAAATGCTTAACCCATATTAATAGTGAGAAGATACAAAGCGTGCGAATAGTATAATCACGATTTTATCATCTGTGGATGACTGGGGAGTGAGCCGCCTGGAAGGCACCGAAACCCTTCCACATGGTAACCGCAGCCCCGTAGGGTTACAGCTGACAGGGGTTTTCGGCTTTACATTTGTCTAGATTTTCCAGGTGTTTGTAAGGAGCGTATTGTTGTTTTTAGAATAAGAACTACCCTTGTGCTAAGCATCTCACATTGAGTGTGTGTCCCCCCAAAATTCATGTTGAAATCCTAACGCCAAGGTGATGGTGTTTGGAGCGGGGGCCTGTGGGAGGTGATCAGGTCGGAGGGCAGAGCCCTCAGGAGCGGGACCAGTGTCCTTATAAAGGGGCCCAGAGACCTCCCTGCCTCCTGGGCCATGTGAGGACACAGCAGGGTGATGGCAGGAGGCAGGCCCTCAGCTGACATCTTATCTGCCGGGGCCTTGATCTGGGACTGCCAGCCTCCAACTGTGAGAAATCTGTCTGTGGTTTAGAAGCCCCAGCCTATGATATTCTGGTAAAGTAGCCCAAATGGCCTGAGACACGTTTCATTTTGACAGCGGCTCTGGGATGGAGGGCCCCCCCTTTTCAAATGCAACAACCAGAGCTTGGACGGTTTAAGTAACGTCCCAAAGCCATACAGTTTGCACTAACAGAACCAGACTCTGAAGAGCACCCCAGAAATGATACAGGAAGTGGGAGAGGGTGAGTGGTGCAGAAATGATACAGGAAGAGGGCTGGGTGAGTGGTGCTGACCCCTGTGGCTTGTGGTCTAAATGAGCAAAGGCCATTGTGTGCCACCTCAGGTGCCCCTCAGCTCTGCTTGCTGGGCAGCCCTTCCAGGCAGAGGGGACCCTGCTCAGGGGAGTTACAGGGCAGGGACCGAGTGACCCCTGTGTGTGGCTGCCCTCCTGGCTCTGCCGGCACACTGGGAGACGAGGCAGGTCTCCCGAGCGCTCACCTGTCCTCCTCTGGTGTCTGGCAGAGTCTGGGCCTTGGGAGCTGTGCTCTGGGCCTCACGGCTCACGGGGCTCTTTCTCTGAGATTGGGGTCAGTGGGGAGAGGAGAGGCCTCTCTCCTGCAGCCTGGCACCAGGGCCACGGGCAGCAGCCAGGCCTGGCCTCTCCTCTGTATGTGGTTCCCATACAAATGTGCTTCTCACAGGGTTGGGGAGGGGGTCCTGGCTTGGCCGCCCGGTACCGCAGGAGTGGGGGCCCCGCAGGAGTTTAGCTTGGCTCGGACAGACACTGGAGGAGCCAGCCGGACGGGGGAGCTGGCTCTGCTGGAGACACAGGCAGCTGATTCCTCTGCAGAGCTCTGGGATGAGATGGGCAGTAGGCTGGAGTTCTCGCTGATGCTGGAACTGCGGCCTGTTGTCCAGACGGTGAAGCTAAGGGCTAAGATGGACTCGCTCCTGGAGATGCTTGGCACTGGGCTCCATCCAGCAGTCTGACTCCTGGGCTGCTCTGGACTGTTGGGCCTGCCAGCAGCTCCCAGCTCTGCCCCTGCCCCCAGCCCACCCCCACCCCTCGTGGGAAGGTGGAGCTTACAGCTGTGTAGCCAGCCTGATGCGGCCTTAGCTCAGCGGGTGGTCTGGCTCTGCACCTCACAGCCCGTCTCGCGGAGAGTTCAGCCCTCCACATGCCAGGACATGCTGTTCCAGGCAGGGCACCAGCCCACACGCTGCAAGTGGCCAAGCCTCTGAGCTGCAGTCTTCAAACCCAGTCCAGAACCCCCAGACCTCTCCGTGCCCCAGCCCGGGAGCCCTGGACTTTGGGACCTGGGAAGTATGTGGACTTGTTGAGAGACATCTCCTCCATCTGCCTGGCTGGAAAAACCATCCCTGGAAAATCACTGGAGGACTTATGTGGAGAGAAAAAAATAATAATAAAGTGTGAGAAAGATGGAGCTGACAGGTCTGCTGGGAGATGTGGCCTCCTGGCCAGCTGCCTGGGGGGCTCCATAGGCTCCAGTTCCTTTCTCTGCAATGAGGCCTCCCCCCCAAGGCCCCACTTACTGCTGCCTCGCCCCATCCGTCAGCCCCAGGGCCTGTCTGGAATCTAAGCTCAGGAAGCCAGACCTCCAGGAAGCCTGGCCTACAGGGAGTGACTAGGGAGGGAAGTGAGGTGCGGCAGGGACTGTCCCCAAGGGGGCCTGGGCCTCGTGCCCTGTGATGGAGAACTCCAGGCTCCTGTCTGCTTTACAGGAGGGCACACTGCGTGCTGGGAACACCCCGGGGGCCGGCACAGGCTGCCTGGACTCCCGGCTGCTCAGCTTCCTGGGAGGTACTTACAACTGAGGCCTCCCGCCCCCTGTGATTTGTGGGGCAGTGTTAAGCTATTGATTTTCATTAATACTAAATCATTTCTCTTGGCTAATTAACATGGAACCATGGAGACTGACTGCGGAGCCGTTTATGTGGATCAAATCCCTGAAAAATGACAGTCTGCTCACACACCACAGCTGTGTTCAGCGGCTCTGGGACCCCGCCCTGAGCTCAGAACTCACTTCTGTGTCAGAGGCCAGAGGCTGGGAGAAGCAACCCCCAGAATAAGGAACCAGGAGGTCACCTTGGTTCTTAGCAGAGAGGATGGAGGTTAGACGTTTGAAAGAACTTCCAGAGAGATGGGTGAGGGATTCTGGGAGAAGTGTGGGAGGAGTGCAAGGCGCCTCCCTTCTATGGAGGTCACCTATGTCCTGCCTGTCTGTCTGGACTCGGCCAGAATGGGCATGGGGCTGGGCAACAGAGTGATGGAGTTTCTGTGGGCGAGCCAGGTCTGGGCAATGCAGCATTTGGCAGCTGTCCTGGGGAGGGGCTGGGCTGGGTAGGTGGCGTCTCGGCACCGGCTTGATTATTTACTGCAAATGCCGGAACTGCCATCACCTGAGATGCTCACGGCCAGTCCCATCTTTTGTCTGTCAGAGCAGGCTGCCCATGAGGCCAGGAAAATGAGTGGTCTGCAGTGTGAAGTCTAAAGGGCCCCTGGGGGTGTTCGCAGAGCCCTGGGCTCTGGGAACAAGGAGGATGAGCTGAGTGCCATCACCCGTGGACAGTCTCACTCCCCATTCTGAGCCAGGAGCCAGCCAGGCAGGCGCTGGGAGAACCCATCTCCTGCCAGGTCCAGGCCAGCTGACCCTGTGTCCTCTGCTTCCTGCCAATGCCCATGCCCACCCTGAAGTGACAACTGGCTGCCCACCCTGTCGTCCTCTGCCAAGGCCCAGGCCCAGCTGAAAGGCCCAAAGCCAGGGTCCACGGGCCAAGAGCTTGCAGCAGGGGGGCGACTTTCAGTCCCACCCACATCTCAGACCTCCCTCATCTGTCCTGAGAGACTGGAAGAAATGAGAGGCTGGATGAGAAGGAGAAACATTTAGTAAATGGCGGTTGCAGTCCTGCCCTCAGCCCTGGGAGCTGCCCCGTCCTGGGGTCGTATGTGGAGGGGAGGCCGTGTCTGTGTGTGTGGGGGGAAGGAACTGGACCAGGAGTCCCTCAGGCACCACCACTGCTCAGCGCTCTGGCTGGGGACAGGTTCCTTCCTCTCAGCCCAGGGACGTCCTCAGCTGCCCTGTCCCTCGTCCCCAGCTCCAGTGTGAGCTGTAAAAAGTCCATAACCACACGTTGAATGAAAGTTGTGTGGATCCCTTTCTTCAGGAAGCTTGGAGCACCTAAGATGGACAAGGGTGCGAGGAGCCGGAGGCCCTCTGGGGGTCTCTGGGCTGGGTGGGAACTGGGCCAAAGGACAGGGTCAGCAAGGGACAGGAAGACGGGCCGAAGCGAGAGGGGTGTGTGTGTGTGAGCATGTGTATGTGTGTCTGCGTGTGTCAGTGTGTGGACATGGGTGGGTGTGAGCGAGTGGATGTATGTCTGTGTGTGTGTGTGTTACTACATGTGTGGTATTTTTCTGAGGGTGCAGCAGCACAGGCCACCTGTTGGCTGTGACATCAGAGGACACAGCCCTGTTCCCGAGGTGGTTCTCCTCCAGGGAGCGGACAGGGCCTCCAACCAGAGTGGGGCCCCCACTGGGGCTCAGCTGTGGGAGGAACCGCTCCGGTTTTCCAGGACAGAGGACAGGGAGCAGCAAGTAGTGTAGAAAGCTCATGAGGACGCCCGTCTGTGGCATTTGGATCCCTGAAGGTCATTCTGTCGCCGTCCTACCTCTGAATGGGTCGTGCGGAAGCCGACCTTGGGCTGTTTGGAGGTCCCCTCCTCACCTCTTCCTAACCCATGCCGCGGTTAATTTGGGGAATCTGTTTGACTTTGTTTACCCACCCTGATCCAACCCTGTGCAAACTGGCTGTCCTATTCATGCTGAGACAGAAACTGGACGTGCAGGTTAGAGAATGAGACACTGTGCCGACGGCGGCCGCCTTATTCTGACTGGGATACGTGACAAAAGGTGCGCGTGGGAAATTTGGGTCAGACAGACGAGATGAGGCTGTGCTCATGGCCTGTTTGACTTCATAGTAAAAACCTTCCTTCAGTGGTTCTTATGGGCCCGGCACTGTCTGCAGTGATATTCCTATAATAACACGTAATCCTTAGGACAGCCCTGTGAGGAGGCATTATTATTGTCCCCGTTTTGGAGCTGAGGAAACAGGCCACGGGGGTTCAGTAACTTGCGTGGGACCACAGCTGGGAAGCAGCCAGTGCGAGCTAGATTTGCCTTGGGGGGCGGGGTGGGGGTGTCGATGGGGGGGCTCTGACTGGAGACCCGTATTCTAACCACCACGGAGCAGTGTCACCTCAGTGCTGGAGACCAGGGACACCCCAGTGCTCTAACATGAGTGACTTCCCTACTTCTCTCACCTCCCGAGAGGCCAGGTTTGCCTCCCTATTCGAAAGCTGCTGAACAAGGCACCAGGCAAGATGCCTGATTTGCCCCAATTCACTCAGCCCATGAGGGAACCATGGGACCCAGCACCCACGAGTCCCACCTCCCAGACTTTTCTTTTTCATTTTCGTTCTTTTTCTTTCTTCAAATGTTTACAAAGCACATCCAGCCTCTTGATGCTGCAGGAACCACGTTCTGACCTTTTGGAATGGGCCCCCTGACGCCTGTGGGCGACAAGCAGACGGGCCCCTCTACTGCGCCGCTGCAGGGAGCTGTCCCATCAGCACCACGGCCGCCGCGCGGGCGGGCGCCTCAAGGGCAGAAAGGGCAGCAGAGGGGGGTGGCCTGCAGCTCGAGGGGACTGCCCCTTCCGTGCCCGCCTTCCTTGCCCGCACCACACCCCGTCCCCTGTTCTTCAGGGAGCTGGAGCGTAAGCTCTCGCCTCCTTCTGAGCGGGAGGAAAATGTTTAGGGGTCCCGAACGCTTCCTGGCTCTGGGTTTGCAGAGCCCTGGGCCGGTGGCTTCCACTTGTCCTGGTGGAGCCTGGGCCAGATGACTCACTGGCTGGAAGGTCGGGGAGGCCTGGATGCAGGCTGTCGGGTCAGCAGCGAGCACTGGCCGGAGCCAGCCTGTCTGGGTCCCACCCAGGCTCTGCCACTGACTAGCTGTGTGAGCAGGAGCGAGCTCCTTGGCCTCTCTGTGCGTCGGTGTCCCTGCCTGTGCAGTGGGAATGACAATACTAGCACCACCTCGCAGGGCCACCGCAGGTGGAGAAAGGCAGAGCACACGGCCTGGTTCCTCAGCAAAGGCGCTGACACAGAACAAAGCCCCAGCGGTGAATGAGAGCCCACAGTCAGGGTGCAGGACCGAAGGTGTGGGCCGGGGAAGCCGCAGGGGCTCAGTGGTCTCAGGCCCTTCTCACGGGTGGTCCGCTGCTTAGCTCAGCTGCTCAGTGCGTGGCCCAGCTCTGTGCTGCCGGCCAGGGTCAGCTGCTCAGGGCCCACAGGCGCCTTTGAGCAGGCCCACACTCCTGGCCAGAGATGCGTGTAACGGAGCGTCAGTGGAGTGGCTGATGGAAGGAAGACGACCACGCGAACCTGCCCTCATCTCTGCTGGGGAAGGACTCTGACAACGGGTCCTGAGGCCAGGCTGAGGCGTGGTGTTCTCTTCTTGCCTTAACACGCCCCGTGTCTCCATCTGACTGTAGTTTCTAGATTTTATTGTACCCTTGTTTTACAGACCGGGCATGGGGAGTCAAGTAATTGACTCAAATTCTCATAGCTGGCATGCTGGGGCTGGGGACAGGGCAGGGTGCCCTGCGTGGGAGGCCGTGATTCAGTGTGTGGCCTGGTGGGTGGGCAGGGAGTGGCATGAGATACACGGGGAGGAAGTCGGGGTCAGGCCAGCCTCCGACATGGCCCTGTGGGTCTCGTTGGTGGGCAGCTGCTGGAGCGGTGGAGGCAAGCTGGTGTGGTTCCCTCAACACACATGGCTTTGTCATCCTGTCTGCTGCAGGAGGGGGTGGTGCTTCAGTTCATCCAATAATTGTGTCAAGTCATTAAAGGACAAATTAGAGGAAAGGAGGAGGGCTCATAGCATTCCTCTGTCTTGTGGAAATTATTCCATCTGTCAGGAACACAGTCCTATAAGCCCCAACGCTCACAGTCACTCAAGCTGTGGTTCTGTGAATCCACCAGTCTCGAGGGTCCTACTGATTTCTTACAGTCGAGCTTGTAAGCGGTCTGGAACCACAGAGTCAAGGTCAGGCGAAGGTCAGCAACAGCCATAAACCATATCGTGTGTTGCTGCCAGCTTTCTCCATGGCCCGAAAGGGGACATTGCCGTGGCCTCAGGTGGACCGGCCGTGCTCTCATGGGCTTTCCTCTGTCCAGATGTCCTTCATCTCTATTTCCACCCAGTGCCAGTTTACCCTTCAGGAGTCCACTGGAGCATTTTGTTCGCACATAAACGTTCGCCCCCATCATTCCCCTCGGGTACACTTCTACAGCTGGCACTGTTCCCACAGTAGTGTGTCACGGCCCTGCAGCCTGATGTCACAATTTCCTAAAAGATGATAAATTTCACGACAACAAATGATAACACTTAATTTGCGTCTCTTCAATTTTAATGAAGTCTTTTGTGCTTGTTATGTTTTATCTAATTATATTATTTTGTGAATTTCTTGGTCAAGTCTTTTGCTCTTTCTTCTATGGGGTCTGCTTTTTACTGATTTGGTCGAGTTCCTGGTATCTGAAGGTATTCACTCCTCGTCTCTCACATGGGTTGCAAGTATTTTTATAGTTTATTGATGGCTTGCACCTTTTGAAAGGGCTGTTTTGTCCACACAGAGATTTTAATGTTTATGCACTCAGATCTATCTGTGTTTTTCTTCATGATGTCTGCCTTTGATATGGTGCTTGTAAAGACCTTTCCCGGAACAAAATATGGAAACATTCATGCATGTGTTCTGCAAATTCTTTTATGGTTGCATTTTCTACATTTAACTCTTTCATCTGTCTGGACTTGGTTGCTCAAGTCTTTGTAAACTGCTTCAAATTCCCTTTGAAATGAAAGTGATTAACAGATCAATTTGTCCATTAATTAACGTGGTGGGAGAGGACGGTGGTTGAGGAGGCGCTGAAGATACAGGAGAGAGGTGTGATAATTGATGGACAGGAGTCTGGAAGGGAAGGGCCTGGGTGCCGGGGGCAGGGGTGCGCAGGGCGTCTGCCTGTGTCTAAAGGTGGGACACACAGTCTCTGAGACTAGAGGAATGGGTGGCAGAGGTCAGCTTTCTAGGTCAGAAGATGGGTCGGGAATGGGTGAGAGAGGAAGACTATGAGCCAGGTGCCCAAATGTCCAGTGACTGAGGGGTGGGGGCTTGTGGAGAAACCAGGAGAGATGGCATCTGTGCGGAGGGCCAGCGAATGGTACGAGCCAGATGGCAGGAACGGTGGCTGGTGTGGGGGTGAGGTGGGTATTTATAAGTTTTTGATTTGCAGGATTGTGATTGGCTGCCCCACCTTTGGGGCCAGTGGGGTCTGGAAGATTACACTCCCCTGGGGGAGAGCCAGGTGCCAGGTGATGTGGCACGTGGAAGGGAAGGGCAGAGAAAAGGCTGGGGCACAAGGCAGGTGGCTTACCACGCACATTCTAGAACCAGGAGAGACCTGAGAGGGAGGGGGCTGTCCTGCTGAATGGACAGGAGCGGAGTCAAGGGGAGTGAGTGAACCCCGTTTGTCCAGCGCATTAAACTCCCAAAGCACTTCCACCCACGTTTACATGTGGCCCTTACAGCCCCTTTCCAAGCGGAGGAAAGGGGGTTGCCCAGAGTCAGGCCGGGAGCCCAGGAGTCTGTTGCCGAGCCTGGTGCTGGGGCGTCGGTCCCCAAAAGCCACCGCTGGGCAGCAGGGGCCTGAAGCTGGGCCAGTGCCTAATGGTCTTCTCTCTCCTGTCTCTCCAGGGCAGCCTCACAGACCATGAACGGGATGGCCAATGTGAAATCTGCCAGCCGCGCCCATTATGTCTCCTCCATCCCGGTGCCACGAGCCGCCTCCCAGACCCGGATTCACACCCCAGGCGCCTCTCCCCAGCTGCGGCCCCGCCAGGCTGGCCTGGCCCTGAGCCCACAGCGAGCGGCCTCCCCGAGACTGGGCACGGCCGCGGGCCCGCCCAGAGGCTCCTCTCCTAAGACCTCCTGGGGCCGAGGCTCCCCGAAGGCTGTCGGGGCAGTAAGAGAGTCGGCCGAGGCTGCTGACAGCCTCCCCAGCTCCCCATGGAGCAGTCCCAGGGCAGCCCCCAAAGCAGCCATGTCCAGCCAGGCTGGGCCCAGAAGAGGAGGGGACGCACAGGGCTCCCAGGGAAGGAAGAAGGTGGCCCGGGAAGGGATTCCAGTCCGCCAGCCTCGGGGCAGGAGCCCGCCCCGGTCAAATTCCGGCTCTCATGGAGAAACCCACGTCCCAGGGGCTCCTGAAGGTCAGAAGGCTCCTGACTGCCCCGGAAAAGATCAGAGAGACAAAGGCCACAGAGCTTCCGGGGTGCCCAGGCTTTCGGAGCCTGAGGCAGGGGTGGCCTCAGGGACACCCTCCCCAGCCTGCATTCCCGTGCAGAGCACACGTCCGTCCCCAGCCCAGGGGACCATCAGCTTCTCCTCGGGCCATCAGCAGAGCCAGCCTGTCACAGCCACGGTGGCCCCCTTCCAGTACAGGTGAGTGGGGGACCCTGGGGCAAGCCCAAAGTGGGGAGCACCCTTGACCCTGAGTGGCTGGTGGGGACCAGAGGACCCAGAGTATGAATGGGAGAAGTTAGGCAGGGGAGGCCTACAGACTTGGGGGTTCGAGAGCTGATGGGATCGGGAACATATAAAGGGAACCGGATCCAAGCTCTGGTATTTCTCAACTCTCAGGACTCCAGAACAATCTGAGGCTCACAAGGAGGGTACCCCTAAAATGTCCATTTCCCCTGCTCTCTGGGAAGTAATGAGGTTGCATCAGGGTGCTGGGGAGCCTGAAGCAGTTAGATAGGTCGGTAGGTGGGTAGGTAGGTAAGTCAGTAGGTAGGTGGGTGGGTAGGTAGGTAGGTGGGTGGGTAGGTGGGTAGGTGGGTAGGTGGGTGGGTAGATAGGTGGGTCGGTGGGTAGGTAGGTGGGTAGGTAGGTAGGTGGGTGGGTGGGTAGGTGGGTAGGTGGGTGGGTAGATAGGTGAGTAGGAGGGTGGGTAGGTGGGTAAGTCAGTAGGTAAGTACGTAGGTGGGTAGGTGGGTGAGTAGGTGGGTGGGTGGGTAGGTGGGTAGGTGGGTGGGTGGGTAGGTGGGTAGGTAGGTAGGTAAGTCAGTAGGTAGGTGGGTGGGTAGGTGGGTAGGTGGGTGGGTGGGTAGGTGGGTAGGTGGGTGGGTAGATAGGTGGGTAGGTGGGTAGGTAGGTGGGTGGGTAGGTAGGTAGGTGGGTGGGTAGGTGGGTAGGTGGGTAGGTGGGTGGGTAGGTGGGTAGGTGGGTAGGTGGGTGGGTAGATAGGTGGGTCGGTGGGTAGGTAGGTGGGTAGGTGGGTAGGTAGGTAGGTGGGTGGGTGGGTAGGTGGGTAGGTGGGTGGGTAGATAGGTGAGTAGGAGGGTGGGTAGGTGGGTAAGTCAGTAGGTAAGTACGTAGGTGGGTAGGTGGGTGAGTAGGTGGGTGGGTGGGTAGGTGGGTAGGTGGGTGGGTGGGTAGGTGGGTAGGTAGGTAGTTAAGTCAGTAGGTAGGTGGGTGGGTAGGTGGGTAGGTGGGTGGGTGGGTAGGTGGGTAGGTGGGTGGGTAGATAGGTGGGTAGGTGGGTAGGTAGGTGGGTGGGTAGGTAGGTAGGTGGGTGGGTAGGTGGGTAGGTGGGTGGGTAGGTGGGTAGGTGGGTAGGTGGGTGGGTAGATAGGTGGGTCGGTGGGTAGGTAGGTGGGTAGGTGGGTAGGTAGGTAGGTGGGTGGGTGGGTAGGTGGGTGGGTAGATAGGTGAGTAGGAGGGTGGGTAGGTGGGTAAGTCAGTAGGTAAGTACGTAGGTGGGTAGGTGGGTGAGTAGGTGGGTGGGTGGGTAGGTGGGTAGGTGGGTGGGTGGGTAGGTGGGTAGGTAGGTAGGTAAGTCAGTAGGTAGGTGGGTGGGTAGGTGGGTAGGTGGGTAGGTAGGTAGGTGGGTGGGTAGGTGGGTAGGTGGGTGGGTAGATAGGTGGGTCGGTGGGTAGGTAGGTGGGTAGGTGGGTAGGTGGGTAGGTGGGTGGGTGGGTGGGTGGGTAGGTGGGTAGGTGGGTGGGTAGATAGGTGGGTCGGTGGGTAGGTAGGTGGGTAGGTGGGTAGGTAGGTAGGTGGGTGGGTGGGTAGGTGGGTAGGTGGGTGGGTAGATAGGTGAGTAGGAGGGTGGGTAGGTGGGTAAGTCAGTAGGTAAGTACGTAGGTGGGTAGGTGGGTGAGTAGGTGGGTGGGTGGGTAGGTGGGTAGGTGGGTGGGTGGGTAGGTGGGTAGGTAGGTAGGTAAGTCAGTAGGTAGGTGGGTGGGTAGGTGGGTAGGTGGGTGGGTGGGTAGGTGGGTAGGTGGGTGGGTAGATAGGTGGGTAGGTGGGTAGGTAGGTGGGTGGGTAGGTGGGTAAGTCAGTAGGTAAGTAGGTAGGTGGGCAGGTGGTGGGTAGGTGGGTAAGTCAGTAGGTAAGTAGGTAGGTGGGCAGGTGGTGGGTAGGTGGGTAGGTCAGTAGGTAAGTAGGTAGGTGGGCAGGTGGTGGGTAGGTGGGTAGGTCAGTAGGTAAGTAGGTAGGTGGGCAGGTGGTGGGTAGGTGGGTAGGTCAGTAGGTAAGTAGGTAGGTGGGCAGGTGGTGGGTAGGTGGGTAGGTCAGTAGGTAAGTAGGTAGGTGGGCAGGTGGTGGGTAGGTGGGTAGGTCAGTAGGTAAGTAGGTAGGTGGGCAGGTGGTGGGTAGGTGGGTAGGTCAGTAGGTAAGTAGGTAGGTGGGCAGGTGGTGGGTAGGTGGGTAGGTCAGTAGGTAAGTAGGTAGGTGGGCAGGTGGTGGGTAGGTGGGTAGGTCAGTAGGTAAGTAGGTAGGTGGGCAGGTGGTGGGTAGGTGGGTAGGTCAGTAGGTAAGTAGGTAGGTGGGCAGGTGGTGGGTAGGTGGGTAGGTCAGTAGGTAAGTAGGTAGGTGGGCAGGTGGTGGGTAGGTGGGTAGGTCAGTAGGTAAGTAGGTAGGTGGGCAGGTGGTGGGTAGGTGGGTAGGTCAGTAGGTAAGTAGGTAGGTGGGCAGGTGGTGGGTAGGTGGGTAGGTCAGTAGGTAAGTAGGTAGGTGGGCAGGTGGTGGGTAGGTGGGTAGGTCAGTAGGTAAGTAGGTAGGTGGGCAGGTGGTGGGTAGGTGGGTAGGTCAGTAGGTAAGTAGGTAGGTGGGCAGGTGGTGGGTAGGTGGGTAGGTCAGTAGGTAAGTAGGTAGGTGGGCAGGTGGTGGGTAGGTGGGTAGGTCAGTAGGTAAGTAGGTAGGTGGGCAGGTGGTGGGTAGGTGGGTAGGTCAGTAGGTAAGTAGGTAGGTGGGCAGGTGGTGGGTAGGTGGGTAGGTCAGTAGGTAAGTAGGTAGGTGGGTAGGTCAGTAGGTAAGTAGGTAGGTGGGCAGGTGGTGGGTAGGTGGGTAGGTCAGTAGGTAAGTAGGTAGGTGGGCAGGTGGTGGGTAGGTGGGTAGGTCAGTAGGTAAGTAGGTAGGTGGGCAGGTGGTGGGTAGGTGGGTAAGTCAGTAGGTAAGTAGGTAGGTGGGCAGGTGGTGGGTAGGTGGGTAGGTCAGTAGGTAAGTAGGTAGGTGGGCAGGTGGTGGGTAGGTGGGTAGGTCAGTAGGTAAGTAGGTAGGTGGGCAGGTGGTGGGTAGGTGGGTAAGTCAGTAGGTAAGTAGGTAGGTGGGCAGGTGGTGGGTAGGTGGGTAGGTCAGTAGGTAAGTAGGTAGGTGGGCAGGTGGTGGGTAGGTGGGTAGGTCAGTAGGTAAGTAGGTAGGTGGGCAGGTGGTGGGTAGGTGGGTAGGTCAGTAGGTAAGTAGGTAGGTGGGCAGGTGGTGGGTAGGTGGGTAAGTCAGTAGGTAAGTAGGTAGGTGGGCAGGTGGTGGGTAGGTGGGTAAGTCAGTAGGTAAGTAGGCAGGTCAGTAAGCAGGTCGTCTGCCCAGCTCATCTGGGACACTCACCTCACTGCACTGTCGTGGGCTCTGGCCCTGAGTCCCTTCCTGCTTGGCCTGCCCTAATGCCTCTGTCTGTCTGTGTGTCTGTCTGCCTGTTCGTCTGTTGCTGCCTCTCCCTCCACTTACCACGTTGCCTTGTACATACCGGTTTCTGTGCCTGGCATACTAAGGATAGTACGTAATGCTTCTTAAATGGTCATATGGGGCAGCCACCATTGGACGTCAGTGTGGTCAGCAAGCAGGTCTCTCCGGCTTCCTTCAGACGGGGCGAGTTGAGTGCCTAGCAAAACAGACCCTTCAGTCAACTATGCTTCTCCAATAAAAATAGAACTCTTTACTTAATGACCACATTAAGTAAACTAAATTTTCGTTACTGAGTATTCCACAGTCTAGAAACGCTCCAATGCAAATTAAGTACCTTCCTGACTTCCTGGGCTTTTCCAATGCAAATGGAAGATAAACGCTCACATTTTGAGTAGAAAAGCTTGTCCGTTCCCTGGACACTGGGGCCGCTGGGGCATCACAGCGCCTGGGGAGGGGTGGGAACCACGGGGAGCCTGAACTTCCAGGAGAAGCGACAGTGTCACTGGGTGTCTGGGAAATCGGGCCCCGGGGTCCAGGACAAGGACGTTAGTAGGCCCACACTAGGTTCTCTGCATTCGGGACTCACCGAGAGTCGTCCGTTACGGACACCCCATTTTAAAAGAACCCTGACGCACAGAAACACCTTTAAAGAAACACTGCACATTGATGAGGAATCCAACAAAGGTGTCATAAGAATGACTAAAGCACCACCAAACCAGTATTACAAGAAATGCAAAAGTAGAAGAAAAACATATGGTTAATAAACGGCAATAGCTACATATCTATCAACAATTGCTTTAAATGTGAATGGATTAAATGCTCCAATCAAAGGACATAGGGTGGCTGAATGGATAAGGAAACAAGACCTTTACACATGCTGCCTACATGAGACTCACTTCAGGTCGAAAGACACACACAGATGGAAAGTAAAGGGATGGGAAAAAGTATTTCATGAAGATGGAAACAAACAAACATAAAGAAAGCTGGGGTAGTAATACTTATATTGGACAAAATAGACTTTAAAGCAAAGGTTATAACAAGAGACAAAGAAGGACCGGTCATCCTACTTCTGGGTATTTATCTAAAGAAACCCAAAATGCTACTTCAAAAAGCTGTATACACCCCTATGTTCACTGCTGCCCTATTTACAGCAGATATAGAAGCAACCTAAGAGCGCATCAATGGACGACTGGATAAAGGTGTGGCTCGTATCTACAATGGGTATTACTCGGCCATTAAAAAGAATGGAATCTTGCTATTTGCAACAACGTGGATGGACCTAGCGGATATTATGCTGAGTGCAATATGTCAGACAGAGAAAGACAAATACCGTATGATCTTACTTATATGTGCAATCTAGAGAATAGAATAAATGAGCAAACAAAACAGAAACAGGCTCATAGATACAGAGAACAAACTGATGGTTGCCAGATGGGACGCGGTTTGGGGACAGGGTGAAAAAGGTGAAGGGAGTAAGAAGTACGATTGTCATTATAAAAATAGTCACGGGGATGTAAAGCAAAGCGTAGGGAATATAGGCAATCATATTGTAATAACTATGTATAGTGCCAGGCGGGTTCTAGTCTTATTGGGGCAGTCACTTCTTAAATTGTATAAACATCTAACGACTATGCTGTACACCTGAAACTAATATAATATTGACTGTCAACTGTAGTTGAAAAATAAAAAAATATTTAAAAAACTAAAGAAGATTAAAGGAACTGCGCTATTTGCTTTGGAGAAGGAAAGCTTGGAGAGGGCCTGAGAGCTGTTTTCAGATATTTGAAGCGCTGTCGTGTTGTGAGATGAGTTAGGTTTACTTGGTGCAGCTCCAAGGACCGGAGTCGCTGTCATGGTGGCCAGAAGTTAGCTTGAGACAGATGGTCCGAAGGACCCACGAGGCCGCGAGCTTCCGGTCACTGCGAGAACCCTGCCGACTCCAGGACCAGAGGACGTCTGACCCGGCGTCTCTGCCTCCCAAGCCTGTCTTCTGACTGCCCAGTGAGCACACTGGGTCCTGGTCCCAAGAAGCAGCCCTGTGTCCCCGTGACCCGCGCACCGCAGGTTCTCGAGGAAGTAAGGACGTGGGGCGCACCTCCCCCGGCAGTCTTCCCGTGTGGTTAGCAAACGCTTCACGGTGACTCGTCTACTCCTGCCTGACGCCCTCTATGTGGAGTTCGGTCTTTGGGAAAGGGTGTCAGGCATTAAACGGGGTGTTCCATCCTCTACCCTGCAGGCCCCCAGCCACATCTGGAAGCTGACCTTTTCCAGCAAGGTCAGAACGTCTTCCTCTGAACATTTCAGTGCGGCCGACAGCGCCACTCAGCAGACACTGGAACCTCAGAGGGGGCTCCTTTCAGGCCCGGGTTAGGGTCACATGTCGGGTCATGGTTTGGGCAAGGACCAAGGATGCCCAAGGTGCTGCAGGCAGGGGCGGGAGCCCATAGAGCCTGCGGGGCCTGGAGCTGCTGCCATGGGCAGCTCTGCCAACGGCCAGGTTGGGCCACCCCGTGAGTTCCAAGCCAAGGAGGTGCCATCTGCTCCCTCGAAGCCACAGACATCCTGCTTTCGTGGAAGTCTGCTCCGCATCCCAGCACCTGGGCAGAATGTCAGCTGCTCCCCGCCCGTCCCCATTCTGGCGTCTCCAGCCTGGTCATCCTGACCTGATTCTCCAGGAAGCGTGTCTGTCAGCCACCTTTTCCCGGCCCACCTCCTGTCAAGGGTCTGGCACAGTCCTTCCCGGGACCTCCTGCCTCTCCTCTGACCTCTGACCCAGCCACCGTCCCCCTCTGGATACTCTTCTCCTTGGACGCAGAGAGGCGTGAATGCCCCTCGGTCGGGACCCACGAAACCTTCAGCTTCGTGCCCTCTGCTGTCCTGGAAAACAGCCGGCAGCATCACTAGCACTGGCGCTGCCCTTTCTAGGTGTGTTTCTCCCTGGCAGCTCTCGCCTCCCTCCCTCTGCTGGCTGCCTGCGGATCGGCTTCAACGGGGAGGGTCCAGACCATGGAGTCAGGGCTGCCGGGTTGCTGGTTTTGTTCTGTCGGGTTCAACCTCCAGCCAACTTCCAGCACAGACGCTACTGTCCACTCAGGCTGGGCAGGGAGGGCGGCGTGGAGGCAGGACGACATAAAAGGGCAGAGCCCACTGAGGCTGAGAGGCGCAGGCCGCCTTCTCGGAGCCCCGGCCCATCTGCCCAACTCCCTCCCGCCCTTGTGTCACCACAGTGGCCGTGACACCCGCGGCAGCAAACCAGGCCTGTTTCGAATACCGGTTATGCCCACGTGGCCTGCGTCCAGCTGTGCTTACTCTTTACGTGCGTGCTGTCAGTCAGTGAACCACTCACACGTCACACAGAATTCTCTCTCCCTGGTGGACTGTCCTCGTACTTGCTCACCAGCACATTGCCTCTCTCACTTCAGACACTCAGAGCTATGCTCATTTCTTCCAAGAAGCCAACCTTAGACTGTCAAACTGATGTGGACCTCACAGAGGTCACAGTGTCCACCCCACGATGGCAGTGAGACCCCGAGCGGGGAGAGGTCTGCTCTGCATTGCACAGCGAGTTCATAGCAGAGCTGAGCCCAGAGCCCCAGCCATCCAGGTGCTGAAGATGGAAAACTGGAGGGAGGCCTCTCAGGAGCACTGGAGACTCGCAGGACCCCCCCAGAGCCCTCCTAGGACCAGCGCCTGCCCCCTTCAGCCCTGCCCTGACCCCCAGCCCCCAGCCCTGCTCTCCCCTCCTGCTCAGATGCCAAAGCGCCATTTAGCTGGAGCCGGACAGGATGGGGCGGCCAGCTCCCAGAGCCCAGGGTAATTGCCTGTAATGAAAGCTCCCAGCCTTTGTTCCCGGGAGGGAGGGAGGGAGCGGCTGCCCAGAGGTCTGTGTGCTTGGGAGCTGGTGCCCAGGACCCCACCCTTCCTTCCTGCTGCCACCACTGGCCCAGCCCGGACGTATCCTCCTGGGAGTTGCTGGCTGAGCTGGGCCTACCCCTCCTTCTCCCGATCTGCTTAGGCCAGGAGGCCTGTGTGTCCCCTCAGCTCTCACAGGAGTCAGTGACCTCAGCTCAGGGGGAGTCTCCCTGCGTGTGTGCACGGGGCTCTAATCTGTGCACAGCCCGGGGGCAGTGATCGGGCCTGAGATCCCATGCCCTGCAGGCGATGCCCGTTCATGGGATTGGGGCGACTGGCCTCAGGCGTCTGTGCCCGTGGGGGGTCCCCTCATGCTCCCCACCCCAGCTTTCCCCTCAGGTTTGCTGCCTCCTGGCATGCACATACTCTGTGCCCATCAGGGAGGCCTGGGCAGACGGGTGCAGGCAGAGGGGAAGCACCCAGCTCTGCGGGGTTTCCTCAGCCCCAGGCAGGGGTTCCGAGGCCACGTGTGACCGCCCAGCCTTCTCTGTCCCGCAGGTTGCAGACAGACCAGGAGCCCGGCCCACTCCCCCAGGCCAGCTGGGCCGTGGACGGCTACTCTGGCCCCCATGGCAGGACGGAGGACAGCTTATCCTGCATGGGTAAGTGGTCCCGGGGGTGGACTTGCTCCTGGGGAGGGGACGCCACTGCCCACCTGATGACCAGGTCCGCCTGTCACTACCGGGTATCAGCTGTGATTGCACTTTGAGCTGTGGCCATTCTTGGTTCAACCCAGAGCTGGTCCTTGAGGTGCAGGAATACTTCAAGCTCAGGGTAGCAGAGAGGCCAGTGGGTGCTGTGTTTTCCCCGCGCTCAGGTTGCGGGAGCCTGCGAGGCCATGACAGTGTACGTTGGGAGAGTGACAGCCCAGAGCCAGGTTCCGAGCCAAGCCCCGATGACCAGTGAAGGTGCTGGGGGCCAGGCCTTCAGGCCACAACCACCCGGCCAGCTGCCTGGCGTCTGCTTCCTCTGCCAGGACCACCTTTCCTATGGCATCTGAGGCCTAGCAGATCACGTGACGTGGATAGTTCTGTCAACAGCCTCAGGAACGGTGTGAGACTCACCCGAAAACAGTGATGTCCTGTAAGGGCACCGTGTCCTCAGGCTGGTGCCTGGCCCATGGCAGGTCTCTGAATGAATGAATGGTGGATGCGTGCGTGTGCCTACCGTAGAATTTACCGTAGCTTCTAAACTCTTAGCCGGCCGTGGGGTGTGTGCTGCTTTTCTTGCAGCATTACAGACGTGTCTGGAGGACAGCGGTGAAATGCACCAGAGGTCTGTGACACTCCACACTGCAGGGAGCAGCTCTGTCCTCTCGTTCCACAGACAAAGGGACACTTGTACTAGGAAAGACATGAACTTGCTTTTGGCAAACCCGAGATGGTCACAGCTTCAGGTCAGTGCCCTGCTCCAGGGGACAACTCTGGGCAGGGAAAACAGCCTGACCCAGATGGCACTGGCCACTGCTGGTGTGCCACCTGCCTTGTCCACTGCTGGGCAGGCAGCCGCGTGTCCCTCCATCCTTTGGAGCCATCTTCGGGCCTGGTCTCCAGCTGGGACTTCGAGCCACGGTGACCGGGAAACACAGCAGCCACAGTCACTTTTCCCTGGCAAGCTGTGGGGAGGAAGGCTGCAGGGTGGGGACTGGGCATCGAAACAGGGAACCACCGCCTCCCACAATAAGTAGACACGCAGGGGACACGGGGCATGGCAGGGGACAAAAGGAAACCAAATTTCACTGGCACTGAAAGACCATCAGATTAGAATGTGGTAACCAGGAAACTATGTCTCTATTTTTACACTTGCAGTTTTGTGAGTGTAATGGCTTCCTTATGTGTGCGCCACATGGCTTGAGCTGGCAATGCATGCCACCTAACGGGGCTTGCGTCCGTAATTGTCATCCGATGAGTCAGAGAGCAGACCTCTCATGTGTGCTGCAGACAGGCGTTAGGAACCCCCCGGCTTGTCAGCTGCAAGACCACCCTCCCTCACCTGGATCTGAGAGTGCGGGTCACGCCATGGGGCAGAGTGCGGGAACCGGGGAGGTGGCTTCCTCAAGGCCCCTGGGGACGGGGGCAGGTTCACATGCTGCCTCTGCTCTGGCCCTGGTCAGGCCGTGTGGTGACCCATCGGGGCGAAGGATACGCCCCGCCCTCTGACCAGTGAGATGGGGCGGTTTGGGGTCTGCTCGTGCTTTGTAGGGTGCCTGTAGTCTTCTGAACTTGGAGAAAACAGAGGTGAGAGGAAGAGAGGAGACAATGAAGGCTTCCATTTAAGCCCTGCTCCCTCTACCCCTGAACTTCACTAAGGGCATGATATTCATTCATTCATTCATTCATTCATTCAGTCAGTCAATCACCAAACCGTCACTGGGTGTCTGCCTTGTGCCAGCACCTTGCTAGACACTGGGATAAAAGATGAGTAAGACTGACCTGCCCTCAAGGAGTTCAGTGTCGGGGTTCATCCGGCTGCTCTAGAGAATCTGTTGGTCCCCCCAAACCTACCCAGTGACCGCCCTTGTCAGAACTGACAGGGCAGCACTGGGCGCCCTGGGCTTATTCCCCCACTTTGGAGACGGAGAATGGGGTGCTTTGGAGAGTTCTGTGTCATAGACTGATACCGATGTTATTCACAGAGCCCGCTCAGTTATTTCACAACTATTGGTCATGTCATTTCTGTGTCACTTTGTGGACATGGGGCCAGGTCTGCTTTCTTCTGTAGCTCAGACATCCCCCGCTGGTCTGTGAGCTCATCTCGGCCTCTGCACCGACTCTCCCCAGCCCCGCTGGTTGTACTGGTCGCTCCTGCTACCCCCTGGGTGCCAGCAGTGCAAAGCAGTGCACAGGCCACCGTCAGATCTCCATTTGGGAAGCCCAAGGAAGCCAGGGTGGACACGTTGGCGTGGTGTGCCCACAGGTGTGAGGCCATGTACGGAGGGACCGGGACACAGACCGGTAATGAAGGGACTTGCCTCATCGTAACATGTGTCGGGGGAACCGCCGCTTCCCTGCCTTGCAGAGAGCAGAGGCCGTGTGGAGTGTGCCTCGGGCGGTAGTCGTCTGCTTTCCTCCCGCTTTCTTCTCCCTTGTTCAGCGGACTGCATCTTTAAGCCACAGTTCAGTTTCTGGCGTCTTGTGGATTTTGGGGGGGTGCCTATGTCTCCATTCTGAGAAGCCTGTGTCCCGGGGAGCGTCTGGGCTTGTGGGGAGCTCCGGGAGCGTCAGGCCAAACCCCAGTATCCCCGCTGCAAACAGCTCGCGATCAAAGAGCACAGGAAGCCAAAGAGCTAACAAAATTGACGCCAAAATGGCCGCATTTTCCACGGGGAGCGGTGCGGCTCGGAAGGGAACCATGACTCCTTCAAGATGGCCTAATTCGTTAGCAGGTGACCCCTGCCTTCTGGCGCCCCAAATGCTAAATGACCAAACGGCAACAATGATCTTCATTTATAGAACACTCCCTCGCCCGAGCAAGCCCCAGGACGTCACCTGTGTGGTTTAATGCTGAGTTCCCACCACCATCTTCCTGCCCTCGGGGAACCTTGGGCTCAGCTGAGCCTGGTTTCCCAGCCATCCGTGGAGAGAACCACATTCCAGGGTGGTGGCTTTGTGTGATCTCAGGACCTGTCCCTATTGCGGGACCCTCAGAGCGTCAGGTAGTTACCCAGGGAGCTGTGGGGCAGCCAGAAATCTCAGCCACGGGAGGAGGAAGGAACCTGATCTGTTTGTGAAACGCACCACTGTCCCTCGTGACCAGGACACAGAAACCTCCCCTCAAGTGTCACCCTGAAGACCTGGCCTGGCAGGTCCTTGCCCCGCCCCTGGGCACAGGGCGGCCAGTCCTGTGGGTAACTTGCAAAGCCCAGGGCAGGTGGGAGCTGGCAGGGGCTTCAGTGCCAGGAGTGGCTGCCCCACGCCACCCACATCCGAGGCTTTAGGCCCTCCCTTGGGCTCCACTGAACGGGCAGAGACTGGAGCAGAGTGGTTCCCCCACCGCTGAGGTAAGAGGATTAGGGTCCCCGCTGAGAGACTTCCCCCACAAGGAGGCTGCCCAGCAGGGTTTACACAGAAGGAGCCCTCGGTAGAGGCCATTGGAGAGAGTCAGGTGACAAGGACACAATGACCAGGAAAATGAAGTGCTGGGAATGACCCCCAGGCGTAACACTGGTCCTTCCGAGAGCCCTGCAAGGCGGAAGGAATCAAACCCTCCTTCCTGTGTGTGGCTGGCGGGCGGGGGAGCTGGAGATCATCAAAGGGGCAGAGCAGACGGAGGGTCCCAGAGTCTGGGCGAGGGGAGGCCAGAGAAAGGCTAGGTTGTGCCTTCCTCAAGATCCTGCCACCTCCACCAGGGCTGGCGAAACAAATGGGTGTGTTCTGTGTGAGGATGGAGGCGGGCAGATGGTGCAGGGGAGGCACTCCGCCCCCTGGCAGTGGGGGGAGAGCGGACCTAACATGCAGGGCGATTGGGGGGCAGGAGCAGGACGAGCTCACTGCGCCCTTCCTGCTGAGAACCTGGTCTCCATGGAGGCAGGAAGGGGCACAGAGGCCCGTGGGATGGGGCTGGGCCACAGGGACGTCCTCCTGGAGCGCGCCGCTCCACCCGCCCCGCCAGTGAATGTTCTTATTTGCACAGCCGTTTTTACACGCCAAGTAATTGCCAGTGATTATTCTATTAAAATTCATTGTGGTATGAACTCATGGCCTACCCCCGCTAAGTTCCGCGCCTCCTTTAGAATCCTAACAAAAACTCGAATAAAGCGCCCAGGTGCCCATGAGTGCAGCCCGTGAATGTCTTTCCCTCCAGGCGGGAGGAAGGCCAGGTTCTGTCCCCAGCTGGCTCAGGGTCAGGTGGGGAAAGGCTCTCCTCATGTGCCGTTGTCTGCTCGGAACCATGCGTCTCCACAGACACGTGGACGTGTTCACAACACAAGACGTACGTCTGACGGTTGGCTTATGGACCTTCTGAATCCAGCCTGAACTGGTTCAGAAGCCCCGCTCTGCCATGGTGACGTCCGTCATGGCAGTCCTGGCCAGAAACCTCAGGTTGGGACCTTGTGTGTTTCCGCATCAGGTTTTTGGGTTTCCTTGGCCCACGTTGAGGTAACAGGATTCATCACAAGTGGGTCAGTGTTGAGTAAGATTCGCTTTGAGGTTCCACTTAGCATTGTGACTCAGTGACCTTACAGTGACCAACTCTGCGTGGACGTGGAGGGTCGGATTTGACACTAGGTGTGGCCATCTGGGCAGTTTGCGTGTCACCACCCACCACGTAGGCACACCCGCAGCACACAGCGCACTCTGCCCTCCTCTTCCCTGCCTGGGGTTCCCCATCACATGCCTGCAGTTACCATGACAACCGCTCTGGGCTGGTCCAGGTGTAAGGAGGTGCACCTGGGTGGTGCAGAGGTCCTCTGGGCCCAGTGTGCAGTGGAGCCCCCAGCAGGTGTGTGGGACAGTTGCCATGGCAACACACGCCAAGCACATATGGGAGACCTCTAGGCTCCTTATCCTGGCGTCTTTATTAGCTTGAGGAACAGGGGGATCTGATTTTAAATGAGTGTCGTTTCACACAGAGTCCCCTAGATGTGGTGTTTTCCTCCTGCGGTAAAATCCATAAGCAGAGGGATTAGGTTCTCCACCCCCCCACTTCCGCCTAGTTTCTGACCCGCCGAAGTGCAGAGAATATAAGTATTCCCTTACGGCCATCCAGCAAGGCAAGAAGAGAGCCAGCACCCCAAGACTCCAGAATAGGGAAGTGCCCGGGGATCCTAGGCTTGTCAGGACTGCCGGGGCCCTGGGAGTGACGAGGACCCCAGGACAGAGGAGACCGCAGGCTGTGCCCAGAGGAGAGGTCCCACACGCCTGTCCCCAGCCCCGGATCCTGTGGGTCCGTCTCAGTGTGACAGTGAGGTGCAGAGCCTTGCAAACCCTGGGGCAGTGCGGCCTCAGCAGGACAGGCTGGGGGGGCGCCTGCCCACGTACACTCCCCCTCCAGGACCCGTCCTCCTCTCTCTGCTTGGGAGTTCCACACTTGTTGGGGTCACAGGCAGTTGTTAAGCCAGCCCCCGAAACAGCTGCCTGGTGACCGCATGGTCAAGGGGAGTCAGATTCTGACCCCGCCAGCAGCCTGCTGGGGGAACATGGGCGTGTTTCTCTTACGAGGACATACGTAATCCCTACTTCATGGGATCTGTGAAATGATGCCTGTGCCCGTGGCTAGTTGGTGGCAGTAGCTGATTGACAAGCACTCGGTAGCCCTGACCAACCACCGTAGGGAGGTAGCTTCATCCGTCCGTCCGTCCGCGCTGCTCTACCAAAGAGACCACAGACCAAATGGCTTAAACAACAGACCTTTACTTCTCACAGTTCTGGGGGCTGCAAGTCCAGGATCAAGGGGCCGGCCCAATGCCCTCCCTCCAAATAGCATCACATTGGATCAGAGCTTCCATATATGAACTTGGGGGAGACACAAACATGCAGTCTGTGTCGGGGGCTTGCAAGTCGGAGGGGATATGTCCCCAGAGCATAAGCAGGCTGTGTGGCCACGTGGCCCCTGACAGTGATCCATAGGTGGGAAGGCGAAGGTCAGTGTGGGGTAGTTAGGGAATGCTTCCTGGAGGAGGCGGCCCTGACACTGCGCCGTGAACGGTGAATGGGGCTTGAATTCACATAAGAGAAGCCATTCAGGAGAAGGGCAGAGATGGGGTTAGCCTGGACCACAGGGCAGGGAGGGGTGAAGGCCTGAGGCTGTGTGGGGGTCAGCACTGGCCTCTATAGCCACCAGTAGGGCGCATGGGACAGTCCTTACCCGGGAAGCCACCAGGTCATCAAGCCCCAGACACACTCCCCATGGGAGGCCACGAGGCTCTGGCTTTCACAGGAGAAGGAAGGTCTCAGCACCTGGCAGTCTGGGCCGTCTCCTCAGTGCCTTCCGTCCATCAGGGGCCCCTGCCGAGGGAGTCAGACCTCGTGTTCCAGGCCTGGGTCAGAGCAGCAGCCAAAGCTCAGCCCTCAGTCAGACCTCCCAGCCCTGGGCCAGTCCTCCGGGCTCAGCTCGGCCCTCCGAGACATCCCTCAGCCACATTCCCACTGACCCCGGGTCACTTAGCCCAGAGCACCCAGCTCTCCAGGGAGGACCTGTGTCCCTCCCATCCTGGGAGCCCTGTCCTGCAGCTGGGGACGCTGTCCTGGGCTCTGTGCTACCACCTCAGGTGACCAGAGATGCCTTGTTCTTGTCTCAGGCTTGCTCTCTGTCCCTCCCTTTTCACGCCCTGGGCAGGCTTGGCCTGCTCCATCCTGGCCTGCTGGGTAGAGGCCAGGGGGATGGGTCCAGCTGCCTGAGCTCCCAGGAATGCGGGTTGTGGGTTAGAATTTCTCAGCATTTCCACCCTCCCGGAAGGAAGCGCTCCCTGAGACAGCTGGGCCGGAGGCAGCTCTGAGGCCCCTGACCCCTGGCCCCACTCCCGGCCTTCGGTTTGCTGAGTCTCATTTTCCCCGTAAGACAGGCAGGCAGCAGACCTCTTCTGAGCCCACACACCTGGCCTGTGGCAGAAGAAAAATCCCCAACCTCTGAGCTCAGGGTGCCTCCCGGGACCAGACAGGCCGAGCCGGGCCCTGCAGAGCCCACAGAATGTCTCAGTAGTCAGTGCCCTGGCAAAGCAAAGGTGGTGACGAGGCTGGGGGGACCTGAGTGGGTCAATCTGGGCCGGCTTCCTGGACGGGCCCCAGGGGTGTGAGCAAGCTGGTGTGTCCGTGGGCCCCTTTCCTTCTTTAGGTGGCAGTGGCGGGAGCTCAAGTTCCTGCTGGGACTGCTACATGTGCCGGGGAGCCTAAGGATACCTTGCCCACTCTTTTCCCTGTTTCCCGGAGGTGTGGCGAAACTCCTTCCACACCTCCAAGCAGAGCAGAGACATGGGCAGGAGAGGGTCCCAGCGTGATGTGCCCCAAGGTCACTGCCCTGAAAAACAGGAGCTTCCCTCCAAGGGACCAAGAGGGGTCCCTGCTGGCCTCCGTGCAGCCCAGGGCTGCAGAGAAGGCATCCTGGGACGGCATCCCAGACCCTGCCTTCCCTTCCAGCACGCCAGCTGCACTGTCTCACCGTGGGGTTCTGGGAGGTCACTGCTGTTTACGATCCCCCACACATCTGCTCTGAGTCACGCATTCATTCATTTGCTCAATCGTCATTCACCAAGTATTCTTGAGAGCCCACTGGGTACAAAGCGCCCTGCTGGGTTCTGAGAAAAAGTCCATCACCAGTAGACCAACCAAAGAAGGAAACACAGACGAGTGGGTCATCCGTGCTGGCCACGGATGTTAGCGGACGACTCAAGTGGCCACAGGGACCTTGTCCGAGTCAGGGAAGGCGTCCTCGATGAGTGCACTTGGCCTCGAGAAGGACCAGAGCAAACAGAGGACTCTGATCCTCTCTCCAAAACCAGCTCCTCTGAAAGGCTTCCATATCTTGAGTGATGGCAGCCCGTCTTGGCAGGCCCAAAGCCTAGATTCTTCTCTATCTGCCTCGCCCACCTCTGCTCCATCAGCAAATTCTGACGGCTTCAAATTATAGCCAGAGTCTGACCGCTGTCACCACCCAGCCCCAAGCTGCCATCGTCTCACCTAGACTCACCTGCCGTGACTCCCCCCCCCTCAGCTCCCACTTTCTCCCAAGGTCACCTTTCAAGGTCAACAGGGTGGAGGCAGCCTCATTCAATAGTCCCGCCTCCTTGCCACCTTCCCTCCCTCTCCCCACCCCATCCAGTGGGCAGAGCCCCCAGACTCCCCCAGACAAGCTGGGTCACCTCCGTTTCCAGTCTCAGGGGTGTGAGCATGTGAAATCACACAGCAGGCCTTCCCTTGGTTGTGTTACGCCTGGATCTGCATTCTTCAAATCGCTGTAAGTTACTGGTCAACAAATGGGATGGAGTCACTCGTCCCACCCCCATCACAGAAGGGGGAGACAGGTGTGGGGTGATGAGCCGGTTTGGGGGCATGGGGGTTAAGCACTTACTTGCATGATTCCAAACCGGTGTCTTTCCCGCCTCCCCTGTGGAAACGGACAGGATCCAGTCGCTCCCACAGGTCACCGCAGACCAGCACCCCGCCCCCCGCATCCCGCAGCTCTGGTCCGTCTTCAGTGGCCTGTCTGTCCTGCAGAGTGGGAGGGGCTCGGGGCTGGGTTTGGGCATGGTGTGACAGGGCCGGCCCGTCCTTTTAGGAATGACTGGAGGAAACATTCTGCACGTTGGCCTTATTGACTGATGCTGGAATGCTGTTGCCACGGCAGCAGAGGTGCCCACTGCACTGGAGGATGGTGGGAAACTCAGGGGATGTGAAAGGAATCAAAACAGAGCCTGATGGAGGGAGAGGCCACGTTAGGAGGGTCGGAAGTTCCAGGATGCCAAGATGAGTGTTTAGAGAGCCCACCACGTGGCCATGGCAAGACCCTTTCAAGGGTGACAGGGAAAGGCGATGTGTGGACAGAGGGAGGACTGGCCCTCAAGGGGAGGCCCACGGAGACAACATGACATGAGCGTGGAAGGTGTTTTCCCACTGACAGACAGGTGGCATTTGTTCGGGAGGGAGCGGGGGGTTTACAGGGTGTTGGGGGGACAAGTGCCTCACTTCTTAAAGGAGGCAGCATGGTTCAAGGAAGGAGGGGACTTGGGATTTGGGGCACATGCCATCCCTGGAGCGGAGGCAAGGCAGAACAAAGAGGAATAAGGAGAGGGGATGAGGAGTGAGATAACCAGGAGAGGAAGATCTGGTCCCAGCGGCAGTGCGCATGTGGGACAAGGACTTTCCAGCAGACAGAGCCACGTAGGGTGGTGTTTCATCAATTCTAAAGATTCATGTGATGGGAGGGAACCCACAGGCCTGGGTACCAGAGATCAGGGCCCAAACGAACCCCAGGGAGAGGTGGCAGGTGGAAGGGACCTTTCAGCCACAGGGCCACCGTTCATTTCTCCTTGACTGCTAAGGGTGAATGTATATGCAGTAAAAGAACATAGAGACGACAAGCAAGAGCCGCGGTAACCTGGTACATCAGGGGACACATGTCCCCGGATTCTCACATTGCTATTTTTAGGAAAGGTGATCCTCTGTGCGTGTTGTGCAAATTAGAGGAGGGCCTCTGAGTGAGGCGTGACTGCGGTCTCCTCAAAGCGGCTGTGGCGTAGGCAGGGAGGGTGTGCGTCCCCAGAGATTTGACGCCAGAATGAGGCCAGAGACCTTCCCTGAGCTAAGCGTGTGTGTGCCCAGAGAACATCTCAGGAACGGCCTCGTGCCTGTGCCCAGGCCACGTCCCAGCATGGAACCCCTTCAGTGCCTTTCGGCCACCAGACTCCCTGCTTGTCAGTGCCCCATCTGGAATCACAGAGCCCGCTCCACCCCTGAGTTTCCTAGGTGCTGGACACAGGCCCCAGGCCAGGCTGCGTTGTGCCCTCTGCCACAGGACCTTCTGGTAGCTTCTCCCCATTCCTCTCCTCCAGTCCTGTGAGGCAGTGGCAGTGCTGGGCGGGCGTGAGCCTACCCTCCTGCTTCCTGCCCCCCTGCGTCGTACTCCAGGAAGCCTTCGGGATTTCCTCCACCATTGCCCTTCCTGCTGGCAAAGCCCCTTAGCCCCTCCCCCCTTAGCCATGAATGTGAAAACACTCATGTTTTCAGGACCTACTACGTGCCAGATGGCGCTCACAACAGTCAGTGAGGCAGCCAGGGGCCCTGCTCCCCGGGCTCTGTCCTGTTGTCCCTGCAGTGAGCACACACCCCCAGTGCGCACCCGTGATGAATGTGCTGATGTGAGTGGCACGGCCTTCCCACAGGGACAGGGCTTGTGTCACCTAGCATGTACCCCCTCCCAGACATCGATGTCCTTGTGGGCAGAACCTCCTTCTTTCTCTGTATGTCCAAGGCCCCACCAAGGGCCTGTGCTTCTTACAAGCACCCGTCTGCGCGAGGACTCACGTTCCCCGCGCTGTGGGGAGCACAGCCCGTCCTTGTGGGTCTCAGGGGCTCCCAGTCCAGCCCCGGCGTTGTGAAAGGCAGAGTCCTGCGAAACCCCAGGACCGGAGGCATGCGGGGTACACACAGTGCACGGGCGCCCAGGCCCCAAATCCATTTCACCCCCACAGTCCCAGCACCTGCTCCACGGTGCTCCCGGGGTCAGCAGGTGGACCGTGCTGCTGCTGGTGGGGACACAGGCCACACATACCTGTCACCAGGCAGGCTGATGATTAGCGCCAGGAGAGGGGCTGAGCCATGACACAGACACACAGCATCTTCATCTTCCAGGAGAAGAAGAGAGGGAGGGTGGGGAGGGCTGGGCAGGTAATCTGAGGGCTGGCACCTTCTGGCGGAATGCTTAGGGTTTGACAGTGCCCAGTGTGGCTCCATCTGGGGCCTGCCTCCCCTGGAGCCAGCTTTGCTTTCCGACACCCTCCACGTTCTCCTGTGCCTCACTCTCTGTCTGAGGACCATTTGCTCAGGCACCTTGGCTCTGACTTAGGAGGCCAGTCCCTTCTTCTGAGGGACAGCTCCAGCAAAGTACTCTGTCTGCCTCTGCCCCCGCCCCTTCCACCCTGTCTCCCTTCCCTGGGCCCAGGCGGGAGGGGAGGCAGAAGGGCGAGGAAAAGGCTGTCTTTTTCATTTGCTCTGCGGCCCCACCTTCGCTCTGGCCGGCAGGCAAGGGACCTGGGCTAGACCTCCTGGTTCCCTAGGTTTGTGACAGCACTTCACAGTTCCAAAGGCCTTTGGAGCTGCTTAGACCCACGGTTAGAAGACACAGAGCCAGAGAGAGTGGTGGTTTTGACAAGGTCACGAAGCTCATTCCAATGGGCACCTGGTCTGATCCCAGGAGCTGGTCCTTCCCTCCCCGGGGAGCCCTGCCCGGGTCAGCAGTTATCCCACCTCCTACCCCCTGAGCCTCACACACTGAACTAGGTGGGACGTCAGCCTCCGGGAGGGAAACCGGAAGCTTTGGGGTGGGGGTGGGGAACCAGCGACCTGGATCTCTTTCCCGCAGCTCGCAGCACCCCTCCCCCCAGCCCTCTCTCCCTCCCTCCTGCTGGGCCACGGGGAGTCCCTTTCAGCTGCACCCCACATCTCCTCTGAGGATCCTTTCCACCACCCCCCTTTCTGGTCGCAGCCGGGGCCACCGTGTCCCTTGGGGAATGTAACCGCCTCTGCACCCAAAGCCAGGAGAAACACTGGTCCGTCCGTTACCACCTCGCCCCCCGTCCCCCTACTCACCCGCCCTGGATCTCTGCCGCAAATACCACCCCCTTGGAGCCAGAAATAGACTCACAGCCCTCTCCCCACCTCCCTCCGTCACGCACACTCCGCCCCTCCCCGACTGCGCCCGCCTCCCCTCCCTCCTTCCTCGCCGGGAGCCGCAGCCGCAGCCCCTGCTCCAGCGGGAGCGGGCGGCGGGCGGGCGGAGAGCAGCGCGGGCTGCGGCTGCGGGTCGGGTCCGCGGGGCTCCGGCGGGCGGGCGGGCGGGCGGGGGCCGCGGGGCTTCCGCCCGTGCTTGGACTGATTTTTACATTTTAGTTTGTGTTTCCCCGCCTGCCCCTTCTCCTGCGACCCCGCCCCGCTGCTCCACGGTTTCCTTCCTTGCGTGTCTTCCCCCGGGCCCTCGGCTGGGCTCGCCTCCCTCCCTTCTGCCCCCTCCCTCGTCCCTCCCCCTCCTCTCCCTCCTTCCTCGGTTTCTTCCGTCCTTTCTCTCCCCTCCCCTCCCCTCCCCGCCCCTCCTCCCTGCCTCGCCCGCCCCTTGCCTGCAGACGCGCGGGGCGTCCACGCGCTCCTCTCGGGCAGAATGCTGAGCAGCGGCGTCCAGAGCGCGCAGCCGGAGGGCGAGCTGCGCGGCGGCGGCGACGAGGGCGCGGGCAGGAAGGCGGCGGACGGCAGAGGCATGCTGCCCAAGCGCGCCAAGGCGCCCGGCGGCGGCGGCGTGGCCAAGGCCAGCGCGGCCGAGCTGAAGGTCTTCAAGTCCGGCAGCGTGGACGGCCGGATGCCCGGCGGGCCGCCCGCCTCCAACCTGCGCAAGCAGAAGTCGCTCACCAACCTGTCGTTCCTCACGGACTCCGAGAAGAAGCTGCAGCTCTATGAGCCTGCGTGGAGCGACGACATGGCCAAGGCGCCCAAGGGCTTGGGCAAGGGGGGGTCCAAAGGCCGCGAGGCCCCGCTCATGTCCAAGACGCTGTCCAAGTCGGAGCACTCGCTCTTCCAGGCCAAGGGCGGCCCTGCGGGCGGCGCCAAGACCCCCCTGGCTCCGCTGGCGCCCAGCTTAGGGAAGCCGAGCCGCATCCCGCGCGGCCCCTACGCTGAGGTCAAGCCGCTCAGCAAGGCTCCCGAGGCGGCTGTGAGCGACGACGGCAAGTCGGACGATGAGCTGCTCTCCAGCAAGGCCAAGGCGCAGAAGGGCTCCGCGGCCGTGCCCCCCGCCAAGGGCCAGGAGGAGCGCGCCTTCCTCAAGGTGGACCCCGAGCTCGTGGTGACCGTGCTGGGAGACCTGGAGCAGCTGCTCTTCAGCCAGATGCTGGGTGAGTCCTGCCCCCGCCCCACCCCGCCCTGCTTTCTCCTCGCCAGCTGCAAGAGAAGGGGAGGGGAAGCGCGCCCCCACCCCCCTGGTCCTGCTCTCCAGATCTCGGGTGGGCATTGCGCCCAGACGTGCAGGGCTGGCCCACCGCCAGGTGCGCGTGGCTAAAGTGCACCTTCTTCAAAAGGTCACCCGGAGCGAGCCCAGGCCCCGCTGTGGCCTGAGGTGAGGCAGCACAATGGGTGGGGGTCCTCGGATGCCCAGAAACAGAGCTCCTTTGCTTCCCGTTAAACCCCAGAATCCCAGTGGGCGCCATCGGGGCCTGGTGGAGACCTCAGCGCTGCTACGGTCTGCACCGGGTAAGCGCACCCAGCGCTGCCAGGGGAGCGTGGGGAGAGCGGGTGCCGAGGACAGACGTGCGGAAAGCAGATGTGAGCTGAGGCCCCACTTCCTCTGTGGGTCTCCAGTGGGAGCACGGGTCGGATATCCCCGGTGTGGGGGTTCTGGCAAGGGGACCGTCTGGGGCCAGCGGGCAGGCCGGGGGCCAGCTGCACACATCTGGATGCGCGTCCTATCCCTGGGCCGGCTCTGGCCCAAAGCTCTACCTCCGGGTTCTTAGAGAATGTGGAAAGATCTGGGCTTTCGCGCGGAGCCCCGGTTTGACGGGGAAGCCGCTGCCCTTGGGCTAATGGAAGCCGAGCCGGCGGGAAGGGAGGAACAAAGCTGGGTTGGGCGGAGGAAGCGCAGAGCGGCCCCATTGTTCTCGAGCCCGGGAGTCTGTGCCCCGGAGCTGCGCTGGCTGCCCGGAGAGCCGCTGCCCGGAGAGGACAGATGGGGTCGTGCGGGCGCGGGCTGCGGCACCTCGGGAGCCGGCTCGGGGGCGCCGGGGCTGCGGGAGCGCGGCGGCCGGGCCTGGAGCCCGCAGGCCGCCTTGGCTCCGCGGACTGGTGGTGGTGGCCGGGATGTGGGACCTCCGGCGCCGGGGGGACCCAGCGTCCGGGGTGCCAGGCGGGCGCCCGCCCCGCAGGGGGCTGGGGGGCTGCGGAGGGCGTGTCCGCGCGTGTACAGGGGCGGGGCTGACGCGGCAGCAGCCGAGTGACAGGCTGGCGGAGGTGGGGCGCGTGGGCACGGACCGCGGAGGTGGCGCTCGCCTGCCGCCCTGGAGATTGCAGCGCTGGAGGCGGGTGGCCCTGGTGGCCCTGCCGCAGTCTTTCCGGGACCCCCGGACTCCGTTGTGGGACAGGATGAGCCCCTGGCCAGGGGCAAGGGTTTGGAGCCCCGCGGAGGAGGCCGCATGTGGGCTTTGCAGGGACGAGGGCAGATGGGGTTTTGGGTCCAGACACTGACTGGGGTGGGGGGGCCTCAGGGAGTGTGCCCCCTGCGCCCAGTGCCGCCCTCACGGAGCTGACAGGCCGGGGGGTGAGACAGACAGTAAAGGAAAAGAGAATTCTAGGCACCAAGGACAGCTGTGAAGAAAAGGAAAGGGGACCCTGTGGTGGAGAGGGGCTGGGAAGGAGAGGCCTGCCCTAGGCCTCTGGCAGCAGGTGCTCGGGCATGGTGGCCCCGGCGGGGGGAGGGGGGAGGCACAGGTGGACGGGCAGGTGGGGAGGACGTGCCCCAGGGACTGGGGAGGGGTGGGCGGGATGCAGTGCCACGGCCTCCAACAGCAGAGGACACGGCTCTGTTTTCAAGGTCAGGGCTTCCCCTGTTTGGGATGACCTGGCTGGTCTGGGCTGTCCCCGGACCTGGAAGTCCCAGCTTCCCCAGGACATGGCCGCCTGGCTGAAGCCCTCCTAGTGGCTTCTCAGAAGGCAGTAAGCACAGACACCCTGACAAATGGTCCTCCGCTGGCTGTGGAGGGGCTGGGCTGTGGTCCCCACTCCTGCATTGTCACACTGATGGGGAGCCCCTCCACTGCCTGGCAGGTGGGAAAGTGCAGGCTCTGAAGCTGAGTTCCTGGTCTCCTGAGCCCTGGGCCACAGGTGTCTAGGAGACCTGACTGCGGGGGGGAGTCTGCAGGTAAGGGGGAGCCTGACCAAGGCCACCAGGCTGCCCTGGTGACCCCACAGAGGGCCTTACCTCTCTGGTGGGCCGAGAAGGCTGGAAAGTCTGGCATACTTGCTGGCTTATTTCTGGAGGAGAGGACCCAAGGGGGGGGCAGGATAGACTGATTGGCGGGGGGTGGGGGGGCAGCAGAGTCAGATCAGTGTCTCAGAGCCCACGAAGGTGTTCTCTGTAGTCAGGATGAGCCCTGAGGGAGCAGGGTGGCCCCTGGGGACTGGAATGGCTGCTTTGACGCCTCAGGAGGGTGGCTGGACACAGGGTGTTTGTCTCCCCCCAGTGAGGCTCAGAGTCAGGTTACACTCACTCCCTGGGACCATCCCAGACCCAAAAAGCTGCCAAGACCCAATTTCTGAGGGAGGGGGGTGAGGCAGCCCCAAATAAGAGCCTTTCTGGAATACAAGGGAGGAGCTGAAACCCGATCACCCCCTTCCCAGAAATCAGCTGGGGCCCAGATGGTCCAGTCGGGCTCCCTGCCCCTTCCCTCGCCTTGGAAGCTGCAAGACAGCTAGGGTCCCACTGGGGAACCCCAGAGATTTGGAGACTGAGGGGTGAGTGCCCGGGGGCCATGCCATTCCCTGGAAGCAGATGCCCCTGGTAGTCCCCAGGAGGCAGCTTGGCCCCCACAGGCATGGCGCCCCCACCCCGACAGATGGAGGGGAGTTGCCATCCTGAGTTGCCTGTCTGGGCACCCTGAGCTCTAGGACTGCCTCTGGGACTCAGTTTCCCCACTGTGAATGGAAGAGATGCTCCCATGGCTTTTCCTTACCTGTAGGGACTGGGGAAGGGGTTCAGAATGTCCCAGGAGACTGAAGGAGAGCAGAGTCCCCAGAGCAGTTGGCACTACAGCCCCACTCCAGGCCACACTGTCCCTGCCTCCCCAGCCACTGGGCAAGGATCTCAAAGCGGAATCAGTCTGTCAAGTGCCCACAAGCTCAGCTTTCCCTTCTCCCACCTTCCAGGCAAAGGGACGAATTGGGACAGTAAGGCAGCCCAAGGTCAGGGTGCAAGGAGACCCAGGCACTGCAGATCCTGGTCCCATGCCCCCCCCCTACCGGGTTGCCATGACAATCGTGAGACCCTCAGAAGAGTGAGGAAGTTCTGTCTGTAAGCCACTTGGCTGATGAGGGTTTTGGGGGGTGGGTGAGGACTAGGGTGAGGGTGGGTTTCCACTGGAGAATGTTCTGGGGTGCTTTGAGGAGTCGGAGGGAAGAAATGGTTTCTGACAGCTCTCCTTTCTGCCCATGCACTGGGGGGTGGGGTGGGATACAGCAGTTCCTGTACCTTCTTCAGGCAAGAACCAATGCCCAGAGAGCACAGGAGGGGCGGCAGGTGCCCCCAGCACAGGCTCCACACCCACACCTGCCTCCTCAGGGCCCCCCCAGGCCTCGCAGGAGAGCGGGGCTCTGCCCACCTTCCCCTGGCCACTGCCAGCTGAAGGGGGGCTGTGGAGGGTGGGCCACAGGGAGGCGTGGGTGCAGACAGGATTGGATGGACCTTGGAGCTGTGAGGTTTCCGTTCTCTGCGCGCAGGCGCAGTGCTGTGCAGGCCCCGGGTCCTGGCCCTACCTTTGGTGGTTGCCTTACTCACACAGCTGCAGCCAGGTGTGCTCCTGGTCACATGGGCGCTGGGGCTTGCTTCCCAGCGGAGCGGTGGGTGGATGAGTCGGGCTCGGGCCGGCTGCTCTGCTGGGGCAGATGGTCCAGATGGAGCAGAAGGGCCTGGGGTGAATGTGCTTCCCTATGCGTGGACAAGGCCAGGAGTGTCCTTCGTGACGTCACCCAGGCCCCTCCCTTCTGGAGGCGGACTGAATGGGTAACAGGCCCGCGTCCCTGAAATGCGGGGGTGTTTTCTGACACTCTCTTCTTGTCCACACCCCCCTCCGTGTGCATTACTGTGGCCACAACCACTCACTCTCTATGACGTGTCCCCAACCATAGGCTGCCAACAGCAGACACTTTCTCTTCTGCTAACCGCCGACCTCACCGTTTTCGGCAACTGTCCCTACGCATACACACCACACCTCACAGCCTCTGACCCCAAGGGCGGAAGGTGCTCTGTGGGCTCCAGGGGCAGCCAGTCCTGTGTGACCCAGGGTGCATTCCTGCAGCTCAGCACCCTGTTGCCCACCTCTGCCCTACACGCGGGGTCTCCCTGCACAGCAAGGAAGGTCCGTCTCTGTGCAGAGACCACAGAGCCACAAAACGGAAATCACCAGGCTGAGCCACCCACTTAGAGCTGAAATTCATCCCTTTGTAGCACTGTTGGCAGGTGGGTGTTCTGTTTGCACACTCCTAGTCACAGAGAGCTCACTACCTGTTTTCCTGGAAAGCACTCATTATTAGAAAGGCTTGAGCCCAGATTATGTCTTCTGGGCTTTTCTACCTGTGGCTCCAAACCTGTGGTGTGGGTCCCTGCCTTCCACAGAGCCCGTGCCTTGTGCCGTGCCAGGCACCTGTCCATATTCCATCCATCTTTTCTTTTGGAATACGATAGGAGGAGGAGGAGCTGGACCTGTGCGCCCGCTTCCTGGCCCAGTGCAGTCCAGCTCCCCACCTGGACCCCTCACCTCCTCGTGACATCTGCATCTCACACCTGGCTGAGCTTTCCCCTGGCTCGCTGGGCTCTCCTCCCTGGCCTGGAAACCCCGTGTGAGCAGCCAGCAGAGGGGAAGTGCACGTCATATGTTTCTCATTTGTGTTGGCTGACCCACTCCCACAGCCTGTTTGCATTACCCAGACGTGTTTGATGTCCCGGGAGCCTGCAGCCTTCCCGGGGGCAGGCGCAGCTCGCTGTCCCTGCGAGGGCAGGCTCGGTCCTGGGACCTTTAGAACGCTGGCCAGCCCTCCCACACCTGCCCCAGCCGTTGCTTCTGGGGACGGGGCCCCCGTAGGGAGAGGAAACCAGGGCCGCCTGGGCACATCCTGCCTGCTTCGTGCACACCACTCCCTGTACAGGTTGGGTGCAGACGGCGCTGCTGCCCCAGGACCTGTTCCTATCTCCCAGATAGAGGCTGAGGGAGGGTTAGCGTTGTGACCATGGGTGTCCTGTATGGTCACTGCTGGGGGCTGAGGGGACACAGCAGTGCGTGCCTGCAGTAAGCGGGTGGCTTGGGGCTGTGCAGCTTTCATCAGCACTCCTGCCTCTGGCATGACAAGGGGCACGTTGCGGGCAGGGCAGGAGGAGGACCTAACCCGCGTCCCCCGACTCTCAAGCCCGTTCTTGTGCCGACGCGGGGATGAGAGCGTGCCCGGCACCGTCCTCCCCACAGAGCTTGGCTCCAGCCGGCTCCAGGCTCTCGCTGCCAGCACTGTTTTAGGTCGTGGCGTGTTTCACACGGTCCTTCTCCAGCTCCGCGCCAGCCCACACTCAGCAAGGCGGCCAGGACCCAGCTGTGGCCTGAGCCATGGTCGAGTCTATTTTAGGCATCCTGATGATACATTTCGGGGCCACTGCAGCGGGCGGCTTCTCCACAGGCGTCTGGTACCCGAGCAGACGCTCTTGTGCTGGACTTCGGAGGGTGACAGGGACGGGAAGCCAAGAGCCGGGGCCGTGCTCCCGTGTCAGCCCCGGGAGTCCCGGGTGGCCTCGAAGGGCACCCCGTGGGTGTGGTCTGGGCTGGGAGGTGGGATAATGTCGCAGCTTCAGGTGTTCCCATGCAGAGCCCGATTGGAGCCGTGCCCTTGAGCTGGGCAGGAAGGTGGCAAAGGTTGGGAGTAAGACTCAGGCCCATGTGTGGGAAGGTGTTGGGTTAACGGGGTACATGGCACACAGACATGAACCCCAACAGCTGAGCTGAGGCTGGGAGTCAGGTGAGCAGTGGGGCATGTGTGCCGCAGAGCAGTGCATAGAAACTTTCACACTCAGTGACCTCCAGCAAATACGCACACACTAAAGGTGCGTGTGTGCACATGTGTGCACAAGAACAGACACGTCTGAAAGAGTGTGAAATATGACCAGGGTGGAACAACGCCCCCGAGCAGACCCCCAGGCCGAGGCTGCAGGGCTGTCTCCTGGCTGCTCTCCCAGAAAAGCATGTGCGGGCTCCTCACGGCTCTGACTCCCAGGACACAGCGACCTTTGCCCTGGTGACATGCTACACAGCCGTCCCTTCTCGCGAAGCTGGCAGCCGCCCAGCACGCCCTGGCTTCTCTCGGCAGGATCCCCCCGCTGCCACGGGCCCAGGACTCCCACGTCCCCCGGCTCCGGGACCCGACTCTCCCAGGGGAAGGACAGTAGGGCTCCACGTGCAGTCACCTAGCCGTAATGAGGGCCATGTCATCGCTGGGTGTGCGAGAGGCGTGGTGCTGTGCCTTGCGTGTCGTCAGTCAATGTTCACCGTAGCCCTGCCGTTCTGGGACTTGCAAGCGAGGAGGCGGAGGCCGGGGCTGTGGCCCAGGTCCCCAAAGCAGCACAGGCTCACTGCCTGCGTCCAGCAGCCAGCAGACCCTCCTGGCACAGCTTGACTTGGATTCCATTCAGTTTGGCGTCGCTCGTCCGGCAGTCACCGTGGGTCGGGCCCTGCCCCGCTGCTCGCTTCCGCCAGGCTGCGTGAGCGGAGGAGACGGGCTCCTCGTGCTCTTTCTCGTGCATGCGTGACAAAGGACAGCGCGGTCCCTTCGAGCTGGAATCCGCGTGGGGTGAGAAGTGATGTGCGTTTGGAAGATGGTTGGGATTCTGGAGGCAGGGGTGGGTGGGACTGGGGAAAAGGAAGGTCAGTGAGCGGCTTGATCGAGGGGTGCTGTTTGTCGGGAAAGGATGTGAGAGAGGAGATGAGCCTTAAAAGCAGGCTGAGGTGGGGTCTGTCCACTGGGACTCGATGGTAGGCTCTGGGCTGAACTCTGAACAGAGGACAGCAGCCGGGGTTTGCCCCCCGAAGGCTCCGCACGAGGACCCTGTGCCTGCTGGTCCCTAGAGAGCTCGCTGACAGATGAGGCCGGCCGGCTCAGGGCTTCTGCACATCTGCATGTGTTGCTTGAGTGGAGATTGCCATCGTCGCAGCCCCTGCAGTGTACATGTGGGAGGAGGGGGCAGAGAGGGGACGCCTCTGTGCCCAGAGCTTGCCCCTTGAATAGCAGCAGCTCTGATTAGGCGCGAGGTGCAGCCCTGTGCCCTCCAGGGGTTGGCTCTGCACAGGCTGGGCAGCACCCGGCCGAAGGCTGCCCCACAGCCCACAGCGTGGTGTGAGCCAGGCTGCGCGTGGCAGAACCCGCGCAGCAAACCAGTGTGCGAATTCCAGTGGCACAGGATTCAGGACAGGCATGGAAGGCAGGGCCACGTGTCAGCTCCTAGCCTGTCGTTCCATCCAGAAGACTTCCTGAGGAGTTCGGGGCTGGGGAGCCAATTGAAAGAGCCACCATGAGGAGAGGAGGAGGCATGGCTGGCCCAGCTTAGCTTGGTTGGTCTGGGGCTGGAGCAGAGGGTCCTCGGCGTGGAGGGAGCAGGCCGCCTGGGAGCGCCGGTGAAGGGTTAGGAAGGCCACCCCAGACGTCAGCCTCGTCTTCCCGCCATGCCCTGGGCACTGCCGTGGGGTCCTGTTCCAGGAGAGGGGTGTTTTGCTACAGAGGACCTGCTTTGTCCTGGAGGCTGGGTGTCCCCAGGATGTATTGTCCTGGAGTTCAGGAGTTGCCACAGGGTACAGGGACTGTCCCAGTGTCTCCATGGGTCCTCGCTGCTTCCCTGGGGCCTGGGTGTGACGTGGTGTCAGGTGTGGCTGCACTGCTCACTGCCACCTCCCTGTTACCCTGTCCCTGGTTGCAGGCAGAAGGTCACCTGCCTGGAGCAGGGAGAGGGGCAGGACCCATCCTGGACCCTGTCATGTTGGCAAGTAGCAGCAATGACGGCTGACCCTTCCTGAGCGCTGCTCTGAGCTGGGCATTTGTATGAAGCCACCTCATCCTCACAGCAGGTGCTATTCAGGGGTCATATGCCAGCTCTGCAGGCTGCAGAGCCCATGTTGACGGGGCGCTGGGTGGTGGCTGTGGGGCAGGGGAGCATGGGGTTTGGCACGGCCCTGCTGCCACCATCCTATTGACTGGTGGGGCGGGGAGCAGCCAGCTCTCCGGGGAAGGGAACCAGCTTTGTTTAGCATCTTTATGTTCTGTGTGTGCCTCACACAACTGGCTCATCTCCCTGGGGCCAGGGGACGCCGACCCATGACCCATCGCAAGGAGAGAGGAAAGCACATTGCCCAAGGAGCTGGCTTTATCGAAACCTTCTAAGGTGACAGTTGGTGCCTCGGGGACGACTTGGATGGGAAGTGGCCGAACTGTAGGACGGTGCCAGGGCAGCCCCTTGCGTTCAGCTCCCGATCCTTAGAGTAGGGCCGGGTCCTGTGTAGATGAGGGTGAAACTGTCAGTGTCCTCGTTTCTGGGCAGGCCTGTCCCCTCTCCACCCCAGGGTCCCCGAAACGGTCCTGCCCTGTTTCCAGTCCTTCTGTTGGCCAGTAACCACTGTGGTGGTCTTTGAAAGGTCCTCCCGGGGCTGAGGCACGAGGTCCACCCCCGTGGCTGTTATCACACAGCTGGGAGGACATCTGGGGAGGACCCAGGCCAGGGCATCCTGGCTCCTCCCTTATGTCGGGGGAACCGGTGCCCGGTGTGGATGGAGACCTATTACTTCCCACCTGCGTGAGGCGGGGACCAGGGTGTCTGGTGGGGAGGCCCACTGGCGTGGCTTCGGGGGTGGGATGCCCTGGGGGGTGGGGAGGGCTTTGCCACAGGAGGCGCAGGCCTGCCTGAGCCAGAGGAGCCCGTCCGGCCTGGCGCTGGCAGGGGCTGGATTCCTGCCACATTCCCACACTCTGCCTAGAGATTCGGTTTCCTGCTGAAATGGTATCTCAGTGTCACAATCTTAAAGTCCCCAGCTTCTCAACTCAAGCTGCTGCCAGCAGCTCTGTCTGTCCCAAGGCGTCCCCCTTATTGTCGTGGGGTCCTGAGAGGAAGGACACAGAACACAGTGGCCACATGCACAGGCTTAGGGCCAGGCAGACCCAAGGTCAAATCCTGCCTCTATACTAACCAGCTTCGAGATGGTGGCCTCCGACTGTTCATTGCCTCATGTGTGAAAAGTGTCATCGTAGCTGTGTCGTCAGAGGATTCCTCCCAGGTGAGGTGAGCTAATGCATATTGTGCACGGAGCGCAGGGCCTGGCCTGTGAAAAGCGCGCAGTGAATGACAGCTGTATGTTATCATGCCAGGGTTCTCTACCCAACCCCACTATACGGGGGTGTAGGGACAGAGACGTGGCCCCTGTCCTGAGGGAGCCCCCCTCTGAGGCGGGAGACAGCCCCTGCGTGCTGGGCCCTTCCTTCTGAGCAGTACTGGGCCCTCCACCTGCCTCCAGCCCGCAGCCAGGCCCCTCATCTCCAGGACGCCCCCTTCTCTCCTCTTGGTGTCCTCGGGCCCTGCCTTGGTCGTGCCGTCTCCTCCAGGTGGCTTGTTCATAGGCCCTCTGTGTGCCCAGCACGTTCTCCAGAAGCACCTTCTCCAGGCTGCTGGCGGCTTTCCAGACGCCGCCCAAACTGCAGATACAAAATTAGACGTGTCAGAGTGCCGCTGTCAGTCTGAAATTTGCATTTGATCGAAAGGCACCAGCAACCTCCCACCCCCATGTCTCCCTTCCCGCCTTCCCCCTCCACGGGGCACCCCCCCCATCCTTTTGCTGAGCTCAGGAAACCCTCCCGTGGGGCTCCTCGTTACCTCGGCCGCAGATCTGCGTGACATTCTCTGCTTCTTGCACTTTGGGGGCCAGCTCCCCAGATTTTCCTTGGGTACAGTCTGTTCCTACGGTGCCTCCAACACTGTCAGCTCCTGGAGCTTGTTGTCAAGAGTTCAGCTGCTGGCGTAGAAATGAGCCGGCTGTGCTGGGGGCTCACGGAGGCGGGGCGATGGCCCCCCTGCATGTCCGTTCCCACCAGCTGCCAGCACCACCGAGTGGGAAACCACCGGGCTCAGAACGACCTCGGAAAGGCGTCTCCACTCCATCTCTAGAGGGCAGGCAGCGGGCCCCCTCCTGAGGACAACCTGGCCACGGTCGCTCCTCCCTTGGCTGACAGACAAGGAGAGGGCGGGACCAGGCTAACTCCCACTCTTCCTGTGCAGTCACGCTGTGGGAAGACCTTCACACAGAGGCCACAGCTGCCCCTGCCTCCTGCCCACCCCAGCCTGCCAGCACAGCTGCTGAGGGTTACAGCCCACCGTCCACACTGCAGACCCGCTTCTCAGTGACCGGGGGCCGTGTACAAGTTCAAAACCGCCCTTCCGTCTGCCTGGAGCTGCTTCCTGGAGATGTGGGCTGGCACCTCTTCTCTTCTGGTTTCTGATCACTTTGGGCTCTGACTGGTGTCCGTTTCGAGCCCTTAAACTCCTGTGTAAGCACGGGAAGCAGCAGGGAGTGCCTCGTGCCTGGGCAGGTGACGGTGAGTCCCTCCTGGCTGGGGCTCTGAGGCCACAGGGGACAGGAGTGCGGAGCTGAGGGAAGGGGGCTTCAGGTCCTCCCACCTTCTCAGACAGACGCCTTTCTGATCCCTCTGCTCCTTTGGTCAGCCTGCAGAGGCCGGGAGGCCAGCTCCTGCCTCTCTGTCTCTTGCCTCCCTCCTGCTTCTTGTGGGTTCGGGGTGCACACTGACACTGCCGCCAGCCTGAGCCACACAAAATTGGAAGGGAGTCTGTCCACACACCCGTTCTTGTCTTGCCTCCTCCTTCCAAAAAAAAAACAAAATCATATATTATCTCAAGCAGCTCTGTCTGCAGGAAATATAAGTCTGGGAGAAGACAGACGGGGTGTGACGGTGGCCTAGTGATGGTCTTTTATGTCCACTGAGGAGGGACCAGGGGACCATGATAGTAGCAGGAAGGATTGGTTAGCCTTGAAGAGTGAGCTTTTGTGACAAACGAGACGGCTCTGTCCATGCCCTCTTCTCGGCCACGACATCCTGGGTCGCTGCCGGAGGACGTCTCCCTCCCCGGAACTAGACAAGTGGAAGAAGTGTGTGCTCTGCCTTCCTCCGAGTCGGGGTGGCTTGTGTCTCTCTCAGCTCCCTGAGGCCCTGAGGCTGTGCAGGCCTGCGTATTCGAGGATTTGGGGACCCGGGAGGCAGGTGGTACTGACAGAGCCAGCAGGAGCCACGCACTAGCCTGTGGTTTGTCAGGGTTTCTCTGAATTGTGTCCAAAAACAAGAGCCAAGAAGAAATGAGGGCACCCAGCTCCAGCTCCCTAAAGCCTGGCTCTCGGGCAAGGTCACCAGACACTAGAAACGCAGCCCAGGGCGTGGGCCCCACCGAGGACGTCCCCTCGCCCCTGACCCTGGGACAAGGTGTCAGTGTCAAAGCCAGAGGGGGTCTGAGAGCTGAGGAGCAAACCCTCCCTTTTGTAGAAGAGGGAACTGAGGCAGCCGCAGGGGAGGACGCTGCCCAGGATTGCCCAGAGCACTTTTCCCCTCAAGTTCAATCACGCCGCCGCCTTCCTTATGCTTCAAAATCAGGACATGTGACTTGGCACCCCCAGCAGGTCCTGGAAACGGGAGTGGGCTAGCCCTGTTCCCATGCTGGCAGCCGTTTCCACGGAGACAGGGAGGAGGGGGGCCCGTCTGAGCCTGGAGGGACCTCAGCATCGGCCAGTCCCCCATTTAACAGATGAGGAAACCAAAGCGCCACAAGCTAAATTTGCCTAAAACAAGCCACCCAATAAGCAGCAGATCAAGGACCCCCATCCCGGCCTCCCACCTTCTAGCCCTGCCCTGTGACCCTGCGTGTTTGGGGAGGTGAAGCGGGAAGGAGGGGGCACTGCCATCCAGCGGCACGTCTCTCAGGGGATGCTGGCCCAACCCATGGATTGTTTTATAAAGATTTTATTGGGGAACAGTGTGTACTTTCAGGACTTTTTTCCAAGTCAAGTTGTCCTTTTCAATCTTAATGTGGAGGGCGCAGCTCAGCTCCAGGTCCAGTTGCCATTGCTAGTTGCAGGGGGTGCAGCCCACCATCCCTTGCGGGAGTCGAGGAATTGAACCGGCAGCCTTGTGGTTGAGAGCCCACTGGCCCATGTGGGAATCGAACCTTCAGCCTTCAGAGTCAGGAGCACGGAGCTCTAACCGCCTGAGCCACCGGGCCGGCCCCAGAGATTTTTAAAACTGTATCTGCGGAGGTTTTAGAGTCAAGTAAGAAACACAGCTCTCTCCCTGATTTATGAGGCTTTTAAACCTCATAAATCCACTTCTGAGCCACTCGGCCGTTCTTCCCACCCACGGAGACTCGTGTACCCTTGCAGTGAGACCTGGGGGGTCGCAGAGCTGGCTGTCCCTGACTGACTGTGGGGTTGGCTGAGGAAACAGCTCTAGCACGTGTCCCACATGTAGAGAAATGCCATTCCCTTGAGGAGCTGATGGGCCAGGCTGAGCGCCCAGTCCCCTCCCAAGCATGGCCTCAGGCCTGATGGTCTCAGCATGAGACACTTAAAGCCCTGGCCTCCAGAGGTTTCCTCCTGCTGGAGCTCCTGGGACCTGGGAGACTGCCTCAGTTTCCCTCTTCAGAAAAGTGCGCCCCACCCTCAGACAGCAGGCAGATGTGGTTTGGTGCTTCAGGCTCACGCCCGGCCTCGCCGCAGCCAGTTCTCCTCTGGCGGCTCCAGCAGGTGGGGTACTCAGGTGGAAATGAGCTGCACTCCCCTGCGTCTTCATGGGTGATTTTCAGGATGGGCTGTGTTTGCTCATGGGCACTTCGCAGGCTTGGGCTGAAGTGTGGTGTGTCATGGGCAGTGCCCATGCCGGCTCCATGCCCGTCACTCCTTACCCACTGCCCGGGCCCGGCTTCCCTCTTGGGGTCTCTGCCTGTGCCAAGCGCCCCCCGTGGCCCAGCCCTGCTCCCTGTGTGGGTGCTGCTGTGAAAGTCACCTGTGGGAACTGAGATTCTCACACGGGGTGGTGGGGAGGGGGTTGCCCACCGCCGGCAGCCGGGAGAGGAGGTGCTGCCGTGCCCACCGGCTCTGGGGGATAAAAGCGACGCTGGCCCTCGGCCCCTGGGCTAGCTGGTCCCGCCCGCCTCCCACTCGCTTCCCTCCACCTTCTCCCCTCCCCGTGCCCTCTCAGCACCGTCCTGTGTGGTCACAAGACCTTTCGTTTTTTGGTAGCAATGCTTCTTGTAAAGGTGAGCACATGGCAGCTGAGCTCAGGAACGAAGGAGGGCAGTCAGCGTCCTGAGCAGGGTGGTGACCACAGTGGTGGTGGCAACCATGGGGTGGCAATATGGCGAAAGCTGGTGACGGTGATGGTTTTGGTGCTGGAGGTGGCAGTGGCAGAGATGGTTTTGGTGACGTGACACAGAGGAGATGACAGTGATGGAGGGTGGCACAGTGGTGAGGGTAGAGCGGTCATCCCCCCTCCAGCCTCAGAGGCAAGTTGGAGAGGGCAGCTGTGCTGCTGACCATTCCGCCCAGATGTGCCCAGTTGTGGGAGCTGGAGGTGGCTTTCGAAGGGCCTCCTCTCTTCATTTCCTTGGGTAACAAGTGTCACTGAGCCCAGGACCCCGCTGGGTGTTGTGGGGTGACAGCAGAAGTATAGACGTGGTCCCTGCCCGCGGCCCAGGACGTACTGGAGGGTGAATCTGCCCAGGACATGACCAAGCGCTGAATCTTGGGGTCCCTTCCCCCGTCTGTACCTCCCGCCAGTGGACTGAACGGAGGAGCCCTGACCGGCTGTGGTCCGTGCCCCCCAAGCCACCACCTCCGCTTCCCTGGCTCCCCACACACCTCGGTGCAGGTCTGGTCCAGGTGAGGGTGGAAATGGAAGTTTGTGGGGCCAACAGGGAGGAGCGCGGACTCTCAGGCTGACCGTTAGTGCATGACCTTGAGCAAATCATTTGACCTCCCAGAGCCTCCGTTTACTCCTCTTCTAAGCAGGGGAAGTACATTCCCAGCCTTTCCAGCTCAGAGAGCTGTGGTTGGGAGGCCATGGATGTCAGAACTCCTCGTGGGGGACAGATATTGGGGGCACAGGCCATGGGCACGCCGGGGACGAGAGTGTGTCGACACGTGTGTCTCTCACTGACCCTCCCAGCTGTCTGGTCAGCGGGCCTGGCACAAAGGGCCGTGTGTGCAGGTTCCCATGGGGAACCCTGCCCCTTGTCACACTGTAGACGCCGGCCTTTATCTCTGGGGAGTAATAAGGCTGTCTGGAGGTAAAACCCTTTACAAGGAGGCTTTTCCAGTCTCTCTCAAGGACCAGGCCCAGCCGAGGGCAAACGTGAGAGACGAGACTGTCGCATCCCCCCTCCCCCACCCCACGTGCTGCCCTCTCGTCTCCCACCTGTGACTGTCCTGGTTCGTCTCCCTGCTCTCGGGGGACAGAACCAAGAACTCATTCATTCTGAGCCTGGTACTGACAACACCCTAAAGCACTGTATTGAAACCTTTCTTTTTCACCTTTGCCCCAATAAGAAATGCACTTTCCAGCAAACCTGGTGGACACATATTGCGTTGAAAGTTTTAAGAAACAGTACAGTGAGGTTTTGTCTTATTTTTTGTGGTCTTTTGTGTGTGTGTGTTTTTAAATTGCTGGTTGCACTGAACTGACTTCATGATCCACAAATTAGTTGCCACTGGAATTTAAAAGGTCCCTGGGAACTGGGTGTCGGCAGTTGTCCCCAGCTTTGGGCAGTAGAGCATTTCCTCTGTGCCCAGCGCTTGGCCCTCGGCCAGTCCCACGTGCTATGCGTTTACTGGTTCCCAGAACCCTCAGAGCCACTCCGAGGTGTCCATGAGGGGCCAGGAAAGAGGCACAGAGAGGGCAGGTTACTTGTCCAAGGCCATGCTGCTAGTGAGTGACAGAACCAGACACCAGATGGTCAGTGGGCTGCACTGGCTGACAGACACAGGTCGTCCTGCGAGGGGGTCGTCCTGCGAGGGGGTCGTTGTGATACTAAGAAAGCCAGAGCCGGGCTTGGGTGCTTCGCAAGGCAGCCCTGATTTGCTGTAAAGAGCCTGCAGGGCAGACTGGGTCCTAGGGACTCGCAGCCCAGCCGATGCCCAAGTCTGTGTGCCCTGGGGACGCGGGCAGACCGCTGGAACGGACAGTGGAGACCTGTGGCCTGGGGGTGCTGGGCGCAAAGGCAGGATGCTGCCCACTGCCCAATGGGCACGCAGGACCCTTCTGAGTAGCAAGAGAAGCCTAACTCTAGTCTTTAAAAAAAATACTGCTGGTAATTTTAAACACAACACTTCCTGCAGGCTAAGAAAAAATAGTGAGCTTAACCAAATACTTCCACCCTTTCTCCATGGATTTGCTGTTTCGGGCTCTGTGAGAATGAGACACAGGTCTCAAACATGCACCCCAGAGCACAGGAAGGCCGTGTCCCCGAGTCTGATGGGTTGCTTTTCAGATGCGAGCCGAGCGCTTCCGGCACGTGGGCCGGCAGGGCCCACAGATGGGCCACGGCGGACAGGAGTGGAATGACAGAGCATTGTAGGGGACGCCCGTGGGAGGCACACACGTTCAGATTGCTTTGCTGCTGCTTTCTCTTGGCATCGTAGCTGGTGAGAGCTGAGAGGGGAGGGTGGTGGTGAAGCGGCTGAGGTAGGAGCGTCTGCTACCCTCAGACGGGATGTCAGCCCCTCAAGCTGTGTCTCAACCTCCCGTCCCCCCCACCACTTACAACTGGGAGTGTTCAGCCCGCTGCCATTGCCCACTCCCAGCCCTCGGCTTCCTCAGCTAAACCCAGGGCAGAATCCGAAAGCAAGTGGACGGGCCAGGCCCGCAGTCTCCAGCCGCACAAGCCTGTTAACTAGGGAAGGCATGGGCACTGGACATCACGAGGTGGAGGCTGGAGCCTGCAGGGCAGGAGTCGCCTGGAGTTCCGGGAGCCAGGCGGGGGCAGGGAAGGGTTCTTAGAGGAGGGCCGGCAGGGCCTAGAGGAAGCAGTGCTGAGAGGGTGCACATGTGAGCACGGCTAGCCAGTGCCTTGGAGGGAGGGCTGAGGAGGAAGGAGAGCTGCCCCCCACCCCCAGGCCTCCCTGCCAGGCCCCTGGCGCCCCGGGCCAACCCAGGCCCAGGCCTCCCTCCTCCCTCCACTCGGTTTCCTGTGAGCCTTGCTTGGCAGATAAGGTGCAAGGACCCTCCTTAGCTGTGGACAGCAGAGCCCAGTTAAGTTGCCATGGTAACCCTCTGGCTGATAGGGACTTGGGTTGCTATGGCAACTTGTCTAAAACCCAAAAGTATTTGGGGGGAGGGGTTTCAGCAAAGAAGAAGGGTGATGGGGACCATCTGCATGGGTGTCACACTGCCCAGGATTCTGTGTGTCCCCTTCTCAGTGTCCCCTCCAGGTGCGTGGGGGCTTCTCCAGGACCCAGCGCAGAGCTCCTGAGCAGTGGTCCCTGGTGGTGCAGGACGTCACTGAGGGCCTTCCGGTGAGCGTCAAACGCATCTCAGGGCCCAAACTGCCTCTTGACACAGCCGTGAGAGCAGCCAAGCTGACGTCCCTCTGCCGCCTGTTCCCCGAGTCCCCACACCCTCCCACGCTTGCAGTCTCCCTCTGACGGGCCCTTCCTGTCACAGGGCCAGACCAGCCAGCCTCAGCTCTCGATACCACCGTGGAGAGATAAAGGTCCCCATTTGACGGGAGCTTGGAGAGCCACCCAGCGTGTGGTGACCCAGCCTGCCATTCTTCGTTCACTTACTGTGGCGCAGGCCGAGGTGTTTGGCGCGTGCCAGACAAGTCCACCGTCTAAGTGTCATCGCCTGCCCCCAGTGCCCTCTTCTCTAGGTGGGACAGTGTACTTTGAGGAACTGTGTTCATTCTGTATCTCGCCGCCGTCTCCCCGCTGGGCCTGCGGGGCTTCCACGGGGGCAGTGAGGGCCTCCCGGGAGCCATCTTCCGAAGTTGGGTGGCAGAAGAGGGAACTCAAGAGGGGAGGCCCAGTGCCCCCACCCCAAATTATCATTCATGGTTAGCGTGTGTCCCCAAATCACAGTGTTGGGGCCTCAGTTCCCCAACACTGAAAGGGGATGGTTCCACCCCTCTTCGGAGATGGGTCCTCACTAATGTCCAGGCCAGGCACTGAGGAGTGAAAGAAAGATGTGCGAGGTTCCTGGCGAGGGCCGAAGGGCCGGGTTCTGGAGCCCGTGGTGTCCCGGTGGCCGCTCCCTTTCTCTGCCGTCAGGAGGAATCAGCTGGGAAAGCTCTCCGGAAGCCAGGCTGAGCCCAGATGTCCAGGCTCTGGGGTTCCTTCTGTGTCTTCTTCTCCCGTTGTCCTCCCAGAACTGTGAGAGCACCTGGGCCTTGGCGCTGGACCCTCGAGGACAGGAAAGAGTCCAGGAACCTCAGGGAGGTCCAGCAGGCCACAGTTGTGGGAAGTGTGGGGGCAGCTGAAGGGCAAGGAAATGGTTTCACCTCAATGGGCAAGGCCGGGGTTCCAGAGCCTTCCGCTGCTCTCCCCTCAGGGCCCAACCAACCCTGCTAAGAGGTAAGCCAGATCTCAGGGGCTGCGGCCCAAACCCTTCTGGCCCTGGCGAACCTTTCCTGTTCCTTCCAGCCAAGCATTTTTATACCACAACAGTTAGGTAATTAATAACCGTGTCATGTACTGTGTTTCTGGCACTCCGCACTTAAAACTGGACTCCGTGTGTAAGAGACTCAAATGTCAGCCCACCAGTACGGTTATTCAGGAAACGTCCTATTCTTGGTTGTCTTTAAATCGACTTCTTTCTAATTGTGAGCCCCGCCCACTGGACTGGAGGGGTTGTCCGTGGGAATGACTGGCGTCCCTTCCCAGCCCCAGGCTCGCACCAGGGGCAGGACGGCTTTGGGAGGGTGGGGGGACCAGGAGAACAGGCAGGACCGCTCCCCTGTGGTCCCACTGGCCTCCTCAGCCCCAGACCCACTGGGCCTTCGAGGCCAGCACCCAGTTCTGCCACAGGACTGGGCCTCTTTGCCAGGGCGGCGGGTGAGCCTGTGCCCACCCCACCCCCTTGGCCCCGTTCAGTGTGGCAGTGCTCCCGGCTGCTGGCTGCTCTCGGACTCACGGCTTCTTCCTTTCTCCTTCTGGAGAGCCGGCCGCTCTCTGCTTCTCAGAGGTGCTCGTTCCCTTCCCCTAAAATCAGCTCCCTAACAGCCTGAAGCTTCCACTCAGGGCTCTGACGGGCCCTGCTTCCCACTCGAAGCAACATTCTTGAAGTTGGGAGTTTTGTGACCTGGTGACCTGCTGAAAATGAGGGCTGAGGAGTGGAGCGCAGAGAGACGACAATTCAGTCTCTCAGCGACGTGTCCTGCCACGTCGGGCCTCCCTGATTTCACACCATCCGTGTAGAGTAGGTGGGTCAGTCTTCGCCTCCCCCCCAGCCACGTGAGGGAGACGCGAGGCGCTGGCGTGACCCAGGGCGCCTGCCTCTGTCCAGGCTGCTGCTTTGCTGACCTTGGCCTCTGACTGCAGCTGGCGTGCCGATGTGTTCACGGCCCCGCACGGAGCACTCGGCGTGGAAAGGTCTGTTCCGTCCTCTCTGCAGCTCCTTCCAGCGCCGGGAGCCTCCCCCGACGACGCATGGGCACTCCGCCTGCCGGGGTCACAGACTTGGTAACTGGGGCAGCCAGACTTTGAACCCTGAGCTCTTAGCTGTTCTCCTAGGCCGGGTCTCCTAGTGACTCCTGTGACCAACCTTCAAGGCGGAGAAACCCAGCGAGGAGGAGTCACTTCGTCAGCAGCTTTGTTTAGCTTTCTGACTTCACCCACCCCCAACACGAGAGCTGCTTCCCGTAGTCCCAGGCTCCAGTCATCCCTGTGAATTCATTGCTTCTCCAATGCAAGGACACCCCCCTTTTCTGTCCTCCTCCTCGCCCCAACTCAAGCATCAGTGCAGATAAAACAAAGGCTCCAAGAAGGAGGACCCTGCCAGAGCCTGGGGGGGGGGGTTGGTGGCCCCTCCCTCCATCTGCTTCCAGATGAGCACAGGATACAGGGGCGTGGAGGTTTCTGGGGAGTCCAGAGGGGGAGGGTGCTCGGGTCTCGGGGTGCCACCGCCATCTGTAGCAGGAGCCAACGCCGGGGCCTGTGGGCAGAAAGAGGCCCAGCTGGGGCAGGGAGAGGCCAGCTGGTTCTCTCAACACCTTTCCCTCAAAAGCCTGGGAGCGGTCCCCCTGAGGGCCTTGAGGTGCTGGGCAGACAGAAACCCAAGTCCCCGGATTACCAGTGTGTATGTGCAGGGGACAGCCACAGGCACCTTCCCCCCACCCCCAAAGGGGTCAGGGGTCACGTCCCGATCTGTCCACCCCAGACTCTGGACCACGCCAGCACCTCCGTACAGTTTGTATTCCACCTTCTGCCGAGGCCCGCAGCTCCGCCCCCCTCTCTGCGCCGCAGCCCGGCCTCCCGCCGTCCCCCACGTCAGGGCAGTTATCCATCCTTACTGCACACCCAGTTGGTACCCGGTACTAGTCGAAGCACCGTCCAGGTTTTGACTCGCCATCATAAGTCTCCACAATTGGGATTCTTTTTGTCCCCCTTCTGCAAATGAGGAAACTGAGGCAGAGAGGTTGAGTAACTGGCCCGAAGTCACCCAGCGGGAAGTGTGGGGAAGGGGTTAGAACAGGTGCCTGGCTGCTGACCGCTCCACGCCACAGGGGGCCGCGCAGAGGTGGCAGGGACGCCCGTGGGTTCTGCTTCACACGGGTCATATTCTACGTGAGGGACTTAGAGTCCTGATGTGTGCGATGTTTCTCTGTTCTCCCCCATTTATTTCTTTATACAAGCGCTGATTTATGGCAGCGCGGACTCGCGAATGTTTGTCTTATACTCTGAGTGACGCGATCCAATACTACGTTTTTTATTCGGTTGCTCAAATGTAATCTGTTGTGCCCTTTGGCCAGCGGGGGTTTGGAGGTGCTGGAGAAGGGAGGGGAGCAGTGGGGAGGGCTCCACTGCCACCAGCCGCCTGGCCTGTCTCCCGGCTGTGGGGCCCCTGGCCCCCCATTCTCCCACCCGCTCCTCTTCGTTTCTCCTCTCCCCCAGCTCAGGTTCTCGCTGAGCCTCGCTGCTGCTCCCTCTCCTCCACGCCCCACCCCCCAACCCGTTGTCTTAACTCATGCCATGATTTCATCACGAAAGCTTCCTGTCTCGCCTCTCTTCATTCCCATACATGCTCGGGGGGCCCTCCCTGAGGCACAGCTGAGACCCTGTCACACCCCAGCACGCTGGCCCCTGAGGCCCCCACAGTGTAACCCTGGGTTCCGATCCCGACAGTCAAGGCCTCCACAGGTGCACCTCTCTAGCTCCGCCTTTCTGCTCCCTGCCCAACCGTCCGTCCGCCACATTTCTCCTGGGAGCTCTGTGACACTTGTTCATTAAACATAAAAGTCCCCGTGGCCAAGGAAATCTAGGAAACTCGGGCTGGGAAGGTTAGACTTCTCTAAGACCGTCCACTAGTGACTTTGGGACTGCCCGGGGTGGGCTGGCAGGAGGCACTGTGTCATGTGTGTCCATCCTGCTCCATCCTATCGTCACAGAAGACGCGGTAGGGCCGTGGTCTGTGGGTCCCTGTGCGGGCGAGCTGGGCCCCTTGCTGTCCCCAGAGTGTGTCCCAAATTCCCTGGCCTCTGTATCTTGGATTAAGCCATATCCTCAGCCTGAAAACAACTACTCCCTCCATTGTCACCTACGAAAATCTTCCCTGTCCTTTAAAAATGGTTTTCTTCAGTGTCCCCTGCCCCCAGCCCTTCTGACAGCACTCACCAGTGGAAACGCTTCGTTTTCGCTTTGTCTTCTTGTCAGCTGTGTCCCTGGTCATCTCGGCACACTGGTGGCTCATTATTTTATTGTCTTCAGTATCTTCTACATAATACAGCTGCCCCTGGCTGGGCCTCAGAATCGTCTGTGCAGCTCTTAAGATAAACTTTTACATTTTAGAGTCGTTGTCGATGTACCGAGAAGTTGCCGGGATATTACAGTTGACATGTACCCCATGCCCAGGTGGCCCAGGTGGCCCAGGTGGCCCTGTTGCTAACCCCTCATGTTGCTATGATACAGTTGTCACAATTAATGAGCAATCACTGACACACTGTGCTGACTGCAGTCTGCTTACGTGGGTCTCCTTAGTCTTTCCCTGATGCCCCTTTTCTGTTCGGGATCCCATCCCGAAGGCCACGTTACCATGAGTCACCAGCTCTGCTAAGGCTCCTCCTGACCGTGACATTTTCTGCGATTCACCTTGTTTCTGATGACCTGGACGTGTGTCATGTTTTCCTTGTGTTTGGTGACTTGAGAGTACCCGTCCGGTGTTTTGTGGCATTCCTTCAGGGTGGGTTTGTGTGATGTTTTTCTCATGGTGACACATGCGCTTTGTAGGTTCTGGGGACAAAGACCCCAGAGGTCGAGTCATTTTCGTGCCCTCGTGGGAAGGGCGTGCTCCGCCAGCGTGACTTACCGCTGCGGGAGTTCCCCTTGCTCACACGCCGACAGCAGGTTTCCCACTGCGAATGGCTCCACGTCTTCCCGCAGTGGACTTTGTACGAGGAAGTCACATGTGAGGAGTGGGGCATCAGTACGGTTCTTCTGTGTGTGACATTTGTGTGTTCCCATCCATTTCATTCTTTAAATCAGTGTGCTCTCGTGGCGTTCGCTTTAAACTCTGAGTTAGAATTGAAGATTAAATTGTTGTTGTTCAAGTGGTAGCAGTGTTGGCTGTTGCAGTGGTTTCCGGTGGTACCTGTGGCCCTTTGGCTTACCCCGATCTTTGCTGCTGTTGTTATTTCCCTCCTTTGGGACCTAAGATGGAGCAGGCTCATCGGGCGTGTTCCTGCCTCGTCCAAGAACCAGCCCTTCCTCCCAGGAGCCCTGGTTCCTTCAGTTGGAGGATGGTGTTAGACACCCAGGTGTGTGTACTGCGTGTGCTCATGGCCGGGGGTGTCACGGTGGCCAGACCCTGTCGCTGGGCAGAGCTAGGAGAGTCACGTGTGTGTGCCAGCCTGTGTGCACACTCGGCTAATGCTGTTCAACGTAGTTGGTGTAACGACCGCAAGTTAATGCTTAGATCCCCACCTGCACTCTGGTTCCTCATGCTTCCTTCAACCTCCCTTCCTTTATGCAGCTTTTTAAACCTCGGTTCCTCTGAATCCATGTCTTCAAGGCGGGGCCCAGGTCTGCGCTCCAAAGGCTGACACACACGGTAGCAAGCACGCGAATGTGTTAAGCTTGAGTTTAGGGAAATCCAGACTTGCCCCGTCAGAGATGTACAGCATTTGCAGACCCCTGAGAGCCTCTCTTAACGCTGGGGCCGGGGCACAGATGAGGTCACCTTCCCCCCGGTGCCGCTCTGGAGGAAACGGCCTACGTCCATTAGCCCGCGTTGGAGTGTTTCTGCTCATTTCCTCTGGTATCTGGCTTCCTGAACACCTGATACCTCCTGCTGTGAGACCAGACTGTCTGGGGTCCATTACTGCTGTGGCAGTCTGCGGTGACAGTCGTGCCTGTGTCCCTGCGGTGACAGTCAGGCATGTGTATGTCTCTAAACAGAGTCCCCGAAGCTTGAACTGACTTACAGATCGTCTTACAAATGAGGAACAAGTCCAGGAAACAGAGCCAGTGGCGAGCAAGGAGCAGGCCTGGGCCCTCTGGCCCTCGCAGCCACACTGTCCCAGGCCATTCTTGTCGCGTCCTGAGCTGGAACTGAGGTGATGTGTGACAGACAATGAGGAAGCCCTCAGCCGCGCGTCTCTATGGCCACTGTGAACTAAAACACCCCCGAGCACTGTTGGCCTGCTTTCCGCAGAGTGGCCCCGGGAACAGAGCCTGGGCCGTCCCTGCAGGCCAGCGGCACAGGCGGCCCTCTGCTCCCTGCTTCACTCCACACTCCCAGGGGCTCCGAGCCAGAGCTCAGCGTGCGGAGGGCACAGCAGGCGCAGTCCTGTCTCTGCAGCTAAGACCCGGCTTGTGTTTAGCACCCCCTCCCCACGCCACCGTCCCTGAACCTGCCCCTCTTCTCACCCCCCATTCTCACTGCCCCCCCGGCTGCTGGGGCGCCAGGCCCCCCGGTGTGTCGTCTGGACCAGCCCTTTCCCCAAGTCCCCGTCAAAACCCTCATTTCTTCTGAGAGCAGTCTGATTAAACTACAGGGCGAGAAGCTTCGGACTTTTGAGGTGTGTTGACCCGTTGGACATAGTTGGGGTGCAAGCCCTGACTCTAGGCTCGGGTGCCCTCCTGTTTGCTGCGCTTGGGCCCACATTTCTGTGTGCTGAACGGAAAACCTTGTGATTTCATTGCAGGATGCATTTCCTTGCTTCTGCCCCCCCCACGCCCCCCACAATCCACTTGCGACTTTCTGTACCTCCTGGAGGCACTTACCTGGCTACTTTACCTCCTAAGGAGCCTTAAGTGGGCTTCCTGGCGGCTGTCTCTCCTTTGCTTTCCGTCCAGGAGCCCAGCCCTGCAGCCGCCTCTCCTGCCAGCCTCAGGCTGCAGGGCCTTCCCTCCCTGATGGCCGAGGATGCCGCTTTGCCTGCCCTTGCTAAAAGCTCCCGCGCCAATGCCCAGTCACGCAGCTCAGAAGCGCCTTCCCGGTGTGAAAGGTAGTTTGTGATTATGCAGAGGGACCCATTAACAGAAACCTTTCAGCTCCTGCGAGCTTCCTCCCAAATGCCTTTCCTTTTGTCCCTTTGGAAGGCTTTCTTAGCAGGCATGCGGCATTGGGGGGTCTCCTTCCCGGGCTACACAGTATTGCCTGCACCACGGACCGAGTAACCAGTGACCCTCCCTCGAAGGGTTTTACCACCAAGTCTAAACGTATCTCACTGATTCCGTTTATGCAGCTCCCACAGGAGGCTTTTATGGCTTTGATTTGGAGGCTGGGTGGGAGGTGGGACAGGACCTCCTGAAACCGACCTATCGCAGAGCAGAGGCTGAGGGGCGGGCGGTCCCGAGCCAGAGCCCACAGTTCTCCTTGCGGGGCCAAAGGTCATTAGGAGCAAGGACTGCCGGCTGTTCCATGTGTCATCGCCACACAACAGGAAGTGGACAGGCCGATTATGCCGTGTCCGGTTAACTTGGCTGTACAGTGTATGTAAGCACAGAATTCTTTTGCCGTGCTCCTCGCCGTTGCAGGTGTTCACACGATAAGGGTGTTGGCTCCTGATTGCACAGTGGCCCAAGATGAGCAGAGATGAACACAGTGGGCTGTTCTGTACCAGGTCCGGGCTCTCGGCTGCTGGGGGGTGGGGTGAGCTGGATGGGAGGAGGGGCGCAGGGAGGGGCCGCCACAGGCTGGGTGTGAATTCTCACAGCTGTGGTCCCCCCTGCCCCCCCCATGGAATCCAAGACTTCCTGGGGCAACTGGGCTGTTTTAAAGAATAGCTGAGTGAGGGTGTGAGGGAGCCAACAGAGGTGATGACAGCAGGTATTAGAAGTGACCCCGTTTCCCTGAATGAAGGAGCCCCACGTGGATATGGGCACCGTGTGACCAGATCACAGCTGACACTCAGCCCCCCTCAAAGGCAGATCCCTTTCTGTCGATGCCGGGAAGAGGCTGGCATCACAGTTATCTCTGACACTCTCCCCGATAGCCAATAATTATTTAGGGGATCCTGAGAGCCAATGTAATTAGTCCAATTAATCTCTAGCGATGAATTATTCTGTCCGATAATCGTCTTCGGAAGCGAAGGATTCATTAGTGTCTCCGGCTGACAATGGGGCGCCAAATGGCCTTTTATCTCTCCTCCCTGCCCCTGACGTGACAGAATGAAATTGGTTCTCGCTTTGAGAGTTCTCCCCCATTAACAAGGAGGCTGGCTAGGGGCAGAGCAGGGGCCTGGCTGGCTGCATGAGTTGCCCACTCACCCCTGACCTTGAGCTTAAGGCCTCAGTGTAGCCAGTGGGAACACGGGGACAATCAAGTGCGAGCTTTGTGATCACCTAGCAGCTTAAGTGGCATCTTTGGGAGCGCCCAAGGAGCAGTCAGTGTCCCACCCCCACTGGAAGGACGTGCCCTCCCCACTGGAGCTCCTTGAATCCTGAGGCCAGAGCCCTCCTCCTTCGTGTCCTTGTGACTTTCCTGTCCGGAGGTCATTCAGTGGTGAGGTCCAGAGCGCGGCCAGGGTGGGAGCTCTGCCCGCTGACCTTTCTGATCAGAATCCCAGTGCAAATTCGGGGAGAGGTATGAGGGATCATGGGAAGCTCTGCTGGGGGTCTCAGCACCTGGGTGCGGACTCTGCTCCCCCAGTGTCTGGGTGCCATCTCCTCGGTAGCCAGTCCGTGCTGGGCTCCAGGGGGATACTGCTTAACCTCTCTGGTCTCAGACCCCTCTCCCCAGAAAAGTGGCCGCTGTCCAGGAGGACAGGGTGTGGCACACACTCTTGGAGTGTCCGAACCCTCTGCAGCCTTGCACGAGCAGTTCCAGTTGTTACATTACATACATCGTGTCCTCAAGGAACTTACGGTCTCGCGAGTGGAGTGCGGGAGGGGCATGCTCAGTGCCAACAGTGCTATTTGTCAGAAAGGAGTTGGCGTGACAGTGGGGTCAGCTTGGCACCGTTGACATTTGGGGGCCATTCTGTCTGTTGGGGGCCATCCTGGGCACTGTAGGATGGATAGCAGCACCCCTGGCCTCTACCCCGAATTCCAGCAGCGCCCCATCCTAAGTCGTGACAACCAGAAATGCCCCCCACTCGCTAGCCTCTGTAATAGCGGCCTAAGCAGTGGGCTCGGCCCCTGTGGGACTTTGGCTGATTCTCGGTGGGAGCATCTGAGCAGGCTTCCTGCAAGAAGAGGCTTGGGGACCAAACCAAGAAGGCAGCTTTAGGAAAATAAATTTCTGTTTTGGTTTGTTCAGCTTCTTATCTCGTGAGCCGAGCCCAGTTTGGGGGCACAAAGAAGACGCTCAGAGCATCTCACTGAGGGGATAAACAAATGATGGATGAATGAGGAAGGGCAGACCCTGCAGAGAACTGGAGGAGACAGAGTCCGGTTTACAGGGCCAGAAGGGCAAAGGCACAGGGTGGGAGGGCAGACGTCTCTAGGGAGCCCCAGGCAGCCCTGCCCTGTCCCGTGGAGAAGGAACGCCTTTTGTGGAGGAAAAGAGGTGGGTGGGCCGGCTGTGGAGACCACCTGCCTCTAGGGGAGGAAGTGGGTGTCTCACCACTCGGCTTGTGGGTCACAGCACTCCTTCCAGGTAAACTTGCACTTGGCCTTCCTGGTGAGCTTGTAACCGTGCAGTGGGTGAGAGCTGAGTCCGGCTGAGCCAGGCCTGTTGGGACCCTTCAGGGAAAGGGTGTCTGAGAGCTCGTTTCTGGGGTGAGGCGACTGGTAGTTTCAGCGTTGTGAGACTGGAAGGCTGAGTTTCATTGTGTAGTTTTTTCAGTGTGTGTGAAAGACTTGTATGTCCAGTAAAACGTCTGTGTCTGCCTGCCCGGGAAAATCTCTGGCTCTCTGGTAAGAGGAGTTTGTAATGGCCCAGAAAACACAGGACGATCTTTAGAGTGAGTTCCTGATTTCCATGAAAAGTGTTTATGAGGGTGGCCAGTGGCTCAGTTGGTTAGAACGCGGTGCTGATCACACCAAGGTTGCTGGTTCGATCCCCGCATCGGCCACTGTGAGCTGCACCCGCCTTAAAAAAAAAAAAGTGTTTCTGGAGTGAGGGGAGCCTTTCCCTGTGACCTGTGTTTGACAAGGGAGAACCGAGGCTGAGCTGTTGGGAGGAAGGTGACGCCCTGGGTGGCGGGGACGTCAGGTGTTCACTGCGCGGAGCAGTGGTGCCCCGGGTCGGGCACCTGCATGGACAGAGCCCAGAAAGCCGTGGTCCTGGCCTCTGCCACCTCAGGCCGGACTCAGAGAATCAGGAGATGGCAGACGGAGCAGCTGCTGGGGCTGGAGACAAGGGGTGGGGAACTTGGGGTGGGAGGGATTGTGTGGAAGTCTCCTGACGGAGGTGAGCTGGAGAGACGGATGGCAGCTGGAGCGGGGACTCCACGGGGTGGCAATGGGGACGTGAGGTTTTCCTCCAGCCCATTTGTGAGCCTGAGAGGCTCACAGGTAGGACAGGTGTGGCTAGGGGATGGGCTGAGGACACCACCTGACTACAGGCCCAGGGGATTTGTGTGCACAGCAGGCTTTTAATTGAGGGCCCAGGCACTGTGCCAGGCCCTCAGCATTCAAGGATGGTGGCATATGGTCTCTACCCTGGAGGCAGATAGACGCGGAAAGAGGTGGAGCCGATCACGAGACAGGAGGGAGGGAGGGTGGGGTGGAAGTCTGCCCTAGTCTCCAGAGGGGACCCCGAGTCAGGACTAGTGAGCTCTACCTAAGGGGGGGCTGTTCTCCAGGGGACCACGGCGCTTCCTCTGTCCGTCACTCATTTCCTGGGCATCTCCTGTGTGCTGCTCAGTGATCCTGGGGTTCCACAGGGAGTGTCGTGTCTGGTGGAGCAGACGAGACCAGCAGAGCAAGAGTGGTACTGCAAAGGTGGTGTGTGCCCCTGCACCAGGTGCCTGTAGCTTGAAGAAGTGACACTGGGGTGGCCAGGGAAGGCTTCCTGGAGGAGGGTGACTTGAACTGGACATTGAGGCTAGGCTGAAGTCGCTCCAGTGGCCAGGGGCTTTTGGACGGGAGCAGTTGTGGGACGGAGCCCTCAGAGTTGCACTAATGGAGGCAGCAGAGACCAGCCTGCATGGGTGGGCGGAAGATGTAGGGAAATAATGGCGGATCAGAGCAAAACTTGAAGAGGGCCCTGAACGCCAGGCCAAGGACTCGAATGTCACCTGAGAGAGACTGGTCTCATGCTGCAGAGGCCCACAGTGGGGTGATGGCGTGGATGGCATGTCCCCAGCTGAGGGATGGGGGAACCATCGCCCGGCCTCCAGCGAGGGCTTGGCCCTCCTGTGCAAAATTCTGTTCCCAGTGGGGGAGGAGACGGGCACAGCCATCGATTCAGGCCAGTCTGCTCACTGCAACCCAGGAGCGTCCTTGGCCGCTGTTCCCATGGCAACTGCCTGTCAGTGGGAAGCACAGAGAGTAGTGGCAAGCAGCAGCCCTCATCGTCATTGGGGCTCCCCCAGTTGGACTGGGGGCATGGGGGAGCTGCTCACTGTATTGTGGAATCGGAGTGATGGCCAGGCCACCTGGGGACCAAGGAACTCCCTTTGTCCTTTGAGGGAGAAAGAAACCAAATGATGGCTAGAGCCAGAGTGGCTTCCCCCCTTTGTCCCCCATCCATCCTCTGAGCCGAGCGCCCCCTCTGCGTCCTCCATCTCATTAAAGATAGATGATCCTGGGGGGACAGGGCAGGGTCACCAGCTGTTAGGCCTCTTGCCCCGAGATGGGCTGGGATCCTTTGCGGGGAGAACGCAGCCGGGACCACCAGCTCTGGCTGCAGAGATGTGGGGTGAGTCAGGCCATGGGTAAGTCCTGGGGTGGTGGCCTCGGTCCCTAAGAATAATGGGTCTATCCTATTGACGGATGTCAAAGCCGTTCGGGAGACCATAACTAGCTCGGAGTCCATGTTTTCTGGGCCTTGTTCCTGTGAGGTTGCTTTGTCATTGGAAATCGGTGATGGGCGTGAATGGGTCACCAGAGTGGGACCCTGGGATGATCACTGGGGCCGAGTCCGAGAAGCTGGGCTCCGGTCCCAGCCCTGCTCTGTGGAGCTGAGGCGCAGCGCGGACTCCACGGTGTCACGGCTGCAGGACAGGCTCCCCACGGCCTGCCTCCAGGGTCACTGAAGGGCCTGGCACACAGCAGTGTTTAATCAGTGCTCCCAAGTCCTCTCCCAGGCTGGCCCACCCCACCAGCCTTCCCGCGGGTGGTTCCCGGTCCATGCTGGACCTTACTCAGTGCGCAGAGTGGGCTCTTTCCCTGTCGCCCCACCTCTGTGCTTTGAGAGGGCTCCAGCTGGCTTCCTCCAGGATCGCCAACATGTTGACCAGCCAGGAGACGGGGGTGAGCGGAAGGGGCCGACCCTGGACGGAGACGGGCTTAGGGCTTCACAGACCTGGGCGTCCCTCCAGGGAAGGTATTTTCCTGGGAATTTGGCTCCGTTCAAATGGTGACTAATCCTCAGTTTCTTGGTGGCTTCAGCGCAGGGCCTGGGCCCCCACAGGCTGTATGCAGGCCCTGGCCGCCTGGCGGGGGCTCAGGACAGGCCTCGCTGCCTCCACTGCCTCTTCCTGGTCCTCCCTGGGCCTCACTTTGATAGGGGTCCAGGGCTCCCCAGAGCACCCCCAGCCCTTGCCGGCAGCCCTCCAGTGGTCATGGCAGGAGCCCACGTGGACAGAGTACCCAGGACATAGCTGCCGCTCGCTTCCTTTGTCTCTCTCCGTATCTGTTCCCCCACTCGCAGGAGTGTGGAATGGGGTTCATTCTTCCTCAGGAAAAACTGAGGCCCGGAAAGGCTGGGCAGCCTGCCTCCAGGCGCCACGAGGTGCTGGGACTGGGAACCAGGGGTCTTGGCTTCTCTTCCAGATGAGGGGGGACCCCGTGGCTCCTCCAGGGACTCAGCTGGCGGGGCAGGGGGAGGGGCTGGGAGCCCCCTGTCGCAAACACACCTGTGTTGCCCACAGAGGAGAAGGGGGAGGGGAGGGGAGGGGTGTGGGGCTGAAGCTTGCGTTTGGCTGCACAGCTGGTTCCCAGGCTCCTCCGTTGTTGGCCTTGGATGGGAAGGAGACGAGCTGGGATCTGTGCGAGCGGCAGAGCACAGCCGTTGGTCTTGGCAAGCAGGCCGCACAACCTGCCTGCCAGACGCTCTAGGAAGGGTCTTCCGAGGCCAGAAGATGTGCAGGTTCCAGAGCTGGGACAAAGCCCAGGGGGGAGAAGGGCCCCTGGAGGAAGCGTCAGGCGGCAGCGGTGACTGCCAGCAGGGCCGGACTGGCTGCAGGCCCCAGGCTTGGAGGCGGGAGTCGCGGACCTGGCCGCTAGCCCGTGACTCTGTCTCCTGGCAGCCCCGTGTCCATTCATTCCACGCTGAGCGCGGCAGGCCTCCTCCTGTGGCCGGAAGGAGTGTGACTCCAGCATGTCAGCTGGGGGCGGGGGCTCTGGGTGTCCGGCTCTCTGGTCTTTGTTGTCATTTCTAATTTATTTTGGAAGAAGCATAGACTTCAGAGTCAGACTTGGACTCACATTTCCCTATACCTGTGACACACGCTGTGTGACCTTAGGGAGTCCCCCCGGCCTCTCTGAGCCCACATCTATCAAATGGGGCAATGAGCCTGAGCCCTCAGGGCCATTGTGTTACAGGACAGAATGGGTGCCAGTGCTGAGCACAGAGCACACTAAATGAAAACCGTTTCCTTTCCCTTCCCTCCTGCCTCAGTAACTCTCCAGCAAACCCTTAAATTTCATCAGGATTTCCCCATCTCCTCAGCCAGAAGTCGTCTTTAAAGCTGACCCTCCCCTCCTTGCTTCAATTTGCACCCAGGCCCTGCAGAGGTGCCTTGGCCTTTGTCCAAGCCGGAGCCTCTTGGGGGGAGGTGGGGAGACGTGTTGGTGGCACATGGGCTGAGCCTGAGTGTCCCCAGGGATGGACAGCAGAGGGTCGAGGGGGTGGGTGACAAGAAAGGCTTTTCTAGAAATGGGGACCTCCAGGGAGACAGCCAGGCAGGAGGACGGCAGCTCTGTGCTGGGGAAGGGGAGCTGTGAGAGGCTTCCTTGGCAGAGGGACGCCGCCTTCTGGGGTGGCCCTGCCTCACCCCCGCAACTTCCTCCCTCAGGGTCCTCCTTAGATCTGGCCTCCAGCTCCTGCATCCCGCCTGGCCCTGAGCTCGGCAGCTCTGTCCTCTTGACCAAGTCACTGTCCCTGGTAGGTCCTGAGAAAATAAGTGATGTCCGGGAGTTAGGAGCAGGCCTGGGGTGGGGGCCTGGACAGGGAGTGAGCGGCAGCACAGGGAGCAACATGACAAAGGCACCCGGGGCCTGGGCCGCTGGGTCCCCCTTGCTGCTCTCTCTCCCCCGCCGGGCATTTCGCGCTCTGGACAGTCTGTCTGACCAGCTCTGGCCTCAGACGCAGGGCCCCATGGGCTCATGGGGCTGCTGAACTGAAAGTGCACGAAGGCAAACCCGTGGAGAAAGAGCCGGTGGCCTCAGTACAGGCCACGCCCACTGGGGAAACTATCAGGTGAGGGAGCCAGTGGGCTGACGGGCTGCTGAGCGCCTCCGACGTGGCAAGCCGGGAACTTAATTTTACATTTCACTTAATTTTAATTGATTGAAGTATAAAAGGTGCTGGACGTCATTTGTCATTAGGGAAATGCACATTCAATCTATAGTGAGACACACCTCACAGCCCCAAGCATGGCTGGAATCCAGCCGCCGATGCAGCCAGGGCTGGCGAGGGTGTGGGGAAATCGGGACCTCGCACTAGTGGGGCTGGGAAGCAGAGTGTTAAACAGAGTCACCAGGTGACCCAGTGTCGTACTGCAAGGCGTATGTCCAAGAGAAGTGGAAACAGATGTCCATATAAAAACTTATATGTGAACTTCCATAGCAGCTTTATTCATAAAATAGGCAAAAAGTGGAAAGACCCAAATGCCCATCAGATGATGAATGGAGAAATAAATGTGTGTGGGGGGCACACAATGGAAAATTATTCAGCCACAAAAAGGAGCAAGGTAGTAGAAGCCCGTCACAGAAGGCCACATGTCATGGGTACACTTGTATGAGATGTGCCGAATGGCACATCCAGGGAGCGTGGTGGTTGCCAGGGGCTGCAGCCACGGGGCCTGGGGGTGATTGGTGATGGGCACAGAGCTTGTGGGGTGATGAATATTCGGAAATTAGATAGTGCTAAGGCTGTGCAACTTGGCAAGTGGACTAGAAAGCGCTGGACCGTTCGCTGGAAGAGGGGGCGGTCGTGGACGACTCAGACCTCCGTTTGTACGTGTGCACCGCATTGGCTGCTACGGGCTGCCCCACTGGACCCTGCGTCTCTAGAGTCAGACAAGCTGGGATCAGATTCCGGCTTTGCCGTTTTGTATTGCTTTGCACAGCTCATTTGACGGCTCTGGGCCTCAGCTTTCTCAGCTGTCCAGTGGGGGTGAGGGCTGGAGCACCTCACAGGGCTGTCATGAAGATTAAACGGGCTTGTGTCCTAACGTGCGGGCATGCAGGCTGTAGGAGACACGCCAGCTAACATTACCAGTTTCACAAGCAGAAACGCAGACCTCCCTCCCGGGGTCATCCTCCCTGGGCCCAGCCTCCAGCCCCTCCCCCAATCCCCTCGCCCCTCCCCCCTTGGCTGCAAATGGTTCTCTGCTGTGTCAAGTGTTGCCATAACAACCACTCCCAGCACAGCCACTTGATTGGAGCAAGTGTCTCCTGAAGGGTCTGGCAGCATCACAATGAAAACCTTCGCAGTAAACGTTGAGGTCCTGTCGGGGAACGGACCACGCAGAGGCCGGCAGGCCCTTTTCTGCAGGAGGCCTGTCCTCCAATCTGAGCCCCAGGCCAAGTCCTTAAGTGACAGAAGACGGGGTCATTCGCGAAGCCTCTCTCTGATCCTGTTTCCGAGGGAAATGGGTGAGAGAAGACTGGACTGAACCAGCACCCTTCCCCACAGGGCTGGAGGCCAGGCTCCCTCCTGCCCCACAGGCCCCAGCACTGACCGCCCTGACTGACAGTACTCCTGGGCCGCGCTGGTGGCCGTAAGCGTCACTTCCCCAGCAGCATTTGTGCTCGCTCTGCAAGTTGTCTTCCAAAGACTGTACTTGCTGACAGGCTGAGCTGTGCCCAAACAGCTCTGCCTCACTTCCTGCCCTCCGCCAGGAAGGCGGACAGGCTGCCACTGTCGCCCCAGAGGGCTGGGCGTGGTGGGGTGGCTGGTGGCTCCTCCCTTCTCATCAGGCAGGCTTCTTGCCTCGGGAGCATAGCAGAGGAGCAGAAGCGAGACTTCTTGGCACAGATTTGAACCCCAATCCAGTCCCCACAGATGGCACTGTGTGCAGGGCAGTGGAGCAGAAAGGCTAGCACAGTCTCTGTGACACTCTGGCCCTGAGTCTGAGCTTGACAAGTGGAGCCTGCAGGTCCCCAGCCTCCGTGTTGCTGGTCGACTCGTCCCGGGAGCCCGGCACTGCTCCCTGTCCCCAGCAGTAGGACAGGCTCCCGAGGTGGGTGCTGCAAACTGGGCTGTTGTGCCAGGATAAGGGTGCAAGCTGGGCGCTGAGCAGGGGTGGGGGAGGATGCCAGCCAAGGAGTGCAGAGCCCAGGACAGAGGAGTTGTGCTGAACAGAACGCAGAGTTGGGGAAAAGAGCTTTTGGGCGGCTGCTCCCCGGCCTGACCTCTGCCAGCCCTGCGGCCAAAGCGGCGAGGACTGGCAGCGCCCCCTTGTGGCCCTTCTCAGCAGCAGCCCCGAGACCCTGGTGGGTGCTGGACTGGGCAGGCGTCCTTGGAGGGCAGGACACCCGGCTCCTCTTCGCGGAAGCCTGCAGATGGGGGTGGGCTTTCCCAGCACAGACCGTGGATCTGGGCCCAGGGAGCAGGCTTGGTCTGAAGGCTCAGGCCCCAGCCCAGCCACCTGGCATCAGGAAATGAAGCCCCAGTTTTGTGAGGGACACCCTGCTCTGCCAGTGTGCTGCACCAGACAGGATTTCTCAGAACGTGACCTGGAGTGTCACATCCTAGTCCCCATTCTGGCCTGCTAAAGCATGCTCTCTGGGTGACACCCTGGCACCTGCATTTTTAATGCACTCTGGGTAAAAAGATGTGTATGGGCTTCAACCAACCACAAAGCTGTAGAGCCAGACTGTCAAAGTTGATTAGGGGCCTTGGGTATCCCTTACCCCAACTCCCTTATTATTCAGATAGGGAAACTGAGGCCCTGAAATGGGAAGTAATTTACTCAAGGCTCCACGGCTAATTAGTGTGTGCCCTCGGGAAAACCCAGCCAGAACTCTCTACCTGCCCCAAACTGTCTTCCTTCCCCACACTCCCTGCCGCACACTTCCTCTTAGGGCAGTGCCCATTGGAGACACGTGCCTTAGGGTCTTACTGTTATCATTTTGCAATGTATACAATATGTGCAGTGATACAATGTGTGCAAAGATGCAATGTGTGAGGCGATACAATGTGTGCGGCGATACAATGTTTGCGGCGATACAATGTGTGCGGAGATGCAATGTGTGCGGAGATACAATGTGTGCGGCGATGCAATGTGTGCGGAGATGCAATGTGTGCGGAGACGCAATGTGTGCGGAGACGCAATGTGTGCGGAGACGCAATGTGTGCGGCGACGCAATGTGTGCGGAGACGCAATGTGTGCGGCGATGCAATGTGTGCGGAGATGCAATGTGTGCGGCGATACAATGTGTGCGGAGATACAATGTGTGCGGTGATACAATGTGTGTGGCGATACAATGTATGTGACATACACAAAGTATACAAATATCAAATCCTTATATTGTACACCTGACACTAACAGAATGTATGTCAATTATAATTCAACTAAAAGTAAAAAGAAAAGAAAGGAAAAACTGGAGGTGATCAGGAAAGACCCTTGCCTGATCCCTTCCAAGGCAGGGATGGCCATGCATGCCCCTCTCTCTGGCCCCAGATTTGCTCCATTTCCGAGTTTTCCTGTCCTTGGCCCACACACCCGTGTGGTCCTACATTACTTTTTCAGTCCTGGCTCTTTCTAGGTACTCGTCCCCACGCAGCAAATAGTAGGAGGGCCATTGGACCCTCAGCTCCGGTGTGGTTCACTGGCTGGGCGAGAGGGGTCAGGATTCTTGCACACGGATGGTCTCTAGGAACTCGTCTGGCGAGCAGGAGCTCTCAACAACTAGAAGCATGCCGTTTGTCACGCTGTAGCGTTCTGTGACAACCGCCTCTGACAATATTGTGACTTACTTGGGGGGGATGAGTGAAATGATAGGATCAGTAGCAGAGCAAAGGGTCCCCCACCGGTGTGCTCCCTGCCTGGGAGTAGGGTGCCTCTTGCGTGGAGCCCACCAGTGTTCTTTCTAGGGCCTGTGGGGTCATTGGATGGGGAGGAAAGGGGTGGGACAGTGAGGTTGGGATTGTTGTGGGCAGAAGTCTTTGTGCCCTGCCTGAGAGCAGGGAGATTTGTGTGTGGGGTCATCCAGCCACACGGCAGGGCCAAGCCTTCAAGGACAAGGGAGAGTCAATCTGTGCAGGGTGGACACCTGGCCGGAGTCAGGAGATGGAGGAGGTCAGCCCATAGCGCCTGCGCCGGCTGGACTTGGAAGGGTCCGTCCTTCAGTAGGGGACAGGGATGCCCGAAGACAATTGACTCGTCGTCGCACAATGACCATCAGCACACACTGGTCGGGATATGGTCACACCAAGTCCCAAGGACCATGTGTGGTGGGTGTGCTCAGTATTATTGGGAGCAAGAGGCTGACTGGTGAGGGCTGCAAATCACTTCACTTTGTTGGAGACATACTTTCCTCATAATGGTGTTAACCGGGTATAACCCGGAGCCCAAACTGTGACAAACTTTAGAACTTAGAGTTGACTGGGACCCCCACCTTTGGTACCCAATGGGGTCAGGGGAGAGTTTTTGTCTTCTTGGGAGGAGTGTGTGTGTGTGTGTGTGTGTGTGTGTGTGTGTGTGGAGTGCTCACTCCTTCCTTTCCAGGTCATTGAATCTAGCCAGGATTTCTACGTGGATCTATTCCCAGACCGTCCCACGAGGTTAATTCACACTATCGCCCCCTTTGCTGACACGTCTCAGTGCATCACAGCACGGGTGATGACACAGAGCTCTTGGGCCAGAGACACCTGCCCCCCCACTCACACCTGGGTGACACTGGGGCCTGCGTGACATGCTGCCACCCCCGTCTATAAAGTGAGAAGGTGGGCGACTCACAGTAAAAGCCGGTCCAGCTGTCAGCACAGCCCTGTCCTCTATGGCCTCTGCCCGGGGTGACCTGCTGATGTGGGTTCTGAAACGTGGGTGGAGGTAACTGAGCTCAGCAGGCAGTTGGCTTCCTTGCCAGCTGATAATTAAGGTTGTAGAGAACTTGGGGAGAACTTGGGGAAATTGGCGCGTTGGGTGATGCGTCCTCTGCAGACCCTCCCCCTTCCCTAAGTTCCCTAATCTTTTGGGGTTACTCCCTCCGGTGGAGGCGCCCGTTCACCACCTTGTCAGGCTTCAGACTGATGGCCAGAGAAGACCCCTGAGGCCCAGCATTCCCACCGCTGAGACTCGCTGCAAGGGGTCAGGCTTGAACATGTGACATCGCTATAGTGCAGATATATGGACCGCCTCATCCACCCCTACCTCCAAGTATGAGGGCCGCCCCCCGCCAGAGCACAGTCCTGCGGGGGATGTAGGGCCCCCGAGCTGTGCCCACCCACCTGCAATGAGAGAGCCAGGGAGCCCCTGCTCCCACCCCCGCCCTTTGAGCCACCGACAGAGAAGAGCTGACATTTGTGGAGCGCCTACTATGTGCAGGCACCATGCTAAGCCCATGCTGTGAATTAGCTCTGTAGTCCTCACAGTGGGTACCAGCACTCTCCCACTTCTTGTTCAAGGGCAAGCACTCTGGGAAGGGCAGGGCCAGCATCTGACTCGAAGAACTGTCCTTGCTGCCCCAGCACGACAGGCCCTGCCCCAGCCTCTGGCTCCCAGCAAGTCGGCAGCCTTGCCCTGCCAGGGAAGTGTCCCCGTTCCGCCTTCAGAGCACACAGAAGGATTGTGTTTACACCACGTCCCGTGCACCCGGGGTGTCCTTCTCTAGATGAAGCCACGCTCAGCGCTGCTGTAGTCTTCTGCACCCACAGCGGCAGGCGTGTCCGCACGTCTCCATTCGTGTCTGCAGAACTGCGTGTGTGGGATATGCTGGGAACGTTCCCACAGACCACCGTGGGAGGGTGTATTCTGAGGCGCTGCATTGTAGTGGAAGGAAGAGCGGCTGTGGGGACATGGCAGTACCTAGACGCGGTGCCCTCGTGTGGGGGACACTCAGCCCTGGGCACCCTGTGTCTGTGTGCACACCTGTGTGTCAGGTTGGCTGGCCTGCCCATTCTGAGCCCAGGTTCACGTCAGACCGTGTGGTCTGTGGGCCTGTCTGAGGAGCAGCAGCGTGTGGGAAGGAACACCACCCTGCCCATGCCCAGTGCACTCCGTACAGCGCTGTTGTCATGGCAACTGGGTCACCATAATGACGGCTGGAGTGGGAGAGGCTCCTGCTGTGTGCTGCCGAGGAGTGCGTATACACACACACACACACACACACACACACACACGAGCTTTTAGGTCGTATCACAAAGTGCTGTGTTTCTCAGCTACCTCCACACCATCTCTGATTCCTGGGAGATGGTGAGAAAGGTGTGAGGCCCGGAATTGGTTTGGGGGTCAGTGGGATAGAGTGAAGACCAGCAGTGGGTAAGGGTAAGGGGTGGAGTGAATTCCTTGCAAATGCCACTTAATTTTAAGCTGAAAATGTAGATTTGCTCAGGGGTCATGGATATGAATGTCCAATTGCTCCTAACGTAGGTGGTGTCTGCAGCCCTTTGAGCTCCAAGGACTTCCCTCTGTGTGCATGTCAGTGCCCGCGTCCTGGGCTGTCACCCATAGATGCTGGGCACAGCCAGACTTGGCAGGAGCCCCCCCCCAGACCCACCCTGAGCAGAGCCTTGGAGAACGGGGTGGCATGCCCAGGATGACCACCAGGCGGCACTGCTGGGGCACCGGGAGCTGCAGGTGGGAGCGGAGAACAGGGCCTGGTCCCTCCCCAGCAAACCAGGCCCTGGCGTCCCTCCTGCTCTGCGTGCCCCAGCGCTGCACCTGGGGAGGGCGCTACCAGGGCGCTACCTGCTGCCAGACGTGCTTCCATTCACGACTCTGTGCCCTCCAGCCAATCACCCCTCCCTGGATCTGAGCCTCCCCTCTCTCAGTGACCAGCTGGCACTGGGTCACTTTTAAGGATTCTGTGGCTCTGACTTTTGGCAAGTCTGTGAGCCTGTGGGGCAGGCGGGGAACGAGGGTGGGGGTCTCTGAGGGAAACGACCTGGGGAGGAGAAGAGGGCACAGTGCTCGGTGCAGTAAGAGGTGGGCCGGCGTCTCTTTTCCTGTCACTACTACAGTGTTATGGTCCAGGTTCCCACAAGCCCCCGCTCCTGGCCTGGGGCATCAGGGAACGCAGTGACCCTCCTGAGGCTGGCCACCGTAGGAGTTAACTATTTTTCCCTTAAAAAAAAAAGACATCTTCCCAATGGGACACTTATCCATCCATTCTTTTTTCTGTGTTTTTTTCTTCATTGTGCGAGCAGCCGTCCATTCTTGACATGTTCGCTGAGCACCTACTGTGTGCTGTCACTGCACTTATGCTGGTGGTGCACAGACAACCTGTGATGAATCAGAAGGAACAGGGGTGGCTTCCTGGCCTCGACTGACCGGTGCTACATGCTGGGTGTGTGGCCTTGGCAATTTTCTTCTTCTCTCTGAGCCTTAGTTTTCTCATCTGTAAAATGGGGATAAAAGCACAGATCTCCCATGAACATGGCCAGGATTTGACTCGATGTTGTATGCGAAGGGATGGCACGCTCAGTCTCTAGGTGACTCCTGGTCACCCTCCTCTTTGGGATGGTGCACCCCCAGAGCTGTCTGTCTCCTCTGTCCAGGTTTTTCCCTTGTCTCTGCCAAACCCATAGAAAACATGGCCACGGCCCAGAGTCCCACATCTTGGCACCATGCTCTTGGTCCCCACACAGGCACTTTAGAACCAAGCTTTAAAAATATATACGTAAACTTTCTGATCCTGTCTGTGTTCTGTGCCAAGCCATCAGTGAAAGCTGTGGAGCAGCTGACAAGGTGACACTTGCCAGAATAAATAGGCATGGCAGCCACAGAAGTGACGTCAGGCAGGGGACAGAGATCAGACCCCTGGCACAGAGGCCTGCCGTTTGTCCCTTCTAGCTACCAGCATGGAGGCCTGGATACGTGGTCCTCACCACAAGAGATGCCAGCACCCCACCCCAGCCTCCTACAGGCTCCCCAGGGAGGGGAAAGGAGAGAGCTCGGTGTGCAGCTCGTTCTCAGAAAAGGTGCCTAGAAGGTTGCCGCCTGGCTCCCCGCCCGCCCTGCCCAGCCTCCCCTTGGCCGACCAGGCACAGCAGCTGCCTGCCAGCCGGCCTGCGCTTAGTCTTGGGGAAAATGCCTCTTGAAGGGTTTCAGAAATGTTCCCTTTCGTAGCTAAGGCACCTCACTCTCCTGCTGAGTCTGTGGGTCGGCGAAGGGGGAGACTGAGTGGGCAGTCGGTTTTCTAAGAGGTTTGCAGAGGGCCTAGGATGGGGGCGAGGAAAAGCAGCCTGCAGGCCAGGGCTCTTGGGCTTGCTCCCTGCTGCACCATCATCTTTCTGTGGGTCCCCGGCTCTCTCCCATAGGTGCTGTCAGGGAGACACTGGAATTCCACCCCATTGGGTCCCAGAGTCAAAGATAAGCGTGGGCAGGGCCAGGTCTTGTGCACTTTAGTGTCCTCTGGCCCAGAGTGTATGTCTGTCTGATAAAGACACCGGATGGAGGGGGGAGGAAGGAGAATGTCCTTCACTGCTTCGTGCCCAGGTCCCCCTCGGCCTTCCGGGTGTTATTTCCACCCTGGAAAGGAGATGGGTTTGCTGTCATAGATGTTCATCTGTTGGGCATATATCCTACCTGGAAAGCAAGGTTGGATGAAGTGACCCCGATCTCCTTAGGGTTCTGAGGCCGGGGCCACGCCCACCCACACCTCCCCCTCCCTCAGGACCGGCCACTGGCTGGGTCTGCACCGCCCAGAGCTCAGTACATGCTCCAGAAATTGGAGGTGCATCTCCTCCCCTCCCCACCAGCCACCTCATTTTAGGGGCTCTGTCTGGCTAGCTCCTCCAGACCACATGGAGCAGCTCCAACGTTCCCCGTGTGAGCCCGGACCCCAGGAGTGCAGTGTGCCCAGCGGAGTCCCACGAGCTCCCCAGGGTCCCCAGTCAGCACGCCTTCCTAAGCCTGTGGTCATCTCGTGCATAGCTTGAAAGCAGCGGTGTTAGAAGTATTTGTACTGCAGATACTGACATACACCACACACCAGGCGTCCCTGCCTCTAAGAGCGTGTCTTCACCTCTGACCAGCATGTCGCTGGGGGTGGGGTTCAGCTGACCTCACGCAGGGGAAACCTGGCCCCGGCTGCCCCAGTGAAGCTGGAGCAGAGGCGGTCCCTGGGGAGCTGGGGGGCGTGCACAGACCCAGCCGGCCCCAGGCCTGCAGCCCCCTTCCAAGGTGGAGACTGCAGAACAGCCAGGAGCAGGTGTCGGGCCTCACGGGGTCTGCGAGTCTGACCAGTGTGCCCGGGATGGCCCTGGGGAGAGGGTCAGGCTCCACGCCCCTGCCCTGGACTCCCAGACCGGGTCCCCCTCACTCACTCACCCAGCGCTTCCTCTCTCCCTCCAGACCCAGAGTCCCAGAGGAAAAGGACAGTGCAGAATGTCCTGGACCTGCGCCAGAACCTGGAAGAGACCATGTCCAGCCTACGAGGGTCCCAGGTGACGCACAGGTAAGCTGCAGGGGGGTGCCGCCCTCCACCACCCTCGTCAGTCTCCCATGCTGGAGGCAGGGCCCCCGGGCCTCTCCTGACGCCGCCGGGGCACAGAGGTCAGCCCTGCAGCCCTGGGCACTGCAGAGCCCGGCGGGGCCAGCACTGCACGGAGAGGAGACCCCACCATCTCCGCAGGAGAAGCTGCTTTGTCTGCTGTCTGCTTGCGCTGGAGCGAGCATCAGATTTCCTTCAGCAAAGGAGTTTGGAAATCCCTGGAGTGGGGGGTGGGAGGCAGAAAGCAGCCTGAGACTGTCTCCCTTTGAGGCTTTCTTACCCTCCTCAAGCGTCCTCCCCTCATTTGTCACAGGGGGTCACTCAGTGTTTCCCTCTTCATGTCCTGAGTGTCCCACGTCCGAGCATTCTAGGATGGCGCCCTCCCAGCACCCAGGGTCTTTTCACCCTTTGCAGTTAGGCTCTAAGCTCTTGCCTTTTCAACCTGAGAGCTCAGCGGGGCCCAGAGTCCCCCGGACTCCGTGCCGGGTGGCCCCTCCACCCACCGCGGGGGACCTTACAGCCTCCAGCTGTGCCGGCTTCGCCCTCCTGAGCACCTCTCCCTGCAGGGCGTTCTGGCCACAGCGCTCGTGACTCAGAATTTCCCCCACTCGCTCCTTGAGCTGCCCAGATGAGCTCATGCCGTCAAGGGGGACAGAGGGCTGGGCTACCCTTGGGAGGTAGAGAGAGGGAGCAGCAGCCAGGATTGGGAAATCATGGGGGTGAGGGGGGAGCTCAGAGAGGGCAGGCAGCCTCTGCACCGGCCTGTAAGTTACTTCCTCCCCATCTCCTGGGGGTGGAAGTGAGAGCAGAGTGGGGACAGAGGGGCAGTGGGAAAAGGGCTTTCCTTAGCCCAGGGGTGTGGCCAAGTGGTGTCTAGACTAAGTTTACATACCCCAGTGACAGAGAACTCATTACCTCTCAGCCATGCCAGCCCACTGTGGGATTGCCACGCTTCTGAAGCGGAGCCGACCTCAGGCTTCGGTAGCCTGCAGCTACGGCTGTAGTTCTTCTCGTGCTGCCGACCACCCTTCTCTGCCTCCACCACTCTGCCCGACAGCCCCGTCCCCTCCTCCCTCTCGGACACGCAGCCCTTTGCTCCCGCACATCCAAACGATGTTCAATGAGAAACCAAAGCCCCTACTCCCTGGAGTCACGTGCTCAGGCCAGTAGGCCCTGGCTACTGAAACGGATGTGACTCGAGAGGAAAGCGGATGGCAGCTCCAGGCCCTGGGACTCAGGCCCCTGAGGTCTGCCTGCGCCCTCAGGCCTGAGCGGGAACCGAGTAGGGCAGGGGTCCTGCTCGGCTCGTCATCTCAGGGACCCTGTGGTGAAACCTCGCACGCCAGCCCCATGCCAAGGAAGCAGAAAGCGCTTGGTTGCTGAGAGGGTCACACCCACAGTGAGTGACCCGCAGGGAGGGGCAGAGGCTGCTCTCCCGCCTCCCGGGGTCACTGACTGGGAGAGCCAGCACCAGCCCCCCAGGTTAGGACAGTTCGACCCCCAGCAGGCACTATTTGAGGGGGGAGAGGGTGGCCGAAAGCCTTTTGTACACCGCTGACTGGTTTGCGGGGAACGCCCCAGCCTCCGGCTCTGTCTCCCTTTGCGGGACGGGAACCAAGAGCCCTGACACTGTTTTGCTGTTCGCTGTGGGCTCAGGGCCACCCCCGCCCTCCGTCTAGGCTCGTATTGTCCCTACTCTACGTGCTGACAGCCAGACCAGCGACTCCCAAATCCTTACGGCTGACGTCCTAAGTACTTTCCATCCTCCAGCCGCCCCCTTGGCCCTGGAGTGGATGGGACACATACACGGTCCCCCAGTAGGGAAGGGGCGGCCACCGCCCGTCACACTGAGTCACAGAAGCTGCTGAGGGCAGGTCTGCCTCCAGTAGGCTCAGTGCTGGACACCGGCCCCCAGAGCCTGTCTGAGGGGCCGGCAGCCTGGTCCCCTCACCCTGCAAACTCCCCGGCCGACTCTAGATTCAATTCCTTCTAGAAACCTTTGTCCCTGTCCTGCTTCCTCTATTCCCCCTGGCTCGGTCCCAGGCCGGGAGAGGTGTGGGTCAGGGCGCTGGGCGGGAGGGCAAGTGGAGCTCTCCCTCTTCCCCTGCTGGCCCACTGCCCTCCCCACCCCAGAGTGCGCTCCCCCGAGTGGGGGCTGGGAGTGGGGAACTAGCGTGCTGAGCTAGTCTCTCTCCCCGCCGGCCCTCCACCAACTCGGGGCACCTGGAGATGGTTTGGGGATAAAAGTGGGCAGTGCAGTGGAAGAGGCCTCAGTGCCAGAGCCACACAAGAGGTAGGCAGGGGCCGAGCCACGGGACCTGACTCCCAGTACAACTCACACTCTACACCCATCTGACTTCTGGGTGTAGACAAGCTACCAACACCAGCTCTCCTGGAGCTCTCGTCGTCCTGTTCCCTAGGCTTGGGCTGGCTGGTGCCAACCTGGGCCTGGCCAGGCCGGGCCCGAGGCTGGGGACCCTGGCCATCCTGCCTTTACCCCAGCACCCATCTCCCCTGCTCTCTCTATCCAGTTAAGCTGTGTCTGTTCCCTGGTGACGTTCTTCTCCACCCGCTCTGGGCCTGTGGCTGGGACCAGTCTTACTGGGAACCTGCCACCCCCTTGGTTTCCAGAGCTTTCCTGCACCCTCTGTGCCCCACTCCAGACTTGGCGGTCTCTGGTTCAGGAATCAACTAGCCCTCCTCTCACTTACAGAAAAGAGGTGAACAACTGAGTGCCTGCTATTCCCAGGGGACCAGTCTTTCTGACTCCCCCAGGAGGTCCTAGTGGACCCTCCCCGTTTATTGAGCACGTCTATGTACGTGACTGACCCTACAGCCCCAAGAAGTAGCGGCAATGCTACTGTTCCCACTTTAAGAAGAGGAAACGGACTTTTAAGGTTGATGACGTTGCTCAGCTCACTTGCTAAAACCTGTAGGGAATGATGCGAAGCCAGGTCAGATCACAAGGTCTCTGATCTCGGTGGAGTGTCGGATCGCCTCCCAGCACTGAAATCATTTCCTTTGGCAACCTGAGATAATAAATAATAGGAATAACACACAAATAGGAAGCTGTCTGGAGGAGGTGGCCTTGGGCAGGTGGGGAAGGCGGTGCTGGGGTGCAGTCCGGGGGGCGTCTGGAGGAGGTGGCCTTGAGCAGGTGGGGAAGGCGGTGCTGGGGTGCAGTCCGGGGGGCGTCTGGAGGAGGTGGCCTTGGGCAGGTGGGGAAGGCGGTGCTGGGGTGCAGTCCAGGGGGCGTCTGGAGGAGGTGGCCTTGGGCAGGTGGGGAAGGCGGTGCTGGGGTGCAGTCCGGGGGGCGGTCCCAGGACAACTGTGCTGAAAGTAAGCCGACGCCCTCTGCTCCCACCCAGCTCCCTGGAGATGAGCTGCTATGACAGTGATGACGCCAACCCTCGCAGCGTGTCCAGCCTCTCCAACCGCTCCTCCCCTCTGTCCTGGCGCTACGGCCAGGCCAGCCCCAGGCTGCAGGCCGGCGACGCGCCCTCCGTGGGCGGGGGCTGCCGCTCAGAGGGGCCGCCCGCCTGGTACGCGCACGGGGAGCGTGCCCACTACTCGCACACCATGCCCATGCGCAGCCCCAGCAAGCTCAGCCACGTCTCCCGCCTGGACTCCGACGACGCAGACCTCAAGTCCGGCTACATGAGTGACAGTGACCTTATGGGCAAGACCATGACGGAGGACGACGACATCACCACCGGGTAAGGGTGAGCCCGGCGTGGCTGGGGACAGGGCTGGGGGGACGTGGAGAGACCAATGGGACGGGATCCCTTGAGAGTGGAGTAGAGCGCCCAGCAGGGCTTCAGGGCTGCTGTGCTGTGCGGGGCCTCTGTGTCTGGAAATGGACTTGGGTGTGGTGGGTGGGCCGATGTCTCTTCTCATTGGTCCCTGTGGCTGTCGTTCTGTGGTATGTCGGCCCCTCTGTCCTTGACCCCCAAAAGGCTGGCAGCAAGGGCACCAGAAAGTCCTGTCTGTCGGTCCCAGCACTTCTGTTAGCTCTGCGCCGACCTTGGGCGACCTCATGCGCTTCCCCATTTGTGAGAAGAGGGTGATAAGACCATATCAGTCTATGTGGAGAGGCTGCTAAGGAGAGAAAATGAAAGCGTGTGGGCGAGAGCAGGCGTGGAATGTACACGAGCAGCTCCAGTTCCTTCTCCAGCTTCGGGGCCTGTCCCCTGTCCCCGCCTTCCCCCAGGGCCCTCAGTGTCTCCCCTCTGCTGTCTTTCCCTGCAAACCTTCTGCCAGGACTGCCACCTCCTGCCCCTCCTCAGCCTGTTACACCCTCTGCCCTGTCCTTGCTCCATGGGACCTTCATCTTCCCTTTTTCTACCCAATCGACGGGGTTGGCTTTGTGGAGCCACCTGGGTGCAGGCGACAGCGTGTGAGTGGGGGAGGATGGGAAGAAATAAAGGACGCGGGCTCGAGGGGTTCTGGCCCTGAGGTGAGAGCCACACTGGTGCTGGAAGCTTCTCTGCGGCGTCTCTGCTGGCCACACTTCACTCTTGCCTCTCGGTTTGCTGGGGCCCTCCAGGGGACCACACAGGTAGCAGCAGCCCCCAGCAGGGATGACCTCTCCCCAGGAAAAATCTCAAACTTGGAGAGAATGGAAGGTAGTGAGCGCCACCCGCTGCGCCCCACCCTGGGGTGAATCGGGGGGTCCGGCAGGCCCGTCCAGCTGCCGGGCTGCTCAGGACCAAAACAGCTGATGCGTGAGTGGGGCTGTTTACTGCCTGGAAATCCCGGGGCCGCCGACCTCGCGGCTCCGCCAGCCTGCAGCTGTGCTGAGGCCGTGCCGGGCGGAGCACAGCCAAGGAGCCGGCCAGCTGCTCTGCACGGCCTCTGCCCAGCAAGCACCTTCCGGCGGAAGTGTCAGGTCCCTGTGCTCTGGAGCTCCCAGGCGGGTGGGTGGGCAGAGGGAGCACAGCCCCCTCGTGTTGGAAGCACCGGGGCCCAGGTCCGCAGGGAGCTCCCAGATGCGGTGGCCGAGAGACTTCTGATAGCCCCCCATCCCACCGCCAGCCCACTGGCCATGACACAGGCCCCAGATGTCGGAAGGAGGGTGGCGTGTGGAATGCTGGGCAGCGCGGCAGGAGAGGTGCCCTTGAGCCCCTCGGGGACCGTGTGCGTGGTCCTGGGTCAGTGCACAAAGCAGGGCTCACTGAGATGGCGGGAAGCAGCACGCCCCTCAGCACAGCCCAGTCGCAGACCCAGGGAGGCCAGGCCCGCGCCCTCAGCGGGACGCAGACTCGGGGCACGCAGACTCGCACTGGCCGGGCACTGTCCATCGCTGACCGGCCTTCCGCTGCCAGCTTGCAGAGCACTTCCATGTCCGGTTCCACGGTCGGTCTGCAGGTAGCAGGAGCTCCCCGCACGTGAACCGTCAACATCCCCAGGGCACGATGTGTCCAGCTTCTGAAAAGAAGTACGCTCAAAGTACGTCTCTTCTTTCTTTTTTTAAGTCGCCAGCCTCGTGGGTGTGAGATGATGTCTCACTGTGGTGTTATCTTTGTTTCCCTGAAGACTAGCGACGCGACGCTTCTTTTCATGTGTCTATTGGCCATTCGTATTCGCCTTCTTTCGAGAAAGGTCTATTCAACCCTTCCACCGTTCTTTTAATCAGGTGTGGTTTTGGTTGTTGAGTTGTAGGAGTTCTTCATGATTCTGGCTCGGAACCTCTGTCAGATGCACGATGAGCACATGTTTTCCCCCACGTGTAGCTTCCCTTTTCATTCTGCTGACACTGTCCTTTGCTGCACAGGTTTCCATTTTCACCAAGTCCAGTTTACCTAGCACTTTTTCTATGGCCTGTGTCATATGCAAGAAATCATTGCCAAGTCCAATTACATGAGCTCTCCCCTATGTTTTCATAGCCGGTGGGGCTTTTTAAAAACATAGGGTCCAAGTCGCATCCCAGATCCAGCATGCAGGTCCTGTCTGCCCCAGGAAGCCAGTAGTTCCACAGCTTCTCAGTCACCAGCCCACCTTCCCAGGAAATGCAAGCACCTTCTCTGCGGCCTCCAGGCAGCCGGTCTTTCAGCCTGGACTGTTACAGGGACCTCATTCCGTTGCAAATAGAATAAAATTGTAAAAAAGATTCTAAATAGCACCTGAAACCTGCTTCACTATAATTTCTGTCTATTGATTTAAATTTGGTCACAGGGAGGAGAGGAAATAGAATAAGTGTCACTCTTCATTCAAATATTTTTACATGTTCTCCGTGATATATTCTCTTCTCTGGACCGCCTTCCCCCCTCCACACACACACACACACAAAAGTCCGCAGCTAATTTCAGAATTTTCTTACATGACCCAGTTTCTCGTGCTTGTCCGGGCCAGCTCCTCTGGAAGCTCTCAAGTTGTCAATCGTCCTCTTAAATTTGGCAGCTGGACGGGTCAGCGCCTGACACTGGCCCTGCCAGGGTGACGTCCACATGGTGATACTGGGCAGCTCCGAGTTGGCTGCTGTCTGTCCTTCATGACAGCTCGGGACATTCTTACGTCTTGAAAAGAGGAAAGGAATTCGTTTCTCTAAAAATAGAAAGGTCTGGAATTTAATCTAATAAGAAGATAAGGTCCACAGCCATCTGTCTTCCCCATCCCAGCACCCAGGTAGGAGCGGGAGGTTGTAGAAGACAGGTCCTGCAGAGGTGAAGGCACCGGGTACAGGGCCACGCGTGCCAGAGAAGCTCAGACGGCCCTCGCTCCGTCCACCCCCTCCCCCCACTCTAACTGTGTAAATGGCAAGCTGGGGGGCTGTGTCAGAGTTTTGCAGGGGAAGGGACAGGAATTCCAGGGCCCCCCATGGCAGTACTGCTGCCCTCCCTCCAGGGGACACCACTCACACCGCACAGGACTTGCTGGCCAGGGCCACAGAACCCTAGGCAGAGCCAGCAGACCCCATGTGGAAAGGCTCTGGGTGTGCGCTGGGGACAGCGCGGCTCTTGGCCCCTGGCTGCCAAGCCCCGTGTCTCCTCAGGTGGTTCCCTGCTCTGTGTGTGTGGCGGATAAACCCCGTTTCTGCTCCCTCCTCGCTCCCGCCCCAACCTGTCCTCTTGAACTGTGCCTGGGGGCTCAGGAGCAGATGGGATTCGTTTCCTCCTTGGCCCTGACATTGAAAATGTCAAATAAAATCAACTGGAGGCCCCTGCCCTCCCCCAGGCTGGCCCTGTGCTCCCGGAGGCAGTGAGCCGAAGCCTTAAAGAGACACTGCCCAGCCTTGCTGAGCAGCCTGGGCCTCTGCCCCCGCCCCCTGCCCAGAAGGAGCTGCGGTCACTGCTGTCCAGTTTGCTGGTGTCTCACCCCACGATGCCCAACCACCTTCGGCCACGGGAGTTTTCACCTGGGTGCTAGGTTTGTGGGTTTGTACAAGGAGCAGAGAACCCTTCTGAATTGGAATGGGCCGAGAGAAGAGTCCTTCTGCCTTTGTCTTCTGTGTCCTGGCAGTTTTTTGGGTGTCCCAGCCAGTAGGCAGCTGGACCAGGCCTGGCTTTGGCCCAGGGAACACAGGATTGGGGCAGAGGGCAGTGTGGGGCTCCCTGGGGAGGACCGAGCTCAGGAAGGAAACAGTTTCTGCCCTTGGATCGTGTCACCTCTAAACGGGAGGCGGACGTCATCGTGGGTCTACGGCAGGAGCAGAGACAGGTGAAGGCTCGCAGCCAGACTGCCTGGGCTCAAACCCCATTCTTCTCACCAGCTACGTGAGTCAGCCTCTGCCGTGCTTTCCTCCGCTGGCAATGAGGAGGGCGGCGGTGCCCAGTGTAAGAGTGACGTGAGGATTCAATCAGTTAGTGTTTATGTTCCCTGTGTTCCCTGTGAAACGTGTGCAGCAAATGCTAGCTGTCGCTCGTCAGCCATCTGATAACAGATGTTAGCAGGCTGACAGCCCTCAGCTGTCCCCTGCACACCCTCCGTGATGACACAATATTTGGAAATGTGCGTGTGGACCTTCGTGCTTGAAAATGATGTTTCTGGTCCTTGTTGGCAGGAGGACAAACTAAGTGGTTTTCCCTGCAAGATGGCTCTGTTCTGACCCAGGGACACCTGTCTGTGCGATGACCTCAGTGGCACACGGTGCCCACCTGCGGCCTGGGGACCTGGAGCATGTGGGTGTGCAGGGTCCCACAGGTGAACATGGCCCCTTTCCCATCATCTGGCTACTGTGCTGTCTGTCCCTCACTCAAACATGTTTGTCATCGTGCATGGAGAGTGTCTTGGGCTGGGGTCCCCCAGAAGTGACCTGGAGACAGAGATCTGAGTGAAGTGGTTTATTTGGGAGGTGACTGCAGAAAGCACATGGGGAGCGAGGAGCTGAGTCAGGCAAGAGAAAGGACACCAGGGCTTGTGTGTCCATGAGCGGGCGATGGCCAGGGCAGCTGGGGTACTACGTGGAACCCAGCGATAAGGACGTGTGGGCATTTCTCTTCCGACTGCCACCGTGTCCCGGCTTTTGTAGCCTGCTGCACACAGGGTGATAGTCACAGGCTGCAGAGGGGACATGGGTGGGACACAAAGGCATTGATTACAAAGGGGGAAGGTGGGAAGGAAGGAAGGGAAGGAGGGTTTGGAGTCAGGTTCCTGGATCTTATGGGAGGGAGGGAGTGGCTTCAGAGAGCCCCCAGCTCTTGAAATAGTAATGGTAGCACCCCTCCGTCTGTGTGGGGTTAACCTGCATCTCATTGTCTGTTCAAATTCGACAGGGTTGGTGGAAGGTGGGAGTAAGCCAGGTATTCCAGAGGGGCAGCTGGGTGCATGCTAGTTGCCAAGGCAACTGATGAGGCTGTGTGTGGTTCCTCCTATGGTGTGTCCCTGTCCCAGTAACCTACAATTGAGCAACTGGGTTCTCACCTAGCTCGTTGACATGCAATTTGGTTGACAATCAGGATAGAGAAGGGCGTGGGGAGGCTGTTGAGATGGGTTGGCATTTCCCCACCAGCCCCGCCCACCTGCCTGCCCGCTGCCCACTTGTCTCTCTTCTTCAATCACCAGCCTCCTCCATTCTCCCACACACATTATGTCCTGTGAGAAGCCGGCTGGGCTCGTGTGGTGCCTGGAAATGCCGAGCAATCTGATTCCAGAAAGAGCATGTATTTGGAAGTATGGCAGGCCTGTTGGAGATCCCAGCTCCGAGGCTTTGGGTGGACTGCACCCATTCTGGTGGTAACGGTGATGAGTCCAGGCTTGTCGTGCGGACGTCGTACTGTTTGTCCAGACACTCGGTGTGCAGGAGGGAGGGGCTCAGTCAGTGTTACCTCCCTCCTGTTGGGTGGCACCTAGAAAGCCAAAGCTGTGAAGGCGCTAAAGGCCAGCTGTAGAAGAGCTCTCCCGCCTGCCTGGTGATGCCCACTCGTCTTTGCTAAATCTGCCTCCTCAGGAAGCCTTATCACGGTGCAACATGATTTCTGTCCAGCTGGGTTGTTCTGGCGCTTGTGTCTATAATTTGTACTGTAGTAACTTGTGCTTTTATGGTTCTCTAATAATGGCATTGTGTGTATGGTTTACAAAACACTAACAGGGCATTATCTTAGTTAATCTTAACAATACTGTGAATTAGGCATTCTTCCACCAATTTACAAGTGAGGAAATTGCAGCCCTGGCTTACCTGGCCAGGATCGCATCGCTCACAGGTGCAGCCCCGGAGCAGAAGCCAGGCCCCTGACACCCACAGCCTGGCTGTGTGCACGCTCGAGGCGGCCTCTCCCTCTGGCGGCCCGCGCACCCCTAAGCCTGGGCACGGGCAGGTCGGTGGACAGGTGCCTTCCTCAGGACAGACCCCGTCATCTCCCGATTCCCCTCGGCAGCAGCTCAGAGCCAAGGCCATGCTGGGCGCTGACCAGGGAGTGGTTGTTGGAGGCCCTCCTGGAATGCCCTAATGACCTCTCCGTGGTCCAGGACAGGGCCTTGCCGTGGAGAACCACAGAGTAGCCACAGCTGGGAGCTCAGGGCCAAGGGCTCAAGGCACAGCCCAGCCTCTGAAGAGCAGTCCGTGCTGATTCTGCTCCCAGGTCGAGCTGTCCCAAGAGGAGCACGAGGGCCTCCCTCTGGCCGCCAGGCACCAGACGTCTCAGGCCAGCGGCCAAAGACCCTTCGTTGCAGCCAAGGGAAGGGCAGCAGCAGCCCAGGCCGGGACTTGCCGTGGAGCTGTGCAGGGGCGCCCTAAGCAGCTGCGGGGCCTGGACCTGGGGGCGATGATGGGATTAGCACGGGCATGTCATGGGTCGGGGGTCACGGGGACACGGGCGGGAAAGGCTGGTATGGGTCGTCAGAGCCAGGGCGTCCTGTGTGCGCCGGTGAGGGGGTGGGACACAGATAGACACTGTGAGACCCCCGAGTCCCATGGGAGGGGCAGCTGGATATAAAGATGCTGTGTGTGCAGCAGAACCCTTGGCACAGGGCGGAGGTCGCAGGCCCCTGGTGGGCAGGCCATGGGCAGGGCTGTGTGACCTCCAGACAGGCTGAGTGACAGGTGAGAGGAGCGATCGGTGTGGGGCGGGCATGTCCCCTCCAGCCCATGCGCTTGTACTGAAAGGGGACTTGGGCCCCGTCCCTTCTTTCTTGTGGGGCATTTGCAGCCTGGGAGGCAAATCAGGCTCTGGCCTCAGTGCCGCCCTCTCTTCCTGACTGCTCACCCTCGTCCAGCTCCTTACCCAGCCTGTCCTTCTCACTGTCACCTTTCTCAGTGTCGCCTTCCTGTACTTCGAGGTCTGGCTTCTGTCTGAGGCCCTGTGGGTCTGATGACGGGTCAGTTCAGCCATGACACGGCCATGTGGCCAGACTCGGGCGGTGGGGCACTCAGGACCACTGATATTCTGCCGAGTGTCACTGGACAAGGAGGGACACTGCTTATCATGCGGCTGTCACCACCCCTTCTGAGTCACAGTAAGCCTCTGCAGAGGGGCCCGGAGGATGGCCAGCTGTCTGTGCCCACGTGGAGCGAACTTCCTCAGATGACCCCCGTTTTCCGGATTGAGCCAGAACAAGGTGCTCCTGGAGCAAGACTCCAGTTAAGAGGTCCTGCCCACCCAGCTCTGAGCAGGTGCCCTGAGGGCTACAGGCGGCAGCTACTCGGACTCCCGCCTCCACTAGTCCCTGTGTTTAGTTTCCTGTCCTTGGGGGCCAGGTCAGCAAAGTCAGTGGAACATTCTGGAGCCCGTGTGACCTGGGTGTAATTCTCAGTCTGCTCATCACTACCTGCGTGACCTCGGATAAGTAACTTAGCCTCTTACTGCTAAACTGTCATTGTGTGAAAGGAAAGATGATAATAAGGCCCCCACCCACGCTCACGCACACACACTCACACGCGTGTGCACACTCACACGCACATGCCCCAGCGAGGCTGGCTGAGGGTCCATCGGCCCGTGTGGGACAGGAGCTTCTCGCCCGTCTGTCCCCATCGTCCCCTCTGCCCATGTTCTCAGACCCACACAAAGGCTGAGCTAGAATGACTGAGACTGTGGCTCGGTCTGTAGTCAGGAGGCCCTTCCTGTTCCTGCCCTCCCAGCTGTGGGGCTGAGGAAAGCTCCCCCCCATGTCCCCTGCTGTGTACCATGCGCAGAGCAGAGCCCGGCTGGGAGCTCGCGGTTGTCCCGCTTCCCCTCAGCTGGGCGGAGCCCCAGGCTGGGCCCAGGGGGTAGCTGGTGAGACATGGGGGCGCTGACCAGTGGAAAGAAGAGGGACGGAACCTGGGTGCCGGGTGAGGGCCTGGAGCAAATCGTGGGCCTCTGTGAGCGCTCACTCCCTCCTCTGTGAAAGCGGGGGTGGCAGGTTGTCAAACCAGTTGATGTCTGAGGATGTTTTCAGCTCTGACCTTTGGCTTCTCTGACCCCATGAAGGGGGTGTGTTCCAGGCTCCCTGGCACGTCTTCCAGGAGGGGCCCGAATTTGGTGAGGAAAGGTGCAGCCTTGCTGTGTCAGAAGTGGAACGAAGCTTGCCAGGGTCCCACCCAAGGAGCTCTTGAAAACTCAGCCTCCCTGAGAGGTCAAGAAATGCAGTAGAGAATGACCTCTAGCCTGGGATGAGTGTCGTCATGGCTCCCACGCCCCTGGCCAAACCATCTCAACCGCTCTGGGCTTTGATGTTCTGAGCTGCCTTACAAGTACTGTAGCTGCCTCCCTTAGATCCTGGGCTGTTTGGAAATACAGTCACGGACGTGACAGTGCTACCCAGAGGCTGGGGCTGGTGTGACAGATACTTCTGTCAAGGTCACAGAAGAGGATTCCCCACGATTCAGGGGGGCCCCTGGGCGCCCAGGCTGGATTTTAAAAGCTGGGATTAGGGATGTGGCCCAGTCATTCCCTGTAGAGAGCAATGTGGTCACAGAACCATTCTGGTTGAATCCTTTCTCCCTCCTTCCCATCATCCCTCGGTCTGTATGGCTCTCTGTTCTGACTCTGCCAAGATGCCTCCAGCTCGGTCCGGCCAGGAGCCAGGACATCCAGGACATGGCGGGCTCTCCAGACCCAGCTTTCCCCCACAGGCCTGAGCTTCTCTGACTGGCCTCGTCTCAGGGAGTAAATCCCCCGTAATTGATGGGCTAGAGGCAGTGAGAGCACATCATGACTACGCTGGAGGCCAGCCTGGGGCCCCGGCTTCTCAGGTCTCAACAGGAAATCTGCTGTCTGGTCGGGCCCCAGGTAGGCAACACTGGACCCCAGGCCACGTGGAGCTTCCTGGCAAGTCTCTCTTTTTCTTGCCTCAGCAACCAACCCCTTTGAGATGGTTATCGGGAGACAACCAGAGCCCCCCACAAACTGCCTTGGGATGTCCTGGCCGGAAATGGAAATTGATCTGGAGCAAGGGGCACTCAGGACAGAATCACCCCTTGCAGGAATCTGGCTGACAAACCTCATGCATATTAGTCTGGGCTCTGCCCTCTGCTTTGGCCATTTCCTGGCCTTTCCGTGCCTCAGTTTCCCCCTTGTGGCTCTTGCATAAGAGCCACTCTGATGACCTTAGAACAGGAGACAATGAGGTCATGTTCCCAAGGGCTCTTTGAAGAGAAGCACAGCGGGGCAGAGAGGCTTGTCTGAGATGGACAGGCCTTTTCCTCCCCCTCTGTGGTGGGTTTTCTCTGGAGACGTGCCTGCCATCTAGCTCCCTCTCAGCAGCTGTCCCAGCCACATAGCCTGGGACCCAGAAAGAAGAGCTCAGAGTCACCCCCAAGTACCCCCCACTGTAGTCAAGGCAACCAGGCACCATACCCCCCACTCTGCCAATCCCTTACGATGGGCAAGGCCATGGGCTGTGCCTGGACGGTGCTTCTCCCCAGCTTCTCCCCAGCACTGCTCTGCAGGTACCCAAGTGCCTGAGCCTGTGGCTGAGAGCTGTGGTGGGGGGGGGGCTCTAATTTGCATGCACCTTATTTCAGTAGTAAAGCCTCAGGACCCTGCTCCTTCCCCTGTAAGAGCCCCTCCAGCCTCCACCGACGGGCAGGTGGGGAGAGGAAGGTAGACACTGCCTTGCAACCCACTTTCCTCGTGTAGAAGGAAGGAGCACCCTGTGGATGGCAGCCTCGGATTCTGCTGGATTCTGGCAGCTCAGGACTCAGGCATTAGAGAGCCTCTTAGCGGGACTCAGAGCCTGGGCGCCCCACCCCTGGGCTCAGCTGCTGTCTGACTCAGGCTCTCTTTTCAAAAACATTCTTATCACTGTTGACACACAGTATTATATCAGTTTCAGGTACAACATAGTCATTCAGTGTTTATACAACTTACAATGTGACACTTTCTGGCTTGTGCCCATCCCTGTGGGGGTGAAATGCTCAGGGAGGGGGGGCTGCCAGGTGTGAGCAAGAGGGATGGGGCTTCTTGCACCCTGTGGGACCGTGAAGGAAAGTCCGGGGACAGTGCGGTCCCTCTAAGCCCCTGTTCCTTACCCCTGTCAGGCCCCACCTCGCTCCCTCCAGGCTCTGCCCGGAAATCCACCTAAGAGGAAACCCTGTGCCTAGAACAGCTAGATCCTGAGAAAAACATGCCCTGTTGCAGGGGCCCAGACAAAGTCGTTTTACTCAGGATTCCATGCTGGCTGAAGAGAATCCCGTATGTGCTGTCCCTGTAAGCTGTTCCCCAGCCCCAGCTCAGCTGTGCAGGCAGCACTCCCCCACAGGACCCACCGCCCTCTGCCCTCTGCCCGCCTTTAGAGGTCGATGCCTGGGACTTCACCAGGATGGGCTTGGTCCAGGGAGGGCACCATCCTGGAGTGAGACGGGAGAGTGCTGCAGGGAACCACCTGCCCCACTCTGATCCCCCTCAGAGCTGGTCTGCTTGACCGGTGGTCTTTCCTCGTCTCACCACCCAGATCACTCAGGATAAAGGGGTAACATCCATTTGTGCCCCATGCTGGGGGCGGGGCTGAGGGATGACTCCCCTTTGAACGCAAAACTTATGGACAAAACTTGGCCCTGATATGCACCCTGGGAAACAGACCCCTCCCCAAGGCAGACTGGCCAGACACTGATCAGAGACACTGATATTTAAAAAATATCAGTGCTGTTGTTTAAAGAAATTGTGGGTACAACCTGTCCATTTCTAAAACGTAGGCGTCCCATTTTGCCCCGCCGTCACCTAGAGTGGACCCAGCTTACAGCCTCAGCGCCTCCCAGGAGCAGGGGGTGCGGGGTCTCCCCTTCCTCTGAGGGGGGAGGACCTCCATGGGGGGCCCTGCTCCCGGATCCCACTTTTTTTCTTATTCTCCCCTAACATCTTCGCGTGGTGGGACCCTTCCCCAGTCATCCGCTGAATGGCCCCCGGATGGGGGCACAGCCGCAGGCACGGGGTGAACTCCTTCGTCACACGCACACCCGTCAGCCTGTCCCTTGCCCGGGGCTGGAGACGTCGGGCCGCGCCCCTTGGGGCCACCAGCGCTTCCGGAGGTCGCCCCGTGTGCCGTCTCCGTGGGCAGGACGGTCCGTGTCGGCCTGTGGCGGCCCCCACTCGGGCGCGCCCCCCGGGTGACTGCACAGACCTGCGGAGGGAGCAGCGCGCAGCGGGCAGGGCGCCCCCCCTGGGAGGGTCCGGGGGGACCTGGGGCGGGGGCGGCTGGCCTCGCGGGTGGAGTGCGGAGCGGCTCGGGAGGGGCTCGGGGGCCCCCGGCCCTGCTGCACCCCGGCTCCGGGGCCCGACGGCGGCCGCGGCGGCTCTTTGTCTACCTGCCGGGCGTTAAAGGACCCGCGCTCAGCGCGCGCCGCGGGGCCGGGGCGGAGTCGGCGCGGGGGAAACGGGGCCCTGCGGCTTTAAGCGCGGGAGGGGGCGGGGCGGCGGGGCGGGGGCGGGGCTCCGGCCTCCGCGTGGCCGGCTCTCACCTCCGGGGCCCGGGCGCGGACGCGGCCGTCGGGGCGAGGCGCCCCCCGCGAGTGGCCGCGAGCCGGGAGGATGCTCCACCTGCCGCCGCCCAGGCCCGGGAGCACCGTGCGCCCCCCCCGCAGGTAAGCCCCCTCCCTCCCCCGTGCAGCCCTCACCCCGGCCCGGCGCCCGCCCCCAGCGCCAGCGCAGCTGCAGCCTCGGACGCTGGGTGGGGGCTCTTCTCTGACCCGGGAGGCTGTGGGCATCTGGGGCTAGAGGGGGTGTGTGCTGGGGTTAGGGTGGGAAGCAGCGAGGAGAGGCTGGGGACAAAGCTGAGACAATGGCCCAACTTGATGGAACTTGGACGGTCGCCTGCAGTGCGCTGGGGGCCGGCTGTGGGGTCGGGGTGCCGAGGACGTGGGGGGTCCAAGGAGAGGGAGCTGCAGCCCCCGACCTGCTCAGCATCGGGTCCCCTAACCCCGGAAGCTCTGGGAGCCGACGTGGGATGTGGGAGGGTGAGACCTGAGGAGGATGGGCTTGAATTTGTGACCCCACAGCCCGTGGGGTCCCTCCGACCCCAGCCGACTGACTTAGGGGCATGCTCTGTGGAGGCGAGCAGACCAGTCCTGTGAGGTGAGGAGTCCGCCAAAAGGCTCCCCATGAAAGGGCAGTGTGAGCACACTCAAGCCCAAGCCCAGAGCGCACTTCCAAGGGGGCATTAGGAAATCCCAGCAGCCTGAGGAAGAGGGCTGATGCCTTCTGGTTTTCCTGGGAGCCTCTCACCCCGACATACACACTCCCTCCCCTGGGCCTCTGGTCTGACCAGGCTGGCTGCTGTGGTCACCCCACCCCAGGCTCCTCACAGCCTCAGCCCCAGGGTCCTTGGTGGGAACCACAAGTCCTCTCCGCTGCGGCTCTGCACACACAGGCTTAGGGTCAGAGCAGAAGTGGACGCGGCCTGGGAGGGAGAGCCCCTTGGAAGCTGGAGTCCTGCTGGCCCCAAACTATTTGTGCCCCACCCAGTAGCACAGCCTGCAGCCCCTCTGGAATGTGCCTTGGGTCCTTGGGGTCACTGCTAAAGTGATTGGTCCGTTGGGATGTCTTGAACATCTCAGTTTGTGAACAGAGAATAGAATAATGTAGGGACTTCGGTGGGGGGGGGGGTCTTCCTTCTGGTGAGGTCCTGGGCTGAGTCACTGGGCCTTGGAGAAGGTGAAGACAATTTCCTTCCCCCACTTGTACCACTCCCCCCACCACCAGTTCAGATCCCACAGAGGGTGTGCCCAAGGAAAATGATAATTGCCACCCAACCAAGGCCTGCCTGGGTTCTACCCTTAGGTTTTTTGCCTCCCCCATCCCTGGAAGATGAGAAAATTCTTTAGCTGACTCCAGCACCCTTTTCGCGAGCCCATCACACCCTCCTCCCTGCACACAGCCTTTTCTAGGTTACCCCTGTCACTTTTCTCCCTGCTCCCTTCCTCCTCTCCACCCCGCCCCACCCCAGGAGATCCAGGCTTTGTCCTGTGAGCTTAGCAGCTTAACCCTATCCTGGGGCCACAGCTGTTGAGTCCTCACCTAGCTCATTACCAGAAACCAACTTCTGGGCAGGTGTGCCTGGGCGGGACCTGTCTGCCAAAGCCCAGGAAGAGGAGCAGGTCCCATTACCACTCCTCAGCCTGCTGCCCGTTGGGTGGGGCTGGGTTGGGCCCGTCTGTTCCTTTCCTCCTTTCCTTTCCGTCCAAGCCCACACTCCCAGGCAGAATGTTAAGGAGACGGGATGCTGTTAAGTGGAGGTCAGTCCTTGAATTGCCGGAGTTCAAATATAAAATTTAATACCTGGCTCCAGTCCACTGAGCGACAGCCCAGCCCAAGCCTTGGCCCTAGGGACAGCTCAGCATTCTCCTTGTCAGTGATGTTTGATTGCGGACAACAGGGATCAAAGAGACACCTTCCCTGTAGGTTCAGGTTCCCTTAAGCTGCAGAGGAGGCAGCAGGGAGGGTGTGAGCCATCAGGGTGAAGGGCTTAATTGGCTCTCACATATCCCCTGGCCAGCGTCCATTTGGCTGGGAGCAGATGCCTTTCCTCCCTCATGCCTGGGGTTTTGCGATCCATCGTGGGGGGCTGTCTCCATCAGCACCATTCTTACACATCTCAAGTGTTAGGGTCTCTCCTGGAGACCCCTGTCTTCTCCTGCGTCGTTCAGTATCTTCCAGGCAGGAAACCTGGAGTCCAGGCACCCATTTAGCACCCCTAGACTCCCTGGAAAGGACCCTTAGCTAGAGCCTGCAGCCCAGTGCAAACAGGACTGCTCACGCCGCAGAGATCCCTGGGGCAGAGGGTTTCTGCTTGGTACGGAATCAGCCTGTGAGCAGACAAAATGCCTGGGAACAGCGGAGCCCGTGAGCTACTGCTTGTTAGCGGGGTTTATGGGGCTCGGCACGCACACCCCAGGCAAACCATACTTGCTGGTTTACCCTCTTCCTGCAAAGCCCCTGCCCTCTGCCAGGGAGGCAAGGAGAGAGGTGCCAGCAGGAAACCTTATAGAAAGGAAGATGGAGTGGCCGCAGGTGAGCTGGTCACCTTCCCACTCTGTAACGTGACACCTGCGCTCAGGGCTTGGTACGCATTTCATCCGCACGGCAGCCATCTAGGTCAACCTTATTATCGTCCCATTGCCCACAGGAAGAGACTGAGGCTGGGGAGACTGAGTCAGCCACTGAGATCTGCCCTCGTGTCTAGATCTGTCTGACTCTAACGCCCTCCCCCAAACACTGCTCGAGGGGGGGGCTCTGCTCACGGACACTGACCTGGGGCCCGGGAATACCAAATGCTGAGGACACAGGCAGTGAGAGTCAGCCTGGAACTCTAGGGGGGGTGTCCTGGGAAGGGCACGGGACGGGTCCGCTGACCTGATTGGAACTCGGTTCCCCTACTTACGGGTTTTGTGGCCTCACAGAGGTTTCTCTGCCTCCAGCCTCAGTTTCTTTCCCCCTAAAATGGGCCTAGCTCTTTGCCTGCCTACCTCCCTGGGGTGTGGTAGTGACAGTGAGATGACAGGAAGGACAGAGTACTTTCACAAGGGACACTGCCAGCTCAGGTCTGTTGCAGGCAGCAGGAGTCAGGCATCCTGTCCTTCCATCTTGCTAGGACCCTCATGAGGGCACATATTGGTACACAGACTAAACAACTTCCCAGCCTGGGATTTGCTTAAATTCTTAATTACCCATCTTCAGATTTCTCTTCAGTCCAAGTTATCTGCTAATTAGGTTGCCACATTTATACATCCTATTTTTAATGGCAATTGACATAAAAATCAATCGTTTAAAAAATTAATCGTTTAAACAAAACAAACGTATTTGTTCACTCTACTCTGTGACAGCTTTGTGCCAGCCACTGTGCTGGGTCCTGGGGAAACAGAGCTGACCCCTAACGAGCTAGCATGTATTTATTTATTCATGTATTCAGCAAGCTGCATTGAGGGTCTCCCAGGTGCCAGACTCAGTGCTGGGGACGGCATACAGTCGTGAGCAGCAAGCAGACACCGTCCCACCCTCAAAAAGCTTGTAGTCTTTCCATGGAAACAGATACATAAAAGTCCACCAACACATACATTGTTTCAAGTCGTGAGAAACGTGAGAAGTAACAACACGGGGGGATGCAGTCTGTTGGAAGTGACAGAGGACACAGGTCCGCGTGGGCCAGGTCATACGTGCAACGACTGGAAGCAAACGGAGAGAAGGTGGCATTTCCACTGGGCCTTGAAGTGAAAGGAAGAGTCTCCCAGATGAACAAGAGCTCATTTGGGGAGAGAGGGAGGAGTTGTCCTCAGACGCGGGGCCATTGACCATGTCCAGCTCCTCACGGTGGCTCCTTCCATCACACACACGCCTCATCTCAGACTCCTCTGAGACAGACAACTGAGTCGGGTTTTCGCTGCTCAGCACCACCAGGAATCCTTTGCGAGTGCAACTGGCTGTGTCCTCTGGACCTGGAAATCCCAGAGGAGCGGGAACCTGGGCTGCTGCACTGCGGTGGCCTCAGTAGGGCTGACCCCAGAGAGTCCAGAAGCCCTTGGGGAAAAGCTTGCTGTGCCAGGGAGGCAGTGCCACATGCAGGAGTCCCCCAAAGCGGTCCAGACTCCTGGCTTTGGTGTCTGCGTTTCATGGGACGGTCTACCCTGGCCGGCCTCTGAGCCACTCGACGTCTCTTCTAAAGTTGAGCCAGGATTCTCTCTAACCTAGAACAGTTCTGCGGTAAAATAATGCTACCCAAGTGAAATGATGCTGGTCATGTGATTTGAGCCCGAGGATTCAGAAATAACTGAATATCGTTTCGATCGACCTCATGTCGTCCTCCCCACCTCTGGTCTTTACACTTGGCGTGAAGTGTGTGGAGAAGCAGGAAAGGTCCGCAGGGCGGCTGTGGTAGTGTCGTCAGCCTTGTGAAAGAGGCCTGTCCCCGACTTGCTCTCCTGCCCTCTGCACGTGAGTGCTGGTGGCCAGTGCCTGCCCCCTTCTGCTGCTACCAGTCGGTGATGTCCTGGAACTTTGGTCCCAAACCCGTTCGTGCCAGTTGGAATTGTACCATTTCATTGTGGTACCATTTCACCTAAGTGGCTGAACTGTAAAAAGAGAGTTGTTTCTATGAAAACTGCATATTGAAGGCTTTGGGGAACAATCGCCAGGAAAACTGTTTCGGAGCTAGGTGTAGATTAGGGAGAGATTAGGAACTCTAGAAGGACTTTCTCTGGATCACTCTGTGTCTTGGAAATCTTGCTGCACCTTAAAGAAGCCGATCTGGATGGAATCATGCATGACGTGTTTAGGTGTGACGTGTGGAACTGGAAAAGCAGTGTGTGTGGGGAAAACCTGGTTCGGGTCCTTTGACAGGCACCGGTCTGCAGGAGCCTTTCTGGGTCATTTTCTGTAAGGAGGACATATGGCTGCTCGGGTTGGCATGTAATGGGCACCTGTGGAAGGGAGGAAGCCCTGATACTCCAGATACCCACCTTCCTGGATGGCTGTTGGTGCTGGGGAGGAAATAGCTGAGATCCACCTGTTCATGGTTGGGGGGCAGCCTGAGGGGCAGCTGGGCCCTGAACGTCTGCCTCCGTTTCAACACGAGCAGCCCTGTTTTAACCTGTTTATACATTGGGGACTTCTGGTAAAAATGTTAGTAAAAAGGGCTACTCTTCTTTAAAAAGGGCTTACAAAGTACTAGATGAGGTGTTTTCTGTGTCTCTCCAAATCCATTTGCAACTGAACTGAGCTCTCCCCACCCCTTGCCCCCACTCCACTAAGGACATTTTTTTAGGGCCCAAGTCACACCTTTTATTATTCATTTTCAATTCCTTTGGAGTGCTAATTGATGAGTTTTATACTTACTCAAATCTGACACTTGGTTGGTGCCCAGGGTGGGTCACCTCTGAGGAGTCCCCATTAGGTTTTGTTCTTCCAAATCTCAGAAAGCAGACAGGGCTTCTGGGCACAGGCTCTTTTGGACAGCAGAGGAGGGCTGCAGGGTGAGGTAGGGTTGCCAGGACCCCTTTTCTACATGGAGAAGGGCTCTGGAGCTAGCCTGCCTCTGCAGAATGGAAGAACTAGCAGCATGTTTTTGTTCCTGTCTGTCGCCTGAGGGCACCTTCCCCAGAAAGAAAACCAGTTTGATTTTGATTAACTTTCTCTTTTCCTTTCATTCTTCCTTCTTTTGACTTCTTTAAGGATTATGCCAAAGCCCCAGATTGATCATAAAGCCCTGGAACAGAGATTTCAACTCTTAGTTACCCAAGAAAAACATGTTAATACCGGAAGTGATTTCCTAACCAGTCATTTCCTGTGTTCCCCAAATTGTTATTTTTTTCCCCCTAAGATGTGTATCTTCACATAGCAAAAACTGTTCTCCCCCTCAACCTGGGGGAGGTGGTGTGGCAGGAGGCATTTTGGGGAAAACAGACATAAAAGGACATTTCAGAGATGCCCGCTGGGGAAGGGTTGGTGTCACGCTGAGTACACCGTACTTTATACCCAGCCTGAGCTGGGGTACATTTGTGATGCTGAAGTGAAGAGATGAGGCAACTGGAAATCTAATACTTACTTTGCTGGGGACTCGTTCTGTGACCCAGGGCAAAGCTCCCGTCTTTCATTTCCCCTTCTTTGAAGCAGAATGACTCCCAGCGGTGGGTGAGAGGCCCATAAGGCATTATCACGTGAGATGGTTTGGAGGGAAGGAAATGCTGTCTGAATGGAAAGGGTGTCTGTCAGTAAGGATTTGCTGCAGTTAGAGCGAGCCAGTCTCACAGGTGTTGGAAGCAATAACCACTTAGAGAAATGGCCAGGCATTTGTGTTTGCAAAGCACTAAGATACATCAATCCCTGCCTCTGTAAACACTGGGCGGGACATCTGCCTTTCAGCAATGCTTGGTATATCTGGCATTTGCAGGTTAGCATTTGTAAGTTTAAATCTTTTCAGTTCCCTGTTATTTTTTCCTCCATTCACCTTTCATCCTTACATGGGCAGAATGTCACGCCTGGGGCAGGCAGTGGCTTTTTACTTTGTCTGAACACCTGGTTTATTTGTCTGCAAGAAGATCTTGACTTCATCCACTTATTGGGTAAGAATTAAGATTCCTCTTTGCATTCTTTTTGTTCAAGGCTTTGTGATAGGTGAGCAAGAGATGCTTACTTTCACGTGCATGGAACATTCACCCATGAAAATGAAGGTCTTTCACAATGCAGGGGGGGGTGTCTCTCTGATGCTGACCTTTGACCCCACACACAATGTGGTATTCAGTGTCCTGTTCTCTGAAGTGAAAACCTTCAGAGCCCTCAACAAAGATATTTCACCAAGAGTAAGCAGCCCATGAACTAAATGACTTAAGATAAGAAGGCGGTTAATTTTGAGATAAAGATGAAGGCAAGAGGTCTATAAAAATGACAATGCCCACCAAGGCCAGATCGCTGATTCCCGCCCCCCATGGTGGGGGTGACAACTCAACCACCCTTAAGACCTAGATTAAAGACACAAATAAATTTTCTATTCAATGGGATTTCTTAACGCTAGGATTTCTTTGGAAAAACCTGCCCAGTGTTCCTGGGTAGAATTGATAAAAGGAGAGTAGAGAATCTTAGTGGGAGAGGAAGCTATTCAGAAGGCGTGAACCCAGAGGGCCTCTGGAGCACTTCCTTTGAAATCCTTAACAAGTGCTCTTATTCTAAGGGTTTCAAGGATGGAAGCATTTGTGGGCTGGTTGGCAAGAAAAAACCTCACAAATCAAGTGTGGTCTGAGTCACCACCTTGGGCGAAGTGCTAAGAAGGTAATGGAGTATTTTTTTTTCCTTATTGCTCTCTAGAAATGCAAGGAAAGACTTAGCTTTGGGAACAAGCCTTGGGTGTTTAATTGTAAGGTTGGTTGAGGAGAGGGAGACAGAGAGGCGAGGTAGGGTAAAGTCATGGTTTAGTTTTCACAAAAAAATCCTTTCCAAGGACTGTGTTCAGAATGCTTGTCTGCCAGTTGTGCGACGACATCCAGATTTCCGTGGTGTGAGGAAACTTCTTTCACTACAGCTGCCTCACAGTGGTAACTTGCAAATTCTTCCCCCATGAAGCTTTATTTTTGGAGACCACTGTAATTGACATGTTGGGACCTATTATTAACTGCTAGTTTTATGCCGTTATTGGAAATCTTTACATTAGGAAAGAATGTATGGGTTGTTTTGGGGGGAAGGGAGGCTCAAATTAAAGGTTACCTTGTATAGTATCTCAGATCTGTCTAGGATTAGAGAATGGGTTAGAAACCCATGGCCCCCACGACCAAAATGTGCTCTTGGTCACCTATAACTGTCTTCCCAAATGAAGAGCTTTTATGTATCTATGAAGTGGCTTTTTCAAGGGAAAACATGATGATGTAAATACTTCTCAATTGTCTATTTGGAAGCTACAGTGGTATATATACATACTAGAGGACAGACTCAAGCCCCTGTAGAAACGACATAGCGTATTTCATACATGGAAAAATCACAAGCAATTGTCTGTATAAAATTTCAGCCCATAATTGGGTAAATGGAGAAGCCCCTATTTAATTAATTCCACCATCCAGTGTATGAGAGGAAATTGGGTGACCTTATGTCACCCTTATGTCACTCCTGGGACAGGAGAGTGGTTCACACTGGTGTCAGAATGTGCCTTTCAAATGTCCTTGTTAAAGAGAGACTGGAATGATGTTTTACCGTGTAGTGGTTCTCTAATGATCCTTTCAAAGTGGCAGGGCTCAACTCAAGTGAGCCCTGTATGAGTGTTTTCCACAGAAATGACAAGGCTTCAGGTCCCCAAGGAGCTCTCATTATGAGCGGTCAAACACTTTGACACATAAACAACTCCACAGAAAAGTTTGCTTCCATCTTGAACTGTTAAGGTGTTCTGGGCAAAGTGCATGGGAGGGCTTTCCAGAAACACTGGAGGTTTCGTAAAGTGTTGGCTTTTGGTAGGTAAATGTATGAGATTATTGTTGTTAAACTAAAAATGGAGCTAATAAGGTCCTGGTGTGACCTTCCCAACTGCAGGAAGCCAAGATGAAGCTATTAAACGCTTTGCCAAAAGTAGGCATTGGCCAGTTTGATGCCAGATGAATGCCCAAGGAAGGGGAAAGTGAGAACCTGGGAGCTCCCAATGGGGTAAAATTGTTTTGAAAACATTGAGTAGTTGTTTACATATGGCCTTCTTTCCTGCAACAGACTCCATAGGATTCTCAACCATATCCATTCTGGGGAAAACATTTGAATGAACACCTTGATTCATTCATTCAACAAGTGTATTGAGAATCTGCTATGTGCCAGACCCTTCCATCCAGCCTCTCTTACATTGTACCTTAGCTGTCGTACTGGCCAGGGATGGAACTCCCAGGGGTGTGGGAAGAATGAGACCACCAGTAAGTCAAGGGCCACTTACAGTGAAAGACCAAAGTTGAAAGGGTGGGCAGAGGTAGAGGAAGGGGTCTGGATAAGGGGGAACAGGAAGATTATGCTGGTACTGAGAGGCCGACAAAGGAAAGAATTTCGAGGACTGACTGACCCTGTTAAATGCAACAGACAGGCTGGAAAGATAGGACTAAAAAGTCCCAACTGAATTTAGCAACATACAGATGATTGGTAACCCTTGCCAGAGAGTTCTGCATTGGCTATCTTTGTGAGGGATCAGAAAATGATTCTCTCTTGGCCCCAAAGGTTTCCTTCTGTGGGCCCAATAATAGTAGCAGGTGCAGCACAAGAGTATGTTAAAGCGAGCTCTCCAACAAGCAGTACGGTTATACCGACCAATGCAGCACTCCTGGTTCTCACCACGCGTCCTGCATAATGTTCTGTTACCAATGACAAAAAAGCAGTTCCCATTTTCTCCCTGTGCAACAGCCCGCCCTTGGGGCTTGACTTCGAACATCTGAAGAAGCAGCTCCTCCTGAAGATCTCGGAAGGGGACGAGGTTTTAGAGGCTTCCTTCAGTTTCCACGCGTGATCTTCCCTGTTGGCACACAGGCCACACCACATTGTGGTTCTACCATATGCATCTTCAGGGCTGTCGGCAAGTGACGTTCCCCCCAAATCAGCTGACCCCGGACATCTGCCATTGACTTAGGAAACTCCTCTGAATTCATTTTCATCCAGAGAAGGGTGAGAGGCGCGTTTCCTCTTGAACTTGGACATGTCCGGTGCCCGCAGGTGGCTTCCGGCGACGGTAAGGAAGCCCTTGTGCGCGGGCGGCGGTCTCCAGGGTTCCCTCCAGTCGGTGGAGCTCAGGGCCCCTCCATCGCTGTCCACCCTCTAGCACAGACCAGCCACCCACGACTGGGCGCTGTCTCCAAAGTCTCCAGAAGTCTCAGCACTCCGCGCCAACATCCAAGATGAGCACCGGAAGAGGAAGGAGGACAACCGGAAGAGGAAGAACAGCTGGGAGGGCGGGGCACAGGCCTCGGCGCCCAGAGGACCAATCGGTGGCCCCTTCGACGTTGATAGACAGGACAGGAAGCTGGTGGGTGGGACTTCCTCCTACGGAAGTCGCCGAGACGAAGGTGTGGAAGCTAGCCCCGCAGCGACCTCGACGACAGAAGACTGGCCGAGCCCGAACTGGAAGGCAGAACCGTCCAAGTGGGAGCCCCACTGGCGCTACTTGGCAGGCCAGGCCGTGAAGTTGGGAGTCGCAGGGATGAAGCAGAAGCCGTCGTGCGGGGCCCTCGGAGGTGCCCGCGTGCAGGGGCCGTGCTCCCCTCCCCCAGGGTCGAGGGCGCTGTGCCAGAGCCACATGTGCCCTATGGGGACCCCTTCCCGGGGACTCACCCTCTCCCCCCCCTCACTGTGAAGGAGCGGTGTTTGCTTTCTCACCCATGGTGACAAGGACTTCCTGCCTGCTGATGAAGCCGACAGCAGCTTCCCACGACGCAGTCTCAGACCTTCACGCGGCCGTGCTGCCACAATGGAGATCTCTACTGGTGGATCCACACGCACTAAGAAATGCTCCGTTACACAGAACCCTTAAATTCTCTACCTTCTCACGACTGTTTCTTTGGAAACAATGGTATCAAGTGCCGACCGGAGGCCCTGGATAAGCCCCCACACAGTGAGTGAGAAGCTCATAGGTCGGCTTCCCCGGCAGCAGGCTGCCCTCCTCCAGGGCGCACTTCTGACTCTTTGTGGACGCGTAGAAAGAGAAAACTTACCACCCTGCACTCCTACACCTGTGGCCACTGATAAGAGGACTAGAGGACTGTATGATTATAGGACTGGTAGATGTAGTTTGAGTTTAAATGGCAATGGGACATAACGAGGCGTTGCAAGCGTTATGGGAATGAAGAAATCTAGCCAAAGTCACTAGGTCAGAATTTCAGAGTGATCTAAGTAGGCTGTGTGAAAAGTTTCCTTGACCTGAAAAGCAGCTATCTTGTTTATAGTTCTCCACCCAGCCAGGGTTATTTATTTTTCTTTATGTTTAATGAACCAACAACAACTATCTTGGTGTGACCCTGCATTCAACTTGTATTAGAGTAACCATCCCGGGTTCTCCACTGGATTTGTCCCTTGGGATCTCAAGAGGGTGTGACGTCCTCGGAGCAGTGGTAGCCTTCTGCTAGGATTGGTTCTGAGGAAGACAAACTAAGAGTGCTCATCCAGGGCATCCAGGGGCCCGGCCGGCGGTCCCCACAGTACTAGGTGTCATGCTGCCACGTGCCTTGCTTCTGTCCTGAGTGGATCCTGAACGCTCCAGCCACTGGATCTGAGGAAGCACTTGACCTTACAGTTCAGTGTGCTAGTGTGCAGGTGGCCAGACGCAAGGAGGCAGAGGCCGGCGCTTGAGGATGTAGGATGTGTGGCGGGGTCTGTCTTGCTGGCTTTGCTTTCCAATGGTCCATTGAATGTGGACAGCATCAGGGTAACTACAGGCAGAAGGCTTGGGGACACACTCGCCCTGTTTCCAGTCAGGGCTTTTGACAGAACAAGGAGACTCAGTAAATTGAAAAAAGATGATTTCCTCAGTTTATGTGGAAACACTAAAGAAGTTGGAAAGTGGACTTTTTATTTAAGAGTGAAGTGGGGGAAAGGTGATAATGGAAGGCTGGGAATGCTAGAGTGAGAAGATGGAATGTGATGCAAAGAAGTCCAAGGAAAGGAGGTGATGTGTTCAGAGGGGCTGGCAGTCATCGGGTGTGTGGTGAGGCCTCGCTGTGGGAGAGCGGAGTTTGCTGCAGCTCCGCCTCTCACCCGCAGTCTGGGCTCACCCCGTGGGGCTGCCAGAAACTGCTCGGAGCTGCGCAGTCTCTTGAGCCCAGAAAGATGAACTGGGGCCGAGTCCTATCCCTTTTCACCTCTTCGGGTCCTCCCTTTGTGCTAGCAGGGTGACCGGAGACCTGGAGATGAATGGCAGCTTGTTAACATAAAGACTTTGTCACTGCAATTGTAGCAGAGACATACACGGGACACGTGCACTCTGACTCCCTCCAACCTGTGCACGTGGCACAATTTGCATTTCTGAGTAAGCGCCTTCTGCTCTGTGGGCTCTGCATCCATCATCTCAGAGCTGCAGACATCTTGGAATGCCATCCTGCTCGAAGGCACTGCCGATCCCAGCGAGCACTGGCAGCGGTGCAAGCAGCTGGTGCTTGCTTCTGCCTTTCTTTTCCTCCCCTGCCTCCGCCCTCCCCGCGACCCCCGTTTTTTCCCCCTGAGCCAGTATTGCTGGTAGAAAAGCCTTGTTTTGACTTGTAAACTGAGCGGGTTACAGCAGGAAGGGAATAAAAGTGGAGGCCCTGCTTAGTCCAGAGTTGTGATTTGGTCCAGGACTTGTCAATTGAGGGATTGTTATTTCTTTTCCTTTTTATTTTGAGTTTGGTCTAGCCCGGTGGTCGGCAAACTTTGGCTTCCAGGGCCAAATCTGGTCCGCTGCCTGTTTTTGTCTGGCCCATAAAGCTAAGAATGGTTTCCACATTTTTAGGTGACGGGGGAAAATCAAAAGAAGAATATTTTGTGAGATGTGAAAATGATAGGAAATTCAGATTTCGTCGTGCATAACTAAAGTGATCTGGAACACAGCTGCTCTCGTTTGGGTAGGTGCCACCTGGGGCTGCTTCCTGCCACGGGGGCAGTGCTGAGTGGTTGCGTTGGAGATCTGAAAGCGTCACTGTCGGGCTTTACAGACGAAACTTGCCAACCCTGCTGTAGGCATTGAGCCTGAACTTTCCTGCCGTTCAGAGCAGGGTCAGTTGTCTCTTAATTCCTTATTTGTTTCGAGAAAATGCAGAAGTGCAGACTCTGTTGCGTCACTTCCTTTCACTTAGCCAGGGGTTTGGGAATTGCGTGATGGACTTGAGCTGGGTGAGAAGTGGGAAGAAGCAGGAAGTATCTCATGAAATTTGGAATCAAATATCTTCATCCCTTTCCAGAATCTGTAAAAGGGACATCTGTGCTAGTTCCAGACAGGCCCTACTGACTTCCTAGAGGCTCTTTCAGGCTCTCTCTGATAAAAACATGGAAACTCCAGTTAAGATCACTTTCATCAGTTGACACCTTCATTTTGTGACTTTTTAGTTTTTGTCAAGATATTTTTTTCTGCCCAAGTTGCAAATCAAAATTGTTTGCCCTGATGTTCAACTTTCCAAACATTTGGTCCATCGGTGCTGAATGAGCTGTTTATTATAGTTGGAAGGGAGACTAAGACAAGTGAGCTGATTCAGCTCCAGTACACAGACGCAGAGAGCGCACGCGCTCAGTTCTCCAGAGCCTGCTCCACGGGCTGCCGCTGGTCCCCGTCCCTGAGAAGTCTTTCTTTGCATGGGAGACAGCCCCAGTCATCTTTTACTCTGCGAAGGATTTAAACTTCCTCATTTGGAAACATCTCAAAAAGAAAGGAAGGTACCCTGTTTTTTCATTCCTCCCCCCTTGGATGAAGTAGAGGACGGGAAAGGCTTGGGGCCGGCAAAGAGGGAAACCTGTGAAACCAGAGAAAATGCAAACAAATAGTGGCCAGCCTAGTCAGCATTCCTCAGCCACAGTTGGTCCTCGTTAAGGAGACTCCGGCCTGCCAGCTGACAGGCTGAGCTTTAGCCCACACCCGGGAACAGCCTCCTGTCTCCCCGAATATTCTCACTTCTCTGGCTCGTGCCCACTACCCTGCAATTACCCTTTCCCACACTAAGATCCCAATAAGATATATTGATACCGCTAACCCGATTGCATCCATTTTGTTCCACAAAGTGCTACACAAGCCATTTGCAGGGCTGAATAATTCTGTATCGTGTCATTAGAGGAACACGCACAACCTGATTTCATCACAGAAAGATGGAATTCCTCCAGGCCTACTCCCCTGCCAAGTCAAAGCAGCCATGAAAGTTCCTTCCACTTTGCCTGACTCTTGACTCTCTCAGTTCATAGCTTCTACTGGTGGGTGGGGGCATTTTATTTCCACTGTAATGACTTATGATACCACATGAATCTCAGATTTGAAAACCAGCCTGAATCCTGGAGGTGGTCAGTGTCCAATGTGGCCCGGGGGGGGGGGGGTGTGATGTGTAAATAACGAATAAGGTCATTTTCATCACAATGGTTGTGTCAGGCTGCGATAACAAAATACCAAAGCGGAGCGGCTTAAACAACAAAAGTAATTTTCTCACAGTTCTGGAGGCTGGAATTCCAAGATCAGGCGCCATCACGGTTGGTTTCTGGTGAGATCTCGCTCCTTGGCTTGGAGATGGCTGCCTTGCGTCTGTGTCCTCGCATGGCCTTTGTTCTCTGTGTGTGGGGCGGGGAGAGCACACACACAGCGTTGCTCTGCTGTCTCTTCATCGTCTTGTGAGGACACCAATCCTAGAAGATGCGGGCTCCACCCTGATGACCTCATTTAACCTCAGTGACCTCCCTAGAGGCTCTATCTCCAAATATAGTCATTGGGTGTGTGGCTTCAACATGAGGATTTGGGGAGATGCAATGGTCTAAGTTTTAAGAAGCGCTTCACCTAAGGGCGGAGATTAAATGCCAGAATTCAGAAGGCAATGCTTGAAGCAGCGTGTTAGGAAGCAACATGATAATTTTTAAAGTTTTCTTCTGGGCCATAGACATTGGGGAATCTGAAAGTCTGATGAGAGACAAGTTGTCATTGCTGCTGCTGTGCACATATGTGCAGAATTTTGTGTATAGCTGCAAGGACATGCAGTTCTCCAGACTCAATTCAGCTCTCCGAGCCGGTGGGCTAACTCTGGAAACATTTTTTTGCCACCGATGACATGGTGTGAGTTCAGTCCCAGGCACAGGCCTGAAGCAGAAACATACAGCCTTATTCTGACTGAGCAAGGTTCTGCTGAGACCTGGGCCTGTGATCCTATAGCCCCCATGCTCAAAGCTCAGGCCTTACGGGAAAGGAGACGAGCTAAGGCAAACACACTGCCTGCTGGGGGCTAGGACTACAGCAGGGAACAGTGGGGGGGCTAAATTGGGGCGAGCAGACAGCCGGCCTCCCACTGTCACCTCAGGCGTTGTCAGAATAACAGCAGCAGCCCACGCGCAGTGGGTCCACGATGATGGCGTCTCGTCATCTTGATGGTGCAGCGGCCCTGTGTTTATTTACACTGAGTCCTTCCTAGATGCCGCAGGGAACTTGGGCAGTCACTGCAGAAATTATGAGCCTAGTGACTTAAAAGGAAAAGGCAGCAGTGTAAATGTGTGGTTTCAGAATTTTACAGAACAATCGATGTACCGTGGACATGGGGGCCTGATTTTCTTGGCTTTGGCTTCAGCTGGGTTTGATCTCCAGGAAATATTTTCCGATTTTGTGGTATTAATCTCTCTGATCTTCCAAGGAAGAATTCATCACTAGGTGTTGCAAAAAGATACCCTGAAATGATTGGCTCCAGAATTGTGGAGGCTGTTTGCTCTGATTTTTCCATCGTGCCAGCAGTGCCGTGTAACCAGTCTGCAGGAATTAAACGTGAATTTTGGGGTCCCCAGCTCATATTCATTCACAAAGTTAGCCTCAGCATCTGAGAGTTGAACAAAATTCATCAGCGAGTTCTGTGATTGACACTGGAGCTTAGAAAGCGTCTTGAACAAGTTACTGAGACCATCGGTTCTCTATGGACTGGGATAGAAGTCAGCTCAGATATCAAGGGGCCAAGAATATTTTCCTAATTGTACATATCCTCCAACTTTGGATCAGGCTCTGGTCACCTCGTTCTTTAGAGTCCCTTCTTCTTGGTGATACTTACCCTTGATTAAGACTTGGCGAACCCAAGCTCAAAAAATTGACATTGGCTCCTTCTCTGCTCCACCCCTCTTCCTCTAAAGCTCTCACTCTGGGTAATTCATCCTTTCCTCCCCTGGCCTGGCTTTGTTGGCCAGATCTGGCCAGCTTGCTGGGGTCTCTGCCAAACCACAGACATGTAATGAAGCAGACACTGTCTCCCCCTGGCTCTTGGAGCGCTCTGAGGCCACGTGGGGGTGGGAGCAGGAGAGGTTCCTGACGCTGGGAACGCTGCAGAGCGTGAGTAGACATTGGTTTCTCTACGTGACCTTGATTCGTTTTCAAAAGTGCCCCATTTCACTCTGCCTCTTCCACAGTCTTTTTTAAATCACACATCCTCTTCAACCAAGAGGTTAAATGCTCTCTGAGGACTGCGGCTGATAATGTATGCATCCAACAATTCTAGCACATTCGGTGCCATTAGAGAAGGATCAGCTGAAGTTTAACCACAAACTAGAGCTTTTTCAGGTCCTGAACGAACTGTAACTATATAGCAGCTAATGAACTCCAGTCTTCAGATGACACTTCATTGGCCAAAAGGACAGTGCTTTCCAATAGAAATGTGATGCTAGTCACATATGTAATGTTAAATTCTCTAGTAGACACAGTTTTAAAAGGTAAAACAGGTGGAATTAATTATAGTAACATGTTTTATTAAACCCAGTATGTCTAAAATACTATTTTAATATGTAATATAAAATTGTTGATGAGACATATTACATTCTTTTTTCATACTGAGTCTTTGTATTGTATCGCAGATATTTCTCCACTCTTAGGAAAGAAAGTTCCCATGCAGAGAGCTTTTATTCACTCATTAAGTGGTAAGTAATCAGAGAAATTTGGTTACTGATTCACCAGGCACATCTATTCCAGCCAAAAGGAGACCGACTCAGAGTTCAAGTCTGACTTCTGAGAACCATGCGGTGCTAGAGAAGCACAGGGTTTTTCCTGTGTAGCCACAAGCTATCCATCCTTCCCGCTAGCTGGCCCATGCCCTTGGTCCTCCGGCTGCCGGCAGGCTCCCTTGGCCATTCAAGTTCTGTGGAATGGCTGGGCCTGAAGCGTGGGGAGCAGACGGTGGAAAGGACGCCTGGGAGGGGTGGCCAGTCCCAGCCAAGACCTACACTAGTGTTGGTGCTTTTCCCAGAGAGAGGAGTGGCCCTGCCCCGTGCTTCACTGCGTCCACAGACACAAACAGCAGTGTTCAGGTGAGCTGGCCTCCTCAGTCCCTCTTTTCTTCCTGTGGAGGAGATGGGGTGCACCAGAGAGTCCCCACAATTGTGGCATTAGTGCTAGGAAGTGGACAAGAGAATAGGAGGAATCTTACAGCCATTCTTACAGCCCTTGCTGGAGGGCGCAATGAATTAGCACCCACGGGGCTAGTTTATTGAAGAGAACGGTGTAGTGTTAGAGTACAGTTACTCCCAGCCTAACAGCAGGAGGAAGCTGGATAAGGAACAAGCTGACTTAGAAAAGAAGAAACTTCGGTATCTCGGGATGCGTAGCTTTCTAACTGAACTAAATTCTAGAAAGGGATGAGCCCCTCCTAGGAGAGAAGAAAGTGTGGGGCATCTATGCCGGGGGCCCGGCGGAGGACGACGAAGAGGGTATGGAGGGAATAGCTGAACTTCATACAAGCCTTTATGTGTGAGTCTCACTCACAGAGCAAATGTGTCCCACCTGCCACTAATTCTTTCCCATGAGGCCTTTAGTGAGCACGCGAAGTGACAGCGAAGTGACAACTGAGGGCAGTGCAGACAGCTGAACAGGACACCCCGTCCCCACCCGTGTGCACAGGGCACTCATGGGTGCCCAGCAGCAGCGAAGACACAGCTGAGAGCAGGCGGCAGAGTAGGGGAAGGCCCTTCCCCGAGTGCATAGACGGGGCCTGGCCGAGTCAGGGAGCCCACAGCCGCCCGGAAGCCTGGGCTGTAAGGCATGGAGACAGCTCTGGAGTCTCTCTGGCCGATTCTAAGCCCCTCAGGAAGGGCGGTCTGTCTCCTGCCCTCAGAGCACTTGAGACCAGTGCTGAACTGACTTTATCAAAAGTGATGACGAAGTCCAGCCCAGGCTTTGCCACAGGCCAGATTCAGCTCTCAGTCCTGGCAGCCCACCCGAGGAAGGGGCACGTCCTCTCCTAGTATATGAGAGTGCATCGCCATTCTTACACACACAGTATCTGGCGTGTAGAAAATGGTTACAAGAGAAAAATAGTCGATGGAAGCAGACCCACAGATGACTCACATGTTGGAATTGGTGGACAAGGACTGTAAGACATTTTTGATAAATATTTTTGAGGGTGTAGTAGAAAAGGGTGATTGCATACTTGAATAGATGGGGAATTTCAGCAGAGAACTGGAAGTTCTAAAAAGAGAGTGTTTTTAAATTCCCACTGTAGCAAGGATCCTCTGGAAATAGGAGAACAGATGAAATCATCACCCTTTCCCTGCGTTTATGCATTCCTGCTTTCACGTAAGCCAGGATTTCCAGTCTGCAAGTATGTACAGGCCCACTCTGTACAAAGTACAAAGGTGTGTGACAATCCTACCCCTCAATGAAATAGAGCCGAGTGAAGAGATGTGTGGACACAATTGTTTAAAGGCAGAACGCTCGGACAGAGGTACAGATGAGTCTGTGGGGACATAAAAGAGAATGAGATTTCTTCTGACAAGGAGGGCTGTGGAGAGCCTCACAGAGAACATGGTGTTTGATCTGGGCCTTGAAGAAAGGTAAGATTTCAAAATGCAGAGCAAGGGAGGATTCATGGGAAGTGGGTGGGGCTCGTGTCCTTTGCTGTCAGGTCCCTGTGGTAATGGCAGGACTCCAGAATCTCCAGCTCCACACAGATCGTTGTGTAGTGGCTCCTCGTGCAAGCCTGTATTTCCAAAAACAAGTTTGGTGAGACAGCTGGTCACCTGCTAGGAACCGAGGGGATGTGGGACTTGGGAGCATGGTGGGAACGAAGGAAGTGTTGTGCAGTGTGTTTATCTGTGCCTAACATGGCAGTCCCACTTCTCGACGTGGGTGGAGAACTAAATCACTTTTTTCTCTGAATCCTCTTATGTACGTTGCTTATACTTCTGATACGGTGTTCATTTCATTTATACACCTTTTTCTGCCCTGGGGTTGTGAGCTCCTTTTGGACAGTCATCACTTTCGAAATGCCCGTACAACTGACACCACTTTGTAAATATTAGGAGCTCAGCGACTGTTTGCCAGATTGAGACTTGCGTTTAATCCTAGCAGAGTTTATAGGACGTGCTGTCCGACTCTCTGGCTCCAAGGACCTTGCTGTTAATCAGTACACTATGTGAATGGCTCGTGGATAGTCTTGAATGGCCAGCTCTAGAATTCGGATTTATTACATCACCAGCGAGCTAATGAGGGTTTTGGTATATGCTGTTTTGGGGTGATGGGGCTTTTGGTGACCTTCAGTGTGTGTTGGAGGGAGGGCACATCTGCAGACAGTGGGGCCGATGAGACGCGTGCACAGTAGTGCAAGAGAGGACGTCAGGTGTGAACGAGAGCGAGAGCAGGAGGAGCCATGGGAGGAAAGAGAGCGGAGAGGCAAGTGTGACAGTCAGCAGGACTTCTGGACGAGGGAAGTGAGGAAAAGGAATTGGAGACAACTAAGGTTGTGATAGGATGACGGGGGGAAATAGTGATACTTTCAGTGGAAAGAGGAAATGAAAAGTTGAAGATTTGAAGGGAGGATTAAGGGATATGAGGACACCTGTAAATGGGAAAATGGATATCCTGCCGAGAAAATGCTTTAATTTGTCTCTATAACCTTTCCAGCACTTTAGAAATATCCCTTGACGAGAGTCATTTTCATCGTCTCGTTTATATCTGACTTTAGCTCCTAAATGCTCACACAGACTCATTTCCTCTTCCATCCCCAGGGTGGGCGAAAGCGATAGTCTCGTCGTTCCTCCAATAGGCCTCCCAGAATACAAACTTTTACACCATTCAAAGAAAGGGGTGTAAATTGCTGTGAATGTACGAGAGAACATTCATCTTGTGCGTCAGTTGCCTGTTAGTGATTGTTGTTTGGTTTATAAACAGACTGGGTTATAAAAGAATGTTAAGTTCTCTGTGCTGATTTTCCACCAGCCTTGTGGCTCCGCAGCCCTCGCTTTGCCACCTGAGATCTATGTGAGAAACGAATTTAAGGACGAATAGAAGGGAGGTAGCAAACTCCAGCTCAGGTGAGCAGAGAGCCTGGGTGGAAAGGCAGCAGCAGTGGCCCCACGCGCTGAGCCCTGCCCCCCTCACATATTCCTTCTGCTGCCACATTGGAACCAGAAACGACGCAAAGAGACTTTACGGCAGCCTCTGAGTGCTGAGACTGAGTGCTATGGCTGGTGTAGAAAACAAGCATGAAAAGCAGAGGCTCCGCCTCAAAACCTATCATCTGATCTTCAAGACCTTCGAGAAGAGAGAGCCTGGAAATGGGGAGGAGAAAATCCTCACAGAAATCATTAGGGAAATTTCCTCACACTACAGCGCATGAGCTTCTGGATTCAAAGGCCCAAGGCAGTGGGTAGGAGCCGGCCTGCACCGATCCACATCACTAAATATTTCAGAGAGGGAACGAGCAGGTCGCACACTGAGGGTGCTCCCGGAGTCTGAGTGGCAGCAGCCGAGGCAGCGCCTGGCCGCCCTGAAGGGAGCGTGTTGTCAGCGGAGGGTCCCACGCCTCCCCAAGTCTCACCTGTAAAAACAGAGTGAAGATGCTTTAGAATATGTGAGATCTTACCAAGTTTGTTTCCCACGCATCCTTTCCCACAAACCTCCCGGAAGAGGTACTTGGCTAAAAGGAGAGAGTGAGCAACAAAGGTGGACTAAGGTTCCAGCACCGGCCAGATAGAGGCCTTCCGGGATGGGAGGTGTGGTCCTATGATGTCTCCTGTTCTCGGGTCCGAGAGCAAACGGCCAGAGACAGAGATGCAGAGTGTTCTAGCAGGAAGCAGATGGGTCTGTCGGCAGTGCTTACCCTAGAAGCAAATGTGGGAGGGCCGCCAAGGGGCGTTCTTCCCTCCCCTTATAGTTTTATGGAATGTTTGAGTCTTGACTAGAGCGTGAATTACTTTCCTGATTTTTCTTTTTTTGTTGTTTAAGAAAGAAAATACGCTCCCTCCAGTGGAGTCTCCAATCTTTAAATTCTCTAGCCAAGCTTCCCGGTGATTTTAGGGTCACACTTTCTTACTATAGGGAAAGAATCTGTGACTTGGGAGAACTGTCCTTTGAGCAAGTAGGACCAGAGTCTGAGGTGAAGTCCCCTCCCCGCCCTGTTTCAGCATCGAGCTTGCAGTGAGAGTACAGCCAAGGAGGGATTTCCTCGGGCGTAGGGGGCTACTGCAGTCCTGCTCTTTGCAAGGGCCCTTCTGTAGGACCTTGCTTACCAGCAGGTAAGCTCAGGTGGCAGGTTCAGTGCCACAGGCTGCCCCTGCCTTTGACCCAATGCCGCTTGCTGTGAACACTCTGTCTGCTTGCCAGAGAGCTCATCCTGACCCAGAAGAGCCACTAGGATTGGAAAGCTTTCATCGTCGCCGTATTTCATAGTAATAAAATCTAAATCGCTCTGCTCTCTCAGTGTGTCTGGAGTGGTCACTGCATAGCAGCAAGGCCAATGGGCAAACCGGCCCCCCTGTTCCCGGCATATGAGCTAGAGCGAGGCCAGCTGGGGTCCAGGCCCAGACTCAGAAGGCTTGCATGTCTGATTTTGGTTCCATGATAGGAAACTCAAAATACATCAAAGAGAAATTTTCCAGATTCTAGCCAATTCACAGAAATCCTCTTCAGCCTCTGTCGTCCTCTCACACAGGCAAAGCTGATAAACAGGCCTGTGAACGGGCATGGGGATGTCGAGATGGATTCCTGCGGTCCGGCGCAGACACCTGGGAAGCAGTTTCCCGAAGGCCCAAGCTCAGTGGTGGGTTCTGAGACCCGAGTGCAGCCTGAAGACCTTTCTAGGGTCCAAAAGGAAGTCACAGATGTGGCGAAAGGCTTGTAAAGCAGGACCTTTGAAGCAAGGTTGTTGGAGACAGAGTTTGAGGGAATGTGTGATCACAGAGGAACCAGCGAACAGCAAGCAAGACCACAACAAGAGGGTCGGGTGCAGTGGGAGAGGAGGCCACTTGGGACATGTTCAGAGGACACGTCCCGACCGTGCCCTTGTTCTGACAGCAAAGAGCCACGGAAATGGGTGGGGTCCCAGCGACACCGAAGCAGAGGCTGTACCGAGCCGCTTACTACGCGGACCAGGCTTCTTCGTAAAAAGACATAGGGACACGGGTTTGACAACAGCCGCTCCCAGACTCCGCACATTGGAGACTCCAAGCGGCGGCAGGAGAGTGAGACCGTTCCCAGGGCTGGCCCTGTGCGTGGCCATGCCTGAGGTGTGGGGCCCTGTGCGGTCCTTGGGGTTCTGAAGGAGGACCTGATCCCAGGGGGTGAACTGTGTCAGTGGGAACGAGAAATGACAAGCCTAAGCTGTTCTGGGGAAGAGAAGCTTTTCCCGGCCTTGTTTTAAAAATGTGGAAATGTGGGAAAGGGAGGGGAAACACCCACAGAGCATGTCTGAAAATGAACAAAGACGTGGCAGTTGGAAGAATGGAGGCTGTTTACAGGGAGGAGAAGTTGGTTTGTATAATTAGACCGATGCAAGAGTCACCTATCTTTGTAATGTGTCTTTCTATTGAAGAGATAGAACCTCTTTCCACATGAAGACAGTCTCTTCCTTCTATAAAAGAATATTCCAAATGACAAGTCAGTTTACATCACACGGGGTGACCTGCAGACCCGGGCCTATCCCCCAAGCCTTGTCCTTCAGGCCAGTGTGTGCTGGACCGGCCATTGCCCCATCAGTGCGCCGGCTAACCCTTCTGTCTCCGGTCCTGCAGCTGGGATGAGAGCAGTTCAATCAGCAGTGGGCTCAGTGATGCCTCAGACAACCTCAGCTCGGAAGAGTTCAACGCCAGCTCCTCCCTCAACTCCCTGCCGACCACCCCCACCGCTTCTCGCAGGAACTCCACAATAGTGGTACGTGGCTTTGCAGACGCCCGGGCCACCATGTCACGACGAGGCACGGGGCAGCCAGAGCAATGCCCATGGCGCTGGTTCCCACGTGGCTCGACCAGTCCCCTTAGAGCTGGCAGAAGACCCCTGAGGCTCCCAGCCAGTCACCTGACACATTAGCTCTTGTCCTCGTGGGTAGTGCCCATGTTTGGTGCTCACACCAGTTCCCGGGGGGGACTTAAGACTCTGGGAGGAGCAGGGCTAACCCCCGTCCCACCCACGAGCGTCTTACATTGCTCCTCTCTGCAGCTGCGCACAGACTCAGAGAAGCGCTCACTGGCAGAGAGCGGGTTGAGCTGGTTCAGTGAATCGGAGGAGAAGGCCCCCCCAAAGCTGGAGTACGACAGCGGGAGCCTGAAGATGGAGCCCGGGAGTTCTAAGTGGCGCAGGGAGCGGCCTGAGAGCTGTGACGACGCATCCAAAGTCGGAGAACTGAAAAAGCCCATCAGCCTGGGACACCCGGGGTCCCTGAAGAAGGGCAAGAGCCCACCCGTGGCCGTCACTTCCCCCATCACTCACACGGCCCAGAGTGCCCTCAAAGTTGCAGGTGAGCCCGAGTGACGTAAGGGGCAGGGGCCAAGCTGCCTCGATTGCTGCTCCTCTGTGTTCCCTGACCCCGGGGTGACAGCACACGTTTACACACTGTTCTACACGCCTCCTCTGGTCTCCCAGCAGCCCCGTGACAGCAGTGCTGGGTTTCCACACCCACCTCCTCTGTGGACATGAGAACCCGGAGGTTCAGTGCGAGCCCAAACCACACGCCTAAGACGGGCAGAGGAGGCAGTGCGGCCTCAGACACCCCATATCGGTTTCCTTCCTCCCTCACCAGACGTTTGGTTGTGTGTTCATCTTCCCAGACACGCTTGTCACCCCTAAAAAAATGGAGACATCAGACGTGTAGATGTGTGTTGCTTCCAAAGGGCCCTGGGCGACTTCTCGCCCTCATCAGTGATTCCCTCTGTCTCTAGTCACCAGTGGTTATCGCTGTCTGGCTCATTTGCTTCCCTCCTCTCTTCCTTCCCAGACCAGTCATTACACGCGCTTCCTTCTTAATACTCTTTATGCTTCCTCTGCCGTTTTAACCAAAGTGGAATGTTCTACGCAGGAAGCTGGACACAACACAGAACAAAACAAAAACCCTAGGCCCCTCCCACCCAGGGTCCCTTCCCTCTGCCAAGAGATGTCACCAGCTTCTGTAGTGGCTGGTACGTAGGCCCCTAAAATCCTGTGACACGTGGACACATGGAGGGGGAGAAGGGACTGTCACGTCACGGTGGCTGCAGCTTCTCTGTCCCCCATCGTGGCTCTTGCAGGCAAACCTGAAGGCAAAGCCACGGACAAGGGCAAGCTGGCAGTGAGGAACACGGGGCTGCAGCGCTCCTCCTCCGATGCCGGCCGGGACCGCCTGGGTGATGCCAAGAAGCCGCCCTCGGGGATCGCCCGGCCCTCCACGTCGGGCTCTTTCGGCTACAAGAAGCCGCCTCCTGCCACGGGCACAGCCACCGTCATGCAGCCTGGGGGTTCGGCCACGCTCGGCAAGATCCAGAAATGCTCGGGCATCCCCGTGAAGCCAGTGAATGGTCGTAAGACCAGCCTCGACGTGTCGAACAGCGCAGAGCCCGGCTTCCTGGCCCCGGGAGCCCGCTCCACCATCCAGTACCGCAGCCTGCCCCGGCCGGCCAAGTCCAGCTCCATGAGCGTCACCGGCGGGCGGGCTGGGCCGCGCCCCGCCAGCAGCAGCATCGACCCCAGCCTGCTGGGCGCTAAGCAGGGCGGCCTCACGCCGTCCCGACTGAAGGAGCCTTCCAAGGTGGCCAGCGGGCGCACCACGCCAGCCCCTGTCAACCAGACAGACCGCGAAAAGGAGAAGGCCAAAGCCAAGGCCGTGGGTCTGGACGCAGACAGCATCTCCCTGAGGAGTGTCGGCTCCCCGGAGACCACAGCGAAGAACCCAGCCGGCCACCCCCCGGCCACCAAGCTGGCAGAGTTGCCACCGACCCCCGTCAGGTACCCACTGCAGCGGCTTCCCCGTCTGTGTCCTCCGGGGTCCTTCCCCCACCCTGCACTCCTCGGGCTTGTGACGGTGGCTCGTCCCTGGGCTCTGTAGTGTCACTTGGGCGCCCCTGCCTGCGGGTTCCTTCTTGTCCCACTTTCAAAACTGTTTCCCCAATTCACCTGCTTGGGCTGTTGCCAGACCCAAGTTCACCTTCTTGAGCACTTGTGCAGGTGGTTTCACTGCGTACACAGACATACACGCATGCACACACGCACATGTGTAGACGTGCCTGTGTCTCCCATACACCTGTGCTGTCCCCACTGCTCAGACGTGAAGAGGCCCCACGTCAGGTATCGGATTTCCTTCCAATGTGTCCACCATCACTGGGATAAGCAGCAGGCGAGGCCGGGATCTCATCTGCCTCTTGATTCTCTCACTCCGCCATTCTCAATAGTTTCTTCTCTCTTCACTTGTCTCAGGGCCGCAGCAAAGAGCTTTGTCAAGCCACCCTCACTAGCCAGCCTGGACAAGGTCAACTCCAACAGCCTGGACCTGCCGTCGTCTAGTGACCCCCACGCTCCGAAGGGCCCGGATCTGCACGCTGCCAGCTCAGCCACCGGGGGCCCTCTCTCTTCTTGCTTCACGCCCAGTCCGGCCCCCATCCTCAATATCAATTCAGCCAGCTTCTCCCAGGGCCTGGAGCTCATGAGTGGGTTCAGCGTCCCAAAGGAGGCCCGCATGTACCCCAAACTCTCAGGCCTGCACCGGAGCATGGAGTCCCTCCAGATGCCAATGAGCCTGCCCAGTGCCTTCCCCAGCAGCACCCCCACCCCCACTCCACCTGCCCCACCGGCCGCTCCCCCCGAGGAAGAGACAGAAGAGCTGACCTGGAGCGGAAGCCCCCGAGCTGGGCAGCTGGACAGGTGGGTGGCCAGAGGCAGGGCTGGGCCCGAGTCTGACCCTGTGCCCGGCTCACACCTCCGTTAGTAACACGGCCCGTACGTGATGGCCACCTCCGATTTGCCATCGCTTTGAATACAAGTAGCAGCTTCATCTGCCCCAGAATTCCGCGAAATAGCCAGGGTGTTTTTCGTTTCTTATTATCCTCACCTTATAAATAGAGAAACCAGTGCACACAGGCTTTCAATGACTTAACCAAGATCTCATCACTGCTTTGACCTGTCATCCGAAGCTTTTGCTTCCTAGTCCAAAATCATTTCTGTTAGATTATGTCCTGGTTTCCATCGACCGTCATGTGACCTTCTCAATAGCTAACTGCACTCTGATTCCTAATCAGAGAAAAGCATTCAACATTTCAGATAAATTTCTCCAGTTGTGAGCCAAGAGGCTGCAGCTGTCTTCTTTGGTTTTAGAGACAAAGGGGCCCGCAGCCTGAGGTCCTGTGTTCAGGTGGTGCGTACCTTGGACCTAGGGTCCCAAACTCTAGTTTCTAAGAGGGGCCTATACACTTCTTTTCTTTTTTCTCCACAGTAATCAGCGGGATCGGAATACTCTGCCCAAGAAAGGGCTCAGGTAACCCTTACATGTGCACGTGCTTTCCTTCCTACACTCAGGCTCTGGTCCGAGTGAAAAACCGTCAGGTGACCTCTCCCAGGCCCCAGTCATGACTTTGGTGCCGCTTGTATGAGTCACTGTATGTGGTTCCTGTCCGTCTCCCTCCCAGCAAGTGCCCTGCCCACACTTCCACCTAGGTCTGCGTCAGCCTCAGAGCCAGTGTTCTTTCTGGTGACAGAGGACAGACAAGTCTGCACACGGGAATCATACCTCACCTGTGCCCACCTGTGCTGTCCCAGCCCTGGCCGAACGTCCTGTCTGTAGTTTTCCTCCCTCCACATCTAAGGGAGATCAGGGCCTCTGGTTGTCCAGAAGGGGAGAGGGGGACACAGCGAGTCCTCCACTGTTACTGTAGCATTGAGCCCCCCAGTCAGGTGACTCCTGCTGCCCGAGAGCCACATACAGGATTAGAAAGCTCTGTCCTGAGGTCCAGGGACACCTTCCAGTGCCTCCTCCGTCACCTCAGCCCCCACCTCCGGAACCCGTAGAGGGTCCTGCTAGACCTGCAGCCCCCTCGTGGTCTGGGAGAGAGCCCCAAGTTACCACTGCTCTCCCCTCCTGGGGCATCCCGTCGGCTCCTCCTTTTCTTTCTCCTGCTTCAGAATCTGCACACCGTCCAGACCTCATCCCACTTTGTGGTTGCCCAGACTGAGTACTGCTGCCTCCGACAGGTACCAGCTCCAGTCCCAGGAGGATGGCAAGGAGAGGCGCCACTCCCACACCATCAGTGGGCTGCCCGAGTCGGACGACCAGTCAGAGCTGCCTTCGCCCCCTGCGCTCTCCATGTCCTTGAGTGCGAAAGGCCAGCTTACCAACATAGGTCAGTGTCGTCAGTCACCCACGGTGGCATGGGGTGAAGCAGGCCTCACCAAGCCAGCTGGGCTTGGGGTTTCGTCTCCTGTTTGACTCGCGCTGTATTGGGTTGCCACATGGTGCCTCAGTTTACCCATCCAAATAAGACCGAAGGCAAAGCGCTCCGTGCCCCTGAGCACGTGGTGTGGGACCCTAGCATCAGAGGGTCTGAACGAAGGCGTGGGAAAGCCATAAACCCAGGCTTCTGGCAGTGACTTCTGGAGAGGGGCCCACAGCCAGCGCTGCCGGGAGGGAGGAGGTGAGAGGTTGCCTGCTGAGGATGGGGTCTGCCCCCAACCCAGAAAAGCCCAGACTCCCCCATGCGGGGCGGTGCCAGGGCCCTCCTAGCCCTGCAGGCTCAGCAGTGTGACTCGCCATGGCCACACCCTTTCCAAAGGCTGAGGAGAAGGGCTAGGAAACTAGGAAGGGCCTCTGAGTCAGAGGCAGGGCAGAGGAGACGCCCAGGTGTGCAGGCCTGGAGGGCACCCGCCTGGTCGGGAAGCAGCGGGCGTGATGGGTCCAGTGGGCCCTTCAGGACAGTGCCTGGGGCAGGCCGTTTGCTGGCTGAGTCTCTGGAGCATGTCCTTTCCAGCCAAGTGAAGGAAGCAGTAAGGACAGAATGAGGACCCGTCACGTCCCGTGGGGTGACTGAGGGAGACTTGGGGAAAACTAGGAATCAGCATACTTTGCCCAGAGAAGGGAATGGCTCTGAAGGAAGGTCCTCTGCTCCCTGAAGGGCCATTCCATGGCAGACGGGGCCTCCACGGAGGGCCGAGCGAGAGGAAATGCGTGTGTGTGCGGGACGAGGGGCTGGGTGAGGTGATGACAGCCTGTCCTCGGGAGGCCGGCAGGCACATGTGCAGTCCTGCCCTGCACAGGTGCCTGTGGACACACTAGCGTCCACCTGCCCGGCTGGCGCAGGAGAACAGCCCGGGGCTGCCTGTGGCTGCTTGTGAAGCTGTCACCCCGGCAGGGGTAGCGGGGGGCGGGCTCTGCAGGCTGCAGGGGCCGGCCCAGCCCGACCAGACGTCACCCAGGGGAATGTTGGGCCCAGCGGGCCTTGGCTGCTTGCTGCTTAGAGTGGGCAGCGACCCGAGCGACACTGCTGGGTAGGGAGCACCTCCCACCCTCCCACAACGCCGAGCCCTCTTCTCTAGCTGGCACTTCCCATCAGTTGGAGCTGACTTTGGTCTGAATCCCCTTCCGGCCACCTGCCAGGCTTGTTGTAGTGAACCAAACTGCAAGAGCCCATGTTCATTGGCACATCCGGGCGATGGGAAAGTTTCTGGAAAACTGCCCCCCTCCCCCCCGGCCCATCCTTCGAGAGCGACACAGGACTGAGGGAAAGCCTGTCCAGGGGCAGTGCTGCTCACCCTTCATTCCAGACGGCAGGGCCCTCCTCCATCTGGGCTCGTGGCCCCGGAGACCCCTCCTGGCCCCACCTGCTGGCACGCCGCCCACCCCCCCCTCCTCTCCTGCCCCCTCTCTCCTGCTGCTCCACTCCCCAGGGCCCGGAGCGCTGGTGACCCTGCCTCTTCTCCTGCCCCGTCCTTCTCCTGTCCCCTTCCCTCTGTCCTTCCAGTGAGTCCCACTGCGGCCACCACGCCAAGAATCACTCGCTCCAACAGCATCCCCACCCACGAGGCGGCCTTCGAGCTGTACAGCGGCTCCCAAATGGGGAGCACCCTGTCCCTGGCCGAGAGACCCAAGGGGATGATTCGGTCAGGATCCTTCCGAGACCCCACGGACGACGGTGAGACTTCACGCAGCGCGGTTCACGCTCATCCCAGCCCTGCTGGGCCCTCACCCACCACTTCCACAACCACCACGCACACATGACTCCCAGGACATCACGTCGGGCCATCTGTCTTTCTTCCCATGCCTTTGAAGGGTCTGGGGGCCCAGAAACCTTGGCTGCACCATGTGGCCTGGGGCTGGGGGGGACGTGAGCGTGGAAGGGCTCAGCGTGCCCTCAGAGTGTCCTGAGAAGCTCCCCCCTCGTTCCAGCAGCTGCCTCCCCTCCCCAGTGTCTCAAGTGCATGGGACACACAGGGACACAATGGCAGCTCTTAGATCCTTTCAAAGAAGCAGGCACCTCCTTGTCTTCCAAGTCCATTCTGAAGGTCGGCCTCAGGCAGGGCCCTGTGGTGTCGTGACCAGCTCAGCGGGGAGGCCTGGCCTTGGGGGAGACGAGACTCCGCCACTGTCTCTAGATGCTCACGCCGGCGTCGGGCTTGCGACCTGTCGGGGGGCTCGACTGAGTGGTCAGACCGAGGGTTTTACAGGGTTTCTTCACCTAGTGGTCCCCAGGATCTCAGCGCGTCCCCAGCGCTGAGACAAGGGGACAGAGTCACAGGGTTTGTTCTGAGCAGCTTTGACGAGAATGCACTTTCCTGAAGATGAGATGACAGCACTGCGACCACCCTCTCCCTCAGCCCGGCGCCCGGCCACCCCAGACCACGCACACTGGGCAGAGGCCCGCCTGCTCTGGGCGGCAGTGCTGCCGGTGGGGTGCCCGTCCTGGTCTTTCCATTCGCGCCAGAGGCTTCGAGGCCCAGAGCCCACACTCCACGCGGGGCTCTTCCCGGGAAGCCCTCCGTCCCCAGGGCCCGTGGTCACTCTGTGTTCTGTTCTCTTCCAGTCCATGGCTCGGTGCTGTCTCTGGCGTCCAGTGCGTCGTCCACCTACTCCTCAGTAAGGACAAGCCCCCCGCCCCCTGCGCTGCCCCTAGAGCCTCCTTCAGCTGGGGGGCTGGCTGGGGTGGGCACGAGAGCCGGGAGCCCCAGCTGGCACTCCATCTCCTCCCTGGTCTTTCTGGGTTCACCACCAATCCCTGAGCAACTCTGGTGCCTTTCGTTCCCTCCTTTGAAAAACGGAGAATCCCCGTGTCACAGAGCCGTTCTGTGCCGTGGGAGGGGGACGCGTTTGTGGCAAGGAGATAGGCAGGTGTCCAGGTCCCCGAGAGCCTGACCATGCCCAGAATTGACCAGGTGATCCCGTGGCCCCGCATCCCGGGCACTGCACTTGGCTGTGGGGGGCACCTTCATTCTTAGACTCGCCCTGTCCCTAACTCGTCCACCCTCCAGGTGGGCTGCAGGAAGGGTAGGTCTTTAGATGAACCAAAGTTTCATTTCCCAGCCTTCTTGGCAGTGACAAAGCTGGCTGGGGAGGAGCTCCAGAGGAATCTGTCCTTGAAGCCCCAGTCCTATGACAAGAGGGCCAGGACCGTTCAGCCCGTCACCCCTCAGTCGCGCTCCGCCAAGTCCTGTGCCCTGCTCGGGGGCCTGGCTCCCTCACCTCTGCAGTAACACCTCCTTTCTCTCCCTTTCTCCTCCTGCTCCCTTCTTCAGGCTGAGGAGAGGATGCAGTCTGAGGTAGGGCGCCACGCCTTCGTCTCTGCTCGCGAACGCCACTGCGCCCACTTTCCTCCCACACCTGACACTTCTGCTGTGTGACTTTGTGTCTGTTTTCTCACAGCAAATCCGGAAGCTTCGGAGAGAACTAGAGTCGTCGCAGGAGAAAGTGGCCACCCTGACGTCTCAGCTTTCTGCCAACGTGAGTGCTGTCAAGCCGGGGACACCAGGCAGTCAGTCATTGGGCGTCAGCTTAGATAGGTTCAGCCAAAGGAGGACAGTTGTCCCATGACGGACCCCAGGTGTGGACGCCAAGGGCAAGGGAGCGGAGGGCTGGGGTTTGGCCTCCCCTCTCGGAGGCTCAATTTTTATAAAGACCCGTTTTTGCCCCCGGCCTAACCAGAGGGTGTGGGGGCCGCTGGTCTTTGAACTCCCTGGAGAAAGAAAGGACTGTCAGTGGTTGCATGTGCAGGTGGAAACAGCCTTGCCACTGGCCATGGACAGAAATTGCCACGGATTATGTCACAGAGCGCTCAAAGCCTGTCACTGCCCGGGTGTGTGGGGGGGTCGTGTCTTTCCTCCCACCTCAGCTGGCCAGGACAGAGCTGGCCGTTAGCATTCTGTCCGGTGACCGTGACACTTCGGAACCCAGCTTCATTCTCATCTTCACCTCCAGCGGCCTCTTCCGTCTCCGTGGGCAGCTGGCAGAGATGCCCTGACCCAGAATTCTGTGTCCTCAACCTGTCCTCAGGCCACCCATTGAGAATGAGCTTCTTTCTTCCTGGGCCTTGGTTTTCCTACCCCGTGAGATGGGGAGAAATGCAGCCAGCCCTCCATCCGGGTGGAGTCATCTGTCCCCTGTGGCCAAGCTGCACACACAGGACACAGAGCCGTTCTCCCCCGAACGCCGTAAACAACAGCTGAGCGGATATGGAGGGCTGTTCCAAGTGATTGCACAAAAGTCACCGTGTCTCCAGTTTCCGCAGTGGTTTTGGGTTTGTCTTTCCCTTCCTCTCTGGGGAACCCAGCTGTCTGGCCTGGGGTCTTCCCTTGGAAGCCGGCAGAAGACTCTCCACCAAGATCTTGCCTGTTTCTGATGTGTTTCAACAGCGGCTCTCTCTCACTGGCTGTTCTCTTTATTCTCTTGTCCCCAAACCTCGATCCAGACGTTGCTTGTTCAGAGCTCATTTCAAGCACTTCTCCACTCATGGGACCCATAAGAATTGTAATAGAAACAAGAACCTTGTACCCACCCACACAGCAGTGGCCTGGGTCAGGTCCCACACGCCCCAGAAAACCCACGTCTGGGAGATGGCGGGGGAGAGGCGGCGGGAGCAGAGAGCATTAGTGCGCCACTCAGCGCACCGCAGTGTATCAGCCATCGTGCTGGCAAGGCTGGCGAGAGCCATGCAGATGAATGGAGAGGGTGATTGCTCTTAGAACAGGAAGTTCCCTTTGGCTGGGACAGAACAAACCAAACACCCAGACATGACGGCTCTGAATTTTCGAGGCAGATTTTTGCTGAGGTCGCAGCACTGCCCTCAAGCAGGAGACGCAACGCCAAGACGCAGGGAGGGTCCCGCAGCTCTCTGCAGGATCCCGGTTCCGGACCAAGTTTTTGTCCTGTACATGAGCTTCCCAGCTGCCCGAGCTGGGGGCACCCAGACCACTGACCCTCCCAAATGCACTGCCGCTCAGTCAGGCCTGGGGTCGCACAGGCACCCTAGTGAGGGGGAGGGTTCAGGAAGTTTCAGAGGAGAGGAAATAGGAGAGGAGGGGGAGCCCCCAGTGAGAAGAGGCAAGTACAGGAGCGCATGAGAAGGCGGGGTCTCGCTGAAGCTCAGGGTGCAGGAGTCCGCTGCGCAGCAGCTGGAAGGGACCTGCCGGGTCACGGCAGCTGTGCCCCGCAGGCTCACGTAGGACAGGACTGCAGGACAGTAGCCTCCAGGAGTGTTCCAAGGGCACAGGGAGAGGACCACGGTGGGCCCAGCAGGAGAGAAAGTGTTAGCCAACAGGAAGCGTCGAGAGCGCGTCAGACGTGAGAGCACATGGGAGCCCTGCCACTCCCTCTGGGGACACCAGCTTGCTCATGTGCCTCCACTGGGGGCCATTTCTCTGTCCCCAAGTGTTCCCCTCTCTAGACCTGGCCTCATTCCCTTCCCCTTTCTACACATCCTGCTGCCGGTTCTGGCCATGCGCTGGGTGGCCTTGGCGGCACCTTTCCGGGGCCCGCCTCTTACCTGCACCCTTCCGTCGTCATGAAACAGCCCTGACACCTAGTGGCCAAGCTGTGGAATTTCCCTGCGGTGTCCTCAGCTCTCTAGCTCTGCAAAGAGCCTGCAGAAACCAGAACAAGGAGCGGCAGGGATGGGTTGAGGATGAAGGACCACCTGGGAGCAGCAGAGGGAAGACGTGCCAGTTTCTCCTGGGACCCGTGGGGGCCAGCCTGCTGGATCCAAGATGACAGGCACGGCCTGGGGGGGTGGCCTCCCCCAGAGCAGAGGGACAGTCCCGTCTCTGGTAAATGACAAGTGCCAGCCCCAGGTCTCCACAGCCTCCAAAACGCTGTCCGTACCACGTTGACTCTGGAAGCCAGTCCCTCCGGAAGTTGTGTGATCATACCTGTCGGCGCAGAGAGATCAGTGTTTAAAAGTCACTGAGAGGCCTGTGGGCACCGCCCAGCACTTGGGCAGGAGATGAGCTGAAGGAGCTTCCCGGTCGGTGCTGTCCTGGCCCGAGCCTCAGGCAGCTGAGGCGTGTCCTTATGTTTGTTTCAGGCTAATCTCGTGGCAGCTTTTGAGCAGAGCCTGGTGAACATGACGTCCCGCCTCCGGCACCTGGCAGAGACGGCCGAGGAGAAGGTGAGGGGCCTGGGCCCGGCCCGCGAGGGAGGGTTCCTGCACGGAGGCCGGGGCCGTCCTCTCTGCTGAGCGCCTGACTGCCAGCTTCTCCCTCCCTTTCTCACCCTGGATTCTCAACCTTCCGCTGGTGCACTTGCCCCATTCCCTGCCCTTCTGTACCCTGGCTGCTAGAATCCCAGAGCCTGGGGGCACGGAGCAGCTGCTCCCATCCCGACCGATGGCTCTGTTTTCGCTCCCCTCCTAGGACACCGAGCTGCTGGATTTGCGAGAAACCATAGACTTTCTGAAGAAAAAGAACTCTGAGGCCCAAGCAGTCATTCAGGGAGCCCTTAATGCCTCGGAAAGCACGTCCACAGGTAGGACCCAGACGCAGGTCGTGGGGCAGCGGGGACGGGGTGAGAGGAAGGCTTTGCAGAGTTTTACCTGTGCCCAGTGTGCGAGGTCCCACGCCCACTTTCTGGAAGGTGAGGGCCCTTTGGCGCCCATCAGAGTGACGCTGCAGACCAATCAGTGAGGACTGCCAGGGCCATGCCTTCCCATCCCTGGGTCAGGGACAGTGAGGTGACCTGCAGCGCCCACTGTTCTCCTGCGCTTGAGGCCAGAGCCAGGGCTGTCCGAGATGGTCATTAAAACAGGACCTTACTCTTACGGAACAAAAGGTGCTCTCCCCCTGCGATGGAGCGCCCGTGCCCTATGGTGTTTTCCCGAAGGAGCTGAATTGTTATGTCCCCCAAACACCCGCACACGATGTTTACTGCAGCTTTGTTCGTAATCGCCACAACCCGGGAGCAGCCAGTTAGTGAGCAGATACGTCAGCTGTGCTCTAGCCAGGTGATGAAACTTGGCACTGAGTTTGTCACTTGGCGCTAAGAAGCAGTGAGCGATGATGCTGTGGAAGACACTGAGTCTAACTGCCCGTCACTAAGAGAAGAGAACCACCGGAAAAGGTGACATGCTGTGTGGCTCCAACTCGACGATGTTCTGGAAGAAACAAGGCTGTGGAGACAGCAAAGGGGTCGGTGGCTGCCAGGGTGGGGGCGGGGTGAGCACGGGGACACAGGAGTCAGGGCAGTGAGGTGACACCAGTGGGGGGTGCCTGTCGTTACACGTCTGCCCAGCCCTGGACACACAACACGAGCGGAGCCTCCCGTGGCCGGGTCACGACGATGTGTCATGTGGGCTCCTCGGCTGTGACATGTGTACCCTCCAGGGAGGCCGGGGGGGAGTGGACACGGGGGCACATGGGAACCCTGTTCCCTCTTAATTCTGCTGTGAGCCTGCACCTGCTCTGAGAAATGAAGTCTAACCAACAGCACCTCACAGTTGGACATAAATGTGTTGTGTGCACTCATGTATACGTGGTCTGGTGTGCGTGCTCACATGTATGTGTATCTAGTATGTGCACACATGTGTATATAACCTGGTTTGATCCTCATGCCAGTTCTCCAAGGGGGATGAGGCAGCGGTCACAAGTTGCCACATGGGCTCAGATGACAAGCTCGCTTTGCTAGAGCGAGTCAAGACAAGCGGTGGTCTGGTGCCACAGGGACTCCATGAGGCCCTCGGGCAGCTGGCCGGTCCATGTCCGTGTCCTTGGCCAGTTTTGTGTTTCTTTCCACGGTCTGCAAGCGCCAGCTTTCCTCACGTTACTCAAGGCCGTCCTTCCTCCCTGGGCTGTCCCCTCCAGCACTTCATACTCATCCATCCGATTTCTTTCCTCCCATTATGTTGGAGGTGCTGCCCCATCTGGCCAAGAGGGACCCTTATCTGATGCTTTGGGGTGGTCCCCTAACAGCTCCCCCCCCAACACACACACACACTCTCCACACCCACTCACCTCCCACACACTCGCCCCACACACACACACTCTCTCTCTCACACACTCTCACACTCACCCCTTCATTTCCACACCTTTGACCTCTTCTCACACCCTCCCCACTGCTTATAATGCTGCTGAAGGCTTTTATCTTAACAGAGAAGAAAGATGGATCCACCTGTGTCCTTCTCATTATAATCTTGTCTCCTTCCTTACTTCACGGGCACACTTACCTTCCCACCCGCCGTCACACCTCACCCCACTATAATTTTGCTTCTGTCACCGTCACCCGACTGAAACTGCTTTCCCTAAAATCAGCAATGACCCCATTTTTCCAAAATCAAACTTACTGAGTTTAGGACCTATTTTACTTGGCTTCTGTAAAATGGAGATAGCACCTAACCAGAATTTGTTGTTAAATCAGAGAATGTATGTTACCATTCACCACTGTGCCAGGCACTCACTAGCTGCTCAGAACAGTAGCTCCCCCCTCACACCCACCCCCACAGATGGGCAGCACCTCAGGATTTCCAAGACCCGGCCCTCCCTTCACTGAATTCTTCCCCTGCCTGAGTCATCATTCCCATCTCGCTGTTTTCCTGCAACTCTGATTCCTCTGTTCTTCAAAGAATACTATCCGTAAACTGAAAAGACAACCCAAAGAATGGGAGGAAATATATGCAAATCATATGTCGGGTAAGGGTCTAGCATCCAGAATATATGAAAAACTCAACAGTAAAAAAGCACGTAACCTGATTTTTAAATAGGCCAAAGGTCTGAATGGGCATTTCTCCATGAAGACATAGACATAGCAAATAAGCACATGAAAAGATGCCCAGTGTACCCCTAGCTGGCCCGGAAATCCCCATTAAACCCCAGTGAGATGCCACTTCACACTCACTGGGTGGCCAGAGCTGGGAGCGTGTGGAGAGGGAACCTGCCTACCTTGCTGGCAGGAATGCAGAATGCGGCAGCGATTTTGGAAAACTCGGCAGCTGCTCAGAAGGCTAAGCGTGGACTTCCCCTGTCAGCTGGGAATGCCACGCCGGGGTAGACGAGCCCTTCACAGACCTCGTCCAGCTGAGCTCATTAGTTGGCGCACACTTGTGTCTCCTTCTAGACTGGGAGCTTCTTGGGAACGGGGCTCATTGCTTCTTATTTTTTACCTTCGACATTTCTTTTTATGTTGAGTCATGCTTGACACTCGGTAATGTTTGTTGAAAGAAAGACCCACAAAATGCGTGACGTGGACCCAGGAGCTGCTCGGCTCCCTGCGCCCTGCGCCGCCATCCTCCCTAAAGCCACCCCGTGTGTCCTTCGCTTGTCTTCGGCCCCTAGAGCTTCGGATCAAGAGGCAGAATTCCTCAGATAGCATCTCGAGTCTGCACAGCATTACCAGCCACTCCAGCGTGGGCAGCGGCAAGGAGGCCGACGCGAAGAAGAAGAAGAAGAAGAGCTGGGTAGGTGACGCTGGGTGGGGGGTTGCGCAGGGCCACGTGCACCTCAGCACAGGAATCGGGCTTCCGGGACCGCCAACGTGCAGGCCCTGCGACACTAAGCCCCGGCCCACGGCGGCTCTGCTCAGAGCACGGGCGGCTCTCCTCTGCTCCCCCAGCCATTGCCCTCGGGTCCCGACACACCCCTGCAACCCCACACGCGGCCCCCCTGGGGCTCTCCCTGCCGAGTGGGTCACATGTGCTTGGCAACAGAAGGAAACATCCAGAGGGGATGTCCCACCAGTCCCCTTCCCCAGCCTCCCGCCCCCAGGCCCTTCTACATTCTGGGACGATTCTGTGCACAAAGCATCGGGTGCTCCTGGAAGCCATTTCTTCAGGTTTCTGGAGAGGTATTTGTGGAACACTTCAGATGGCTTCCAAAGAACTTCTGTGTCACCTTTGGCCCAGAGGCAGTGGGGAGTTTATTTTTCCAGGTAGCCCTACGCTGACTTTGGATGCCCCTTCCAACATCCTTTCAGCGGATGGGTCTGACACACTTTAGCCCCCGGCCACCTGTGGGAAGGAGAGGACCCCCAAAGGAGACTGTGGCTCTTTGTCCCTGTTCAGTGAGACTGGCCCTCAGACCCCTGTATAGTGCAGACAGGTACCAGTTGTGTGACATGAGTGATTAAGTGTTGCTTCTTTTTTTCTCCCCTTCAAAATGCTGACTTCAATCCCCATTTTTTTCCAGGTCTATGAGGTAAGAGACCCAGTTCCTCTCCCCGTTTTCTCTTTCCCTCTGCCATACCTTTCCCATTTCCAGGGCAGCCCCCTCCCCCTAAAAAAGAACTGACACTCATAAAACTAACCATGACGATCACCCCCGAGTTCCCAAGTCACTCCACTGCATGCCCCCCAACCCCCACCCCCGTGAGGACAGGAGGGAGAGGGGCCTGGTTAGGCCAAATGGGAGAGTCAGACGAAATCCTAGCCTGGCCCCACCTCCTTTGTTACAAAATGGGCCTGATACAGACGCAGTCAGATCGAGCTGCCCCTGTCCAGGAAGCGAACGCTCTTCCTTCTGGTTCCATCACCCCCAGAAGCCCCAAGTGGAAGAGAATGTCTGGGTGAACTTGCTCTTGACCATGCTTCCCAGAGGCCAGTTCAGTCTCAGTCTAGCCCAAGGACTTAGCCCTACACTGAGAAGAACCAGAGGTAGGGAGGGACGTGAGCCAGTGCAGGGTCCCCTCAAGTCACCGTGAACCCGGAAGCCCTCCAAGCATCATGGAATCTGCAGAGACATCTGTCAGGGCTGAGCGTAGAGCCCAAGACAGACAGAGGGAGCCAGACTTGCCTTACACACCGGCCATCAGAGGCCCCATCCCCGCCAGCGCTGAGGCAGGACCTGAGACATGGAGCCTGTCGTCTCAGCCATCAGGGAGCCTGCAGAATTGCAGAGGGGACAAAACAGTTATCAGATTGCTGATGCGGATCGAGCAGCTCCAAAAGCCTAATGCGGTCAGAGGACGGAAAGGCACCGATAATGGGAGGGAGACGCCACAGAGGAGCTGAATGCTGGACGGGGCGGTGCTGAGAGGAGACTGTGAGGATGTCCCTAGTGGGCCCTGCCCAGTGACGGGCCGCGGCACTGCCAATGTGGGGGCACAGAGGAGGGGCCCGAAATGGCAGGGTAGCTGCGTGAACGCCGTCTTAGGTCAGCACTGCCTGCAGCGTGCTCACGCCAGGCCACTGAGCTGCTCCCTGAGGACGCCATCGTCAGCATGGGGAGCCCTGCCCTCTGTCCAGCGCACATCCGCGTGCCTGAGCGCTGGGCTGCCCTCGCTGAAGAGTGTTCCCTGAGCTCACGTGACACTGCACAGCCCCACCGTGTCCCCGTATCTCTGGCCACACGGGCCGGCAGGAGCCCGGCTCTCCCTGCGGGCCTAGTGACCCGAGAGGGCGTCCACTCCAGGCAGGCCACTCACGGGATCCGTCTGTGTGCACGTACTTTCATACACGCACGTGCACACTCGTACACACATGTACGGGGACGCACACAGCCCCCCAGGAGGCAGTACGTAGAGGAGACGCCATGGCTTGAAATCAGGAGCCCGTCCCCAGCCAGCAGCTCCTTGGCCTTCTCAGCGTCAGTTCCTGTCTCCACAGAAAATTGAGCTTGACGGGACTTTTGGGCCACGAGTCCTCACTGGTGACATGTCCCCTGCACACTTACTTCTCTCATCTCCACCACAGCACACTGGTCCTTGTCCAACCTGGGAGTGACCCCAGCACACGCCCCCCCATTGCCTGCACGGTCCCCACGCAGCCTTGCTGTGCTCCGGGCGAGACACTCAGGAGTCCCCTCAGATTGTCCCTTCTCTTCCCCTCTCACTGTCCCAAAGGTCTGCTTCACACCAGTCCCCTTTGCCTCCAACCCCTCCTCTGCTCTCTCGCTGCCATTTCATCTCTGTGCCCGTGTGGTGTGCATGCTGTGTGGACGCATGTGCGTGGCTGTGGGACAGGACCCTGGTCGGCATTGCAGCTCACACCCCTGACCCCCAAGCTCATCACCACCTGAGCTCGCACACACTGTGGTCAGATGACAGAGTCCCAAATGTCTGAGGAAATGGGAGGAAGCGACCCTCGTTCTAAGACCTTTGAGCGGAAGTAGTAGAAAGCCCTGTACCTGGTTGTCTGGCCGTTCTGTGATGTGCGGAGCAGACATGACCCTCGAGAAACTCCGTCCCCTCCCCCCTCCCGTTCATTCCACAGAATCGCTTTGTCAGTCTCTGGTTAGTGGGTGGATAGTCTGCCGTGCACCCTGGTCACAGCAGGGTCGTGAGCCCTCTGGGAGCTGGGCTCCAGACTGAGCCCCTGCTGGTCTGTGGCTAAATGGGATCAGCTGCGAGCTTTCCCCTCTGACCTCTGAGGGTTTCTCTCCGTCCCCAGTCAGGGATACAGCCCCTCAGGGCAGAGAGAAGGCCTGGGAAGCTCCCATGGCCCATGAGAGCAGGCCAGGATATTCCCCTTTCCTCGGTCCTAACGTCAAGGCTGCTCTTCCGTTCTCACGCCACCCACGAGTCACGGGCTGAACCCCCGACACACCCTGGCCACGCACCATCCCCGCAGGCCTTAGCCAGCCCTCCCCACAGCCATAGCGCGGCCCTGACCTCTCCCCACCTGCATCTGCTCTTTTCTAGCTTCGAAGTTCCTTCAACAAAGCCTTCAGTATAAAAAAGGGGCCCAAGTCAGCATCCTCGTACTCGGACATCGAGGAGATCGCCACCCCTGACTCATCAGCCCCCTCGTCCCCCAAACTGCAGCACGGCTCCACAGAGACCGCGTCGCCCTCCATCAAGTCCTCCAACTCATCTTCTGTGGGCGTCGAGGCCCCCGAGTAAGTGCCCTCCCACTGCCTGCCACCTGGCCCCCCACACAGACCTGGCCCTGGGCCCCTGAGACCAGCAGACCGGCCTTTCCTCTCACTGCTGGGTCCCTGGGGCAGGAGGGGCCAGGGCTGCCGGCCATGGTCTCAATGCCCAGTACCCAGCGCTTCTGCCTGTAGCTGACTTGACTCGCTTTCTTCCAGGGCCCCTGCTCACTCAGCTCCCCACGTGAGGCTGTTCCACGCCAGTGAGGAGGACGAGCCGGAGAAGAAGGAGGTGTCCGAGCTGCGCTCCGAGCTATGGGAGAAAGAGATGAAGCTGACAGACATCCGCCTAGAAGCCCTCAACTCTGCCCACCAGCTGGACCAGCTTCGGGAGACCATGCATAACATGCAGGTCAGTGTCCTGGCGGGCTGGGGGCGGGGCTGGGGGCGTGTCCTGCCTGCTCCCCTTGTTAAGGGGCTGCAGGGGCTGGGGGCGGGCGGGTGCAGGCTCAACCCATCCAATCCTACCCCCTTACCCCGTCTGTTCTGGCCACAGTTGGAGGTGGACCTGCTGAAAGCTGAGAATGACCGGCTGAAGGTCGCCCCAGGCCCCTCGTCAGGTCCCCCCCCAGGGCAGGTCCCTGGGTCGTCTGCTTTGTCCTCGCCTCGCCGCTCGCTGGGCCTCGCTCTCACCCACTCCTTCAGCCCGAGCCTCACAGATACAGGTACCTATTTCGGAGAAGAGGTGAAGAGGGTTCGGTCCACTGCCACACCATCCCACGTGCTCTGCTGGCATCTTCCTGGGGCAGGGAGGTGACAGAGCCTAAAGCAAGCAGCTGCCAATGTCATGGGACACAAAGAGTCGTTATGGTCCTTTGACCCCAACTGCTTTTCCGTTTGGGGCTTGCGTTTCTTCTCTGTGACACATGAAGAATTACTTGGGAAGGATAGCGCCTGGGGTTGGGAAAGCCTGTGCCCTAAAGCCGACAGCCTTTGTCACTCCTGCAGACCTGTCGCCCATGGACGGCATCAGCTCCGGCGGCCCCAAGGAGGAGGTCACCCTCCGGGTGGTGGTGCGGCTGCCCCCACAGCACGTCATCAGAGGGGTAAGGACCCGCGGGAGAGCCGGCCACACTGTCACGCGGCCTGGGGCTGGAGGGTCCCCTTTCCTGGGCTCGGCCGCCTGCAGGCTCACGTGCTCCCCCCTTTGACCTCACAGGACTTGAAGCAGCAGGAGTTCTTCCTCGGCTGCAGCAAGGTCAGTGGGAAGGCGGACTGGAAGATGCTGGATGAAGCCGTCTTTCAGGTGTTCCAGGTACGCGGCACATGGCGGCACAGCGCGGCCTCCTGCTCCGGGCTGCTGCTCCGTGCAGACCCTGGGGTCCCGGGGCCCCGCCACCCTCCCCGACAGCTGCCCAGGAGGAAATGCGCGCCCCTCCCTCGGGCATCTGCTTGGTCCCCTCCCGGGCTTCGACATCTGTACATGTGTCTTCCCGGGCTCCCTCACCGTCTCTTCCCGCCCTGCTTTTCTGTCAGGACTACATTTCTAAGATGGACCCAGCGTCAACCCTGGGCCTCAGCACCGACTCCATCCACGGCTACAGCCTCAGCCACGTGAGGCGTGTGCTGGACGCAGAGCCCCCGGAGATGCCTCCCTGCCGCCGAGGCGTCAATAACGTGTCGGTCTCCCTCAAAGGTCAGCCTCTGTCTCCCGGGGTGAAGGGACACGAAGGACCGTGGGAGAGCCCCCAGGGATTCGTTCAGTAGCAGTCATTGAGAACCTCCAACGTGAATAGCCAGCTGGCCAGCCATACTCACGGGTTCAACCAACCCGGATGCAAAGTGTTCTTTGAAGTGTTACATTTTTGCAGACGTGCACTGTGTGGTTAGGCTTGTGGTGGTAACATGTACAGACCTTTTCCTTGTCATTATTCCCTAAGCGCTACAGAGTAACTGTTTACGCAGCGTTTACATTGTATCAGGTATTGCAAGTATCTAGAGATGACTTCCAGTACGAGGGAAGGTGTGCACAGGTTACATGCCCGTACTCCACATTTATGTGAGGGGCTCGGGCATCCTCGGATTTCGGCATTCCCGGGCATGGGGGGGTCCAGGAACCCGTCCCCCGCAGAGAATTGTGTGACTGTAATATGAGATACGAAACGATGAGACCCTCATGACTTCTGCTCCCAGGGACTGGTTCACAGGGAACTTTCTGCCCAGCCCCCACGCACCTGTAGCTCCCAGCGCGTCCCTAAGAGTGAGCCCCGCTCGGATTCGGGGATTCCCGTGGCTCTGAGGTTTTCAGTGGGCTCCGGGATGAAAAAGGAGGCGCGCTCAGGGCCCCTTGCAGTCCTCAGGGCCCTGTCGACACTCACGCTCTCGGGCTGGGGTGCAGGTCTCAAGGAGAAGTGTGTGGACAGCCTGGTGTTTGAGACGCTGGTCCCCAAGCCCATGGTACAGCACTACATCAGCCTGCTGCTCAAGCACCGGCGCCTGGTCCTCTCGGGCCCCAGCGGTACGGGCAAGACCTACCTGAGCCACCGGCTGGCGGAGTACCTGGTGGAGCGCTCTGGCCGTGACGTCACCGAGGGCATTGTCAGCACCTTCAACATGCACCAGCAGTCATGCAAGGTGACTGCGTCCTGGGCCCCCGCCAGCCATTCCAGGGCCCTGGCCCAGGCCCTGCCCAGCCTCTTCTCTTTTCCCTCTTCTCCCTCTGCCTGACTCTTCCTCCTCCCGCCTCCGTAGTGTCCTTGCTCCCTTCCCTCCCCATCGCGTCTCCTTCCCCGCTCTTCTCTCCGGACTCTGGCGCTGCCCTCTCTGTCTACGCCTCTCCTTGCCTCTGTCTAGTGCCTTTCCCTCCATCTGATCGTCTGCGTCTAAACCACAGCGTCCTCGTACCCACCTCGCTGTCTGCCAGCCCTGCCAATCCCATCCCCTCTCATTTGTTTTCTTCCTGTTAACTTTCTTTTCAGTATTACCCTCTGACTCTGGGCTTTCTGGGGAGAAGCACTCCAAATTAAGTGCCACATATTGTGTGGTCCCTGCTGTCTCTGGGCACACCCTACCACTGGGGTTGGTTCAAATCTTGGTTCCCCCAGGTGGGGAGGCAGGTCCACTGGGAGAGTTCATGGGTCAGCCCAAGGCAAGTCCCTTTAGGGAACAGTGTTCCCCACTTGAGGGGAGGGTGCTAAGGGACCACTTCTCGAGAGGGTAGCTGTAGAGCCCTTGGGGCCACTGTTTGGCAGACTGCTTCTACAGTCAGGTGTCCAAATGCATCAGATGGGGACCAGGGGCCCCAGGGAAATCCAGGCCTGGCAGCTTCCCAGGGCCCTGCTGGCCCAGGCCAACCAGGTGCCCATTCCTGCTGAGTGCTGACCTCCTGCCACTTTTATTTCAGGATCTGCAACTGTATCTCTCCAACCTGGCCAACCAGATAGACCGGGAGACAGGAACCGGGGACGTCCCCCTGGTGATCCTGCTGGACGACCTGAGTGAAGCAGGCTCCATCAGCGAGCTGGTCAACGGGGCCCTCACCTGCAAGTACCACAAATGGTGAGCTGCAGGCAGGGCCAGGCTCATCACAGCGGGAGGAGGGAGAGGCCGGTCCAGTCCATCGGGCACGCGTGGCAGAAAGCAAGCGTTACGACGTGCCTACGTAAAACCTTGTCCTTTCTGCCCACAGCCCCTACATCATAGGCACCACCAACCAGCCTGTGAAAATGACACCCAATCATGGCTTGCACTTGAGCTTCAGGTGAGAACCATGGCCCTGGGTGGACCTTCCAAGGGTCTGTAAACAGTGACGTGGCAGGATGTGGCGCGATGGCAGAAAGAACGAACCAGCCGGAGCTGGAAAGAGAAAAGGGGGCTGGGGAGAGGAGAGGATGGAAGGGCTCAGACACAGCTGGGATTCCAGTGCTCTGCCCGCACGCCCCTCAGCCAGGCCGCTGAGGTCAGCTGCTGGTCTGAAGAGGGTCCCTGGTTGGAGAAGCAGCTCTGCCCGCCCAGGGATACTGCCCTGAGTTCAGCTGAGCCCACTGAGACTTGAGAAGAAAGCCAGCAGGCCTTCATGGGAGGCAGGAGGAGGAGGGATGGTCCCCTTGCCACCCTGACCCCACTTCCATCCCCTGCGGCAGGATGCTGACCTTCTCCAACAACGTGGAGCCAGCCAACGGCTTCCTGGTTCGCTACCTGAGGCGGAAGCTGGTGGAGTCGGACAGCGACGTCAACGCCAACAGGGAGGAGCTGCTGCGGGTGCTCGACTGGGTGCCCAAGCTCTGGTACCACCTGCACACCTTCCTGGAGAAGCACAGCACCTCGGACTTCCTCATCGGTACCGCCGGCCATCTGCAGGCCCCTTCCCTCTGAGGCCTCGGCACTTAGCGCCACTCAGCAACTTAGCACCACGGCGCGGGCAAGCCACCTGCAGCTCAGGAAGCTAGCCCCTCCCTCGTTTGTCCCAGATAGTGGGACTGAGGAGGGGGCACGGGGGACGTCAGAGCTTGCCCCACTCCCTCACCTCACTCGGGGGACGCCCCACCATCTGCCATACCTGAATGTCCCCGATCCCGTGGTTGTCGGAGCCCTCTGCCTGCTGTGGGGAGTCCCAGAGGCCGTCCTCAGCCACCTTCACGGCCTTGTGCCTTTCCGCAGGCCCCTGCTTCTTCCTGTCCTGTCCCATTGGCATTGAGGACTTCCGGACCTGGTTCATCGACCTGTGGAACAACTCCATCATCCCGTACCTGCAGGAAGGCGCCAAGGATGGGATCAAGGTGAGCAGCCCTGAGCGCGCCGTCCCCAGGGGCAGGCTGTCCTGCCTCACCGAGCGGGCGCCTGGGGAGGCCTGGGGCTCTCGTCCCGGTCAGTGAGCGAGGCGCTGGGCAGACACTGCATTGCTGCCTGCACCGCCATTCAGCAAATGGCCTCGTGACCCCGCCTCTGGCGCCACGTGTCCAGTCGGACTTGGATCAGAGCAAATAGAGAAAGAAATGAGCTAAGAATGAAGTCAGACCCTATGACAGCCTTAGCTGATGACTAACAAAGGGTTATCCTGGCCGAGTTACTCAACCTTAACACCCTCATGTGAAAAAGGAGATGATGCATTCCGCCTAAAGCACCAGGTTGTTTTAAAGACACATGAAAGCTATGGCACGATTTTTAAAACTTAGACTAAGAACTGGGTGCAGAAGGAAGATGTCAATTTTTAAAGCCTCCTCAGTTTTGTCCCCAGTAAGTTGGGGCACAGTCACCGGTAACGTCTGTCCCAGGCCTCACGATGGCATGATGACTGGACCTGCTGATGGTGCATTGTCCATGGAAGGAGCCGGTTCTGGTGACAGGTGCCTCCTGGTGACGCAGTACATTTCTAGAGATGGGATTGTCAGACTGCTGCCAGAAGTCCTCATTTCATTTCACTTCGATTATGAACAGTTTTCCAATTTAAAAGTATTTTTATACAGGTAACATCTGTTTTCACCAAAGTCAAAAAAAATTTTCAAGGTATTATTGCTAAAATGGAAGAACTTCTTACTTGAAGAGTAAAATTGTGGGGTCCTAAGAGTTGTACGTGTTAAGTTTTAACACAAAATGGTTTTATCAGCTTACACCAACGTATTTCCTGTGTTAGAAAGTCGGAGAAAATTCCACGGGATCAGAGCCTCAAGATGTACATTTGAGGCAGCGCAGCGGCTATCAGGAAACCGCCTGAGCCCGCCGCTGGTCTGGGTGCCTCTCCTGTAACCCATGTCTCCTCGTCTCCAGGTGCACGGACAGAAAGCCGCCTGGGAGGACCCAGTGGAATGGGTCCGGGACACTCTTCCCTGGCCGTCGGCCCAACAAGACCAGTCAAAGCTGTACCACCTGCCGCCCCCCACCGTGGGCCCTCACAGCATCGCCTCACCCCCCGAGGACAGGACAGTCAAAGACTGCACCCCAAGTTCTCTGGACTCAGACCCTTTGGTGAGTGGGAGCCCTTGTCATGTAAGAAGAGTAAGAGGGTTGCAGAAGTGAAATCTTCACGCTTCACGTGCCCTGATGGGGGTGGCTGGATAGTGCCCGGAAGGGCAGGACCGGGGAGGGGCCTGCGAGGGGCTGACTGTCAGAGTCCTGTGTCGCTCAGACCGTGGACTGGGACCTGGCTCAGGCTCAGCCAGGATGCGTGCCCGCTGGGCCCAGGGCGTCCGGCGGACCCAGGTGGGAATACCGAGCAGACAGGTAGAGCAGCAGGCACATCTCTACCGCCACCTGTCCTGCCAGTGTCCTGACACGGTTTTAGTCTGCCAGGTTTCGCTGACGCCTGCAGAAAGCAGGCCGACACAAGGGCCAAACCCCGGGAATAGGAGCAGTGCCTGTAACCAAAGGAGGATGGGACCCTAAAATATACAAAATTCCCCAAACACTTCTAGACGGGAGAGTGGACAAAGGCCGTGAGCAGGCATTTGACCAGAGGAATGCAAATGGCCAGGAAAAACGTTACAAGATCCCTAACCTGTCCAGTAATTGAGGAAGTGCATGTTAAACCGAGGAGATATCGGTTCGCATTGGCCAAAGTAGCGCGTGGAAGCCTGGACTTCACACACGGGTCCTGGGGCTGTCACAGGTGACACCGTTTCACAGGCTCCGTCAGCAGTCTGTGGAAAGTGGACCTGCACAGATCCTGTGACCTTGAAGTTTTTCCTTTCAAGTAGGACATTCTTCCACATTAGTCATAATACATTTTTATTTAAATTTGGACTTTGTGGAAAACAGATGTTATCTGTGTAAAAACGCTTTTACATCAGAAAATTGTTCATAATCCTGTAAAAACATGGAAGGCAGATTGAATAGAGGCTCCACCGGGCCTCGCTGCCACGGAGGGGCGCAGGCTTATAGCGGCCCCAGAGAATGAGAGGGAAGGACGACTACACTGAAGGGCTCAGGTGGGCTGTGACCGGTGGGGTCCGAGCTGGGGGGACACGGAGCCTCGCTGTGGCCTGATGACCTCAATGCACTTGGCACAGTCCTCTGTGCCCTCTGGCCTGTACAGGAGTGCGAGCCCCTGGCAGGCACAGGCGGCTTGTTCTGTCTGTCGTCCCCCACACATCACAGCGTGGCACGTGCGCAGCACACGCTCCCAGGTAGGGCAGCCGAGTCGTGGCAGCTCCTCCACGAATGACCTCTGCGCTCTGGGCTCCCAAGCCCCCCTCTGGAGTTTCTACACTTCCCAGAGCCCCAAGTCGCATTAATCCATCTTTTCACTGCTTTCCAGATGGCCATGCTGCTGAAGCTTCAGGAAGCTGCCAATTACATCGAGTCCCCAGATCGAGAAACCATCCTGGACCCCAACCTCCAGGCCACGCTCTGAGCGCCCAGCAGCACTGTCACCCCGATGGCAGGACGTGGCGCCAGCTCTGTTGGCTCCTCCTCTCCCTGCTCCTCTTCCAGAGCCTGGCTCCCTGGCCTGAAGGAGACAGGAAGGAGAAGCAGGGGAGGACGAAGGCAGGTTCTTGGCGCTGCACCTCTGAGAACTTCCCAGCACAGACTGGTGTGTGGGAACTGGTGACCCCTGGACGCACGGACGGGCCTCCTGTCATGACTCTGGGGAGAAGATGATCCTGGGTCTTCTTTCTTGGTTTCTTGTCTCGTTACAGACTCCTGGGCTTTCTGGGGGAGGGCTTCAGAAGACATGAGAAGAACCTGCAGTGGTTCCTCCCTGAGACAGTCCTGACGGGGAGCCCGAGGGAGGCGGCGGGAGCTCCCGGATTTCTCGCAGAGTCTCCCCAATCCCGGCACCCCTGCCAACAACTCCTCCCCCAGAGATCTGGCTGGAGCCCAGAAAAAGCAGCATGTGGTTTAAAAAAATGTTTGACTCAATCTGTAAAAGGTAAAAAAACAAAAAAAAGACAGAGAAGATGAAACTGGAGAGGGAGCCAGGTGCCAAGACAAGGAGCGCCGCCATCCCTGGATGACGCAGGGACAGCTGCCAATCTGAGAAGTCGCCAAACCCCAAAACGAACATCACAGCCTTCAGAGAAAGACGGCCAGCTCGGTCTATACCCCTAACTTAACGCACGAGCGTCAATAAACCCCGCTTTTTATTTTTCAGTTTTGTTTTTTGTTGCTATTTTTTCCTCCCATTCGCCTATTTATTTTCCTTTTCCTTTTTTTTCTTTTTCTTCCATCTCCTCACACGTTCACAAGATGCTTGGGCTGCTTTTCCAGGGGCTGGTTTGGCTTGTCCAAATGGGTTTCCTGTGGAGAATCTGACGCCATCCAGTTGGCACCAGCTGGGCACCTGCCCTGCCACTGCCTTTGGCTTCCATGGGGCTTGTACGAGACATGAAGTATCGGTCCAGAAGTAGTGGGAGAAGAGGGACAGTGACCACCCTTTCAAGAAAGCACACATTCCGCCTGCGAGCTCAACCGCCAGCCTCTGGCGGGGAGTGGATCGCCCTGTCTTGACAGGAGGCCGACTCTGAGCTTCACCATGGACTAGAGGAACACTGGGAAATGAGATACGTTCCTCGGCCTTGCAGCCTGTCTGGGCCCTCACGGTACGGTTCTGCTGGCGGCCCCTTGCCTGGCTCCATCCCAGGCTCCTAGCGGGCCTTTACTACCGGTTTGTGGCAAGTGGAAATTCACTTATAAGGGACCGGACATGCGTATCCCCATCAGAACACAAGGCTCAAGGCATGTGGTTTGGTGGCAGAGATGTGCCTTCTGCAGGGATCCGCCTTTTGCAGAAGCCGCCTGGAGGTCTGGCAGTCTGTCTGCCTTCATTCCACTGAGGGCCTGAAAAATGACAGACTTGGGCCCTTGCGTTCACCACCTCGTAGGACAGCCCCCTCTTACCTTCAAGGTCAGCTAAGAAATGGAGCCAAAGCCCTGGGGACCAGCTAGAGAGGCCTCTGATTAGGCCCAGTGCCTGGGAGCAGAAGGCCTGTGATCCGGTCGGGTGGGCCTGGAGGACTGTGGGCTCTTGCTTATCTCGGTGGATTGTCCTTCTGGCCGTTTCTGAAAGCCCCACAGGCCGGACCCAGCAGCTCAGCGTGTGACAAGTTGGGCCCAAGTGTTTGCTCTTCAGGTTCCTGAGTGCACGAGACCTTGTCAGAATCTACAGGCACACTCACCGGGCCAGCTCTCCCACCCACCTGGGGCGGAGGCGTCTGAATCTTCACGCAAGAATATTTTCATTTAGGTCCAAAAGATGGTCCCGATTGTTCCCCAAGCAAGCTTCTGCCTTCACGCGGGGATGACCGGGCATTACTGCTACTGTTGCTGTCCATGTCCCATGAAGACCCCCACCCAGGTCGGCTGTAAAGTATGGTGGGAAGAGGCCGCTTGGCCGAGGATGGTGCTGACATCATTGCCTTAAGGCCCCTGCTGTGTGGAATGAGGCGGCCCCAGAGCCGGGCACTCTAACCTGGGAGGAAGGGAAGACCGGCCGGGCCTTCAGACCCAGGCGTCTTCCCAGCCCTGTCCTGAGCTCCGGCCCCGTGGCAGGGCTCAGACTTTTAATGCCATCTTCATCCGGTAGTTGAGCCCTTAACTCTGTATTTTCTGGTGCTGCCCAGCCAGTGCCTTCTGTCGTGGATGTTACTGGCTACTTGGCAAAAGGAAAGGGGAGAACCCCTTCCTCTGTTCCAACTGCCTCAGACCTCCGAAGGAACCCTTGTCTGCCGGTAGCCATGGATACCACCGTGAATTTATCTGGAGGCCTCTCGGTATAACTTCTCACCTCTGCGCCTGGAGGCACCCCCTCCTCTCACTGGACTGCTGCATTTAGCCCAGGCCTCCCCCTCCAGGTGCTTTCCTCCAGAAGGTGCCCATCTAACGAGTGGTGTTGCAGCTAAGCTTTCCCTCTGGAGCCTGGGACCCTGTTCACAGTCGTGGGGCTTGTCATCTCACCGAGGAATCACGGTCATGTGACGACTGCCGAAGGTTGAGCGTCCCCATGGTGCTATAACCCCTTGGGACGCTCGTCCAGACGTCTCTGAAACAGAAAACCTGAGCACCGCCCTAGAATGAACAAACAGCAAGGCAAATCCACAGCATTCTCCTACCCATGCACCTGCTTCTGGGTGAAGACTCCTGGAACCCCTCGACAAAGAAAACTGGGTCCCATAGCTAAATTTTCCATGCCCGGGCACCCTCCGAAGAGTCCATCCCGAGACTGGAGCTTGTGCTCTCCCCTTCCTCTCCAGCACCCGACTCGTTCCTCACCGCAGTTGGCTAGCAGATGACGTGGTTCCACACCCAGCAGCAGCCGTACGAGAGCCACGGCTGCCGGCGGCCCTCGTCAGGGTGCCTCTCATTTCTGGATGAAGGTGACCAACACGTCCTGTGCAGTGTGTCTGTTTCTTGAACCTGCCCAGCCATTAACAATAAAATACTAGGTCACAGAGGCTCACGTGGGACCTCACGTCTGTGTGTGCGTGTCTGTCTGTGTGCGTGTGTCTCACAGAGCAGTTTGCTGTTTCCTGTCTTCTGAGGCTTCCCAGAATATTTTTTAAAAATCTGCTTTGTGACCCCCTGCGGTGCTCACCTGTCTGTGTGAATCCTCGTACGACGTCTTTTTCAGGTAGTCTGACCTCCAGGAAGCCAGAGGCTGGCAGGGAAGAGGGTCTGCTGAAGAAAGCCCTTAGTGGTTGGCATGCTTTCATCTTGAGTTCCCAACCTTCTGACCACTATATCCATAAGGACTCTGGACAAAGGAATGATTTTCTGGTTTCATTTCTCGCCTCCTAGTTTTTCTGGTTTGCAAGACTCCAAGTGGACCTAACATCATCGTCTTTTCCCTTCTAGCTCCCTGACATAAGGCTCGCACCATTCAGAGACACCCCCTTTCTGTGGCCGAGGGGTAACTATCTCCTGTAGTATTGCATGACAGTGGGAGGAAGCGGTGGGGGCCTGCTCTCCCCACACCTCTCAGCACCTGGCACCACGGACAGAAGCCCTGCACATAGGACAGGTTTCCCTGGCCGAGTGGGACTTGGTCCTAAAACCAGGATGACGGACAGACCTACATGACACTTGTAGGGTCCCTCCTTGTGTTTGGGAGAATTTGTGCTGTCCCAATCACACATGTAACACAGGGTTTAAGTGCTGAATTAACCCAGAACACCAACTATTACTCCGCCATGTTTTTTCCTTCCTTACTCCTGGGCCTCAGCTAAGCTGAAGCTAGTCAAGTAGACTGTACAAGCCCAGCCCACTGGTGGCTGAAGTATACCTCCGCAGAGGGTTTAGTAATGGAGACGGGTAACTGAGAAATGTGGTACACTCTTAGATGGCCGGCGGCTGGCAAGTTCTGGTCCGTGGCCACAAGTAACCAAATGGTCTTAGGGACGGTGTGTCCCAGAGGCCAAAGCCTGAAGACACCGCCCTTCACAATGGAATCAGCTTTATACATACCCATGCGCCCTCAGTCAACCTGATCAGGGACCTATGGGGCCACCAGCATGGCCCGCCGCCCTGCCGGGGCCCACGTGTGTGCGTCCACTCGGCATAGCCCTGGGAAAGATGGAAGGAAACGGGAAGATGGTAGAGTTTCCAAGTGAGGACACGGTTCAAAATCTGGGAGCTGCAGGGAGACGAGTGCAGTGGAAAATTGAACCTGTGTAGACTGGGCCCTCCCAGTTGGTGTGTGGGCTGTTTTTCATAACGACCCCGCTGCGGAGAATTTCCTATGACAATAGCGGTCACGGGAGTAGGTGGGCCCCCGGTTCCTTGATTCCACAACGCTCATTTCTTAGAGCAGTGGTTCTCAGTGTGTGTTTCCAGACCAGCAGCATCTGGGAACGTGTTAAAAATGGAATTCTCAGGCTAGCACCCAGCACTCTGTTCTCACAAACCCTCTGGGTGAGTAAGACGCACGCTCGCTCCAGTTTGAGATTCACTGTTTCAGAGGGAAGACCAAGCATCAGAGTTCCCACACTGAGGACTTTTAGGACCAAAAAGAAGAAGGTTCTAGACTGTAATTCAGACTTTAATTTCAAAGTCACCATCCTCATGTTTGTTTTCCTTTTATTTAACACAGGAAGAAAGGGGGTGTGTGCTTTGGTGGGAGGGTGTTGGGGGGGCCATTAGCATCTCTTTTCATAGAAGACAACCTTCAGAGACAAATCTCATGACTCTGAAAATGTGACCCTGGCAAACCAAGGGACTTCAGCAGAGGAAAAGTCAGAGGGCTCCCGGCTGGATTATTTGTATCTACTGTGAGTCCTCTTCTGATTATGAAATAGCACGGGAACCGTCCAAAAGTCTAGTTTGTGTTTCCATGACAACTCGCTCCCCTGGCAACATCCCTCTCCCTTATTTGAGTTAGAAAGAGCACTGCTGGGTCTGAGGACCTGGTCATGGCCTCCTTCCCCAGGGCAGCTAACAAGTGAGGGCTCCAGGATCCCAGGACGGCCCCTTCTAGCCCTACTGGAAGTGGGGGGGGAGCTCCCCGAGGGAGTCAGCACGATGAAGAGACAGTTCTGGAAACCTAAGTCCCTGGGCCCACCCTTTCCTTTCCCCATGCCAGGACTGGGATCTGGAACTACTCAGCCATTGGGACAAAAGAAAATCCTTTAAAAAAGAAACTTTGTATCTTTCCAAACAAGATAAAATCCTTTAAAAATGGAACTTTGTATCTTTCCAAACATAAAATCCTTTAAAAACGGAACTTTGTATCTTTCCAAAGTCACAGACGCTAGCTGATGAGGCTGTTTACAACTGATTTGGGTTGAAGTTTGGTTTTCCCGGTGAAAGAGCTTGTGGGTAGAGGACACACATGCTAGCACGCAGCCTGCACAGCTCCAGCCTCTGGAGACAGGACTAAAGCCTGAGGAAGGCAGTGTAAAACCACTGCCCTCACAGCGCCCTCTGGGTCCCCAGGAGGCCGATGGGTGGTCCTTGGGCCATCTCTGTCCTGTGGCTCTCCCGCTTCCCGGCCGTTTCTCTGAGACCGATTTCCCATCATCGGGCAGAAGCCCCCACGTCCCACCAGTCCCAGCCGCTGCTGTGCAGTACCCTCCCACTTCCGAACGGTTTTTGGGTTTTTTTAACAGAACAATCTTTTAAAAAATGAATTCCAACCCCAGCTAGATTCCTTCCGCCGCCCAGTCCTGTTTTAGGCGGCATTGTTTACGGGATGGAGTCCGTTTCTCCAATGCATGGCAATCCTTGAGGAAGGTGGGAAGGAATTTTTGCAACACTTTTTAACCTACTGGGCAGGAAACCTCAAACCAGGCTATGTGTATGTCCGTGTGTTTGTTTCTTTCTCATTTGACCCTCCCCTCTGTCTCTCTACCCCCTTTTATATCTAATGTAGACAAAGCAAAACTGAATCTGGGAAGCAGAGCAATGTATATACTTGCGGTAACAATCATGACGGGCTGTCCCCTCAGTAATTCGTTTTAAATAAGAAATTGGTCAAAAATTAAATCCATGCCAGGGCCTGCTGAAGAGCCCCTCTGACCTGGACCCGCTGACCAGGAGGCATGTCTCCTCCCAGCAAGACTCATCTGTTCTGATGCCGTTTGCGTTTCAATAAAGTTATCTCCTGTGTGTCCACTGACTGCTTCTCTCACTCACGGTCTGCTTTCTGTCTCCTTTATCTTGCGGCTCGTTCCTTGATCTGGAAGGGAGACTGCGGCCACCTGCCCAACCCAGAGCTAAACCCACCTGCCCGGGAAGGTCAGATCCCCTTCGCTGGGAAGGGGGGGTCCTGCTTGCACACTGTGCACCTAGCGCCCCACCAGAACCCGAAACACCCAGACTGGAAGTCGGGGTCCTCAAGTCCTCCCGTCTCCTGCCACACGTTTGGAAAATGTACCACCCTCTCGACTTGCCCAAGTGTTCTTGAGGCACAAGTGAACCGATGGGGGAAGCAGTTGTTCCGATGGGGCTCAGCCTCCCCTGGCCACCGACGGGAGGAGAAGAAGACCTCCTTCCCGCTCCCTACTGCGGGGAGCAGGGCCGCACTCTTCCCCAGGACACGGCGGTCCCGACCCAGCGCCCTTCTCACATGGGCGGTGCCAGTGTTTCAGGTGCTTGGAACCACACCGAGGCCCCGGGCGTTGGAGGAATCCTCGGAGGGGGCGACGTGCCCCGAAGGCCCTCTCTCAGCACCCAGTCTTAGCACTGGACGAGGCGCTGCGAACGGGTGTCCGCGGCCACCTGGGATGACAGGGCTCCTAGGGACCCTACTGGAAACTGCCCGTTCCCCCGTCCTCCCGGCACAGCGGCAGCCCGTCTACCCGCGGCCACTGCGGACCGGCCTGCTCCTCCTTCTGAACCCGCTCAGTGTCCCGCACGCTCCGCGGGGCTCCGGACGTCCCGTTCCTGCGCCGGGTGGTGCCCGGGTCCCGCCAGCGGCCAGGAAAACCCACGCCAGCCGAGTCCCGCTCCTCCGCGTCAGGGTCCGGGCACGACTTCTGGGGGGGGGGGGGAGACGTGCTCAGCTGATAGGGTTCCTTCTCCGATAGTCGCGCAAGCATCACCGCGGAGGAAGTCCGCTCCACGCAGGGGCTGTCACCCGCCGGCCACTGCAGCCTCAGGCCGGGCCCAGCACGAGCGGCGCTGCGCCTCCGGAGGCCGCCGCTCCCCGCCGCCGGCCTCCGAGCTCCTGCGGCCAGGACAGCGGACGGTCCCGGAGCCAAAGCGTTTCCAGTGCGCGGTGGCGAGGCTTGGTCTAACTTGGGGCCGTTTCTGACCCAGCCCCGCGTCCTTACAGCCCACTCCCACGCCGCCTCCTCTCTCCTAACGCAGTGCCTTCCACCTGGGCCGACCACGGGCTAAAGGCCTCTACTCCGGGCGCGTTTGCTAACTCGCTGGTCCCCGCCGGGAAAGCCCGCGAACGAACCGCCCCGGGGCTCCCGCAGAAACCCCGAGCGAGTCCCGGGACACGGCTGCAGTGCTCGTCCCTGCGGCAGGGGGCGCTGTCTCCGGAGGCCGCGCCCCGGCCCCGCCCCCGGCGCGCCGCCGCTGCGCACGCGCGGCTTCGCGGATTGGCCGCGCGCGGGAGCCGTCGCGCAGTGGCGGGTCCGGGCCGCGGGCCTGGCGGGCGCAGCGCGGGAAGATGGCGGCGGCGGCGGCGGCGGGCGCGGCCTCCGGGCTGCCGGGGCCGGTGGCGCAGGGCCTGAAGGAGGCGCTGGTGGACACGCTCACCGGCATCCTGTCGGCGGTGCAGGAGGTGCGCGCGGCCGCCGAGGAGCAGGTTAAGGTGCTGGAGGTGACGGAGGGTGAGTGAGGGGCCGCGCGGGGCCCGGCGCCCACGTGGGCCGCGCGGCCGGGCGAGGCGCCGTCGCGGCGCGAGTGTGGCGGGCGAGCGGGGCGTGCGCGGCTCCGTGCGGGCGGCCTGGCCCCGCCTGGTCCCGCCTGGGTCCGCCTGGTCCCGCCTGGGTCCGCCTGGTCCCGCCTGGGTCCGCCTGGTTTGGCCTGGGTCCGGCCTGGTTCCGCCTGGTCCCGCCTGGGTCCGCCTGGTCCCGCCTGGGTCCGGCCTGGTCCCGCCTGGGTCCGCCTGGTCCCGCCTGGTTCCGCCTGGTCCCGCCTGGTTCCGCCTGGTCCCGCCTGGGTCCGGCCTGGTCCCGCCTGGTCTCGCCTGGGTCCGGCCTGGGTCCGCCTGGGTCCCGCTTGGGTCCGGCCTGGTCCCGCCTGGGTCCGGCCTGGTCCCGCCTGAGTCCGGCCTGGATCCCGCCTGGGTCCGCCTGGTCCCGCCTGGGTCCGGCCTGGTCCCGCCTGGGTCCGGCCTGGTCCCGCCTGAGTCCGGCCTGGATCCCGCCTGGGTCCGCCTGGGTCCGCCTCCCGCCTGGGTCCGCCTGGTCCCGCCTGGGTCCCGCCTGGTCCCGCCTGGGTCCCGCCTGGGTCCGGCCTGGTCCCGCCTGGGTCCGCCTGGTCCCGCCTGGGTCCGCCTGGTCCCGCCTGGGTCCGCCTGGTCCCGCCTGGGTCCGCCTGGTCCCGCCTGGGTCCCGCTTGGGTCCGGCCTGGTCCCGCCTGAGTCCGGCCTGGATCCCGCCTGGGTCCGCCTGGTCCCGCCTGGGTCCGCCTGGTCCCGCCTGGGTCCCGCCTGGGTCCGGCCTGGTCCCGCCTGGGTCCGGCCTGGTCCCGCCTGAGTCCGGCCTGGATCCCGCCTGGGTCCGCCTGGTCCCGCCTGGGTCCGGCCTGGTCCCGCCTGGGTCCGGCCTGGTCCCGCCTGGGTCCGGCCTGGATCCCGCCTGGGTCCGCCTGGTCCCGCCTGGGTCCGGCCTGGGTCCGGCCTGAATCCCGCCTGGGTCCGGCCTGGTCCCGCCTGAGTCCGGCCTGGATCCCGCCTGGGTCCGCCTGGTCCCGCCTGGGTCCCGCCTGGGTCCGGCCTGGTCCCGCCTGGGTCCCGCCTGGTCCCGCCTGAGTCCGGCCTGGATCCCGCCTGGGTCCGCCTGGTCCCGCCTGGGTCCGGCCTGGTCCCGCCTGGGTCCGGCCTGGTCCCGCCTGAGTCCGGCCTGGATCCCGCCTGGGTCCGCCTGGTCCCGCCTGGTCCCGCCTGGGTCCGGCCTGAATCCCGCCTGGTCCCGCCTGGGTCCCTCCTGGGTCCGGCCTGAGTCCGGCCTGGATCCCGCCTGGTCCCGCCTGGGTCCCTCCTGGGTCCGGCCTGAGTCCGGCCTGGTCCCTCCTGGTCCCGCTGGGTCCGGCCTGGATCCCGCCTGGTCCCGCCTGGGTCCCTCCTGGGTCCGGCCTGGGTCCCTCCTGGTCCCTCCTGGTCCCGCCTGGGTCCTGCTTGGTCTCGCCTGGGTCCCTCCTGGTCCCGCCTGGTTTGGCCTGGGTCCCTCCTGGTCCCGCCTGGGTCCTGCTTGGTCTCGCCTGGGTCCCTCCTGGTCCCGCCTGGGTCCTGCTTGGTCTCGCCTAGGTCCCTCCTGGTCCCGCCTGGTTTGGCCTGGGTCCCTCCTGGTCCCGCCTGGGTCCTGCTTGGTCTCGCCTGGGTCCCTCCTGGTCCCGCCTGGTTTGGCCTGGGTCCCGCCTGGGTCCTGCTTGGTCCCTCCTGGTCCCTCCTGGTCCCGCCTGGGTCCCGCCTGGTCCGGTGTGGGTCCCGCCTGGTCCCGCCTGGGTCCCTCCTGGTCCCGCCTGGTCCCGCCTGGGTCCGGCCTGGTCCCTCCTGGTCCCTCCTGGTCCCGCTGGGTACCGCCTGGGTCCGGCTGCCGCTCCCGTGCGTCTCGCCCCCCACGCCGCGCGGGCCTCGGGGTCTGGGCGCGGCCGGGGACCCCGGGGCTCGGAGACCGCGCGGCCCGCAGGCCTTCCCACGCGGGGACTGTCCGTGGTCGGGCCGCTCTCCACGCCCTCGCTTGGCTCCCGCGGGGCTGGGGGCTTTGCTGGGAACAATTGAGCGCGTGTCCCCTACATGGAATTTGCTCTCCTCCCCCATCACGATGCCGCTGATGAAAACGAACGTCCCTCTAATGAAATACATGGCGATGTGGGACCTGACTGGTTCAGGACGACTTCGAAGGTGGGGTTGTCGTTGTCATTGTCCTCAGCATGTCAGGCCCGGAGAGGAGAGCAGCCTCCACTGGACAGAACAAAGGGACAGGAGAAAGCTGTGACAGCCGCGCTGCGGCTTCACCTGAAGGACTTGCAGCCTTCCAGGGGAAGCCGTTCAATCCCACTCATGCCTCTGCCTCCGTGGGGTGTGAAGGAGGAAGAGGGCAAAGCCAAGCAAAGGCACCTCAGCACCGCAACTTACTGTCACTACTGAAGTCAGGGCAGGTGCCCTTCCTGGTTGACTCCCGGTGTCCCTGATGCCCCAGCGCAGCGTCCTAGGAAATGTGACCCTCGCTTGTGTTGAAACTGCCCACCCGCATCCCCACTCGGGCTGTGGCCCTTCAACTCTCGCCAATGCCATGGTGTCATCTAGGCCAAGTCTGTGATAAACTTCCTAGGGTCTTTTTAAAGTTCTAGTCTCTCCCTTTCTTCATCCTTGGAGGTGAAGTGCAGAAGTTTGAATTTGGTCGAGGCCACTGATGGGAATAGACTGAACCCCTGCCCCCGCCCCTAACTGACAGGTCGTGTGCCGGCGGGCACGCCCGGGGGCATGGAGGGAGGCTAGGTACAGCTCAGCGTCAGTGGGCAGGTAGGAAGACGCGGGACTCACGGGGTGGCACGTGGTGTACAGGGTTGGCTCAAGTCTAGAGTTCAGTGCACTGCATTGGGCCCTTTGGGACTGTTTTTTTAAATAGTGTGATGCCTCGTTTATTTTAAAAGTATAGAAATTCACCCCTTTCGTTACACGGCGGATGGCGATCCATCCATCACATACAGTACCTCACCTCTCTCCTCTCCTCTCCCTGTGGCCTTTATCAAGTTGCGTTTTGCCTTTGGGCAAAGAGTCCCCCTGTCCTACGTTCTGTCTGAATCTCAGATGTTTCCTCACCATGGTCGGTAGCCACTGCCCCCCTCTTCATAAAGACACGGCACCTGACCTCCCAACCAGCGTTTAGCAATACGACTGGCCTGATGACAGCGGCAGGACGTTGCTCCTGCTGCTAGAAGGCCTGCAGGCCCAGGTGAGGAGCCAGGCTCGCAGATGAATGAACAAACAATTTTCCGCTCCTTTGGCATTGCTTCATATTTTAGGCGGGGAAGCACTTGCCTTTTGGTCCTAGGAACTTGAAGTTCCTTAAAACTTGAAGTTAATGAGAAATCTGGGCGTTAGTGTTTATTATTATTTGTGTTCTGGTAATCTTTTGATCCTTTTTTGGTGCCACGGGCTCAAGGTCGTTTCTAGTCCATCGTGCCTTCAAATAATAAGCCTTTGTGAGCCATTTTTTATTGCTGCACATGGGCGACTGGTACCAGCTGATGCCAGAGATGAATTGGTCTGTTCCTTTTGATGAGCAGGTGTGCCGCCTTCCTTGGCTGCCTCATCTTGAAGCTTAAGTGGGAGAATCTCTAATGTAATTTGGGGCAAAAGGGCACAGGTCACTTGTCAACTCCCTGTTAAATGGACAGACAAGAAAGGTTGACGTGCTCTGACCAGATTCCCGGTTAGATTCAGAAGCAGTTCTCTTAGGAAATTGAAGTTGCTGGAGCCCAAAGTACATCCTGGTCATTTAGTCTGCCAGCTGATGTTTTTCAAGTAGTAAGTTGCCTGTAATTAGTTGACATGTGTCAGCAGGAGCCCATTTGCTTAAGCCAAGGACGCATGTAATGGGAGAGAGTCACCTGACTATGGGTCAGTTTCAAAAGGCTCAGGATGGGTTCTTCCTCAGAATGGTGTCCTGGAATGACTTTCCTGAGCCCCTGTGTTTGCCATCCTCTCCACTTACGTGGTACTTGAGGACCTCAGCAAACATTTCTGAATCGTTAACGGTTAATTAGAGAACCGTCACCATCGCCACCAGCAGACTCCCATCCTGAGTTGAGAAGCCCGCCTCTGGCAAGTTGGGAATTCCTGTGTTCCCCAGTATCCCAGCAGGTGCTTGGTAACTTGCATCTTTCTTGGGGTTGAGATTTTGAGTTTGGTCAGCAGCGTTGGCAGGAATGGTGTTCTTCCTCAATAGAGCAAAAATAAAGGGCTGTTTGATCTGTGAGAGCATTTTTTTAATTCCGTTTATTTAATAGGCAGGGTCATGTCAAGTGTTTTATAAGCATAGTGGTTAAAAAGACTGGAGAGTTATGAACTGCCAAAGATCTCTTGCATCAAAGTCTTCCGTTCTCTACGCAGCTTCAGCAACGCCTCTTGTCTGGCTTACAAGATGATGACTTCTGAGAATGTCAGCGCTTGATATTTGGTGTATTTATGCCTTGCTGATTTGTATCTTAGAGGGGAGTTTTGCCTTCTTGTCTCTCGCCTTTCCTCTAAGAGCAGCGTCACTGAGTGTTGGAGTGGGTTGCTGCTTTCGTTCTCCAGACCAGCGTAGCATAGCACCTGCTTTCTTTGCTATATGGCTAGTTTAGACCCAAAGGCATTTTCTCTTTTTAGTTATTTCCTTTTGTCTGTTAGAAATGGAGACATTTCCCCCCTCATTTGACTTTGGCATAGTTTTTGCTGTCTTGCTCCCAGCACATACCGTGTTTCCTGGAAACTAAGCCCTAGCATGAATTTTCAGGATGACATCCCCTGAACATAAGCCCTAATGCATCTTTTGGAGTACAACTCAGTATAAGACCTGGCCTTATTTTCGGGGAAACACGGTATGTCACAGAAAATACTTGTTTTTCTTTCCTTCCACCACCGTTACTTGAACCGGGGAGGGGCACTCACCTCTCCCTCCTTTGTCCTGACATCAGTTGCTGCCCAGGGTCTGCGTTGCTCCCCCATCTTAGAGGCCTAGAGAGGTAACCCTGCCGGCTGGGACTTTGCTTTCTGGTTCTCATGGGCACTTTTCTGGCTCTCTTACAGTATAGCATAAGCACTGTCACCTGCGAAGGGCGCCCCTCAAGGATCCAGACGCACTCCTGGGCAGAAGGCGGCCGCGCTCGGAAAAAGGCCAGTGGTGGGGTTTTCTTTGTCCTTTCAGCTGTGGTTTTGTGGTGTTTCCCAACCCCCCAAGCCAAAAGGGGCTTCTCCAGAGCTCTGCTCAGCGCTCCTTCCTCCTAGACCATCCTGTTCACACTTCTTCGTACTGGTAGCTCCCCTGACTGTCAGAGCACTGCCAGGTGTCACGTGTCTAGCAGGCCTGTAGGACCACTGGCGTTTATGTCTTCTCCTTTGTCCTGCGTGCTCTCCTACGCCAAGGTTTAAATAGATAATGTTTTTGCCTAGTGGGGTGAAAGGGGAGCAAGGATGACGGGAGGGAGCAAAAGACTAGAAGACCAGACAAGGGGTTCAGGAAAGAGGGCAAAGAATTTTTTAGGAAGGAAGTCAGAGGATACCATTTCGGATTGGATTAAAGGCATAACCAAGAACCTAGAGTCGGACGTAAACCCAGATTAACAGAATGGGTCTGTCCTTATTTCACCTGGGGAAAAGGACCTAGAGAAATTACAGTTCTTAAGAAAAATGACTTTAGAAAGCTAACTTCATACCACCCACTTGGGAGCGATCCCCTTTGGCTGACTGCATAGATTGAATCTCAGTGTAATCTAACTGGTCCTTTCCAAACAAAAAAGGCAGCGATGTGTGTCTGTGTCTCGTATGTTTTCCTGCACTAATCATCTCCAAGTACGTTATTCAGCTGTTCTTTCTAGTGCTTTCTAAAGAAATTATGTTAAAGACACCAGTCAGCAAAACTAGAAGCCCCCCAGCACACACTAAAATAAATACAAGTCCTTTTTTTTTAATGATATACTTCATTGTATCCCTCCCAGAAAGACTGTGTTGTCTCTGTGAAGAGAATGTTGTAAATGGGGCTGTTACTGCTGAATCCAGTGAGGCTGGGAGCGACTGTTGACTAGATTTCAACAGGTCAGAGAACTTGCACTGTCCTCGCGCTTTCCCTTCTGTGCAGAGCTCACCTCCACACCGCGCCACCACCACTCCCGAAAGGCTTTTAAGTACACGGAGGTTTTCTGGTAGGAGATTCTCCCGTGGGCCTGAGGTCCCTCTAACTCCAGTTGGTGTCTGTGTAGACAGATAAATTGGGCTAAATAAAATAATAATTGGTAAGAATAATAATTGATGTTTTTTCCCTCTTGTATCCCCCTGTAACCTAGTGAGGTCTTTGTCTTTGAATTTGGGGGGTTTCCAAACCAGAACTGATCATATACATGGTAACTGTTTTTGAAACTAGGAGCTGTAGAGAAGAAAATCTCTTCTGTTCATCCATCTGGTTTTTAAATTTGTCTGTAGTTACTGGTGATGATGTTCTTTGCAGATTTTCTTTCCCATTAAGACTTTTGAGCAGAGTCGTCTTACTCGAACTTTCAAGCTGCTTCTTTCCAGTGTGGAGGAAATAAACTTTCAGAGACAATCCGTCTTCCAGACGCTTATTGCAGGTACAGACTCCTGCTGACTTGGGTCTGAGGGCCCCATCTGAATCTGAATCTGAATCTTCTGATGATCTCTCCTTGTCACCATCCATTACCATGATGAGTGGAATTGGGGGTGTGATCTTTGAAGGTCACCAGACAAGATGAAAGCGTCCCCAGCCTGGCCGTCATTAGGAAAAACGTACTCACACTAAGTTTTTCTCTAAAAAAGGAGCCTTGCCATTCTCAGGTATATGAGCAAGGACCCCAGAGCAAGCTCTGTGTGCAGTTCTCCGGGTCTTCATGCAGTAATGGCTCCTCACTCGTTCCAGCGTCCCTGAGGGGAAGTGCGTGGCTTCTGTCCTGTCTCTGAGCTGCAGTGTTACCCCGCAGCTGCGACAGTGTGTGCTTTCACTGCAAAGGTGATCGTCCGGCTCAGTTTAAGCTGTAGCATCTCACGTTTCAAGCCCTTCTCAGAAAGATTCGTTTATTCCTCTATATCTCTTTCACACTGTATTGTTAAAGATTCTATCCATCTTGATCTCGTTTTAGTTTGTCCCTGTGGTAATGAGCTAAAACCTGTGCTCTTGCCAGGGACATGAAAACCCATCCTATCGTGGTCCATACAAAAATCATTGAAATGGCGCCTTAGAAGAAAACTGTGTGGCTCAAGTGGTTTACGAATTTGCCTGACGTCATTCTGAAGGACGTCAAGGAAAGCACCCCAAAATCGGTTGGCTGTATCCAGGGAGACCAAGCCTGGTAGGCATTGACATTCTAAGCCGACTTGGGGCCATACAGTTAGCACCCGTTATCACACTACGTGTCTGAAGTCCAAGGAGGTATGAGCAGCCTTGCAAGTTCTCTTTCTCCTTCTTTGGGTGGCTTTCACACATGGATGCTTTTGGGTTCAACTTAAACATTGGTAGCCAAGAGGTCTTCCTAAATGATGTCTGACTCATCTGCATTTAGTTCTGAAAGTTGGCGCCCCTATCTTTGGGGTTGTAGACACCTACTGTTTCTTCTGCTATAAATGGGTTCTATAGCCTTACCAGACTCTGAACTAGCTGAACTAATCCTAAGAATTAGAGTGGGGTTCAATATCTTTAGAGGTAATTCTGCAGGTTTCAGGTGTTTACTGTGGTGGTATCACTTAATAAATGCTTCAGAAAGAATATGGCTTCTTTTGCAGTGGTCTTGCAAAAAGTCTTCTTTCCTGAGCGAAGTGATAGGTGTCATCAGATTGTACCGAAAACTGCAGCTTAAAATAAGGGTGTAATAAGAATGAGTTAAGTAGCTAAGATTCAATGAGGTGCCAGGACATAAAACTAAAATGCAAAAATCAATAGCCCTTATAGTCACAAACAGTAAAAGGTTAGAGGACATAATAGAGGCATTAAAAATAAAAGTTTACAATAGCAACCAGAAAGATTAAACACTTTGGAATAAAATTAACAGGAAATGTACAAGAACCTACTAGGGGAAACTTTTTAAACATTCCTGAAAAACTTAAAAGAAGACTTGAGTAAATGGAAAGACCCATGCTGTCCTTGGATAGGACTACTCAGCATTGTAGATGAATTAAACAAGTTGATTGTGAAGTTCACAGAAAAACAAGCGTGGAAGAATAGCTCCAGAATCACTGACTAAGGAAATCTATGAGGGGACTAGTTCTACCAGACATGAAAACATCGTATAAAGCCTCTGTAATTCAAACAGAGCATGGCAGTGGCATACGAATAGACAAGTGGAGCTGTGGGATAAAATAGAAAGTCCAGAAATAGTTACAGGTATCTTTGGAAATTAGTAATCCAAATAAAGGTGGCATCTCAAATCATTGGGATAAAGACAGACTTTTTTAAAAAGCTGCTGGGACATCTGGGTAGCCATTTGGAATTAGATCAGTATGTTACACCATACCAAAAATATAAGTTCCAAATGGATTAAGAATCTAAATATTAAAAAAAAATAAAACCATACAAGAAAATATTAGTGAATTTTTTTCTTTAACTTTGGCACATGGAAAGGCTTTCTGACTATGACTTGAAATCCAGAGGCAATAAAAGAAAAGGTTGATAAATTTGACTACATAAAACATTTTTAATTTGCATGACAAAAAATACCATGTAAAAAGTCAAAAGACAGCTGACAAACGTGGAAAATTTTTTCACAGCATATACTAGACAAGAGGATAATTTCCTTAATATATAAAGAGCTCTTAAAAATTAAGAGACAAAGGACCAGAACGCCAAGAGAAAAATGGGGGGAGACATGGACAGAGAATTCACCCCTTCCCCCTAGAAAAGACAGTAAAACAGCACTGGAACTTACTAAAGAAGTTTAAAGTCACTCATGATTAGAGAAATACCAGTTAAAACAACACTGAGCTACCATTTGTCATCTATCAGACTGGCAAAATGTTTCAAGTATGAGAACACATTCTGTTGGCGAGGTTATGAAGAAGCACTCTTAACATGGCTAGTGGCGATGCAGGTGCGGTCCTTCTGGGGGAACATTTGGCCACACCTGACAACACTGCGTTTCCTTTTGACCCAGAAATCCCACTTCTGGAAATCTAAACTGAACATACACCTTCAACAATATAACAATACACACCCACAATATTATTTACTGCAACATTGTTTGTAAAAGCAAAATACTGGAGGGATCTAACTGACCATACATAGGAGAGTGGTTGAATAAAGTATATACAATGGTATATTATGTAGCTGTGAAAAAGAATGAGGAATCTGAACTGGTTTAGAATGAATTCCAGGATATACCGTGTTTCCCTGAAAATAAGACCTAGCCAGACCATCAAATGTAATGCGTCTTTTGGAGCAAAAATTAATATAAGACCCGGTCTGGGTATTATACCCTGTATTATATTATTATATTATATTATGTTATATATGTTTTACCCGGTTTTATAGTAAAATAAGACCGGTCTTATATTAATTTTTGCTCCAAAAAGACACATTAGAGCTGATAGTCTGGCTAGGTCTTATTTTTGGGAGAAACACGGTACTGGAAACTGAAAGAAATCTAAGTGCGAAGGAGTATCTGTATACTACTTTTCATGTAAACGAGGGTATAAGAAAATCACATGTATCTGCTCCTTAATGCAAAAGAAACACAGGAAAGATAAACCAGAAGTAGTTCAGTTACCGACAGGGAGTGGTGGTGAAGGAGTGGAAAGAAGTTACTGGGGAGGGACATTCTTGGAAGGTTCCTTTTTGTATCACTTTGAGAGTCATCGTCATGTTTTACATACGTGCACCCAAGGGAGGCGCCCACAGTGGAATGCAAGCGGTAACAAATAAACCTACTGCATCACAAATGAGTAACATAACAATATTACCAGGTGTTGGAGGAGAAAAGAATTCACATAAGTAACTGGAAAATAGTGTCTTGACTGCATGTAGTAAGACTAAAGTCAGAAAGAACTATACACAAATTGTTTTCTCTAGTTAATACATGTTTTTCTTAAAAGTGTGGGTTAATCATTCCGTAATTAGTTTATTGGTAGAATAATATTGAACAAATAAGTAAATGTGTTATAATTAATGAGAGCCAGTGTTACCACTGTCAGAGGAAGAATTGCAAATAAGGAGGAAAGTGGAGTGAACCTCGAGGTGTTGGTTGGCCTCTGAGGCATGAGTGCAGCTGCCTCGAGCCTAGGATGCGGTATGTCCAGAAAACCTCCTAAACTGCGAATATCGTAGGTTGAAAATGCACTTAATACACCTCAGCTCCCAAAGTCCAAAGCCTGCTTAGCCTAACCTACCTTACATGTGCTCAGAACACAATTTCTAAAGAACGCTGGCAACACAGTAGACTGGAGTGGCACTGTTTACCCTCGTGGTCGCGTGGCCGTGGGAGCTGTGGAGCGATGCTGTGGGTCAGCACCATACCGCTAGCCCAGGCAAAGATCAAAATCCAAAGTACGGTTTCTGCAGAGTGCATATCGTTTGGCACCACTGCAGAGTCAAGCAATCGTAAGTGGCACCATTGTAAGTCAGGAATCCTTGTGGGTGGGTGGGTGGGTGGGCGGGAGGAAGGAGGGAAGGAAGGGTGGATGATGGATGGAGGATGGGTGGGTGGGCAGGTGGGTGGATGGACAGATGTGTAGGCTTAGGCTAGTGTAGATGACCCTTGACCCATGTGGACTTGTACTGTGCAGGTCTGCTTATACGCAGTCATCTCACGTGTGGTGTACCCACTGCAGAGGGGACAGCAGTACCTTAACGGTGGGGAAAGCCGGCAGACCCCACATTACCAGGTGACAGCGGTTAATTAATGTCACCAGGAATAAAATTGATAGACACTGCCCTCCCTGGTGTGGTGTCCTGAGGACACATCGCCTCTGGTTTTCTTGCCAAGAGCCCTCAAGTGATCAGGACAAACCTCCGTCAAAGGCACGTAGAAACAGTCTCCAAATAACTGGTCCTAACCTACCCACGTGTCCCGGTCATCAAAGGCAAGGAGAGAATGAGGGGCCGTCACCACTGGAGGAAACTGAGGGAGCAGAATAGCCCAGGACAGTGTGGGATCTTGGATTGGAAAAAAAAGACAGTGGGGGAGACTGGTCGGACTCCAGTGAAGTCCAAGTGCCGTTAACAGCAGCGCCGTGTGAGTTTCTGGTCTGGTCCCTGAATGACGGGTGGGTAAATGGTTATCATCAGGAACAGGGGTGAAGGAGAGCCAGCTTTTCTTTAAGTCTAAAACTTCAAAACAAAACATTTTAAAAAATAGAGATGTAGGTCATTTTCAGTAGTTTTTATCCTGTTACTTGGATGAGCCATGAACATGAAATGTGGCATGGACCACTTAGGTTTTCTGTTGCATAAATGCCCTTTGGACGGCTATCCCAGTGGAACTTCCCATGGAAAGAAACTTGTTACATAGATAAAAAAGACAGTGTACTCATGATGGGCAATAAAAATAAGAATAGCACAATAACTGACTTTTTTTAGTTACAGAGTTTTTATTTTTCTTGTGTTGAGAACTTTTAAGATCTATTCTTGTAGCAACTTTCGAACGTGCAATACAATATTAGCTGGGGTCACCCTGCCGTACATTATTCCATCCCCAGGACTTACTGATTTTATAACTGGAAGTTTATACCTTTTGACTCCTTTCACCCACCTCCCACCTCTGACAACCAACAATGTATTCTCTCCACCTGCAAGTTTGTTTTCTTGCTTTTGTTTTTAGATTCCACATGTAAGTAAGTATCTTTTAGTGTCTGACTTACTTCAGTTGGCATAACGCCCTGGAGGGCCTGCCGGTGGTGTTGCAAATGGGAACATTTCATTCTTTTTCCTGATTGAGTAATACTCCTTTGTTCTTTATCCATTCGTCCATCCACGGACACTTAGGTTGTTTTCATATACAGGTAAGTAATGCTGCAGTGAACATAGGGTGTAGCTATCTGTGAGTTAGTGTTTTCATTTACTTTGGAGAAATACCCAGAAACAGGATTGCTGGGTTGTGTGGTGGTTCTGTTTTTAGTATTTTGAGGACCTCTGTACTATTCCCCACAGCGGCTGCTGCGCCATTTCTACCCCACCACTGTTCACAGGCTCCAATTTCTCCACAGCTTCACCAGCCTTCGTCTGATGGTTTTCTGGTCGTCGCCATCTTAATGGGTGTAGGTGGTATCTCGTAGTTTGGACTTGAGTTTCCCTAATAATTAGTGACATTGAGCATCTTTTCATGAGTTTATTGGCCATTTGTGTGTCTTCGTTGGAGAAATGTCTGTTTGAAGTCTGTTGTCCATTTTTGAATTGGGTTATTGGTTCTTGTTGAATTCTAGTTTGCTGTATGTTCTGGATATCAATCCCTGGACAGATATATGATTTGCAAATATTTTTCCCATTCTGTAGGTTGCCTTTTTACTCTGTTATAGTGTCTTTTGATGCACCAAGTTTTTAAAATTTTATGAAGTCCAATATGTCTATTTTTCCTTTTGGTTGTCTGCACTTTTGGTATATCAAGAAATCATTTCCAAGTCTAATGTCATGAAGCTCTTCTCCTATGTTTTCTTCTAGGAGTTTTATCGGTTTAGGTCTTACATTTAGGTTCTTGATCCAGTTGAGTTAATTTTTGTATGTGTGTCAGGCATGGCTCCAGCTTCATCCTTGCACATGTGGCCGTGTAGTCGTCCAGCACCGTTTGTTGTAAAGACTGTCCTTTCCCCATTGAGTGGTCTTGGCACCCTTGTCAGAAATCATTTGACCGTGTATGAGAGGGTTTATTTGGGGCTCTGTATTCTCTGCCATGGGTCTGTATGTCTGTCTTCACTCCAGGACCACCCTGTTTTGATTCCTGTAGATTTGTACTAAGTTTTGAAATCAGGAAGCTTGAGCACTCCAGCTTTGGTCTTCTTTTCCAGGATTACGGTGACTGTTCAGGGTCCCTTGAGAATCCATATGAATTGTAGGATGGGTTTTTCTATTTCTGCGAAAAGCATCATTGGGATGTTGATGGGGATTACATGAAGCTTGTAAATTTTAACTTGGGGGTCAGAATCATTTGTAGCCTCCCACTGTGCGCTCACTGCGAGACCGCTGCTTGCCTTGCTTACTGGGCGCTGTGCATTTATGACCGCTGTTGTTTTTAGGACTAAGCCTGCGAAAGCCAGAGTTCCTTAGACTTAATCGTCTCATCTGGGGTGTGTGTCTGCGTCACTCCTGAAACCTCACCTTTGGTTTTTCTTTGGGTAACTTGGTAGTACATACCACATTCACTGGTTCAGGAGGCAGCTGCTGCCATCTTGGCAGGGAAGGTGGCTGGGAGAGGCTTTGCCGTGAAGGGAGAAGGTGAGCCGCTGCTGGAGTGCTGGCTGCACAGCGTGCCCGTGGGTCCGCGTGTTGGTCTACTGTGACTGAGTCTGAGAGGTACAGTGCTTTGGGAGGCAGCGGCTCCAGCTCCTTTCTGACGTCGTTCTTGCTGGTCTCAGGGTGAGAGCTCAGGGAATTGCTGTGGCTTTCCTGCGTGCCCTTTGACTCACGGTAACATTTTCTCTTTCAGAATTTGGTGTTCACCTGGCAGAGCTGACCGTGGACCCCCAGGGTGCGTTAGCAATTCGTCAGGTAAGTCCAGACCAATCGGTCCAATTTATAAGAAATTTCCCTTTTGCTAATGAAACTTTCTTATGGGAACGAGCAAGAATGCGGCCAGTCTATAAATAACCTAGGGTTTGGTAGCAGCTTTCGATACACTTCCCATGAATGGATCAGGCCATCTGTATGGTTTTCCGGTGTGAAGAAAGCCTTTTTCTTGCTGTGTAACATGTGCCTTCTTCTCCTCACAGCTCGCATCAGTCATTTTGAAGCAGTATGTGGAGACGCACTGGTGTGCCCAGTCAGAGAAGTTCCGGCCTCCTGAAACTACCGAAAGGGTAAGGACAGTGAGCCGGTCCGTCTGCCTGTGATTGGAGGACCCATCTGACAAGGTGGGGCCGTCCCCACTCCCGGACAGCAGGGGCAGTCAGAAGACTGCAGAGAGGCTGCGTGGGGAGCCGCGTGCGCAGATGAGAGAGCTCGGGGCAGAGGCTGGCCTGTCTCCAATCCTGTGTCTGCCCTTTGCTGGCCATGAAATACTAGGAAATATTCACCCTCTAAGCTCCAGTTTCCTAAATACCTAAAGTTAGACTGACAATTCCAACTTCCAAAGACTTGTGTGAGGGTTGAATGAGGTAGTGTTTCTACTTAGTACAGTGCTGTGCGGCCACTCCGGGCCCCAAGGAATTTTGAGGTACAAGGTGGCGAGCGAGGCAGTCTGCTGGAACTCCCTGCAGTTCCGGGCATGTTGTGTATCTGTGCTGTTGGGTATGGCAGCTGCTGGCCACACGCGGTGCCGAGCACGGAAACTGCCGGTGTGACCGAGGGACTGAATTCTTGCCCTCCTTCCGCTTTCACTGTAAATGGCTGCTGAGGCGGACGGCCAGTACCTTCTGCTCGTGGTTTCCCTCATGCGCACACCGGGTGGGACTCGGCTGCCACGTGCAGCTGGCTCTCACAGCAGGTGGCCTTTCCTCTGCAGGCGAAAATCGTCATCCGGGAGCTGCTGCCCAACGGGCTGCGAGAGTCCATCAGCAAGGTGCGCTCCAGCGTGGCCTACGCCGTGTCGGCCATCGCCCACTGGGACTGGCCGGAGGCCTGGCCGCAGCTCTTCAACCTGCTCATGGAGATGCTGGTGAGCGGAGACGTCAACGCCGTGCATGGAGCCATGCGGGTGCTGACAGGTGGGTGCCAGAGCCTCTTCCCGGGGTCGGGGGTCAGGTCGCAGGTGACCAGAGGCACACAGGAAGCTGTGGGCTGGCGGGACTCCGGCCAGCGGGACTGGAGATGTGAGCTCTCGCTGCCCACCGTGGCCCCTCCCTCCTGCTGTGCTGTCTCCATAGCCGCCCCCCCCCCAACGCCACTCCCTTCCAGGGAGTTGAGGGGGCACCGCACAGGGGCTGCCCCCAGACCTTACCACTCCAGGGTGACGGACAGTAGCTGGGCACTCATGTCAGCTCACAGTCCGCCTTTGCCTTGACCTGACTCACTAGGTCTCCTCCTCCTTGAACCAGAGTCTCCTTGTAGGTAAAATTCATGTAACGAGAGTATCTACGTCAAAGGAACGTTTGGTCGTTTAAATGAGCTAATCGACGTGAAGTGTTACTAACTGAGGCTATAAGCACACCGTAAATTTTAGCCATTATGATTGTCCTCCTTCTTACGTATGGTTTTTCTATTAATAGTTCAACCAAGTCAAAATTAAGAATTAAAATACAAGAAAGAAGGTAAAAACAGTGTAGCTATAAAACCCTGGCCTTCGTGCAGCCGGCCTAGAGAATATGTAGCCTTTGGCATCTTTTCTTTCTATTCTGAGAAGTTGATAAAGATACTTGAACTTTCAGTCCAAGATTTGATGGGTACTTTTTCTCAGCTTGGTTGACTGGTCTGTCCGTCCCTCGCAGAACCTGTCTTCACAAATCCCGAGGTCTGGCCTGAGTTTCCCCCCCTGAGTTTCCTTCTTCCTGCCCCCCCCCTGTTTTGCCTTCAAGGAATCCTTACCCGGACATCAGCCATCTTCTGTTGCCCTTTTACAAGTCCTGTTTCCCCTCTGTTCATACAGCTTTGTGGAAGTTCCACCTGTATTTCCCCTTTCCCTAGGATGTACTAGCTTACTGAAACGTATTCTTGCCTAGTGATGAGTACCGTTTCTCCTTTTGGAATCTGTTTACCGAACTTGGCATCAAGCCCCAGTTGTCCTAGCGCATGTGACAGTGATGGTCGGCAGGAGCAATTCTGTGTCCAGAAGCAAATCCCGTTTCTCCTTTCATTTCAAACCCCCTCTTCCCAGGCCTTGTATTCACACTGATTACCTGTGACAGGTGCTCACTGTGTAGAACAGAATTGCCAAAACGATGACATCGTTCCCTGCTCGGGTTTCCCCTCACGTCTCTTGTGTGACTCACTCTCCAGGCAACTTCACAGACCCCTCTCCTTGGAATTAGCCTTCCAGGATTCCTTACTCACAAGTTCTTGGCACCAAAATATCAGTGAACAGATATGTTGTCTGCCAAGCAAAGGGAACCTTGCCTTCCAGTCTCCCAACACAAGTCCAGCTTGTTCAAAACGGAGGTTGTGCATTTATCATGATTGGGAGCTAAGCGCATTCATCGTGCTGGACTGAGGGGATGGCTCTTCTGTCAGCCTCAGGAACAGCATCAGATGGGGGGGGTGCACCCTTTTGTGACGGAGCCAGCGGACATGGGACAGGGCTGCCCCATCTGTCCTCAGATAGCCCTCTGTTTTCACCTGGGGCTAGACCGTGCTCTGAGGATAGCAGAGACCTGTGTGGAGACGGCAGGACGTGGGTGTGTGGACAGGAACCCGCAGGAGGATGGGCTGGCTGTCCTCAGTCGGCCTTCTGCAAGGCTTCCCATTAAACTTAGGACATGAGAGAACCAACTCTGGCTGGCGGTGTGGAGGGAAGGCAGATGGCAGCCAAGGAGGGACACGTTGTTTCCGTCTCAGAGAATTTTGGAGATTGAGGTGTTGCTGGTGTCCCAAGCTTTTCCTGAGTTGCTCAGTGACTTCAGAAAACTTACTTCGGACTCAAGCTTATCAAGTGTTAATACATTGAGACCACCAGGAATGATTATAGGAGAGTAAAAATGTGGTTAGGCTCTTTATTCGTGGAATTAAATTATGCCACCTTTTTCAAAAAACTTGTTTTCATGAAAGGCATCCATTACACTTGTGTGGACTGATTTCCAAAATAAAACACTCGTTACTGTTCAGTTCAGGGTTTGTTCTTCAGGAAGAATGCACAGCTGCTTAAGAAGACTCAGCCTTGAATATTTGGTCTTCATTTGACTCTGGTGGTGATATTGCCCGAGAGTGTGCAGAGTATGGACTTTGGAAAAGCCCACTTGCGTTTCCTGATGTATGTCCTGAAAATGTCCCAGCCGCCTCGCTCTATCCCAGCGATAATGTGGAAGAGCCGGGAAAAGCAGGTCACATGAGCAGGCATCGGTGCTCAAGGGCTCTCACTGCACTGCTTAGGACAGGAAACCCCGGTGCCTTGTGGGGTTTGTGGACGCGAGGGGAGATGTGAGCCCGTGTCCGTCACCATCTGCGTGCAGGCGGCCCCGCGCCGCCTCTGTCTGGTGGAAATCGCTTTCTGTTGCCGTGAGCAGCAGCGTCTGGCTTCTAGGTCAGTGAGTCGTTCATTGGAAGAGCAGCGAACAGGAAGCTGAGTGTGCGCAGCTGTTCTGTTCATGGGAGCAGGGGACGACTGGAAGCAGCCGGAGGGCCCCTGAAGGGTGGCACATGGCACAAAGTAGATAATGCAGGGTTTTCCTCAGGGGGCCTCCTGGGGACTTCTGCCCACTGCTGTCACAGGTTTTCTCAGCACTTCTGTAAAGCTTTTCTTTCTTAATTGCGCTTGTTTGCCTTTATCTCTATATTGTTCTCTTTCCCCTTATAACAAATACTCAGTAACTCTTGCGACTTTCTTTCCCCAGGACAAGGCCACCAGGCCAGTGTCCATACCTGTACTCTATCTGTGGGGGTGCTACCCCCAGAAGCAGCTTGAAAACTTTCACACTCAGTGTGTTTACAAGGCAACCTAGTTTTACGATACTGCTTTTTCTTTGCAGAATTCACCCGAGAAGTGACAGACACACAGATGCCGCTCGTCGCTCCTGTCATCCTCCCAGAGATGTATAAGATCTTCACCATGGCTGAGGTACGGAATCACAGCTCAGGAGCCACTCGGGCTCCGGGCAGCCCCGCCGCCCAAGTGGGGCACTGGTGTGTTTGCTGCTGAAGATGAGAACGGACAAAGATCTGAGTCTGCATTAACCGTAGACCATTCACTTTGGGTAAAAGTGAAAGAGCCGCACTGTGTCTTCATGTGGCTTGTGCCTCCTGGCCTCCTGTGACCCTTTATGCCACCTGGAGCCTCCCGTCGAGGCACCTGTGCCCACGGAGCCCCGCTGACTGTCCGGAAGCAGCCTGTCACCTTTGCCATGCTGGGCCCCTGACACTGTACGCCTATTTGGTGGCTGAGCAGAGGGATGGTAACTCACGCCCCGGGAGTGTGAGTGCCTGAGGCGTGGTGTCTTAACCTCCCTGCTCCTCTCTGGCCCCAGCCAAGGGCCTGCATTTTGTAAGAAGAACACTGACCGTGTTGGGGTTTCAAGCAGGACCCAGCCTACTGGGTTTCGTCAGACTGGCCGCAGAGGCCTATGTCCGTGCAAGGCTCGCTCCAGTGAGCCCTGGCATTTTGCCGTCTCCTGGACACGAGTGATGGCGTGCCCCATCTCCACGGGAATCCAGCCCCGTGTCAGGGTTGAGAAGCCATAGTTGGTCTTCTGCTCACAGGTGCACAGACAGGCGCACGCAGCGATGTCATGGCCGTGCTGTAACTTTCTTCTCAGGTGTATGGCATTCGGACCCGCTCCCGAGCTGTGGAGATTTTTACCACTTGTGCCCATATGATCTGTAACATGGAGGAGCTGGAAAAGGTGAGTTGCAGGCGTCCGGCAGCAAAGTCGTCAGCAGTGCCTGTCTTCCTGCGATGTGGCAGTACCAGCACGCACACGAGCCGGGTGCTGGGTGCTCTGAGCACGGCGGGAAACTGCAGCTCCCCTTAGCCGGGATCCGTTCCGCACTCTGGGGCCCTCTCGTGGGACACAGTCCAGTGGCAAACACCGGTCCCTGTGACGTAAGAGTTGGTCTTCCGCAGTAGCTCTGAGGAGGCCGAGGGGGCCACCCGCTGCCCGTAGAGCTGCTCCCCTCCAACTGGACCCGAGCTGAGCACTGCACGTGTGCCCAGTGCTGACGTGCTTTCTCATGCCAGGGCGCAGCCAAGGTCCTGATCTTCCCCGTGGTGCAGCAGTTCACAGAGGCCTTCGTTCAGGCCCTGCAGATACCGGATGGCCCCACGGCGGACAGTGGGTTTAAGATGGAAGTGCTGAAGGTAAGCCCTGCTGCCAGGGGGGCGGGGGCACAAGTGCACGACTGATGCCGTCAGTTTCCTCCCGTGTGACTCAGCCTGGCGTCTCTTGCGTTGAACTCTCAGGCAGTGACAGCCCTGGTGAAGAACTTCCCGAAGCACATGGTGTCCTCCATGCAGCAGGTCCTGCCGATTGTGTGGAACACGCTGACCGAGAGTGCAGCTTTATATCCTTTCCAGAAGTGGGGGCCGCCAGCGCGCCGGCTGGGGATTAGCGCCCGGTCTCGCATTTTGTGAAATGAGGTCTTTGAAGGCCCCCCTCTTAGTGTTAGTGGGTGTCTACGCTCAGTCTCCACCTTCCCCTGTCGAGTGCATGCAGAGCAGACTCTGAAGTGTCTTTCTTTACTCATCATCGTACCTACGTGAGGACAGAAGTCAATTACACAGAGGAAGTCGAAGACCCTGTGGACTCCGATGGTAGGTCGTGTGTGTGATCTGACCTGGGAAAGGGGGAGAAGCAGACAGGGACGGAGGCCGCCACCCAGAGGCTCGCTCTTCACTGAATGTTCTGCGCTTGCTTCCCTTGGCGTGTAGGTGTGGGGGGAACCGGGCACCGGCCCAGCCAGCCCGCTCTGGCGTTTCACTGCTTGTAACTTGGGGGCCCCAGATGACGAGGCTTTCCTTTCTATGTTAATAGTTTTAGGAATTTAACAGCAAAAACAGAAAATGCTGTAAAATATGTTTAGTGTTTCTGATTCTTTGAGTTGAAAAACCGAAGAACGTTTACTATCCTCAGTTTCTTTCTCTGACACCTCAGCCGACTCTTCCGTTCCCTGGGGAGCAATAATTAGCAAGCGCTTTAAATATTCATTAGTTTAAAAGATAATGTAGTTTGTGTCCTTTTGCTTTCTTGTCATTCAAGCCTTCTTATTTCCTGTAGGTGAAGTGCTGGGCTTTGAAAATCTCGTCTTTAGCATTTTCGAGTTCGTCCATGCTCTTCTGGAAAACAGCAAATTCAAAAGCACTGTGAAGAAAGCCTTGCCTGAGCTGATCTACTATGTTCTCCTGTACATGCAGATCACTGAGGAGCAGGTAAACGAGACACAGGAACAGCACACGTTTGGGAAGTCTACCTTGACTGTGACACCTCGGACCAGACAGCAGTGCGTTTCTAAAAGCAGACACTAGCAGAGTAACTTCCTGTGGCGTTCTAGCGACGCGTTTGTGTCACTGTGTTGCCAGGTCCCTGGGTGTTGGGGTGTCATCTGCTCCTGTACTGGGTAATTGGGCTCTTAGAAGACTTGGACTTCACCTCTGTAGGTAGGGCCGCTAACCAGAGGCCCTGACACCTGCCAGAACCCGTTCTTTCTCTTTAAATAGTGAGACGCGGAGGTCACATCACCAGCCTGGTGCTGGGTCTAAACTAGACCAGAAAAGATCTCATAAGATAATGTCTCTCTTTGATAAGCAGCACAGGAATCGACATAAGTGTCACGTTAAATATCCCATCAGACCTAATATGTTCAGAAAATTGGCCTATTGAAGCGTCACAGCTGACTGACTTAGCAGAGCCAGTGACCTGCCACATTCTGAACTAGTGTCCTGGAGAGCGATAACCTTGTACTGATCTCGTTAGAGGATTCGCTTCTCTACGTCAAAGAGAAAAGACTTGAAGCTAGACTTTTGTTCTGGATTAACACAAAGGTTGAGGTCTTCCTATGTGCACGGATGAAACACGGGGCATGTGAACCGGAGTGGCAGTCTCATAGACACCTGCCATCGTCATCTTTCAGATTAAAGTGTGGACCGCCAACCCGCAGCAGTTTGTAGAAGACGAGGACGACGACACTTTCTCCTACACGGTCAGGATTGCAGCTCAAGACCTGCTCCTGGTAAGGGGGCCGCCTTGACGCCCCACGGTAACCCTATGCAGGCCCTCAGCTTCTCCTCTTTCTAGACCTCTGACTTTCTAGACACCTTAGACTTTGGGGGAGAAAGAACAAGAGAACATCTCAAACGAAGTGTGAGACTCGGGAATTCCAGAGTCCTAGCTCCTGGTTCTGATTGACAGGTAACTATTAGGTATAGAGTTGTGCAGAGGATAAAGTGTTCTGATCAGTAGTGGCGGTTTAGTGGGGAACATTTCCATTGAACCCCCTCTTCAGCAGGAGTCTGGAGCACAATCCAGAAGTTGGCAAACGTAAAACAAAAGTGAGATTACTGGGGGGTGACACCCAGACACCAGCTCTCTCTGCCTCTGACTGGGGCTGCAGTTCTGTGAAGAAGCTGCCCCATGCCACCTGTGGGTGGCCGGTTTGTTCTCTTTGTTGTTGAATTCTCATTAGACTTGAATATTTCTGAGCACCCTAAGTCCAGTGCGTAGATTAGCCTTTATTTCCACGGTCAGGCTCCCAGAAAATAGTGTCAGGTCCGTTGTCACCAAAGCTGGGTCTGTCGGAGCCTGGCAGTCTTTGGAACGTGGCCAGAGGGATCTGCGCATGTCGTTAGCTTTCCATCGCCTGGGCACTCAGAAATACACTCAGTACCCCGATGTCGTCAGAGGCCTGATCAGAGCTGAGCACGTGCACGTGAAAGAGTGGAACTCACGTTTGCAGCTTGCAGCTGAAATGGGTTTTGCTCCCACGGGGAGGCTTATTAGCCCGTCTCCTCTCCCCAGGCTGTGGCCACCGACTTCCAGAATGAAAGCGCAGCAGCCCTGGCTGCTGCAGCCACTCGGCATTTGCAGGAAGCCGAGCAAAGCAAGAACAGTGGCACTGAGCACTGGTGAGAGTGGGCACCAGGGGGGCCACGTGGTGGGGTGGGGGGATGTCACACGGGCACATCTTGGGTCTCGGATCTGTGGAGCCAGGCTGGCTTTGTGCCATCTGTTAAAGCGGCCCTCTCCACCTTGAAATAACTGCCTGAGGTACCTTTGTTTTGCCCCTGTTTAAAAAGCCTTGAAAGGAAGTTCTGTAGCTTTGTTTTGAATTAGAAAGCTCTCTTTACTGACTGGCTGTTTTCAGCCATAGGTTTAGGTTGGAACGGCCGGGGGATGGGCTTTGGGTCACACTGTACTGGAGCGCCCTTTCCTGAACTGCTTCCCTCGCATACTTGTCTTTGCGGCAGTGTGGTTTGCTTTCCCCTCTGGCAGGTGGAAGATCCACGAGGCCTGCATGCTTGCTCTGGGCTCAGTGAAGTCCATTATCACGGACAGTGTGAAAAACGGCCGGGTCCATTTCGACATGCATGGGTTCCTGACCGGTGTCATCCTCGCAGACCTCAACCTCTCAGGTATGTCTCGGCACGGTGCCAGGCTTCTGGAAGACTTTAGGCCTGGCGTCACCTCAGTTACGTTGTCCACTGAGATAGGTAAGCCAGGCACTCACGTGTCCTTTGGGGGAAATTCTTCTTCCTGCCCTAGAGCTCAAACTTACCTGCACCCATAAAACAGCCCAGAGACCTCGGCTCGAGCTTCACCAACTGGGAGACTAAGTTTGCCTCATTCTTCAGTCTTCCTCTCAAGCCAGCACTCAGGTCACGGCCATTTTGCGTTGGAATAGAACACACATCTGGCTGCTGTGCCGTGAGGGTTCTGGCTGAGTCCCGCCGGCAGCAGTAAGCCCAGGGTACCCTCAGGCAGTCTGTCCCCCTCATTCTTCCTGCTTGTTTCCTGTAATTTCCTCCAGCTGTATTCTTGGCTGGTGTCCACTAATTAAAATGTTCCCTTCTCGTGGCGCATTAACTCCCTGCCCTAAAAGGAAAAGGTAGCCTGATGTTTCGGCAAGGCAGAGCGCCTACGGGCCGGCATCTCCAGTCCCATCGTGGCTTCTGCCCCTGCCATCTTCCTTACAAAACGCTGTCCCCGCCAATTGTGAGCACGTAGGCCTGGACACGGGGTGGTGTCTGTGCCATTCTCGGTCCCCACCGGCCCCTTCTCCACGGGTAGCCCTTGAACACATCCTGCTCTGACGAGCAGGTACTGTCGTGTGGAATGAAAGTGTTGGAATTTCTCAAACCCATCGACGTATTCTTTGTAGGATTTGTCTTGGCAAAGAATCTTTAAAAATTCATGGAGATCTGAGGATATTTGTGTAAAGACTGGCAAAACATTTAATATTGAGCTTATCTTCATGCCTACAGCAAAGAGCTTTTTCTGCCCTCGCCATTTTTAAACTTTTTGGTCTCAGTTCCCCTTTACACTTTAAAAAATGATCAGTGATCCCAAAGAGATCATTGAATTGCTATAAATTTCATGTATTATTTAATATTAGAAATGAAAATGGAAAACGTTTTAAAATGCAAACACACATTCCATTAGCTGGCAGAGCCGTGGTGTCACACACCATGTTACCCCTGGAGAACTCCACACGGTACACTGTGAAAGAATGAGAGTGACAGGGCAGGGCATGTCCTGGGGCTACTGTGGAAATCATTCTCACATGCGGGGCTCCCAGGACAGCTGCTGCTCTATGTTCTATAAACCGGTTTGGAACGGTTAGGCTGGCAGAGTGTGTTAGGTTCTGGTCAATAGGTCCCATCACGTAAATGTTTATCGTGCATGTGACTAAATTAAGCCCTGTGCCGGGCCGAGCGGTGTGGTCCTGTCCTCACCAGCCTGTGGTGGGCGGGGTGGTCGCCCTGACACCCGGGCTGGCAGAGCAAAGTACCTGACGTGTAGGAGGCTGAAGGGGCGGCTGACAGCAGCACAGGGCTGCTAGGGTTTCTTCAGCCCGCACGGGCAGTTGGGTAATGCAAGGAGGGCTGCGGCCCAGAAACAGGACACGGGAGGTACGTTGCTGGGAGCGTGTGTTCCCGAGATTAGGAGCCGTAGAGGGAGATCACGTCATGCGAGAGCCCCTCCTCTCGGGGCCTTAAATGCCGTGCTGACGGAGGGCTCTTTACTGGGTAGACTGGAATTTATTGGCATTTTAAATAACAGAATTCCAGAGCGATGGTTTATAATGTCCCCGTTGTGGCCCAAGGCCGTGAAGACATTGAGAGGACTCACTAGTAGTCCAGCGGGAGGACAAGAGCTGGGTGGGACGGGTGGGAAGCTTTCTTAGTCTGAGAATCGCCACGGTCCCTTTCGCTGCTAGTGAGTAACGAGTGAAATGGGAAGATGATTGTGCACCGCGGGCCACACGTTGGCTTTCCCATTCTCTCAGCCGAGTGTGTGCATTGCGTGCTATCCTGTTACTGTGACTAGGCGGGCGGTGGAGGGAAGGAGGGGCGAAGAGCAGGCACGTGTACTGTCCAGCCCCTAACTGCTCTCTCTTCCTCCCAGCGTCTCCTTTCCTCTTGGGTCGGGCACTTTGGGCTGCCAGTCGGTTCACTGTTGCCATGTCCCCTGAATTGATCCAGCAGTTTCTACAGGCAACAGTTAGTGGTCTTCATGAGACACAACCCCCATCAGTTCGCATTTCTGCTGTGAGAGCCATCTGGGGGTGAGTACGCCACCTTAGGGCGATGAAAACTATTTTGAGAGAAAATTACTCAGAATAGAGGCCCCAGACAGCAGTTTTCCAGTGGACTGTGTTGCTTGGAAATGTTTGACGAAGGTCTGCAGAATGAATGTGGGACAGGAGAAGAAGCCATACCAGCAACATGGCTTCTGGGAGCCCTCGATGAGTCCCGCTCCCTCTTCCCCAGTCCCTGGGAATTCACCCCAGCTCTGGGGGCCAACGGCCTGATGCTCTGGGACATGGTCACTCGCATAGGGTGGCCCGGCAATGAATTAGAGAACAGGAGTAGAGCTCAGGTCATTTTGTGGATTGATTGCTCTGTATTAGAAACCAAAATTGGGATAATGTGGCCTGGAAACACTGCCTGTTTCTTCCCAACTTTACCTCCCTTTCACTGCTCAGTACTAGGGGCTCAACAATCATTTATTTATATTCCTGCCCAGGCTGGCGAGAGCACTGTTATTTTCAAGTCCAAATTTAAGAGTCTCAGTTGACTCCTAAACACTCCCTAAAATCCTAGAAACAAAGCTGTCTCCACCTGCCTGCACTCTTACCTTTTGAAGCAGGGATCGAGATATCGTGCATTTAGGGAGATACCGTGTCTTTAGAAAGCACTAAGGGGCAGTGATGTCAGTGGGATGGCTGAACGAGGCCTCTCCCGCATGTCTCGTCCTCATCAACACGTGCGCTTTGGGGAGCTGAGCCCCAGGGACAAGGCCGGGAAACCCCGGTGCCATCCACTTTCCAGCAGCTGACTTGACAACCGTTGTCGGCTATAGACCTGGACAGGTCCATACACCAGGGGACACTGACCCCCCCCCCACAGACCGGAGAGCCTTGTGAGACTGCAGCAGTCCAGCAGAGATGACACCCCCCATTGGGGCAGAACAGTCGAGACTGGACACTGAAGAGGGCCATCAGTCAGACCCGAGGAGGTGATGGCTCTGCAGAGGGCAGCGCCCAAGACTTTGAGGGGCGTGAGAGATCAAGGCCACACGACACCACACAGGACAGCGGTTCTTCAGGGACCAACCCCAGAGACGCCGAGATCTGCAACTCGCCCCGTAGAAAGCTGAAAATAGCTGCTTAAAGGAGCTCGGTGAGCTCCAAGGAGACACAGAAAGACAGTTTATGAAATCAGGAAACAAAATGAGAAGTTCCACTAAGAGAGAGAAATCACAGAAAAGAACCAAATGAAATCTGGTTCCAAAGAACACAATGAATGAATGAATGAAAACTGCACGGAGAGCATCAGCTGCTGAATGGCTGAAGCAGAAGGCACCTGTGAGCCAGAAGACGGGGCCTTGGAGATGATCCAGTCAAAGGAGGACAGAGAATGAAGCATGAAAAAGAATGAAAATCACCTTCGGAAGAGAGCTGTCGGCTGCATGGTGGTACCTGAAGCCACAGGATAAACATCTGGCATCTTCCTCGGGCATCAGTTTTCCGTGAAGACTCTGGGACTGAAGATGAAAGTAGGTGCTACGGATAATTTCTTAAAACGTTTGAGCTACGCTGGCTTCCACTATAAAGTGACCTCCCTCGGCATGGCGTGTAAGATCCCCTGTGATCCGACCAGGTGGTGTGCTTTCCAGACTGTCTAGTATCAAGGTCACCGAAAGGGCACAGTAACCAGGCCTTTGGCGTGGAGAAGCGGGAGGCGGCAGGGCACCAGTGAATCCATAGAGACGATGCGGAGCAGACGTGGCTGGGGAGTCGCAAGCTGAGCAGGCCAGGCGCCATGTCCACTCTGAAGAGTCAGATCAGGGCGAGCTGGTGTTGAAAGTCAGCGTGTTTTGGGCCAAGAAGAAGCCCGGACAGATCCGGGTCAGACCCCACAGTTCCCCATCACTGTGGACCTTTGAGCCCATAAGACACTTACCAGTTTGTAGAAAAACATTTATTGAGTGTCTGGGGAGGGCCGTATTCCTGTGTTAGGTTTTTTAACAGAAACCACGTTTTTATGGATTTTAATTGCCACTCTAAAGATAAACCAAAGTAAAGACTAGTGTGTTTTTAATAATTGTATCCCACTGGGCGTGGTAAACAGCACCCAGTAGTTATTGATTGACTAAGACGTGACTAAGGTGGGCGATGTATGTATGGGAAACTTCAGCCCTACAAACAGTACACCAACTTTTATGTGTGCACAGAATGTGTATCTAAATTGATCTCATGTTAGAATGCACAAAAACCCCCAAAAGTACAAAATTTACATAATGTGGAAGCTAAAAAATAATTTCCTAGTAAATAACAGTTATGTTGGAAGAGATGTTAAAACACTGTATTTGGGAAATAACAAGGAAATCGTAGCTCCGAATCTTAGGAATGTGACGAAAGCAGTAAGTAGTCTGAGGAGTCAGCATTTCACTTCATCTTCATAATTTGGATATAATGACACGAGTGGGATTTACTCCAAAACAGAGTGGGAGACGGACAGAAGTATTTGCAGGCAGTAGCAAAGACCAAAGCAGAAGTAAAGTAGAAAACAGAAATGGTCGGGGCTGGCCCGGTGGCTCAGGTGGTTAGAGCTCCATGCTCCTAACTCCGAAGGCTCCCGGTTCGATTCCCACACGGGCCAGTGGGCTCTCAACCACAAGGCTGCCAGTTCAATTCCTCGAGTCCCACAAGGGTTGGTGGGCTCCGCCCCCTGCAACTAAGATTGAACATGGCACCTTGAGCTGAGCTGCCCCTGATCTCCCAGATGGCTCGGTTGGAGCGCGTCCTCTCAACCACAAGGTTGCTGGTTCGACTCCCGCAAGGAATGGTGGGCTGCGCCCCCTGCAACTAGAAACGGCAACTAGAAACGGCAACTGGACCTGGAGCTGAGCCGCGCCTTCCACAACTAAGACTGAAAGGACAACAACTTGACTTGGAAAAAAGGCCTGGAAGTACACTGTTCCCCAATAAAGTCCTGTAAAAAAAAGAAAACAGAAAATGGTCATGCCGACATGTATAAAATATGCCACAGAAAGAGGCAGACACTCGGTCGAAGTAGCTTGGTGACGCTGCAGGTACACACGCTGTCCGCGGGGTTGGAGGGATGCCCTGCTGAGTCCCTCTTGCTTGCCTTTCTCACAGTTACTGTGACCAGCTGAAAGCCTCGGAGAGCACCCAGGTCCTCCAGCCTTTCCTGCCCAGCGTCCTGGATGGCCTGATTCACCTGGCAGCACAGTTCAGCTCCGAGGTCCTCAACCTGGTGATGGAAGCTTTGTGCATCGTCTGCACCGTGGACCCGGCATTCACGGCCAGCGTGGAGAGCAAAATCTGCCCCTTCACCATCGCCATTTTCCTGAAGTACAGCAACGGTATGCCACCGGGGAGGGGCGCCTGCTGGAGGCAGTGGGCGGTGGCTTCAGGGGAGAACCACCCTGGGGCTGGTGACCTGCAGCGTCGGAAGCAAAGAATGTGGCTGTCAGTCAGCAGAGTAGGCGCTGTCAGGGCGCCGGCCCCACTCTGATCCGAGTTAAGCGCTGCCGAGCATCGCGATAATTCAGAACTCTGACGACAGAGTCGGAAACTGAGCAACTAAGTCACAGGCTTCCTGACAGAGGCCTAGAGCTATAATTTAGAGACGGAGACAAAGGCTTGGGAACAGAGCATTTCTCCTGTGTGTTGTATGGCAGCACACGTTTGAAAATGATGAAGAGATGGATTAATTATGTCCATAAAATGGGATAATATGTAGCCTTTCAAAGCAATATTGAAAACAATGGCAGAGAGCTTATAGAATGTGAGTAGTTTTCCAGAATACATAGGACATAATCACCAGTGTAGTTTTGTTTTACCAAAGGATTTTGTATGATAGGAAAAGGATGATACGTATATAGGAAAAAGAGCAGGAAAAAACACATCAAAATGTTACGAGTACCGTGTTTCCCCAAAAATAATAACCTAGCCTGACAATCCGCTCTAATGCGTCTTTTGGAGCAAAAATTAATGTAAGACTGGTATTATATTATATTATATTATATTATATTATATTATATTATATTATACCTAGTCATATAGTAAAGTAAGACAAGGTCTTATATAAGACCCAGTCTTATATTAGTGTTTACTCCAAAAGACGCATTAGAATTGATGACTTATTTTTGGGAAAACGGTGGTTATCTCGAGGTGGTGGATTATGGGAGTTTCCTTTCATATCTTCCTGCATTTTCTGTGGTATGTTATTAATACTTTATTATCAGAAAAAAGATGGTGGGTATTTATTTTTCAAGAGGGCGCTCCAGTGTGGAATCTCAGAAGCGTGTGTTGGGCTGGGGGTTGGTTACAGGACATGACGACGTCCCAAACACTTCACAGGATTTGCTCTCTCACCTACACACATCACTGGAGTGGTTTCCACGTGACACTCTTGGAAGTGCCCGTTCCCTGCAGCCATCCCGTGGTGGTCCGTACACGGTCCACTTACCCGTCCGCGGATGGACACGCAGTCGCTTCCGTTAACACAGGCAGGCAGCAGTGACGGGAGTGTCTCCTGCGTGGGCCTTGCCTGCTCGGGCAAGGAGGACGTGGACCAGGCCGCAGCCCCACGCCCGAGGCTCTGCCTGGTGTCCTAGAATAATGGCTTCGGGGGTTCTGTCTCATGACTGCCCCTAGGACCAGACAGCCGTCCTCCTTGACACACGGGAACCGGGAAAAGTCAGTGTTGGGCACTTTTTGAAAGTTCCGTGTGTGTTAAGTATCAGTGGGACTTTTTTCCTTAAGCCTTTGGTTTCACCATCCATCTAGGTTTCCTGAGAATAAAGACAGTAAAGATTTGCCCCAGAAAAGGCTGCATTTGGTTTTAGGGGTACGTCTCACTGACTCCCCCTGACTTAGTGACCCCATGCTCACTGTGCCTCTTGGAGAACTGGCATCTCTCCTGTCCTTCCAGGTTATTCATGTGGCCCCACTAGGTCCCCGGTATGTGACACGTAATCCCAGCAGAAGCTGGTATGTAGCTTAGGGCCACACAGAAGCACATGCAGACCATCAGGCGGGGGTTCCGTGTCGCCTTTTCCTCTTCAGACCCTGTCGTCGCCTCGCTGGCCCAGGATATCTTCAAGGAGCTGTCCCAGATCGAAGCCTGCCAGGGCCCCATGCAGATGAGGCTGATCCCGACTCTGGTCAGCATCATGCAGGCGCCGGCGGACAAGCTCCCAGCAGGGCTGTGCGCGGTGAGTGGAGGGGGTGTGGGGGCGGGGCTTCTGCCAGTGCCGCCTGCACAGCCCACCCCACTGACAGCAAACCCGGAGCACCACGTCTTGGGTGATTTCACTGGGCTCCTGTGCCCACAAGAACAGTGGGTGATTCTTGGGACTTTAAGGAAACGGCTCTTGGTCCACAGGAATCCTCAGTGGATGGGGCAGAGCACCACCCCAAGTCAGCACCACTGAGTGTCACTGGCTATCTAGGCCACTGCCATGTGCCACTCGCCCGCTGGCCGGACGTGAGGAGGCTGAGAGCTCCGCCCACCTCCTCATTCCTTTTCTCTCAAAACCGTGCTCTGGTTGCTGTGTTGCTCCCACACAGGAAGGAGCCTGGTTGTGGGGCAGCCCCGGCCCCATTGTGGAAATAGTCCTGAGCCCCCTTTCTTCTCTCCTCAGACAGCCATCGACATCCTGACCACAGTCGTGCGGAGTTCAAAGCCCCCCCTTTCCCAGCTCCTCATCTGCCAGGCTTTTCCTGCTGTGGCACAGTGTACCCTGCACACAGACGACAACGCCACCATGCAGGTATCTCACCATGTGACTCACAGGGACGCCAGCCCCACAGGCACGGGCTCCTGGGAGGCAAAGGAACCGTTTCGTGCTTCTGAGATCGAAGCCTTACACCCACATTTACCCAAAGAACCAGGACGGGATATGTGCAAAAGCCGGTCATTCATGCTTCGGGGGTTCCGACTGTAGACGTGGACACCCCCCTATGTCGGTGTCACTGCTGTGGAAGAGGTGGCAGCATAGGGCTTGGGCCATAAGGAAGTCTTTTCCGGATATTTGTTCTATTGATAAAGTCAAAGTGATGGGCTTTTGGGAATCCTAGGTGCCAGCAGTCCCCAATAACTTCTGCTGCTTGGGCGGTTTTCCAGTCCCAGAGGTGGTCTTGGTGGTTACGACTGTGTGCCTGTCCACTGTCCCTTGTGATCAGAAACACGCATTCTGGAGGTAGCTGGGTAGGTAGGGCAGGGACTGAGTGTGTCTAATGGTGACTCACTGACGGGCGAGGGGGCTGAGCCCCCACAGCCCTCGGGGCTCCCCACTCTTAGGGGCCTAGGCCTCAGCGGGCAGCATTTGCTGTACGGACTGAGGGCCCTCTGCTGTCTGTCCCGCTGTTGATGATCTGGCCTGCCACCCTTGTCTCCCCAGAATGGTGGCGAATGCTTGCGGGCCTACGTGTCAGTGACGCTGGAGCAGGTGGCCCAGTGGCACGATGAGCAAGGCCACAATGGGCTGTGGTACGTGATGCAGGTGGTGAGCCAGCTCCTGGACCCCCGCACGTCCGAATTCACCGCGGCCTTCGTGGGCCGCCTCGTCTCCACCCTCATTTCCAAGGCTGGGCGGGAGCTGGGCGAGAATCTGGACCAGATTCTGCGTGCCATCCTCAGCAAGATGCAGCAGGCTGAGACGCTCAGCGTCATGCAGGTGAGGGGGTGGGAGAGATGGAGTCAGTGGTCAGGCCGAGACGCTGGGTGTCACGGGGGGCGCTTCCCTCACGCCCGGGATGGGGTGGCGTCAGCGCACGGTCCTGGTTACCGTGCTCTCGGACTGGACTGGTAGGACAGTCGAGGGAAATCGTTCTGTGTGGACTCAAGAAACGCTGGCAAGGACAGCTCCGTGTCCTGCCCTCCTGTCGCAGAGATCGGTCTCCCTGAAGGGCGCCCCCTCTCGTCGCCTCCTAGTCCCTGATCATGGTCTTCGCCCACCTGGTGCACACTCAGCTGGGGCCCCTGCTGGACTTCCTGTGCAGCCTCCCCGGGCCGACCGGCAAGCCCGCCCTGGAGTTCGTGATGGCCGAGTGGACCAGCCGCCAGCACCTCTTCTACGGGCAGTACGAGGGCAAAGTCAGGTGGGGCCTGCAGGCGTCTGTCCTTCCTGGCCGCGTCCCGGCCTCTCGGTGCCATGTCACACTGCCCCTTCCTTGTACTGCTCTTCCCTTCTCTTTATTGCTAACCTGTCTGACCGGAAGAGCTGCCACCCTGAAGTGCCCCAAAGGCAGCCCACACGGGGGCACCATGTTTCCTCATCTGTCGGCTGCAGACCCTCCTCTGTGTCAGACCTCACGCAACCGAGCACTGTGGTGGCTTCTCCTTCTGACCCTGGACTTGGGTCCCACCCACGGGTCCTGATCCCCCATCGCACCTCCTAGCAGGGAGCCCAGTGTGAAGCTTGCACACACGGCTTTGCTCCCCAAGTGTCCCCAGTGGAGCGTCTGTGGACGCTGAGCCCCAGCTGAATGGTCCTCTCCTAAGAGTAGTGATCAGACGCTCACCGTCAGACAGTCTTAGGATGTGACTGCTCAGCCCCTCGGGGGCCGTTGGGCTGGGGGCTGAGTGATCCTTCCGGACTCTTCCCGCCAGCTCTGTGGCCCTGTGTAAGCTGCTTCAGCATGGCATCAACGCAGACGACAAGCGGCTGCAGGACATCCGCGTGAAGGGCGAGGAGATCTACGGCGTGGACGAGGGCGTTCGCACGCGCTCCAAGTCAGCCAAGAGTGGGTGATGCTGGGGACGCGGGGTGGGGGCCGTGCGTTTTCATCTCTACGTTAACTATAAGTGTTAGTGCGGGCTTTGGGGAGAAGCGGCCGAAAGCAACAGGGGTAAGCAACAGGTCCAGACACGATGGTCCCTTCCTGTTGTTGGACGTCAGGAAACGTCCACTCAGGCACCAGGGACCCACCCGGCTTTGTTGGGGCTCTAGTACCAGCAACCCCGCTTTGTTGGGGCTCTAGTACCAGCGACCCCGCTTTGTTGGGGCTCTAGTACCAGCGACCCCGCTTTGTTGGGGCTCTAGTACCAGCGACCCCGCTTTGTTGGGGCTCTAGTACCAGCGACCCCGCTTTGTTGGGGCTCTAGTACCAGCGACCGCGGCGCTTTGTGGGTGGTGAGTGCACGGCTGCTCTCGGGCCTGGGGCTTCCTAGTCCCCTGTGCTGCTCCAGCGGCAGCCCCTGGGACCAGCACGTGCTCGGCAGTTACTTGGCTCCAGCCTGCTTTCTGGCAAAAATGTCGCTCCTCTAATTCCCAAGCTCTCGTGTCTCCCAACATCTGAAACCTGGTTACACCAAGTGGACTGGAATTATAGAACTGTGCGTCGCTCTCTGCTGGCAGCAGCACAGGCGTTGCCAACAGTGAGCCCAGTGACAGCCTGACTTTCTCTCCTTCCCAGACCCTGAGCGCTGGACAAACATTCCCTTGCTGGTCAAGATCCTAAAGCTGATCATCAACGAGCTGTCCAACGTCATGGAGGCCAACGCTGCCCGCCAGGCCGCTCCTGCAGAGTGGAGCCCAGGTGCCCAGGCCGCTCCGCCGGCTGCCCGCGCGCATCCCCACTGTCAGGGTGTCTGTGGGGCTGACGGAGGCGCTGCTCCCAGGCGCTCCCTGCACCTGCTCTGGCCGGCGTGCGGGGCAGGCAGAGCCGCTTGCAGGGAGGCAGCTGCCGCGGCCCTTCCAGTTTGCTTTCCCTCCAGGCTGCTCAGCCCCTAATCGCCCGGCTCTTCCCCCCAACTTGCTGGGAGGTGCGGCCGTCCCTGGTTCCTCCCACCAGGGACTCCAGGCCACATGGTGGAAACCCGTTGGGCTCTCTGTCCCAGCCCGTTTGGCTTCGGGAAGGGACAGTGTGCGTTACCCCAGCTGCTTCTCGTCTCCAAGTAGATGACGCCAACGACATGTGGGAGGACCAAGACGAGGAGCAGGATGAGGAGGAGGAGGACGGCGTAGCCGGCCAGCTCTTGTCCGACATTCTCGCTACAAGCAAATACGGTGAGCGTGTGAGGAGCGGAGTGTGGGAAGTGCCTCTTCTGTGCGTGCGGCAGCGGGAGTCGGGTGCCAAAAGGGCATGGGTGTTGGTGGGCCCCCGCGTCCCGTCAGCCGCCCGGGGACACCTCGTCCCCGCCTCGTCCCCGCGGCCTGTGCCTGATCCTCCCTCCCGCGCGGCTGTGTCTCACAGAGGACGATTATTACGAGGACGACGAGGAGGACGACCCTGACGCCCTGAAGGACCCTCTCTATCAGATTGACCTGCAGGTGAGACTGTCCAGGGGACATCTTGCAAGTGACAGTGTCTCAAGCCACGGACCCAGGGACACGGGCTCAGACCCGTTTGTCGCCCCCCCTGCAGCCTCAGGGCTGAGTCCCTGGCTTGCTGCGTGGTCCCAGGCTCGGGGAGGCCGGGCACTTTCCCCGGTGTGTTTGCTGCCGGTGCTGTGAGGCTGGAGGATGAGATGCGTTCTTGGGGAGCTGTGTCCCCTGTGGACCTGAGTCTCTGGGTAGAAGCGAAACTCGACCCCAGGAGTAGACAGCCCTGCCTCGAGCGCTGGCCTTTGTCTGAACGCCCGAGTGCCCGTAGCCCCTCGTGGTTCTCGTTAGGGCACACGGGTGACCCGGGGCCGTCGTGACACCACCCTCCTCCCTCCAGGCATACCTCACGGACTTCCTCTGCCAGTTCGCTCAGCAGCCCTGCTACGTGATGTTCTCCGGCCACCTTAACGACAACGAGAGGCGGGTTCTGCAGACCATCGGGATCTAGAAAGCGAGCCTTTCGTGCTGGCCCATCCGCCTGGCCCAGCCACCAACCATTTTGCCGCCCTCGGGCATGGAGATGCACTTTCTTCTCCACCTAGAGTGGCCTCCTGACTCTCGGCCCTTGGCCTTTGCAGAGTGACAATGACGACCATTCAGACCAAGCTCACAGTGCTGTCACGTGGGAATGCTGGAACAAAGGACACCTCAAAGCCCCCCGGAAGATCCCCGAGCTCTAGAGCCCTTTCCTCTCCATGAGCGCCCCCACCTGTGTCCTTCCAGGCCTCTGCCGGCCCGTCCAGAAACATTGCCCACGACAGTCGTGGCCAGGGCTTATTGTGCCCTGCCGGGTGCACAGGAAGTGACCGTCTGTTCCAGATCACCCACTGGCTTTCACAGGACGTCTGATGTGCTCCGATTGGAGTGCCCTGGAGAGCGGGTGCTCTCTGCCCTCCTGCTCAGGCGTCTGGGTTCTCGGTAGGAATGGCAGGAGCAGCCCCTGGCTGCGGCCTCGAGGCTTTCCCCCCTGCGGACAACACTACGGCTCCCTGTCGGAGGACGTCATCTTGTTCCTGCCTCTTTGCATGACAGCCCCTCCCCAAGCTGTTCCTGTGTATACAGACGTGCTCACACACAAACGAAGCCAGACACATGGCAATTTGTTTTTCCTCTTTTAGAACAAAAAGGGGGAAAACAGATTTTTTTAAAAGTCCACCTGACCCAACTATATTTAATATGCCTCCCACACGTTTCCACAGACAGATAGTCAAAGGTTACTGCCTTCCCCAGAGACCCTCTGAAGTGGTTAAGTTGTAGCCCTGAGATTTGCAGCGTGTATTTTTCTAGGAGAGTAAAGTAATCTTTACACATGAACTCAGTCCGAGGAGTCTCAGCCCCTCTGCCTCTGTGCCCTTGAGAAGGAAGATGAAATACGGGAAGGCCTAGGTTGAAGCCATCCGGACCCCATGTGCCAGCTGCCCCAGCCACAGGCGACGCCAAGAACGGGTGCAGTCCCCTCGGTGTCTAAGGAGGTCCCTTCATTGGCAACTTAGTCTGCCATGGGTCCACAGGGTGTGTCAGGATAGAAATCAGACAGTGCCCCTCCCACACGGCAGTCTGAGGAAGCGGAATGGGAAGTGCGTTCACCTCTCCATTGTCAAAGAAAGGGCCCCGCCGTGGGGCTTCCCCGTGCACACGTCCATGGAAGCCTGAGGATTCTGGCCAGTGGTGTCCTTGTGTCCAGCTCCCGCGGGGGTGGGAGGCGGGCGGTCAGCGCTCGCTGCCAGCCAGCTCTGCGCCCAGGACAGCCTGTGCCTGAGTTGGGGAGTCCCTGATGGTGGAGAAGCATGGCGGGTCTGGCCCGCTGGCTGTCAGGAAGCCAGCCGGACCTCGAGACTCTGTCCGTAGTGACCGCAAGGCCGTGCGGAAGGTCCAGTGCTCACGGGCGAAGCAGCCCTCGGCTTTGGCACCGAAGCTGGGTCTCGTGCCGGCTGCACTGACTGCTGAGAGCCGGCGTGTGGGGCTCCCACACAGACTGGTACCCTCCTGGTTTCAGGGCAGGACCGGGCCTGAGGAATGGGTCCTCGTTGCGGTGGTGGGGGCACCCTGCCGTCGGACCCAGTGGTGTGCAGGTACTTCTTGTTTTTCCAGTGTGTGTCACATCGTCCCTCGTCACCAGTGCAGCAGGTGCAGTGTGGGTCGTGCCCACTGCTGACGAGGATGACTTCTGAGCAGGAAGAAGAGGTCTGCCCCAGGCCGTGGGACTGACCACGGGTGGTCTGGGCTCCTGGGTGTCTCCTGCATCTGGCTTCGTCCTGGAAGGGCAGGGTCGGGCGAGCGGGTTAGGAGTTGGCAAGCCGGGCGTGTGAGTGGCGCCCTGGGCTGCTCTGACACGTCACCGAAGAGCACCTGGAGGCCCGAAGTGACGGCCATGAGTCAGTAGAAGTGCCCCCAGAAGCTGGCCCCCGTTGGTAGTCACCCATCCGGGGAAAACCCCTCTCCACGGGTGGAGAGCAGATGGGAACCACACTCGGTCAGGATCCCAGTGGCACAGCAGCCAGGAGGAACTGTCGGTGACAGTCCCAAACCCGGATTCTCTGCCTGTGTCTGCTGGACTGCTGCAGCTGCAATGCCAGCCGTCTAACAGGGACCCCGTCTTCTAGTCGGGGGTTTGTGAGGAGGTGGGGAAGGGCAGCTTCACTGGTCTGCCTGGGGTTCGGGCTGCACCGGCTTCCCAGCCCGCCTGCCGCCTGTGGTTTGTACTGGAGCAAGAGCTGTGAGGGCCTGGCTGGGAGCCTCCGTGGTCCCTTCGAGTCGAGAGTTGCTGACACGACGTGATCACAGGTGGAGGGAGGAAGCTAGGGCGGTGACACCCCTCGCCTCCTTGGTGTCCCCATCTGTAGGACGCGGAACTTAGCACCCACCTCGGAGTAGCCTCAAGTGGTGAAGTGTCCCATCCCGTGTCCCCACCGGCCATAGCGGGGAGCCCTGGTGGCTCATGGCATTAGAGTGCTCAGTGCAGCTCGGCTGCTGCTGCAGAGTCAGGGTCTCGGTGACCGAGGGGAGGATAGGCCTCCCTGTCTGGGGAGCAGGGCAAGTGGGAGGGCGCCCGCCCCGCTGGGCTGACCCTGCCCCGTTCTGATTGGAAGTGACGGCGTATTGGTTCCCTTTGCTGAGCTTTCTCCTCCCCTGGTCCCAGGACAGCCCCACACTGGGCACCTCTGCAGCACGAGGGCAGACCTGGCGGCCGGCTGGGCCTGTGGGTCCTGTGGTGAAAGCCCGAGGTCTTGGAGGAAAAGGGGGAGAGGGGGAAAGGGGTCCCAGCAGACAAGGAGGGAACAGAAGTCCATGGGGTGTGGATGGTGGGAACTGTGCCATGAGTCTGGCAGGGCACCTGGAAACGACAGGACTTTCTAAGGAAATGGTGGTACGGGGTCCCTGGGCGTGGGGCAGAGAGCCGTGAGGACGGACGGCCTGCGGGGCTCGCCTCAGCCTCGCTGGGACCTTTCTGTGAGCCTGGGGAGGAGCCTGAGTCCTCTGTCCCGGGTTTACAAAAAGGTCCCCCAGTAAGACTGGTTCCTGCCCGGCCGGCACAGTGGAGATGGGCTGCGCTGACTCGGCCGCCAACGGGAAGAAGAAATGGTGTTTCTCCCGCCCTGGCCTTTGTGGCGTTGTGCGGGGCCTGTCCCTCAACCCAGGGCAGGTCCACAGGGCACCGGTTCCCGGCCAGCCCTCGCCCACTCAGGCATCCTAGTGGATCTGACTGAGCCATGGTCCCTTCCTGAGTGAGGAGCGGGGACCGGGGGCTGGGGGACCCATCGGCACAGCAGGCACCGTTCTCCAGCTAGTGGCTGAGCACGATCCCCAGCCAGACGGCCCTTTATCAGCGGGTGACTTGGCGAGTGTGATGAAAGACCTGGCCTCCATTCCCTAGGCCACCGACCAGGCTTGAAGTCAGCACATTGCTGGTTAAAGAGCGCTGCCCTGCGTGGGGCTGTTAGCTGTGACTGCTCCACTCCCAAGTCCACTGCTGTTCTCGGTGCCCAACCTGCCGTGACAGCAGCTCTTGCCAAGAAAGACCTGAGCCTCTGCAGATCCAGCAGCTCCCCTGTGCATGTGGCAAACAAACCCAGGAGGGAAGGGTGGGCGAGGGCTGAGGCGATATCCCTAAGCCCTTCCCGGGAGGGGGTGGGGACAGACGGGGACAGCTGTAAACAGCCTTCTTCCCCTCACCCCCAGATCCCAAAATAGCCCTGTCTGCCCCCCCTCCCCGCCCCCAGCTGGCAGGGCTGTAGACAGAGTAGGTGCCCTTCCGTGATCCCCTGGCTCCCTCTGCCCGCGGGCTGGGCTGGGTGGATAATCCGCTACCCTCCTCTCCACACGGGCTCCTGTCGGGAGTGAGGGCTGGGCACCAACGTTCCCCTGAGTGCGTGCGGTTTGCCAGGCGTAGCGTGGAGCGTTCTAGACCCAGCGTTTAGGTAGAGGCGGCGAGTGGAGAGGCACAGCCTGGGCCTCGAAGTCACAAAAGCCCATTTCAAGTTCCAGCTCTGAGCTGGAAAATTCACTATTTCCAGCCAGTTCCCTCTTCTACACAATGGGACATTCATCTGCGCCGTTAGCTGCGAGTGGGATTTCCAGGCACCCTGGGGAGCAGTCCGGGCCCAGTCCGTCTTCTGTGTCGTGTGGTCACAGATTAGCGTCTGCCTCCCGCTTTCTAGGACCCGTCCCCTCACGGGGGCCAGGAGACGGGCTTGGTGACAGGACCCTCCTGCATGCTCTTAACCTGGAGCAGGTACGTGAGGCCCTCCAAGCCTAAAGACGCCCACCACCAGCCAGGCCCGGCCTCTCGGGACTCAGGCCCACCTGGTGACAGCCCCAGGCACCAGTGGCCCACTAAGTGCCAGCTCTCCCCTCTGGCCTCGTCTGTCACCTCCTGTCCAAAGGCCTAGAATTTTTCAGTGAGAAAGTCACTGGTGCTGCTGCGAGCGACAGCCAGGGGTTGGAGGAAAAGAACAGGAAAGTAGTCAGAAAGGGGGACGTGTCAGGAGCTCTGTTTAGCTTGGTTTTGTTTTAATGGGAGACACTCGAGGTTTTGTGGGGAAGGAGAAGGTAAAGGCCCTGAAGAGAAGGGACAGTGAGGACAGGATGGACCCCACGGGTCCACGTGGGCCCTGGCGGGTCCGCCCGCCCCGGAGGCATTTAGCCAACAGCAGTTCCTAGGCCAGGGCTGGGTGGCAAGTGACCCACGGCTGCCTGGTCCCTGCGTCCATGGCACACCGTCTAGGGGTGGTGGCTTGAGAGACGTCCCCCGGTGCCCTCTGCACTTCCAATGTGCTGCATGAGAAGTTAGACACCCCCCACCATCAGACCAGCAGCCACCTCCTGGTGCAGGAGCTGAGCCTGTGCCCCCGGGCGGGGTACCAGCGCCCTTGGGCCCAGGACGGGCAGCTCGTCTGTGACTCTCTTCCCCTAAGCTATTCAGGTTGTGGGGTCCCCTCACCTAGAACCCCCGGAACTCGTCCACAGCTCCTGCTGTTGGGCCCAGGGACGCACTGTTGCCCCTGCCGTCTGGCTGGTCAGCTGAGCGAGTCCTGTAACTCTGGAGCCCTCCTCCCTCTCCCCAAAAAGCAGGGTGATGGCAGCGCATGCCCAGGGAACTGCAGGGTCTCAGATGAGGTACACGTCCTCGTGCTTTGGAAAGAGCTGTGTGTGGCCAGGAGTTAAGGCGGGTGTTTGATTCTCTCCGTAGCCTGGTCTGCGGGTTTGGGGCAGGCCCCCCGTGTAGCATGGGGCAGTCCCCAACACTCAGGTGCATTTGTAAGGCGATGGACCCCCCACCCTACAACACTATCTGCCCTGTGACCCCTGCCCTCTGCTCCCTGACCATGGAGTGTTTCTGCAGGACCGTTCTCTGAAAAGGGGGTGTCTGCCTGGATGGGTCACAGGTGGCCAGCAGCCTGTCATCCCACTAGTGAGGCCATAGGCTGGTACATGCCAGCACTGCCCACTGGAGGGGGAAGGGGCCATCTCAGGAAGCCAGCGCAGCTGGCAGGGTCCAGGCCTGTGGGCACAGTGGGGACACAGCTGCCTGCCTTTCAATGGGTGCCTGTGTTCTGGGAGTAGAGCTGGGGTGACTCCAGGATGCCCCGGGCTGGACGTTGGGACACAGGAACGTCCAGCCCTGCCCCTCCAGGGTTGGCCACGTGCTTTGGCCTTGGCACCAGGATCAAGGCTTCTGGGATCTGCGAGCCTGATTGGGCGCAGCAGGGGGGTGAGGCATGGGCCTCAGCTCCCACGCAGGAGCCAGCGCTGAGCCGGGACAGGCACGGCCACGCGCGGGATTGTGAGCTCCGCATCTGGGAGCGTGGCCGGTGGGCGGGGTCACGGTGCTGGGACCTGTCAGTCCGGCCCCCAGAGACGAGCCTGCCCCGCAGCACCCCTGCCCCGCGCCATGCCGCTCGCTGTGACCGCCCTCCTGGTGCTGGGGGCCCCCGTGGGTAAGGGGCGGGAGCCAGGCCTCAGGTGGGCTGGGTGGAGGGGGAATCCTCGGTGCGGGGTCCCCAAGACCCTGGGGGTGCTGCGAGTCCACAGGGAGTGGGAGGGAGAGGACCGGAATCCGGGCCCTGGGAAGCTGACCCGGGGTCGGGGTCGGGCTGAGATCCTCAGGGTGGACACAAGAAGCAGCTCTCAGGTTCCAGCTTCCAGGGCTGGGGCGCACCGTAGGGAGGGGTGTACTGTGGGAGACCCCTGGAGGGACCCCGGGAAGGGGCCCAGGGGTTGGGGATACAGGCAGCTGGAGAAGCAGCCTGGTAGCCCTGACTCCCCGCCCTGCCAGTGCTGGCCGGTACCAGCTGCCTGGGGTACCTGGACGAGAACGGCTCCTGGCACCCGGGGTTCAGCTGCCCAGCCTTCACCTTCTGCTGTGGGACCTGCCATCGTCGGTACTGCTGTGGGGACCTGAACCTGCTGCTCTCCAAGTGGCAGCAAAAGCGCTGCCAGGGGCTCAGGTGGGCCGGCCGCGCCACTCCCCCGTCCTCCTCTCAGGCTGCCCTCCCTCCCGCCCTGCCTGGTCCACCCACATGCTGATGGGAACCCTGGGCTCCCACTTGGTGACGCAGCCAGGAGCAGCCTATCTGTGTGATGAGGTGCCTGGGTGGGCCGACTGTCCCAGGTCCTTCAGAGAGCCCTTCCCTTGGTCCTGTGAGACCCTGTGGAGTCAGGACTAGGGTCACAGCCCAGACTGCAGTGCAGTTTGTGGAAGACGCTGTGGCGTGAGGTGGGAGACTGGGGTCCATTCCCAGGCCACTTCTCCCTCGCTGTGGCCTCCGGTCATGGTGTCCTCTTTGTAAAATGAGGGCCCACTAGTATGAAACATGGGGTGGCTATGAGTTTGCACCGGGACCTAAGGACCATGCCTCTTGGTTCCACGGCACCTTCCAGTGCTACTGTGAGCTGCAAGTCCCCAGCACCCCACGCCAGCCTGGGGGCTGCACAGCCTCGTGGGAAGCGGGGCCCCCTCGGTCTCGCCCAGGTCCTGGCCAGAGCCCACAGGCCCCCAGGCCTCGGCTGCCTCATGCCCAGGCCCGTAGCAGTGCTGCCGTCTGAGGGGCCTGTTTTCTGCATCAAGCCCCAAGGCCGTGGCAGGCGTCGCCTCTGCTGTGGCCCTGTTTGTGGCCGTGGTCGTCACCAGCCTCTGCTGCTGCCTCTGCACTGGCTACCAGCTGCACCGCCGGTACCGGCAGCCGCACCGCCTCTTTGAAGGTAGGGGCCGTGCACGAGGGCCTGGGGCGGGGGGTGAGCCCGTGTGCACACGTGGGCCTCGCACTGTACGCTGCGCTCACACGCTAGTACTCAGACGCCAGTGTGCCGCCTTCCGTGGGGGGTGCATGCGAAGGACTCCCACGTGCAGGGCTGGCGCTGACTGGTGTGCTGCCCGAGTGTTGGCATGTGACTGCACATGCCCAGACCTGCTGACACCATATGGGAGAGCAGAGTGGCAGAGAAGGGCTGGGGGACCCCTGGGGGCCGCTCTGCTAGATTTCAGGCCGCTCCCCTGCAGCTGCCCTCTCCTCGCCCAGGTAGGACAGCCCCCTGGCTGTGCTGTCTGGCTCGCGGGGTCTCAGACCCGCTGGAAACCATGCTAAACACAGATGGGCCCTTGGAGGCTGCGCCATCCTCTGCACAGCTAAGAGGCCAGAGGGCAGGGCCCAGAGCTGGTCACCTGGGGCAGGAAGAGGAGGCGCCCGCTGGAGGTGGCGCTTTCAGTGCTGCTCCTTGTCCCCAGGCCAGGCCATTCCTATGACAGGCCCTGCAGCCCTTCAGCCTGGCTTCCTGTACCCACCCACTGGTCCTTCCCCGCACCCACTTTACCCGGCTGTGCCCCCTACACACAACCCTGCAGGTAAATGACCAGCCTGCAGCCCCTTGTCCCACCTGCTTCCACCCCTGCACTGGGACGCTGGGAAGTCCCCCGCCCCCTCTCTCACCCCAGCCCCCTCCCTCCAGCTGGAGACTTCCTGCTCCCCAGGCACCCTGCAGCCCGGGGCTGGGGATGGGGATACTTCACACCCTGCACACCCCTGACCCTCATCCCTCTTGCTTTCAGCTCCTCCCCCACAGATGCCACCACAGCCGTCCTACCCAGGAGCCTAAGGAGCCAGCACTGTGCCTGCTGCCCCTTCACTGATGGCTGTGTTACCGGCAGGGTCCCTCTGTTCAACAGGCCCAGGCCAAGCCCTGCCCTGCGCCTTCCTGGGGACCGAGCCCCAAAGACGTGGGACTTGGTCATGAATGAGGGCCGGTGGGCAGGGCTTGGGCTCGTGGATTGTTTGTGCCGGGGCCAGGGGAGGACATGAAAGCCTGGGTCACAGCCCCTGTTTCCTTATGGCCCCTCTGCTCCCAGGATGCCTGCTGCTGCTGCTGTGGGCAGAAGCCCTGCTCTCAGCCACCCCACTGGATTAAAGCTGTAAGGACGCAGCTCACTGCGGGCAGCTGCCCATCCCTGAAGTAGGGACCAGGGGCAGGGCTGGAGCAAGCGCCACCTTCACCGCACCATAGGCAGGGCCACCGCAGGCTGAGAGCGCTCGGGTCTGGTTTCCACTGCCAATGAGGTGGGTTCTGCTCCACTGGGAAGAGGGCACCCATATGTACCACAGAGCTTGCTGCGGGCTGTCACCCTTTGGGGCCACATAGATTGTGTTTGGCCCCGTGACTCTCTGACCTTATGTATGTCTCTGAAGGTCCCCAGGTCTCAGTTTGCTCACCTGCAGAATGGGTCTGTCATGAGGGTGGAATACACATGTGAACTTGTCCTTCCTCCCTCATCAGAGGGCCCAGGACACACTGGTGCAAGGTGCTTGTCACCTGCCTTGGATCCTCGGGACCCCAGCAGGTCACCTCCCTGAGGCCCATGTCAGTGCCCACCACTGGGAGCTAGCTTCCTGTGTGCCCCCTGCCGGCTATCCGGGGACACCAGGACTTGTTGGGCGACAGAGCCAGGGAAAGGAGTGTACAGGTTTTAATTCAAGTGGGGAAAGTGCCACTGTACAAAGCACCGCCAGCCAGCCACTTCCTGTCCCGCCTGTCCCCCGCCCTCGGTTTCCTCCTCTCTCCACCACAGGCCCCCACTCCTGGCCCCCAGGGTTGCCTCAGGCCTCTGGGCTCCTGCTAGTTCTGGGGCCACAGCTGCAAATCCACCTTCTCTCTGAAGGTGGGGGCAAGAGGTGGGAGCTGGGGCCACAGGTGTCCTGGCTCCACACTCAGGAGAGGGCTTCCGCGGGTCATCCCAAGGTTGGGAGCCCCATCTCCTCTCTCTCCTGAAGCTGGGAGGTGCAGGAGGTTTGCAGGATAGGTTTTCAGAGTCTCTCGGGATCACCCTGCTTCTCAGCTAGTGCCGCTGAAAACCAGGCTGCCCCCCAGGCCAGGCGGGTAGAGGATGGGAGCAGCAGTGGGGGTCTCCGGGATGGGGGTCTGCGTGGTGTACGTGGGTCCTGCCTCCCAGGGAGGGGCCGGGACCCTGAGAGGAGGTGTGGGAGATGAGCACTGCATCGCCGGAAGGCGGAAGGCGGGGTTCAGGTGCAGGCAGGGGTCCTGGGTGCATGGGGGCCGGAGGGAGCTGAGGAGGCAGCCCGAAAGCACCCACTGGGGGGGCCGAGGGATAAAGGAAGGGAGGGGAAGCTCACCGCTAGGGGCGGATGGAGGCCCTGTCACCAGCCCTGGCCGAAGAGGGTTGGGGACCCGTGTGGGAAAGGTGGCAACCCGTGACACGCAGGCTCGGGGACCTCGGGGGTCCAGAAGCGCGGTGGGTGGTGCCCGCATCCAGACTCTATGCTTCTTAGAAAAGGCCCCTTGTGGGACTGTGACCGTGGTCCGGCCTGGAGCCCGGGGAGGGCGGGCGGGGCGGGAGACCAAGGGGACCTCGCTGGGTGCGCGGAGGGCACCCCGGTCGGCAGGGGCCTGCGCCTGGCCCGTCACCAGGTGGCGCTGCGCTCCCGCATCAGGTCGCGGGTGGGGGGGACACGTCTTCCGTGTCGGGCGGTGCCCCCTCGTCGCTGGTGGACAGTAGGAAGTGCTGTGCTTTTCTCGGTCTGTGTAAGTTTCTCTCTCGTTTGCTGGAAAAGGCTTCCTAAGGTGGCACGTGCTGCGGCAGCCTTAGGACTTGGAGATTGCGGCTGCGTCCGTCTCCCGGCAGCCAGGTGAGGAGGGACACCTGAGCTGCCCTGTCATTGGCGGGTGTGTGATCACGGCCCTGCCAGTGAGAGCCTCATCTGCGAAGTGGAGGGATGCTGTCCCCCCCTCCGAGCTGCAAGGTCAGCTGCAGCAAACCAAAGCCCGCAGCCAACGCGAGCACGGGCAGACAGGGCAAGTGGAAGCTGGCACCCTTGAGGACCCTCTCCTGGGGACAGCAGGGGCTGAGGCTGTGCCTGGCACCTGAGCTCTGTTCCCACGGCTAGCCTGCCCTCTGTTTTTGGCCAGACCTAACACGACAATCCTGCTTCCTAGGAGGGGTCCAGCCTGTACCCCAAAGATGGTGCCACTGCTGTGCTCCCTGCAAGTGACCCAGACCCAAAGTGGCAATGCCCCAGTGCTGCGGGGTGCCAGCACCTTTAAGCTTTCAAACCAGAAGGATGCCCATGATGTACCCCAAGAAGGTGTGGGGGCTCCCTCTGGTCAGGGCTGGCCAACCACCAGGGCAGGGAGTGGGCTCAGTGAGTAGGGGCCAAGGGTGCTGCTCCCCAAATGGTCACCTTGCTTCTCTGCCCACTTCCTGGGCTGCTGTTGGGAGCTGGCCGTGAGCCCACAGTCAGGGAGTCATGGAATGAGCACCCCCGGAGCGTGCTGATATCAAACCTTCCGGGCCCTGGGCCCCACTCGCCGTCACCCCTGAGGGCGGCCCCAGGCGGCAGGACTGACGGGCTCTAGGCTGTCCCCACACTGTTCTTTCTGCGGAGGTGAACTTGTTTCATGGCCAAGTCGGGGGGCAGGCTGGGAACCTGAGTTTCTAGAATCCTCCAGGGAGCCCGTCTGGACCCTCACACAGTACAGAGGTGGGCACAACCACACAGCTCAAGGCTTGTATATATTACCAACATCTATGGGAAACAGACACAGCCGTTCACACAACAGCAGGTGGCTGTGGGGCAAATGTCGCTTTGGCATCAAACCTCCGGGTCCAGCTGCTGTCTGTGGCTCTCCTCCCCCTGGAACGCACGCCCGCCAGCCCTGTGCAGGGGCGTCGTGGCCTGGGAGGGGTTTGAGGCCCTCCTCCCTCACCCCCTGGCCTCCCACCTCTCAGTGTCTGCCACTGCCCTGCACAGAAGCCACCAGCCCACAGCTTTGCCCAAGGGCTCCTCAGAGGCCTGAATCCTGGCCCAGGGGGGCAGCGGAGCTGGGCTGGTGACATCCCTGCGGCACATCTTCCCTGGATCAGCTTGGGCAGCTTGCCAGCTACGGGGGCCCCGGGCATGCCATCTTCTCAGTGATGGGCTAAAAGGACTCTTCTTGTCCAGAAACTTCAGCTCCAGGTAGAGAAGAAATGCTCGGAGAGCCTCAGGAATAAGGAAGGGGACGCAAGAAGAGATGCCGCCCTCCTTGAGCACGGCCCAGCAGGGCCATGGTAGCGGTCAGCAGTGGTGGCGCGGGGGTCTGTGCAGCCCTGGGAGGCGAGGCCTGGGCCTTCGCGGCCATGGAGGGTGGCACCCATTCCTACTGCAGCAGTTTGGGCACTTCCACCTGTAAGGGCAAAGGGAAGACCAGTTAGGGGAGGGAGCTCCTGGCACCTCCCTCTTCTGGGGGAGCAGACACCTCAGCCCGTGTCTGGGGCGTGAATAAACGAGGTGCTGACACAGGCGCCATTTTTCCTTTTCTGTGAAAGCTGGCTGCCATCAGTGACCACTGCGAGCGATTACGGTTGGGGCTGTCCTTCATCTCTGGTGTGTAGCCCCAGCTGGCCATGGGCGCGGTCACCCAGGGAGGGGGGACTTTGGGGAGCAGGGCCCAGGAGGGCTGTGTGTGTGTGTGGGGGGGCTCCCAGACACTTTGGGGATAGGTGGTTGGATGGGTTTGCTGCCCAGGGAAGGAATGAAGCTGGGGGCAGGCGAGCTCCTGGAGGAGAAGCCAGTTTGGCTGTAGGTGGAGAAGGTGGGGCTGCAGTGAGAGGTGAAAGGAAGGTCCTGGAAGGGAGACTAGCTCCCTCTGAGGGCCATGCGTGCGTCTGTCTGGAGGCAGGAGGATGGACCCCATGACCCTGGGCGTGTGCTGCCTGCAGCCTGACGCAGCTCCCTCTGCACTGTGCCCTGCGGCCCCCTCCCCTGCAGCCCGGCCAGCCAGCCCTGCGGCCCCCTGCCCCCCACACCTACTTAACTTCTTGAGCTGCTTCAGGTTGCTGGAGCGGATGGCGGCCAGGAGCTGGTCGCGCGAGTTCTTCTCCTGGGCAGGGAGGACTTTGTCCCCCATCTTCCTCTGGGTGGCTGGTGACAGTGAGTTCCTCAGGCTCTCCATGATGAGCGGTGGGGCCAGGGGAGGTGGGGGTGGGGGGGGAGCGGCCGGAGCTCCCCCTTTCTTGGGCGAGTTCTTGGGGGAGGCCTTTGGCGATGGCTGCGGGGAGGGTTTGGGGGAGCCCTTGGCGGGGGCCCCGGCCTTGGGCACCCCCAGCAGAGCGGCCTTGTCGCCGCCGGCCTGCGCCTGCCGCTGCTCCTGCAGCCGCTTCTGGCGCTGCCTGTCCATGTTGCGGCTGAGCAGGCCGGTGACGGCCATGCGGGGCCCGGCCAGCTCGAAGTGGTAGCCCAGCTTGAGCAGCGTGCTGTTCTCCCGCAGCAGCTGCGCCATCTCCATCTCCGTCTTGCCGCCGCAGATGTGCCGCTGGTTGTGGAAGCGCAGCTCGGTGAGCGTGCTGTTCTGCAGCAGCGCGCGGAACACGGCCAGGATGCCGCGGCCCGTGATGTGGTTGGAGTCCAGGTTGAGGCTGGTGATGGTGCGGTTGGCCTTGAGCATGATGGCGATGGCGAAGGCCACGTGGTCGTCGGCGCGCGTGTTGGCGAGCGCGAACACCCGCACGGCCGTGTTGAACTCCAGCGCCTCGGCGAAGCGCACGAGCACCTCGGGCGTGATGCAGTCGGAGTTGTTGACGTTCACCTCCGTCAGCGCGGGGTCGTTGCTCCGCACCCGCTCCAGGGCCTCGTCGAACACGCCGGGCGCCGCCTCCTCCGGGCCCGGGGCCCCCTCTGCGGCCGCGCCCCGCCCCTGTCCCGTCGCCGGCGGCTGCGCCCCCGTCTGGCCTCCCTCCTGCGAGTCCCCTCCCTTCCCGTCCTTGTCTCGGCTCACACCCGTGCTCTTGTCGCCACCTCCCTCCTCCTCCTCCCCGGGGGCGGCCCTTGCGTCCCCCCTCGCGTCCCCCTTCGTGTCCCCCTTTACGTCCCCTTTCACGTCCCCCTTTGTGTCCCCCCTCGCGTCCCCTTTCGTGTCCCCCTTTACGTCCCCCTTCGCGTCCCCCCTCGCGTCCCCCTTTGTGTCCCCCTTTACGTCCCCTTTCACGTCCCCCTTTGCGTCCCCCCTCACGTCCCCCTTTGTGTCCCCCTTCACGTCCCCTTTCACGTCCCCCTTTGTGTCCCCCTTTGTGTCCCCCTTCACGTCCCCTTTCACGTCCCCCCTCAAGTCCCCCTTTGTGTCCCCCTTCATGTCCCTCTTCGTGTCCCCCCTCGCGTCCCCCCTCGTGTCCCCCTTCACGTCCCCTTTCACGTCCCCCTTCGCGTCCCTCCCGGCCTCTGTCTTGTCCACCGCAGCCCGGACCCGGCCCCTGTCAATGCCTCTGATGACTTTCTCCCCCTTGGGCTGCTCTGTGCCTTTGCCATCGGCATCATCTTTGTCCCTCGAGAAGCTTTTCTTCAACACCCCCTTGTTTGGCTTCCTCCCCGGGTCTGAGTCCTGTCTGGGGCCCAGGGCCTTTATGCTGCCATCTCTGCCCCTTTCCTCTCGGTTCTTGGCATCTGTCCTGGTCTCCACTTGCTTGCTTTCCTAAGAATTTAGAAAAGAAAAATAAACATGAGGAGCTGGCTGGACAGGGAGCGGAATGAGACAGGGGGTGTGCGGGAGCCCTTACATAACCGCCTGGGGCTTCCATCCACTGAGGACACCACAGAAGGAGGGGGCTCAGGCTGCAGACAACGGGCTGACATCACACCCAGAACCTCAGGCTCCTGAGACACCAGGCGGACACTTGGGGACGCAGTTCCCTCCAGGGTCCGTGGCTGGCTGGCACTGCCCTATTCTGCCCAGTGGTTTACAAGGAACATGGGCAAAAGGAAAATCACTAATTCTGGTTCTGGCTTTATTTAAAAGTTTTGACTTTGTGTCCATCACGGCTTTTTGCATTAAGTTTGATGTCCTACGATGTCCGTGAAAACAGCAGTCGTGGTGACCACTGAGCCCCCGCACTTGCTGCCCCAGCGGCCGGCAGTGCCCCATCCCGGCTGCTGCCTCAAGCGTAGGCCATGGGTTCTCAGACCCTGAGAAACTATTCTACAGCCAGAACCTGTCCAAAGGGAGAAGGTTGGAGGGGCCAAGACAGGGCTGCTGACATCTGTTTGAGCAGGTGGGGGCGTTTATACATGGTCTGCTCTCATCATCTCCCCGAAACACGAGGGGTGAGGGCACACCTGCCCCCCAAGGACGTGTGGCTTTCTGCAAACCCAGCGTTTCCCTTGTTTTTTAGTAGAAACTGTGCTAACAGGCCTGTCGGCGAGGAGCTCTGGGGCCCGCCCGGTCAGCCATCCTGTGACTCACTGAGAACAGGAGGATGGTCTGAGACCAGACACGAGGACACAACAGACACACCAGGGCCACCGGGACCTCAGGGGCGGCACGTCAGCGTGTCCTTCCCTAAAGGTGTGTAAGAGAAGAGACTGGCCTGCTAATCAGAAAGGCCTCCTCTTTCCAGAGTGCGGGGGGGCCTCCATCGCACCCTCTGGCCCAGAGGGCTCCTCGCCCCACCCTCCCAGAGAGGCCGGAGAGCTGCTGGGCGCTATGGAAACAGTTTGTACCTGAGCACAAACACATGGCCCTGGGGACCAGCCTGGGTTGTTTAGCAGCAGAAAGTCCTTGGCTGCTCTGCTGGAATCACAACAGGCGGCCAGGGGGCACAGGGCCTGGTGAGACAGGCCCTTGGAATGTGCCTCTCCCTCCCCCTCGCCCTGCCCGGGGCCTGGGCAGGGCCAGGGGCTCGTGGGGCTGTGGAGATGGACCAGGGGCACATGCGCCCCCCACGCCCCCCACGCTCACGCTGGCTCCAGAAGGGGCGGTGACTTGACTGTACCTTTATTTCTAAGACAGGAGGGAGGCTGTGCAGCAGGAGGCCTTGCTGAGGTCCCGATGGGCCCTTTTGCCCACAGGCCTGTGACCTGCCCGCCCTCCTTTCCCCAACCCCCAAGTTCAGCCGCCCACCCATGAATACTGCTGCCCTCTTGTCCTCCACTACCCAAATGTGTGTCCCGCAGGACTTCTCGGAGCCCACCAGGCACTGCCCGGCTGCCCCCTGAGGTTCCCACGCCGCTCACACAGGCCTTGCTCAGAAGACTGGGGCCCCAGAGAGATGAAAACGTAACCAATTTCTCCTTCCAGGAGAAGGGACTTCAGACCTCTCACAGCAGCAGCCAGCTAGTCGGGGGGCCTCCACTGACCCTCCCCCTTAGAGGTCATGCTGCCTGCCTGGCCTCCCCCAGGGGCCTGCGCCCGACTGCCCAGAGCACCCCGCACACCATCTCCTCCTCTCCTGGCCTGGCCCACCTCAGCTCAGGGCTCCCATCCAGAACCCCCCACATCAGGACTCAGTTTCCAGCTTTAACTCTCTCCTGCCCTCTCCCCTGTCCCGCTCTCAGGGTCTTTCCCAACCCTGGGGGATCTGCCACATGTCTGCTCTTGGGGAGGTGTGCCAACCCTTTAAAAAGAGCCTAATGAAAAACAGGCGGGGGTGTGGGGGGGCTGATTAATCATCGTTTTCCTCCAAACAGCCAGGAATGAGCAGGCTGGGCTGGCTTCCTGCCCAGAGCTCAGACACGTTGCCTTAAAAGGAGAAGGAGCCGGTCCTCGGCCAGTTGGGGCCAACTGCTTTGCTTCTAGGACTGGTTGTGCATGCACCCTGGTGACCCCCATGGGTCATTCCCGGCCTGTGTCCCTTTCCCTCGGGGTAGATATGACAAGGAACCTCCACCAAGCTCAGGCCACTGGCCAGTGATGACTTCCCCTTTGGGAAAGCTTCAGGATTAGGGGAGCGCAGCGGGGGTGGGGAGTTCCTGGGGAGGCAGGGGAGCCCTGTAAGTCTCTAACAACCTGTGACATGGCTCAAGGGGAGGGGCAGCTCCTTCCCCATGGCACATGGTGTGGCTCTGTGTTTGTCACTGGGTTAGGACCCAGGTGAAGGGTCTTAAGTCGGCTCCTATGGGCGGAAGGCAGCACCCTTGTCCCACCTCACGCCTCCCAGGCTGCTTCCGCTGGAAGTCTTACCTGATTGGACAGAGCATTTCACCACCTGCACCACCAAAGGGGCAGAGGAGAGAATGGTCTTCCTGTGCCTAAGGCCCCAAACATGAGCCCTTCTGAGGGCAAGGCCCCGGTGCCCTGCGAGCTCCCACTGGCCACCCCAGGTCCTCTTTTTGCCAGGAGCAGTGACCTCTGCAGACACCCCTCTCCCCCACAGATGCCGGCTGGCCGGGACTTCTCAGATGGGAGGTGAAGGCCCAGGACCGACTCTGCTGGTCAGTTGACCTTCCAGCCGCTTGCCTAGGAGGGGGACAGAGCCAAGGAGGGCAAGACCAACTGGCAACAGCTGCACCTCACAAGAGATCTCACTGTCACCGATTCAGGTGCATTGGCCCCTGCCCCAAAGCGAGGCCCAGCTGGCCCCCTCAGATGTTCAGGGCCCAGCCCTAGCTGTGTCCCCCAGGGCTGCCTGCTGGGGCCCTGAAGGTTTTAATCTGGAGGCACCCACACACCCCAACTCAGGCTCCAAACTGGGAGCAGGGACTCCGGGGTCCCAAACTCTGCCATCAGCTTACTGTCCCCAGGCCTGGGCAGAAGTCCCTGAGGATAGTGATGGGTGTGTGGAGTGAGCTCATTACCCAGCTGGCCGGCCCCTTATTCTCCTGTCCCAGACCTGTTCCCAGGGCTCGAACCCTGCGTGGCCTGTCCCAGACCTGTTCCCAGGGCTCGAACCCCTCGCCCTCTCTCGTCCCTGGTCCTGCCTGCACCAGGTCTCCCCACCAGCCACCACGTCTCAGAGCTCGATGGTACTGTCCTGCTCTATGAACGCAGCCCAGCAGAGCGCTGGGGCCAGGGCCACACTCCCCAAACACCTGGTGACTTCTAATCACTGGCACTGCAGCTGCCAGGATCATCTGTCTACAAGCGAGAGCAGGGAGACGCTGGCCCCGGTGGCCACAGGGCCTGGCAAAGGTCCCTGGAACAGCAGCTCCCTTACAGGGCTGGTGGGGAGACAGGGCAGGACAGTAGCAGGGCCCAGGGCTCATGGGGACCTCCTGCTCCATGGAGCACTAGTTCTCTTACTGTTTCCCACAGAGAGAAAGAGTGGGTTCTCTTGACCGGAAGTCCAGGGGCTTAGCTGGCTTTTGGGGAAGTAGCAGCCCTGGGCTGGGCATCCTGAGGAGGACGGCACTGCCTGTGTGGCAGCAGTCCTCTCCGGAGGCAGACGCAGGTCCTGTGACTGACAGTGTCCCCTAGAAAGCCCCAGGTCCCCGCTGGGCTTATTGCAGACCCTTTTGCCTACACTGGCATGGGTGCACACGGGCTTTGCAGCCAGTGCCTGTGTGACAATCCCAGCGGTGCCCTACCCGAGCTGTGTGACCTTGGGCAGGTGACTTACCCACTCCGAACCTGCGCTGAGATACACAGAATGCCACTGACCAAGGGAGCTCCTCACAGGGTTGTACGTGGAAGACCCAGGCCTCAAACCGAGCGAGGGCCTGATGCCAAGAAGGGCTTGAGCAGGAGACGAGCTGCCACGAGCTGGGTCTCCGTGGTGGCAGGTGGCAGGCGGGTCCCCTCCTGCTCGAGGCCCCTGACCCCTGCTCAGTACTGTTTCGCAGGGTGATATTAAGCACTTAGTCAGTGGTCGGTGGAACTACATTTTGTTCTGTTCCATGAAAAGTGAAATGGCCACACCCCAAAGCCTGGACAGCTGCCAGGAGGCCAGAAGCTGGAAGGGGGCAAGTTGCTTTGGGAATCTCCCCTAAACGCACCCAATCCTGTGTGACAGGGCAGGGGTGTGGTGGCGTGGGGACAAGTGTCACCCCTCTAAAGAGGTGACAGAGACCTGCGAGTGCTGGGTCCTCTGTGGGCCTTGGGGTACAAAGAGGTGACTGTCCTCTTGGGCCAGCCCACCACCAATCCCCCACCCACTCCCACTGCATTCATCAGGAGGTGTGTGTGCACAGCGTCCTGGGGACACCGTGTGGCCGCAGGTGGTTCAGCCCCTGCATGCCAGTGTCAGTGCAATCCACACACATGGACATAACGAGCAAAGTCGGGGGCTTGTGCCCCTCATCCCCCAAAGAACTGGAGCCAAAGAAAGGCTCCAGCATGCTCAGGGCTTCGGAGGGGTCACCTTGGTCACCCTGGGGCACGTGTGCACCTGGGAAGCTCTGAGCTGAGAGCTCCGGGTGCCTCGTGCCCACGCTTACCGCCTGCCCTCGCGCTGCCTCCCAGGCTCAGCGGCCAGCCCACTGGCGAGCCTGGTGCGGGGCCGGCTGCAGGCCGCTCGCAGGTGGTGGGGCCTCAGGTCTGGGAATGGCACCGAGCTTTCTAGGACAGGCAGGGCAAACTCACGGGTCCCTCCTGGAGGAACCTGGAGAAGCTCAGCCCATGGCTTTGAGCCCAGTCCTTCTAAGGGGCAGGCTCCCTCGTCTGGTGCCAAGCCCTCAGCCTGGGAGCCTCAGAACCAAGAAGCTCCCAGCCTGGCCACCGCTAACCTCAGCCAGTGCTTTCAACACGCTGCTCCTAACTCACAGGGCCAGCGTGGTGGCTCTGGTAGGTTGTCACCCTTATTGTCTGTTTTACAGAAGATGTTGACGCCCCACATCACCACTGCCGTGTGAGGAAACTGGGAGCCAGGCTCCAGAGTCTGAACTTGGCCTCTGTGCTACGTGGGGCTGCGTGAGGGGCTGCACGTAAGCCTTTCTTCCCCCTAAGGCCCGGTCCGTCAGCCTTCACACCCAGCCGCCCAGCTCCGACACAGGGGTGCTGCCAGCACCCATGGCACCTCAGCTCTGGGGGACAGCTCGGTGTGATGAGCTGGGGGGCTGCGGGGGGGGGCTCAGCTGCCAGGAGCCCAGGACTGTGGACTCCATGAGCTCGCCGCCTCCAGCTTCCTTTACTGCTGTTCCCTAGGCGGTTTCATCATGGCCCTGCTGACCACCCCAGGACCTTAGAAATAAACTTGTGAAAATTCACCACCCTGGACAGCCCCATGCAGACCTGAAGTTTGTCACCCAGGAGTCACACATACGCGTAGGGAGTGAGAACCCAATGCCCTGTGCCTGGCGCTGGGCTCAGCCCTGCGGGTGAGGGGGCTGGGAGAGGCCCCAGCGCTCCCCTGGGTTTCAGTCCAGGCTGGGGGGGCCCCTCTGGGAGGGAAGCGCCCCATAGCCCTGGCCAAGGCACAGTGGGGGGAGGACAGCCTGGCGAGAAGGAGGCCGAGGCCTGCCCCCCACGGCCCCTCCTTGCACCCTCAGCACTCGGGTCTGTCGTCCAGCGTCTCCCGTGTGTCCCCCCCTGTGAGCTCTCCCACACTGCCTGCCAATGAGACTCAACCAGAAGGGTTTGTGTGCTGCCTTGGAAGAATAAACCCAAAGGCTGATGGTGCCACTAGGAGCCTAGGGAATAGGGCAAATGAGTGCGTGACAACACTGTCATTTGAGGTGGACGTGGGAGGCGAAAATGTGCTCTCCGCCCACTCACCAGTCAGAGGCAGGCCCAAGGCTGAAATGCCAGTGGGTGGCCCAGGACCTCGTCTGATTTCTTAGCCGCCATCCCCCAGAGCCACACCCCCAACCCTTCACCCCAGTACCCCTTAGGCCAGTGGGCCTCCTGTTGGGAGGCCCAGGGCAGGTGGAGCTAGGGGTCCAGCAAGGGGTGTTAGGTGTAAGGGGCCAGGGCTCCTGGGAGAGCCCTCCCCCTCTGGAACAAGCCCACCTTCCCACACCCTCTGCCAAGGAGACCAAGCCTGAGACCACCCTCATTCAGGGACCAGGCTGCACGTGCCACTGCCCCGTTTGTGCCCTCCGAAGCTGGCTCTCCCAGCTCCATCCCCTTCCTTCCCGCCCAACACCAGCTGTGACTGGTGGGCACACCCTGTGTGTGTTACACTCCTGGGGTCCACGCTGGAATGAGACCCGGACTCTGGCTTGTCTGCAACAGCTGCCCTCCCTGCTTCCCCTCTGATCGGGGTCCTTCACGTTCTGGCAAAACCCCTCCGCAACCAGGCCCTGCAGGAAGGCCCAGCTCTGGGTCTCAGGGGCCTCCCAGGTGTGGGCCCCCCAGGGCTTCCTGAGTGACACTGACGGCTGGGGTGACAACAGTGCCACGGGGTGGGCAGCAGGCTTCCGGTAAGTCAGCTGCCCTCCGGGTGGGGTTCCCTGGCCTGCAGCACTTCCCCTACCCCAGCTCCTCATGGCAACCATTTCTGCTGCCTCCTCCCAGGTATAACAAACCACTCATGGGGAGTCCCCAGCTGTCCGCCGGCCTGCCGTCACCCCGCTTGTTCCTCCTCACCACCCCAGGGCCTCTGCCCCCAGCCCCCCTTCCCCTCTCCTGGTTCCCCTCTCCCGTGGCTCCTTCCTGCCTCCCTCCCTGGTAAGGCACCCACCTCAATCCCTGGCCCTCCCAGGTGCTGCCCTCTCTTCCCTTTACATCCAAACTTCCCCCAAAGGCATCTTTTCTGATCCCTATTCATTGTGGTCCAAAGCAGTCTCCCCGCCGCCGCGCGCAGCATTCTGGGGAGGAAAGCTTCATTCAGGTCGTTACAGGCCTCTCGCGGCTGAATCGGCCTTACAACTTGTATTCCTTATCTTGCTCCATCGCTTGGCAAGCATCTGACAGTGCTGGCCCGGCAGACGTGGTCCAGGGAGCCTTGCCACGGCCCCGCGCGCACAGCCCCTCCGGCTCCCTCCAGGCCGGTGCCCGAACGGGTGTTCTTATTTAAGCCCCCTTTGTTCTCACCATCAGACCCTGGGGGACAAGTCGCCTTGGCACTCTGCCTGCTCTGTTCTTCGCTTCCTCCCAGCACAGACACGACCCCGAGCCAGCCTGGAGAATACCGCAAGGGTCCACTTAAAAGTAAGCCATTTGTCTGAGTGCTGGGTCCCCCTGCGGCCCCGGTCTGGCTGCTCACCCAGGGCTGCAGCAGGAGCCACACAGCCAGCTTCCTGCCCACAGTAAACAGAGGCTGCAATGGCTAAGTCAGGACTGGGGGCCTGGGCCACGCACTCCGAGGGCTGGGCGCACGGCTGACCGCTGTGCTCTGGCCATCTGATGTCCTCCTAACTCCTGGGACAGTGCCCCACACCGAATGCTTCTGGGCCTGACAGGAACACTGGACACGGGATGGCCAGAGTGGGGACCCTTCATCCCACCGTCCTGTTAGACCTTGGTCAGCTCCCTGGCCCTCCCACAGCCTGCTGTGCTCAGGGTACCAGCTCTGGCCACCTGTCTTCTCAGCCAGAGATCTTCCTAAAAGGCACACAGGGTCGGTGGCTGCCGAGCTGTCACGTGGAGTCCAGACCTCTGAGCTGGGCACGCAGCCCTTCAGCTGACCTGCATGGCTTCTGCCTGTCACCTCCTCCACACTGACCCCGGCCACAGGGAAGCACGCATGTGCCTGTCCTGACCTCACAGGTGCTGCTCCTGATGCCAGGACGTCCCCTCCTTCTCCGCCTGCTGTTGGGGGACAAAGCTTGGGCGCCCGCCGCCCAGCCACCTGGTTCATCTCCTCGTATGTGCTCACACACGCTTGTCCCATCCTCAGGTCATTTCAAAGCGATGGCAGGTATGATTTCACATAAACACTTCCGTGTGTAGCTCCAAACTTGGAAAAGACAAGTGTGATACATTCGCCTGCCTGAAACACTGCTCCACGGCCCAGCCCTGGGTTCGGGCCTCCTCGTGCCCCTGTAGCAGGCATGGCTCACCCACTTGTCACCTGTCTGCACTTGTCACAGCTCAGTCGTGACCCCTGGACTAGACGGTGAGAGACGGGAGGGTGAGGGGACCTTCACGTCTGTCCCCAGCACTGGGCTGCACATAGCTGTGCATGTTCTCAATAAATATTTTCTGGGAGGTGGTGAAAATACGTCAGTCCCACTTCCAATGGCCCGACCAGGTGGGCTGTGCTTGAATACTTCTAGTGACAGGGAGCTCAGTCCTTTCTGAGGAAGCCACACCTTTGTTTACAAAGCTGGCCCAGAAAGCCCTGTGGTTCTGGGGCCGTCCTGGGGCCGCACGGAACCAGGCACCTTTGTCGGCAGCATGAGCACTCTGTATGCTCTCCCGTTTCGGTTTATAGTGGCCTCTCCAGGCCGGAGGATTTCACCTGCGAGACCGAGCCCCTCACTCCATCACCCGACCTTCCCGACTGTCCCTGGTGCCATGTGTCTAGTAAGTCACCGTTCCCCTCTCTCCTGTGCCCACATGCCTGACACTGAAGGAGGCCACCTCTGAAGCTTTACTCTGCCTCCTCCCACTCTCGGCTCCTGCCATGTGTTCCCGGGGTCCTGACTGCGTACACGCCACTGGACATCCCTGATTTCACCCACCGGCTTCCTGCCCTTTGCTGCCTCTCTTCCCCTACATCTCGACTTCCCCCCAGTACAGTGAGCAGAGCCACCTCCCAAATGTCCTGGGGCTTAAAGACTCGGCTTAAAGAGTCGTGCTCAGCTGCCCCCCAACCCTGACTGGCTCCCCAGTGGGCCCTTCTCTCAGCCAGCAAGGGGCATTCCCTGCGCCTCCTTGCGCCTCAGCTGCCGGGAGGGACTGGCTGGAGAGCTGGGACAGCCCTGCAGCCTGAGAGGAAGACTCCAGGACGCTGGCAAGGGCCTGGAGCCTGGGGAACGGCGGCTCGGTGGCTCGAGGGGCGTCACTCTACTGAGGTAAAAATCCCCAGGAGTCAGCCTTGGAACCCATGACCACTGCCCTGGCCACAGCCCTGCCCCCCAGAGACTTGAGGAGACGGTGCAGGAGGCCGTCATCAGATGGCGGGAAGGGGACAGGCAAGGGTGCAGTGCGTGCCCACGGCTGTGTCCCCGCACGGCCCTTCCAGGGCATAAAGAGCTACAAGGTGCAGCTGCCATTACCCGAGGCTGAGATGGACAGTGAACCCAGACCCAGAGCGTTCTGGGCAGACTGGAATCCCTTGGGCACAGGAGACGAGGCAAGAGGGAACAAAACAGGCGAAAGGTGACTTCCTGGGGACAGGCCGGTGGGGACTCCTCTGTGACAGGTGACGCAGAGCAGTGCCCTGGGCCAGAGCCTGCAGACTTCCCACCTCACGTCTCAGACAGACGGTCGGGGCCTCGGCCACGGGGCAGTGGCGCCCGCACAGGCTCCTCACCAGAATGACGATCGGTCAGATGGGTGTTTCACAGAGTGCTGTGTCTGGCAGCTGTGGGGGTGGAGCTGAGGCGGGACAGAGTGGAGGGAAGAGGGCACCGAGGCCCCCACACAAGTCCAGGTGGGCAGTGAGGAGTTCTGGGGCCGAGGCTGAGCGGTGGCACAGGTGACGTCGGTGGCATCGCCGCACAGGGGCCCCTGTGGAAGCCCAGAAGGCCGAGCGCTCCTGGAGGCACTGGTGCCTTGGCGAGCTGGCCCTGCAGGTGACGGGCTACTGGGTGCAGGTGCTTGTCCTTCGTTCCCCGTGGGAGGGAAGTGCTGCTTTGCTCTAACTGCTGTGACGTGGGCTGGCCATGGTACTTTCCAGTGTGTCTGGGAGCAGGAGGACGGATTGGCTGACCTTCCCTTCTTGACGTCCTTCCGACACCTGGAACGTTCCAAGGCTGGAGGCTGATTCTCTCTTTAAGTGGCAACAGTTCTTTCCTCCCAAGGCAAAGGGAGCCAGGTCCATCTCTGGGCCACACACACGGACACGCTTCCGGGACCTCGGAGAGGGAGGTGGAGGTCTGCCTGGCTCGGGCTCCACCCTCTAAACGACACGGGTGCCTTGCTTCCTGGGCTCCAGGCATCTGCCCTGCAAGGCCGACCGTCAGCCCCTTTCCAGGGCCCAGTGCCTTTCCTTTCCTCCTGCACGTGCATTTCCCCATCCGGCCTAAGTCTCAACTGGGGGAACAGCGTGTTAAGGGCTCTGTTTGTCACTATTTGGCTGGCTCTGTCTCTCCAGGGATGGGTGCCAAAGCCACGGCAGGAGCCTGTGCTCCCCGAGTCTGTCTGTGAAGTCTATTTATCGGGAACCGTGCAAATGTCCAAATACAGGCAGATGGCTGGGCCCAGCACATGCTGGGCTGTGATACCAACCACTGAAAAGGAGATTTGGGGAGACTTCGAATGCAAGAAAAATAGCTGGAAACAATGTGTATGTGAGTGTGTGTGTGCACAAGATGACCTCAAGTATCCGAGGAAAGTGCAGGTAGAACCACACCCTCGGAAGTTTGACTGTAGCTACTATCTTTAGCTAATAAGACGAAGAATTACTGGTTATTTTCTCTTGTTCCTATGTCTGTATATTGTCTACAACTAGCCTTATTACACGATAATTGCAAGTTATTTTCTGAAGCAGTAACACCTCGATGCTCTGTGTACCACCGGCACTCTGCCTTTAGGGCGAGGATTGCAGGGGCTAGAAGTAAAAAGAAAGTGTCCCCATCCTGAAAGGTACCTGGCCACTGGAACGCTTGAGTCTTCAGTGCACAGGGCTCCTTACTGGACATTTTCCTGGTGATTTAGAAATTACAGTATGTTTTCAACAGTAAAGGCCCAGGGATGGGCAGGCTGCCACTAAATGGCAAGTGGAAGAGACGCTGGCGCTGGAGGAGGTGAGGTGACCCATCCTGGGGAAACCTGCTGGGAGCAAAGTGGCCTAGGAACAGCCTGTGTCAAGTGGCATTCCAGGAGGAAAATGGAGCCCTTGGTGCCTAGGTACCCACTGTATGTGATGAGTTAATTTCTCTCCTGTGTGTCTGAAATGGGACCTGCTCATCAGCATCTGCGGAGAGTTGAGGAAATAGTCACTAAATTAAATTTCTATGGGGCTTAATTCTCTTGTAGAACCCTGGCGGAGAAAAGTTGATCGTTGGCAATGAGGAACAATCCGAGCTCTGCGCCCACAACTCTGGCTCTAATCAGGCAAGTCTGTGTCCACATGGCCACAGAGCCTGTGGGTCATCTCACCCACACATCCAAACATGGGCCCCAAACGGGGCCACATATGTGGCGTTCGCAGGGACTCTGCTCATCGCAACTGCTCTGCAGGGGCCATGCTGGTTTTTCTAAATCTAGAGGCACAGCTGCTGAAGTCCAGATATTTTAGGGAAGAACCCAGATGATGGGAACTGAATGCTCATGTAGCTGTGTACGAAGCAAATTATTAATATCCTTTTAGGGTGGATCTGTGGCCCCAGAGATCACAGGCAGACTTGAGTGGGTCAGGCTGGAAATGTCAGCCTGTAACCTCAGATCCCTAGAGAGCTGGGAAAGAGAACAAGAGCAGAAGGAAAACATGCAGCACGTTAGAACTGAGTCCTAGAGGCTCGTTCTGTCCAGAGGAGACCGAAGGGACACATGGCAGTCACCAGCCCAACAACTGGATCCCAGAATGTCCCTCTCTGCACTGATTCAGTCAGTTGTTTATAGAAACTGGAAAAAAGGCATCACTGCCAGTGGGCCCTTCAGTTGAGGAATTGGATGCCAAACCTCTTTCAAGTAGTGTCAGAAGAGGACAGATGGGTTTACAGGGTGTGCAGATCCCACCAAGTATGACAAGATGGTATTCGTGCCTTGTTTGTTCAGCAGCAGACGTTTATGGAGCCAGCCATAGGGACAAGATGACCAAGTCAGCCTGGCCCTCAAGAACTTGGGGAAGCACAGAGATAGATGGTGCAGACAAAGTGCTGTGTACGTGGGACAGACAGTGACAGAAGGGGCAGAGGGTGCTTTGTGAACACCGGTGGGGGGGGTCAGAGAAGCAGAAAGCTGCTGTCACCTGAGCTGAGAGAGGAATGAGGAGTGAGAGCTCAGCACTGCAGCTAGAGGTGGTGGCCGGGCAACGGCCAAGGGAGAAGGAAAGGGGGGTACCCCCGAGGACAGAACAAAGGGCCGACGCCAAGCAGAAGGATATGTATTAGTATTTATTAGCCAGACAGAGAAGGAGGTGGCGTGTGGCCACGGGCCTTCCCAGCCATGCTAAGGAGCCTGCACTTGCTCGTGGAAGCCCTGCTGAGCAACCGAAGCCTCTAGGCAGGAGACGGCCACCATCGTGCTTTCACTGTATAACCAGACACGGGCAGCTGCGGGGAGGCCACAGCGCAATAGGTTGAGAGGAGGGGCAAAGGAAGCAGTGGGACCATGGCGTTTTTTCAGGCTGACAAGTGGTACGGTGACAGCAGGAGGAGTGTATCCCCGAGAGGTGCTGGGGCCTGGGGAGGCTCGGGGCAGGACAAGCCCCGAGTGCCCACCATGGAGCTGCCACCTGACTGCACAGTGGAGAACGGACGCAGCAGGAGCAGTGGGCTGAGGGGTGGGCTGGGGTGACGATGACTAATTTATTTTTGGACAAGTTGAATCTGAGACACTTGAGGCGCCCAAGAGGAAAGCGAATGATCTAGAACTCAAAATAGAGATCTAGGCCAGAGATAGAGAGACAGCCTGTGGGCAGCCGCGGAGCCGTGGGGTTGGATGAGGTGCCACGCAGAGTGCACAGGGAGGCACAGCCCTGGAAAACAACATGCAGTCCTTCGAGGAAGGGCTGCTCTGCGAGGAGACCGGGCAGAAACAGCTGGAGGCGGCCCCAGCACGGGCGAGTGTGGTGTCTGGGCGCCGAGGGAAGCCGGCGCTTGCAGACGGAGCGCGTGGGCAATGCCACAGCGGAAACAAACAGGGCACTACTCCAAGTGTGCCCTGCAAGAGCAGCAGGAGGTCCTCCCTGGGAGGCCTCGCCAGGGACAGGAGAGGAGAGAGCAGGGGCAGAACCTGCGTGTCTGGCAGCCCATATGTTTTCATAGCGGAAGAGGAATTTGAAGGTGTTCTCACCTGAAGGCTTCAAGTTTCTCAGGGAAATATGACACTAGGTCATCCACTGAGGTGAAAAGAGAGATGGTGGGACAGGAGGGTGTGGAGAAAAAGGCAAACGTTTGAGATGAAGAGGTAAGAGGGACGCGGAAGGGCTGTGGGCAGCCTGGGAAGGTTCCGGGGTTCCATGCGTGCAGTGTGGGCCTTTCTGCAGGTCTGACCAGCAGCTGGGGGCACGTGCCATGTGGTCGGTCTCAGCCAGGCTGGGGCGCAGAAATGGAGGGGGCCCAAGCACGAGGCCTGAGCATAAGGTTGAGAATGGCCGCAGTAAAATCGGAGCTAAACAGGATGTGTAAAGCAGGAAGGGCGCGGAAGTTGAGAAGTATGTCCACACTGGGAGGAAGTAGGTCAGCCTGTGGCGATGGGGCGTGAAGTGGGAGACACCTTTAAGCCACCACCTTTGGGCACGTTAGAGTCCTGGGCAGGGGAGTCTGACCTGGGTTTTAATCAAGTGTGCGTCTTGATGGGGGGGGGTCAGGAGGGCAGAAAGCAGGACGTGTTCTGAGGACACGATGGCTCTCAGACATGGGTGGGCGTCATCAGAAAGGACGATGCTGGCAAGCAGCCGCTTAAAAGTCTACTGTTTGCAAATCACTACGTTAGACCTTCTCTCAGCCTTTGTACTCCATCTCCAGGGAGACTCTCCAAATCAGGCCACAGAACCCCTCTTTACAGGTGGAGAACGCAAAAGTCACTGTGCATTTTCTGTGACCCAGAACCCACTCCTAGGTACATTCCCCGTTGAAATGACACCACAAGACGCCCAAAATGTACAGAAATGTTCCCAGCAGCATTGTTCATAAGAGCCCCAACTGGGAACAACCCGATGTCCATTAGCCGTGAAGTGGGTAAATAAACCACGGCACGCTCGGCCAGAGCAGTACAGTGCTTCCCTTGAGCAGTGAGAGCTTAAGAACTGCGGGGACCGGCGCAGAGGAATGAGGAGAGAGAGGTCGCACTGCAGCTGGAGGTGACGGCGGGGCAAAGGCCCAGGGGCTCGCTCCTGGCGCCGACAGGCCTGGCTCACAGACACACACAGAGAACACACTGTGCGGCCTGTGTTTACAAACAGGCCAGGCTGGCCCCTGGGGCTGGAGTCAGGCTCCGGTCCTGGGGGAGCACAAAGGGCGCAGAGAGGAGAGGAAGCTGGGGCCGGGCCTGCGACTCCTGCGTCCTGGTCACCTTGCCAGAGTCCCTGATGCTCTACATTTGCGTTTTGTATGTAATTGATGTTTCGACAAAAACGTGTGTGAAAAGAATCCATTGTCAAGTAGATACACCACGCAGACAGGAAGACACTAAAGAATGAAAACAGAAGCAAAGCTTATAAACGTGCGATGCCTGTGGGAGGCCACACGGCTGGTGGTCCAGCTGGGATGCGTCCGCCCCGCCCCACCCGCTGGCCTTGCAACCCCAGCGCTTGTCTGAGCACAGCAGCTGTCAGCGGCGTGCTGGGAAAGGACCTGTGTGTCCGCTTCCCCTTGGGCACAGGTGGTCTTGGGGACAGGAGATGAACGCACGGGGGATGAAATCTACGGGATTCTCCAGCAGCTCTGACAGCTGGCTGTTGTCTGTTGACTGCTCATGTGGGCTTTCGTCTCCGGCAGTGCTGTCACGTTTTCTCTGCCTTGCCAGGGAGCACCTGTGACTACTGTCCCAGCCTCCCAAGGGTCCCCACGTCAGTTCGGCCTGAATACGCCTGCTGGTGTTGTCTCCCCCAGAGCAGCACCTCAGACACCGAGCTTGCCTTCCTTTGTCACCCTGACGCACCCCTGCCCGTCTGCGGTCCTGCTTCCCCACAGGACAGGACGGCAGGCACCGAGACCGAGCCTCGAGTCCAGGCCTCCCGCCCTTCTCGCCTCCCTCCCGGGTCATCGGTGTCCTGTCTATGGCACCAGCCAGTCGGCATGTGGCTGTGAGGTCCTGAGAAATCCTCGGTACCAGCTTCCATCCTACCTCTCTGTTTCCCGAGGCTGCGGGTGCCCTGCGCATGTGGCCCACGTCGCACTCACTCCCCACCAGGGAACTCACGCTCCCCAAGGCCCAGGGGCCCCCCGTGCTTGCAGTTGCTATAGTTGATTCTGTTCTCATCTTGGTAACTTCTCAGCAGAACAGACATGGTGACGGTAGGGACCCTCCAGTTTGCTCAGCCCCTCTCTCACTGGCTTCTGTGGAACCCCTCGGCTTCCCGACCTCTGTCTCCTCCCCCAGTGCCTCGTGGGGCGCAGTGGGGACCCTCCCTGGTCCTTCTCCGCCCACAGCCCCCCTCAGTGGTCTCTTGCAGGCTCATGGCTTTGAACATAATTTATACATGGATGCCCCCAACTCGAAACCCCAGCCCTACGTCCCACTGAGCTCCACGCGGGTCCGCCCTGCGCTGACCCCACACTTCCTGTGCCACGAGGCCTTCTGACTACAGGGAACTGAACTCGTTCAGACCACAAGCCGACCGCCTCAGAGCCCGCCGTCCTGCCGTTCCCTCGTTTAGTCAATGGCGTCAGTCACCCAAGAGCGCAGGCAGGGCCGGTCACCCCAAGTCCGTCAGCCAGTCCCATCTGTGCTGCCCTTAGCGCTTCCTGAGTCTGACCTCTTCTCCTCAAACCGTCCTTGACCCTTTGTCTGAACCACTTAGCACGTCCACTGTCCCAGTGAGGGGCCGAGGCAGGGCCAGCCCTGGCCCCGGGCTCTCCACTCACTCGCCATGAGCCCGACCCCCTTCTGTGCTGGTTACCCCAAGAGAGATCGAAGCTCAGGGCAGCGCGGCCCGGTCTGCAGGGGCCTGCGTGCCGTGGCCCAGGCCTTTCCTCTTTCCCCACCAGGCAGGCCTCTGAGCACGAGCGTCTCGTCCCGCCCCAGCCCATGCTCTGTCGCTGTTACCGTGTGTGTGCGCATGCACACACGTGTAGACTTTACATGGCCGAGGACGGCACCCTGACCGCTGTCTTCCATGCTCCCAGCACCTCATCCAGCTTGCACTCGGCTTGACCGTGGGGTGCTGACACTGGCACGGACACACCAGGGGGCTGAGGCCGGGCAGGCCGGCCAGTGAGGGCTTTGTCCCCCAGTCATTGGGACCCAGACCCGGCCCTGGACAGCCACTGCCCCCGACGGCCGAGCCATCTCCTGTCCACCTGTCTGGCTTCCCTCTCCACTCGCCCAGCCAGCCGGCTCTCATACCGCCGTCCTGAGAAGGGGTGGTGCTGGCGGCGGTGGGCACGGATGCCTCAAAATCCATCACATTGAGTTCTATATGTGCAGATAGAGATTTATACCCTAACGAGCACCAGGTAATGATAGCAAGCATGATCACGATTATAACAAGCGCCTGTGGACCCCCCACCTGTGCAAGGAACAGCCAGCTGCTTCCCCAGCTCTGCACAGAGGCCGTGCTCATGCTCCCGGGAGCGCGTCCACACTTGTCTAGCACTGGCTGGGTGCTCTCTCTTGCCCGCCATCACCTACTCTGCCCTCCCCACCGGGCCCCCAGGGCTATTTAGGGTGAGTAGCCAGCAGAGTTAGTCCCTTTACAGAAGGAAGGCTGAGAGCCGAGGGCTGTGCTGCCCAGGGGCTCCCGCAAAGCGCAGTCTGTGGGCTCTGCAGTAGCTGGGGCCTCCCGAGTGCCCCCACCCTGCAGAGATACTGTGGACACTGGGCTGTGACCTGGGACAGGTGGGGGAGGAGGTGCTGGAGCCTGAGCACCAGTGATGGACAGTCAGGAGGCGGGGCCAGCAGCCACGGGCCAGTGGGGCTGCTGCTGGTTAGCTTCTCTGAAAGAGCTCCCCCATCCCCAGCTCAGCTGCCCAGCTCCTGGCTGAAGCAGGTGCTAATCCTGTGCCCCTGGGAACGCCAGGGAGGAGCCAGGCGGCAGGCTGGAGGTTGTCTTTCCCACTTGGGAAGGAAAGAGGACACACGAGCTGACCTGTTGGGATCCGGTTCCTGAAATCGGAGCCCAGGACATGGTTCACTGCAGCAGGCTGCACACCTGCCCAGGACTCTGTCCTCTACCTGGAGGGAAGGGCTGGGTGGAGCCAGCCGAGAGCCAGCTCTGCCCCTTTAATGGGAGGCGGGAGAGCAGCCAGGGGGCAGCTCTGCCCAGGCCTCAGCTTGACGCCCTGCTAACATTCATTCACCCGCAGAGGAAGAGAAAGAAAACTGACCTGACAGCAAGGTGGCAGCAGGATGGTCACACAGGCCTGGTGTCAGTGGTGCCTGAGGCCTGAGGCCAGAGCCTGGGGTGGGCTGGGGACATGCTCAGGACACAGGTCAAGTTCCCCCCAGTCTAGACCCACCCCACACGAGAGCCAGAGTCTGAATCCTGGGGCTCCTCCCCCCGCGGAGGACCCGGAGCTCAAGACAAGCCCCTGAGACCCATCACCCAGCTCCTACAGGACCAGGCAGCGGAGCCTCAGCTCAGACTCGCCGCGGCCACGTTGTTTTGCGAGCATTCCTGAGTCCGCTAAGTGTTTTCCATGACAGCTCAGTGTCCCTGTCTGAGAGACACGCACCCTTCTCAGAGCGTGTTCACCACACCGTCCCACCTACGAGGGCCTAACCAGGATTCCCTAACCCACTCCTGCTTTTAATAGGTCCGCTCCCGGTCACGGCGCTGGGACGAGCTGCCACACCAGCCAGTGTCACAGGCACCGCTCCTACGACGACCCGTGAGCACGGAGCGCGTCTGCTGCTCTGTAGGTACGTCCTGTGATCCTAACTAGACGAGAAGCACAGCGCAGGAGCTGGCTGTGTCTGCAGCAACAAGTGTGCACCTGGCAGGGGTGAGGGAGGCGGGGCGGGAGGCGGGGGGACGCCTGACTGAGGCACACGAGGCACAAGGCCTGTGAGGACGAATTCCAGGCGCGTGGAGTCTCCTCACACGCCCTGGCTTGGGGGTTACGAGTTTCAGTGCTTGCGGCCTCGGGAGTATCTTTCTGGGTACTGGGAGCCACTGGGCACACGGCAGGCACGGAACCTGGGGAGGGGAGCAGCTGCACAGTGACACTTTAGGGTCCACGTGGGGGTTCACGGGGGGCCGGAGCCTTGGGGGCATTCTGTTTCTTTCCTACGACTGGATTCCCATGTGGAGGCAGCAGGCACTCACAGGAGGCCCTTCTCTCATTTCCTCCCCAAATGTGTTCGTATTTGTTCATCACTGTCAGAGGCAGACACCCTGCCCAAGGATAGTGCCTTCTGAGCCTCCCGGGCCGGCGGGGGACCGACACAGACCCCAGGTCCTCTACGTCCCTCTCCTTTGTCCCCTCCCCCGCCTCCCCACACCAAGGAGCCAGGGCTGTGGCCACAAACGTGCTGTGACAAGTGTCAGACAGGCGTGTCACACAAGTTCCAGATGACAGCACTGCCCTCCCACTTCCTCGGTGACAATGATCCTGTCACCTGAAGCCCTGAGCGTCAGTTTCTACAGGAATAAAACAGGATGGGAACTGAGGAGACTGAACGTTTTCTTCCAAGAACTCACAAGTGATGGACAACGTGAGAGAGCCGCCAGGGGCTTGGCCGGTTTCCTGCTAAACAGCCTTCCTTGTGACAAGGGGCCTCCAGTCGCTCGCAGGTGGAGCTACTCACTTTGTCCCAAGAAAACCCACAGATGGACGCACCCTGCACGCCAACCCTGGACAACAGAAAGCAGGTTCTGCTTGGGCAGAACCTTCCAGAACAGTCACCCTCGCCCCGCCTCTGTCCCTTGAGGGGGTTGGGGGCAGAACGCTGCTGGGAAACATCTCCTGGCCCAGCCCCAGCAAAGGGCCCGTGCTGGCTAACCAGGAAAGGAGGGGGAGATGCTCCCTCGAGAGGCTCCTCCAGAAAGCGCACCCCGCTTCCCAGCCTTGCAGCTGAAGCCACACACTTCCCGCGGCGCAGGCCCTCCAGGCCCCACTGTGGGAAGCCCCTGCCCACCTGCCCCGAGCCTCCTCACACAGTCCACGTGCCATGAGCTGCCCCGCAGGCCAGAGGGCTTAGAAATGAGCTGTTCTCCACAAGGAGGGTTTAGCTTTCTCCTCTCGGCTGGCAAGAGGCTGCAAGCATCATTCTATCTTTCCACCCCGGCTCACAAGAAGATGGGATGAGTGTGAAGGAAAACCCACAGGTGCCAGGTGCCAGGACGCCGCCCAAGGACAACCTGCAGCTCCTCGTCTGACACTGCGGCAGTCGCGTCTGCCAGCACCGCACACGCCTGCTTTTACAGGAAACGGGCCGGCTGCCCACTGCCCACTCAGGGCAAGAGATGGGTTCTGAAGCTGGAGCCTGTGCCACGCACTTTTCTCCTACGGCAGAAGCCGCCACGCACAGGGGCTCCAGCCCCCCACCGCCCCTCCCTCCGCGCTGCGCTCACTCACGTCCACGGACAGCTCCCTCTGCATAAGCTTCTTGGTCTCGTTTTCGCAGAAGTTGAGCATGGCTTCCCGGCTGTAAGCGCCCGTGCACGGCCTCTCCGTCTGGTTCTTCTGCCGCAGCCCCGCCGGGATGCTGCTGTCGGGGTCCGCCACGTCCAGCTCCTTCTCCAGCTCCTCCATCTCCTCGGGAGACAGGGTGGACAGCAGGCTGTCAATGTCAGGGTCCTCACTCACCTGCCGGCGGTACTTGGCTACCTTGGACATCTTGGCAGGGGCTGCGGCAGTCTGGGGGGCGAGCTGATCTGGACGGGGCACGGTGGGCTCGGGCGCAGACCCCAGCTGCGGGACGTGCCACAGGTGCTGGGCTGGTAACTGGGAGCGGCAGCCTCCCCACGCCCAGGGCTAGTGGCCCTGGCTGAGACCAGCGGCCAATAAGACGCGGTGACTGCCCGGCCCTGAAAGGAGAGGCCAATCCCCCAGCAGGGGTGGGCCTGCCTCACCGTCAGAGCGGTTTGAAACTTGAGGACATTCCAGAGAATCTTGGAGCGCTGTGTGACCAAATTTAGTACAGAGCATTTAGCCTTTTAAAGACAAGGGGGCCACGCCATGAGAAAAAGATACAAAAACGCAGAGGCAGGCAGACGCAGGTCCCAGCCCGGAGCGCTGGGGGAGCAGGGACGGCTGTGGGCGTTCGTGCCCTTCAAGCGCACAGTGACTTCTCGCAGGGACGGGATGGTTGTCTGGGTGCCCTGTGGTCAGCGCGGGGGCCCACCGAGTCCTCTCTCCCGTCTTGGGTCACGTCAGGGCTCTGGGGTATTTATAGCCCCAGGAAACACACCCCACTTGGGATCCCCACCATCCTGCCCTCGCTCTCTGCTGCCGCAAAAGCCTGAGTGCCCAGCACGGGCGGACTCACAGCCCTGGCCACTTCTTCAGCTGCAATAAGTCCCCACTGAGACAAGTACCCACACTGCAAACTGGCAGAATGTTTGGGGAAGACAGCACAACCTGCAGTCAGGAAAGCCCCAAAGGGCTGTCAGTGCCCATGAAGCACCCAGGCTCAGGGGAAGAGGTTGGAAGCTCCCTCGGTTCTCTGCTTCTTCTGGGCATCTGTGGACAGACCTCCTTTGGGAGGCCGAGGGGAGCCGCAGGGCAGGTCGCCACCCACATCTCGGTCCAGAGCACGCTTCCTTGTGTCTTCAGGGAAACATAATTCTGGGCTCTTAGGAGAGATACTGTTGCAACTGGGCTGGCATGTCTCATAAAAGGGCTCCACTGCTCATCCATCACCTGCTGTGCACAAGTCACAGAGACATTCAATCTCCTGGCCCCGCCCTCCCGCCACCACATCGCTTCTAGAAGCCCTGGTGTAACCCATCGGGCTAGATGGTTCGATCTTTCCTGGCGTCTTTCCATGCTAAGCCAAGACAGTCACTTGATCAGCATTTGCCGAGTTCAGGGATCGTCTGGGACAAAACTGGGCCCTGTGTTTTACGCCCAGTCGTCCCACTTCAGGTTAGGGCTGAGCAGGGCATGGTGCTGGCTGGTGGGGCTGGAGCGCAGAGGTGAGGCAGGCAGACCTGAGAGGGCGCCAGGTCCTGGGGTCGGCACTGGTAAGAGGCGGCAGGCAGTGTGTCAGTGAGTCCGTGGGTGCGTCAGGCTTTGTTCTGAGAGTAGGGGATGCAGCTAAAGATAGAACAGAGAGCAGCCCCTCGGGCCTGGAGCCCATTCTAACAGTGAGGATACTCAACAACTTGTAGTCGGTCACTAACAGTGAAGTCTACCCAGTGCCTCAGAAGACGAGGATGAGGCCGTGGGCAGGGCAGCGCCTGGGGAGGCCGGAGAGCAGGCCGGTCCTCGGTGACGCCTGGGCTCTTGCAGAGACACACCGTGTGAGTGCACTGCTGTGTGGGGCCTGAAAGGAAACAAGCCATTCGGGGACACAGCACTGACTGGCGGCTGCGTGGTGGGGGTGGGGCTCGGGTGGCGGGGGTCGATGGGTGCCGCATGGCAGCCAGACCTCAGAGACCACTATGCAGTGGGCACACATGTGGAAGACAGCGCGGTACGTCTGAGCGTGCGGAGCCCTGGACGGAGTTTACCGCCGTGCACACAGTGTGGGCGCTGCAGGCCGACACAGCTGTCAGCTCCTGGTTTTGCTACTTACCAGCCACGCAACTCTGGGCCAGCCTCCCTCTTCTCAGACCCAGCTTCCTCCTCTGTAAAATACGGACAGCAGCTGTACCAACCTTGCACAATTGTTGAGAACATTAAATTTGAACATAACACGAAACACTTTGTTGACATACCTGATACAGGTAAACTCTCAATAATTAGTAGCAGTTATTCTAATTGTGTCTATTTACTCTTGTCCTGGCTTCTTTCCTCCCCATCCCACCTCTTCTGTCATCTTTTCCTTTCTATCCTTCAGCAGTAACCACCCTCAGCACACACCACACGCATGCTCTCACCTGGTTCTGATTCATTCATTCATTCACGCAAGCATTTATTCAGATACTGCTGTGCGCCCTCCCAGGCCCGACAGGGAGAAAGGCACAGAAAGAACGACAGAGCGGTTATTGTCTTTTAAGTGCATGACTTAATGGGGTAAAAAATGATTGTACAGTAAGGCAAACCAGAGCCAGGGGGAGAAGCAAGTGTCGGGAGCCCAGCAGAAAACTCGAGTTCTGTGGGGAGGGCTGGGGGGTGTCCCAGAGGGCTGAGCTGGCCCGAGTGGGCTTAGGCAGGCTGGGGGGCGGCGCACCCCCTGCTCCAGCCCCTCCCAGGACAGTCAGTCCTCATGCTTGCTCTCGCCCAGAAGGAGCTTTTTGGAAGAGGCATCGTCTTCCGGGACTCCTAGCTCTGGAAGCACCTCGGCCCCCCGCCACCCCCAGTCAGCTGAGAGCAGCTCCTTTCCAGGGACCCTTTTTCCTCTGGCTTTTACCAAGAGTGTTCACTCCTCCTGAAGTGGGTCTGACCCTCTTCACAAACACCCCCCTCCAGGCCCTGCACCTCCTGGTTTCCCTTCTCTTCTAGGCTCGGTAGTCTCTGCTCTACGGACACTCAAAAAATTAACCGCAGTTTCCAGATGTGAAGTCAGGACTCACGGCCGCCTAACCACAGAGAACCCTGGTGTCTTCTCTGCCTCAGGTCCCACACTCCAGAAGCGGCCCTCGTGACGTGCCCCAGTCTGAAGCCTTTTGCTCCCCAGAGCCCCCAGGGCTCCCCATGGCTCACAGACCCTCAAAGTTTTCCCTTGAAAGGCATCACAACTGGGGCTGGAGGATGGGGAGCCCAGAGCCCAGGAGGGCAGCCTCCCCGACCCCTGCAATGAGGGACCACGGCCCCACCTCTGTAGGGACAATTGGTTCTCCAAGGTCGGAATTCACTTCCACCTGAAACAAGTTCATCCTGGGTGTCAGGGGATGCTCGCATGGCCTCTTCCCCTGAGAAAAACAAGTGCTGTTGTGTAGGAGACGGAAGAGAAAGGGGAGAGAGATCCCGAGCTCCAGCCAAACACCTGGCCTGTGCGTGGGGAGCAGGAAACCAGCACCAAGGTAACTAGTGTGTAGGGTGGTTCTCGTTTGGGCCGAATGACCCCAGAAAAGTCACATTTTCAGGAATATAGGGTGGCAGTATAGGATAGCAGATAAGGCCACAGGCTCTGGAGTCAAATGACATGGGCTCAAATCTGAGATGTGTGACCTTGGGTACGTTATTTAACCTCTTGGGGCCTTCGGAAATGTCAAGTGAGGATACTGCAAGCACCTCCCTGAAGAAAGCAAGGACCTCTCACAGGTTCTGGGCTTACAAAATACACTCAGTGAGACAACGCGTGCTAAGGGCACAGCGCAGCGCCCAGCACATCATCACACGGGTTCTCTCTTGGGGGAGCTGGAAGGTTCTAGAGCAGCCGACTGTCTCCAGAAGCCGCCACTGGCCTGGCCCGGCCTCCTGAGATGAGCAGAAATGGGGAGAGAGCTCCGCGACAGAGCACAGGTCAGACCATTGTCTTCCTGAAAGGACAGCAGCGGGAGGGAAAGAGGGCAGAAAAGAGGTGAGAGAATCCCTTCCCACCCTGAGCCCAGCCGGGCTAAAACCCCTTTGCCCGCCAAACAGCACTGGAACCCCAAACCCGAGCGCTGGCTGTGGGAGGATGCTTACTCGTCCATGCCACTGCAGTGTCTCGGTGACGGGGGCAGATGGACCTGGGGGCTTTGGAGCCAGGAACACGGCTCGGCTGGTGACCTGGGGGGTGGAGCTCTTTAGGCCCCCAAAGCCTGGGGCTCAACGGAGCTCCACCTGCCTAGGTCCAGGGGCCTGGAGGGTGGACGTGCGAGGGTCAGCAGGGGCCGGCTGTGAATGTGCAGTCCGCGCTCTGCGGGCTGGGTCCAGTGGGCAGGACTCCTGGCTCTGTCCCTCACTGTGGCCTCTTCTCGTGCGCGGTCCTGTGAGGACACCGAGGGACCACAGACGGTTCCTCTTGGTCTGAACATAAACGTATGGTCTTGGCACGTACAGCCCAGTGCTGTCAATGGATCTGCTCTTGCTCGGGATTTTCCTGACGACGTGTTCTGTTTTCCAGCTGTCGCTACTGCAAGAATTGGGCGTTTAGTGCACGCGACACGCAAAATGTGTTCACGGACGGCCAGGCATCTGGTGAACAGGAGGCTACGAGCAGCGGGGGTTTAGGGCAGGGAGTCCGCCCTGGGCCGCGGCCATCGGCCCGCAACCCGGTGTTAATTGGCCCAAAGCAAATTCCAAAAGTGTGTTTCGTTACTGAAATACACCAGGCGAGGCCACGCTACTTGGCCCGGGGCGCGTGGCCGGCTGTCTGCGCATTTCCCCGCATATCGCATACGGCCCTTGGAGGAAACGGTGGCCAAAGTCCGGCCACCGCTGCTCCGGCGCAGGAACACACGGCGCGTCCCGCCCGCCGCTCCCGCCGCTCCCGCCGCCCGGGGCACCGCGTGGTTCCCGGCGCAGCCCGGGGCCCGGGGCCCGGAGCCCGGCCGCTACCACGTGGAGCGAGGCCCCGAGGAGGCGCCGTTGTCGCTGTCCCTCCGGACGAGGGCCACGCCTCGGTCCCAGCTCCTCGCCCACAGCGGCGGAACACGTGCCACATTCCAGCTCCGGGCCGGAAGGACCAAAACACTGTCGCCCCAAGGGCCACGTGAGAGCTTCACGAACGACGTCAAACTGGGCGGCATTAATTCACAGCCGGCAGCCGAAGAACTTAAAAAAGGAAAACTATTCAGAAAGCGTGTGAACGCCAGCGGCAAGACACCTGGTTTGTGTCAGGCCACCGAGCTTCCGGTGACAGGGAACCGGAAGTCCTGGTCGCCAGGCGATCGGACCCCCGCCGGAGGACTGGGGCGGGGCCAGACTCACGCTGCTCCCGACTCAGGGCTCCCATTGGCTGCGGGGGGGACCGGTGAACCAATCCCCGCACACCTTGACGCCCTCTTCTGGCATCACTACCGCTTCCGGGCCAGGCCCCGCCCCACTCTCCCGGCGTCGCTCGCGCGCTGGAGTCAAGATGGAGGAGTACGCTCGAGAGCCCTGGTGAGTTTGGCCGGCGTCCTCGCCCGCCTCTGCCCCTCTGCCCTCGCTGCTCTCTGTCCAGGCTCCCGAGGTCGTGGGCGCAGGTGTGGTAACCGGGGCGGCGCGGGCCGCAGCGGCGCGTCGGCCTCCCAGCCCGGGCCGCTGGCACCCAGCCGCCCGGTGACCTTGCGGTGGGCGGTGAGAGGTCCGGGCGTGGGCTGCGTAGGGCGAGCTGCGGAGTGCGCCCGCCCGGGGGCCCGGCCTGCCGGGTGCGGGGTCGGTCACCGTGCCCCGCCCGCCGCCGCGGCCTTGCACACGCCCGGCTCCTGCGTGGAGGGAGGGAACACAGGCCGCGGACGGCGCCGTGCTCGTGGGATCTTCGTGTCGTGATGTGTCGGCGTTTCGGATGAGTGGGACGTGAGCTCCTGTGAGCAGGGGCTTCTACTGCTGGGAATTCTCCCGTGGAGGCGAAGGGGCCGGAATGATCGGGAGAATGAGAGATAGGAGCACGTGTTCTCTGGAAAGCCACGAGCAGGGAGTCCTTCGTCCTTCGTTCGTTCGTTCGTTCATTCGTTCGTTCATTCATTCGTTCATTCATTCATTCGTTCGTTCATTCGTTCGTTCATTCGTTCATTCATTCGTTCGTTCATTCATTCGTTCGTTCATTCATTCGTTCATTCGTTCATTCATTCGTTCGTTCATTCATTCGTTCGTTCATTCGTTCATTCATTCGTTCGTTCATTCATTCGTTCATTCGTTCATTCATTCGTTCGTTCATTCATTCGTTCATTCATTCGTTCATTCATTCATTCGTTCGTTCATTCATTCGTTCATTCATTCGATCGTTCATTCATTCGTTCATTCATTCGTTCAGAGCTTACGGAGGGAGGGGTCTGTGCCCAGCTGTTTGTTAGGCTCCCGGCCTAGAAGCGTGAGTAAGTCCGGCACACGCAGCTCCTTATAAAAGAGCGTGTTTGCAAACACCAGTCTCAGGCTGCGCGAGTTTACAGGCCGCTGGGGTCGTAAGAGAAAAGCCAGGTCGTGTTATTCGGGTTAGGCACCTGTTTTACTGTGTGAGAGCAGGACCTCGGGTGTTTTCAAGTTGTGCCCAAGGCTTTGGGATGTTAGGAAGTGAATTTAATCTTTTTCCAGGTGGTTCACACCCTTCTTTTTATAAAAATAAACTTGTTGGGGTAACTTGGTTAATAACATAAATTTCAGGTGTCCGCTTTTATAGCACGGCCCCCGTGTACTCTGTGGTCGAGAGGCCCTGAAGCCTATCTCCATCCTGTACGTGACCCTCTTCATCCTCGCCCAACCCCCGTCCCTCTGGTAACCTCCATTCTGTTGTCTCTGAGTGTGGAGTTTTTGTTTGTTGTTGTTCATTCAGGGACTTTACGCTACCAGCCATGTTGCCTGCCTCGTGCCTTCCCTCAATGGGTGTTTCAGCATCTCCCAGCTCTTTAAAATTTCCTTCTCCAGAGGTAATTGCCCACCATCCTGGATGTGCTCAGACATGCAGAGGTCAGCACATGGTAGGCTGCTGCGAGCAGTTACTGTTAGACATGAGTGACATGGAGGGTGACACGGGGTGGCGGGAGAGTAAATTATTTAACTTTTTTGAGTTAAAGATGTTACAAGAATAATGAGTTTTCATCTAGTCATTCATTAGGTGGCCCCTTTCCTTTCTCTCAGTGCATATGTTTGGGAGCAATACAGTAGGTTTTGTAGTCAAACTGCTTTGATCTTTTGGACTGTTTGGTAAGAGCATTTTCTCGTCATCCAAGCTCAAACTAGCAGCATCTCCCTCCCACCCCCACCCCATAAATAGTCTGAATTCTTTCAAGACTTCTGCCTTTCAGTTCCTATTGAAGCATCTTACGTGGCGTCCCTACTGCCTTTCTCAGTAGCGTCCTGATTGCTTTCCTGTCTCCAGCGCCCTGAACACATCATATGGACTTAATCATCCTAAAGTAGGACTTGCCACATCCTACTTTGTATCGTGTTTTCTTTTCAAAGACCCTTAGTCTTTATGATACAGTGGAAAGAACTTCGGGGCTTTGCAGTACTACATTTTGTATTTAAATTGGTTCTACTAGTTACCGCTTAGATGACCTTGAGCAAGTTACTTAATCTCTGAGCCGTTGTTAATCTATAAAATGGACATCAGACAGGAATACTCTTTTGCAAAGTTAAAAGATAAGGATTCCAGAGGAAAACAGCATAGCTTTCTTGAAAATCATGGGTTTTATTTGCCTTATGAGGCACCTGAAACATAGTTGATACTTATTAAATGATAACTTGCAATCTTGTTGCTGTTAGTTACTGGTTCTCTGTGGCCTATATTTGCCTGGCACGTACAGGCTCTTAGATCCGGGCTTCAGCCCTTCCCGTAGCCCATCACTTTCCTGGCAGGAACATTGTGGTTTAGCAGGACTTTGTTCAGAAAGTCTTCTTTCTGTCTTGCCCCTGTTGTGGACATCCTGTCTTGGAATATATACGCTGGCTGCTCCCTGACCTGAATTCTGCTGCTCTTTACTGGTTCTGGAATGCTCATCACTTTCAGCTCCAACTAATTAATTACGAGGTCATTCGGCTACATCTTTGAAAGTTACTGACCTACCCATTCAGGGAGCCACTGATTCATTCTCCTGTGTCTTTCCTCTTTACTTCCTGTTAACGTTTCTACTATTTTAAGGAAAGTTTCCTAGTGCTCTTTAGTCCCTCAGCTGCTTCTCAAACTGTTAAAGTAAAGTCAGGTCCCCTGTGCTTGGGGCTAAATGATCGACTCTGATTCAGTAGGTCCTGGGTAGGGCCCCAAGAGTCTGCATCTCTGGCAAGCTCCCAGGTGCTGCTGGTCTTGACCTCAGAAGCAAGCTGTGGGTAGCACGGGCCCAGAGCACCCTGCCAGCAAGACAAGTGGAGTATCTTCTGCCTGCGGCCGTTGTTCTGTGTGGTCCTGAGTTGTGTTACTTGAAAAGGATATGTTTAGCCTGCACAGTTTTGCATTCCTGTCTGGCGAAGTCAGAAATTACTCATTCAAATTCTCCAGCAGCATCAGTCTGCTGAATTCACAGGTTTACTTGAGCCGGGTAGCTTGCCCATAGGCTCGTTATAGCTTTTGACCCTTGACACTAGATAAAAGAAAAATCTTTTATTTATAGTGGGTTGAAAATGAATGTAACTATTCACAGACTTTTTTATAAGCCAGATTCCTAGACTATTACCATGTTTCCCCGAAAATAAGATAGCCGGACAATCAGCTCTAATGCATCTTTTGGAGCAAAAATTAATATAAGACCCAGTCTTATTTTACTATAAGATCGGTTCTTATAACATAGTGTAATATAATACCCGGTCTTATTTTACTATAATATAAGATCGGGTCTTATATAATATAAGTATAATAAATTAATATTTATATTAATTTTTGCTCCAAAAGACACGTTAGAAGAGCTGATTGTCCGGCCAGGTCTTATTTTTGGGGAAACAGGGCAGTTCTGATCAGATTACTCAGACTCCAGTGTGTAAGTTAGGGCACTACATTTGGATGCTAGCTGGGTTTATAGATTTAACCTCTAATTATTGGATATTCCAGTGTGTTAAATGGATCTGGTACAAACTGGAGTTCTAAACGTTAACTTGGGCTCAATAAACCCAGAAAGAATTTCAAACTGAAAAATATTTCTTCCTCTGCACCAGTTGAATCTCCATTCTTTGGGTCTCCGCTTTAAATTGTGCTGTAGCTGGAAGGCTTCCCTTGATCCCTAGGTGACTGGACCAGCCTTCTTGATTATAATATGATTTCCTGCATGTGTGTTTACTCTCGCACAGTGCCCAGATAAATGAGTGACTAAAGTGTTGCTGACGTGTAGCTTAGGTGACTTGGGGCTGCATAGATGTGGAGTGTTGGGAATCCTTTATCTTTGCCGGTGTTTTGGGGCTGAGTGTTTATTGGTTGCAGAGGACTCTGCATTGTCGTCTGTTGTACCACTTACTGGGTTAACAAGGGTTTTATGGTTCTTGCATGAGAAATACGGCCATCTCTTTTTTCTCCTGTTCTTAGCCCCTGGCGAATTGTGGATGACTGCGGAGGGGCCTTTACCATGGGTACCATAGGTGGTGGCATCTTTCAAGCAATAAAAGGTTTTCGCAATTCTCCAGTGGTAAGTACGTGGATGGTCTTATTTTATTATCACTTGAAACCTGGGTTTGCTGATGTCACTGACGGCCCCATCAGTGCGTTGGAAATGTATTATACTTCTAATATAATTTTGGTTCCTGTTTTTATAGGGAGTAAACCACAGACTACGAGGGAGCTTGACAGCTATTAAAACCAGGGCTCCGCAGTTGGGAGGTACGGACACAGAATTTCTCCATTTGTGCTCCAGACTCTTGCTGTTTATTTGAAGATGAAACTCTGATTTCTCCTTCTTTTTTACACCAGTTACTGAGCTTAGTTCAGTCTACCAGTTTGTTACAAATGAATATCTCTGTAGGTTCTTCTTGATTTACGGTTTATTCAGAAATTAACTTGAATTGCTGCTTCAATTTGAAAGTCTTGTCTGTCCTTCAGGCACATGATGGTGTTCTGTTTTGTCTTGTTTTCTGCTCTTGTCCAGAAGGAAGACAGTGTGTTTAAGGCTCGGGTTTGTAAGAGTGAGGAGTGGTGGCTCCCGGGCAACAGCTGAAGACAATGGGATGGGAAGCCTGGGGTTTCGTGGGAGAGAAGCCGAGTGAGCTGGTCAGGCTCCTCTCCAGGCTTGGCTTGTGGACATTGTCCAGAGCTCAGTGCAGAACTAGAAAAGGGGACATTGATTGCCCCTTTGAAGCTCGGTTATTCAGAAGCTGGGAGAAGAGCGGTGATAAGAGTGTGAAGTTTCCATTCACTTACACAGAAACAGGGTAGAGAGGCCACACAACACGTGAGGACGGCAGACTTACTGCTTTGTCCTCCTCAGTGATTTTGTGCGGCAGGAGACGCCAGCTTCTCTTTGTCTTGGGCATGTTTTCCGCTAGAGGACAGTCCAGTAGCTAATAGCCACTGTTGACTGAGTGCTTGTTATGTGCCAACCTCCCTCCTGAGTGTTTTACAGCATGTTTTTATTTACCCTCACAGCAACAGCAGAGGTAAGTGCTGTGTCCCCGTTTCCCAGGTGAGGACACTGAGGCTCTGAGGGTTGAAGTGATGGTGTCGCTCTCCTTTCCTTTCTTTCCTCTGATAAGTGTACAGCCTGAAAGGAAGTAGTGGCGACTTGTCCTTTGTTTCCATGGTTACTGTGAAGGATGGCAAGTAGTAGTAAAATCCACACCGATCTGGACCTCCCGTGCATGCAGAAGCCGTACGGAGTTTCACAGGTTTTTACATGTCTGCTTCCGTCACATAGGCATTTTCAGTAAATAAAAAAGCATGTAACTGTCACAGCCAAGAAGAGCCTAAGAGGATGTGATGACTAAATGTCCTGTGTCCTGAAACAGAAAAGGACATAAAAACTGAGGCGATCTGAGTGAAGTATGGACTTCAGGTAATAATGGTCTATATTGGGGCATTAACAGTGACAAATGCACTGTGCTAACGTGAGATGTGAGGACCTGGGCAAACTGGGTGTGCGACACGTGGGAACCCCCCAGTGCTGCCTCACGACTTCTCTGTAACTCCCAAGTTTATTAAACAAAGCCAGCCAGGGTGATGCGGACGAAGAGTGTATCAGGGTGTGTGTGACGTGGGATTATTTGTTTCGCATCCTCGGGGTCCATCTTTTTAAGGAAAATTGAGAGATATTTATGGTGTCTTGAATTTTAAACGTACTGGGATGACATTTTCAGTGTCATGCAGTGAGCACTTACTGAGTTCTTCCAATTAAGACCCAGAGCAGGCAGCCTGGGAAGGTCGAGCCGTGTCCTGCAGGACCTTGTATTTTCATAGGGGAAAGAAAGATGTTTTACGCGTAGAAGAGTAGAACATAGAGAAATTAAATCGTCTGTATGTCACCTGGAGATGCTGACCATTCACGTCTTGGTGGTGTCTTTCGGACTGTGTGTACTTGTGTATGTGTGGGTGTTTGTGTTTTATTTTGCAAATTGTTACTGTGTTTAGGAAGGGTTTATTTTAAGAGCCGAGTAATCTGATTTAGGGTTCTTTTTAGTTTCACGCTTGAGGCCTCAAGGGTAGAAAGGAGAGAGAAGCGGTGGTTTCTACTGCCTTGAACCTCCGTGATTCCGTTTGTATCATTCACGTGCCACGTTGACATGTGTGGGCTTACACGTGGAATGCATTCCAGAAAAGCTGGATCGCTTGTGTTCCCGTTGGTGATTTTCATAGAGTAGTGATGCTTAATGAAGAAAGGAAAAAGTAGAGGTGAGGCACGGTGGTAAGAGAGCAGGAGGAGGAAGCAGGGTGGTTGCTTTTGCTTATCATTCATTCTGGAAGGGAGATTTGAAGGCGCTTAGCCTGCCTCTCGGGCCTGCCTCATTTCTCGGAGGTTTTGGGTCACTGCTAATCCCCAGCTGCTACAGTACAGCCCAAGCTTTGTTCAAGAGATAGCATCCTGACTTTTGTTCAGTGCTTATTGATTCAAACTTGTGTTTGCATGTGTTTGTTTGGAGTGCTCTTATTTAAACTGATTCTTTACCATAACATTTTAAATGTAAGATGAAAACATGCAATTTGTGTTGTTTTGTTTTTAAATCAACAGGTAGCTTTGCGGTCTGGGGCGGTCTGTTTTCCATGATCGACTGCAGCATGGTTCAGGTCCGAGGGAAGGAGGACCCGTGGAACTCCATCACGAGCGGGGCCTTGACAGGAGCCATCCTGGCAGCACGAAGTAAGCGCTCGTGCAGACACACACGTAGAGCAAGGCTCAGGGAGCCCCTGCCCTAACGTGGTGACATCTGGGCTGCATGAGACCGAGCGCTGCTTAGCCTGGTACAGCATGAGTGTGTGTGGCGATTTGGAAAACAAGCAAGAGGGTCTGGTCTGTTAGGAATGTTTGAGAACAAGAGCCGAGTTTGAATGTGTCCCTTACAGTGGTTAAGAGCACTTTGCCGGACTTTTTGTGCCACCGTTTCCTCATCAGTTCTCTGGAATTAATCGAACCTGCCACGTGGGGTTGTCAAGGGAAAAAGCCCAGAACCACTTTCTGGGTCTTTGGGACTCAGCAACCCAGAATTCTTTTGGGCTCAGTGGTTTGGGCCAGGAGTTGGCAAACATTCTGCAGAGGGCCAGGTAGTAAATATTTTAGGCTTTATGGGCTATGAGTTTTTGTCACCATGATTCAGCTCTGCCACCATAGCACGAAAACAGCCATAGACAATACATAAATGAATGAGCACGGCTGGTCCAATAAAACTTGATTTACATAAACAGGCAGTGAGCTGGATTTGAGCTGTGGCCCATAGTTCTGACTCCTGGTCCAGCGAGTGAGAAAGGTTTGGGGCTGGGGGCTGCACGTAGCTGGATGGACACCTCTTTGCTGTAGCTTACGTAAACAAGGTTTCCATTCAACTGATCTCTCTGTTATTAATGTATTCAGATGGACCAGTGGCCATGGTTGGGTCAGCCGCGATGGGTGGCATTCTTCTAGCTTTAATCGAAGGAGCTGGTATCTTGTTGACAAGATTTGCCTCTGCACAGTTTCCTAATGGTGAGTCTTTTTTTCTGCTTAATACCATCGCTCAGACAGTTTGGAATGGTTTCCTAGGATTTGAAGGAAACGTGTTTTGTCTGCTAACACGTGGTAGTGATTTTATGTTATGTATCAATGTGCTGTGGGTCATGAGGATAGTGATAATGGGCTGATTCTATTTGAAAAGCTGGACGTGATGCAGTTACCGTGTTTACTCACTGGAGTTCAAGTGCTTTGGTTGGTAAGTTGCTCTTGGTTGTCTTCCCTTAGTTCTCAGGTGTTACCTGCGCCCAGGTGCTCATTCTGAGAAAACGCTCGTCATCCCAGAGGTGCTTGAAGAGAGGTGCTTGCAGATGTATAACAAGAATGGTGGTCGGTCGGCACGTTCTCACTGGACACGAGTGTGCCAGGCGCTGGGGATGTCGTGCTGAGCAAGGGCTCGTGGTGGGGACACCGGCCAGCACGTGCACAGATAGATGAGTCCGATTGTGTGACTTGCTTTGAAGAAAGGGTCCTCGGGGACCCTGTTTGTGAGAAGTGATGTGACGTGTTGTAATTGTCCTGTTACCCACAGACAGTTGGGGAAGGTAGAGTGTGAGCCGAGTGATCTCTGCACTGCCATGGCACCTCAGCCCCGCTGTGCCTTGTGACTCGGAAAACTCAGTTGTCTAAACGAGCCCTCATTCCTGGCTGCCAGTCTGGCTCCCGTTCAGGCTCTGTCCTTGACGGTGGAAGGAAGCAAAAGATACCGCGAGGATCCTAGTGGTGACAGCTTCCCTGGCCTCTGGGGAGGGAAATGAGCCACGCAGGGAGCCAAGCTGAGCCTGCAGAAGACGCGTGCAGAGTGAGGACGGGGCGCGGCGCCCAGCGGACTTGTTCCCCAGGCGCCCAGGGCGAGCTGCAGCGCCTGCGTGGCAGGGCCAGACGCACTGCTCATCAGAGCTGGGGTGACCTGGACCCTGGACTTAGGGCTCTGGTTATCAGTCATGACTCGGAGTTAATCCTATTAGTAGGAGGGTCACTTTCTAACTTGTTTGTACCAGTTTTGTGTGAAAGACTTCGCATAAAACAACAGAAAGGTCCATGTTTCCACAAATTCAGAAGTTGATGAGACAAAAACTTAGCTGTGTTGTCTTATAGAAATTAGCCTCTGTGGCTTTGGGCTTTCTTCCTCAGGGAACCTCAAAAAGAGTGCATTTTATTTTGACAGGAACTGTGGGGCAGGGAGGGGGGAGCGGGGGGGAGTCTTTGAAAAGTTAATCATTTCCCCAATTAACTTACACGAAAAAGTCCTTAAAACAGTAGGAAAAACTAGGTAATACTGTATCTGAATGGTAACAGTGGTTCACCTTGCTTTCTCTTTTTCTCCCCATGTCTTCTCGAGTGTTCGACAAGGTGTAGGTGCTGCCTGGTAGTGAAAGCGCTTGTGTGTCAGTGGCACGAAGCGTTGGGGAGCCCAGAACTTCCCACTGCTCCCCCCTCCCCCATCACGTAGCTGTCAGTCTGCGTCAGGTCCCCTGGGGAAGAGAGGGCTATTCCCAGGGAAGTCTTTTTTTTTTTTTTTTTTTTTTTTTAAAGAGACACATTTTTTCTTAGTCCCCCGGCCGTCCTGTTTGTGAACTAAATCCCGTCAGACTGTTTATGCAAAATAGGGACAGCTTCCCACTTCAGAACTCATTTCCTACTTGATCGGTTGTAGAAATTGGATTGGCTAGTTCTCTTAAAACATGACTAAGGAACTTAAACTGTGGAAGCAATTTTAAGGAGCCACTGAAGATCGTATCAAGAGGTAGGTGAGACGCTTCCAGGCGGCGTGGCAGCTGGTTGCAGCAGTTACCAGAAAGGTTTGGCTCTTGCTTCTTGCTCTCATTGGCCTGTCGGACCTTCCTGGCCAGCAGTTGAGAGCTGTTGGCTCTGGAGTATAAGAGGAGCCGGTCTGTCGTGTCACCCACCCTGTAAAGTCACCGTCACAGGAACCAGGCAGACCTACAGAGAAACTGAGCTTACAGACACCTCGTGTGGACTCATGTTTGTCGAGCTGATTGATTTACTCTCTGCAGAGACATGTTCTTCTCGATGATGTAACTGGTGGTTTTTATAGTCTTCTCTCTCTCAATCGCAGGTCCTCAGTTTGCTGAAGACCCCTCGCAGTTGCCGTCAGCCCAGCTACCACCCGCACCTTTTGGAGACTACCAGCAGCAGTATCAGTAGGACTTGTAACGGAGTGAGCTTTAGTTCAAGAAGGATCTCAGCAGCATGTGCGGCCGCTTCCTAAACTACAGGTGGTGCGACTGTGGCCGATAGGCTACAAAGAGACATTTAGCACTTTTTCTATTTAAAGGAACGTGGGGGGTGTTAAACGATGATCACACGCGAATGGCAGGTGTGATCAAAGGAAATGTCCAGTATATTTAAAAGAAAACATTCAGTGCTTAGAAGATGAAGGACCAAAGGGCAGGCAGCAGAGAAACATGCTGTCACCTCCTTGGGGACTTCTCCGCCTGGTTTTGTGTGTGCTGTTAGTCAAACAATAAACACTCCTGGAACTTGCTCCTTCTTTAAGATAACCTGTAGAGATGTACTTTCCATCCTCCGCTACTTCAGGTAGTGCAGAGTACGTTGGGAATCGCATGTTTTGTGCTTAGGCCCTCGTCCCACTTGCAGTGGATTGTGTGTGAGAACCGTGCCGGCAACATGATCCTTCCACAGAGGTGCTGTGTGGATCGAAGGCCGAGGGAAAATGCTTCCCTTCACTTGGCAAGGAAAACACACTTTCTTGGTTTGCAGGATGTCACACACAAAACTCCACCTTCGAGGCGACTGAAAACCCCCGAAACAGCTTCCTCCAGCGTAGCCGGTTCTGTGCGAGGACGCTTCCCTGAGGGCTGCTGGCACGGGGGGCGGGGGTGCTGTTGAGTGTTGCTCGACAATAAAAGAACGTGCTGTTTTAATGTGTTCAAGTCCCCGAGCTGATCTGCACAAAGGCTGTGTTTGGGGTCTGGTTGAGCCTGGAAATGGGTCAGCATTTCAGAATGGGCCATTTTCCTGATTGACCCGAACGTGGCACGTGGCCCTGGAGAAGGCATGATGCCGCCAGCCCCATCTGCCTCGGGTGGAGCGCACGTCCGCTGGGCGCGGTGGGCACGCTTCTCGGGCCGACACCGTCCACAGGAAGCGTTTCATTCCTAATGTGCTTTGGTCCTTCGTGCGTGTGGTACAATAACATCATATTTATCACTTTAACCAGTCGCAAGGGTCCAATTCGTGGGTTTAAATAGTCCCAGTGTTGTGTAACTGCCACTGTTATGTGTACCCCAGACTTGCTCATACCGACAAGCTGTACCCATTGAACACAGCGCCCGTTCTCCCTTCCCCTCAGCCCCTGGGAACCACAGTGCTGCTTTCTGTCTGAATTTGCCTGCTCCGTACCTTTAAGTAGACCACACAATATTTGTCCTGGAGTCTGTGATTTCATTTAGCATAACGTTTTAAGAGCCTTTCAAGTGGTAGCACGTACCCATATCGTATTCTTTTTGATGGCTGACTCATGTCCCGTCGTGTGATTGTCACACTTTTACCCATTCAGTTGGTGATGGGCTCTGGGTTGTCTTCTCCCCCTTCTGACTGTTGTGAGTGCTGCTGTGAAGCCCGGTTTCAGACGGCCGTTCCAGGCCTGCTTTCAGTTCTGTGGGTGTCCGCCAGGAGGAGTTCCTGGGGCATCTGGTAGTTCCATATCTTTCTGAGAAAGCGCCAGGCTTTCCCACGTTTTCCATTCCCAGCAGCCTGCACAAGGTCCCACCTTCCCACTTCCTCACCGGCCTCCTGGGAGGTGTGGCGTCTCCTGTGGGTGTGGTTTGCATGCTACCATGATTCCCTGAAAATAAGACCTAGCCGGACAAGCAGCATAAGACCAGGTCTTACATTAAGTTTTGCTCCAAAAGCCGCATTAGAGCTGAGGTCTGGCTTGATCTCATTTTTGGGGAAACACGGTAGTGACCAGTGGAGCTGTGCTGACTGGCATTTGAACATCTATCTTCCTTGGAGATTTGTTTTCGAGGCTGTGGCTCTTTAACTTTCAGTCAAAAAGACAGGAGATGCGTATCAAGAGCAATTCCAAGCCAGCAATGGGAATTACAAGCAAGCTTCCATGTCTTAGGGTGTCCTACCAAATTCCTTCTCTTAAGCGGAACCAGTTTGCGAAGTAAGCTCCTTCCTTAGGAATTGTGATTCTTTGGGGGTTGGGTATACGTGATACTGGTATGTTTTTGCCATTTTATTGGTTAACTCTGGTGCTTCAACTGAGCATATCTGAAGCAATCCTTAGTTATGGATGAATTTTCTGGAATTAGGGGTGGGGTGGAAGAAAAGAAGCTTGAAAAAGATGGAAAGCCAGTTCTTTCTAGAGAACTTGAAATTTTGTTTGCTGTGTGCGGGACACTAGGTGGAATGAAAAGCCTAAAGTGCATTCCTGGCTCCATGCCCCTTCTGCTTGGGGGCTGTCCTCCCCTGTCCTGCAGCTCTTGCCCGTGGCGTGGCGTGGCGTGGCATGGCACGGGAGCTTGCCTTGAAGGCAGTGGTGCAGACTTCCCCGAAGCGTCTGGTCTGAAGGTGGGGCTAGAGGAAGAAAGGTGAAGGAGCTTTTCTCTGAGCCCTGGGTACCATCTGCCGTGGCAGCAGGGGCGTCCTGCCACTCCCCAGCTTTTTCACTTGTGCTCTTTCCTCAGCCCCCTTTTGTTCTGCTAACATCTCCAAAGACCCAGCTCAAGTGCCTCCACAGCTTGGGCCGGGTCCCCCTGTACCCCAGGGTTTGGCTTTGTTTTTGGTTTTCTTTCCCTTTTATCTCCAACATTTTTTTTCAATGAAAACTTTCAACCTGTAAAGTTGAGTGTACAGTGAGCACACACCCACCACCTAGATTCTGTAAGTTCAGTAAAGAATAGAAAACCAGATGGTTTAGGTTCAAATAAGTGTCCTCTTAAAATACTGATTTAATACATTTAACAAATATTCTAAAACTAATTTGGGTATGCTAGAGTGGAGCCCAGAATAAAAAGTAGAACAACCAACTGTTTTAATTACCAAAGGAAATAACTGGAGAAACAAGCAGACAGGAGGGAGGCCTTCCCTCGCTCTCTCTGGAACCATCTCTGGGACGCTGTGAAATTGGCACGGAGTGATTTCGGAGGGGTTTGGAGGACGAGGGTACAGCGACCCCTGCTGTCCCTACACGAAATGTCTGCGGGGTGAGCGCGGTGACAGCGCCACCCGTGGCCTGTTTCAGCTGACACCCCGTCTCTGAGCTCGCTCAGTCGTATCCCGGCCGGGCCGCCGGCAGCCTGTTTCCTGAACGACTGCGCCCTTTCGTCCCGGCCCCGCGTCCCCGCGTCCCCGCAGCCGCAGCGCTGAGAGGTGACAGCCTGCGCGCGGCCTGCAGCTTCTCAGTGGATAACGAGTGACTCGCAGGCAGGTGCGCGCGCCGATTGCAGGGGAGACGTGACAACCGGGCTGGAGTGTCAGGCGCCCGAGCGGCGCAGCGCCCCCGTCGTCTGCACGGCTGGGGACCGAGCCGCGGGGTCTCTGTCGTCCCGGCCTCGGGCCGCCGCCCCCTGGCGTGTCGCCCCTTCCACCAGCGGGCACTGTGACCCTGAACTGGGGGCAGCACTTCCGCGCGTGTCTGCACCGAGTTCGTGGTGACTTGAGATGCTGGGAGGGACTCAGGTGGCAGGAGGGGTGCGTGTACCTGTGGCCCCGACTCGGGGACGGGAGCACACCCAGGCTCCGTTCCCCGTTCCCCGTTCCCCGAAGCGCAGGCCGCATCTCGCGTGTGCGGTGGTGACGTCCTTCCTCTGCAGGAGGCAGTCGACTCGTGACCCGGATTGTGCGCCTCGTCGTCGCCCGAGTCCCGCCGGTCGCGACAGCTTGTCGGCCTGTCCTGTCTGCGACCCGGGTGCTCGTGGGGGGCAGTGCGGTTCTCGCGAGGAAAGCCGGGTCTGGGTCTGGTTTCCTCCCGCGCGTCTGCGTCGCTGGAGCGCAGGGCTCGGCGTGCGCGCGGCGTGGGGGGGCCGGACCCCGCGGGTGTCGCCTCGGCCACTTGCCGGGTGGGGCCGCTGGCTCCCTGCCCTGCGCGTCGCCGGGGTCCCTTAGGGGCGTCTGGGAGGGGACGCCAGAAACGCGGCAGGTGGTCGCCGCCACCCTCGGCAGCAGGTGGCGCCGGACGCGGGGCTGCCGGTGACGCGGGGGCCGCCTGCCCACCCGTCCTACGTCCACACGGGCTCGTGGGCGTCGCCTCCCGAGGGCCTGCGGTCCACACCGTGCGGCGCCGCGCGTGGGGCTTCCCCCTCCCGCCGGTGGGCGCCCCCTGGGGCGGCGGAGCGCCTTTCAGTGACGAGGCGCCCCCACAGCCCTCTCGGTGTCCCTGCGTGAACACAGCGGAGCCCACGCCCCTCCAACCTCGCCCCTCCCTGCGGCCCCCTCTGCTGTTGCGGCGGCGGGAAGCCCGGCTCCCGGCCGGTCACCTGCTGGCCGCGCGCCCTCCGAGACACGCGCGCCCGGAGCCGTGCGGGCCGTGGGCCAGCCGTCACTCAGAACACTGCCCCGGCGCTCTGCGTCCACGCTGGCTTCAGCGCCGTGCTTCTGTCGTGCGTGGGGGACACTGAGCAGTCGCCGGCTGCCTTCCGTCCTCCCACAGCTTGGCTGATTTCCAGACTTACACGTGGTGCAGTTCACGCTCGTGGGCGGCTTTGTGGATTTTGACACCACGACGTGACACGGGACAGTCCCATCACCTGTGACGTTTCTCATGCTGCCCCTTCGCAGTCACTCTTCCCTCCGTCCCCTCTGACCCCGGCAACGACTGAGTGGTCCTCTGTCCGTGGCTTTCCCTGGTCAGGTGTCCCGTGAGTGGGAGCCCGGAGCATGGAGCCCGGGGCCTGGTTCTCATCCACCAAAGTGCTCTGAGTCCCGTGTGACGCGAGGGAATGCTTTGTCCCTTTTCAGTGCCGAGTGATGGCCCACTGTGCCGGCGTGCCACCGTCTGGTCATTCAGCGGCTGGAGGATGTAGGCCTTGTTGCCATTTGGGGGCAATTATGAAGAAAACCGCTACAGACGGACATTCACTTGCTGATTTTTGTGTGGCCGTGTTTCCATTTCTCTTGGTGAATAGCCAGGATTGCTGAGGCCTAAGGAAGGCATGCACTAAGCGATTCGCGTGGCCGTGTCTTGGGGTTTATTTCGCGTTTCTCATGACCAATGACACTGAGCATCTTTTCATGTTTATTTGCCACCTTCATATGTTTTTGATAAAGTGTTTGCTCAAACCTTTCACCTGTTCTTGTTTTCTTTTGTTTGGGTTTGAGAGTTCTTTTACAGAGGGTGACAAAAAATGTTGACACATTTTAAGAAAAAAAAACAAAATTGTAATAATATATACTGATAACAAAAGATGAATACAAGCCATGTGCATATATTTGTTTGGCAGCCCTGTATATGTGGGTACAAGTTCTTTGTCAGACATGTGCTTTGCAAGTTCTGTTTTTTTTTTTTTTCACTTTTGTCAAAAATTAGTTGTGTGGGTCTGGGTTCTTCTCCGTTCTGTCCCACTGGTCCATGGGTCTGCCCTTCCCTCACTGGTGTCACACTGTAGCTGTCGTAACTGCAGAACCTGGTGGCGTGGGGTCCTCCAGCTCTGTCCATCTCTCCCACTGCTTCTTCTGCTGTTTGGGCTCCTTGACTGTCTCTTCCCCTATACATTTTATGATGAGCTTGCTGATGTCCCCAGAAAAGCCCGCTGGGACTTGTATTGGGGTTGAGTTTCATCAGTCTTGAATCATCTTTAGCTTACAGATCCTGCATATAATACTTTGTCAAATTTAAACCTACTGTTTCATTTGGGGAGTGCTATTTGAATGGCATTGTTTTCAAGTTTTGTTGTTTATTACTACAAGTAGAAATGCAGCTGACTGTTATATACTGACCTTGTACCCTGTAACCTTGATGGACTCAGTTATTAGTTCTAGGAACTGTTTTGTAGATTCTCTGAGTGAGATTTCCTCGTAAACACAACGTTGTCTGGGGTAGAAAATGCTTGCTCTCTTTCCAGGCTGTGCGACTGTCCTTTCTGTTTCTGCCGTATCGCCCGGAGCCTCCAGTCCAATGCTGAGGAGGAGCAGTGAGATATGAGAGGCGTCCTTGCCTTGTCCCCCTGTCCCCTCTTGTCCGGAAGGGACAGTATTCATTCTTCACCATTAAGGATAATGTTATCGGTAGGATTTTTGTAGATTCTCTTTATAAGGTTAAGGAAGTTCGCTTTTGTTCCTGCTTTGCTGAGAGTGGTTGTTTGTTTCGGTCATGAATGGACTTTGTCAAATCCTTTTTCTGTAGTCTGTTCAGATTATCACATGGTTTTTCTTCCTTAACCTGTTAAAAGGGTGAGTTACGTTGATTCATTTTCAAGTGTTGAACCAGGTTTGTCCTCTAAGGATAAACCCCCTCAGTCATGTAGTTAAATGTAGAGTTCATCTGGGCCTAGAGGGTTTTTGTGTTGGAAGGCTTTTTAACTACAGATTCGCTTAAACTGATTTTAAGCGAAACAACATATAACGAAACCAATTTTACCTGAGGCGAGTTGATATAAATAAGAGTTAAGTTCCTTTTTGTATTATTTCTGGATTTGATCGGTTCCGATTTTGGTGATGGTTTTTGCCTCTGCGGTCGTGAGGAATATTGGTCTGTAGTTTTCTCGTGATGCCTTTGTCTGGTTTTGTCATTAGAGCAATGCTGACCTTAAATGAGCTGGGGAATGATTCTACCTCTTCTGTTTTCTGGAAGAGGTTGTGTCAGATTGGTATTATTTCTTAGGGAAATGTCAGATAGAGTTCATCTGGGCCTAGAGGGTTTTTGTGTTGGAAGGCTTTTCAACTACAGATTCCGTTTCTTCAGTAGATACAGTTGGCTCTCTGTATCTGAGTTTCACATCGGGATTCAACCTGCAGCACCTTGAAAATAACGTTCTCCATGAGTTCCTGGAAACTGATTTTAAGCGAAACAACATGTAACGAAACCAATTTTACCTGAGGCGAGTTGATATAAATAAGAGTTAAGTTCCTACAATGTATTTCTGGTCACAAAAACTTCGCCAAAGTTCTAAATAAAGACCCTAAACACTTTTCATATTAAGTATTGAAATAAATGTGAGTTATCCATACATTTAAGAAAGATGAATAAAATCAGGGAAGATAATGACTTTCTAACCTGCTGATCCCTGTTCAGGGTCACTGGGCAGGAGCCCCTCCCGGCAGCTCAGGGCACAAGGTTGGGACCCACCCTGCACATGTCACCCTTCCATTGCAGGGGCACTCACACTGGCACAGTGTAGACATGCCAGCTCAGCTCGCATGCACTGCTTTGGGGTGTGGGAGGAAACGGGAGGCCCCAGAGAAAACCCACCCAGACCTAGGGAGAACCCACACACTCCACACAGACAGAGGCCCCAGCAGGGGAGCAATTGTTTTTTTCTCATCAACGTTGTAACAAAATGACTTAAAAGAAATGTTACTTGAGGACCTGCTGTATTGGGGAAAAGTTACATTGTTGCCGACACCTACTTGATAGTAGTTAGGCTACAATGGTTGCCTGTGTACTGAGCATGTAGACTTTTTTTCTTGTGTTATTCCCTACCTAAACAATACAGTGTAACATTTACTTACATTGTCTCAGGTATTCTGGGGAGTCTAGAGATGATTTGAAGTATCCGGGAGAATGTGTGTAGGGTGCGTGCAAATACTGTGCCATTTTATGTAGGGACATGAGCATGGTGGATTTTGGTCTCCATGGGGGTGGTCGGGTTCTGGAATCCCGGGGTCGGGGGACGACTGCATAGGACTTTTTAGGCTAACATTTCCTTCTTGAGTCAGCTGTGGAAGTTTACATCTTTTGAAGTCTCAGTCTATTTCATCTCTGTGTCAAATGTATCAACAGGGCTGTCGTAGTTTCTTTTTATTACCCTTTAAATTTTAGGGGTGGTGGCATCACTGCTCTTGGCTTTCAGGGAGATGTTCCCTTTATTCTACTAGACAGTGAGCCTGGTTCTAAAAGGAGACACCATTTGTTGTCCAGGGGTGTAGGCTGGGGTTTCTCAGCCGTGGCATTGCTGTTCCAGGCTGGATAATTCTGAGTTGTGGGGCTGGCCTGTGCAGGGGAAGAGGTTCAGAGGTTCCCTTTTCTTTCGCTCACTCTTCCTTTTTGCATCTCATTCTGTCCTTTTGTGATAATTTTCCTTCTTGAAGTAATTCCTTTAGAATTTCTTTTGTGGGAGTCTGTTAGTGGTAAATACTCGATTTTTGTTACCTATAAATCTATTTTGCTCTCATTCTTGAATAATAGTTTAGCTGAATGTACAGTTCTAAATTGATGGGTGTTTCCTTATTGTTTTGAAGATAATGTCTTCTGGCCTCTGTTGCTAATTGGAGGTCTGCTGTCGGTCCAGTTTCTACCTGTCATTCGTTTGTAACTAACCTGTTCTATTTCTTTTGCTGTGTCTTCCTCAATTTAACTAAAACATGTCTACATATAGGTTTATTTTTATTTTTTTGCTTGGAATTTGTTGTGACTTTTAAACCTGTAAAATCATGCTTTGCATCAGTTCTGGAAGATTTCCAGCCATTATTTTGAAATGTCCAAGAAGTGTTACATTCTAAACATTCAAAAGTAAAAAAATCAATACATAATGGAAGCAGTTTGGGGAGGAGGTGGCTTGTAGTCAGCGTGTCTCCCTGCAGAGGTCTTCCTGACTCTGTGCTGTGACTGGGGTGTTAGATTCCATCTAGAAGTGGATCAGACATGTGGGAGCCACACAGAAAGCACAAGGAGAATGACAGGAAGGGGGCCACTCATGTTCCCAGGAAGGAGCTGGCGCTAAAAGGAGAACCGTGGTAACTCCAGAAATGTTTTCCCTGCAGCCGAGGGTAATACTCTGCCCTCAGCAGCGTTCACCACAGGCTGCGTGCCTCTCCCTGTGCTCCACGCCCTCTGCTCTTCCCAGGTGATTGTTGCACAGCACACGGAAGTGTCGTGCTCTGGAAAGCCAGCCGGACAGCGCGCAGCAGCGGGTCTGCGCCGGACTCGCCAAAGCTGCGCCCCCAGCATGCAGCCTAATGGCGTAAGGTGGGTGCTCGACGGAAACACCGCATCAGAATAATTTGGAGGTAGACGTATTGGCCTAATAGGCACCAAGCAAGCGTTGTGCTCAATGCCACATAAAAGGCGTTTTCAGAGTTTTCGGATGTCACTAGCCAGTAAGATCAAGAAAACTTAACACTGCCTTACATGGAATTTAAAAAAACTCTGCCGTATTCATTTCATAAAATAAAAACAAAAATAATTAAGACTATGAAACGAGGAAACACAGAACAGGATGCTATTTCCCTTTCTGAAAAGCTCCGGACGGGCGCGGTCCCGCGGTCACTGGCGGGCAGGGTCAGCCGGGGGCTCGGCCTGTCCTGGGGCGTGGCCTCCGCGCGCGCGTGCAGGGCGGTGGGCGTGGCCTGCGTGCGGGGCGGGGCGTGCGGCACAGTCGGTGGCACCATGGCGAGCGGAGGCGCTCGGAGCCGGGCCCCGCGGGCGCTGCACTCGGCGCGGGCCGTGGACGTGGCCTCGGCGTCCAGCTTCCGGGACTTCGAGACGCTGCACGTGCACCTGGCGCTGCGGGCCGACTTCGGGAGCCGCACGCTGCGCGGCACGGCGGCCCTGGACCTGCGCTGCGTGGCGCCCGCGGGCGCGGCCGAGCTGCGGCTCGACTCCCACCCGAGCCTGGAGGTGACCGCGGCGGCGCTGCGGCGGGGGCCGCCGGGCCCGGGGGGGCCGCCCGGCCCCGAGGAGCCCGTGCGCTTCCACACGCGGCCCTTCGCGCGCTACGGCTGCGCGCTGTGCCTGTGCTTCCCGGAGCCCCGGCCCGCGGGCGAGCGCTTCCGAGTGCTGCTCACCTACCGCGTGGGGGCGGGGCCCGCGGTGAGTGTGCGGGGCGCGCGGGGGCGCAGGGGCGCCAGCGGAGGGGCAGCAGGGGCCTCCCACCGCCAGGCGCCGCCGCCCTCCGCCCTCCGCGCGCTCCTCCTCCAGGCAGGCGCCCTGGCTCCCCTCCTCCGTGCTCGGCACCACTGCCCTGCCCAGCCCTCCGGCCTCTCCTCCCTTCTCTCGCAGTGACCTGTCCAGATTATCCCTCACACCCTCTCCTCTCTGTGCCTCCCAGCACGTCGCGTGTCCTGCGTCCTCTTCCGCGGGGCAGGGAACATTGTCCTGGGCGGCTTGCTGGATGCGGAGCTCTTCGTCATTTGGACTTAATGTCCGGTGCTGACTCAGGCCTTCGTGCTGTGCGTAGGGCCACAGGCGGAACCAACTCTGGACCCGGATAACTAGTTTTAGTTTCTTTCTGTGAAGTCCTGGATTTGCTTAACAAAAGAATTTCAGTAAAAGTGAGAATTGGTATTGGAGTGTACAAGGCTTTACAATAAGGTGGCTTTGTCTTCATTGACTCCTTGCCTTACATGGGTGGGTGGGCTTTGGTAAATAAGCTGTGGCGGATATCTGTACGTCAGAAACCCTCCGTGGAGAGTCCTTAGGCTGTGCTTGTAGCCCTGCGAGAGATGGGTGGGTTCTGGGCTGCTTGCCTGCGACCAGTGGGTTTATCTGGCTAGCAGTTCACCTTTTGCTCTTACAGCTCAAAGGGCAATTCCCTTTGCATCTTGCACCACTGGGGGAATAAAGGAAATTATGAGAGAACTTGTTTTAAAAATGAAAGTCCAAAGCAATGCAAACTGACCTTTAAGGCAAAGGAAAATCCTAGGGCTCCCTGGGGATAACAATATCTGGAAATGTGTTTGGTTCCTCTGTGATATTCTGGTTCCTGGTTTGGGGCAGGAAGTATAGATTAGACAGGATAATGGAAAAATTAAGCCCTCGTTGAATTTGCCTACTGAAAGTGTTGCCTAAAATTAAATATCAATACTGAGGCACTGTGGCCGAGAGCCATTCTTTACAAAGCACTGTCCTTTGCACCAGGAAGGTCTCCATTGGTGGCACTTGTCTTTATTCCTTCCTCTCATTGCCCCCCTCCCAGGAGAGCTCTCACCGTAATCCAGGACTTGAGACTCTTTCTATAGTGTATGTACTGCTTTATTCTCTTCTCCGTGTCAGTAAAAGAGAAAGGAACGAACAGGCAGGTGGAGTAAGGAATTACGGTGCAGGGCGATGGCCAGGCCTCGCCGGAGAGAGGTTCAGCGAGCCGTCTGCGGACCTGCCTAACCGTGCCTGGTACCTAGTGAGACAGCGCTGTGAGCTCTCGATGTCACGCCTTGAACTTTTGTCATAGATTGGATCAGTTCAGACACAGAAAAGCTGAGCAGGCAGTGCAGTTTCCGTGTGACCTCCACACACTTCCCGTCGCGTTTTCCGGGTGGAGTGCGCTTGGCGTCCTCAGTGCCCCACTGGCTGACGCGCTGTTCTGAACTGCAGCCCGAAGCCCTTTCTGATGTCCGTAGTTTTTACTTAGTGTCTCTTCTGTTCCAGCGTCCCATCCAGACTACCGCAGTGTATTTAGCTCTCACGTCTCCTTAGGCTGCTCCGGCTGGGACCGGTTCCCAGACTGTCCTCGTCTTGGGGGGACTGACAGTGCTGAGGAGTGCCGGTCAGGGGTGCGGTAGGGTGCCCCTCGGTTATTTTGGGTGACGTTTCTCTCATGACTAGGCTGGGGCCGTGGGTTTTGCCTTTTTAAAAAATAGACTTTATTTTTTAGAGCTGTTGTAGATTCCCAACAAGACGGAGTGGGATTTCACAAAGGTGGGGTGCCATGTTTGTCACACACTGAGAATACATAGTGACCACATGCTGAGCGACTGGTGCTGCCGCGGTCACGTGGCTGAAGTGGCTCTGTCCTCGCCACTGAGAGGTTACTCGCTTCTGCGGCTTCCCATTTGTATGTACTGTTCTCTTTGTAAATAGGCTCATTAAACTTTTCACACAAAGAAACCAAAAACTCAAGCAAAGAAAAATATCCCTATGTGATGTCCTCCTGCCTCTTAGATAGTCCCCAGTGTTCAGAGCCCCTCCCCACAGCTGGCCAGGCAGCCCCCCCACCTGTGTACCGGAAACGCACCTCCTGTTCCCAGGGCCCCCAGCCCACACCTGCTGGTGCCTTTTGGTGGCGCCTGAGAACGCTTCTCCCATCCTCCAGCGTGTCCGTCTTTCTCACTTTCGGGGCCCAGCCAGTCGCTCTGCTTCTCCTATGAAACTTTCCTGGAATCCAGTCTTGTTTTGAAGTTCTAACGGCACCTGGTGCTGACATATCCTCCATCCTTCCACGAGTATACTATCTGTTGTACGTGAACCTGATTTTGCTGGAGGTGAAAGTGGAGTTTGTCTTGATTGCTCAGATCTGCCCTGGGTTAAGGGTTAGCAGAAAACCCGAGACTCATAGCCTGTAGCTGTGTTTATTCTGAAAGGTACACTGAGAAAGGAGAACACGTTAGTCACAGGCTCCTGCCAGTGAGCGTCGGCTTTGCTGTGTCTTTTATCACAAGTTCAAATAAAGCTGCTTCCGTTTTCGTTTCTTGATGAGAAATGACCACAGCGAGAAGGACCCAGGAGGAGATGACAGGGTCAGAGCCAGGCCTGGAACTCCTCAGGTGACCCGTGGGGCTCCGTGAGGCATGGACCTATGAGGCTGTCTCTGACGTGTGAGGTGGACGCCACACCTTGGCATGGATTCCAAGGGGGTGAACACTCACCAGGAGAGGACGTCACAGTCGGGGCCCGATGGGCTGGCAGAGAGATTGTAAGGATGAACTAAAACTGTCCCGTAGCAGCTGACTCCTTGTCTCTGGCTGCAGCAGCTCACGTCGGGTCAGTTCTGAAATGGCCTCTGCTCTCTTAGGTTTGCTGGCTGGCTCCCGAGCAGACAGCGGGAAAGGAGAAGCCCTTTGTCTACACCCAGGGCCAGGCGGTGCTGAACCGGGCCTTCTTCCCTTGCTTCGACACTCCTGCCGTGAAATACACGTATTCGGCCCTGATTGAGGTAAAGGGTGACCAAGACCTGCCCGTGGGTCTGGAAACAGACCTTCACGTCTAGGAGGCCGTGTGACTATGGCATCCGCCCCGTTGGAGCTCTGAAAATTCCTCCGCCCACAGAAATGTTATCTGCGAAACCCATCAGTTCAGCCCGTTTGGTTTTTGGAAGGCAGCCCAGCTCACTGCCATCGCCGTGCAGGTCACAGGTCGCAGCCATCAGCAGGAGGCTTTCTCTGTTGTCAGGTGCCAGATGGCTTCACCGCTGTGATGAGTGCCGACACCTGGGAGAAGAGAGGTCCCAACACATTCTTCTTCCACATGTGCCAGCCCATCCCCTCCTACCTGGTAGCTCTGGCCATCGGAGATCTGGTTTCGGCAGAAGTTGGACCCAGGTAGGAGATAAAGATCATGGGCAGGGTAATGGGGTTGACGCCTGAGGATCTGAGACCCCTGAGCGGTGGCACCAGTGGTCCATGCGGTCTGGAGGCTCCGTGAGGCTGGAGCCTGACCAGTTAGTTCTAATCCTGTGTCTGCAGTAGGGTCACTGCTGTCCTGGGCCACCTGCAGAGTGACGTCGGGGGGTGGGGATCCTACGGTGTTAAGTGGGAGGGTGTTCCGGCAAAGGGTGCCCCCAAACCCAGTCGTCACCACAGGAAACTGCTGGGTATCCCGCGGTTCCTCTATTATGATCTCTTCTATCCGTACACACACTCGATGAGGGACGTATTACTGTGTCCATTTTGCAGATAAGCTGACAGGCTTCGGTGAAATGGTTTGTGCCGTCCCATAGCTGGCAGAACTGGAATGCAAATTCAGGTGTAAATTTCTTGTGTAAATTTTGCACTAGCATCTGGTGGGGAGATTCCAGCTGGACTGAGAGCGTCCTAGTCTCTTCTGACAGAGGCGCATGTGCTGGCGGCGATGACATGGGTTCAGGGACTTCGTTCATTGGCTCCCAGGCTGGGGATGGAGGGTCACGAAGTAGTTCCTTGAAGACACTCACTCCTACAGGGTCTTTCTCAGCCTGCTGCCCTGTCACATGATCTTTGGTGGCTGCGCTCCAAGTGGATGGCCCATCCAATTCCCGGGGTGGAGGGTGGCTTCAGAATTTCTCAACCTCCTCTCTTCAGGGAGCCTTCTGTCCCGACTCAGCCGCCGCCACTCTCTAGAACCTGGGCAGCCATTACTGTGACCTGCACCTTATTGCAAACTGCAGACCCCTTGGCCTCGGTCGTTCTGAACCCACGCTGCTGACCTTCCAGCGCTCTGGTGGCCTTGCTCCCACTGCACCCCTCCGTCTGCCCCTCAGGGTCCCGGGGCCCCCAGCCTGGCCGCGTTCCCGGCTTGGTGTGTGGTCGCTAAGCTCTCACCAACAGGCCAGCACCTGTCCTGCTGTCCGCTTTTCACGGCCCAGTCCCAGTTCTCCCCTTTCCTTTCTTGTTTCTCACCTGGGGTTGGGAGGTAGAGGAAATTAGGAAGCTGTGCATACTGCCACCACACATTTTGGGTTTCTTGGGAAAAGTTGGAATTAAAGTTGAAATAGACATTTGTGTGATTTTTGAGAAAAACTATAAGTGTCATCTTCAACTGCAGGTGTGCGTTCAGAATTCCCTCCCTCCCTCCCCTCCCCTCCCCCCCACCCTCCCTCCCTCTCTCCCCCTCCGTCTACCCCCAACCTTGGAGCACAGCCCATGTCCTTCCCCCTCAGCCAGGTTTCTCACTGGTGCTGTGTCACCCGTTTCCCGCTTCCACCCCACGAGACCGACCTGGGCTCTTGTTAGGCAGGTGTGGGGAGGCCTCTTGGATCGGTGCTGCCGAGCTGACCTCGCAGCTCCTGTCTGTCTAGCTGCCCACACAGTCACCTTCACGTTTCTCCAACATGAGGCAGAGGCCCTTTTTTTACAGGTGTTTTCAGGCTCCTGTCCCTGCGATGGTCTATGGACACCAGTCTGCCTTCTCTGTTCTCTTGTCAGGAGCCGGGTATGGGCCGAGCCCTGTCTGATCGGTGCTGCCAAGGAGGAGTACGATGGGGTGATAGAAGAATTCCTGGCAACGGGAGAGAAGCTTTTTGGGCCATACGTGTGGGGAAGGTGTGTTCTCATGGCTGGCCATGCCCTGCCTCCTGTTTGTCCCCTGTCTCCGGGTGTCCCCCTGTCTGCAGCCCCAGAGGGGAAGGGCTGAGCCAGGCCGCATGCACTCTTACGGGGCAGGGAACCTTGAGGGGAGGCTAGGGAAGCGGTGACAGCAGGCCTCGTGCCTTAGCTCTCCTGGTCGCTGGAGGCAGCCCCCACCTCGTGTTTCCCTCGAAATCCTCAGACTGTAGTGTCCTCAGAGAGGCGACTCTCCTGGGTCTCTGTGACCGCGAGTTGGCCACTGGTGAGCTCAGGTGCTTGGAGGGAGAATGGGGGCAGAAGGTTTGGAGAGCAAGCCTGGGGAGGGGGAGTCCTGGCATGTTGCCTGGGGACCCAGGAGCCTGGTGTCATCTCAGCACCTGCCCTGCGTCATTCCAGCCTGTCTGGTGGCTGCATCTCAGCGTCTGAGAAAGAAGCTCCTGGCCGGAAAGGGAGGCAGGTCTGCCCTGGGGAGCCCAGGCCTCCCGTGACCTCCCCCTTCCCGGCAGGTATGACCTGCTCTTCATGCCGCCATCCTTCCCATTTGGAGGAATGGAGAACCCTTGTCTGACCTTTGTCACCCCCTGCCTGCTGGCAGGGGACCGCTCGCTGGCTGATGTCATCATCCATGAGATCTCCCACAGTTGGTTTGGGAACCTGGTCACCAATGCCAACTGGGGCGAATTCTGGCTCAACGAGGGGTTCACCATGTACGCCCAGAGAAGGATCTCCACAGTCCTGTTTGGTGAGCTAGCCCCCGTGTGGTGGCACTGAGGGGTGGGGTGGGTGGGGGTGGGTCTCAAAAGAGCGTGGCCTGAATGACCCTCCGGAGCCGAGGCCCCCACACACACACCTAGGCTGCAGCCGCACTCCTGCTGTTCTCCCTGCAGCCGGGCAGCCCTGCAGGACAGTGGCCGGTTGTCCCCTGGCAGTGGGGTCCTTGCTAGTCAGTCAGATGAGTGCAGTCACCACCTGTACTCATAACCAGCTTTGTACTAGGCCCGGTGGGAAACGCGTCCTTTAACAGCTCTGCAGCGACGCGGTGAGCCAGGTGTTCTCTCCTCTGTGTGTGTGAGTCCATGTGACTGAGCAGAGCTCCGTGCCCGAGCCACGTGGCCGGTGAGGGCAGACCCTCCAGCCGAGCCCAGGTGTGCGTTTAAAACACTTGCCCAGTGCTGTCTCATTATTGAAGACCCGCTGTATCAGGTGCTTTCAGAAATACATTTATTATCTCTCTGACCAAATTCTATTTTGGTGTTTATGGAAAAGCACACCAAGAAATATGCACCCAGCATCTCATCGTTCAGACAATCAGTGTGTTGGGCGCTCAGCAGCTTACCAGAGTCAGAACTCATGAGCACAGGGGCGGCCGGTTCAAACCCCCGGACCCCTTCCATTTTTAGGGACAGAAGGAGACGTAGACACCTGTTGAAAAATTTTGGGTGATAGTTGCTCTTGTCCGGTGGGAGCAGTTCAGATGAAAATGATCTGTTTTCATAAAAGATGAAATTACTACCACTGAATATATTACTCTGAATAAAAATATGTGGATAGGGAAAGGTCACTGTGAGAGGACAAGGTGTGACTCCACGTCTCCCGGTCTGGGAGAGACCCACAGCCTGAGCTGACCAGGCCCTGGGAGGCGCAGGGAGCTGGGGCGCAGGCCCGTTCTGTCCTGGGGTCCCCGGGAGGGGTGGACATTGAGCGCAGGGACTGGTCGTCTTGTGGCCACCAGGGGGCAGCAAGCCTGCCCCAAGAAGACGGCCGGCTTGATGCGCTGACGGGCCTTGGGCCTCTGGTTCCCTCTGCCCAGGGGCTGCCTACACCTGCTTGGAAGCTGCCACGGGTCGGGCCCTTCTCCGTCAGCACATGGACATCGCCGGTGAGGAGAACCCGCTCAACAAGCTGCGTGTGGTGATTGAGCCAGGTGCGGAGGCCCTGCCTGACACCCCCACCCGTTCCCCACTGGGGAACGAAGGGAACCGACCTGGGGACAGATGGCGCCCCCGGAGCGGGCTCAGCCATCCGGGCTCATGGCACGTGGGCGCTCCGTCCGGTCTGTGCCTCCTCGGTGACTTCGCACTGCATTTGTGCAGATTTGCCTGTCACCTTACAGGGCACTTCGCATTCCATTGTGTCCTCAAGCCAGACCGTGGGTTTGTAGAGGATTTGACTGAGTACCATTGAGCTGAGTGACTTGTCCAAGGACACGTGCTTTTGCGTTCTAGCATTTCTCTTTAGTTCCACACGTGACTAATCTCAGAGCCTTGTGTGCAGTTGAAGATAACGGTCCTTGGTGGCACTATGAGAATGAATGTCTCGTAGACTCGTGATTCGTTTATTTTAGGCTAGAACCACTCGCTGTTCTGGGAGGGGAGGGGACTGCAGGTGGTGACTAGTGGGGCTGGAAAGGCACCGAGCCCTGCGCTCCAGCCTAGGTGTCCATAGAACCCACCTGGGAGCCTGGAAGGCTGTTTCCCTTGTCCTTCCAGATGGTTAACGGCCCTCGGAGGCCTCCCCCAAGGTGGGAGCCAGGGTGGGTCTGGAGTCCAGCCTTCCACCCTCAGAGAGGCTGGCTCGGACCTCTTCCAGTTACTCGCGGAGGCTGGAGCTCCAGCAGAGCCACTAAGGTAACAGGTTACAAATGCTCAGGTCTTCTGCCCTCTGCCAGGTGTGGACCCAGATGACACCTACAATGAGACGCCCTACGAGAAAGGCTTCTGCTTTGTCTCCTACCTGGCCCACTTGGTGGGTGACCTGGACCAGTTTGACAAGTTCCTCAAGGTACCGTCCACTCCGCAGTTGGGGAAAAGGAAGACGAGCGGTCAGTATGGCTGGGCCAGAGCACGAGGGCAGAGTTCCGAGGGACGGGCTGTCCTCCCGTGGGAGCCAGAGCAGCTGAGGTGGACGTCCCCCCTCACAGGCCTACGTCGACGAGTTTAAGTTCCAGAGCATCTTAGCCGAGGACCTTCTGGACTTCTACCTGGAGTATTTCCCGGAGCTGAAGGCACGGCATGTGGACGCCATTCCAGGTGAGCAGAGGGGCCGGCCCACAGGCTTGTGGGAGGTCGTGGACAATGTCATCTCATCTACACCTGGGCAGACGGGGCGTAGGGGACGCCGGGTCAGAGTCATCTGGCAGGTGGCTCTGGGGGTCGGTCCAGGCCGCAGAGTGATGTCTCTCACCTCCTCTTGCCTCCTCTTCTCCTGTGTGTTTCCTTACACACCTCTCCTCATTTTCCTCGCCCCTGGGCCACGTGGTCAGACCCTTGGCTTGGCCCAGAGCTGCCCACGCGAAGCTCACCGAGCTGGGAGCTCGGAATTGCCTGAGGCGGCCTTCTGAGTGGGGTGGGTCTGAGTGCCACCTGAGGCCCAATGCCTAAGAATGGAGCGCACCCGTCACAGACGATGCAGCCGTTAGGTACCCCCACGGGCTGTGAAGTTGGAGTCACCTCGCGGGTTGGCAGAGGAGGCAGCCTCCCCTGACAGCGGGATTGCCCTGGCTGGTGGACCGCCCACTCTGGTCAGAGGCCCACCTGTCAAGGCCGTGAGCCTCAGTAGCGAATAGTTAATAATTACTGAGTGGTTGCCATGCAGCTGGCAGCGTGCTCAGCTCCTGATGTACATTTGTTTGTTTAATCCTCACCACTGCCAATGAAGGCAGGGCCTCTCCCCGCATCATACATAAAAGGAGGTGCAGAGAGGGGAACTGACATGTCGGGGCCTCCGGCTCATTGACGGCCGAGCTGGGATCGACCCCAGGGGCCTGGCCCAGAGCACCAGCTGTGGACGTCAGGGAGACGTGCAGAGTACCCGTCCGCTTGGTTCGGTCAGCAAACCACACTTTCACAGCAGGAAAGGGGCAGTTCCGTCTGTGCCAGGGTCTGGGCCTGAGGTGATGGGAGCAGGGCCGCGAGCAGCCAGAGCTGGGTGCAAAGGCAGGCGGCCCGAGGCCGGGGGAGTCACGTGGCCGAGTTGCCCGGGCGGCTACACAGGGTCTGACAGTATCTTCTCTCCAGGCTTTGAGTTTGATCGGTGGCTGAACACCCCTGGCTGGCCGCCCTACCTCCCTGACCTGTCCCCTGGGGACTCCCTCATGAAGCCTGCCGAAGAGCTGGCCCAGCTGTGGGCGACAGCGGAGCTGGACCAAAAGGCCATTGAGGCTGTGGCCATCTCTACCTGGAAGACCTACCAGCTGGTCTACTTCCTAGATAAAATCCTGCAGAAATCCCCTCTGCCCCCCGGTAAGAACAAGTAGGTTATGTCTTCGCCGTAGTGAATCACGGCCCCTTGTTCAGGGCTCTCTGTCGGGCCAGAGGGAGACTCAGGAAAGTTGTGACACTTGCTCCCGGATGGCTGCTAGGTGTCAGAGGAGAGCAGCAGGGGGATGCAGCACTTGTCGGGCATTGTGTCAACAGAAGGATACAGGTCACACGCACGATAGCCCCGGGGCCCAGAGTAGGGAGCCAGCGTTGTGTATCTGGGCTCTGCCGGTCATTCGTCTAAGCTCGCGCATGTGTTATGTCACAGTCCTGGTGACCTGGAGTAGGGGCTGTGATTATGTGGCCCCGGCGGCCGAGGCCTCCCTGTGCTCTGCCTGTTTGCTGCTCTGCCAGAAGCTGGCTCCACTGGGGGTGTCCCGTGAGAGCTGAGATGACGTAGGCTGGAGCAAAGTGGGACCGGGTCTTCAGGGACACACGTGCTGTGATCCAGGAGTGAAACAGGGTGATCGCCCCCAGTCTATGACACGGTGGGGACATTTGGTGGAAGAGACTCAGAAATCAAGGCAATTGTGACAAGAGGACGTTCTTCCCGTTTCGGAGCATTGAGCGGGCGGGATGAGGAGTGAGGTGGGCAGTTGGGACCCTCCAAAGCCACTCCCGGTGCCTGAGGGCCGTCATACGTCAGGCCGGGACCCAAGGCTCTGCTGCTGAAGTCATGGCTAACCCTGCCTACACTCGGCCTGTGGGCGTCACTCGGGTCAGTGCACCGGTGTCTAATCACCATGCTGTGCACCTGGAACTACCGTCATACTGCCAACTGTGAGCGAAAAATTAAAACGTTACAAAATATACCCCATTTCTCTTTCCCAGGGAACGTGAAGAAACTGAGAGACACGTACCCAACAATCTCCCAGGCACGCAACGCAGAGCTGCGGCTACGATGGGGCCAGATCGTCCTGAAGAACGACCTCCAGGAGGACTTCTGGAAAGTGAGGGACTTCCTGCAGAGTCAGGTGGGTGCCCCGCCATGCGCCCGGTAGTCCTGTGGGCGAGGGGTGAGGCCTGACGGCAGAGCCGGGGGAGCCAGTCTTGACAGGGAGGCCAGAGGTCAAGGGGACGAATGACCGTGAGGCTGTAGGTTCCCACTCCCCGGGGAGCCTGTGACTTGGGCAGGTTCCTACGCCAGCTGCGTGTTGTCACCCGGCAGAGCCTAGTGGGGAGGCATTGGGGCAACTCGGATGCTGGTGCTTGGAGCCCCTGAGCCCTCAGTAGGCTCCTCAGCCCCCAGGCTTCCAGGACTGGCCAGGTGGCTGACTGCGGGCATGCCCATTGTGCGCGTGGGTTTCCTTCTGTTGCCAGTGTTGGGCCTCACGTGCTCCTCAGCTCCGTGCGCTGAGCCTGGCGTCTGCCATCAGCTGGCTGCCGACCACTGGCAGCTCCCGGAGAGTTTGGGTCCCGCTTGTTTTGCTGAGTGTAGCTATCCCATGCTGTCCTGTGTCGTGGGGGCACCGATGTCGCCCTGCCTGGATGCTTGGCCCCGAGGCCATGCCAGAGCAAGGGCACTCTTGTCTGGGAAGCCCTTGTCCCAGCCCCGGGGCACCTGACAGGACTGCTGGGACCCGCCCTGGGGCAGGGGCTGGACAGACTCGGAGCCGGGCCGTGGTGGCCACGCGCATGTGTTTCTTGCAGGGAAAGCAGAAGTATACGCTCCCGCTGTACCATGCGATGATGGGTGGCAGCGAGGTGGCCCGGACCCTTGCCAAGGAGACCTTCGCGGCCACTGCCCCCCAGCTGCACAGCAATGTCGTCCACTACGTGCAGCAGGTCTTGGCGCCCAAGGGCACCTAGGGGCACCTGGGCTGTGGTGGCCCTGCCTCTGCCCACCGACCACAGCTTTCAGAATTGTTGTCCCCAGTTCCCATTTCCCAGGCACGGCCCTGAGTGTATGTCCCTTAGGACAGTCTGTTCTCCGGGCTTGATGTCTGTGACTCGTGGGGATGTCACTGGACCCGAGTCCTGAGGCCAGAGACCACCCCCTGGCTCTCAGTGCAGACCCTGGCTCACATGGGCCCCCGGTCCCCTGAGCGTCGGGTGGAACAGAGAGCCTTCTGTTTTTGCTGGTTCCTGAGTTGTAGCAAAGGGCTGCATTCTAGATATTCTTTTTATCCCGTTTAACCTTTATTTTAATAAATATTTTTGAGTGAAAAGTGTTTAAGTTGGAGTTGTAGATTGAGTGACTATGAAATTCCTTCTCTCAGGTGTCCCCTTTATGTGCAGGTGTCTGAGACACTCACTGGGGGAGACCTCGTCCTTAGGTAGCTCCCAGGCTGTAGGAGGTGGGGGCGCCACAATGCATGTGAAAAGCACGGCAACATGGCTGTAGTGTAGCTGTTCAGGAAAAACATGCAAACGAACGACAGCCCAGCCTTCTGAGAGGCAGGTACACTCCACCTACAGTGTCATTACCTCCCCCCTGCAGCCTCCTCCCCGTCCCCCCTTCCCCCTGCGGCCTCCCCGTCCTCCCCATCCTCCTCCCCGTCCCCCTCTCCACCCTGGGCCTCGCAGGCCTTGCGGGCTCGCCTGCCTCCCAGCCTGGATAACTTCATGTTCTGATGCTGTACTAGTCAGAACCGGTCTGACTTCTGGTTTCCTCGTTTCCAGTGGTACCTACGCAGTCAGCAGCTCAGGTTTGGAGTATGGGGTAAGGGAAGGTTACAGAGAAATACTTGGATACGTGTAAGTTGCCTTTCTTAAGTACAGGCCCCCGAGCCAGTCTGTGGCTCTCCCTTGGCTTGGGGAGCTCAGTGCAGGTCTCCCCGCCCTGCACAGAGCCCAGCACTTACTTATGAGTAGATTTGTTCTCAGCAAAATCAAGCTGCGGCTGGCAGGCTACGAGTGCGTCTTTCCCCACAGAGAGGGGACTGTGGGTCTCAAGAGAGGGTCTTGGGGCCCAGGATTGTACGGGCTCTAGGCCGCAAGCCTTTCCGGGGCTGTCCCTAGCAGGATGTCCCAGGCAAGGATGATTTTATGGCTATCCAGACGCCTCCCTGCTCCCCACTTACGGTCCAGCTTAGCGGCTCTGAGACCAGTGGCCTCTCCTTGTTGGCACAAGAACCTACAGCATCGAGGAGCCCCTAATAACGGTCACTCTGGGGCTTTCCTGTGACAACCCCTGTGACCCGTGGACTTTCTGCATCCTCACCAACTTGTTCCCCTGCCCCCTCGTTCACCTTGGTGACCACCCAGCCATCCTGTTGGCCGTGGCTGTCCTTTCTGAGTTCTGGGACGCGTGCCCGTGTGTGAGAAGAGGCTGTGCCCTGCCATGGGGAGGGCACTGCCCACCTCCACTGCACAGCCCCCTGAGCATCCTACCCTCCAAGGCACTGAGCTCAAAGCTCAGGCTTTCGCGGCACCTGCCAGAGCACCGGCTACTGCTGACATGACCACTTGGGGGTGAGTGAGCCTCTAGCCTGAGCAAGCCTTCAGCTCAGACCCGTGTCTCCCATGAAGGCGAGGGGGCCGTTGTCCTTCCTCTCGGCCTCTCTGGTCCTCTGGCCCCACCCTCGGCAGCCTTAGCCTGCTGCTCTCAGGGCCTGAGCCTGTGAACAGTCCTGGGCTGGGAGCCGGTTCTCCCACATTCCAGGCTGAGTGACTGGGCAGAGGGTGTGCCTGCCTCAGGCTCCTTGGGGGAGGCCCCTGGGGGGCTGGGGAAAATCCTGGGAGCCCTGCTGCCCCCCAATAGAGGGGGCCCTGGGCCTTAGCCGTCCCCTGGGTTCCTGCAGTTTGAGACACAAGGAGGGTGAGAAGCAGGTTCACCAGGCGCACTTAGTCCTCGGTCTGTGGGGTTAAGGAGAGGGCAGCCCTGCAGTCAAGTTCCCTGTTGTCTGAGTAAGCCCTTCACCCCTGAGCTGGGCAGTGAACCCCCAGGAGAGCGATACTCAGAGCCTACGTCATAGAGGAGAAGGAGCCAGGTCTGAAGGAGATCTTTGGAATCCTAAGGTCCAAACAACCTTATGATTGTTTTTACAGATGGGGAAACTGAGGCACAGAATCCCGTAGCTGGGGAAATAGCGGAAAGACAGGCTCCGGACTCCATCCTGCCACCCCATGCTGCCCCCACTCAGGGCCTCAGCGGTCCCTGGAGAGCAGCCCACATGTGAGGGCCTCACGCTGCCCTGGGGACAGCATGGCCGGCCGTGGAGCTGCACAGAGGCCCCTGAAGCCGGCGACACGTGGCATAGAGCAGCGGCACCAGTCGGTGGGCTTAAATCTAGGCCCTGCTACTCAATGTGCCCCATGTATGAAAAGGGGCGACCCTCCCTGCCTTACAGGGTTTTGTGAGCATGAAAGGGGACTGTGCTGAAAGTGCCTGTGAAAATGGGAAATCACACCAAGCGGCCCCTTTTCTTGTTTGAGTGACAGGGGTAGTCAGGCTCTGACCACTAGGGGGTGGCAGACGGCGCTAGTGACGGCCCTGGAGAGGAGATGAGGTGGGAGACCAGACAGGGACCCACAGAGCCCTGTGGCTGCTGCACCGCCAGCAGCCGGGCGGGAGGCCTGGGGGAGGCATGAGCAGGCAGGGCCAGGTCTCCACACGCGGCTGCAGCAGCACTGATGCTTGGTGGGGGCTGAGCAGGCCAAGAGCGCAAGGCCTTGGCAGCAAAGCAGGTGCCAGTGAGCAGGCCTCAGGCTGGGGACGCGGGCCCTGGGCGAGGCTGGCAGGCCTGTCCCCGCCCAGCAGCCCATGGACTCTGCCTGGGGAGCCTTTCAGCCTGAGTTCTGGGGTGTGGGGCCCCGAAGGTCTCCGGGCCTTCTCTCCCTACTGGGCCCTTTGTCCTCAGATCTCCGGACGCTTGGGGCTAGCAGCCTCTGCGACCTAGGTCTCCCCCCCTCGCCAGCCGCTCCCTGCCTCCCAGGCCTGCCCCCCACCCTCTGGAGGAATTTCCTGAGCCTGAGGGTGGCCGAAAGTACAGAGCTCTCCTCCCAGCGAGCCTCCCACCACCCGCCCAGGCCTGTGCCCTGTGCCCAACCCCAGAGGGTGCGGGATGACCGTCTGACAATCATTAAACCAGCCGGGCCTGATTTCCCAGCACGCCAGCTAGGACCCTGGCCAAGTGGCACAAAATATGCAAATCACCTGGGGCCAGGCGCCCAGTCTAAAGGCCAGGAAATCCCCTGGGTCCAATGAGCCACCAGCTCAGGTTACCGGCGGGCGGTGTGAAGGCCTGGCGGGGAGGGGCTCCACGCGGCTATTTAGGGCAGGCAGGCGTGGAGCCGCCCGCGCTACCTGGCCAGCCACCTGGATCTCCCGCCTGCCTGCCGGCCCTTACCTGCCTGCCTGCCACGCCTGCACTGCCACTTCCACTTCGGTAGGTCCCCACCTGTCATGTTCCCCAGCCTGAGCCTGGGGACAAAAGGGTTTGCAGTCCCGACCTGCCCCCTGCGGCTCTGTAGTGTTCAGTCCCCAGCAGGAGGGGAGGCGACGGGGCTGACCTGAGAGTCTGAGAGTGGAGGGACCATCCCTGGGAGGAGCGGGTGGACATGACTGCCCATCCCACTCCCGGGCCTGGCCTGCTGAGATGGGGGCCCGGCAGGGGGCCTGTGCCCCCAGCAGCTCTGAGGTCTTGGCCCTTGTGGAAGATGGGGTATCTGGAGAGATGGGGACCTTCGTGTCCCCAGGCTTGGCTGGAACAGGGTCGCTGGGGACGCGGCAGCCTGTCCCTCAGCAGCCTGCGTGTCTCCCCAGGTAGCCTCATGGCTGCCACCTGTGAGATCAGCAACGTCTTTAGCAACTACTTCAGCGCTATGTACAGCCCTGAGGATCCCTCCCTGGCCTCTGTTCCCCCTGCTGCCACCTTCGGGGCTGATGACCTGGTGCTGTCCCTGAGCAGCCCCCACATGCCGCTGGAGGGCGCAGGTGCGTCTGGTGGGGATGGGGGTGGGGGTTGGGGGGGAGAAGGCCCCCTAGGAGCCTGTGAGGTGGCGGGGCACTGGTAAGAGGCTGAGCGGCGGGCGCGTAAGGCAGGTGAACGCCGCCCTGGGAGGGCTCGAGCGCAGAGCTGGGCCGGGAAGGCTGAACTGCCGCTGTGCTGGCCCCTTGCAGAAAAGGCCAGCTGGCTGGGCGAGCAGCCCCAGTGCTGGTCAAAGGCCCAGGTGCTGGACTGGATCAGCTACCAGGTGGAGAAGAACAAGTTCGACGCGAGCACCATTGACTTCTCGCGCTGTGACATGGATGGGGCCACTCTCTGCAGCTGCGCCCCCGAGGAGCTGCGTCTGGTGTTTGGGCCTCTGGGGGACCAGCTCTACTCCCAGCTGTGGGACCACTGTGAGTCCAGGCCCTGGGCCCCCGGGGTCACCCGCTCAGTTAGGAGGCTGGTGCAGGGCTTGGCCCCATGTCCTGAGCCCTGGTCAGCAAGGCTGTGGGAGGGACCAGCCAGCGAGAGCCCCTGAGGGTGAGCCGAGTGGGAGGGACGCCAGCCTGGCCCTGACCCCTCCCTCCGTCCTCATCAGCTTCCAGTTTTCCTGATGAACTCAGCTGGATCATTGACCTGCTGGAGAAGGACAGCATGTCCTTCCAGGAGACCCTGGGGGACCCAGGCCCCTCTGGTGAGAACCGCTTCCCCCATTAGACTTGTCTCCCCAGCTAAGAAGGGCAGCAGGTCATCACACCTCTGGGTGGCCTCAGCTGTCCGTGCGTGGTCCTCTGAGCCCCGTCTGAACCCTCACATCCTCTTCCCAGACCATGGAAGCCCCTTCGGCCAGGAGATGTTGGACGACAGCCAGCAGGCCAGCCCCTGCTACCCCGGCAGCTACAGTACAGGGGCCCTGTCCCCCGGCAGCTCCGATGTCTCCATCACAGGTGAGGGGCCTCACCTGAGACGCAACCTTCCTTCCCCGAAATGTCCCTGAGACCCTGGGGCCCAGGCCTGGAACCCGTGCCGAGCAGAGGGTACAGGCTGCAGGGGGACTCACTCAGCCCACCTCCCCTAGGGACAGGCGTCTCTCAGAGCTCCCACCCCTCAGAGTCCGGTGGCAGTGACGTGGACCTCGACCCCACGGACAGCAAGCTCTTCTCCAGTGGTGAGTGGAGGCCGTCCCAGTGGGCGGTGCCGAGGCCAGCCCTCCGCCCGGCCCCACGCTCCTGACTTTCCGCTCCTGACTTTCCATAGATGGCTTTCCGGACTACAAGAAGGGGGACCCCAAGCATGGGAAGCGGAAACGGGGCCGGCCCCGGAAGCTGACCAGAGAGTCTCGGGAGAGCCTGGAGAGCAAGAAGAGCAAACACGGTGAGCCCTGGTCCCCTGCGCCCACTCCCTTCCTTATGGCCACGCACAGGCCAGGGCTGTGTGGCATTGGCCACCACCCAGCTGCAGAGCCTGGCATGGTGGTGACAGAAAGGAGGGGACACTGAGCTGCTGGAGGACGTTCCCTCTGCATTTGCCCCCCTCCTGCCTGCTGGGGGGCGTCCTGGGTGGTGTGAGAATGAAACTGCTGGGAGTGGGGAGGGCTCAGACCGAGGATGGGGCCTGGGTGCTGGCCCCGCAGCCCATAGATGGTTTCTATGCCGTCGGCCGGTGGCCCCGGGGAGGTCGCCCCGAGGCGCCTCCCTCATACCTAGTCCCCTCACTCACAAGCACTCTGGGCCTGGCTGTTTCCTTCCTGTCGCCAGGGGCTTATTGCTCCCAGGAAGCGGTCCCCTCGTCCCCCAGGCTGGAGCCGGCTCTGGGGTCCCATACTTGCTGAGCCGGCGAGCTGTTGGTGTGCTTGCTGTAGAACTGTGGCCACACCACAGCGTGTCCCAATCACTGTCACGTCCCAACCAGGCTTCTGTCGGTCTTGGAGCAGGAGCACGTCTGTGCTGTGTGATAGCCGGGCCTCCCGGACTCCCCGTCGGGACGGCACCCGGCATTCGTGGGCGTGTGCTGGCACGTGGCCAGGCCACTGCTGACGCCTGTGGTCTTGCAGCCCCCAGGGGCACCCACCTGTGGGAGTTCATCCGAGACATTCTCATCCACCCGGAGCTCAACGAGGGCCTCATGAAGTGGGAGGACCGGCGAGAAGGCGTGTTCAAGTTCCTGCGCTCCGAGGCCGTGGCCCAGCTGTGGGGCCAGAAGAAGAAGAACAGCAGCATGACCTACGAGAAGCTGAGCAGGGCCATGAGGTGAGCGGCCTGGCCGGGCGCCCGCGGGAGCCAGGGACAGCTGTCCGCGCTCCCACCTGTGTGTCCTGTAGAGTGAACGCCACAGCAGGTCTGCCCACTTTGTGGAGCGTGTGGTGACACGGAGGGAGCCGGTGGCTGGCACAGAGCAGCACAGGGAAGTGCGACAGCGTGTCCGCGTGACCCGTGAGGCACGCTGTGCGGAGAGCGTTTGTTGGCCAGGCCCACGTCGCCCCCTCCCAAGGCAATCAGGTTGCTTGTCTCTGGACCTCAGTTTCCCCCCGGATCACCACTAAGTCCTAAGATCGAGCCGTTTCATGACAAGCCCAGGGCAGAGTAGCAGCAGGGCCGACGGTGCCCCAGTCCCAGCTTAGGCCTGAGCGTTGCCTCCTTGCAGGTGGGACGAGAGGAGTTTCAGAAAGCAGGTCAGGTGCAGGTTGGTGGGGAAAGGCCACCTGAGGATGGGTCCGGGGCCAGAGGGGACATGGGTGGCGGCTGGGCGCCAATGACCACCCGTGTTGGTGCAGGTACTACTACAAGCGGGAGATCCTGGAGCGGGTGGATGGCCGGAGGCTCGTCTACAAGTTTGGCAAGAACTCCAGCGGCTGGAAGGAGGAGGAGGTTACGGGAGGTCGGAACTGAGGGTCCCAGTGGACCCGGGAAAGTGCATGGACTTGAGGCCGCAGCCCCTCCGGGAGGCCGGCCGGCGAGCTCCCGCGGTGCTGCGGAGGGAAGCTGAGGCTCCCGCTGTCCCCGGCCAGCTGCTCGTGGAACTACCAGCCCAGGGTTTGAAGTGACTTGTCCGCCGACGGTGCCGCGCATGTCGCTCCCTTACTAGTGCCTTCCGAGGCCCCTCCAGACATGGCTGCAGACGCCGCGGTCCTCCTGGAGGTGCCTGGTTGGAGGCGAGGAGGCCTGAGGCCCAGGGTGCCGTGAGCGAGGGGACAGGACACCCTGCACCTTCTTTCCAGACTGGCTTGGACCCGCGGGCGGGGGTCAGGGCGCTCCCTAATTTATGTGCTATAAATACGTCAGATGTACATAGAAATCTATTTTTTCTAAGACAGCCCCCTCCCCACTCCTCTCCTACCGAGTGCTGGTGGCCACACTGACCATTGTCGGCTGGGCCTGCGAGGGGTGGGGGTGCCGGGACCCTCAGCCAGGGCCCCGGCTCCTTTCTGCTGAGTGGAGGCACAGACCTCCAATAAAGTGCCCTCCGGGCTTTTTGTAACCTTCGTCTTAGCGGCCTGTGCACTGAAATGTGGGTGGCGACTCGGCTAAGGTCACGGGGCTGGGAGATGGACCGAGCAGGGTCGGCCGGTCGGAGGGGAGGCTGAGGCCGGCTGCAGGGCGGGGTTCCCAGAGCCACGGCCTGGCTTTGTGCTGCGCTGCGCGGGCCAGGAGGACGTGAAGCTGTTGACGACCCGGAGGCTTCCAGGGCCTGAGCTCAGAGCCGAATCCTGACGGTGTGTGGTGACCTTGGCCACGCTGGCCCCCTTTGGCTGCTTCCGTGCTGCGAGGTGGCGCTTGGACCTGAAGGTCTATCAGAAGCCTAGAATTGCATGTCCGGCCTTGTGGAAGAGGTGCTTCTGCATTCCAGCCAAGGTGGCTCTACGTTGACTGTAACCCGAATCCCAGCTCTTGTCATCTGACAAGAAATCAGTTGTGACCTATGGAGGGAGCAAACAAGGCAAACAGAGATGAGCCTCCATGAGAAAGGGCAGGGAGGGACTGGCCGTGGGCAGCCTACTCTGTGCCCGGCGCTGGGCCCCACTCGTCGCTCCCAGGATGAGACAATGGGGTCTGTCGTGCCCATTTTACAGATGTAGAAGGTGGGGTTCCACAGGCCAGTGACCGAGCCAAGGCCACTCAGGCTGTGTCTCGGTGCACCTGCCCCAGGGCTGGCGGCTGATGGCTTAATCCTCAGCAGGACCGGGACTGTCACTTGTCTGGATCCTGTGAGAGGACATTTCCAGGTGGGGTCTGCATGTAGGGTTCCTTATGAAGAATGGCTTACAGGGGAAGGTCCTTAAGTTTGAGCCCATCGAAACCCCGCTTTATAAGTTTAAAATGCTGGTTAGTGTTCTTAGAAATACGAGATTATTCACCAAAGGAGTGTGGGTCGGGATGGGCTCCTGTGCATGGGGGTGGGGTTTGCTCTGGAGAAATGGGCAGTCAGAGGACCGGGGGTAAGTCGGCTGGAGAGAGCAGTGGGTCCTGTGAGACCCTGGAAGCTCCTGGAACCGTCTGGAAGGAGCTTGCCTCTGACATGTGAGCAGGTGGCCTCAGAGGTGACGGGTGACATCACAGGCTTCTCCCCAGACAGACCTGTGGGCTAGCCCGCCAGGCACGTCCCCTCTGAGGCCCCTTCGGCAGCTTAGCCTAACAGTACCGTTTCTTGAGAACTCTCATGTGTTAGTGCCGTGTTGGTTTCTGCACCCACATTATTTTTGGGGGCCCCTAGAGCAAGGTTACCCTCGTTGCAAAGAGTGGAGGATGGGCCTCGGACACCTAGGGCACAGCCGCTCCACCTGCCTCCCTCTAAGGGGGGCAGTGACACCCACACTGGAGGTGTTGGCGGGAAGTGGGGCCCAGCCCCTTCATCCTCTGCCAAAGGGAGGTGCCGCCAAGTGCCACCCTCTGACCTTCGTCCTGTTTCAGTTTATGAGGTGCTTCCCTCACCCCATTATCTCAGGTGGCCGCACCACAGCCCATGTCCCTGATGGAGCTGGTGGCTTGGCTGGTCCAAGGTCACTAGCCAGGTGAGGAGGGCACCAGAGCCCAGGACTCCCACCTCCAGGTGGGAGCCCAGGTGACTGCTTTGTGAGGAGTCTGAGGGGCACCTGGGCAGTGCTGGGGGACAGGAGATGTGTTTCTTAATCAAGTCTTCCTCCTGGGCTGTGCAGAGCCCAGCAGAGTCCTGGGCTGGCCCTTCTCGCCCTCCCGGGCACCCTCTCTATCGGTGTCAACCCCCCTTACTCCCAACTCCCACCAGCCGGGCCCTGCAGGCTCCCACCTAGCGTCCCTGGGAGCCTCTGCCTGGGCGTGGCCCAGAGCTGCTGGTCACCTTATCTGCTTCATGGGATTGGGTGTGCTACCGGGCAGGTCAGAGGGAGGTCACCCCTCCCGAGTTTGGGTGTGCCTGCCTGCCAGCCTTCCCGGATTCTCCCACAGCCCACCCCCACCCACTTCAGGGGACACCTAGCTTCACCTGCCCTCCTGGGTGAGGTGGGTGGACTGACTGCTTGTACTGAGGGTTTATTTCCATCTGCCCTTCTTTTCCAGTTACTTGCTTCCACGGCTCTCCCTCCCTGAGCCGGTTGTCAACATCTCTGGGCAGCGACGGGGTTACCCATCCCAGCCCCTGACACAGCGCCTGGCACAGAGAAGGTGCTCGATAAATATTTGTTAAACGGCCCTGTGACTCTCCCTGCCCCGGCCACCACCTCCCCCTCAGCACACACTTGCATACACGCTGTCACACGGTCACACGCACCCCTCAGTGACACAAACCCAGTGTCACACCACAGTCACACACATGCACATACACACACGCAGTCACACAAGTTACACACACACACAGCCTCCCCACCGTGGGCTGACCCCCCAGGCTCACGTGGCCTCAGTCTCTATCTACACTGCTCGTCTCCTCCCTGGGGACCCACCGACCCCTCCTTGAAGCACTGCCTGGGCCCTTCTCCCACAGGTGGGCAGGCCTCGCCTCCCGGCAGGGCCCTAGTGCAGAGCCTGGGCTGCTGTGAAAGTGGTAAAAGGTTCCAGAGCATAAACCAAGCCCAGGGCTCCTCCGAGCTCAGTGCCCTGGACGAGGGCACAGGTCGCCTGCCGGAGTCGCCAGCCCTGCTGCCTGCAGCCCCCGGGCCTTTCAGAGCCGACCCCGCACACCCACACACCTTCTCCTGCAGGTGCGTCCTCAGCAGTCACCAAAACAGGAATGAGTTGCCAACTTTTTGAAATCAGGACAATTCTCAGAGAATAACTTAGAGGTGTGGCTTCTCTTCAGAAATCAGAAACTCTGGCATAGCTGGTGAGTCTATAGCCCATCCAGTCCCTTCCACTAGGGGGGTGGGACGAGGCCAGAGGCCCCGAAACGAGGGAGGGTCCGACTGTCTCACGTTCACACCATTTGCGCCCAGGTCAGTGCAGGCCATTGTCACTGGCACTTGTGCACCCGACTGTTGGTGACGGCTTCAGCCAGAGGCCCAGAGGCCAGTGCCTTGTCCCCTGCAGACACCCATCGCCTGCTGAGGGACAACCTGTTCAGCTCTGCAATGGCTCTTCCCATGTTTCTTTGCAGGAAAAAGCAGGCCTAAATTAGTCCTGTAGCACCTACCCGTGATTTGTGGTATGGAGCACTGGGTCTGGGTGAACTAGTCCCATTGTGTAGACCAGGAAACTGAGGCACAGAGAAGGAAGGTGACTTGCTCAAAGTTACACAGCATGCCCCCGTAATAAGCACCTATAAGGTAGGTGCCAAGCAATGTGCCAAGTTAGTGCTTATGCATGCATTCATTCTCTGAGCGCGTTCACTGAGTGTGCCTGGCTTCATGTTGACCACAGGGGACCCAGGAGGGGAGAGGACACCATGGTGTAGGGAGTTGAGGCTGGAGCCTAAGAAGTCCCTCAAACGTCTCCGCAAACGTGCCAAGAAGTGTGCGAGGTAAGATGTGCCCGCACTGCGTAGGAGCCTGCGGGAGCAGCCCCGGTGCTCCGCCGTCGAGGACACCTGAACCTGAAAGCTGGCTTCTGAACTCTCTGTCCTCCACCCCACAACTGACTCTGCTCTGAGGGGCTGAGCCGCGCAAGTGTCCCTGCTGCTCAAGTGCCTGATATCACCACCAGCCTCCAGGTAAGACAGGTGACTCCGACAGGTGACTCCAACAGCTGAGGCCTCTGGGAGGATGGGGAGCCAGCGGGTGTCCACTGTCGAGCTGTTCAGAGGGCTATCTATTAGGAGTGTCCCGTCCTCATCTTGCCGTGCACTTCCCCTCCTCCTCTTTTCTCCCGCCTCCCCCTCCTGCTACGTGCTGGGCTGGGCTGGGACAGCAGCAGTAGCAATTAGCCTAGCTCAGCCACCCGTTACTGGAACCTTCGTGTCAACTCTGGAGCTGATCCAAGACACCACGCCCAGGGCCCCACATGACAGTCTCACCTGCCCACCTCCACCCCTGCCAGCCTCAGTGACCCAGGCAGCAGCACGAGGGGAAAGTCCCAGCATTCTTCAGTCCATCCCCATCTACCCATGTGTTTGCCAGGCATGCTGGGACTTAGAGTCCTGAGATCGCAAGCCTGATCTCTGGCTGGTTTCTAACCACGAGGGAAAGCTGCAGGCTGGCAAAGGCTGGGGGTCGGGAAAGGAGAATCGGAATGGAGAATGCAGACGGAAGCATCCACTCTCTTCCCCAGCATTGTTTCAAGAGCGAGCAGCTCCAGACTGCGGGAGATACTACCTTTTGTAATCAAACTGGCAAAAACAGAAGAATGCTCCTGATGTCCAGAGCCGGTGAGGAGGGGAAGGGACACAGGTCAGCCTAAAGCTCTGCTCAAGTGTGAGCCTCTAGTGGCCCAGCGGTGACTCCTCCTTAGGAGCCCAAGAACTGTTTTCAGTGCTGTGCCTCATTTCCGGCAACTTACCCTCCAGATATACTTTTTTATTGGTGCGAGGATAACCATTGCAGCACTTTTAAAAAGATGATAAAATAATGGAAACAAAGCAAGCCACTTTATTGAGAAGTTCTTCCGCCCCAGATGCCGTATTTTACAGGTGCAAACTCTGAATCGTCACAACCCTCTGGGGTAGTGGGTCGGCCTCATCCCCATTTTACGGGTGAGAAAACCATGGTACAGAGGACTTAGGCCAGGTTAGTCAAGGCAGTAAGTGAAATGAGCACTCAACGCCAGGCAATTTGAAATGTGCCAGTTGGCAACCCAACAAATCAGCTTCAACGAATCTGTTTTCAGCAAATAATCAGATGCATGTGCAAAGATGTATCTGCAAGGAGACTCATGGTGTCTTGATAATAACCAAGATGTCCAAGGAGAGGGGATTTGTTAAATAAATCATCTCACACACTCCATGAGCACTGTGGAATCACTAGGAAATGATACGCGAGTATTTAATGAGGTGGAATGTTGTTGGTGATATGCTGTTAGGTGAAGAGGGCTGGCTGTATAGCAGCAGCATGTTCGTGTGTCTCAGTTTGGGTTTTCAAATGTAGAAATGACCAAAGGTGTCCGTATGCACTGGAAACAGCCTGGGAAGGAATACATCGGCTTGATAGCAAAGGTTACCTTTGGATGGTGGGGTGACACAAGATTTTTGTTTGTTTGTTGCCATGCCTGTCTGTATTGCCTGAATTTTTTATTGCAATAAGCCTGTGTTGCTCTTAAAACAAAAAAGAAAAGGCTTTTTCTATTTTGAAAAATAAACATTAGTAATTCAAAGCAAGTGAAGCAAACGACATGTCTACTATTTGGGATACGTCACCTGCGGCATGACTCATGTCCATACAATCTGGAATACTACGCACCCACTAAAAATGACTCATGGAAGCACTGTCGGCGGGCCAGGCACTAGTGACACAAAAGAAGCAGGACTAAGACTCCCCTAGTGAGGTCATCTGGGTGAGCAGACACTGACCACTCTTGGGGATTAACAATGCGATGAAAGTATTCACAAAGCGATTCTGAAACCAAAGAGCTGGGTGCAGCCCTGGGACCAGTGTGGTGGGTTCTGGGAAAATGAGTGGGGCCTCACAGGGCACAGAGATGGGGTCATCCAGGCAGAAAGAACGTCGCGGGATCATGTGAAAAGGTAAAGATGCCTGAAAAGGCCCTGTTTGCACAGAGTGGTGAGAACCCAGCTGGGCTGGAACACAGCGTTCCAGATGCGGTGTTAGAAACAGGGCTGAGAGGCTCACAGGTCCTGAATGCTTCGTTTGGCAGCCCCTGGGGGTTAAGGTGTTGGTGACGCGGTGACAGAGTTCTAAGTGTTCTGGAAGAATCCCGCTGAGGCCACTGCACAGGAAAGTGAACGGGATGCTAGCCGCCGGCCAGAAGGCGGCACGGTTCCCTGGAAGGACAGCCCCAGCCACCATCTGGCTGCACCTGCGTGGGGGGCTGCGGGTGAGGCCACCCAGCTGAGGTCCGTGGAGGAAAACAATAACACGTGACGTGTGCACGTCACTGGTGCCACAGAAGAAGACGGACAGGCAGCCCGGGGGTGTGATGGTGCCGTGGCGCTGGCTTTGGGAGCGGGTGGCGGGGAGAAGCGGAGACAGAGGGGACATGGCAATCTCAAGGGTCTTAGAGAGACGGAGAGGAGCCGGTGGTCCCGGAGAGCCACCTGTGAGGCGTCCAGAGAAGTGAGCACGGCTAGGAGCTGGAGGAGGAGACTTTGTCAGTTAGAGGTGGAGGTTTGGTAACAGAAAACGCACCTAATGAGTAAATGAATGTAGCCACCTCATATTTCATGAAGAAATCAGTGGCCATTAAGTATCACCTTTGACCCCCTACCTGGCGACCTCTGGCAAGGCTGAGGACCTTGAGCTCTAGTCGAGGGGTAAAAGGGTGGCATCTTGCCTGCTCAGCACAGGCCTCGCTCTCTGAGAACTGACAGGCACGAGGGTGCGAGGAACTGGCTTGGAAGGGCAGAGACGGGGGAGGGTGTGGGGTGCCCGGCTGGGGACAGGAACCGTTGGGGCACAGACATGGTGGCCTGTGCTCGTAGCACTGGGGTCCTGTCAGGCTTTGCTATGGGGTCTGGGGGCAGGTGCTTCTGTCTCCGTAAAACATGGCTGAAACGCAGTGCTAGGTGCATGAAAAGCCACCCCAGTTACTCAGAGGGGTCCCCCTTGCCCCCCATGCTCAGCGCCCGCCCGAAGCACCCTCTCCTAATGACTCAGGTCCTTGGGACATGGGGCAGCCAGTAGCTGGCTGCCACTGGTTTCATGGATGAATCTGGGTCAGCAACAGTTCAAAGTCCCTGCCCAGCCAGACAGGTGGGAGAACATGGCCCCAGGAGGCTTGGCCTGAGGCCAGGGCACTTTGTGAGGTGGAGCCATCGCTCGGCTGCCCATCAGGCACTTACAGAGGGGACGACAGCCCCCTGCCAAGGGCTCTAGGAGTGCGAAGTCTCCCAGGAGAGCTGAGGGACGCCCTCTGGTCCCCTTCCACTCCACCTCCCCGTCTGCCTCGCTGCTGCTCCCGGAGCTCCCAGCGGGACTCCTGCAGCCGCCCACCCAGTGCTGGGCTTGTCCTGAGAAGCCAGGCTCAGTGACAGGACGGCTGCTCTTCTAGCCGCTCGGGTCCCGTCTCTAGTCACCTCACGCCACGGCCTCACCAGCAGACCCCCTCCACTACGATTTGCTCTCATGTTTTCCTTTTAAATAGGCCAGTGAAGTAAGCCAGACAGAAAGGGGCAGATTCTGACGCTGCCACCCACAGAGGTCCCTGGAGGAATGGAGAGTAGAGGGTGAGGCCGGGTGAGGAGGCCTGGGGGGCTTCCGGTTTGGGAAGAGGACAGGGGCGTGGTCACAGGACAGCATGAACGAGCCGAGCCGAGTGCCACCCAAGTGTGTGCTTCAAAGCGGTGACAACGGTAACTTTTATTCTGTGTACATTGCATCACGATTTTAAAATGTTAAACTAATGGCTAACATTTAACTAATAGGGTGCTAGTGATATATGCAGTGCAGATAATGACACATAATAACGTAGTAATATCTGCCTGTAACCTAGCAGCCAGAGCGGTGCGGCCTGAGCCTCGGCAGTGTGTGACGTCCTCTGCTGTCACTGGGTCCACACGGAGTCCCTTGGAGGCCCTGACGAGAGACCGGCTGCCCTCCCGTCCGTGCCCCTGAAGCTGGCCCCTGGGGCCTGTGTGGCCTCTTTGCTGGGCCCCGAGCCCTTTCTGGAGGTTCACCGTGAAGCTCCCACGCTGTCCTCAGGCGTTGCCCCAATACTCTCATGTCAGGTAGGAGGCCATCCTGAGACACCCCGCCCCCACCCCCGTCAGCTCCCATTGCCACCTAACGCACTGATGCATTTGTGTTAATGTCCTTCGTCCCTTGGGCAGGCAGGGGTCTTTGGGTCACTGGGGACTCGTACCCCGGAGGAGTGCCTGGCGGGTGCGTTGTCGGTAAATCCCCGCAGAAGGCCGCGTGAGGTCCTGCACGCGTAGCCTCCTAAAGGCCGTGGCCCTGAGAGGCGGGCGCCGTGCTTCTGCTCCCCGCCTCCCAGCTGCTCGTGGCTGATGCCCTTCATGTGTCCTCAGCCTTCCGGCCTCCACATCCTCTCACGTCCCCCAAACGGAAAACGAAACCTAACAGGCCTCCTGAGCTCCGAGCGGCCATGTGGCGTGCTCTGGCCACTGGCTGAGCACCGTTGCTGACCAGCGGTGTCCTGGGCCTCACGTGGAGTGGAGACCATGGCTGGAGGGGCTCAGCGGCCTGGGCAGCCCCGCCAGAACCGCGGGGGCTAAATGGGCAGCTCGCGGCCCTGAGCGCCACCCCTTGTTGGGGCCGGTGCCGGCGCCGGGTGCCAGCCCCTGGGGTGTGATGTAAGCAGCCTGGGGTGGAGTGAGGTGCCAACAAGAGCCCGCTGCCTCTGGCCTCCACCTGCCCCTTGTCCTCTGTTTACATCTTCCTTCCCGTAAGGGAGTTGGGCGCTGGTCCCTGCTGGCGCCCAGCCAGAAGCACCTGCAGGACAGGTCGGGCAGAGCCTTGGGGGTGGGGCGCAGCTGACTGGGGCCTGGGGATCCAGTTCAGCTCCTTCCATGGCAGCACTGGTGCCAGGCACTCACCCGCTCGAGAGTGCAAGATGCCTCCGGGGGCTCACGGCCCAGGGAGGCCAGGGAGTGACGTCCACGTCCCCAGGGGCAGGAGGCCAAGACTTCCCTTCCTCAGCGGGCATTTCCTAGAAGGAGACCGAGGTGTAGGCAGAGAGAAGAAAGCTGGCAGTCGGATCCGCGCTTGAGCCACTGGCCCCTTGACCAGTAGTTACCACCCACGGCGCGGTGGCTGGACTCCGTCCTGCCTTATAGCCAGGGGGCTCTGTCCCTCCCTGAGCTTCGAGAGGGGCTTAGGTGTCAAGGGAGGCCCATCGGGTGGAAAGTCAGGAGGCAGAGGTTCGCTCCCTAAAGAAGAGCCACTTGTGTCCAGCCCCGGGGGCCTGCGGCCCCCAGGTGTGCTCCGGGCAGATTCAGGGCCTAGGGTAGGTGTGAGCCAGTGGGAGACCTTTCTTCCTCCGGTGGGATTAACCACCAACATCACGTGGCACGTGTTCTCCGCCCGCCTTTTCAGTCCTCTGCCTGCCTGCCGTGCAGGCCTGGGGGGCCCCCGGCAGCTGCCCCGACCCCTGCGTGAGCCCGTCTCCTCCCAGAGCCCACACACAACAGGTGCACTGTTGTCGGGTGTGCAGGGCTCCACGTATTCGCAGAGAGGGCTGTCGGGATGGAGGGGGTGTGGAAAGAGCAGGCGACAGCAGGGCATCTGTCATGAGCCACCCCTGACGTAGGAGTTCCCGTGATTCTTTGGGGTGTTAGGATGGCCTGGAGGGTCTCAGACCTGACCCCCCAGTCTCCTCCTCGTCCCCACAGTCCTGTCCAGACACTAGCACAGCGTGAGCCCAGATTCCCGAGGGCGTGTTTTCTTCTCAAGAAAGTTTGAGGGCGACTGTGTGTGTGTGTGTCTGTGTGTCTGTCTGTGTGTCTGTCTGTGTGTCTGTGTGTCTGTGTGTCTGTGTGTCTGTCTGTGTGTCTGTGTGTCTGTGTGTCTGTCTGTGTGTCTGTCTGTGTGTCTGTGTGTCTGTGTGTCTGTCTGTGTGCACAGAGAAATTTGATGGACACTCACCAATAGGTTATCACTTGTTATCTCTAGGGGTGTAATTTCAGATGCTTTTTCATTCCTTCTCTTTACCTTTTTTGGCGCCATTTGAATCGTATAATAACCATGTACTGCTTTTAAAAACTAACAGCCGTACTTAGGTTTAGTTCACTTGCCATAACATTCGCCCTTTAAAGTGTGCAGGCCAGTGCTTCTCAGTGCATTTGCAGAGCTGTGCAGCCATCCCCACCATGCCGTTCCAGAACCTTCCCATCACCCCAAAAGAAGCCCAGACCCATTAGCAGTTCGTCCCCATTCCTCCCCGACAGCCCCGTGGATCTGCCCGTTCTGGGCGCTTCACACAATGGAACTGGACAGCCCGTGGCCTTTTGTGACTGGCTTCATGTTCTCAGGGTTCCCCGTGTAGCAGCGTGCCTCACTCCTTTTTGTCATTTCAACACGTGATGTTTTCACGTGTGTCACCGTCTCCAATATGTCCCAGAAACCTGGGAGGCCTGGAGTTCAGTGTAAGTGTGAGGACAATATGTAACCTGTTTGCATGGCTCCTTTCTCAGAAACGTTTCCACTGAGCAGCTCTCGTTTGAAGATACAATGTGACCGTGACAGAGAAGGTATGTGCCCTGGGGACCTTGGGGCAGGTAACAGCCAAGTCAAGAGGGACCCTGAGTCATTCCGCGTGAAGGTACGTGCTCTGGTGATGGGGTGACGGGCCACATGCTGGCGGCACAATCCGAAAGGCTCTTTCGTGCAGGGTGTTGGAGGGAGGCCTCTCCCAGCACGTGACATGTGAGCAAGGACCTGTCTGGGGAACACGTGACCTCTGGAAACAGGAAACAGGAGCTGGGCCTGGAGACGGACAAGGGGGTACTTTGGAGGGACAGAACAGCTGCGTGCTGAAGCCAGCAGTGCCCGGGGACCCAGGTGAGACAGAGAAGGCACGGGGCTGCCAGCAAAGGTGTGAAGAGTGGGCTGTCATCGGAGGGCTCGGTGGAACCCTTTGACAGTGGCTCTCAGGGCTCACTGGGGGCCGTGTGGAGGGCGTGGGGCGCCGGGTGGGAGGTGGTGAGGGGTGGGCTGCGTGTGGTGTGTTTTGCTGGTGGATTACGTGAGAACGAGAGGGCGCCATGGTGTCGGGGGCTTGCTCAGAGGCTGGTAACGCAGCAGTAGGCGCAGGCCCCGAAGACCAATGGCCGCTGGGATTGCCGCCGTTTCTGAAACCCTTTACCCAGGGCTGGGGGGTCGGTGAGGGAAGGGCTGGGCTGGACAGAGGCTGTCTTAGGTGCACAGAGCAAGTACGGACAAGCCCAGAGTGGCCTGAGGAGGCAGCAAGCAGTGGACCCTGGCGAAGGGAAGGGCACCTGCCCCAGCTCCTGGTACCTATGCCAACCAGGCCACCGCGTGGTCTAACTGCTCTGAGACCTCAGACCCCGCCCTGTGTTCATCCTGCACCTGCTTCCTGGGGGATGGGGAGGCCCTCCCACCCAGACCAGTCCTCGTAACCTTGGACACAGCGGTGTAACCTGAGCTGGTCCGCTGGTGTGTGGGCGGCTGTGGTGTGTGGGCCCGGGGCCAGAGGACAGGGCAGAACGTCCGCTCCGGTGGCCGGTGGCTGGCCGAGCTGGGTGACAGCACTCTGCTAATAGGCTCGAGTCACAAACCCTGCAAAGCCCTCAGCTGGGTGGTCATCTTGGCTGCCACAGCACCCAGGGCATCTGTACCTGGGGAGGCCTGGCTGGCCACGCGGGACTGACCGGTATGTCCCGGGCCTGGCCTGCTCAGGGTCATCCTAGGAGACAAACTCCCCAGGAGGGCAGATTGGCCAGATTAGAGTGGGAGGCCTGGGGGCCTCACTGGAAACCTATCCTGGGGGAATGAAGGCAGGTGTGGAGCTAGTAAAACTGCCTTTTCTGGTTTTGTTCCCCACTTTATCTGGAAGGCCAGGCCCTGCTGACCCCACAAGGGGCTTTGGGAGGAGCCGGCAGGAAGCTGCAGGAGACCAAGGCCAGAGCATCCCTGAGTGTCTGGTCAGTGGCGTGGGGCCTGGGCAGGCCTGCGTGGGAGCCCCTGATGAACCTGGCCACCACCGGGCGACAGGTTTGCGTGACGCGACGAACACCCGTGGGGCACTGAAGCATGCGTACGACCAGGCAGTCAGGCAGCTTCTGTCCTTGCGGCCTAGACTCCGGTGACACGAGGCATGGACTCAAATTCCTACCCAGCGGCCCTCCGCCCTTCGCTCCCTCTCCTTTCTCCTTTGTCCATCCTTCTATCCGGCCATCCGGCCATCAGAGCCCTCGCCACGCCGCTTCTCATTGTGGGCTGAGCTGCCAGCCTAGGCCACCCCAGTACTCGGGGACTGTGCCCCGAGCACTGTTGGGCACTCAGCACTCAGCACGGTGACTGGCACTGAGTAGCTGCTCAGGCAGTCTGTTGGATGAATGAATAGACGTATGGCTGTCACCCCGCACAGGCTGCAACAGGCCGTGGAGAGGGCTGGGTCTCTGCTGCTCACAAGAAGCCTCGGCGTCTCGGGCACAGTGTTTGCTCTGTAACAATCGTTTAAAACGTGAACAGGCCAACGCAGAGTGAATGGATGACCAGAGCTCTGGGGGCTTTGAGTCAGGAACAATGGTGTCTTCCGGGGAGAGGGACACAGAACAGAGGGCCGGCTGGCCCCCGAGAAGGCTCCCACGGCAGGTGGCCCGACGGACGCTGTGCAGATTTACTGGTGGCCAGAGCCCCTGGAAGAGCATCTAGGGATGTGGGGGCCCCTGGCGGAGGCATCCATGTCACGGTAGCTTGTGGAACTGAGGTCACCAGGACGAAAGCTCCCAATGCTTGACATGAGGGAGGACCAAAAGCTGCCACAGCCAAGAGGAGCCTGAGGAGACGAGACGGCCCCTGGATAAGGTCCTGGACAGAAGAGGACCCTGGGGAAAGACCAACTTAATAATCCTGTCATTGTTGGATGACTGTGTGCCATGTGGTGTCAGACGCTGGTAAAGACACTGCATGTGGGGTGCATGGTGGTGGGGCCCAGGTGGCCCCCACGTCCCCAGTGCCATGCTGATCATTCTGAATTGAAGTTGTCTGAGAAGCAGCGGGTGCAAGAAGGACTCATTGGCCCACTGTTGTCCCCCTGGATGCAGGATGAAAACCTCCTGTGAAAGAAAGCCGCCCTCCTTGCCAGGGGAGAGACACAGCCTTGTCACCAGAGTTAAAGAATTCACGGCCCAAAAGCCTAATCAAACAGAGTCATTTTTCACTAATTTACTACCCAAAATTGGGGCGTCCACACCCAGTGAATGCGAGGGGTGGTCTAGAGTTCTGGCCATGGTCCCATAGGGGACGACCACGAGGTGACACTCACGCCGAGCTCCCCGCCAGCCCCTGAGGCCTTCATGCCGCCAGCCTGGCCCTGTCACCACCCTGCATCTATGGGAACCGGCTCCGACCCCGCCTGGGACTCAGCATGCTCTCAGGAGACCCGCCCCGTGTCACATCCATTCATGGCTGCCCAGGAGCCGTCAAAAGCTCTGCTGAGAGGACCCCATGGGGCACATGGCCCCATGTCAGAGGTCACCTCAGCCCCTTCCGGGGCTTTGCCTCAAGACAAGGGGCACAGAGGTGCCCGGGAGCCCCTGGGTGTGCAGCCTAGAGCTCAGCAGACACCCTGGGTTGGGGTCTTAGCTGGTAGCTGAAGGGGTACGCATGGCAGGGCCACCAGGGGATGGGCTGGGACAGGACGTGAGGGCTCAGAAGAAGGAAGGAATGCCGCGAGGGACGGTCTGCGCCAGGGCTGGGGCACACGGCCTCCCGGGTCAGGCAGGCCGGCTTCCAGAGGAAGGGAGGGTCCCAGGTCTCGGCCAGGCACACGTGGAGCCCCCACACGGCACACCGAGCCTGCCATTAGTTCCTGCTGCCGTCACCGTCTGGGTGACTCGACCTCGCTGGCGTATGCCTTCATCCAGTCACCTGTAACACAGGCCATTCCACCTCTGAGGATCAAATGAGGTCAAGCTCTGGCCCTCACACCACGCCCGCCCGGAAGAGCCCGTGCCAGCGTCACCATCATCACACTCACCACATGGAACCTGGGCCGTCCTGGTCTCTGCCCGTGGCTCCCCTGTGACTGCTAACAGTGGTCCCGCAGCTTGGACAGCAAATGACACAGTCGCCCGCCTGGGCCAGAGGAGCATGGCTGGCCTGCAACCCCAGTGCACACGCGCCCCAGAGGCCTCGAGGCCCCTCGACGCTGTCACCACTCTGGCCAGCCAGCCTTCCATTTGCCCTTCTTACTCCTCGGTTTTATAAACCCAAAACGTCGTCTTCACTTTGGATGTCCTTGTTGTCTGCCGTGCCTGGGCATGTTGCCTTCCGAGGACAGGGCCTCTGAGGTGTGAAACAGCAGGTCAGCCCTGGCTCAACGGATGCCAGTCTCGGCTGACTGTGCCCTCCCTCCCCCTGGTGGGTCCGTGCCATCCTTGCCCACAGTTCCCAGGTGGAGGTGGAAGCTAAGGGCGCCCCAGCTGTCACTAAATGGTGCAGCTGGGCTTTGGGGCTGGACTTGCCTGAGGTCCCTGGAGGAACCACTGGCTGCAGAGCGTGTGGTGGGGGGCAGGGCAGGGAGCGGTAAGAGGGGAAGGTTCAGACAGGTGTCAGGCACCTGCAAGCACTGAGTGAGTGCTTCCGCTCTGCCAGGTGGGGGGCACAAACCCAAAAGAGACCCAGTGCCAGCCCTCAAGGAGCGCGGCGTGGGTGGAGATGTCCAGTGACCAGGTCACTGCAGAACCTGGAAGCCAAACTCCTCACAGTGGGAGGTAACGGACAGCACGATTAGCTCACCATGTATAAAACAAACATTGATCAGGAGACGGCCCTGTGCCAGGCCCAGTGCCAGCTGTTGACGGCTGCCAGGAGGTAGAGGGGCACCCGAGGCAGAGGGGAAGGCCGGCCCCGTGGAGTGGAGGCCTGGGCTTGGAGCACCAGGCCGGGCCCCTGGCCCAGAAAGGGGTTTGCATCTCACCCTGTGGCTGGAGGCTGGCCCAGCCTTTGCGGTACGAAGACCCTTTTTTTCACAAACACTTGAAACTTCTGAGGACCCTCATCTGCTAGGAATTTGGCGTTCAGGGTCTTCGTACTGAGAAAATGCGTGTGCACTTGTGGGCTCTCTCCAGGTGCCCGTGTCCTCCCTGAACGTCTGTGTCTGTCCCCTTGGAGGGCCCTTCCCCCCCCAACAGCTAGAGGGTCTTCCCGCCTGCACGCCTGCTGCTGTCCGCCCCTCCTTAAGCCTTTGACAACTTTCCTTTGTCGCTAAGGTCAAGTCCACGCTCCGTGAGCCAGCTCAGCGGGCCATGCGTGATCTGAGCGTCCACGTCTCACCTGATCCTGGCACCTCATCCCCGTGCTCCAGTCACACAGGCCTGTACTTACTGTGGGTGATGGCTCGGTGTCCCTAATCCTGCCTCTGACTCTGCTTCTCTTCCTCACTGGCACCTGCTTTAAGGTGTGATGGTGCCAGGAAGTAGGGGGTCTAGCCAACTTTGACAGATGTCCCTGGAAGTTTCTAGGACCCCAAGTTTATACACATCCCTGCAGTGAATGCAGGGGCGACAGCGGGGAGGGCAGTTGGCACGAGTCCCTCTGGGCCTGTGACGCTGTGCCCCTGCCCTGTCCCCAAGGTACAGGTGTCTGGCCCCCTGCTCCTGTCTCAGTAGGGCTTTGGGCCAAGTGCCACCTGGTCCGAGGTGGGTGACGCCGTGTCAGCGCCGGCCTCCTGGACTCGCCTTGAGCTCCATGGGGAGTCTGGGCGCTGGGGGTGGTGAGGAGGCTGAACCTCAGGCCTGGCCATGCTGCAGATGGCCCATCTCCCCCTTGGGCATTGGCTGCAAAGTCCTGAGGGTGACATGCTCCTGGGCAGGGGAGAGGTGACCTCTCAGGGCAGGGTGGAAGGCGCCTGGCCTCCTTCTCCCTGGCAAGCTTCTCTCCCTCACTGAAGGGTGTCGCAGCCGAGAATATTCTCAGAGGAGGCCTGACGAGGGGGTTAGCACTTGTCCCTTAAGAGCTTAGTGAGCCAGTGGACCCCTGGGCTAAATTAAGTTGTTTAGCTCTGCCTCTGCCCGAGGTGGCTTGATAGAGGTTCAGCCTGTCTCCTGTCTCTCTTCACTGTGATGAGGGACCGTCGGGGGCTGAGAGACTGGGCCTTGGGGAGTGAGGGGAGGGCAGACACAATCGCCTTCCCCACGCCAGGCTGCAGACCTGGCACTGGGCTCCTAGCAGCCTGGAAAGCTGTTATTCTAGAACCTGATAAGTGCCTGGGCTGGGCCAAGATAAGAGGCAGCTGTTTGAAGTCCAGGGAGATACAGGGTCAGAGAAAGCTGATAACAGTGGTGGGACGCACTGGGCAAGCCCACCCGTCTCGCCGGTTTCAGGAACTCTGCCCCCCAGTCAGGTTTCCAGCACAGCAAGGACCCTGTGTCACGGTCCCCTGACAGGCAGCCTGCGTCCCTCCCGAGCTCCCTCGGGGCCTTGACTCTGGCCCTATAGCTCGGCTCTCGGCAGCTGGGGTTGCAGTTTAGCCTTGTTCCCTTGCTTTCGTCCCAAACGCATCCACTCGCGGACTGACTCCTCGACCCCTGCCTCCTCCCTCTGTCTGCAGGGCTCAGGCCACACCACGGCCCAGTCTGGGGCTCAGTTCTTCCATGGTGTGCTGGTGGCTGTCCCTGGCCACCCCACGGGTCCCTCGTGTACCTCATCTGGGAGTTGCCCACAATGCCCGACCCGTGGCCAGCCAGGGGCAGAGGTGTTGAGCTCCTGCCCACGCCGGCTTGGCAGCAGCCCCTCCGTCCCATTCCAGTTCTCCCGCGTGTTGTTCGGGCGTGTTTCTGATGGAATCCCGGTGCGCAGGCTGCGTGTCTGTTCACATCCCCATGTTAGCCCTTATCTAGTCCATCTCTGATTGATTGTAAGCTTCCTTAGGGGAGGGACTGGGTCTCCTAGGCATTTTAATTAATGGTCACCTTGGAGAAGGTCATGAGCCTCACTGGGTGGCTGCCAGCAGGGAGACAAGTCACACAGAGGACAGAGAGGGGTCCGTCCGCCTTTGTGTCCAGGGGTTGGGATGTTGTACCCACTAAACCTGCAGAGCTCGCCCCTCTCTGAGCCTCAGTTTCCCCGTCTGTGAGATGATGTGGACAGGCCTAGGTGGGCGGTCCTTACGTTATTTTGAAATACCGACAAAATCTACAATCTCCCTGGAATCACAAAAGCCACGGTTGTGACTGGACGAGTGCCGTCACAAGCCCTGGGTTGGCCCTCAGGCTCCTTCCAGCTCTCATCATGTGGTTTCTGTGCTCTGATTGTAACACGGGCCCAGCAGGCACCGACCTTGAGGGAGGACTGATTTCGAGCCCCACGCGACCTAGGACTTGTTTTTGTTGGGTTCTTCAAGTCTTGTGAGATCCACTCATAGAGGCTGTGTGTCCTGGGCCGGCAGCCCTGGATGCGTGGGGTGGAGAGGGGAAGGCCCCTGGAGGCCAGCCCCCCATTGTTCCCTCGTGGGAGGTGGGGACAGTGGGGAGGCCACAGGTGAGGTGCAGCACAGCCAGCAGTGGGAGGAGGCATGGGGCTGGAGCTGGTGACGGGCAGAGGCTGTGGGCAGACCTCCCCCTGTGGCAGAGCAAATGGGGAGAAGAGGCCCCTGGGCACCTGAGGGGCTGCCCCCCCACCTTGACTGAGGATCTGGGTGGGGGGCTGGCCCTGGGCCAAGCCAGGCACCACCCTCTCTCACCTGGTGCGTCTCTGCACGTTCACACCCAGTGCCGTGCTGGCAGGCCTGTAAACTGAGCCCTGGGTGCCAGGAGGGGGGGCCCACCCTGTCCTCCTTGGCCCCCCAGCTCCCTTCCCCTCCAAGGCTCCCACGGCCCAGCAGGGAAGAAAGGGTGTTCTCAGTGGGCTCTGGGCAAGTGGGATTAGGGCCGATGACAGGCTGTCAGCAGCTGGAGGACAACTCTGTACCCCCAGCACCCACGGCTGTGCCCTTTGATCCTGCCTCTCAGAGCCTGATTACCAGACACAGCCCATGTTTCCATAAAGGGGAGAACAATTGTTTCCAACCCAGACAAAGGGCTCTTTGTGCAGTCTGGGGACCGCCCGGCAGGGAGCCTCTGTGACAGGAAGGGCAGCCCTGCCCCTGGTGGGGGTGGGAGAGGCAGCTGGTGGCTCCCCCAAGCCTGCACCTATTGGGCAAAGGGCGCTAGTGACATCCCGCTGCCCGCCCAAGGGGCACGCTGGGCCCAGAGGGGTGCAAGGGGGCCCGTTTCTGAATCACTCCAAATGGAAGCAGTCTTTACCCCTACGAGGCTGCATGGGTGTTTAGGGGAAGGGCTGGCTCCTTGTTGTCAGGTCCCACACCTGAGTGAAAAGGGACCAGGGTAGGGAGTGAGGGATTTGGGGTGCAGAGTATCTGGGGGTTGGGAGGCTTGGAGGACACTGGAAGTAGGAAAGACAGGGGCACCGATGCAGCCGTCTGTCCAGTGAGGGGTGGCCTGCCGCCATCACCTGCTCTGTGGCTGCCTGGGCCTGGACGCAGAACACCCTCAGATTTTGCAAAACAAATCAGTTCCCAAGAGACAGCGAGAGCTTTGCTCCCCTTCCAGAGCAAGGGAGGGAAGCCCGGATTGGTGGAGCTTCTGCCCAACCCAGTGACCCCCCCTGGCCTGCCTCCTCCCTCCCTACCATCTTCTGTGTCCACGTGACTGCCCAGGTGGGCCCTGACTGTGGAGCGGCCTCCAGGTCAGGGGCAGCTCTAGGGCAGGGAGCTGGGCTCAGCCGGAGGAATCTAGGAGACGCACATCCAGGGGCTGGGGCTGAGCCCGCAGAGACCAGAATGGCTCATTCTGGGGGGCAATACCAGCAGAAAGTGCTAGATGCAGCCTCCCACCCCCAACATTACTGGCATAACATCCGTATAGCACAGGCTTACTTCAGTGGTCACCTCGGTGGGGACCAGCCACCGAGACCCTGGCGTGACGGCCGCTCGAAGGGAGAAAGCACCTCAGGTCAGAATGTGCTGGCAGTTGGAGGTCTGGGCTACAGCCGTCCCCTCATTGCAGGGGTCTTGACAAAACAACAGTCAGGATCAGAGGAAGTGGCAGAAGTTTCCAGGAGCCCACAGTGAAGAGTTGGAGGGTCGGGTCATGTCAAGGCTTTTACGTGGGAGAGTAAAGTCACGCGTACAGGGGCAGGGAGTTTCTGTTAGAGGATAAAATCTCCAGGGCTTGTCTGGGGCGTGGGGGTAGGGCGGGGAGGCTGGCAGGTCTGTGGTCCTGAAAATCAGAGCAGACTGCACGATGGACACAGAGGAGGGAGAGAAACTCTAGGTGACCCAGGAGAGGCCAAAGCCCGGGCCTGCAGGTGTCAGACCAGTGCCTGCCCTGGAGCCGGCTGTGTTGACTTTGGCAGCCCCACCCAAGCCTCCTCCCTCCCCAGAAGGGCCTGAAACCGGTGGCAGGCTGCTGCCCTGGCAGAGGGAGCCAGGGACCGTGCGGGGGAGGGCTGCTTGAGTCAGGGAGGGGGCACCGGGCGGCCCTTGTTCAGCAGGGCCAGTCTCCGAGGTGCCCCTGAGGCCCCTCCCGTCCAGAGTTGCCACCTCTCCCCTCAGTCATTCCCCTGCCTCCTGCCGGTTACTGGGCCTCATTCTTTATGGGGCTCTGCACTGGGTCTGTCATCCTCCATTACTAGGTGATTTCAAAGACTGTGGAGAAGCCCCTTCCAATCCCCTCACCTCTTTGGTCCTTTTTGGTCCTCTTTGGTCCTCAACTCCGGAGACATCCCCTCCATGACAGGACAGCTGCCTGTTTCCACGAGCAGATCTGCCTGGGAACCCTCTTGCCCTCACATCTCCTTTCCCCCACAGCTTCTTCGAGGCTTTCTTTCTTCCTTTCTTTCTTCCTTCCTTCCTTCCTTCCTTCCTTCCTTCCTTCCTTCCTTCCTTCCTTCCTTCCTTCCTTCCTTCCTTCCTTTCTTTCTATCTTTTTTTTTTTTAACACATTTTATTGGGGAGCAGTGTGTTTCTCCAGGGCCCGTCAGCTCCTAGTCATTGTCCTTCAATCTAGTTGTGGGGGGCGCAGCTCAGCTCCAAGTGCAGTCGCCCGTTTTCAGTCGTTAGTTGCAGGGGGCGCAGCCCACCATCCCACGTGGGAATTGAACCAGCAACCTTGTTGTTAAGAGCTCTCGCTCTAACCAACTGAGCCATCTAGCCAACGGCCGCCCCAGAGGCTTTATTTCTGAACATAATTTTGAAACTTCCAGTCCCCTGGTGCCCCACCTGTCCCTCTATCAGCCACTTTCTGCTTTGTCCCCTCCATACCCAGTTTATACCTCTGAGCCTGTCATTCCAACACTTAGCCCGTTAGTTACCACTTTGCTAACGTCATTGGGGTTCTTAGCTGTGGACAGTGGGATTCACTGTATTTTAAGCAAAAGGGTTTTTTTCTTTTTTTGATGGATAAAGAAAGCTCCCAGATGTTGGGGGGGCAACAAGAGTCTAGGCTGAGCTTCCAGGAAAGAACCCCAGACATATGCCAAGTGAAGCTTCCTCTGTCCTGCAGAGAAGCCATGTCCCACAGGGGCCGATCCTGCGCCCCGCGCCCCCAGCCAGGGTGGCCTGCCCAGAGCGTCCTCTGCATGCTGGGGGAAGGGGGAGTGGTCCTGCGTCTGGGCTCTAAAGGCTCTGTCGCTCCACTTTTAAGAGCATGGCTTATTTTGTAGTCAGAACCAAGGTTAACCATCTGGGCCACTGCCAGCGTCCTCTATACCAACACGACTCCCGTATCGCAGGCCATCGGCACCTCTCACCTGGCTTTCGGCCTTATGCCCGCTCCTGTCCCCCAGCCCCTGTGATCTGTTCTCCGTTCTGCCACAGACTCATCTTCCTGAAGTATGAGTCAACACTCGCACCCACAGTCCTCTGTGGCTTTCCATTGCCCTCAGCATAAAGCCTCGAGAGGCCCCCCATGCCTGACTGTAGGTCACTGGGGTCCTCTTCCTCCCACCCGCCAGCTCAGCTCCTCTGTGGGCTTGCCCAACCACTCCTCATGTGTCTGGGCTTTTGGGATTATACTCCCTCTGCTGCGAAAACTTATTTCTCTGTCTTTGCCTGATTAACTCTTACCCTATGTCTAGATGGCACCTCTTCCAGAAAGCATTCCCTGATCACATTCTGCCCTCCCGGATTAAATGCACATGAAAATAAAAACATTAACATCAAGTAAATGTCAATATTTTTATGCCTTTTCTCCTGTTCATCTGTTTTTTTGTTAGTTTAATTCACCCACCCCAGTCACTGAACCTAAGAGAGTAGAGAAAAAGTGTTTCCTCCTCTACACTGTCATGAGTAGCAGCAGACGCTGCCACCCCCTACTTCCAGTGAAGCAGCAAGTCCCGCTGAGAAGAGCCCCCAAAATTTAAATCCTTTATCGGAAAGACCTCTAAGCATCAGCGAGGGTTACCCTACATAAACAGTAAGCATGTGTCTGAGCTTTATTTAATCCACTACTCAGTGCAAAGCTGGGTCAGGGAGGGTGTAGGAAAACGTACACGTAAGTTGGTGGGAAAAGAATGTTGGGATAACTGTGGTCTGGCGCAGCCGTGCTCGTGTGCTATCAAACAGTCAACCTGCAACCTTGGCACTGTCTTCTCTTCCAGATAAAAAGTATCTGCAGCTCACCTTCCCACATGTTAACGCCTAAATTTACGGAGCCCACAGGGCCTACTCAGCGGTGACAGCAAGTTGAACAGAGCTCTCTTCCCTCAAGTGGCCAGTGGGCCCGGCTGGCCAGTCAACACTCTCAGATGAACCTGAAGGACCAGCGGTCACTTTTGGCCTTATTTCCAGAATTGGGGTGATGTTTTTAAGCAGGCCCGCCAAAATACTCAAGGTTTATAAACATCTCCGAGGTGCACGTCTCTCCCTGCCTTAACCGGCCTCCTCCCCTCGGCCTGGCTGAACCTCAGCCCGAGGTCAGAGTCTCGGCACCTGGTGTGGGCACCTCCGGCTCCAGCAGTGCTGCTGGCTCCCCTCCATCCCAGCATCCTCTCTGGCTGCCAGCACAGCTTCCCATGGCCTCCAGGTGAGTGTGGGTTCCACTGCGGGACGTTCCATCTCTGTGACCTCAGAGTGCAGCCCAGCGCCTGTCTCCCCACGGGCTTCTGAGTGTTTGCTGAACAAATTGCATGAGGTGCTGGGTCCCTCCAGACTCAATGAGTCCCTTGCAGGGACCAGTTGCTAAGGTTACCCAGCCTCTCTCTCTCTCTCTCTCTTTCTCTCTCTCTCTCAGCTGAGGGCTTTGGACACAGAGGCAGCTCTCCACCTACTCCGGGCTCCTAAGCAAGAGTGTGTGTGTGTGTGTGTGTGTGTGTGTGTGTGTCTGTGGTCCAGGGACCCCGGCTGGTGTCAGGGCTGACAGCTGCCTGTGTGGGAGGAGGGTCTGGGGGCAGGCTGGGAGCTCAGTGTCTCCAGGGGACTCTCGTGGATCTGGGAACACAGAGCTTCGCTGTCTGATGATTTCCTCCTGGCCTATAGCGCCTACTACACACTTCTGTGTATCCTTACTGCCTTTATTCTTTGCTTCCTTCACTAAATAAGCCCTGGAGGCCCCTGAGTGTCCAGGGAGAGGACTTTGCTTGTGGGGGCACTTCCAGACCTCACTTCTCACCTGGGTCTTCCCACGCCCCTTACAACGCAGGCCCAGGCTGGGGCTCAGCTTTCCACCACGTCCCACAGTGCAGCTGGGAAAATGAATGAGGGGCTGGGAAGACTGGCCTTCCCGTTCAGGGTTCTCAGGCCCAGGGTGACCACGAAATTCATCCTTCAAACCCAGACTCTCTGGTGGGTGAAAGGGGCTCTCATGACCGGACGACAGCGTAGCCTCCACTGTTCTGGGCAGCCTGGGACGAGTCGTGGTCCAGGTCCTTTCAGGGGCAGAGCCCAGAGCAGCGGGTCAGCCAGGGAGCCCGTTGTTTTACTCACATCACAAAGGTTTCTAGCAGGAGGCCGCTGGCTGAGCAAGCTTACAGTGAGTGGGGGAGATGACGGCGTGGCACGGGAGGGAGCCCGCCGGCCCTGGCCTCACACTCACCACCACCCTCGTTCCGGCCGTGAGCCATCATGGGCAGAGGGGCTCAGAAAGTTTAGTGAATCAACGAAAGGCAGGGACTCTACCCTGTTCTTCTGTGCCGTGGACACAGGCTTGGGACGGGGGCTGATTAACATTGGTGTCCTCTCCTAAATATTTGCACTTAACAATATTTGCACTTAACAAGAATGGAGCCCTTATTGTGACATGCTATCCACAGAGCATCCCGTGAAATCTTCACGACAACCCTGTCAGCAGGTGCCCTCACCCCGATTTATAGATGAGGCTCAGTGAGGCCAGAAACCTGCCCAGGTCTCAGCTGACCAGGGACAAGCTCAGATTTGCCAGGACGACCCGAAACTCTGCATTCTGTGAATTCCACCCCCAACCACAACAGTACACACAGGGGAGGCTTGGCTTGATGTCCATCACATGGCCCCGAGCTGACTCAGCCACCATGGGGGCAGCGCCAGGTCCGGGTTTCGGGGGGGGGGGGGTGGCGGGAGGCGGCAGCTGGGAGGTCTCCGAGTCTCTGTCACCAGGAGTGGCTCTGCTGCCTCCCGCAGGCGGGGCGGGCTCTGCTGGGTCTCGTGGCAGCTGGATGCTGGGTAGTGTTGTCGTTCTGTTCCCCAGTTCCTGCAGTGCAGGTCCAGACCCATGATGTCACACCACTGGGTGTGACAGGGCTTCCGGGCACTGGTAGTCCCACTGACGTCAGGGAGGATGAGAGGCCGCACGTCCCCCTGTCCCCAGGCAGCGCTGGGACTTAGCTAGACTGCACCTTTGGCAATGGGTGTGATGACAGACCTTTTCCCAACAGGCAGGGCAGGACCGGGCAGGGCCCGCCTGGCTCTGGGATTGCAGCCCACAGCTCAGGAATCCCGAGACCACTAATATGCTGTGTGTCTCCAGGTAAGCCACTTGTCCTCTCTGGGACATCTGTGGGGCACAGCCTCCTAACTCAATGAAATGAAGAGGCTGGAGGCGAGATTTCCACCAACCGTTCAGCAGTCCCAGAAAGGGGTGTGGGGCCAGCTCAGCCTGTGCTGGGGCCCAGGACTCTCTTCCCCATCCTCCCTGGTGGCCATGCAGTGACTCACCAGCACCCAGTTTCAGCCCCGCCCCTGCCCCAGGCCTCCTGTTGTCTGTTCCCAGGAGCAGGTGCACCTGGTCATCTCACCTGCGGGAGGGAGAGATACGAGGCTCCAGACCTGGGGATATAGGGTGCTAGGGCCCCACCCTCCCCAAGCGGCCCGAGGCCAGGACGGCTGTGTTGGGGCTCCCCGGCGAGGGATTTTGGGGGCAAGCGTAAGCTCCGGCTGGGCCTAGCCAGCCTGCCCCCAGTCTCTACCTCTCCCTGGAGGCGCAGCTGCTTGGTCTCCAGCTCTCGTCCTCTAATCTCCACCTGGGAGTGGGGAGTGGTCATCTGTGGTTTCAGTCTCACCAGCTACTCGAAGGGCAGTCACGGCCCCACCCTCAGCCTGAGGCTGCTGGGCAGAGCTTAGCTAGCCCCAGGTGCACGGGGTCCCCTGAAGGGGGTGGGGGCGACCAGAGCTGCTTCCCACATTGAGGTAGTGTGGGGGGCTGGCCGGCCCCACAAACCTTGTGTAAAAAGAGGGGACGGATGTGTGAGGTGCTGGGGGGGTGAGTTTTGCATCCTGGCTAGGCCGCCACCTTCCTTTGTGACCTTGGGCACGTCCATTGCTCTCTTGGTGCCTCGGTATCCCCATCTGGGCAGGGCAGGGGTTCAGATGGGTGACCCTGGCACTCTGGTTACCCAGGTGGGTTCCTCCACCTCACGTATGCTCCCACATCTCTCTGAAGGAAAAAGACAGGCCCTGCTGGCTGCCATGCAACAAAGCAAGAGTTGGCTGTCCCTGCGTGAGGTGGCCCAAGAAAGCCTGGGAGCTCTCCCCAGATCCCCAAGGGGCTGGCCTTCCCCAGGCCCAGCTCCAGACCACGGAGCCAATGACAAAGCCAGGCAGGTGGAAAATTCCCTCTGGCGTTCTTCCCAGGCACCCTGGGTGTGGCCGTGCCAGCCTGGGCGGGCAGGAGCTGGGTCCAGAGTACAGACAGACAGCCTGGCAGCCGCAGGATACTGCCCAGGGCCTGCCAAGCTCTCCCCACTTACTTGACCCCACCGCCTAGACACAAAAATTACATCCTGCTGGTGGGGGGGACAGAGGGGGACGCCAGGGAGGAGGAAATGCCTGGTAGTCAGTTGAAAGCTTGGAGCTTCTCAGAAGTTGCAGCCCTGAGTCATATGATGGTGCTAGCTCCTCCAGGCTCCCAGCTGAGCGGTCCCTGGGGCACATTGAAGGATGGGGGTTGCAGCTGTTTCGGTGGCCAGGCAGAAGGAGGACTGTGTTGTAGGGGGCGGGTGGCTCTGTGTCCGCTCGTGTGATCTCCTCCTTGTGACCTTGGGCAGATAGTGTCCCCATCGAGGCCTTGCTTTGTCCACCTGGGATGCGGGACAAGCGTCTGGGCCGCACCCTCCTGGAAGGGCTTGAAGCCGGGCCCATGTACAGCCTAGGAAAAGCCAGCAGCTCTGTGTGCACCTGCAGCCTGAGACCGGGAGGCAGAACCCATCCCACGGCCCATGTGTCAGGGTCCCTTGTGTGTGAAAAGCCAGAGCAGAGGGTTCCAGGCACCTGCCTTTCCTTTGTCAGGCCAGACCCTCAGAAACTGGCTGAGTTACCATGGCAACTCTTCCCTGCCCATCTCCCTGGAGATCTTTTGCAGAGTATGGAGTCGGTTTCTAGAATGTTTACCCACAAACACTTTGGTGTTGCTAGTCAGTTCAGGTGGGTTTTTTGGGACCAAGGAAACCCCTCTGTGGCTTTGCAAGGTCATAGTCAGCCACCAGCGGGGGGCCCCTCAGGTCACCCCCATGTGAGCACGTCGGGCGTGGGGGGGCTGAGGTGTCAGCGTGCAGTGAGGTCACGTCCCACTGACCCAGAGTCAACAGCCTACCAGTGCCACTGCTGGCCAGGGCGCGCTGCCCGTCTGGGCTGCTAGGGAGGCGGTCCTAAAGATAAGGCAGGCCGTGAACCCAATGGCGGGGCAGCCGGTTAGCTGTGCGCCAGGAGCCCAACCGCCGTGACTCACTGGCAGCCATGCAGGAGGCCTGGCCACGTACCTTTTCCAGCCTGGCACACCTGCGAGCTGCTAGCCATCTGCTGCTCCACACCCCTGCCCCAAAGATCCTAGAAAGAAATGGAGGTCTCTCAGTGTTGAGCAGAGACCCACACCTGCCCAGATGGCGTGTGTGCTCCTTCCCGCCTCAGCCGTGGTCACCGCCATCTCCACTGTCTCCCACGCCAGGTCACAGAGCCAGAGGGTTGCAAGGACCTGGCTATGTGTCTCCAGGGGCCAGTGCCTGCTTTCTGAGAACCGATAAGCCAACACTGCATGGGCCAAAAATTTCCCTCATCCTCTGCAGAAATGAGAAACAAAAGCAAATCAACAAAAACACCAACTAGGTGGGTGGTCTGTAAAAGTTCCTCTGGGATGGTCCCCTCGCGAAGCCCCATGTGACAGATGTCCCGCCCGCGAGGGGTTCTCCATGCTCTGGAAGGCCCCAGGTTCGCTATTGCTGCTGTTGGAAGGGCCCATCCTGCAGGGAGACCTAGGTGGGTGTGCCCCCAGCTGGTAGTGGCGGGTCAGGTGTGCCCAGGCCGACCTGGTCCTTCCCACCTTCCCCTGGAGCCTGCCCGAGGGCTGGACTGAGTCAGCAGCCACTGTTAGTTCAGAGGTGCTGGAGCTCAGGACTGCGCCACAGGGACCTGGTACAGGGAAAGAGGGACCATCTAAATCGGCTTCAGTGTCCCCTGGGGGGGTCAGAAGAAATCCACACCCACATTTCAAGCCCTCCAGGTGGGGTGCTCTTGCTACAGTACGGAGCCCCTGGGCGTGGTGTGGACTGAAACCCGCCACGCCCGCGGGCCGCAGGGCTGCCCTGCTGAGAACAGAAACAATACATATGCAAGAAGTGCACACTCTGTTAGGAGCTGTGCCAGGCCCTGGGGAGCCAGGGGGGCCAGGGACGTCTGCAGTACAACCCAGGCAGCCGGAGGCGGGAGGAGCCTCGCCTCGGCCCAAGTGCTTGTCTTTACCCAAGACCTTGGGCAGCAGGGTGGCCCTGCCAGCTCCAGGGAACTGGGCCGCTTTTCCAGGCGAGACCTGCCTACCAGGGCGGGGCCTCTGTGTCTATCTTTAGCCTCCTTTGCATTCAGGGACATTTCCTCCGTCTTCCCACAGGGGGGGTTCGCCAGGGACCTTTCCTCTCCCTTTGACACACTCTCGGCCTCTTCTCCACCCAGCCTGGGGCAGTGACTAAGGTGGACACAGATACACTTTTCACCCCTGGAGAGTGAGAGGAAAATGGGGAATGTGTTCCTGGGTCCCCCAGGTTCCCCGTGGTCTTGGGCACATGGCCCGTCGTCCCCAGCAGTCCGAGTCCGGGCCACACTGCAGGTGTCTGGAGACTCCAGGGGGCTTCGTGGGCACAAGGTCCCCCTGAGGAGTGCTGCCAGGGGGTCAGGGGTGAGGCCAGTGTAACAGGGAGGGTACCTTAGGGACGGAGGAAGGGAGCTGAGCCTTGCTAACCCCCACTGGTGTCAGAACAGCCCCTTGGCTGGCTACCTGATTCAATGTCCACCAGCTCTGAGGTGTGCTGTGTCCTCGCTCGCCATCGTGAGCACGCAGGCCGCACGGCTAGGCAGTGAGAGGACAGCATGTGTGGGAATGAGTGCTGTGTCCAGTAGCCGTTCAACCGAGAGCCAACCCTCCTCCCTGCTTCGCATTCTTTTGTGCTGAGGTCTGGCTGGCAGCTTCGTTCAGGACATCAGGGCAAGAAAGCAGAAAGGACACAGCCAGGGCACCTGGCAATGAGTAATCTCTGTGTGTTGGCCGTGCTCCCTGAGGTTTGGGGTGCGAGAGGGGAGCAGGCGGCTGGTGCTACCACTTGAGGGCAGGGGGCTCAGGGCTCAGGGACCAGCCAGCTCGGGGCAAGGCCCTGGAACTGCTCCACGTTCAGAGCTTCACCGCCCAGACTGTCACCCCCTAAACAGAAACTGTGTTGGTTTCCCTACTTTCTCCGGCTACTGTAGTGCCAGCCTGGGGACTGGGTCTCCCACCCACCGCAGGGCTTCAGAACCAGGCCCCAGAGTCCAGGACCCTCCAGCCCACCCCACCCCCCTGCTTCCCGAGGATGACAGCCCAGTAGAGGTCTCTGGAACAGGCCAGTGTGTCAGGGACTCCACACCTCATGCCTAAGGTCATCTAGGGAGGGGCAGACAAGAAAGGATAGGGACGGCCCTCTGTAGCTTTCCCAGCTCCTGCAGCCTTACCCAGCCCTGTCCGGCTCTTCCACTGCCTGGCTTGTGATTCGGGGCCAGGCGCCCTCCTCCCCCGGGTGACGCTCCAGTCCACAAGTAGGCCGGGTTTTCTGGAATCATCCTGCCTGCCCACCAATCACCCGCCTTCCTGCCTGGAACTCTTGCCCCTCCTCCGTCCTGCCAGCTGGCTCCCTCACTTCCACGCAGACTCCGCGCCAGAAGAAATCCCTTCTAAGACTTCTCTAGGAAGCCTTTGACTCATCCAAGACCATCCGCTGCCTGTCGCTGGGGCCAGGCCTGCTCCTCATGGAGTTGGTTTTATGTCTGCTCACTGCATCTCACACCTGGGTCAGGACCAGAGCCAATGGGTGGGTTTCCCCGGAGTCACATTTGTAATAAAGGAGCAACGTCCACATCAGTATAACCATCTAAACCAGGGATGGCTGCCTCGAGTGGTAGTGAGCTGCCCGTCAGTGGAGGGGTGCAAACAGGTGGCTCATTCATTAGTAGCACGCGCCTCTGCCCATTAACTAGGTGTCTGGCACATAATAGGTGCTCAGTAAACATTTGTTAAACAAACACCAATGAGGCTTCCCCCACTCCTACAGTGTGTTTGTTTCATACAAATGAAGGATGTTCTTCTGATGGGGCCAACCAGTTGGGTCCTGAAAGCTATGCTAGTATTGAAAGGGTGCTGGCTGGGGAACGCTAACCCAGAGGGCAGTCTCCAGGTGAGCAGGAGAGGCCCCCGTCACACGCCGGAGAGAGAGGCGCGTCTGGGGCTGCGTGTCCCCTGGGACCCTTGATGGGGGCCCCTGATATCTGGAAGGCAGGTGGCACTGTGCAGACCCAATTGTGGGGTTCCTTGTAACACACCAGTGTGGCACCACTGGCTTTCCTGTGCCTGAACACTCCAGCCTAACCTCAGCTGTGCCGTAGGAGTGAGGAAAGGTGTGGTATGTGTTTGTTAGTAACACAGCGCTCTCAGGGAGCCGGCCGCCAAGGCTGGGAGACCGACAGTGAGAGACGCCCAGGAGCGGGAATGGAGGGGACGTTGTGAGTCTTGGTTATTTACCCACCCCCCACTGAAGGGATTTGGGGGTCACGGACCAGGTGGGATGTGGAGAGCAATTCTGTGCCTCTTCTTACCGTTTATTTCTCCTTTTTTCCTTAAACATGTGCATCAAGCATTTACTAACACCAGGCACTGGGGACACAGCCGGGAAGGCGGGCCCTGCTCAGCAGAGTTCGGTGAGTGCATGGTCTGGGAGCTTCTGGGCCCGTGTCCCCTCCCTCTGTCCACTCCTGTGAGCTGCCCTGCAAGGCTTTGCCCCCCCAACCACCACCATCAAACTCCTGCCTGCATCCAAAATCCCCAGGAGAGTTTGCTGGGTAACATGACCTCACCCACCCCGTTCTGACTGGGCCGGGAGCAGTGGGGCCTGGGAGCCCACATTGCAGATGGGTTTCCTACCGTCGGTGACCCAGGGACTGCCAGTGAGGACCACTGACGTAGGTGGTGGCAGACGTCCTGCCTTAAAGCTGCCACGTCCCATCATTCACGACCACGCCCCACGTGGCAGCGTCCTTGCGACCCCTCTGCTCCAGGATCAGACCTCCTTTTACCAAGGGGACAGGAAGGCCCAGAGGCCCCATGGCGTCCTGGCCCCTCTGTTTTCTGGTGTGGCATCCCGACAGGCACAGCCATGCTGTCAGGTTCAGCTTCAGGGGCTGCCTCCTTCACTCGAATGGGAGCTCCAGGAGGGCAGAGGTCGTGCCCGCTGTGTCCGAATGTCTGAGACAATGCCTGGCATGGAGCAGGTGTTCAGCCAGTGTTTGTAAAATGAGTGAATGGCATCGCATGACTGGCTACCAGCAAATTGGCACCAGATCCCAGATCCCCAGGTCCAGTGCCCCGGGCCTGTCCTCCAGAGCAGGGTCAAGCGCCCTTTGACCCGGGAGCCCAGAGCGTGGAGAGCTGGCACAAAGGATGTACTGGCTCGAGTGCCTCATGGCCCCTAGCCCTAGTCTGGTGCCAGCTGCAGGCCCGAGGGATGTCCCTGTCCAGGCAGGAGACAGGCGTGTCCCAGAAAGTGCCGCTTGCCTCTCGGGCTTCAGTTTCCAAGCGTGTAAATGGTGGCCTGCCGGCCTCACACGTGCTGGTCAGAATGAAATGGGTCCCTGCAGCCAGTCGCTCACACTTGAATAGTGCTTTCCGTGCTACGGGTGCCCTGGTGACAGGGTCACCTGCTGTCCAGATCCCCGGGTGAGCTCAGCCCATCGTAGGGACAAGCGTGTCGTGACCTCCATGGTACAGATGAGGAAATGGAGGCACAAAGAGGTCCGGCAGGCACCTGGGCAAAGTCACACACACACAGCCCGTGGGGGCTCAGCCACCGAGGGGGAAGCCCAGACGGTCTGGTTCCAGAGTCAGCTCTTAGCGGGCGTGTGGCGTCGCCCGGCGGAGGGTTCATTGTGTCCTCCTGGCTGGCACCTGCACCTCCCCCCAGAGGCCGTCACCTGCTTCAGTGCCGGGGACAGCCCCAGCCTCTGTCCCATCCTTTCGCACCCAAGTATCTGTCCTGCAGCCAGCTGTGGGGACATTCCCAGGGAGAAGGAGGGGAATTCCTGGGATCTCGGACAGACAGTCCCATGGGCGGGAGAAGATGGCTTTCTGCTCGCATCCTTCCAAACTGGGGACCTGCCTCGAGCGTGGTCCAGAGAGAGGGCTCTTCCTGAAGCAGAAGAGGGGACAGGAGGACATTTCAGAGACTCCTGCGGGGCGCCCTCAGGAGAGGTGGAGCGGCATGGTGGGCACACACCCATGGCCCTTGCTGTTCCTCAGGCTGCCCCTCAGCCAGGCACAGAGGCCCAGGCAGCCGCATGGGTGGGGACCTGAAACCCTGTCACTGAACATCTGCTTCCACCTAGTGGCCTCTGACGTTCCAGCAGCCGCGTGGAACCAAGGAGGCTCAGGGGACAGCACTGCAGTGCCCTCTCAGGGGACAGCATTCACTGAGCCCCCGCTCCGTGCGAGGGACACTGGTGTGACGCAGGCATGTTCGTGAGTGCAAAGGAGGAGCAGAGGGGGACACGTGACTGTGCCTCTCTGAGCCTGCGGTGGCCGTGTGGAGGTCATAGCAGGAGGTCACACAGGGCCTGGCCCTTGGTGACAGCCCGTGAGGACTTTACCCAGATGGCCGCACCACAAGGCAGAAGCTGGTGTGTTCTGGTGACAGCCGCCTAAGTGCCATGGGGTCTGGTGGCGGGGCAGCCTGGGGTCGCTTCTGAGGGGGGATTAGGGACACTCCACGAGGCTCAGGATGAGGCCGAGGGCCTCGCATCCCCCGAGGTCCTTTCTGCACCCCTTCCCGAAGACACAGGACGTGGGGCGTGTCCTGGCCTCTCCCCTGCGTGGGGGCCAGCACGCTGGTGGCAGTGAAGGGGTCCATCGAGTCCTCGTCTGGTCTGATTTCTGGATGGTCCTTGTAGCTTCCCTGGGCCCCAGACAAGCCCGGTCATGCGACCACCTGGGTCTCCTGTCCCCACAAAAGGAAGCCAGAAAGAGAAAATGTTAAAGGGCCCCCAGCGCTTCCCTTCCCTTGTCAGAGGGCGTGTGAGTCTGTTCCTTTTCTTCTCTTTTCTTGGGACTCCTATGTCACACAGCGTGTCGGGTAGGACGGTGGCTTTCCCGGCCAGGAAGTGTCCTAGGACACTCACTGTTGTGAGCTGGACGTCGGGAACGTAGCAGGCGCTCGGGAAGTATGTGGTCTCGCACGTGTCATCCACCCTGTACTGGATCAGAATGTCTTCCAGACTTTTCCTCGTTGCCGCTTTCCCAGGGGCCTGTGTGCGGTCAGGCCAGCAGACGCACACGTGCCAGCTGACAGCAGCGTCCAGTTAGAGGGCCCTGGACTCAGGTGAGCTCCCGGCCTCGCTCTGCAGCCTCGGGTCTCTAACCCCACAGGGCCGCTGTGAGGCGGAAAGGGGCCTCAGAAATGCTCAGGGATGACAGTGGTGGCCGCCGTCTGGCTTCCAGCTCTGGGGCCACGTCGGGACTGTCTCCTGAGGTGGGTCCTCAGTGCCGGTCCTGCCCCCTCTGCTGTGGGACCGCAGGGGAGCCACGTTCCGTCTGGTTCAGTGGCCAGAGCAGGTGGCTTCTGAGGCCCGGGGCCTGACGTGCTGTTGTCCTGGGGGCCTGAGGAGGAGTGTTCTGGAGGCAGCACAGAAAGCTCTATGTCCAGCAGAGGGCCCTGCCCAGCCTGTGGCCGGCGGGGAGGGAGGGAGCGGCTCGAGGCCACTGGAACAGGCTGGCGAAGCCAGACGCCTGACTGGGGGCAGACCAAGCGGCCAGCTGCCTCTCTGAGTCCACCGGGCACCTCTTCCCGGCCCTTACCTGCTTTCCGTGGGGCAGCTGCCTCCTGCTCGCCCGGCCATGTGGTGGCTGTGGCCTCTGGCCGTCTCTCTTGCTGTGGTGTCCCCTGCGGGGCTGAGCAGAGTCTCTGGGGGTGCCCCCGTGCGCCCCGGCAGGCACAGAGCTGAGGCCCCCGAGCAGCAGAGCCGGCCCAAGAGAGGCACCAAGGACGAGCAGGACAAGGGGCTGCAGCAGTACGTGCCCGAGGAGTGGGCAGAGCGCCCCCCGCCCCTGCACCCCGCTGGCCTGCCGCCCACCAAGCCCTTGGCCAGCAGCCCCCATCCAGACGTGGACGGGGGAAGCCCGGGCAGCGGGTCAGAGCCCTGGGGCAACCTGACGGGGACGCCGGGGCAGAGGCTGAAGATGGAGAACCCCCTGTACCCGGTGACTGAGGGCTCCTACCGCGCCTATGCCACCCTGCTGCTGGCCCTCGTGGTGTTTGCCGTGGGCATCGTGGGCAACCTGGCCGTCATGTGTGTTGTGTGGCACAGCTACCACCTGAAGAGCGCCTGGAACTCCATCCTCGCCAGCCTGGCCCTCTGGGACTTTCTGGTCCTCTTCTTCTGTCTCCCTGTGGTCATCTTCAATGAGATCACCAAGCAGCGGTTGCTGGGGGACATCTCTTGCCGGGCCGTGCCCTTCGTGGAGGTGAGTGTGAGTCCTAGTGGGCAGCAGGGTGGGGTGTGAGGGCGTGCAGGGCCCCAGGCGCCTGGAGTGCGGTCCTGCTTCCTCTCCTCCAAACTGGGCAAGGGCACGAGTGTGGTGTGGCATTGCTTCCTGATGGCTCCCGGCTGAAGTTGGCCGGCCGGGGGCTGAGGGCAGGTGTGCAGGGCCCTGGGTCCTGGCTTCTCGGTGCGGACAGCTCGGGGCCGGTCTCGCCCCCTTCTTCTGTGCCCTGTGCTCTCTGCTGCCTGCCTTAACCCTGCACCATCTTTCCACCAGGGAAACTGCTCTGCCCTTCGTGTCTCCTTCTCCGTTCCGTGCCCACTGCCACCCAGCACTCACGGCCCCTTCTTTACCCTCAATATCCTGCCCCCAAAAGCAGCGTATGCAGGGAGACCCCCACCTCCTACAGCCCCCAGATCACTCAGCGTCCACTCCCTGTGCACACGAGCGCCTTCCTCACTGACCACGTCACGCTGCCGCTGCGCCAGGCCCTGCTAAGTCCTGCAGGGAAGGGAAGCCCTGGTCTTGTGCTGGAGCTGAGGGGGGGCTCTCATGCCAGTCGAGTCACTGCCACCGGGTGTCACTGGGTGTCTCACATCTCCCCAGTTTCCTGATCTCCCAACCAGGGAAGTGGACCGGACGGTCCTTCCCACTGGCCTAGTCTGCAGCCTGCAAGTGTCCCCATGTCCTCAGCTCCGGGAACTGCCGGGTTAAGTCCAGCGCATGGGTGCTGGTGGGCGTGTGGGTCACAGAGAGACGGCTGCAAAAGTACACTGATGCTTGCGTGTATGACACAAGCAGGGCCACATGCCTGTAAGGAGCACATGGCAAGTGGCCTGTGAGCCTTGGCCAGGTGGGGTGTAGCCACGAGGCCCCAGCCCACTGAGGTCTCCCCGCGAAGGCTGAGTGATGGTGTGTGACCTGGCACGGGCATGGGGCCGCTGGGACTCTTCCCAGGTCTGTGCCCTCCCTGTGCATTAGCGGGGACTTTGTATTTGGAGAGTCTCTGAGGCTCAGCAGCTGGCACAGCCCTTACCTGCCCTTCCCAACCCAGCGCGATCCCCCGGAGCGGCCCCAAGTCCTCAGACCTGAAAGCAGACCCTCCAGGGGATGGCCTTTGACTCGTAGCCATGGTCCCTGCTCAGTACTCAGGTGAGCAGTGACGGCTTGTGCACCGGACTTTGGACCCCAGCAGACAGATTAGAGCAGGCCCTGCCCCACCAGCTGAGTGACCTTGTAAGTTACTTTTCCTGTGCAAACCCCAATTTCCTCATGTGTAAATTGGAGGTGATAACAATAATAAGCATAGCTATGTGGATGCATTCTTGAAGGAGTAAGTGGCGCTTAGAAGTAAGTAGTTCCCTGTGCAGTGGTTCTTATGGGGAGCGGGCTCAGCGGGAGGGGAGCAGGGCCGATACACAGACTCTTGTTTGCATGCGGCTGCCTGGCTGGTCAGTGAAAGCCCGGCCCTGCCTGACTGTGGGTCTCAGCACGCCGAGGACAAAGGCTCTGGCGTGGACTCTCCTGGGCTGCCGGCCACACTTCCTGGGGGGGACAGAGGTCATCCAGGAGCTGGCAGAGCCCCACCCCCAGGCTGGGTGACTGGGTGGGAGTCAAGGGACAAAGCCCAGGGCCCCCGAGCCTTTTATGGGGGTCTTAGGGAAAACGGGGATGTTCCGTGAGATGTGGGAGAGCTGGTGTTTCTGTCCAAGCCCGAGGGTGCTCCTGCAGGGCCAGGGGCATCTCACCAAGGACATGCGGGGACAGGACTAATAAGGGGGGATTGTGTCCCCAGCGGAGAGGAAAGAGGGTGGGCAGAAGGGGGATCTGAGCACAGTCCCTGTGCGGTTGCGGCTCCTCTGTCTTTATTCTCTCTGGCACTTTCTCCCCATTGTCCTGGCAGCTTCCTCTGGGCTCACGGGGCGGCTTCCCTGTGAGCTCAGTGACAGCTCGCAGGGAGGGTGGGCCCAGGCTGCTTCCCCACACAGCCAGGCCTGGGCTTCCCCACAGAGGGCGAGAGTGTGCGTGCGCGTGAGCTGTGCCCCTGAGACCACGCAGTCTGCACAGGAGGGGAATGGGAGCACCTGCGAAGACCACAACATCCGAGTCTCTGTCTTGAATGCCTAGAGCCGCTTCCCAAGTCTCAGGGAGCCCTGTGGTGCCCACAGTCGCCCAGCCGAGAGGCCCCGAGCGGTGGGAAGTCGGCCCTGCTGCGAGTGGCCCTCACCTCTGCCACCCCCAGGTCACTGGTCCTGCCGAGGACACTCGTCTTGTGAGGGGGGCTCCTTGGGAGGCCCTGATGACACACAAGGAGTGCCTGGCTCACCACCCAACCCCAGCCGCCAGGGCTCTTCCGGCCGCTGGTCTGACACGGCTTCCCCTCCCCGGGTCTCGCCCAGGTCTCCTCCTTGGGGGTCACGACCTTCAGCCTCTGCGCCCTGAGCATCGACCTCTTTCACGTGGCCACCAGCACGCTGCCCAAGCTGCGGCCCATCGAGCGGTGCCGATCCATCCTGGCCAAGCTGGCTGTCATCTGGGTGGGCTCCATGACACTGGCCGTCCCCGAGCTCCTGCTGTGGCAGCTGGCGCGGGAGCCGGGCCCCAGCACGGGCACCGTGGACTCGTGCACCATGAAGCCCTCGGCCAGCCTGCCTGCGTCCCTCTACTCGCTGGTGATGACCTACCAGAATGCACGCATGTGGTGGTTCTTCGGCTGCTACTTCTGCCTGCCCATCCTCTTCACGGTCACCTGCCAGCTGGTGACGTGGCGCGTGCGTGGCCCCCCGGGGAGGGAGCTGCCGTGCCGGGCGGGCAAGCACGAGCAGGGTGAGAGGCAGCTCAACAGCAGCGTGGTGGGGCTGACCGTGGTCTATGCCCTCTGCACCCTCCCGGAGAACGTGTGCAACGTGGTCCTGGCCTACCTGTCTCCCGGGCTGACCCGCCAGACGCTGGGCCTCCTGGGCCTCATTCAGCAGTTCTCTGTCTTCTCCAAGGGGGCCGTCACCCCAGTGCTGCTGCTGTGCGTGTGCAGGCCGCTGGGCCAGGCCTTCCTGGACTGCTGCTGCTGCTGCTGCGAGGCTTGTGGGGGGAGGGCGGCCACCGGCGCCGACAGCAAGCTCAAGACGGAGATGTCATCGTCCATCTACTTCCACAAGCCCAGGGAGTCGCCCCCGCTCCTGCCCCTGGGCACGCCGTGCTAAGGCCAGACCCCAGCGGGAGGCCTGGGACGTGGCAAGTGGGGCAGCGAGCGGGGCCACCCCAGCCCTCCCGGTGTTTCTGCCCCCATAGGTCTGGCGAGTGGAAGGGTCCTCCTGTTGGGGTCTGGGCGTGTCCAAACCCCAACCCCAGCAGGGCCTCCCTGTCTTCTCACTCCTAGGTCCTTAGAACTGCCCCCAAACTGTCCCAGCAGCTGGGAAGGAGAACTCGTGCAGGTCCCAGCCCCACTGCCGCCTCCGCCTGGAGCCCGAGCACACTTTAGTTGTGTCCTGTGTAGGCCTGGTCTCCCTGCCCCCGCCCATCCTGGAATGGGCTCCCTGGACTCTTCTTCCTCCTGGTGCCGTCTTTCCCAGGGCATCTCTCCCTCCACCCCCTCCGACGGACCCTGGGTCATCTTCTCCTACCCCCATGTTAGGTGCACCCCCCCATAGGCCTTTTTTGTAAAACAATAAACTAGGTGGAACTACCCCTGTGCCCGCTGGACTTACTTGGGCCACATCCTGGCAGCACCCACATGCACCTGGGCCTTCCCAGGTGGGTGGTGCCACTGCCTGTCCCCTGCCAGCTCCCACCCTGCCCCCCACAGCTCCTCCCGCTTGTCCTGCCCTGGGTGTCCTACCACCTCCCGCCCCCTTCCGGTCTCCCTCTGGTCTCTTCCAAAAGCTTCCCTAGCCCTGTGTGGGCCTAGAGAACTGGCGTGATGTCCATCAGAAGGGACACTCAGCCTGTGCCACCAGCCACTCCCTGCCCCATAAGCCCAGCTTGCTGCCTAACGGCCCAGTCTGTCCGCATCATGGCTCTGGGGCCCACTCAGGACAGCTGCATGGGGCCCGGCTGGTGAGGGGCAGATGCCAGGGCCCTGGGCATCACTCTCCTCTGCCACCCACCCCACCCCCTTGGCCTCAGCCTGCCCTGTACCCAAACCTCCTCCCGCCTCTCCAAGGATCTGAACAGCCTTGTTCTCCCTCCCTGGAACTCCCCCCCCAGGCTGGTGATGCCAAGAGGGAAGGACGCTGTTGCCAGGTGATGGCTGCCCGGGCGGGCCCTCTGCTGGGGAGGGACACCCACCCTTTCTCAGCAGACGTGTTGCCACAGTGACTGCAGCCCCAGCTTTCTCTGTAGAAACTTAAATGGGGGGCAGGTTGGACAGGGGTCCAAAAGATGGCTTGCAAGTTTTCCACCCCCGCTGCACCATCCCCCATCCGCACCCCCAGTCCTAGATGCACCAGGAGCTTCCTATGGGATGGAGGAAGGGGGGCCAGGGTCCGCTGAGGTGAAGCTTGGGATCGGGGGACAGCTGAGGCTGGAGGGTTGGGCGCCGGGCAGGGGCATGCCTGAGCTTCCTGTTGGGGGGGCCTCTTCCACAAAGGACACCCTCTGCCTCTCCCTCCTGCTGGCTGGCAGCTCAGAGCTGAAGGGGGGACGTGGGGGCCCCCAGGCCCTGCCCCCGCTGCCGCCCCCAGCCTGCCAGGCTGAATGGCATACAGAATCCATCAGCAGGCCAGCGGGCCTTGGGAAAGAGCCAGGGTCCCTCCAGCCTGGGCCAGTCGGGGAACAATGTGGTATTTGTTGCTTAGAGGTCCCAGGCTTGGGGTGGGGGGCAGGTTGGCACAGTGGTGGATGGTGGACTTGAGCCGGGAACTGCCACTCAGTCCCCCTCAGGACGGACTTCAGGAGACCCTGATGCCAGCTGGGAGGGGACAACCTCCCGAGCCCCCTCAGCTCCCACTTCGCAGTGACAATCGCCTCGCTTCTGTCCAGCCGGACACGTCACTGAAAGTCTCGTCTTGGCTTTGCCATCTGCAAGGAGGAATGACACCTCCCGCCCAAGGACTAGTCACTAAATAGGACAAGACACATAAAGCACCTGACGTGACTCCTGGCACCTCTCCTTTCCTCCAGGTAGGCGCTTGATTCTCCAGGACTAGAGAGGCCTGGCGGGGTGGCCTTAACTCAGTCTGTTCCCTGGGCAACATTGACAAGTTCTCTCTGTGTTAGGCCCCTGCTGTGTGCAGGCCTTAGGGCAGCATGGCGCTTGCCTGCACGTAACCAGCTCAGGACTAATCGCAAAGCTCGCTCCTCAGTTGGAGAACACTGCAAAGGCAGGTCAACACAGAAACAGCCTGTCCTGCTCCCCCGGTGAACGAGAGGCTCCAGGCAGAGCCAATGCCTGCAGCCAGAGAGCAGGGGCAGCCGGGCCCCAGCTCCAACCTCACCAAGGGACACGTTTTAAGGAACATCTTAGGAAGACACCCCCAAACCATTGAGCTCCATCTGCCCACGGTTTTCCCTATCTCCTCTGGCAACGGTTCCGTCCTCCCAGGCAGACAGGCGTCTCTCTGACGACTGGCAGTCGCCTCCAGGAGGAAGCCCTGGGCAGCAGGAGGGACTGGGGCAGCTCAGACCCAACAGGGCAGGCCCAGGCCCGCCCTGGCCATTCTGGAGGGAAGGAGAAGCATGGTGTGTTCTGTGGGGCCTGCTCCATTTCCTCGTTGAGGGGAGGCTGGGGGAGGTGGGGCTGACTGTAAAACTGGGTCAAGATGGCCTCGGATTTGGGTGAGCAGGGCCGGCAGCTGTGGGCAGCGAGGGGAGGCACCAGCTCCGAAGGTGGGAAGAGGGCTGGACCTGGGCAGGGCAGTGAGGGCACTGCCCTTCCCAGGACAGCAGCAGCACCCCCGGAGGGAGGCCTCCAGGATCTGCCCTGAGGACAGTTCACCAGCTCCAGGCTCCCCGCAACTCTGGCTGCAGGTGAGGTCCTGCTCTGGCTCTAAGGAAACAGGTAGGGACAGCCCCTCCTGCCATGATGACCGGGCCCCCAGCAGCTCCTTAGACGGACCCCTTGGCTCCAATTGGCAGCTGCAGGCCCAGCTGAGGCCACAGGAAGGCCCGATGAGGACAGGAGGTGGCGAGGGCCGGGCACACGTGCAGAGGCTGTTCTGAGAAGTGCCATTGTGAGCCCGTGTGGGCGCGTGCCTGCCTCTCTGTGGCTGTTTGTGTCCCGTGTATGGGGTGCTGGCGGCCCTGGGCCTGCCAGTCATTCCATGACATCTATGGAAAAGTTACTGGCACCACACGCCCCCCCCAGCACAAAATTGCGAATTTATTCTTGTTGTTAGGAGGCAAAAAAATGTACAGTTACAAGAATCATTTTCCAAACAGAGGTTAGATATGAGCTGAAAAGTGTAAAAAAGGAAGAGGGACATCACTTTACAAATCATTAAATTAAACAAATAAACAAACACGAAACCTAAAGAGTCACCCTGACCCCCCCACGCCAAGTTCTCTCCTTGTGCAACTCTGCAAAATGAGAACAGAAAATGAGGTGCCCGTGGAGTGGGGCCTGGGAGGGGGAGGGGCTGCGGGCGCTTGGCACTGGCCCCTCCAGGGCACGGTGGTCTCTGGCAGCTGGCTGTACCTGGGGGCCCAAAGGAGGCTGGGGGCAGAGAGGGGCGCCTCTGGGGGCTCCTGCAGCCTGTGACATGCAAGCAGGGACAGCCAGACCGGGAAGTGGGAATGCACAGGACATGGGCCGGCCACCAGTGCCCAGGCTGGGGCCTGCCCCATGTGCCAGCCCCCACTTTTCCTGATCGGGGCCTGCCCCAAGCCGGCCTGCACAGCTTTCCCCTCCCAGATCCTGACTCACCCCTGCAGCATCAAATGGTTGATTTTAGTCTTTGCTTAAATTAAAAAAATTAAAATATATATACATATATATACTATACACACAGGACAATAACAGAAGTGTTGAAAAGGTAAGGGGACAGGAGTGAGGGGAGGGCAGGGGCTGGGGGCCAGGGCTGTGGGAAGGGAAGGAAGCAGGGCAGGGTGAAGGGACAGGTGAGAAGGGAAGGGCGAGAGGTTAGGGGACCTGAAGGGGGGCGATTTATTTTACAATAAAAACAGGAGTTCAAACCTCAGCAGAACAGGCCTCTGGGATCCCCAGAGGATCCCACCCCACACCAGTGCTGAGGGGTGGGCTTAGGGGGACAGTAGGGTGGGCGGGGAGCTCGGCTTCAGGATCAGATGGCGGGTCCCGGGTCCGAGGGGGCGGGCCGCAGTCTCAGCTTCTCCGGGACTTTGAGTGTTGAATAAGCCACTGTAGTGTGATGTCTGGGTGGGGATAAGAGAGAGGTGACAGGGCTTCCAGGGCTGGACCCGCTGGGGAGGTCAAGGCACACCTGAGGCAGTGACGTCAGCCCAGGGCCCCCCAAACTACAGCCAGGCTCCAAACAGCCCGAAGCAGGTGGCAGGGGCGTCTGGGTGCTGAGAGGCGGAGGGGGCAGGGAATCACAGGCCCAAGGCGGGGCGATCCCACAGCCAGGCGGGGGCCCAGGGGGCGGTGCTCGAACCTGGCCCCCCAGGGGAAGCACAGTGCTCTGGGTTTGGAGCACCGTTCTGGAGGGACAGCCTGTGGGAGTTGCTGCCCCAAACACCCCGAGGGCCCGTCCCCTCTGCCCACGCCGTCCTAGAACGCGGCGGCTGCCCCAGACCCACGCACCAATGTTGTCCTTTTCTTTGCAGGAGATGGAGTAGCAGCAGATCTCTCGGTCCTGGATGGCAGACAGGTTCCTGGGGGAAGACAGAGGGGAATGTGCGGGCCGCGGGGCGAGGGCACCAGGTGAGGCGCGGCCCTGGGAAGGTGGGCTCTGCTGCGCCCGTGTGGCCAACACTGAGCGCTGCAGCGAGCCGGGGGCTCCGCAGCCTGGGGAATTCAGGGGGCAGGGAGGAGGGGCAGAGGTCGCGCACTCACATTTTCTCGATCAGCTCCTTCTCATCCAGTGCTCCCGGGAGGTCCCGCTTGTTACCCAGCACTAGCACCTACAGAGGATGAGGCACAAGGACCAGGTCCAGGGCGGCCCCCCACCCCTGTGGCGCCCCCCACGCCCCCACCCCTGGGTGCCTCACAGGGATCCCCTGCAGCTGGGGCTTGTCCAGCAGGTTGTGCAGCTCATTCTTGGAGGCCTCAATCTTCTCCTGGTCAGCGGCGTCCACCATGTACCTGGGGAAGGTGGGGCGGGCAGCATGCTGACCAAGCTGTGGCCTGGTCACCGCTCCCGAGCAGCTGGGCCCGGGCAGGGGCTCCAGGAACGTTCTCTGCTCTGATGGCAGTGACATGTGCTGGGGCTGCCAGGCCTGAGTATCCCGTCCTCCAAAGTGGGCTCTGGAGAAGCCCTTCCTCGGCCCGCGAGTTGGGCCTTCGGGGATTCCCCGGAGCCCCTCCCACGGGGACCCTCTGAGGGTTGAGTTAAATAGCAAAGGAAGGCCCAGAAGGTTTCCTTCCGTGACGTCTCGTAGAAATCACTTTAAACACAATGAAAACTAAACAATCTTCCATTAGGGCGTGCACATGAGGGTAAAATTATTTTTAAAAAGCAAGGGAATGACCATGTAAAAACACAGAATGCAGGCCAGTAGTGGCGCTGGGTTAGGGGACCCAGGGAGACAGTGGGGACAGCACAGGGATGTCTGCCGGTTGACGCTCTGGCCCCAGACTGGCTGTGGGCGCCCAGAGCGTTTATCAGACGGGAAACAAGCACCACAGAGTGAGGTGTGGCTGAGGACTCACGAGCGGCCAGGCCGAGGAGCCCCTGTGGCACTTACACGATGGCACTCACTCCCCGGCAGTAGCGCTCCCACATGCTGCGGAAACGGGGCTGTCCCCCGATGTCCCAGAGCTGAGCAAGAGAGCGTGAGGCGGGGTCAGCAGCCGCAGGCCACCAAGTACTCCACTGCCACCACCCTGCCCAGGTCCCCTGCTCCCACTCTCTTCCTCTGTCCAAGCCCCTCTGACTACCTGGGACCCAAGCCTCTGCTTCCCGTCAGTGTCTCCTCCCAGGGCCTCAGGTGCCCTCCCCCCATGCCTTTGCGCCCCCCAACTCACACACCACACGCCTGTGCGCATGGGCAGGGCCTGCTGCAGCCCCTGTGCCGCCCGCCTCCGGTCCCCGGCACTCACTCACCTTGATGGTCACATTTCCCTTGGTGATCTTTCGCATGTTGAACCCCACAGTTGGGATCATGTCCTCATTGAACTGTCCTGACTGGAGGGAGAGTCAGAATCAGAAAAAAGCAAACCCCTCAGACGGCACGGCTGCGGAGGCCAGAGACCAGGCCATCGCTCCTCCAGCCCCAGGGAGGGCGCATGGGCCGGCCCAGGGCTGCGCACCAGCCCCACCTGGAGATCACCTGTGAAACAAGAGGCCCGCCAGTCTCTGGACGCTCTTCTCAAGTCTACTCAGTCCCCTCGGGACAGAAGCCCCAGGGCGGGACCTGGTCCCTGGTGGAGAGGAACTCGTACCTCCCAGCAGACCTGAACGGGCTGCGGGACAGTCAGGGGTCTCAAGGGAAGCAGACGTGTTTCCAATGAGATGGAAATATTCAAGCCCAAAACTTGGGGCATCAGCCACCCCCAAAATGCAGGGCACACCATGGAGGTGCTGATTTACACCCCCTTCCTGTGGGGGTAGGTGTCTGTTGACTCTGTGTCTCCCCCTAGACGAGAGCTTCTGGGGGAAGGGACCCGTTCTATATTAAGAACATTAGTAAATGTTGAATAATTAGGAGTTGGCTATCATTCTATTTCCCAGAACCCATTTTCAAACTCTAACAATTTTTGTTTCTCCCCCTGAATTGTCTCCAAGACCTCCAGATTATTCTCAAGAAGCCACAGGCCACCCCTACGGCCGGACCAAACCCCTCCAGGGTCATCTCCACGTTCTGCTGGCTCTCCCAGATGCAGGCTGGAGGCGATGGGACGGACTTAACCTTGAACCAGGGGTGACGACCTTGTTCCTTTATGGGGCCACTTTCTTCTGCCGGGTGGTGGGTCACGCAAAGAGGTCAATGCTCTGACCACCAGCAAGGTGTGGATGATGGTTTCTTCTTCAGAGCCTGTGAGCCTTACTGAAGACCCCCAGGTCCCACCTAAAGGACGGCGCCCTGACTCGCTTTTGTCTGCAGGACCCACCCAGCTCATCAACCAGATCTTGCTCAGGACAATGGAGAGAAGGCCCCCAACCTGGGCCCACATGGGCTTGGGGACCCCTGAGCCCCTGACAGTCACAGTCGTGTGCACACACTTCCGTGTGTGTGTTCTCTGGGGAAAGCGCCTCTGAGTTTATCAGATATCAAAAGGGTCCGAGAGCCCCTGACAGTCAGGATCACTGAGTAAAAGGGGGTGCCCTGAAGGAGAGCCCAGGTCCAGCAGTCCCCCGACTCTCAGCAGGGTGCTGCGGCGTGGGGACCGGCTGGACTAATATCCACTCCACCCCCATTCCGGCCGGTGAAGACAGTCAGGAACGAAGCCCAGGTACTGCTTATCTCTTGTCATGGGGGAACGGTTTCCTTCTAAGAAATGGCAGGAAGGGTTTTGGATTTGGAGACATTGGCAGATAAGGGTTCCAAATGCTTCGACATGGTGGCTGTACAGCATGAGGGCCCATTACTGCTCTCTAACAGCTAGAAGACCCACTGGCTCCTATTTCATGAAAAGCCCAGCCTGGCAGAAGGTGATCATGGGCGAAGGGGGTGGCAGGAGGACCCTCAGGGAGCCTGGCTCCTGCCTCCAGCACCCCCAGTTCTGCTGGGAGTCGGAGCTCATGTGGAACCCGTTAAAACTTCCTTTCCCTGCTCACACCTCCTAGTGTCACACACTCCTCAATGACAATCAGAAGTCCCTCCTTATCCACGGTTTCACTTTCTGCAGTTTCAGGTACCCGCAGCCAACCACAGGCCAAAATTATTGAACGGAGAATTCTAGAAACCAACAATTCATTAGTTTTAAATTGTACGCCATTCTGAGTATCATGATGAAATCTTGTGCCATCCTGCTCCGTCCCACCTGGGATGTGAACGTTCCTTTGTCCAGCATCTCCATGTTGTATGTACAATAAGACATAACTTTTATTACAGTCTATTGTTATAATCGTTCTATTTTATTATTGGCTGTTGTTGCTAACCTCTTACTGTGCCTAATTAACAAGTTAAACTTTATCACAGGCACGTACGTATGTACAGGGAAAAACATAGTCTACATAAGGCCTCGGTTTCAAGCACCCACTGGGGGTCTTGGAATTGTATCCCCGTGGACAAAGAGGGGTGACGACTGTCACCTTAAAGTCAGCTGCGTCAACCTCTTGTCTCTGACTTGAATCCCATTTGGTCCCTTCCACCTTGGGCCAGCTCCGACGCTCCCCAAGTTCTCTAGAATGAGTCAAACAGCCACCTTCCTGTAACTCCCACCCATTCCTACGTCTCCCCTTGGATGCCCCAAGACTAGTTCTTCCTCAGCACAACCGTCCACATTTGTAAATATTTGAGAATGGCCTTCTCGGCTCCCTTAGGCAAAACATCTACTTTCTAACACCACATATTTCAGAACTCAAAAGATGAGTTTAAGGTTCTTAGAAGCATTGTAAGTCTCACTATAATTTTTTTCCAGCTGACATCAGTCTGCTCTATCAACTGGCTTCTATTTACAGTCGGACCTCACACAGTGAATACAGAACCAGGGCGGAGGAAAGGCTGGGGAGACAGACCAACAGCAGAGGGAACGGAGGTGGGAGAGTCAGTGCTGGGCACGGGAACAGAGCTCAGGGTCCCCGCTGGGCTCCGGCTGTCTCGACAGTGGCCATGCACGGAGCAGAGCACGGTGAGGCACCCGGAGGGCCTGAGAACCTGGAGTGACCCTGACACTGCAGCCATGGGGTGGCTTTTCTTGGGAAGCGTCGTTAAAGGGACATTTGCTTGCACTTTTAGGATGTGTGAATTGAAGGGCAAATTTCACGTCAAAAGGGGAGATGAAATGGGCCGAGGAGGGGGACATGGGGCGGGGAGGGGGACACGGCGGGGAGGGGACTCTCCCTGGACATCATGGGCACTCCTGACCCAGTGCAGTCTGTAACGAGGGTTCTGTTCCTGACCTGCTGTAGTGTCCTAGTCTCTGGATGTGACGCTGGCCTAGAAGAGATCTCCTGACAGGAAGTGGAGCCACCGGGGCACCATGGAACGGCGTCCGGGAGCACGGCTAACAGTGAGAGCCCATGGGAATCAGAGGTGACACCTACACTCAGCCGGGAGGCTGGCAGAGACTTGTTTCTCCTCTTGGCCTGACCCCACAGACTTCTCCCCATCTAAATGCATCCTGCTTGTAGCTCAGGATCCAGGCACGGGCCCTCAAAGAGCACAGAGCCCAGGTCAATGGTGAGTCTTAGCCGAGGTCTCTGGCCGGCCCAGGGCCGAGTGGACAGGCGCCCGGGTGGATGTTGGCTCAGAGACCATCACACCACAAGACCCACTATGGTCCTGAAGGGGCAGAGGTCATCTGCAAAGCATGTCTGAGAAAGGAAGCCATGCCCAACCGTGTGATGGGAGCTACCTGGCCCTTCAGCCTTCCCTCTGCCCTCCTGTCTCAGGCAGTGTTCCTCTGGGACACTGGGCAACAGTGCAGGCAGGGGGGTACCGAGGTGGGCCACACTTCTTTGCTGACCTATCTCATCGGCATTTTTGGCCGGTCTCTGGCCAACCCACAATTCTCAGAAACCGCAGTTTAGGGAGTGGGACCAGGTCCCTGGACAACCCCAGCCCTGCCCCAGCCTTCCTGAACCCTACAAGCCCAGTCCAGCCAGGCTGGGAAACGCAGGCCGCACCATTACTGCAGCCTCAGCTCACACACCACAGAGCTCATCTCCCCCCCCCTTTTTTTTTTTTTTGAGGAGGAGACTTTAACTCCTTCCCCACCACTGCCCTGGCTCTGAAAGTCTCTCACTGGCCCAGCTGCGTCCTGACTACGGAAAGCCCTCAGTTCCACTGTCTCCCATGTCCCCAGACTGGGCAGTACCCCTCGAACTCATCCTCTGGCCCCAGCACCTCCTCCTGCAACTTCTGAGCCTGCAGGAGACTCCAAACTGCCTTCCGATGCCAGCCTCCCCGACCCCTGCGAGCCGCTTTGGTAGAGGAGGGGTTCCGGGAGGAGGAGTCTGGGCCGGAGCCAAGGGCCTCAGCTGATTCCACTACTCCCTGGGGACACAACCCCCCCCATAGCGCCGGGGCTTCCTCTTCCGGCAAGAAGGGGTTAAGGCCTCAGGGTGGGGCTGGCCTGACCCGGGCCCCCTCCCTTAGCCCCTCGGCGGCGCGGTGCCGCGACCCTCCGCAGCAGGGCTGGCAGGCCCGGCACTTTCGCTCCGTCATGCCCCCTTGCGCGGGGGCGGAGGGCGCTGGTCGCCGCGGGCAGAGGATCCCTCCGGCCTCGTGACCCCTGGGGGCCGCAGGTCCCGGTCCCAGCCCAGTCGCCTGGTCCCCCGCCCCAGCCGTGCCACCCCGGCCGGCAGGAGAGCGGGTGGCGCGCCCGCGGGTCTCCACGGGCCGCGCTAGGCCCCAGGCGCCCGGCCTCTCCTCCCCGCGGCGCCCGGCCGGGCCAGGCGGCGCCCCGGGTCCCCAGCGAGCGGCGGGCGGGGCCAGGCCGCCCCGGCCCTCCCCGCCCCGGCCCCCGGCCCTCCCCGCCCCGGCCCCCGGCCCCCGGCCCCCGCCCCGGCCCCCCCCTCCCCGGCCCCGGCCCCCCCCTCCCCGGCCCCGGCCCCCCCTCCCCGGCCCCGGCCCCCCCCTCCCCGGCCCCGGGCCTCCCCTCCCCGGCCCCGGGCCCCCCCCTCCCCGGCCCCGGCCCCCCCCTCCCCGGCCCCGGGCCTCCCCTCCCCGGCCCCGGGCCCCCCCCTCCCCGGCCCCCCCCCCCCCCCCCCGCCCGGCCCGGCCCGGCCCCGTACCGCGATCACGTTGACGAAGGTGGTCTTGCCCGAGTACTGCAGCCCCACCAGCGTGAGCTCCATCTCCTCCTTCCAGAACAGCGCCTTGAACCAGTCCAGCAGCTTGGTGAACAAAGCGATCATGGTCGCTGTGCTCGCGCTCGGCCGCAGCGGCCTCGGTGCGCGGGGTCCGCCGGGCTGCGCGGGGCTCGGGCGCGGGACGACTCGCGCAGGATCCGCTCGCCGCTGGGTGTGGCTTCGCGCCGCCGCCGCCGCCCCCCGCGCGCCCGGAGCCGAGCCGGGGCCGCGTCCTGCTCGCGCCCGAGCGCGCGCGCCTCCCGCCGGAGCCGGGCCGGGGCAGGGTGCGCGGGGCCCGCGGGCTGGGGCTCGGGACGGGCCGGGCGCTGCGGCGTCCGGGCGGCGTGGGGAGGCAGGGCTGCGCCGCCGGCCTTAAAGGGTGTGGGCCCGGGGTGGGTGAGGTGCCCGCGAAGCACAAGAGGCTGGTTCACCCGCTTCCCGGGACGGGAGCACCTCTGCGAGCGGGAGGGGACCGAGGCTTTGTCCCCAATCCCCCTGCCCACGAGGATCTCTGGGCGCGGACCCCCCCCCCACGCACCTAACGGGGGGAACACCGTGTAGGGCGGTTCCATACCCATCTTTTGTTCACAATTTACCTGGACCACCTGTTCAGGAGACTCTGACCCAAAGTGAAATAGTTGTTTCAGGTTGAGGCTCATTTTTACTAATGTCACCATGATACTAAACAGGAAACATCCTGGGGGTGGGTTGGGGTGAAGTGGGGTGTGCGGTCCAGTGAGGAAGCTCTGTGGCAAATGGGAAAGTTGGTCTGATTTGGTAAATACCAAAGTTTTCTTGGAGGACTGATGGGGGGAGGCATAGGGCCCGCCAGGGTGCCCGCGTCAGAGGACCCAAACCGAACCCTGGGGTTGGGGGTGCACGGACAGCCCCAGGCTTCAAGGCAGCCCCCAACTTATGCTGGGCGCTCCCTAGTACTTGGCTGTCAAATGTACATAAACCATCAGTGCCAACTGTGTCTGTCACACCCACCCAGACGGCCCCAGTGACCACACAGTTACCAGAGTGGACAATGGCAGTCTTGGCCCCAGAGCATTCTGGGTAGTGAGCATTGGCTTTCTGATCTCTGCTCTTTAGCCCTGTCTACCTCCTAAAGTACAGCCTGCCCTGGGCCCTAAATTGACTCAGTTTCACTTTGTTTCACGTGTCCCGGAAGGGCTGGGAAAGTGCACATGCGTGGTTAGAGCTGCTCCTTGCCTGTGGTTTCTTGCTCTCTCTGCTGCTAAAAACAGGCTCCAGAGGCCTGAGAAGACAGAGGAGAGGTGAAAGGAATCAGCCTTGCAAGAATCTTTATTTTCCCACTCAGTCTCTTGCAGAGCTCTGCCTTCTACATTCTGGAACAGGGTGGAGGCCTGTGGGGGCCCACGGTGGGGGCCTGGGGGCCGTCGCCGTCTGTGCAGCTGCTTCCATTTGGCTATGTGTGACGTCCAGGCAGGACCTCTCAGGCCAGTGTCACGGGGAGACAGGTGGTTTGGGGGAGACAGGTGTGTGCGAGCCCCTTCCTGGGGCTGTAGGGACGGCAGCTCCTGAGTCAGGAAGGAGACTAACCTCCATCTCAGTCTCAGCTGTGTGTGTCCTTCAGCGCGAGGGCTGGCGTGAGGAGCCCCTGGTGGCCTCTGGGACCGGCCCCGTGGGGGCTCCATGGAGACCTGGCGTCAGCACATGCAGACCTCAGGGGCTGAGTGCCTGGGAGACTGTGCCTCCTGGGCATGGGCGGCCCGTCAGATTCCAGGCCGAAGGCTTTGCCTGCCTTCCTGGGAGGTGCGGGTCAGTGCTGCATGGAGCCGGTGCCTTGGAGGTGCTGCTGTGGAGATGGTGAGGGGATGCAGTTCTCCAGGTGGACTAGCAGGGGCCCGGTCATTCTGAGCCCAGGTCTGCATGGAGGGCTTGAACTGAGACTGCTCGTGGGGACAACACGCTCTCCTGCGTCCTCTGCAAATGCAGGGTGGGGCTGGTCATCTGACATCAGCTGGGCTCTGTCTCCTTGCCTTCCTTTGGTGCTTTCAAGGTGCCCAGGGGATCTTCTGAAAGGACAATGCGGGCTTCCCTAGGGGATAGCTGGGGTGAGGGGTCGGCAGCTCCAGAGGCAGAGCAGCCCGCTGGGCCTCTGATGGGTCCCTGCTTTCCCTCTTCCAGAGACTTCAGCTGCCAGGCCCGGTCACCTGTGCTCCTAGGAATCGTGTGGGCTCAGGGGGAATCTGGGTCCTTGTTCTTTGGGGGCATCCAGCCCTCACATGTGGGGTGAGGAAGCAGTCAGTGATAGGAAAATGACCAACGTCAGGCCAGACTTTTCCCAGCTCTGGTGTCTGGCGTGTTCCTGGGCAGATGCAGGTGGGGACGGTCCTGGGATCACCCTCTTGCCAGCTCAGGAAGGTGGTACATCTGGGACCGTTTGTTTTCCCTGTAATGGCAGCAAAGCACGTGGTGTCCGTGTCATACACACGGAGGCTGAAGCTCACAGGACATCTGGGCGTCTCTCAGATCTGCCGAAACGCAAGCTCTGGTCCTTAAGTTCAGAGAGACAAGTGAGGTTCGCCCTGGTGTCCCGCTGGGGCCCGTAGAGGAAGCAGAGGCGTGGCCAGTGGTGAAGACCTGGAGCCTGGCCTTGGTCCTTGCTGCTGAGTATCTTGTGACCGCACATACTCGCTTCCCCAAGTGCATCCGGGGGTCCCCAGGCCCTTCCCAGGCCTGGGGAAGGCGCCAGGCGTCAGGCGCTGGGTTGCCCTGGCAGCTGGGCCGCATACAGGGCCAGGGTGTGATGGAGAAACTGGTACTGCTCCGCGGTCTGGATCATGCCCCCCCTGTGGGACAAGCACACGCCATGAGTCCCGAGGGTGGCCCTGACTTCCCGTCACACCGATCCCTCTTCTCTGCTTCCTACTCCATCTTCTGCCCCCCAGGCCTTCCCCACCAGGGGCTGAGCCTGGGGTGGGCCACAAGAGCAGGATGGTCCTGTGGGACCAGCAGCTCCTGGGGCAGACAGGCCCCTGCCCCTCAGGCCGGGCCAGGAACATTCCTGAGCCCCAAGATTTCCTCTTCCCAACAATCTTAAAAGTAAAAATAATAACCCCACACATGTGTACAGTAGGTTCTCACGTTCCCAAACCTTCACACACGTTCACTCACGGCAGCCCTCTGCAGAAGGGGCCGTTACTTCTCTCTAGACAGACAAATGGGGCCTAGAGAAATACAGTGGTTGCTCGGTGAGCTGCAAGTCGGCATTTGCTCCCTGGTCCTCTGTCGCGAAATGCAGTGACCTTTGGGCACCCCTTGTATCTAGATACTTGTATCCCTAGTATCCCCAGTATCCAGAACCAACCGTACGCCATGCCCCCACCTTTCCCCTGAGTAGGGATTTGGGAAACAACCAGACAAAAACAAAAGAGCATTGATGGCACGGCTGAGCCCACAGAGTGGTGCCTTTCACCCCAGGCCCCACGCCAAGGCTCATGCACAGATTCTTTCCTGGGGGCTATTGCCAGGAAACAGCTCTGTAAGCAGAAGGGACCCCTTCCTTTCTCACAGGAAGTGCCTGTAAGCGCTCTGAGCCCGCGACGCACGGATGCCGCTCATGCTCTTGCTCCTGCTGACACCCACGGACCCACCTGTCCAGCCGCAGTTGGCATACGATGCCCAGTATGTCCACTTCCCCTCGGGCCTTCAGCTGTTGACAGCCTATCCGGGTGGCGATGAAGCAGCCGGTCCGGCCAATCCCTGCACTGGGTGTAGGCGGGGAGCAGTGGGAAGTCACAGGGGAGTGGGGACCATGGGTCTAGGGAGCAAACTCCAGAGAAGGCAGCAGGGACTGAGCCCACTCCACTTGGGGGCTGGGGACATGGGGCTGGAGACATGGGGCTGTGTAGCTCGTAGCTGGCACTGGACGAGTGCCGTTTCTCGCTGGCCTTGCTCTAAACCTGTGCCTTGTCGCCCTGGGGTCCCTGTGTGGGTTTTGATGAGCTCTCTTCTTAGCAGTTAACAGCGGTTTCTAAGTGACAGTGCCCACGCTGGACTGGCTGGCCCCCGAGCCCTCCTCATCTGACCATGACTTCTGTCCAGTGCAGACTTGTTATGCTCCTGACATTCAGCCCGTTCCCACCACTGGTCCTTCCCACAGTTCTCTCTCCATCACTCCATCTGTCCGTCATTTTAAAACCTTCTCAGCCCCCTTCTTAGCAAGTCACCCTGTGTGAACCCCTGACAGAAGCCACTCGCCACCTCCCAGCCTGAGGTCCACGGGCCCCTGTGTGTGGGGTCATGAGCCCCTCTGTCTGGACTTCCTGCCTGTTTCCCTCACCCCCAGACGGTGTCCTTGTTTTAGGCTTATCCCCTGCACGCCTCCTACTCCATCCCAACCCACTTTTTACGCTGTAGCTAAAGCAAATCCAAGTTTCTCAGCCACTATGAGGGCCCCTGGTCACCAGGCGTTCCTGCCTCACCTGTCCTTACTGTCCCCTTAAGACCTCCAGGCCCCCAGCCTCTAGCTACTCCCAGCAGTGTGTCGATTTGAACATCGGTCTCCAGGCCTTTGCACATGCTGTGCCACCTTCCTGGGACACTTCCCCAACCCCTTGTCACCTTTCAGGGTTCAGCTTAGCTTAGATGTCCCCTCTCCTGGAAAACCTTCTGTGGCCAAAGTGGGCAACTTGGTCCTGTGATCCCGTGTGCCCAGTGCCATCTATCACCGCACCGTGACAGATAAGACAATCATCTGTGCACCTGTCAGGGCAGAGTCCCCCATCCTGCTCACAGTGTCCCCTTAGCCTCTCACACGGCAGCAGGGTCTCATCCGGCCATGTTGAATGACTGTTGATCTCCTGCCCCAGCGACCCCCATCTTCCTGACACTCTGTTGCCTCGCTGGGTTGTGCCTGGCTGTCCACCCACACACTAGGGAGCTGCACGAAGGAGGAACTAACGGAGTGCTGGCTGAAGCGAGAGGTTCCTGTCGGTGAGAACTGGGCCTGCCCAGGAGAGACCCACAGGAGGCAAGGGGACCTGGCCCATGGGCTGCATGGAGGGTGGGCCACCATACCTGCAGTGGACCACAATGGGCCCGGTGCTGGCAGCTGCCTCTGGGCTCTCGTCCACCTCAGCCATGAGGCGCAGCAGCGGCCCAGCCGACTCTGGGGTCTGATGGTCAGGCCAGGCCGAGAAGAGGACGTGCTTCACTGGCCGGCACTTGTCCTGATGCTGGCATGGGGACAGGTGTGAAAGCCGGGTCAGGTGGCACTGCCAGCCTTCTTCGCTGGCCCCAGGGGAGGCCAAGGCTGGAATGGTCCCAGGGGGCTGGTCACAGTCCCCGAGCCGTAGGCCCAGCCATTTTTCCTGCTCATCACCTTCTCCTCCCAAGTGCTGATGGGAGTGCTATCCGGGACAGGGGCCAGTCCTGGCTCGGCCTCCATCTAGCCCGTGACTTTGGGGTTCCTTACCTCGAGAATGGGACACTGACAGCGTTGGTTCACTTCCAAGGAGGCTGGGAGGGTGACGAGTGGATAGAGAAGTGCTTTGCCAGCCACAGAAGCCCTTCTAAGCACTTTGCATGTGCTATGTCCAACTCTTTGGATTTGGACCCCCTGAGGCTGCTTCCTCAGGACTCCAGGGGCCCAGCCCTGCTCCCCAGGCCCTTCCTGCTGGCTCCCATCTGTTCTGTCACCTCTGCCCCATTAGACTGGAGGCCCTGACAGGCACCCAGTCTCTCAGTCCTGTGCCGCAAGCACTTCTTTCAGATGTGGGTTCAAGGAGGTTTACATGAGTGAACCCTTGGCTCCCAGGAGAGGTTGTCCCCAAGTCCCAGAGAGGCTGGGGGTGACCCAGCTTCCCTGTGCACCTGTCGTGTACCTGGATGGTGAGCTGCCGAACCGTGTATTCTGGGAGCTCCTTCTCTTCTTGGACGCAAACCCGGAAAGGCCCGTAGGTGTCCTCTTCTGTGGGCCAATAGTGGACACATTTCTAGGAGGGAGGGAGCTGGGAGTCAGGGGGAGGGCACATCAGCTGGAGCAGAAAGGGATGGGCCCCTCCTCACCTCCCACCCCACTCGGGGGCTCTCCTGGGCTTGACACCTGCAGCTGAAATGCTCACCCCAGCCCACCTTCTGGCTAGAGAGCCTCCCTGGGGTACATTGCGGGACCTTTGCTGAGAGGGGTGAGCTGGGCCTGGCTGTAGGTGTCCTCAGCTCCCAGGGGAGTTCTGAGCTGCCCTGAGTTGTAGGTGGGTGTGGGGGGGGTGAGGTGTGCAGCCCCCTGCATCACCAACGACTGTGGCTCTCCCTCCTACCTCCTTGCCCTCGCGGAGAGGAGTGAGCATGACAATGAGTGACACGTCTTCCTGCCACACCATCTCCCAGAAGTCTGACACCGTATTGGGCATGGGCCCCTGAGTGGCAATGTAGGTCTTCTCCTGCCCATCGTAGCCCTGCAGAGGCGGGTGCACAGAAGGAGTGGGGACGTGGTGACAGACAGCAGACAGCTCTGGGAAGCCCCAGACTCTGCAGAGCCTAGGATCAGGCTGAAGCCAGTGGGTGTGCACATGCAGACACACTCGTGCACGTGCAGACACACACATGTAGACACATGCAGGCACACGTGCACACACAGACACACACCGGAAGCCACATGGTGCAGAGGACGTGAGTTCTGGAGTGAGGACCGCCTGGGTTCAGTCCCTTTCGGCTGCTGACTAGCTGTGCCACCTGCTTCCGTGAGCCTCAGCTTCCTCTTCTGTAAATTGGGCACAATCTCTGTCTCGCAGGAGTGTATTGCAGGTTAACATCAAAGTACACTGAGAGTCTGGTGCATATCCGGTCCTCTTTAAATGCTCTCTCCTTCCTCCCTGCCGCTTTCTCCTGACGTGTCATCAGAAACTACTATTCAATATTTGTTGAATGGATGTTTCTTTTACATATTACTTTGATGTATTTAGTAGCAGGATGAGGCACACTCCTGTCAGCCCTCTCTTCTCCCCTTCAGGACCCTCAGCCTCTTGCCTGGAGATGGTGGTGAACGCCAGACCTCTGTTCACCTGCTTTCTGCGGGCAGGTGGGGGCTGGCGCTCTCACGGGTCCCTGCCTAACGCTCCGCACCTGTCTGTGCCTCCCGCTGACCTACCCGCTCCGGCCCCTAGAGGGCGCTGCGCTCACGTCCGGTGTTTGGGGCCTGAGCTGCGGGGGGCAGAGCAGTTTGGCTCCCGCGTGGTGTCCACAAAGGAGGGGCTGCATGGCGGGCAGGTAAGGCCGGCAGGTAAGGCGGGCAGGTAAGGCGGGCAGGTAAGGCCGGCAGGTAAGGCCGGCGGGTAAGGCGGGCGGGTAAGGCGGGCAGGTAAGGCGGGCGGGTAAGGCGGGCGGGTAAGGCGGGCAGGTAAGGCGGGCAGGTAAGGCCGGCAGCGGGTAAGGCGGGCAGGTAAGGCCGGCGGGTAAGGCGGGCGGGTAAGGCCGGCGGGTAAGGCCGGCAGGTAAGGCGGGCGGGTAAGGCCGGCAGGTAAGGCCGGCGGGTAAGGCGGGCGGGTAAGGCGGGCAGGTAAGGCGGGCGGGTAAGGCGGGCGGGTAAGGCGGGCAGGTAAGGCGGGCAGGTAAGGCCGGCAGCGGGTAAGGCGGGCAGGTAAGGCCGGCAGGTAAGGCGGGCGGGTAAGGCGGGCGGGTAAGGCGGGCAGGTAAGGCCGGCAGCGGGTAAGGCCGGCAGGTAAGGCCGGCAGGTAAGGCGGGCGGGTAAGGCCGGCGGGTAAGGCGGGCGGGTAAGGCCGGCAGGTAAGGCCGGCGGGTAAGGCGGGCGGGTAAGGCGGGCAGGTAAGGCGGGCGGGTAAGGCGGGCGGGTAAGGCGGGCAGGTAAGGCCGGCAGCGGGTAAGGCGGGCAGGTAAGGCGGGCGGGTAAGGCCGGCAGGTAAGGCGGGCGGGTAAGGCGGGCAGGTAAGGCCGGCGGGTAAGGCGGGCGGGTAAGGCGGGCGGGTAAGGCGGGCGGGTAAGGCCGGCAGGTAAGGCGGGCGGGTAAGGCGGGCAGGTAAGGCGGGCGGGTAAGGCCGGCAGGTAAGGCCGGCAGGTAAGGCGGGCGGGTAAGGCGGGCAGGTAAGGCGGGCAGGTAAGGCCGGCAGGTAAGGCGGGCGGGTAAGGCGGGCGGGTAAGGCCGGCAGGTAAGGCGGGCCGGTAAGGCAGGCGGGTGGGGTGGGGGTGGGGAGAGACAGAGAGACGGACGGGCACAGAGGCAGCGAGTACTGCCCATTTGTGCTGGCACCTCCCCTGCAGGCCGCAGGTGCCATTAGCCTTTCAGGTGCTTGGAGCCACAGGCTTGCAATTGTCCTCAACAAGCCCGCTGCCTCCCCATTTCTAGGTTGTCAGGGATGAGGCAATAGGGTGGGTTCATGAAACCTGGGGGGCCCTTCGTTTCAGCCCTTTTTCTTGGGAGTGTCGGCCTGCTCAGGCTCCATGCCAGCCTGGCAGGGCAGCAGCAATGAGTTGGAGTGGGGAAGCCCCCTGCTCCGCGAGGAGACGCTCCTGAGGACGTCCCCTCCCACGGCCGCCACTCACTCGGATGTAGTTGGCGTTGATGTAGTCTCCGTCCTGCTGGCTCTGTGCTCGGCCAAGACAGACGCGGCTCTGGGGATCTAGGAGGTAGAATCAGCAGAGATCAGAGGTCAAACACTGAGCCCCCCCCCCCCCGGGGCACAGCCGTGGAGCCCCCCTCGGCCACCGCGCGTTTCTGTGCTCAGAGCACCTGTGTGCAGCTGCGGCTTGTTTTCTGTGTAGACAGTAGGGAGCCACAGCGTGCTTTGAGCAGGAGAGGGGCATGACCCAGCCACTCGGGAAGGTGAACCAGTGTGGGGGGCATGGGCTGCCCAGGAGAGGGGCGGGCAGCAGGGACCTGCCGGAGGGCACTGTGACCTTCTGGCCGCGAGCCAGCACGGGTAGGGTAGCATGGGTAGGTGTCAGGAAAGGAAGGTGGGCTGCTGAGGAGGAAGCTTTTCTGGGAGCAAATACGGGATCTGACAAGTGGCATGCCTAAAGTCACACAGTGATGAAGTGTGTGCCAGCCTGTCCTCCGGATCCAACCCACTCAGGACGAAGAAGCTACTCATGAGAAAGGGAGCGGGCACGACTCTCCCAGTCCCCTGGGCACCAGGAAGCTCAGGCAGAGGGACCTTCCCTCTGTGGTGGCTGCGGGACTGGTTACAATTAGGACACAGGGAGGGCTGTCCCCGCCCCACTGCTGAGAGAGCCAACAGCCCCACCACGCCCACGCCCACGCCGACGACACAGGCTGGGCGCAGCGGGACAGGATGGGCAGGGGCCCTGGGCTGAGGCTTCAGGCTGGACGTTGCTGAGGTGGGTCGGCCCGTAAGGCTCCTCTGAGCGGCGAGGAGGAGGGAGTGAGCGTCCCCATGGGCCACCTGCCTCAGGCCTCAGGCTGCCTATGTGCTCACGTCTGTCAGGCTGGCAGCCCTGTGACCTCCCTCTCCATCCTTATCACTGTCCCCTTGCCAGCCACTGCCCTGCCTCCATGCCAGATTTTCAAAGCCCCTCTCTGGGGACCACAGCAGTGCTACCTCTTTTTCTACAGACCTTTGCTAGGTGTTTCCTACACGTGAGGAGGAGCAGGAAGCAGGTTTGGTGTCACTAGCTGTGTGACCTTGGGCAACGTATGCGACTTCTCCGCACCTCAGTTTCCTCGTTTGTAAAATGGGAATAATAACCCCACAGTCCCCACATCATGTGTCCTTTCAGGAGTTACGTCCCTACGAGCACTGGAGCAGTGCTGTGACTCTGGCTTGTTCCCCGGTGCTCAGGCCCCACCGCCCAGGGTGTGGTGTTGAGATTTGTCCGCAAAGGAAGAGGCCCAAGTGCGGCCACTCTTCCCTGGCTGGGCCGTGCGTCTTGCCTTCGATCTTCTCCAAGCCCCAGGGGCAGTCCCACCTCCCTTGCCCCCTTGCCGTGGTCCTTACTTGGCAGGATGGTTTTGTATCGGTCCTTCGATGCGTGGCCAGGAATGTCCAGCTCTTCGGGGTTCACGAAGTTTGAGGGGATCTTCTGGCAGGGCAGGACACGCGTGAACAGCCGAGACCCCTCCAGCCCCCTTTGCCCCTCCACCCTTTTCTGGCATAGCCAAGCCCTGGCTGTTTGCTCCCCCCTGGAGTGAGCGTGTGGGTCTGGATGGAGGGAGGGCAGAAGAGGAGCACCGGCCAGTGTCCTCCCTCGAGCTCTGCCCACAGGGCCCAGGGTGCACCGGTGGCAGCTGGGGGGCAGAGTGAACCTCAAGCTCTTACCAAGAATTCCTCTTCCAGCTGCTTGGGGCTGGGTGGCTGGTGCTGCAGGGCCCAGCAGGTGAGGGGGCGTCCAGCTGTACGCAGAAAGTGTAGGGTGACCTCCCGGGGTGTGTTCACTGAGCAGATGGGCTCCACGGCCCCCAGGGACCGCACGTCCAGCACCAAAGCAACGTTGGAGCCCCGCCTGCAGGCACACACAGCCAGGGCCTGGTGATGCCTGGTGACATTCTCTCTGCTTCCGGGGTACGTCTGAGGAGGCCTCTCTGGTCTTCCCCCGACTTGTGGCCCAGTTAATTCCAGTGAATTTCAGTGAATTCCCGGGTTCAGGCCCCTGCTGCTAGCCCTTCTCCCTTTGTCAGCCACAGCAGTGCAGCCTGGAACCCAACTGCTCGCATCCGCTGGCCACCTCTTCCCATTCCTGACCTGGCCTCCTAGAGCTTGGCCCCCTTTTCCAGGGACCCCTCCACTCAACCTGGGGCTTAGGGAGCACGGGCAAGGTTGCCATGGGACTTTGCACCCCAGACATGTAGGGCATGCAAATGACATGCAAATCAGCACGTTGGGTTTCCCTTCCAGACTAGAGTCAACACCTGAGGGCCCTGTGGACACAGCTGTCAGGGCTGGAGGGGCCCAGGGAGGGGACACAGGACAGGGCTCAGGGCTGGAAGGCCCCGCCCCCAGGAAAGAGCTCACCTCTCCTGCAGACGGACGTGCCTCTTGGCTGGCGCTTTGGCCGGCGGAGGCTGGGTCATGGCTGTCCCCAAAGACCAGGCTGGCGGCGGTGCTCTGGAACGCCCCCCACAGGCCTGGACCATGCTGGGCCCAGGGGAGGCTCACGCAGCCATGAGGCTCGCCTGAAAGAGACGGCCGCTCTGCTGCTGACCTCAGGCCTGCCAGGCGGGATGAGGCTCCCTAGCCCAGGCTGCCTTCTGCCCTCTGGCTCATTTTCACTGGGGGGACTTCTGTTCCCCACAAAGTGGTATTGTTTTGACCACAGAAGGACAGGGTTTCCACGGTGGGGGGCCCGGGGGGCCAGCAGTCCAGGTCCGAGGAAGGTCAAGATGAAGTAGAGAGTGTGGGGGAAGGTAGGACAGAATCCAAAAGGGGCAGACCGGTGGGGAGGGGCTGCCAGAGCCCAGGGTTCACAGGGCTCTAAGCTGGGGACCCAGGAGAGAGAAGGCGAGGGGGGAAATGTGAAGTGGGTGTTCCGAGTAGAAGGGGGGGCGAGACACCACCTGCGAGCCCAGCCAGTCGGCCTTCTTCGAGTGAGAAGCTTGAGGCTTGGGGCAGCCGTGGAGCCAGGTGGGGACCCAGACGGGGACCCAGGCGTGCTGGTTGCTGGCCCCCAGCAGGACTCTGTCCTGACTGCTGCCAGGCCCCTCCCACGTTCATCCTGGCTTCTGGTCTCTGTCCAAGGAGCTAGACTGGGGGTGCGTCTTCCCCCTCTGCCCCACCCCCATCTCCTGCTCCCTAACCGTCACAGGAAATGGCCTCACCAAGCCCTTGAGCGGCAGCGCATGGAGAGGCCACAGCTGGGGGCATGAGAGGGGCATGGAGGTGGTGGGGCCATCTCCTCCTGGGGACAGTCCCCATCTACCAGAGCCAGGGTCACAGTTTCTGAGGCATGTTGGGGGGATGTTCGGGTCCCTACGGCCACAGGGGCCAAGGTGAGGGACAGAGAGGCCCTTGCAGAGGTAGGTGGTAGAAAGGGGCTCTCGCACCAGGAGGGCTCCTTCACTCTGCTCTCCTGGTAGCTCCCTGGGCCCCTGCTCTGGCCCTCGGGGACGTCAGCTAGACCTGCACCCATTTCTCATCCGGGCACTATGGCCCCCAACGCACCTCCTCAGAGACGCGCCCTACCTCCCCAGGGTTCCCACCACCCCAGGGCCACAGGACCTGTCTTCCCCCCATGGGCACTTACCGAAGCTGCTGTGCCCCCCAAGCTGCCTCTTGTCAGATGTCTGTCTGTCGGTCTGTCTGTGAGGCTGAGAAGGCTCCAGGAAGCCAGCTTCCTCCCTCCGCCCCTCCTTGCAGCCTCCCACGCACGCCCTCTTGCCACCACCAGGGGTCAGGTGCCTCCTGCCGGCGCCCTCCGAGGGCAGGCGGCGGGCAGTGTCACAGCTCCGCTGCCATGGGCCCCAGGCCCTGCTCCTGGGGACGGGCGACAGCTGACGTTCCTGACCAGCCCGGGCCCCCCAGGTCCAAGCCATCTTGCTTCCTGTGATGCTTGTCTGGCCTTCACCACGTCCAGCCTCTGGCTGCTTGCTGCCCCCTAGCTCCATGCTGCCCCCCACACAGAGCCCAGGCTTCTGCTGTGCAAGCTGACCTTGGCCAAAGACTGCTTGGCCCGCCTGTCTGGTCTGCCTCAGAGCCCTCGCCCCGGAAGCCTTTGCCCCTTCCAGCCTTGGGAGCTCAGGGTCGGGCACAGGCGGAGGCAGGCACCGCTCCACAGTGGGAAGGAAAGGCCCAGGCCAGGCCACACAGCTTATCCCCAGGCCCTGAGCCACACCCCAGCTCCCAGCTGCCTCTGGTCCGACCTGGGCCAGCCACCTGGGAAGGGCGTAGCAGAGAGCTTGTCGGAGGACCTGGGGGGCTTTCCCGGGCCCCAGCCCCCTCCAGGCCTCCCGGAACCCAGACACCCACTCAGAATTCTTACAGATAGTGGGGCGTCTTGGCTCTCTTGCCAGGGCACTCCCATGTCTCCTTTGCTTCTGGGGCGCCTGGATGCCTGGGGCCTGGGGAGTAGCCCTCAAGTCCAAGACTGCAGTGCCCCCCGCCCCAGCCTAGTCTCAGCAGGCCCCTGGCTGGCCAGCAGCCCAGCTGCTTCATGCTGCCTGCGCTCTGCCCCCTTTAGCTTGTAACGTTCCGAACACCCCTTCCTGGCCCCCAACACGCGCAATCCCGTCCTCCCACTTCTCTGATTCAGCCATCAAACAGTGACAGCAGAAAAGGAATGACAATAGGCACAGGGGTGGGCATACAGGAGGGGCGGCGGGGAGGGGCTGGCCTCTCAGCCCATGTGGGAGGGGGCTTGAGGGGAGCAGGGCAACCCTTTGGGGCCTGGCCGCCTCCTGGCACTGCCCTTGCTCTTGGTGCAGGGGCAGGACAGGCCCTTCACGGAGCCCTGCATGGCCAGCTGGCCCTGGCTCCTTTGTCCCCGGTGTGCGCTCCTCTGGGGGATGGGGGGTGTTCCTGTGAGGAGGCGCTCAGAGCTGGGTAGGGGTGCCAAGACACAGGGAGGGCAGGAGCCTGGGTGTCCCTGGACACCTGTGGGAAGTGACCTGGGGTTGGCCTCGGCCTTAGCCACACCCCATCTCAACCCAACAGTGTTTCCACTGGAAGATAGTGGGCGCCTTGGGGACCAAAGAGGGGGCAGGAGGGGACTGGAAAGAGAGCCACCCCCTCTGGGCCAAGCTGGTGATTGTTTTCAAGAACAGGAAGCGAGGGGACCACAAGGTGGGAGGAGGAAGCGGCCAAAGCCCCCCACACACACTTGTGGCCAGTGCCCCAGGTTGCCATGGCCTGAGCCCATTGGCTGTGAGAACCCTAACCCCACAGCAACTTGAGGAGCTGAGGTCTTGGGCAGAGAGCAGGGAAACTGGGGGTTGGGAGGTGGAAAGGCCGTTGGGGGTGTAGGTATGGAAAGATAGGGGCTCAGTTCCCTTTGGGTGTGTCCTGCCTCCTGCCCTCCTCCTGCTCAGAAATGCCGGACAGCCAGACAGCCAGACAGCCGTGGAGGTGTGAGGTGTGACGTGGAGCTCACTGGAGGGGTGAGAGCACCGCCCACAAGCCTGTGGGAAAACAGCCCCTCCCCAGCCTGGCCTGGGGCCTGGGACACCCCATCTGCTCTGCCTGGTCGGGACTCTGGAGGACTTTAGGACAGAAGAGAGCCCCTCCCTGTCTCCCAGGCCAGAGCCAGCAGAAAGGACGACTGCTCCACAACGCAGCCCTTTCTTCGCAGGGGCCCTCCTGTCCCCCCACCCCCATGTCCCAGGATGCCCATAGGTGCACACGCATCCAGACAGACATGATGTCCTCACAGCTCACATGTGCGCATGACTGTGTCCCCTGCACAGGGGGCCGTCCCACAGCCTGGTCTCAGGGACCCAGGCCCTCCTCCCTGGTCACCGTCCCAGGCTGTGGGAGGGACACCGGGAAACCTGGCTATCCGTCTGCCTGCACCTGTTCTGCCTGGCGTCCTTCCTCCCCCCACATGGGGGTGCCCGAGGCCTGGCTTCAGGTGGAAGAGGAGACGGCTGGCAGAGAGCTGGCTGGCTCACCCTGGGAGCCAGGACGCCTGGGCCACCCCCACCCTCCTTGGCCTCCGGGCCGGCTCTCTCCAGAAGGACCAGTAAGGTGCTCTGAGACCTGGGGAGGACCCAGAGGCTCTCTGGGGAGAGGATGTGGCTTTGTCTGTGGGAGTGGCTGCTGGGAGGCACAGCCTTTGTGGGACTTTTCTTGCTGAGTGGAGACGCTTGGGCTGGGGAGGGAGCTTTATGCCAGAATCTTTCTGCAGCACCTGCATCCCCAGCTGCCCCAGGCTGGCAGGGGGCTGCAGGTGTGCTTCTGTGGCTAGGTGCCCCAGTGGACTCCTCTGGGGTCTGTGCTGTCCCCAGCAGGCCCTTTTGTGGGGACTCTTGGGAAAGGTCTGAGACACTCCTTACCTAAAACTGTGTCATGATACTTGTCCCCCCCTTTGATTCTGAATCAGGACGTTCCCACCGCATCCCCCCCCCCCCACTGCTGCGAGAGGATTGGAGGTGCTCCTGGGGGAGGGGCGAGTGGGGAGGGTATCCCACTCTTGGCCAGACTGAGACCTCCCTTTCACATGCATTTGCCTAGGTGCTGTCCCCCCACCTCTTTTGAAAGAGCAGACGTGTGGACGTGCACACAGCACCCATGTGCACACAGCACCCACGTGCACACAGCCTGGGAAATCTGCTCAGTCCGCAGTGCTCAGTTTCCAGGCCCGGGTCCAGGGGCCGGTGGGCAGCTCTGAGGTTTGGGCCTGGGAGGCTCAGGGGAGGGCGGGTGACCCGGGCTCTGGCCGAGCTGGTGTCTGCAGGCCCGTTCTCCCTGCCCAGCTGGCCTGAGACAGGCTCCCAAGGATGCTGTCTGGTGTCCAGCTCTGTACCTGCCTGCTTACTGCATAGCCCTGCCCTGGTGGTCTTCACAGCACCTGCTGCCAGGTGGGGGCTGGGGAGCCGGAGAGGAGGGGGGAGGAAGCAAGATCCTGGGGGCTCCAGGAGCCCCTCAGAAGTGCCAGGCTGAGAGGACCCCACTTTGAGGGCTGCGAGCAGGATTTGCGTCTCTGCTCAGCAGTGGGAAGTCCCAGGTTCAAGTCCAGCTCCTCTCTTCATGCACCCTGGACATTAGCGTCCCCAGCTGGGCCATGAGGGTGTGGGGCCAGGTGGGCCGCAGGCCAGGGGGGCCCTTCTGGATCTGTCTGCAGGGGGGAGGTGAGCTGGTTTGCAGCCTGAGAGTTGCTTTCTGGCCCCAGAGGCATCTCACCTCCCCTGTCACAGCCGTGGGCGGGAGGGACCCACAATCCTTGCTCTTCGCTGCCCACTACCTGCCGTCCCACCCTTGCCAACCACCAGCCAGCCTGCAGGGGCAAGGGGAAGGCTGGGGCGACTGTTCCTCCCCACCCCCACCCCTACCTGCCAACTTTTCTGCGCAGACTCAGGGATGAGGCCCCATTCTGCTTGCTGCCCTCCTCTGGCTCTGGGACTTCTTGGCCAAGGTAAGGGTGGCAGTAGGGTCCCTGCTTTCAGGGCCCCATCTAGGCTTCTCCCTCTGCGGCCCCCCAGCTGGTCTGCATTAGGCAGAACAGGCTGCTGCTTCCCCCCACCCCGAGGAAGTCCAGATAGAGCCACTGTGGCCAGTTTCTGGCTCTCCACGGCCGGGGCGCTGCCAGCCTCCTGCTGCAGGGCCACTTCCCAGGCCTGACTTCGCACTGTCTGACCTTCCTGCAGCACCGTGTCCCCTGGTCGTCGTGCAGTGCACCCTGGGTGCCAGGGCCCTGCCAGCCCCTGGAGCAGCTCCGAGGGGCCGCCCGGCTCTATCTAGTACTCACGGAACTCCTAGGCTCCCCTCAGCAGCACAACCTGCCTGCGGCATCAGACGGTCTCTGGCCACACCTTCCTTCACCTCTCCCTGGGCTCCCCTGTGGGCTGATGCTTACTGCCGCTGCCGCCAGGCCCCATCGGGCGGTGGGACCCAGTGCCACGGAGCAGACCTGTGAGTGCTGGGACATCGCGATCACAGCAGATACCCTTGAGCTCTTGTCCTCTGAGAGAGCAGGCAGGTGGGGAGGGGGGTCCTTCAGAATCCTACAGAGTAGGTAGGTAGAGGGAGCTGAGGGTCACGGAGGGGCAGGACCCAAGGTCACACAGCTTCCGAGGGGCCACACTGCCTTTGCCCCGGTTTTGCTGTGAGAGGTGGTTTCTTGGGGTGGAGATGGGGAGGGGAACCAGATGGCCTGGGCTCTAAATCTCATTTCTGCCACTCGCCAGCTGTGGGTCTCTGGACAAATTGCTTGCCTTCTCTGTGCTTCAGCATATCTTTCACAGGGGTGGTGGCAGTGGTGTCCCCTTTGCGTGCTGCAAGGAGTGAATGTGAGAGGTGGCGTGTGGCCCAAACTGTTTCTATTGCTGTCCGTGGCCAGACCCCAGAGGACCCAGGCCTGCACCCGTGAGTCCTGCCTGCAGCCCTGGGTGATGGGTGGGGACCAGCTTCCTGTGCTTTCTGCCCTTCTGTGCGTCATATTCTTGACTCAGAGGGCCATCCGTCCATCCAAGTGGGGCTTTGCACGAGTCTATTTGCAGACACTATTCATCTCCTACCATCGGGTCGGTCGGCCGGCCAGCCAGCCAACAATAACTTGAGTGCCTTCCCTTTTCTTGGTACAGGGCTAAGTGCTGAGGCTGAAAATTATGAATAGACATTGTGAAAAGGAGGACTGACAAGGAACTGGAAGGCGCGTACACACACACACACACACACACACACACACACGTCTGTGACTTTACAGCACGAGTTGGCAAGAACATGCGTGGTGTATTTTGAACCATATGAACTGTGTGTGTAGCTTAAAATCGAGGAGTATTGGGAGTTTTACATGTTTCAGGCCAACGTTTCAGGACTCAGAAGGGCCACTCATGTAGGGAGTCAGGGAAGGCTTCCTGGAGGAGGAGAAAAAACTGAGTGGCTCAGAGGTCTGAGTAGGAGGGGCAGAGAGCAGCTTTATGGACCTGGCCTTCAGGGTGTGAACTAGAGGGACCTCAAGGAACCCACCATCTGGGGAGGACGCAGAGACCCATGTCTTTCAAGAGGTTCTCCTGGGAATAAGGGAGCAGGCTTAGTGCCCAGGGCATCTGGACCTGTGGGCTGGCCCTGAGAAGACTCTAGGTGAGGGGAGCAGACAACAGGGAGGGAGGCAGGTAGTCACGCAGGGGGGCTGGGTCATTCCCAATCTGTTTCTTCATTGACCTTGCAGTCCCTGCTCCCCCGGCCAGCCTGGGCCTGGGCCTGGGCCTTGCCACCCAAGCCTCCTGCCCCGAGGGCCTCCTAGAGTCCCCCTCACCCCCATCCCAGGGCAGGGACACTTCCAGCTGCGGCTTTACAGCTTCACCCCAGGAAGGCCACCTGCGGGCTGCGTGGGGCTGTCTGCTCTGCAACGGGCTGCTTTGCGGGACCTGCCGTCCTGCTCTGGGTGTGGCAGTCATGCATGAGGACCATCAGCTTGTGTTTATTGGGGGCCTACTGTGTGCTCGTACTTGTGTGTGCGCACAGGCATGTGTGTTTGTGTCACACCCACCCCGCAGTGACAAGTGCTGTAATAAGGGAAACAAGCATGGTGCTCAGGGCACATGGAAGGAGAAATTGAGCCTATCCGAGCAGTCAAGGAAGGCTTCCTGGATGAGGGGACATTTGCTCTCTTGAAGGATGAGTAGAACTTGGATAGTGATGGAAGAGAAGGACAGTGTGTGCAGTGGAGCTGTCAGTGGTGGGGGATGAGATGGGAGGGGCAGACTGAGGCTGGATGCAGGGGTCGCCTGACTGTTAGGCTGAGGGCTTTGGATTTCGCTTGGTGAAGAGCACCGGCTGGGAGACTATTCCTGGCACGTCAATGTCTTGTTATTTTCCTCTAGGATTTCCTTGCCCCTCCCAGGGGCTGGGGGGCTGGGGTGGTCGTTATGGGGTCTCCGAAGCCACCCCTCCTTGGAGTTCTTGCGGCATACAGGCATTCATGTGTTCGCACACATAGAGGCGTGCACATAATGTCCTCACTCCTGGAGATCAGACGAGGGCTATTTACTGCTGTGCTTGGTGGGGTCTGGGGGACCCAGGAGCCACCATTTCACACGTTCCTGCCCTCTGCCCCCAAAGGGCTACACCCACCGGCAGGAATTCACTGCCAGCCAGGGGCCGTCAAGAACATTCTTGAGGACTTCTGGAGGCTGGTGTCCAGGTCCACATCGGCGTCATGCTGACCACGGGCATGGAGAACGGGACGTGAGCACGCCTGCAGTTTCCGGGAGTGGCCACCAGACGGCACACGTTCCTGCAGGAATGGCCCTGGCTGTCAGGTCGCCCAGGGCTGGTCAGGCAGGAGTGAGGCTTCTCAGGCCTGGAGATGGCTGAGGGTCTCAGGGAGGGGACCAGCTCCTCAAGGTCCCCGCTTGACTCGGTTTCCACTGGCCTTTGCTGCTTCTCACTGTGTCCGCTTGATCTAGCTGTAGGCGGAGAAGGGGTCAGGAGACAGGTGCGGGGAGGACTGCCCAGGATGAGCACCGCACATGGGGCTTTCTGCATCCTTCCCTGCAACAAGCCTGGTGGAAGGCGACCAGGGGCTCAGCCGTGGGGACACAGGGACGGTTCTGCAGGCGCCGTCCAGGAAGCCACCGGGTGGCGCTGTGGACCACCGTGCGCTCCGAGGGCCCGGGCGGGAGACAGGACGCCCTTCTAATCCCGTAGGGCGCGCGGGAGCGGTCGTTGCGTGTCTGTCCCCTCTGTCCCCGGGCGCAGTTCGTCCATCTCCACGACTGTTTGAACAGCGCGCCGGCCGACGGCCTGCCCTGGGCGGTCACGGGCTGCTCGCAGCACAGCAGGTCTCCGCGGGCTGGGCCGCGCCGGGCGGAGTGCGGAATAAAGGACGTCGTCAAGCCCGAGGCCAGTGTGTCCTTTCTGTCACCCTCCAAGGAGGGAAGAAACGACCTCAAAGATTGCGGGACACGGGGCCCAACGCCAGGGCCGGGTGGGCGACTGTGACCCGGGCTGGGCCGCTCGGCCCCTGCGCCGGGAGGTTAGCGGCGGTGGCAGAGACCAGGAGGGCTGCTGGCGCGTCGTGCGTGTGGCGTCTTGCGTGGGATGGCGGGTGTCGCTGTGCCCTCTGGATGGACCATGCATCACACCCGCCTGCTGCAGCTCCGCGCTGCGCCTGGGCTTGGCGCGGGAGACAGCAGAGAGAGCAAAAGGTCCAGTCTGAGAAGAGAACGGGGACTCGACCCCCGCTGTCGCCGTCACCCGGCACCCCCAGGGCCCCGGGCTTCCAGCCTCAGGCTGGTTGCCTGCAGCTGCGGCTCTGGCCTCCAGGTGGCGCCAATCTGCTGCCTTTCGCGCTCTGACAGCAGCGGGGATGGTCCCTCAGCCCGGCCTCCTGGCTCGGTCCTGGGCGCAAGATGAAGGTGGTACCAGGGCCGGAGGTCGGCTGAGCCACATGCTTCATACACTCAGTGGGTGCAGTGCACCCCGTTTCTTTAGTGGCAGGACACAGCCGCCCAGAGAGGGGGTCCTCCCCTTTTCCCACCATCCCCATCCCAGCTGGCAGGGGAGCCCTGCCCAGCCTGACCCTTCTGAGGACAACCCCTCACTTCCTTCGCTGCCCCGGGAGACAGGGTGCCGAGGACCAAACCCCCCATCAGCAGTGTGACCCCTTTGGGGTCTCAGCTTCCTCCTGTGGAGGTGGAGAGGTTGGGGACCTAGAGGATGGGTCGAGGGCTCTCCCACGTCCCATCCCGTGTGACCCCGTGGCTGTCCCCGCAGGAGGCCCTGGGACCTGGTTGCAAACAAGCGCAGGTCGCTCGCTGACGGGCGGGTTCTGCTCGCTGACTTTGGGATCCTCGCTGCTGTCTTCTTTCCTGGGCGGAATCCCTGCCAGCTGGAAGGAAGGAGGGAGGGGAGCAGCCGCAGCGCGCACGTCTCCGTAACTCCTCCCCCGCCTGGGTCTCCCTCCCGTGCCAAGCCCAGCCTGCGAAGCGGAGTCCGACGCACTCGGCGATGCCGATGCCTGCGCCGCTCTGACCACGCCGGCCCCGCGCCCCGCGCCGCGCCCCAGCAGAGCCCCGGGGAGGTCCCCGCGACGGCGCTGCGCCCGCCGCCACGATGCCCCGCGCGCCCGGGCTGTGCGCGCTGTGGCTGTGCGCCGCGCTCTGCGTCTCCCCGCGCGCCCCCCAGCCCAGCCCGGGGCCCGCTGCCTGCCCGGCCCCCTGCCACTGCCAGGAGGACGGCGTCATGCTGTCCGTGGACTGCTCAGAGCTGGGACTCTCTGCTGTGCCGCGGGACCTGGCCCCCCTGACGGCTTACCTGTGAGTACTGGCCGCCTGCCCCTCCTGGCTGCCGGCCTGCGCCTGCTGGCCTCAGTCTGGGCCACCTGCCTGTGGGTGCTCTGAGGCATGGGCGCCCGGGTCTCTCCCCTTCCAGTGGACGGGCCGCCAGGGTCAGACTGAACGTCAGACGAGAGTGGCTGGGCCTTCCCAGCTGGGAGCTCAGGCTCAGTAAGAGGTGGTCTCGGACCCTGAGCTGGAGGCACCTGGCTTGGCAACCCCTTGGCAGAGGGCCCCAGAGGGTGGCTGGAGGTGAAGCTGAGTGAAGTGGCGGAGGGGAAGGGCGGGGGCTTCAGCGGGTGGAAAGGTTGTCTGTTCCTCCCCTGTGACAAGGACAGCGCGCTGTCACACTGAGGCTGGGTGGCCTCCATGGGGGGTCCCAGAAGCTGGGAGAGGGGCCTTACCCACTCTTGTCTCTTCCAGAAAGGACCCTGTCAGCAGCATGTCCCTTGGCTGAGGCCTCCTGGCTCCTCTAGGGACCTCCCTGAAATCATGTCCCAAGAGGCCGTGTGAACACACTAATTTGTGGGCAGACACTAAGACTGAAAACAGGGAACCATTTTTAGAGTCTGAGTTGGGGTGAGATGGCACGTGAAGGGGACCCTATTAGGGGCAGCTGCCCTGAGGATGGCTCAGAGGAGCTTCCCCTCCAAGCTGAGGGGTGGGGACAGGGGGAGGCATGTGAAAGCACATTCCAAACGACCCACCCCACCCCCACCCCTGCTCTGGGGAAAGGAAAGGTCCCCAGCTCAGCCCTGCCCAGGATCCATCACCTTTTCTCAGTGGGGAGCAGGTGGGCTACCATGGGCCATCTGTCGCAGGGGTAGGGGCCTGCAGCTTTCTGGTTTTGTGGCTCCAGCACCTGGGAGCTCTGAGGAAGGGCGAGTTGGGATGGTTTTCACAGGAGTCTGGCAAATGTTTGTTGCACCACATGGCACTAGGGCGCTCAATGCTGGGGCCGTCCTGGCTGGGTGTGGAGGTCCTGAATTGCTACCCTTCACGGGACTCCCCTCCCAGTCTCTCTGCCCTTTGTGGGATGTCCTCTTCCACTCCAAGAGGCGCAGGCTGGGGGCCGGGGGAGGGAGTGGAGGGAGAAAGTAGTGTCCACATTCCAGGAGGGGACATTGACTCCTTCCTGGTCCAGGGGGTGAAGGCAGGGGCGACACCGTGAGCTGAGCTGGGAATGGTGGTGGTGGGAGCCCTGTAGCTGGCAGGAGGGGTGTTCCTGCCCTGCGAGAACCAGGGCAGTGTCACTGTTATCCATTTATACGTATATTGGGGAGATATGCCCTTGTTTCATTTGAAGACAGGTTTCTGTGGCTAGAAAGTGTGGAAACGGGGGTGGGGGTGGGTGGGCAGAAGAAAGATCTCTTTCCTGTGTTGAGGGGACAGGGGACGCAGTGCCTTCCCGAGACCGGTTGGTCCACCTCTGTCCCCAGCACCTGTCCTGCCAAGCAGACCCTTTTCTGGAAGGGCTTGGGGAAGGAGGGCACAGCTCCACTGTTGGAATCTGAGCCTTCCACCGGCCATGCTGATGGAAGATGTCCCCATCAGCTTGCCACAGTTCCCTCGAGCTGTGAAAGCTGCATTTGGGTTCAGTGGAGGTGAGATGTTTGAGCCGGTCTTGCGTCTCCCTGGGGGTTGAGAAAACTCCTCTCTCCCAAGACACAGATCGTGCTTCTGAGAGCGGAAGAGGGAAGGAGACAGAGACAAGGTGGGGGAATTTAGCTCTGGATTACGGGAGGGAGGTGAGAGAGAGCCCCGCCCCTGGCCTTGGGCTGGAACGTCCTCCCTGGATGGTGGGTGAAGGGTCTCTGCTGGGGTGGCTGGATGCCAGGGCTCTGACGAGGGGCCTTCTCTACCTTTAGGAGCTGCGTGGTCACAAACATGCTGAGGGTGGATTGGCAGCGGGTTGTCACTGAGAAGAGCCCAGGCACGAGGTCCTGGGGTCCCTTTCCCTTCCCAGCAAGGTTAGGAAGTGGCCAGTCTGGCCTTGACCCCGGTAGTCAGGCTCCTACCAAGGAAGGTGCAGGTTCACCTCTGATGACGTGGCCTGCAGTGCCTCTGTGTCCGGGCCACCCAAACCTGAGTGCCTGCCTCGTTCTGCCACCTCCTGAGACTCACTGAACTCCTCTGAGCCTCAGCGTCTTCCTTTGTCCGCAGAAGGAGTAGGTGCCTGGAGGATTAAATGACATCAGACATCTGTATAAAGCCCAGTGCCTGGCACACACAAAGAGGGGTGACACAAAAAGGGTGACACACAAAGACTGTCATCTGCAAGCCTCCTGATGGGTGTTTGGTAGAGGTGAAGCTCCCAGGAGGAAACTGAGCCCAGGGGAGGCTGTCGATCCCCAGGGAATGGTCTGCGGCAGGGGGAGCGAAGTGTGTGCTGTGAGCCGGCTGTGAGGCCCTGGTCTTGGTCAATGCCTGGCCGTTCTGGGGACTTGGGGTCCAACCAGCTGGTGAAAATGGGGATGGGGATGAGAGAGGCGTGGACACTTAGGTCTTCCTGACACCGAGTCAAGAAGGTGAAAGGTAAGATCGAAACACTTGATGCACAGAAAATGGCAGGCCAGAGAGGGGGCTATGCATGGAACAAATCACAGGACCACCAAGGCACTAGGGCCCCACAAGACACCTCTGGGTCTCTGGCCCCGGTGAGTAGTCCGTCACACCTGCCTCCCGCAGGGAGCTGCGAGTCGGTCCTTGCAGTCAGTGCCTTCCATGGAGGGCACCCTCCAACCTCCCCCTTCCTGGTTCCAGGGGCGACCCAGAGGTCTCTTTCTGTCCAACTGCCATTCTGTGCTCCGACCTCAAGACCAAAATAATGACAACTTGGGTCCTTGTTTGATCAAGGTTGGGAGGATAGATTTCAAATACCCACAATCCTGAACTGTCCTCTCTGCGAGACTCCTGGAGACTCCCTGGGGTTCGGATGTTCTCCCCAGAAGGGCCTGTTCTGGGAACCCATCTCCTTTTGCCCCCGAGTTGAGCAGTGTCAGGAAGTGGACGGTGGGAGATAAGCTGTGTTGGGCGGCTGGTCGGAAAAGACCTGAGGCTCATTTGCTGATATCCTTAAGCACCATTTCTGTCACCCACGGGCCGAGGTGGGACCCCGGTGGGGCCAGATGGGGCCACTCCATTCCACCCTGTCAGACTGCTCTCGGTGCTGGGGAGAGCAGAGGAGTCAAGAGCATGGGGTGGCACAGCAGGGCCGGGCTTGGTTCACCCTCACGAGGTATGTGAACCGGGCCAGATGATCAGCCCTGTGTGACTGAGTCTCCGCATTGTAAAAGGAGATAGTACCCACCTCCCAGCGTTTTGCTGTGGATCCACTGAGGGGATGTTTGTGAAGGTTGTGGCGTAGTGTCTGGAGGGGCTCAGTCAGTGTCAGCCAGTGTTGATATTAGGTGACCAGGGCCAAGAAGTGTTGTCAGTCATGGAAGTCTTCCTGGAGGAGGAAGTCCTAGGGGAGGTCCTCGGAGGACAGGAGGGGCATTGTTCTGTGAAAGGCGTGGAATAGGGGTGTGTGTGTGTTGGGGGCTGTGAGAGGGGAGAATGGCTGGCAAGGAGACAGGATGGGTTATACTTGGAATGCAGGTGTGGGGTAAAGTGGGGGACCAAAGGACGGCAGACCCCAGCCTGCACCCCTGTCCCATGAAGAAGCAGAGACACGTGTGGCCTAAGTGCAGAATGTGTCCAGTGGGTCAGTGTGCCAGGCCTCCGTTTCCTTTTCTAATGGATTTTAACAGCCTGAGCTGCACTCCCCCCCGCCCCGCCCCCCAAACTTGGGATCTGTGAGTCTAACCCTTGGTTCCTCAGTTGCTGTGCTGCAAGTCCCAAACTTTTCTGGACCTCAGTGTCTACAAGTTTTGTTGGAAAACGAGAGCATGGGAGAGGCAGGGCGAAGCCTGGTCCCCTGGCAGGAAGAACTGCTGGGTGGCAGGCAGTGGGGGAGGGAGGGGAGGCAATGGGACAGCACCCAGATCAGTGCAGAGAAGAGAAGGGCGAAGGGAGACTGATTCCAGGAAACAGGGTCCTCTGGGAGCCTCCTGAGCCAGCCTCACTCCGAGTGGAGCCTAGGGGGGGGGCGGGCCCATCAGAGGCCAGACCTGGGGGGGTCACTGGAGGAGGGTGAGTGTGTGGGGGAGCCAACACCCCAGTTCAAAGGAAAGGCAGGAAGCAGCCCTAGGCAAGAGAAAAAGGAAATGTCTGGGCTCTGGCAGCAGCGGGCATGGGGTGTGGCCGGGTGGGGCGGCTGGCGGAGGACAAGAAAGCCTGGCTCAGAGCAGAGTTGGCCCCCGGCCCACCCCCACTCCACCCGCCTCCCCCATTCCCTGGGCTCTCAACCCTGATGGCCCCACACGAGCCCGCCGCTTCCTGCCCTGACCCACGCCCACCAGGTAGAAGCGCCTGCGGGGAGGCTCTGCCCTCCGAGGAGGGTCAGGACCGGCTCTGCAGTCCGGTGCCCGGTACTCCAGTTGCAGCCCCAGGTTTCTGAGCTGTGCGTCTCTGCACGAGTCACTTAGCCTCTCCTGAGGTTCCATTGCTTCTCTTGAAAATGGAACCATGAACGGTGCCGCCCTGAGGGGCAGCAGGGGGGAGCAAGTGAGACACAGACAGCAAGCACGGCGCCCTTCATCCCACCGCTGCTTGCAAAGGTTGGGGGTTAATACTGTTCTTCTCAACACCTGTACGAGTGAGCCACAGAGGCCCGAGCGAGCGAACGGCAGAGCCACTTGTGACAGGGTGGGATTTCGGGCGCCAGCAATGCTCGTCCAGAATTGTCTCGTCCAGAGCTTTATTAGATGGCCCCCCTTCCTTCCCTCCCTCCCCCCTCCCTCTGTCCGTCCCTCCGTCCTTACTACTAGACCTTGTCCCACTGACCTTCGGCTCTTGGCCAGGATGGAGGAAGTGGCACCGCCAGGGACGCCTGGAGCAGATGGGCCTGGTGCCTCATGGGACACTTCAAAGAGGAAAAGCCTCGGCTTCTGGGTCCCTCCTGTCTGGGCAGTCCAGCTTCCCTCCGAAACAATTCCGGAGTTCCGAGTCACTAGCACCTCCCCCGGCAGCCTGAGCAAAGGCAGGTGTGATGGTGCTCAGGTTTGCTGTCCATGGCTACACAGGGACGTGCCCGGAGCTCATCCCTAATGGGCTCTGTGACTCTATTGGGACAGACCCCAGGACAAGGAGTCCTGCTGAGGCTTTGGGTACCGTGGGAGGCACAGGAGACGGGCTGGGGGGAAATTTCCAGCCCTCATCCCATGTTGGAAATGACAACTTCTTTTAGCCAAACTGAAATGGATTCAGTGACTCTGGGGCTCTCAGAACTGTGGGAGCCCCTTTGAGCTAACTGGTCCCTTGGTAAAACACGGGTGGTCCCAATTTCTAATGACAATTCAGGTCTGTCCTCCTGCCCTTCAGACACGGGAACAGGTCTTAGGAGGAGAAACACCCAGGAGACCAAGCTTGGGCTGTGAGCACAGAGTTATTTTGGAAACAGCAAATGGACATGGTGGGGGGAGCTCAGGGGCTGGTGCCGTGCTCCCCTCCCCCCCAGCCACCAGCCATGCCAGTGTGGGCCTCGGGCATGTTGGCAGCGGGCGGGTGGGGGCTGCCCCCCGCTCAGTGACAGGGCACCTCTAGCACTGAGGCCACCTTCGTCCCCACCCCAGCCTTCTCTTCCTGCTGCCGTCTTCTCTCCCCCAGACATCCACCCAGAGGGCCTGTATCTTGCATTCTCCCCAGCCCTAGGGTCTGGGGTCTCCTCTGAGTAAGTGCCAGATGTGCATTCGGAGCCTGGGGCCAGCTCACAGTAGGGACACCTTCCTGCTTGGAGTTCTCACGCCAGGGACCGTGACCCTTCCTCCAGGAAGACTAGATGGTTAGGAAGGCCCATTTTGGGGGCTGACAGCCGGGGCATCATTAGGCTAGTATGTCTGCCTAAGCCAATACTGCTGAGAAACAAACACGTGCACTGCATTTACTTGAGCACATAACCTACATCATCTCAGGTAAACCCTGTGAGGGTGCTAGTGTTACCCCCATTGTTCAGATTAGGAAACTGAGGCTTTTAGATGTGAAGAAGCTGGCCTAAGGCCACTAGTCAGTAACCACTGTACTACACTGCCTCTCGGAGGCAGAGCTGGCATCCTGAGCTCCAAGGGCTTGGCAAGACTGCAGGTATGTTAAACTCCCAGGCTGAGCAGCCCTTCACACTTATTTCCCATTTCCCGTCTTTCTGGGGAAGAATCAGGGTTTTCCCCATCCCTCTCCCATCTGCCAGCTCAGCTGTGGTCTCGGGGAGCCCCTCTGTGGGGGCTGCTTGAAGGGAAGGTGTTGGTTCTCAGTGAGGTGCTGTGCCAGGGGCGTCAGGACACGCTGGCTGTGTCCCCGGAGGGTCAGCAGTGAGGAGACAAGACCGGCCGGGCAGAGGAGGTCCTGGGGAAGGAGGCGAGGCCTGAGTCCAGACAGAGAGCGGCAGGAAGGCCGTGTAGGAGAAGGGAAAGCACGAGCTCACACGCTGGGGCTCTGTGACTCACAGGGCAGCCTGTTCGCTGCCCTCCTTGAGGCATGATGCCGCAAAGCAGGGCTTTCTGCCTTTTTCTCCTGAGGGCACAGATGCTGGTGTTCAGCAGCCCACTGCAGGCAGCATGTCCTCGGGGCAGAAGAGGCGGCACAGCTGGAAGGACAGCTCTCTGGGGGCCCAGCTGATGCATCCTTGCTGGCAAGCGTTCAGGTCTCCAGCACCGACCAGCCGGGTGGCCAGTGTGTTTCTTCATGTCTTTTAGCCTCTGTTTCCTTAGCTGTAAAGTGGGCGTAAATCTAGTAAGCTCTCTGGACGGCGTGTGCCCAGAGCACAAGTTCTGGGGCCACCCCATCTAGGTCAGGTCCTGCTCTGCCTTCCCCCAATCTTGGGGGAGGGCTCACTTAAAAAACGTTTTCTTTAAATATTCAATTACAGTTGCCATACAATATTACATTAGTTTCAGGTGTGTAACATAGAGGATTTCCCGTTTTGGGCCTTGGTTTCCTCACCTGTGAAGTGGGGGTGATAATAGGACTTGTTATTATCCATCTGGTCTCCCGGTGGGAGAAGCACTTGAAAGGAGAAACTGAGGCAGGCGCAACGCGGCCCTGCGTCCTGTCTGTGCGTCTGGACCACCTGGCCGACCTGCGTCCTGTCTGTCCGGGGCTCGGCTCTGGGGGGGGCCGACCCTGCAGCCTGGGAGCGTCCTGAAGGCAGGGCCAGTGCAGGGGCCCCTGTCCTCAGGCCCCCGTCACCTGCCCTTCACCCCCCACGCACGCGCACACACCTGCACACGTAGGCACGCACCGCAGGTAGGCACGCACGCGCAGGTAGGCACGCACCGCAGGTAGGCACGCACGCGCAGGTAGGCACGCACCGCAGGTAGGCACGCACGCGCAGGTAGGCACGCACCGCAGGTAGGCACGCACGCGCAGGTAGGCACGCACCGCAGGTAGGCACGCACGCGCAGGTAGGCACGCACCGCAGGTAGGCACGCACGCGCAGGTAGGCACGCACCGCAGGTAGGCACGCACCGCAGGTAGGCACGCACGCGCAGGTAGGCACGCACCGCAGGTAGGCACGCACCGCAGGTAGGCACGCACGCGCAGGTAGGCACGCACCGCAGGTAGGCACGCACCGCAGGTAGGCACGCACGCGCAGGTAGGCACGCACCGCAGGTAGGCACGCACGCGCAGGTAGGCACGCACCGCAGGTAGGCACGCACCGCAGGTAGGCACGCACGCGCAGGTAGGCACGCACCGCAGGTAGGCACGCACCGCAGGTAGGCACGCACGCGCAGGTAGGCACGCACCGCAGGTAGGCACGCACGCGCAGGTAGGCACGCACCGCAGGTAGGCACGCACCGCAGGTAGGCACGCACGCGCAGGTAGGCACGCACCGCAGGTAGGCACGCACCGCAGGTAGGCACGCACGCGCACGCACACTCCCACCCCCGCACTCCCCCGCAGCGGGGCGCCGGCGGCCAAGGCCGTAGGAGGTGCAGGACCCGGCGTCCATCGGCCGCAGCTCCGGGTGAGGGGCGCCCAGGGGTGGGGGCCGCGTGTCCAGGGTCTGCGGGGGAGGCGGGCAGGAAGGGCTGTGAGGAACCGCAGCCTTTGTGCTCCCGGAGGCCGAGGAGGCGGGAAAGCGGGGGCCGTCGTCTGGGCCAAGGCGGGAGGGACACGAACTGGGGCCGGACGGCCGACAGCGGCGGCCGGGACCTCGTGGGGCCCGCTGAGCTGGGTGACAGGCCAGGCGCCTCCGGGCGCTTCGCACAGGCCCGCGCTGGGTCACCATCTCACGTCTCTCCATCATTTTTCAAGGAGGCCCATTCTCAGTCTGCACTGGGCCCTGCCCTTACCATTGGAGCCTCGTGTTTCCGCTGAGAATGAGCATTTCTCCACCTGCCCCCGTAACAAGTGGCCACAAGTTGCAATGAGACCACTTCCCTGGCGGTGCCCGAGCCGAGGGCAGGAGGGGAGGGAGGGGGTCGTCTTCTGAGGGACCCTCAGGCTAGAGGAGGCAGCCTCTGTCCCCACGCAGCCGGCGGAGTGGCCCTGGGGCAGGATGGGGGGCCGGGGCCTCACCGGGCGGGGCGTGGCCTCTGCTGCGCGCCCTTGGTCTCCGAGTCGCCACACTGTGGGCAAGCCCTTTGCATGATGGGAGGGAGGGCATGTCAGCATCGTGGGTGTGTGTGTGTGTCCCCTTGCCGGTGTTTCTAGGACAGTGAGTGATACGTGCACAAGCTCTGGGGCCACCCCATCTAGGTCAGATCCTGCTCTGCCTTCCACCAATCTTGGGGGAGGGCTCACTTAAACATTTTCTTTAAATTTTCAATTACAGTTGCCATACAACGTTATGTTAGTTTCAGGTGTGTAACATAGAGGATTTCCTCTTTTGTGCCTTGGTTTCCTCACCTGTGAAATGGGGTGATAATGATGCCCACAGGGCGGCTGTGGAGTTGACACACGTGGAAAGTGCTTAGAGGGGTATGTGACACACAATAACCCGTGATTGGTGTGAGCCGTTATTATGTATGGATTCACCTAAGAAGCGTTGGTTGAGTGTATACAGAGTATCAGGCCCAGGTGATGCTAAGCACTGGTATTTTGTTAAGGACGCTATAACAACAAACACAGTCCCTGCTGGGTGGAGCATGGGGCTACAAAGACAAAAACAAGCTGTGGGAGCGCCCCCCCCCCCAGATGTTTTCACCCCCTGCAGAGCCGCTGCTTGGCCCCTTTCCCCCTTCCCACTTGCCTGCTGCAGTGGAGCAGGGACTGCAGAGTCCTCTGGAAGAATGGACGGGAGTGTCCGCAAATCTCCTCCACTTCTGTCAGAAAGCCCCTGACCCCACCCATCTGGGCTTTAGCTTTGCATTCAGTGGAAATGGACCCGGAAACCTTGGCCAGAATTCGGTCTCTGCCACCTATTTCCTGTGGGTTGGTAGCCCCGATCCCAGGGTGTGCTGAGACAAATAGTCGTGTGTAAATTGGTATGCAGAGGGGAGAGGGGAGGCCATGATGAGGAGGTTTGCAGTGTCGCTCAGTGAGACTTGAGATCCCAGGGCTTGGGACAAGCCATGGCCATCACCAGCACCTTCCGGGCTGTGTGCCCGGCCAGAACAAGGCCCCCCATTAACTATGTGCAGCCAGCGGAAAGAGGAATGCCCACCCCCCGCCAGCGACGCTGTGCCACCCCCAAGCCTCGCCTCACTGCTGGCTGCCCTGCTGTGAATACAGGAGCCTGGGGCGTCCCCCCCTCTGCAGGCGCTGCCTCTACCTGCCAGGAAGTATTAGCCTTACTGTCTAGATTGGCATGGGGGTGCAAAGGCACTATGTTGTGGGGCCTGGCGACCTGCTAGGGGTGGGACTTGGGGGTCATAAATACCTGGGGCAACCCCAGGCCCCCTGGCGTGCCCAGTGCTGATGGGCAGCTTTGGGGCCTCTAGGGGCTGGGAATGGAGAGTGTAGTAAGAAGGGAAGGCTTACAAGGTCAGAAGCTTGGCCTGGGGGCCTCCTGAAGTCTTGCTGTGCCTAACCTTCACAGGAAACCCCACATAGACCGAGTTGTCCAGCAGCACCCCACCACCTGCTTTAGTATCTGGCCCCCCAGGAATGTGCTCACTGAGACGTTCTTCCTTGTTTCCCTCCTTCCTGCTGCAGGGCCCTTCCTATTTTGGTCAGAGGGGAGAGAGCCAGTGGCTACCCCTGTTTCGTTAGCCCGTGGGCAGATAGGCTGGGTTTCATATCCCTTTCTCCCTGAGGAAGTGAACCTGGCCAGTAGAGGCGACCTTGGAGGCTAGACGTGGTGGTGCTGTGGGGTCCACAGTGGGTCTTGGAGGGCCTGCCTGCCCCCTCTCCCATGGGAATCCGCATGTCACTGCAGCCTCCCTGTCCCCAGTACTCTGGGCTGCAGCTAGCCCACACAATGCCTTTGTGAGAATTAGAAAAAGGCACCCTTTGGGGGCAGTCTTTGGAGGAAGCCAGGAAAGCTCCAGCTTGATGTGGGACACAAGGGCTGCCTGAGATGTCTCTTCCTCCAGGAAGCCTTCCTGGATTGCCTAACCCTGGTAGAGGCCCTGCCCCAGGGTCACCCCCTGGGTTGTAAGTCATGTTTACTTGTCTGTTTCCTAAACCAGTCTAGGAGCCCCACAGATCAGGGCCCCAGCGCCAGTCCTCCCCTGGTGTCCTCAGTGCTGGCATAAGCCCCTGGCACATAGGTGCTCAACAATATTGGTGGAATGAATGAAGAAATAAAAGAATGAATAAACAAATGGTGGCCAGAAAAGGGAGGTGCCAAGCAGAAGGGGCCCAGGCTGGAGCAGGGGGGCTTACCTGAGAGAGAGGCCGGGGTGGGGACAGCTCTCTTCACACCCGGGGGTCCACCGCAGGCCCCAGGTGTGGCATGTGACCCAGACAGCTGTGGTGAGGAAGGAGTCACACTGGGGAGCACCAACGCTGCCAATCAGCCTGCTCGCCAGGCCTGGATTCATTAGAGTGAGACGTCTGTTCTGTAAACCCCTCTACAGGAGTGTTTGCTTTTCCTTTTCAGTCTCTTTAATGTGTTTTTTTTTTTTTAAGAGAATTTCTTTTGAAAATTTCCACCCAGTTTCCTACAGGCCTGCCCTAGGCCTGAACGGACAGAGCTCTAGTGACTCGAGGCTGTCGGTTCCCAAATAGCCACTGTGTGTCTGGCACTGGCCTGTCCTCTGAGGGTCCAGGATGAGTAAGGCTGGCGTCTGTTAGGAGACCGCTCAGGATGTGGGTCGGAAAGTGTCCGGCCTGCAAGTGCTGCCTGGAGACACTCACAGCCTGGTCGTGGGGGCACTCACGATGGGGCGCCAGGGGGAGCCATTGGCCACTCTAGAACCCTGTGATGGTCCAGGGTGCGGGGACTGGTGGCCAGGGTACTCTGGGAGGGAAGTCTGGGGACACCAAAGCCCTTGGCCACGCCCACAAATCTCAGCAAATGATTATTGAGCGCCTACTGTGTGCCAGAGCCTGTGTGAGGTGTGCGGTAGAGAATGACATCCTGTAATGAACACGCAGTTCCAGTGTCGTGTCGTGAGCTGCCGTGGGAGGCTGGAGGGCAGCCCTTCCCCGCCTGCAGTCCCGGGAGCCTTTCAGAATGCCTCTCTCTTGAACTAACTCCACTGAAGTACAGTGTACATCGCAGGAGAGAGTACCACTGCAAGTGCACAAGCTGGACACACTTGCATGAGCAGCACCCAGACCAAGAAACAGAATGCCAGCAGCCTCCTCATCCCCACCCGCCAGGCCTGCGTCCAGGCACTGCCCACCCCCCAGGCACCAGCCAGGTGTGTGCCTCTGCTCTGCTCTCTGTACCCCAGTGGGGCACGTGTTGTGCCTGGCTTCTTCCCTCGCCGTGTTTGAGATCTGCCCGCGGCTGTAGCCTTTTCACTCATTGCTGCACACGGCACGACCAGCCCCTTCTCCTGTAGACAGCCACCGGACATGTCCACTTGGGGCTGCTTCGGCCAGTGCTGCTGCTGCCCTGAGCAGTTTGTATGGTCGCGTGGTGAGCGTCTGGCTGTGTTTCTGGTGGTTGTAAACCCTGGAGTGGAATTGCTGGATCCTAGAAAATCCAGGAGCAGTCTCAGTGTGAGAATGCATTTCCTAGGTGACGTGTGATGGGTCACTAGCTTGTTCTGAGGCATCAGGGAGGCCAGTGATGGAGGGCTGAGGAGGGAGGGAGGGCAGGGGGAGCCCAGGGTTATAGTAAAACCCTCTGACGACTCACTGTAGTTTGCAGTGGCTCCTATAGCATTAGTGGCTTACACATTAGCAGTGGGTTCTCTCGTGGTTTTGGAGGCCAGAGCCCAGGACCAGAGGTCAGCAGGGCGGGCTCGCTCCACAGGCTCCACTGCACGTCGCTTCTCACTCCTGGTGGCGGCCAGCTCCTTGGCTTGTGGCCACATCACGCTAATCGCTCCCTCCTTCTCCACATCACGGGGCATGTGTTTGTGTGTCTCTTCTAAGGGCACTGTCATTGCATTTAGGGTCCCGCCGAATGATCCAAGATCTTTCGGATCTTTCCAGATCTTTCACTTATTATACCTGCAAAGACCCTTTTCCCAAGTAGGTCCCCATCACAGGTTCCAGGGCATAAGACTTAGACATACATGTTCGTGGGGCCACATGTCAGCCTCCTGCACTGTCCCCCACTGTCATCCAAGGCACCCCAGCTCAGTTCCACCCTTTGCATAGCTCTCAGGACACTTTCTGATGGCTAACCGCTCCCTCTTGATGATCACAGCCCAGGCCTCCTCCAGGAAGCCCTCCCTGACTGTCTCCTTATCTTCAGATGCTAGACATTCCTCCAGCCTGACCGTCAAGGCTCTGTCCAGCTGGGTGTGTGGTTCTGTGCAGGGAGTGTCTCCTCTGCCGTGTTCAGCAGGGCTCTGCACACCCGAGTACTAGGAGCAGGGAACGGAGGCTGACGCCACCTTTCCAGGAGTTCCAGGCCAGGCACCGTGCCCAGAGCTAGCCCAGTGGGCAGCCTTTCCCCTCGTCCCTTCTCCCCTGAGACACCGCCACCTCAGAGGGAACCTGGCTATGACCTTGTCCCGGGGCCTCTGTGGCTGGCAGTCCTGGTTACACACAAACAGGGAGGGAGGGAGGAGCCTGGGGGAGGAGGGAGCCCAGCCCTTTGCTCTCCTTGGAGGAGGCTGGGGAGACAGAATGCCTTTGGCTGGGGGACCGGGCCAGAGCTCAGAAGATCAAAGGATGAGAAGATCAGGGCTGGGGCAGGTGCAGTCACTTGGGGCACCAGAGAGAAGCAGCAGCTGGTGCCTCCTAAGGGCAGGGCTGACCCAAAACGCCCTTCCTCCGTGGCTCCCTCCCTCAGCCTCCCCACCTGCTCTGTGTGCGACTCTGCCATGCTGCTCCTCTCCGGAGATGGGCTCTGGGGGCTGAATGCAGGGGAGGGGAGGAATGCTAACAGGCATTCCTGCCACGTGGTGGGCACAGCTGAACCCTGTACACACGAGGCGTCTCCAGGTAACCCTCCTGGAGGGAGGAACTCTTATATAACATCTTATAGGTGGAGAAACTGAGGCCCAGAGAGGACAAGGGACTTCCCCACTATCAAACAACTGGTGGTTGGAAGGGCTGAGACACTGGCAGTGTGACAGCAGGGTCCAAGAGCAGCAGCCTGGTGGGAGGCCCAAAACAGGGCTCAGCCCACCTGCAGCAGCACAGACTGAGGCTAGACATCAGGAAGGACTTCCTGCTGGTGGGGTGCAGATTTAGAGCTAGGGTCTAGTCTGCACAAGTCGAATAGGTCCGGAGGTTGCTGGCGCAACACCCAGATGAAAGGATGGAGGTGGCAGAATGGGAGAGGGTCAGCACGGAGTGTCTTGGGGACCAGGCTTGGGCCTCAGCCAACAGTGCTGGGAGAAACAGAGCTGCTCCGTGTGGGTACAGCAGGGCCCCCTGGGCAGTGAGTGCGCAGGGCGGGGTGCAGGTGGGATAGGTGGGGGGCCGAGGGACCCCGAGGCGGATGTGGCAGGTGGGGCTCCCAGGCCGCCCTACTCCCCCTGGAGCTGTGACAGCCTCCTCACCCCCACGTCCTTCAGCCTTGGTGCCCAGGTGGGCATTGTGGGGACTGAGCCATCCAGGAACTCGTGAGTGCAGCTGCAGTTCCACAGAACGCTCTGTCACTTAGCAAGTGTGTCACTCAGCAAGGACTAATGTGGTGTTTCCCTGTGTCTGTCCATTTAAAGTGGGCACATCTCATGCTTCCCTCCCTCACTGGCCCGAGAAAAGGGTTGAATTAATGCGACTGAGGACGTACAAGAGCTCCGTCCCCTGCCAAGGACGGTCAGTGGAGGGTGGGGTGTAGTGGCGAGGATGGCCCGGCAGTCTTGCTGAGCCCCCTGTGAAGGGGTCGACAGCCTTCAGCGTGTGTCTGCCCCACAAGCATCGCTCCTAATGCGCCCTGACACCCAGCATCTGCTCTTTCCCGCTGGCCTTGGGTGCGACTGGGACCCGGCCCCCTTCAGAAAACTGTCTGGCTGGGGCGGGTGGGAGGCCGCGGGCTCCTCGGCGTGTTGGGGAGTGGGGTGCGTCCTGCTGGGAGGGGAAAGCTTCCCTGCGGATGTGGGGGGGCTCGGAGCAGAGGGACCCTTCTTGGCTTTTCCGCTCAGACACAGCCTGGCCCTTCATCTGGTGGAATCAAGGCATCGGGACCAGGAGCTGCAGCTCAGCAAACAGCTCAGGGTTGTGGTCTGTGCACAAAGGGGACACCACCCCCCCTCCCCCTGTCCCCCTCCTGCTCCGCGCCCCACCCGCCTCTCCCAGGGGTTTTCCAGTCTGAGGAGAGATCTGAGCTAACGGGGTGTCGCAGCCCTTCTCTGCAAGGTGCTTGGAGTCCCACAGGACCCCGGAGCCATGGCTGCACGCACAGGCACGGTGCCCCGGAGACAGAGCTAGAGTCAGAGAGAAGGGCTGGGAAAGACGCTGGTGAGTCGGAGGAGACGGAGCTCGGCGGCGAGGTGGGCAGGTCCCCAGTGGCACAGGCACGGCTGTGGGACAGGGGTGTCTCCTGCACCTCTTTAGTCCCTCTGCCAGGGCCGTCTGTGGGGTGCCCCGCCCGCCACAGCTGTGCTGGCATTGTGTGTGTGTGTGTCAGGGACAGAGGATGGGGGGCTGCGGAGGAGCCCCAGCCCATGTGGGGAGACAGCACGTGAATGAGCTGAGACGAGGAGGCGGCAGTTTGCAGTCCAGGGCAGGGCCGTGTGGCTGGCTGCCTTTGTGGCCGAGCGCCCAGATGGAGTCAGAGGCCTCATGAGTGGTCTGATGGAGCCCCAGCCCCAGCATTTGTCACCCAGGCTCTGTCATTTGTCCCCACTTCAGGGGTCCTTTGAGGGCAGGGAGCACACATTATTGGGCTTTGCAGCTTTGTGACCTGGCACAATGCCTGGCATGTAGTAGCCGCTCCTGTTAATGCTGGTTGAACAGCACATGCCTGGATGATGAAAGGAAGGGCTGGAGGCTTCCTGTAGGAGGAGGCACTTGAGCTGGGCCTCTGTGAATGGGAGCGTTGGCTGGTGGTCCTCACAGGTCATGTCAGCTGGTTCCTTACCATGTGCTGGGCACTAGCTAAGCCCTTTATCAGTGAGGAAGCTAAGGACAGAGAGGTGACGTAACTTGCCCAGAATCCCACAGCAACACAGTGGCAGAGCCGGGAGCCAGACACAGGTCGTGTGAGTGTGGAGGCTGCAGAGTGTCCGGGGGGCCTGCTCGGATGGTGGAGGTGCTGGCAGCGTCGTAGCCATGAGCCATGGTGGCTGTTGAGCCCTGGAGTGTGGCTGGTGCACCCAAGCCGCTGACTGAATTTGACTGAATTTACGTTGAAATGGTCCCGTGTGGGCAGGCAATGGTCTCTGATGGGCATCGCAGGTCTGGGGTGTCACAGAGAGAAGGGGGCCATCGCCTGTCCTGTGGCTTCAGAGGCTTGCTCTTCATAATGCCAGAGGCCAGTGTCCCTTCAGCGCTTCCGCCTATGGGCGGGCTTGGAAGGAGGGTGGGGCCTTGGGGGACAAGCATGTGTGCTGCAACCCCTGGGCCATGCTTTGCTCCCCAGAACCGTCGCCTGGTCTGGGCCGGGCAGATGGACAGGAGCGCCAACACCACTGCCCACGGCCCCCCAGCTTTCTGCCTGGGACCCAGGGGCTCAGCGCCCCCCTCAGCTGAGCCACGCTGTCACCAGAGCCAGAGGTGCCCCCGTGGGTGAGATGGGGCTGGCTCCTCAGGAGAGGATCGCAGTGGAGGCAGGGTCGGGGCTGCCCCAGGACTCAGTCTCCAGCTCGGGTGCCTGTCCCCTCTCACTCTTTCCAGCACCCACAAGCTTGCTGCTGCTGCTGTCCCGTCCCCCATTCAGTAAGAGGAAGGTAGGGCCATAGGATTTGGCTGAAGTGGGTTCCCATGGCCCCAAACCGCAATTTCCCAGGTCTGACACCGGTGAGTGGGCAGGGCCTCTCCTCGCCCCTCCCCCTGGGCCTCATTTCTATTCCATCAGAGTTGGGGGGTCCACTTCACACAGATGAACCATTGTGACGAGATGAGTGATGTCCCCTGACTTCAACCCAGGGCTAGAAAAGTCCCTGCTTTTCTTTTCTCGCCCAACTTTTAAGAGTGTGTCTTTGCCTTGCCTTTCGCTCCCCTCACCCCCCCCCCACAGGAATGACTTGGCTCACCACCCTCCCCCCATTTCAGCCTGACTCACACAGGCCTCGCCTTTGCTCAGCAACTAGGGGGACCTTTGGTCCCCTCTCACATGACCCCCAAATCCAGGTGTCCGCCCGCCTGCCTCCAAGCCTCTTACTTACATCCCCTGTGGCCCCAGGCAGCCCAGAGACCTCCTGGTTCCAGATGAGTGAGCCACTGTGAGTAAGTCAGCGAGGCCGCTTCATTGAGAAACACAGCACTTGTGATGGAGGCTCTGGGAAGCGAGGGAAGGGGCTGAGCTGCGGTGCACGAGCCACTGACACTTCCCATCCGATATGCTCCCTTGTTTGGAAATGTGTGACACTTGAGGAAATCCAAGAGAATTTGTGTCAGCTGCTGTGTTTGGAGCCTCTCAGGAGCCGGCTCTGATGGAGGGCGTCTGGGGCGCCCCTGGACGGAGGTCACTGTGGGTGGACAGGGCAGTGTCGGGCTCTCGGGGACCTGACTGCAGCGCCCCCTCTGCCGTTGACGGGCTGGGTGACCTTAGGCAACCCTGCTGGTGTCTGGATCAGGTGCCCTTTGTTCCGGGGTGTTTGGGTGGTCACAGATGATCACTGAGGACCCCCAGGCTGCAGGGCAGGAGGGTCCTGCCCAGGGAGAGCTCTCGTCTCCGGGGTGACGTGGCTGCCCTCTGGTGCTGACCCACCACTGTGGGCTCACTTCCCGGGACCCTACCCGCCCTGCTTCTGCCCCAGCTGCCGTCCCTTGTACGCTTCCCCTTCCGAGCCTCTGTTATCCTCTGCCGCCTGGGCACACAGTGAGGAACTGAGTGGGGTGCTGGCTGCAGGAGCAGCTGCTGAATCGCAGAGCCCGGGCAGCTGTGGGCTGCTGATGTGACTTCGTCCGTGTCGCGGCCTCGCTGTGCTCAGCACGCACCCAGCACCCAGCCGGGGTCAGAACTGAGCCCATCGTCTGGAGGCTGGACAGGACCTTGGCGCTGGCCTAATTGAACCAGGTCCCTGATTCCAGGTGCTGGGTTCTTTCTTCTGTATGCTGCCACCTGTCTCTCTTTATGCCGGCCTGTCCTGCTCCCTGCGGACCGTGCGCTGTCTCCCAATGTGGCAGGAAGGAAAGGTTAGGCAGCCCTAGGCCTCGTGGAGAGGAGAAGGCCAAGGACAGACGTGAGGTCTGCTGTCTGTCCTTCAGAGCAGGACCCTGCGCTCACTTTCTCCAGAGCATGCCAGACTAAGGGAACAGTGAGCGCTGGCAGCAGCTGCCCCACTGACTCTGCACCAGCGTGGAGCTCAGTACCCGCTGGGCTCTGCAGACCTTGTGTCCCTAAGGCAGCAGTGGGAGGAACTCAGATGAGACAACAGGAAGAACTTCCCTAGTGAGGGCTGTCAGCGCGGGAACAGAAGCGAGGAGGCCTGTGGTCTGTGTGCGTCGCCAACACCTTCGTTTTGGTGTTTACTGCATGCCCCTACTTGCCAGGCCCCTGCTAGGACCAGGGGAATCGGACTAGGATTCAGTCCTTGCCGAGGAGAAGGTCATGGTCACGTGGGCCATTCTGTTCTAATCATTATCGTTCAGTTAGAGGCGTGGACCGTGAACAATGAGCACTGTGTTGGGTTTACATTTATTGACTCTTGTAATTCTCGCAACAACCCTGTGAGGCCAGTGCTGTTGTCACCATTTCACAGATGGAAGAACAGAGGCTTGGCACCACCAGGTGATGTGAGCAGGCGGCAGAGCTCTTAGCACTGAGCTGGATGATATGAAGAAGCACAGCGCTGGGCAGAGGGCAGGAGGGAGCGTGCACACGGGAGGCCCCATGGGGGAGGTGGCGGGGGCAGAGCCACACACGGGAGCTCCTCTCCCGGTCACTCTCTGACTGCCCTTTACCTGGCTGCAGAGATGGGCAACTTGAGCCCCTGCAGAGCCATTGCACAGGGGCCTGCTTCCTGGACCTCTGCTCCAGTCAAGTGGGGACAGTCCTCCCAGGGCAGCCCAGCAGAAGCCAGGGGCTGCACCTTCCTCTGGCTCTTCCTCCCGTAGGAAAAGCGCACACAGAACAAATTCCCCCGGGCCCTTGGGTACCAGCCAAATCGCCAAGGGCGAGTCTCCTGTTACCCCACCCCTCCAGTGACCCCCAGCAGCCCCCTCTCATCACACCTGCTGCTGGTCTCCATGGCGACACTGCCACACCCAGCGTCCTGGGTGGTCTGGTCGCCTCACAGGGTGAAACTCTGAGAACATTTCCCTGATGTGCAGCCAGAAATTCCCACTTCCCATGCCCAGGGCCACCCGCTCTTCTCTGCCCTCCCTCCTCTCCTGCCTGCCTCATCCCAGGACCCCCTCGACCCCCCCGCCCCCCTTGGCTGTGTCCTCTGAGAGGACCCAGGGTTGCTGGGAAGAAGGCTTTGAAGGGGCGGCAACCCGTCCTCTCAACCCTGCTGTTCAATTGGGAAAAGCAGTTTGCAGGGTGCGGTGCGAATGGAAGTGGGTGCCTCTTGTGCAAAACTTCTGAAGAATTTCAGACCAACAGCAGCATATTTGAGCTGCCAAGTGTGGTCTCTGCAACTGCGAGGGCTCCTGCCCGTGAAGCCAGCCCCGAGCAGTGGTGTGTGTGTGTGTGCACGTGTGCGTGTGTGCGCGTGTGCTGGTAGTGGCCACAGGGTGACGGGGGGGGGGCAGAGTGAGTTCATGCTTCGGGCATGCGAGTCAGTCACAAGCTGGGCCCCAGAACAGCGTCACCAACCCCCTGTGCTCCTTCCTGGGCCAGGACGCAGACCAGGGCGTAGTCTGAGGCCCAGAGACGGTCACAGCCACGAGGTTTTCAGCCAGAGGGTGAGAGCTGGCTGAGGCCATTCGTGTCTCCCAGAGCGGCTGACTGTGACATGCGGGTGCTTTGAGAGCGTCTGTGACTTTCAACAGCCCAGCTCTCTGAATGCACATGTACAGACACACACGTGTGCCCTCGCACAAGACGCACACATCCAAGAGCTCATGTGTCCCAACACCTGCTGCCTTGTAAGTAGTCGGCAGTCTGTACCATCACGCCGCTGCCACCACAGACAGACCCAGGCAGCCTGGGACCAGGCGCCCTCTCGTCCTGGGTCTGTGCTGTGCTCTCTGATTGCACAGGGGCAGCTGCTCTCCCAGGACGGTCCCCCTCCCTGAGGCTGCCTCCCCACAGCGGCTCTTCCCACTCCCAGGGCCTGGCATCCGTGTGGAGGAGCTCAGCTTGGACGGTTCCGTGCACCTCTCCCAGCTCTCTGCGCTCCCCCGCCTTCCCTCTCCTTGGCACCAGCCTCACCCCTTTTCCTTTGTGAGAGGGCCAGGCCTGAGTGGGGCTCCCCCACCCGGACCACCTGAAATCCACCCTGACTGAACAGCGCAGCTGGGCTGTACCTTCTTAGGGCAGGATGTGGGGGTGTTGTGGCCCCTCCTCCCCAGGGGAGAACAATGAGGCCGCTAGTCAGGCTGGTGGGGTGGAGGGGGTGGGGGCATGGAGCCACATCAGAGCCTCTGCGGTGCGGCCCCTGGAGGGACAGCTGAGTGATGGGGCCTGAGTCACACACCCCGGCTCCTGTGGAGGCACGTTCAGAAATGCACAGGGTAAACATTTAGAGGTAATCGCTTCTGCAGCACCTCCAGGGTGAGCCAGGCTCAGGACTTGCTGGGGGGGGGGGGGGGCGTGGCCAGTCAGGCAGGGGTTGCAGAGGCTCCCTGGGCCACCTCAGTGCTCAGTGCCAGAGCCCAGGGTCCTGGGCCTGCGGACCTCCTGCGGACAAGCCCTGATTAGAGTCCTTTGGCTCTCTCGGTGCTGCTCCCTAACAGTGGCCACCAGCACCCAGGACAGCCTGCTGCCTACCCACACATGGGGTGGGCAGGGTGGGAACCGTGGGCCACAAGCAGCCCACGCTCCCTGGCTGGTTTCGTGGCTCTGCCCGGCATGCAGTGCCGTCCTTCCTTGGAGCCCGTGGTGTCTGCCACGGAACTTTATCAACCATGAGACTAAACAGTCTTTATATGGATTGGAACTGGACTCCCACGCACAGCCCGCCCGCCTTTCGGGGTGCATACATGGAGCACGCGTTTCTTGGGGGGAATGGACACACTGAATTTGAGGGTGAAAGCACCTTCCTCTAGAAGGGAGGAAGCCTCAGGATGGCCGTGCCCAGTGGCATGACGGTCTGCTCTGGGCCCACTTCTGTGCCCCAGGGAGGGGGCTGGCAGAGGCCAGCAGCCCCTGGTAGCAGCTTGGACAGGATGGGACCCGACTGTGACAGGTACACACTGAGTAGTTGCTCACCAGGCACAATCAGAGAACATGCTAGCACAGGGCTGGGAGGTCACCGAGGGTCAGCTGGAAGGAGGGACGTGAGTGCTGTGCAGATACTCTTAGCTAGGCGGTCTGTCAGCTTTGCTCACTAATCCTTCCAAGGACCCGAGGACTTGGGCCAATTCACCCCACTTTTATGGAGGATGAAGCCGGGGGGCCCAGGGAGTAAGAGCCCAAGGTCACAGGCAGGAGAAGAGGCTTGATCGCAGACCCTTCCTTTTGACTCCGAAGCTCAGTGCTCTCTCTCCTTCATTTTCTTATGTAAAGTGGGGTGAGGATAGGCCCTGCCTGGGGGTGTTCTGAGGACTGAAGGAGTCATTTGGGTAAAGACTAGCCAGTGCCCCGCACAGAGGAGGCCCCTGGCGAGTGTGAGCTGTTGTCACTGTGAGAACTTGGTGTGCAGGGCACCTCAGAGGGTGGTGCCTGAGAAAGCAGCTCTGGGCAACGTGGGAGGGCCAGGTCTCCGTTCCAGCCCCCGGGATCGGGCGTTTTCTCCAGGGGCCTGGAGGGCACGGCCTCCTTGGAGACTGAGGGAAGGAAGCCACCAGGGAGGTGACTGGCAGGGGCTCGGAGGGCAGTGCCATTCCCCGGCTCTGGGATTGGCTGGAGGGGTGCTCACAGGGCTGACTGGCAGGAAGCTCTGCGCCTCAGTTTTCCCACTGGTGCCTGAAGTGCCATTTGTGTGAAACGGCCCCTTGACTCCTGCTCTGAAATTCCCTGGACTTTTCTCTAGCTCATCCCTGTGCAGGGAGTTCAGCTTCGTTCCCTGTCCTAATCAGAGCTGGCCCCGGGCAGGCCACGAAGGAAGGAGGAAGGCCGGGGGGACAATGTGACCGGCCGGTCCCGCAGGCTGGCTGTCAGCAGGGACACGGGTGGGTGTGGGGAGCTGGGCGGGCTGCACGGGGCTGACGGGCATCTCACGGGCCCCGCGGTCTGTCCACGCAGAGACCTCAGCATGAACAACCTCACGGAGCTGCAGCCCGGCCTCTTCCACCACCTGCGCTTTCTGGAGGAGCTGTGAGTAGACGCCCCGCGGGCTGGGACCTGGGCTCCCTGGGGTGTTCAGGGGCACCTGGCCCAGGTGGGGACCCCAGGGTGGCAGTGTGGGGCCACTGGCACAGGAACCCCAAAGTCGGCCTTTCTTTCCTCCCTGAGCTCCCCGTTCTGTCAATAGCCACACGCCTCCCTGCGGGTCACCTTTGACCTGCTCTCACCCGTGCCCAGCACCTGCCACTCCACATCCTGGCGGCTCTTTCTGGAGTGTCCCTCCATCCCCACTGCTGTAGCCCCGAGACTTTCCCTCACACCTGGATCACACCAGCCCCCAGCTCACGCCCCCGCCCCTTCCAAGGTGCACGCCACCAGCTTCAGAGGCTCCTGTGGCTCCCACAGCCTGGGGGCCACCTCCAGGGGCCTCGTCACCTGGCCACCCCCACCTGGCCAGCGCTGGTCTCCACTCCCGGTTTCCCCTCCTGCATTTGAGCAGATTCCCCTCCCCCCGGCAGGCCCTCCTTTCTCCACCTCTGGGCGCCTGCCCCAGCGTGGGGGTATGCTGTGGGGCCACCGTGTCCCCCCGCCCCCCTCTCTGCACCAGCAGAGACCCTGCAGCTCTAGGAAGGTTTGGTTTGGCTGCACAAACTGTGGCTCCAGGCCCTGAAAACATTCACAGTGCATATCCACCCAGGGCCACCCCCCTGACAGGTGTTCCCAGGGCACAGTTGGCCGCAGGCTGCACTCAGGGTCCCATCTACCCCGGGGCCACTGCTGGCTTTGCTAGACCAGCTTTTCTGGCCCCTCCTGTGAAAGGCAAGTTCAAGTTGTTTTGGGGAAAACAAGTTGGGAGACCTGCTTGCTGCCCTCGGGGAGCCTCCAGGGAGGCCGAAAGGCCGGCCAGGTGGGCAGGTGACAAGCGAGTGTGGCAGCTTGAGGTGGACACCAGGGTATCTGTGTAAGGACTGGTCAAGGGTGGGGCCCGTGCTGGGCAGGGAAGCCCGGTCTCAAAGGAAGTGACAGTGTGACAGGCAGCAGAGGGGTCTTCTAAGGTGGTGACACAGTTTGGGTGGGAATGAAAAGCAGGACACAGGCTGTGGAGCTGCGGGCAGGTGACGCAGGGGCACCACCCGAGTTTTTAAGGCTCATCGTCCATGTTCCGTTCCCTGAGAGTGGTTGGGCCTGTTTCAAAGGCCCCTCTAAGGGACCAGAGTGCAGAGGGGGACCCACCTACAGGGCCCGAGTTTGGGACCTCAAATACTGTCATGCCCTTTCCACATGGTCTGTAAAGAGAATAGGTGTCACGTCAAGAGACTCTTCATAGAGAGAGATTTCAAAGCAGTAGTTTCTGAGGATGGTCAGAGTGGTCCTTGCATCACAGGCATCTCAGGACTGACACATGTGACAGTGACAGGTGCTTCGGGGACTCCAGGGGCCTTCCGAGTTGTCCACCAGTAAGCTCTGCACAGTCAGCAAGAGCAGGGCACATGTTTTGTCGTGTTTGCTCCTTTTAGGGTTGGTGACCCTGTGACACATGTGGAAATGCTTAGTCAGACCCAGGTCCTGACCCTCCTGGGTCCCTGAGGTTAGCTGTGGAGTCTGGGCCGTGGGGACACAGCCACCCATCTGTGTGGAACCCTCCGGGGTGTGGGGCACCAGGTTCACACAGGAGGGATAGAGAGCAGACATGACTGAGAAGTTACTCAGATCTGGAGACACCAGGCCCTGCCACCACCGCGCTCTGCCACCCTGAGGGGAAGTGACTGGCCCTGTCCAACTGAACCGCAGTCTCCTCCTCTGAAACTTGGGGTGATAATAGGCACCCCAAGGTGATAATGGGAATGGGGTGAGGTGATGGGTGTGAAGTATGGAAGTACATTGCAGCTCGATGTACATGGTAGTTGTCACCAGTGTCCCAAGACAGCCAAGCGGGGGGCCCTCGGTGGCTTCCCTGCCATCGTCACCGCACCTTTGCTCTGGTTGGCAGGCGTCTCTCTGGGAACCATCTGTCCCACATCCCAGGACAAGCATTCTCTGGTCTCTACAACCTGAAAATCCTGTAAGTATGACTGTTTCCACAGAGAAGCAACCTTGAGAACTGGGGGCAGAGTGAGTCCTGATCTGTCACCTACTCGCGCGTCACTCCCTTCCCTGCACTGCCCGTCTAGTTGTCCATTTCTTTCTGTACCCCATGTCTACAGCACCCTGCGTGACTGGTGGACGCACGTTTCAGCGGCTGCCTGGCGCAGCCCCAGGGAGGCAGACCGTCCCCTCCTTGGTGGTGTGAGCGGTGACATCAGCACAGGTGTCCACAGGGCTGAGCTGTTACAGACCCAAGTGCTGGCCTCTTGGATGGGGTGGGGGCAGGGGAGACCGCACAGGAGCGGTCCACGCGGGTCCACGCGGGCTTGTCTTCTTGGGCCCCACCCTGGTCCTGGCTGTAGCCCTGAGCCCCCATTGTCACCATAAGCTCCCCTCCTCCTCCAGGTCTCAGGCTTCGTTGTCCCTGCTCCTTCCACCTTCCCCTTGAAGGAGAAGGAAAGTGAGAATTGCAGAGCACCTTATGTTATGTCACCTGAGCTCCCCCAGGCTTGGAGCTGGTGGCCCATGGGAGGGAAGGCAGAGCTCAGGCACTGTCTCCTGCCCCCACTGGTGCAGCTCGTCCCATCCAAGAATGTCCCCCCCCAAGGCCCCAGTCGTGTCCTGATGAGTGTGGGGAGGGGGCGGGGCAGTGCGTGCACAGGGTCTGCGGGTTGCTGGGAGAGTCTCTTCGGGGAGGTGTGTCACCATGGGGACTGGTTTGAAAAAAAAATGAGGATTGTGGGGCTGATCCTGGAGCACTAGAGTGAGTGTGTGGGGCGTCCCTAAGGTGGGGAGCTGTCCCCAGCTTTACTATCCCCTCAGCCACGTCTTGACCTCAGGTCTTCTCTGTACGGTTGAGCAGGTTGTCTACTGCACAAGACCATCTGGCTGAGGGGCGAGGACAGGCTGAAATCCAGTCCTATGTCTGGCTTGTGGCTACACCCACCTAGCAAGGAATGTCTTTTTCTAGTTCACTCAAAGTTGTTTATGCGCTGGCGGTGCCCTTGGCCTACGAGCCTCGGGTGCCCGGTGAGTGAGGAGTCCACGGTCCACGGTTGAGCATGTTGGTCTCTGGACCTCTGCCCTGAGCTCCCTGGAGATCTGCCTGTGCTCCCTCGCCTGGGGAGCTCCTGTCCTGTCCAGCCGGTCTCCCTGTCTCCTTCTTCTCCGGGGCAGACCTTCCTCCTGGATTCCCATCCTGGGTCTTCCCTGGGTCTTCACTGCCCTGGGGGTGGGGGTGGGGTGGGGCGCGTCCTGAACCAGGCCTGCTTGGTGGTGTTTCTGTGCCCTGTGCAGGCTCCGACCTGCAGCCTGGATTAGACAGCGGGCTGTGTGCTGGGCCTTCAGATGTGAGGCTCACGTCCGTTCCTAAGACTCAGGCTTAGAGACGAGCCTCTTTCTTCCTTGGCTGCATTAGGCAGTGAATCAAAGCCTTGGAGAAACCGCAGGCCCCCGCCCCTTCTGCAGATGGCCCTGGGCTCACCCAGTCCGGTGGCGGAAGAGGCTGCTGGGGGGCGCCGAGGACAGCCAGACTGTCCACTGCCCCCGGGCCCCATCTTGGAAGATGAGCCGCCACTCATGTCAGCCCCTTGCCTGTGGGGCTTCTCTGCGGCAGCGTCCGAGCGAGCTCCCACCCACATCTGGGCCCCAGTGCCCCAAAGTCTGATGTCAGGTTCTCTTGCTGCAGTGCCCTTCCTTCCATTGCCCTTCTTTAGTCCCCTGTAAGAAAGAGCAGCAAAGCCCACCACAGGTGACCGCCACCTTGGCTGCTGCCAGTCTGGAACTCTGTCTGAGCTGCGTCTTCCTTTCTCGGAGGCTGGCTGTCCCTACAGGACCCTCTGGCTCCCTCCTTTCCTCCCAGAGGCAGAGAACAGGAAGGGGATTCCCTGACTGTCCTGTCCTAGGGCCCCTCCCTCCGTCCTCCCCCCAGCCCCACGCCTGACCTGGAGCTATTACTCTGGGACCCTCCCCTCCCCCGTGGGTTCTCCAAGTCTGAACCCCACAGGCTCTGGCCAGGCTGATTTACTCAGCTCTCAGGGAGTGTCCAGCCTCCTGACTCTTCTCGACACCGTAGGGAAAATGTCCTGTGGCGCTGTGCCAGCCAGATGAGGGTCTGCGCGTGAGTTAGTGTGTGAGTGCCTGAGCACACGTGTGTGTGAGTGTGAGTGTGTGTCTCCAGGGGAAGACAGGCTCTAGCCCCGTATGCCTTCTTTAAGCTGCGTGGGGCCCTGTACACCTCGTCCCACACCTGTGTGCCCTCCTTCTCCTCAATCCCGGGCCCAGAGGCTACAGGCAGATGGTTCTGATGGCAGCTACTACCCTCGTCTTCCCCCTGCACCAGTCACAGCCTTGCTCAGGTGGCCTGTCTTAGGGGACTCCCTGTGCTTTGTGGTGCCTGGGGCCAGCAATGACCCCGTTTCTCCTTGCTGCCTGCTCTCCGACCCTCTGATCTGCACGTGGAGTTTTCCAGGTGCCCCGAGAAGCTCCAGGACTCCTGGTCCTGGGGCCAGGCCTGCTGAGCGGCCATGCCCACTGGCTGGCATGTTCCTTCTTTGGGGATTGTGTGACATTGGGCCCTCAGAACAGTGCTGCCACGCTGACCTGGGCTGTGGCACATGGTTTCTGTGGACCTGGACTCCGTCAGTCCTACTTGCCTGGGGCCCTGCCACCCGAGGGGGCCTTGCCCTCACCCCATCCACCTGCCCCAGAGAAACCTCAGCCTCTCAGGTGCACAGGCAGAGGAATGAGGCCTGGGGAGGAAACCCGTGTTTCCCCACATCCTTCCTGACCAAACGCCAACAGAATCGTGAGTTCTGACTTCTGACCCTCACTGCCACCCACATGTGTCTGCTCTTTCTCCATCGTCCTCTTGAGCTCGGCCCCCCCGAGACCCCTCCATGCGCCGTGCACAGACCACACAACCTGGACAGCCTCTGAAGCCACACTAACAGCGGGGGACTGGGCCAGGACGTGGGCTCTGAGGCTGGGTTTGGGGTGGGGGTGCAAGGGAGGAGCCGCAGCTCCACATGCCTGGGGTCCTCCAAGCCCCTTCCTCTCCTTGCAGGATGCTGCAGAACAACCAGCTGGGAGGGATCCCTGCGGAGGCGCTGTGGGAGCTGCCGAGCCTACAGTCCCTGTGAGTCACAGCCCAGACCCCGCCTGGCGTCCCTCCTCTCTGCACCCCCCTTCTCCTCCGCTGTCCAGACAGCGTGCCGCTCCTGGCTTCGGTTTCTCCGGGGTTTTGTTGCCGTCAGAGTGTGTATGTCCACACTCGCGTGTTTTCCTGGAAGCAAGCCTCTGAGCCCCCGAGGACTGTGGGAATAGGACCTCCCTGGGTGGGGCCACCAGGGCAGTGGTCCTGGGGCGGTGGGGGTGGGGACTGCCACCCCAAGAAGTGTCAGGAAGGGCTGTCTCCACGTAGCTGCTCGGGCCCCCAGGGCTTTGGGGGGTTGGGGAGCGGTGTCTGGGACTCCCTGGCCACCGGGACACAGCCGTCCTCCAAGGGGCCCTGCACTTCCTCTGCTGCCCACTAGGGACATGGTGGACACAAGACAGAGCTGAGGGAGGGAGCTGCCCGGGGCAGCAGGGGGGCTGACAGAGGCAGCCCCCTGGCCCAGGTGCTGGGTTGGCTCCCACAGGGCCCGTCGCCAGGCCTGGGACGCAGTAGGTGCCTCGACACGCTTGCCGAGCCAACTGCATTTTCAGATACTTCTGCACCTCGTGGAGCAGCGTGTCGATATTGGGGGGAAAGCAAAGTTGGGAGGCATCTAGCCAGTGGGGGGAACTGAGGCACGTTCGGCGAGCAGGTGTCGGCACATGGGCCCCTCACCTGCCTGAAGAAGCATGTGGGCTTCTTCACACTTGGTGTGAGGCTAAGTCGGGTCTAGCAGGCTAGGAGCTGCTCGGAGCGTGTGGGGTCTGCAGGCAGCTGCCTGAGCTCTGAAGAGCTGCCGCTCCTGTGAGGGGACAGCTGGACAGTCAGCTTCTGGGTGGACAAGGCGGGGACACAGCCCGTCCTCCTCTCCCACGCTCAGGGGTGCGTGAGCTGATCTGCCTCTGCCGTGGAGGGCAGCCCTGGCCGGAGCCCAGGCTCAGCCTGACTGCTGGGCCACGGACCCTCTCGGGGCCTCGGTTTCTCGCCTTCAAGTTGGGGATGACTGTGTCCCCTGCCTGTCTCACAGGGTTGTCATGACGACCAGATGTAGCACATGTGAGAGGGACTTGGAAAGGAGGCGTCCACCCGGTGGTGCGGTGTGGTGTTGTGATGTGGTCCACTTGACTGGCCTCGGACCATTCCTTTTGCATGTGTGCTGCAGTCTTTGCTCGGGAGGCAGAGCCTGGCTTGCATGGAAGGATTGGAAAGGGTCAGTCTGGTCAAGAGGCAGGGAATGGCATGCTAGGCCGAAGGAACAGCACGTGCAGACACAGAGAAGAAGGAACCTAGTGCATTGTAGAGAACTTGCAAGGACGCGGGCGTGCTTAGCAGGACGATGCGTGTTGGGCAATTGGAGGCAGCGACAGAGAGTGCCCGAGAAGGGGACATGCGCCCTGCTAAGCCTTGGGGCTGAGTGGTTAAGACCCTGGGGAGCCCGAGCCAGTCTCAGCCAGCGAGCAGCTGATAGTTCATGCCGTTGCACATGACTTTGGCAGCAAGTTATGGGGGGCAGCTTGGAGGCAGGGAGCCAGTGAGGTGCTCCTGGCGCAAGGGGAGCATGACAGCGGGCAAAGGAAAGGCAGGCTCAGTGGATGAAGGAGAAGTTGACAGACTCTAGAAATTCCAGGCAGCCAGGTCATCAGGACTGGAGTCCGGCAGCCTGGGTTCAGGTCCCAGCCCCTTCACTCCCCACCTGTGAGACCTCAGGCAGGTTCCCCAATGTCCGCTCTGTGCTGTCAGTAAAATGCAGGTACCAGTATCGGTGTGCTGAGTGGGGTGGAGTGAGACATAAGAGGTACGGGCAGCGTCTTTGCAGTGACTGCTGCAGTTTGTGGTGCTAGAGTCGTGGCAGTGTGGGGCCGAGGGTCAGCGGGGGCTCTGACACCCAGTGGAGGCGAAGTCTGTCGCCCAGAGCCTGGCACATGGAGGGAGCTCAGTGAGAACGTGTTGACCGAGCGTAATGAAGAGAAGCCCAGAGGGTGAGCGGGGTGGGGGGCACGGGGGAACGGGAGATGGTTACGTAGCCGTTGGACACATCGACTGTGAGGTACGTGTAGGTAGGAAAACTGAGAAGTGGGTCCTTGTACCTGCAGGATGTCAGTGCCCGTGTGTGTGGGAGGGGACGAGACTGGGTACATAACCCACCTTGATGGTTCTGCATGGGAGGTGTTATATCCTGATCTTTTGGAAGCCAGGGGCCACAGAGGGAAGTGCTGTCCTACCGAGTTCTTAGATAGTGACAGCCCCTGTTGCTGGTTGAAAGGAAATGGTGGGAGCAGGTGACAGTTTTTGGGGTGCCTGGTGCCAGTGCTGCTTTAGGTCTGACTTCATCCTCACAGAGCTCTGCTGACAGGTGAGGGGAAGAGGCCCAGACAAGGTCAGGGGCTCCCCTGAGATCAGAGCCAGTGAGTGGGGGAGGCAGGGCTGCACCCCCGGTCGGTGGGGCTCCAAGGCTGCGTCCCGCCCACCATGGCTGCCAAGGAAGCCACTTTTGGTGGCTGGCGTCGGGTGGCCCTCCCTCCTTTCCCACAAGTACCAGCATATAGAACCCCTCCTTCCTGCTGGAAGTTAGTGGTCAGGGAGGTACCTGGGGACACGTGCCCGCCCGTGCCCCTCCCCAGGGGCACCTCACCTCCAGAAGGGAGGGTCCGTGCACAGACTCGTGTGGACACTCCTGGAACCTCAGTGAAGGTTCCGTCCCGTGGTGCACTTTCCACCAGCTAGAAGCAGAGGAGGAAGTGGGTCGGGTGAATGAGGAGTGGCGCTGGGCCCCCAGGTACCCCGTCGGACACGCATTCAGGCTGTTTGGCTTGGACCTGGGTGGGCAGCCCTCACCCTCCACGCCCTCTCTCTGATGCACGTGTTTCCTCCACAAACAACGTGGGAGGGACATGGTGGCAGTGTCAGCCGTGTCACACCAGGCTTGAGCCAAGGCCAAGAGAAAGCACGGGAAGCCGGGGAGCCTGGGGGAAATAGAGACTGGGTGAGGGCGAAGGGGAGAGTCCATAAAAAGCAGCAAACAGCTCAGAAAGGCCTCGGCCCTGGAGAACGGTCTGAAAAACACAGTGGCAGGAATAAGCGGAGAAAACAGAACACAGCCCCGTCCTGGCCACCCAACAGGGAGAAACGTGGAACCGCAAAGGGCAGCCAGCCACACGGAACCAGCCAGCTGGGGAAACTGATCACGAGTAGTGCCAGGCTCCAACCAAGCCCACGCTAGGGCCTCCACGGCCCGTCCGTTCCAGCCAGTCACCCGGAAACACTGGCTGCTGGTGCCAGGGGCCAGGGGTGGAGAGAAGTGTGTGTGGTGTGTGCCTGTGAGCTGGGCTCACGTGATGTGTGAAGGGAGCAGTGGTGCCCCCTGATCACACCTCCGAACACTGAGCACACTCACCGGTCTCACTTAAGCCCCAGAGCCCTATAGACGGGGCAGCTGCAGCTCAGAGAAGTTAGGCAACTTGCCCAGCGGGTTCGAGACGGAGCCAGGGCTGGGACCAAGCAGGGCCTGCTGGTGCTGCCCGTCCAGAGCCAGCCACGGTAGCCCACCACTCAGATTTCAGGACGAGAAGCTGGTCATGCGTGGGGCAGAGGAATTCAGGAAGGAAACCTTTCCTCAGCCCTCCTGGGTGATGATGGAAGGAGGAATACGTCATGAAGGATAGGGAAGGGGTCTCTGGGGGGGAGAGATGGGCTAGCAAGTCGTGTGCACATAGAACTTGGAGTCCCTTGGTTCTCCAAGTGGGGGCCTGGAACAGCAGCGCCAGCAGTGCCGGGGAGTCCACCAGAAATGCCAGCTCTCGGTCCCCACCCGGACCTGCTGCACCAGAAACTCAGGGGTGGGACCAGCAGTCTGGGTTCTAACAAGCCCAGCAGGGGATTCTGGTACATACTGAGGGCTCAGAACTGGTCCTGGAAGAAAGGGAGGCATTTGTTTCCTGGGCTGCTGTAGAATTGCTACAAACTGGAGGCTTAAAACATCAGAAATGTATTCTCTGATGGTCCGGGGGCCGGAGGTCTGAAATCAAGGTGTCGCAGGCCTCAGGCCTCCTTCCCTGCTCCTTCCAGCTCTGGCAGCCAGCATTCCTCATGGCTGGTCGTTCCAGCTCTGCTTTCCACCTTCACGTGGCTTCCCCTCCCTGTGTCTACCTCTGAGAAGGCTGCTTGCCACCCAAGCAACCCTGCTGGTCTCACCTCTGGAGCCTAAACGTAGTGATATCTGCAAAGACCCTTCTTCCGAATAAGACCTCATTCACAAGTTCTGGGAGTTAGCATGTGGGCTTATCTTTTGGGGGGCCACCATCCAACCCACAAGAAGGGGTCAGACGGACAGCAGAGGAGAGTGTGAGTGTGTAGGGTGAGAAGCTGAGAGCTGAGACAGAGCCTGGAGCTGCAGGAGGAGGGACCAAGAGCCCCCAGGTCCAGGCAGCTCTGGTCCAGGCTCCATTCTGGAGAGACCCCCAGGTGCCCCTCAGGTGATCCATGAATGCTATCAGCACCACCCAACTCTCCTGCCAGCCAGAGAGGCTGCGAGCCCCGGCCGTGCTGTGGGGCCTGGCCGCGGGGTCCCCAGGGACACGCGAGGTGGCAGATGGCCGCCCTGGCATGGTTATTTTGGGCCCTGTGATTATATGCTACTGTATTTGGACCTCCTCAGGCTTCCTGGAGTTGATTACTATGTGTGTCTGGGGCAGAGACTGCTCCTGCTCCAAGTGGGTGGTTGAGGGGACACGGGCAGCCCCTGCACATGATGAAGGTCTGAACATGGGTGATTTGGCTCCTGGAGGCACCAGGACAGTGTCTGTGGTGGGCTGGGGAGGTTCCTGCAGCCGTAAATGCTAGTGTGGGGTAGAGCTGGCCTAAGCTGGGCCACCCAGTAGCAGCATGGTGCCTCACCCCCCGGGAGCACTTCAGCCCAGACTCGTGGGTCTCCTCAGCCTCCTGAGTCCTCTGAGCCCTGGAGCTCTTGCAGACCTTGCAGGCCCTGAGAAACTTGACAGAGGCTGGAGCCCCTCCCAGGGTGGGCTGTGGGGGCTGAGAACTCAGATGTGGTCAGGTGACATGGGACCCAGGCAGAGCTAGGAAGTAGGGGACCCCCTCCCCCCAGTTTCTTCCTCCTGTGTTAAGGCCCCATCCTGGGCAGCTGGCACCAGTTCAGAGTTCTGAGTGTGCCAGTGGAAGAAGGAGACTCAACTGCTGGTGTCTATGCTTCCCTGAATCCATCCATCTTCTGTCCTTTCCTCCCTTCCTCCCTCCCTTCGTCATCCATCCACACATCCATCCATCCATCCATCCTTCCATCCATCATCCATCCATCCACCATCATACATCCATCCATCATCCATCCATCATCCATCCATCCATCCATCCATCCACCCATCATCCATCCATCCATCCATCATCCATCCACCCATCATCCATCCATCCATCCATCATCTACCCATCCATCATCCATCCATCATCCATCCATCCACCCATCATCCATCCATCATCCATCCACCCATCATCCACCCATCATCCATCCATGCATCCATCCATCCACCATCCATCCACCCGTCATCCACCCATCCATCCATCCTCCATCCATCCATCCATCCTCCATCCATCCATCCATCCATCATCCACCCATCATCCATCCATCCATCCACCCATCATCCATTTATCCATCCCCCATCATACATCCATCTATCATCCATCCATCCACCCATCATTCACCCATCATCCATCCATCCATCCACCATCCATCCACCCATCCATCCAACCATCATCCATCCATCCTCCATCCATCTATCCAACCACCATCCATCCATCCACCATCCATCCACCCATCATCTATCCATTCATCCATCCATCCATCCATCATCCATCCAACCACCATCCATCCACCCATCATCCATCCATCCATCCATCATCCATCCATCCATCATCCATCCATCCATCATCCATCCAACCACCATCCATCCATCCATCATCCATCCATCATCCATCCACCCATCATCCATTCATCCATCCACTATCCATCCATCCATCATCCATCCACCCATCATCCATCCACCCATCATCCATCCATCCATCCACCATCCATCCATGCATCCATCCATCCACCACCCATCCACCATCCATCCACCCATCATCCATCCATGCATCCATCCATCCACCACCCATCCACCATCCATCCACCCATCATCCATCCATCCATCCATCCATCATCCATCCATCCATCATCCATCCAACCACCATCCATCCACCCATCATCCATCCATCCATCCATGCATCCATCCATCCAACCACCATCTATCCACCCATCATCCATCCATGCATCCATCCATCCACCATCCATCCACCCTCCATCCACCCGTCATCCACCCATCCACCACCCATCCACCATCCATCCACCCATCATCCATCCATCCATCATCCATCATCCATCCATCCATCATCCATCCATCCATCATCCATCCATCCATCCATCCATCCATCCATCCATCCATCCATCCATCCATCCACCATCATCCATCCATCCACCCACCCACCCACTCATCCACCCATCAATCCATCATCCATCCATCCATCCATCCATCCATCATCCATCCATCCATCCATCCATCCACCCATCCATCCATCCACCCACCCACCCATCCACCCATCAACCCATCATCCATCCATCCATCCATCCATCCATCCATCCATCCATCCATCATCCATCCATCCATCCATCCATCCATCCATCCACCCATCCATTTATCCATCCATCCATCATCCATCCATCCACCCATCCACCCACCCATCATCCACCCATCATCCACCCATCCACCCATCCATCCATCCATCCATCCAATATCAGTTTGTCCCTCCAAGCTCTGCTGAGTGCCTGAAATGCTTGGCAGACAAGTTACTGAGATCAGTTGTCAAACAAGGTCCCTGTCTTCCAGCAGCTTGAGGCCGGTATAGCAATATCACACATGCCCCGATCCCCATTTTCATTCCTCCCTCGTACAAACTATGGACTTAAGTTTCCGAGACAGGAAAGTCTGTGCAGGTGAACACGCTGTAAGGTTAGTGCAGAAAAGCTAAAAAAGAGCTGACTGGGGCAGTGGAGCCCAGGTGAGCCCTGTGAGTGTGCAGGGAGAATCCACTGCTGACCATGATGCCAGGCTCTAGGCTCGCTTAGCAGATATCATCTTTATTCTGTGTAGCTGATCTCTTAGGGGGGGTCCATGTTCCTCATCTTACAGGTGAGGAAATGAAGGTCTAGGAGCTGATCCTAGAACCGGCAGGTGGTCTGTGTGAATTCTGAGCCCAGGCACTCTCTTCACATGACTCCTGAGTGTGTCGAGGGCAGCTGTGAGGGGCCCAGCCAGGCTCCCAGGCTGCTGGTGTTGCTGCCCGGGAAGTGTACAGTGTGCAGTCCCCAGGCCCCTTCTCAGGCCTCTTGAGCCAGAGTTTTGAGGGCTGGGGCCCAGGAATCTGGGTTTGGAAAAACATCAAGTGACACCTGATGCAGAGCTAGATGGGGGCACCGCTGCTGTGGGCCTTGATCCCAGGCACGGCCCATGCGCAGTGTGGACCCTCCAGCCACACTCCAGCCCTAGTGACGTAGCATCTGTGTTTGAACAGGACCCCAACCCCCCCTTCTGGGCAGTTACTGCGTTCATGTGTAATTAAAATGTGCAGATCACTGGCCTTTTGTCCAGGAGTCTCTGCCTCTCCCAGCCTCAGTTAGGATGGGTAGCCATCATTATCAGCTGTCCCCAAGGCCCTAAAGAATTTCTGTGCAGTCCTAAAACTGTCTGCTCCTTTGTCCCCCGGCCATCACTTGCACACAGGATGAGTGTCAGGTTCGGGTTGGTTTGGTTATGGACCTGCCTAGGGGCAGTGAGATGCCAGTGCCCTCTTGGGGGATGCAGCTAGAGACACGAAGGTTAGACTTTGGGAAGAACTTCCCTGCTGTCGGTTACCACCAGGAACGGGAGGGCTAGAACGCTTTCTTCTGAAGGCCTTTAGACTCACCCCACTGTCCTCCTCCTGCCTGACCATCTCCCGCTGATCTACCCTCACTTCCTGGGAGCCGACATCTTTTCAGAATTCTGACCCTGTGCTGCCTTAGGGTAGCCCGGAGAGGAGGTGGGAGCTGGCTCGGGTCACAGCCAGGCAGGAGTGGAGACGGCCTGTGTGCCTGCACCCCCTTCTGCTGGCCGCACCCCTGCCATTGGCAGCCTCCCTGCCTCACTGCCACCCTGGGGAGAGAAGACTGGTCAGGAGCCGGGAAAGTGTGATCTTGTGCGAGTCCATGAGTAATTTTCCGCCCGTTTATGAGCCTTTGGAGCCCTGGTGGCTGCCAGCTGCCTGCTGGAGTGTGGAAATCCACACAGCGGCCGGAAAAGGCGGCCAGCACACCGGGCTCCCGCTCTGGCCACCGGCGAGGTGGTGTGGGTGGAGGCCGCCCAGCCCAGACCACAGGACCTCAGAATACCAGCTGGATGGCGCCGTGGGGTCACCCAGTCCGACGGCCTTGGCTCCAGGTGAGGAAACTAGGCAGCAGAGAGGGGAGTGACTTTCACAGTTTCACCCAGCAAGTCAGGGGAGAAGCTTCTGCCAGCTGGAGCCCAGGCCAGGCCCACAGACACCTCTTCCCTCTGAAAGGGGGCGATCTCTTTATGAGCCTCTGTGACCTCTTTAGGTGGCTCAAGTTGTTCTGGAATGTCACCCGTCTGGGAGACACTCTCCAGGGTGGCTTTTCTCCCCTCACCAGCCCTGACACTTGCTTGTGGGCTTGGAGCCAAGTCTGCCCCATGTCTGCCCTTAACACCGCTGCAGCCAGTCTGCTCTGGACTCTGTGCACCTTGGATGGGGGCTGGCGGTGGGCAGGCAGGAGGGGCCGCGGCGTTTGGGGGTGAGCTGCTCTAGGTGGCATGCTTGAAAGTATGCAGGGCCTTGAGGAGCTGGGCAGCCCTCGGAACGGAGGTCACTGCGTCCGCTGACAAAGCCATCTTTTTTACCCCACCTCTCACCTTCCCGTGTCTCCTGGAAGAAGCTGACTTCTTCTGGAGGGTGGTTCTCGTGTCCCTTGTTGATCGCCTTGTGCATGGGGAGGGCAGCCCCTTTCTGGGGCTGGAGACCATAGAGGACCATAGCAGAGGGGGCCATGGCCCCGTGCCACGTGTGTGGGCACTCGCACCCGCCTCTAATGCAGGCTCTCCCGTGCCCAGCCTGGGAGCCCTGACACGGGTACCAGCTCAGCTGGACTCTGGCAGCCCGGAGAGTCCGTCTCTTCTCAGATGAGACAGCGGTGTGGGACTGCATGGTCCTCCTCTGTAAATAGCTGCTGCTTTTCTTGTCTGCTGTACTCTACATGAAGGATTGTGAACCTTGTAAGCTTTCTGTGTCTTGCTCTTGTGGTCTGTAGACTGGGGGTGACAGCAATTGTTATGGAGACGCATGAGACATGGCTGGGGGTTAGCGGTGTGCCACGTATGTCCCAAGTGCAAAATGAACGGTGTCCTCTTATTAGGATTACTGTCAGACTGACCTCCAGAATTGTCACCAGTGTCATCCCCCTTAGCGAGGGGACAGAGGCGGGGTGATTCCGTGGCGGTGGGAGCTGAGCCAGGTGGGCGCTGGGCTGGGACGGCGGTCCTTCTTCCTGCAGCACTGGCCTTGACAGGTGTGGATGCCCCTGAGCACAGGACTGGACTTACATCAGGCGCGCAGCTCGCGTTCAGAGCGCACGCGCTGGCACGGCAGGCGCACAGAGGGAAGGGCAGCAGCTAACCCTGAGGCACCAGCAGTGCCAGCCGTGCTGGCCGTTCCCGGCCCTGCGTGTCAGGCTGCCCGTGTGACTCTGGGTCCGTCCAGCGTGTCACTCGGGTCGCTGTTCTTTGTAGGTGCAAGTTTGAGAACCTAGTCTGTCTTCTTTCTTTCTTTTCTTTTGGGGGGGGGTCCGGGTTTTATAGATTTATTTTCAAAGGGCAAAACATGCAGACAATTTAAATGCAAGGCCAGCCGACCCACTCTGTGCGTGTCGCGACAACGCCAAACACGTCCCCACTGCCGGTCACTTGCCAGGACCAGCTGCACCCCCTCTCAGAGATGAAAGGGGCCCGACGCCTTACTCGTGCCCATCCTCCTCGTCTGCAGAGCCGTCCCCGACGTCCAGTGGACGGGGGCGCTTTTCCACATCTGTGTCCCTTCCAACCCAACTTCATCCTCCGTGGCTGTGATAGTCTCTGCTTGGTGCAGACGCAGCCCAGGCCTTTTGTGAAACAGGAATTTATGGAGAGTTCTTGGGGGTCAATCTTTTCATAGTTTCAAGGCGTAGAGGACGCCGTCCTTGGTCTCTGTGACATCAGAGGGGGCGTCGCTGTGCTGGTGGCACAGCCGCACAACAACCTGGAACCCAGGGCCAGGGCAGGAAGGGACGCTGCGGTGAACAGGAAATGACTGAGCCCGGGCATGGCTGTGGACACCCTTCACAGGCTTTTAGTGCTTTAGAGAACCCACGTCATCTGACCCTAAGTGTGACCACTAGGACACACGGAGTGGCCGGTGGGCAGTCTCAGATCCTCTGAGGTGAGAAGCGGGCTCCGTGATGGGTGGGATCCCGCCTGGCAGGAAGATCCCAGGTCTGTGGAAGAGAGAGCAGTGTCTGGGTTTTGCAGGAGAATGACAGGCAGACTGGTGGAGACGAGAGGACAGCTTTTGTAGGAGGAGAGGTGCCTGAGCACATGGGCCGTGGAGGTGTGATGCTGGCTCAGACTGGCAGCCGGTTTGCTGCAGACCCAGCTCCCCCAGCGTGCGGCACCATCTGCCACTGGGTAGGAAGCAGGTCTGCAGAGAGGGTGCGGCCTGCAGTGGCCAGCTAAGGACCATCCACAGGCAGTGGACCCACAGGGTTTTCACGCAGACAAACCTGTGTCTCCAAGAGAGCACAGGGAGCCTGGCTGAGGCCAGCAGTGAGGCCACTAAGACGGCAGCAGGATGGAGCCTGGACCACAGCAAGGGTCGGGGCCTGGAGAGCAGGGAAAGGCAGCAGGAAGCAGCGAGTCCCCTGTGCCCCTCCCAAACCCTTCCCTCCCCAGCGCCCTCCCCGGCTGGCCTCCCTCCTCTCCACACTCAGAGCCTGGGACTTAATTACACACTGATGCAATTTGTTTTTTTTAAAAAAACATGTTTATTTTTGTTCTGACTCATTGTAGAAAATTTAGAAAATACAAAAAACAAAAAGAAGAAAATAAAAATCACCCACGATTCTACCACCCAGACACAACGCTCATTAACATTTCTGGGTGTTGCCCTGTGAACCACACTCTCAGAAACACAGGCGTCCTTTACGATACGTCGGATTGGGGTCTGGTTTTTCGTCCCTTCAGAAATTTCCTAAGACAGCATGATCATTTCAGTGTTATGTATAATCTTGTACAGTGGCTTTCAGTACGTTTACAAACCTGTGCAGCCGTACCCCCTGTCTAATTCCGGATGTCTCAGCCCCACAGGAGAAAGCAGTCACCATCAGCACTCACTCCCAGCCCCCTCCCCACCCCTGACGAGCTCATCTACTTCCTGTCTCTGGACTGGCCTGTTCTGGACCCTTCACATAAATGGAATCACTATGTGTAGCTTTTTGTGTCCGCTCCTTTCCCCTTAGCATGTTTTCAGGGCCCATCATGTATGTGTTTACACATGCTTCAGCCCTTCGTTTCTCTGTGTGGCTTAGGAATCGTCCACTGGGCAGCTGGGCGCATTTTGTGTGCCCACTTATAACGGACGTCAGCTGCTTCCGCTGTTTGTATTGCTTTGCACTCATGTAGACCCAGGTGGGCAGTTCTCTTGGGCGTATCTCTGGGAATGGCACTGCTGGCAATGGTCTTTCTGTGGGACTGGCAAACTTCTCCCGAGTGTCCAGAAGGGCTCCAACCTGCCGGCATGCTGGGTGCGGCAGGGCCTGGACCCGGCATTAAGGACGTGAGTGTGGGGGCCAGCGCCATGTACCCTTTGGTCAGGAGGCTCCTGGAGGACAGGAGTTTCGAGGAGAGCTTTGAAGAAGCTCATTTCAAATGGCGCCAACCTATACGAAGTACAGAGATGAATAAGCCGTGGGCTCTGGGACAGGAGGAGGGCCAGAGAGGAGTCTTTCCAGGAGGAAAGGGGCATGGGGAACCTTCCGAGAAATGGGACTGAGAATCGTTCCAGGGTGGGAAACTTGAAGCCCAAGCCAAAGGGTTTGGAGTTGGCCAGAAGCTACAGATGACTGAGCGGGAGAGAGACAAGATCACAGCAGGGGAGGGGTCTCTGGTCTGTGTGAGTGGCGGGGACAGAGGGGTGGGTGGATGGGAGGCAGGGAGGCTGGGGAGAAGAGGGTTAACACCACGTGGCTGTGACCTCCCCAGTTCTTACTCTGGTCCACAGGGATCCTCGGAGCCCCTGGAAGTGAGGGAGGAGAAAATGGTTTGTGGGAAGACTGGACCGTGTGTTAGGGAAGGTGAACTGATAGGGACCTTTGCTCCTTTCTTCTCCCTCCTTCCAAGGTCCCCTTAGAAGTGTTCACCTGTGGCTTCTTCGTTTTCCCTGGTACCTCTTATTAAGTGTCTGCTGGGACGGCTTTTCAGTGTCTTTCAAACCCTGGGATGCTGCAGTTTCCCTAAGCCTCTGGCATCACTGCCCCTCTCTGGAGACGCAAGTTGGGAAAACCCCCGTCTGTGTCTTCGTCCAGCAACCACAGCCGCTCTTTGCCAAGGGCGGCCGTCCAGGCACCGAGTAACCACAGGACCGGCTCTTACACACATCTCAGACAGCCCAGGAAGGACCCAGAGCCCGCTGGGTGTTAGGAATCCGATGGCTGGAGGCTGGGGGGGTGGATGAGATGACTTTTTGTGGTCTCCACCCCAGGATTCCGGGACTGTCACCCACAAAGCTGGCCTCTGCCCAGATCCGAAGGGCTGTGTCTTCGGGGGGAGCGCGTAAGGGCTGCACACACAGTCTCTTCTCTGCCTCCCTCCTGGAGGGCGGGCAGTTCTGTGTATGCTCAGGTACCTCCTTTGATGTCCTCACAGGAAGCACTTTCTGTACCTGCCAGGGCCTTGCTCATCCATCAGCTCCTGACAGGTGAGGGAGGGTGGTCTGGCAGCCCAGAGAACCAGTTGGAATCACTTCATTTTAATATTCCACCTTTGATCTAATGAAAGGCTGACAGTGAGAGGGGAAGAATCTCATTAGGTGACATAATGCAGACCTCCCCGTGTGTGGGGGGAGGGAAGTGCTATAGCTCTCGCCTGCCCCTCCCCCTCAGCCACAGTGGACACAGAAGGTCAGCTGGAGGCTCCACCCACCTTCACACCCTGCAGGGGACTTTGGGGTCTCTAAGCTTCTGGTGGCCTCTGTCCCCATTTCTCTGTCACCATGGGACCCCTCCCCCTACCAGAGTGCTCAGGTTCTAGCTCCTGAGTGTTCGTTTCTAGACCCTGTAAGGCTCTGCTGCTGCCTTCCAAGTGGGTAGAGCCATGACGAGGACCCAAGGGAGGGGACCCCAATGTTGGGTGCTGCCAAGGAAGCTCTAGGAGACTGAGGTCTTCACAAGACCTTGGCCCGCGATGAGGGTGGAGCAGCGTTCCCCTTTGTGGGGTCTCTGGCAGGCTGTCCCTGGAGCTCTGTCTATGGGGCAGAGACGGAAGGATACCTTCTCCCAAGTGGACGCACGTGGGAGAGAGGTGGACCCTGGACTGAGAGCCATCTTTGCCGTGTCTTCACTGTGACCTGGATGGTCCCCCCTTTGCTCCTTGGTTGAGTGGGTCCCTCAGTACTCGCTTCTGGGGCTGGTCTTGCAGGCAGTGCTCTGAGCAGTGCTGGAAGCCCCATAATTCCATCAACAGGAAAACTCGGGTCCCACTGTGGGCACATTTCAGGGGACGAGGAGACAGCCCTCGGGGTCTTCAGTCTGACCAGGAGAAAAGCTGGCAAAGTGAGAGCTTGGTAAAGCTGTTCAACTGTCCAAGGTTGGATTTAACCTCATTGACCCAGCTGACATTAGGTGGTGAGGGACATGCCAGGTGACCTGGTACCTGGGGGCAGCAGAGGCATCAGGGAGCCCTCATGGAGCCACAGGGGGCTTCCCAGGACACGGCCTGAGGGGGCCTTGGGGTTGTCGTGAGTGACAGATGAGGGACCTGAGTCCTGGGCTGGAGCTGCTTGAGTCAGCGTGGTCCGTAGTGGACGAGCCCTTTGTCAGGCTGGGCCACCGCTGGGGCCCCACAGCCTGTGGGAAGCCCGGGCACCTCCTCCTGCTCTGCAGGTGCCAGCCTGCTCCCTGTGGTCTCCCTTCCCTGGCAGGTTGGTGGGGGCCGTTGGTTCCCCCCCCAGGCAATCAACAGCGCCCACCTGTGGTATTTCCCCACAGAGGAACGGTTTCCACGGAGGCTGCTTTCCTTCCTTTTTTCACTTTGAGTCCCCCCGCCCCTCCTCCCACCTGCTCTCTACCCCACCAGGGCCTGGAGGTCCCACCTCCTCTTTCCTCCCTTCCTTTCCCACATCCCACCAGAGTCAAGCATGCGCTGGGCTGGGGGGACTGCGGGTTTTGAGGTGAAAAGTGGCCTGGGGTTTGGCCAGGGCAGCTAGTCAGTAACGAGGCGCTAAATAAACGGTCCTTGGCCTCAGGTACCTGCCCCACCCCCTTCTCACTGTTGTTCTCATGGTTAGGAGTGGGGACAGTGGCCTGGCCTGCAGCTTGGAAGATTTCTGAGCTCGGAGCAGAACCGGCTGGGGGAGGCATGAGGCCCGGGCCATTAGTGACATGGGGCCTCAGATTGGAAGGTCTCGTGATCTGCTGTCACCACCTTGAAATCCTCAGTCATTTGTGAGCAGAGCTTTCCATTCATGTTTCGTGTTCTGCTCCACAAATTACATAGCGTGTGCTTCTCGGAGAGCCTGCGTGGACAGCGGCTTCCAGGAGAGGGAGGCAGCCTGGCTGGGGCGCGAGTGGGGGCAGGGATGCCCACCACCCGGGCACTGTTCACAGGCTGGCAGGGGCCCCGCTCTGAACTTCCAGCATCCAGAGTGACACCTTGGCCCTCCTTTCACAGCCTGATGGGCTGGGAGGGAAAAGGCACCGCAGAGCTGGGACTGGCTGGACATACCTCCCAGGACCAGGCATCACGGGGTAGCAGGGGCCCTGGAAAGGCCACCTCCCTTTGGCTGGACGAGGAGCATTCCTCCCCTTGGTCCCCAGCCCACCTCAGGCCCACCTGTCCTCAGGGGTTCTCTCTGCTCCTGTGACCCACCATGTCTCCCACATCACGTGACTCATCTGGAGTGAGGCCTCCAGTCACGCCTGACCGAGGGGAGCGGACCAGGACACCTGCCCCCTCCCTGCTGGCCTCCTGGTCTTCCCCAGGGACACACTGTGCTCAGGGAGCAGGTACATGGGCCAGGGCCTGAGCTCGGGGCTTCACACTTGGGGCCCTTGTTGAGTGAGTTCCTCGTGACATCCGTGGGCAGCTGGTGGTGGACCAGGAGCCCCGAATCTGTCCCTCTTGTTTGGCTAAGACCTGGCAGCATACAGGATGGATTAGACAGAAATTCCAGAAAGCATCCATTAGGTCGGTCTGCTGCTCTGTGGGCTGGAGGGACCCTGCACCCAAACAGAAATGTGCTCCCTGCAGCTTGGAGGTGTCACATCAGAGCGGCCAGGCTGGGAGAAAGGAGGAAGGTCGCCCCGAGTCTGTGTCCCAGCCCTGCCACTCCCTCTGCATGTTTCTCTTGACACCCCTTATTTAGGAGTGGGGCTGGCCGGCCCCTTCAGGCTCTGACACTGTGTTCAGAGTTTACACTCTTCTTCTCCTGGATCTTTGTCAGTGAGCAGCTTCTTGCCCTCCAGCCTGAACCTCTTCTTCTGCTGCTGCTCCCTCATCTCGCTTCAGTCAGGTGGGACCAGGCACCCATCTCCCCAGCTCTCTGGGACATCTATGGCCAGGCCACCTTCATGCCGCCCGCCCCCTGGGGACTTGCAGGGAAGGGCCCGGCCCCTCCGTCTGCTCTCTCTGCCTCAGCCTCAGCCCTGCACTGGGGTGTGGGGAGCAGTTTGACCCTAGAGAGGTTAAGCTGGTTCCCCAGGGCCCAGGCAAGCCCCAGCCGGCCTGTGAGGTCCCTGCTAACCTGCTGTTTTCCTGCAGGTAAGGATGGCGCTCAGAGCCCAGGCCCACGCGGGGAGAGGGCTGCTGGGGCATTGACTTTATTCCAGGGCTTAATTGGTATAATTGCTCTCCTCTTCCTGCCAAACCAGAGTCTGTCTGGGCAGCTCTCCCACCTGCGGATGGGAGCTGCTCAGAAAGGTCTTTGAGTCCCAAGTAGCGATTCTGCTGGCTGCTCAAGGCTCCTGCAGCTCCCTTCCCACCCGCCCTAGAGGACGAGGGACCCCAGGGCAGCCTGAACCCTGACTCAAGGAAATGGGGGGAGGGCTGCTCAGAGAGCACCCCATCCTGCCAGGGGATGGGCAGGAAGAGAGTGGGAGGAGCTTCTAGAGCCAGGCTGCTGACCCTTGGGGGTCCTCAAGGTTCAGGGGTAAGGAGGGGATGGGATGTCCCTCGGAGGGGAAAAGGAAGGAAGTAGAAGCCGGTGCTGCTCCATTTCACTGGGGAGCCACCTTGAGGGGACGTCTTGTCCTCACGACCGAGATCGCCTGAGGACCGGTGTTCGCCAGGTGCCCAGCTCCTCCTGTGGGTCTCTGGGCCCACAGGGCGGCCTCCCTGTTAGAAGGACAGGGAGTTCTGGGTGAAAGGCCCTGAGCTCTGCATTTGTTCACATTTAACCTCAAAACCACGTCTGGGTATGTGGACAGTCACCCCACACAGCTGAGGAAAGCCACCCGAAAGGCTAAGCGAGGATGTGTGACGAGATCGGCCTGATGGCTAAGCCCACGCCCCCTCCACGCTCACTGGAGCCCCTGGGGTAGCACTGCATTTCAAAAACAAAAAACAGCATGAACTACAAGTACTAGAGGGGGCCGACTTAGTCTAAAAAGTGATTCCTTGTTTATCTGAAATTCAAATTTAACTGGGCATCATCCCAAATATTGCACGGGACATATTTATAGTAACAATTATTTGTTATTTCTCCAGAATTCCAGTTTAAATGGGCACCATGTGTTATGGGCTGAATCTGGCAGTGCTACCCTGGGTCCTCGTGGAAGCCTGGGCTCCCCACTCACCCCGCATGCATCCGGCCTGGCTGACGCTGTCCCTGTAACCACCAGCTTCCCCTCCCCCCCACTGTTGGGCAGCCCTGTCCCCAGGCCTCAGGGACAGGCTGCGAGCAGCTCCCCCTGGCACTTAGGACTCTGCCCTGCTTTCCTGGCTCCCCCACTCCCCCGTGTGCTGCCCCCACGCCGCACTGTGGCTGTCAGTCTGGCTTTGCCGCTGGGTTGGAGGCTCTGGGATGAGGGGCAGGGAGCTCTCACTTTCCAGCCCTGTCTGTGCAGGAGACATCAGGGCGTTCTTTACCAGCAGGTGCCCACCCCTCTGAACCACTGGCACTCTGCTGGGGAGGACCTTCCCAGCTCCGGGCCAGCCGGCCACAGTCAGACCGCTGGGACCACGACTGCAGTGACGGCCTCGCCAGCAGAGGGCGCGCAGGAGGCTTGGTGGTCCCACCGGGTCGGGCTTGCTGTGGGGGAGGCGTTTCCTGAGGCTTTCAGGGGTATCCCGGTCAGTTCACTGTTGGCCTGTCCACCTGTGGCCCCTTACTAGTGACCTGGGGACGTTCCCCAGTGGCACTTTTGGCAAGAAGGACACTGGCGAAACGGTTTAAGGGTGAGACAGAAGCTGGGCTGGGCCCTCTGGAAGTGGCTGTGTTGTGGGCGCGAGAAAGTCACCTCTTCCCCTCCCCCAGCCCAGTCACATCAGTTCTTCTCTGGGTTCGGATTATGGAGTCTTGGGGCCTTTGGGGATGAGGGTCGGGGTGTCCATGGCTCAGCTGCCACCGGGGGAACCACGCCTCGGGGCAGAGCCTCTTCTCGGGAGTGAAGCCCAGGGGTAGGTCTCTGGTCACAGGCCTTGCCCTTCTCTCGGAATTACTGAGCCTTCTGGTCCCTGTGGAACCAGCTGCATAGGGCGATGAGGTTTCAGCCGCGTCCCAGACTCGGAGGCAGACGGGAACATACTGATGAGGGACATGGGCTTGGGCACATCTTTAAGGGTAAGATGGCCAGATGCCTGGTTTTGTGGGCTGCCGGGATCTTCTGGACCCCCATCAGGAGTTCTCCTGTCACCTCAGAACCTCTGGTGGCACAGGCAGGGCCACCCCTCTGTTCTGAGAAGTAGTGTATCAAGGACTCGGGTGGTGGCAGGCAGGCTCCCATAGGCCACCAACTGAGCAAGAAGCCCCAGGACTTTGGCAGGATCCCATCAAATTCCTGGGTCCTGGAGGGGACAGGGAGCAGGCGGCACTGGGGTTGGGTGACACGGCCGCTGCCTCTTCGAGAGCCTCCCCTATGGTTAGGGGAGGGGATCCCACTCTGTCAGCGGTGGGACATGTCCCTTCCATGGCCTTGGAGTGGACCTGGCGGGGAGACATGGGAGCCTGGGGGCGGGGGTGCTGTGATCTACACGTGTGGGCCCAGCCCTGGGTCTGAGGGGGGCGGTGCCATCAGAGGAACGTATGGCATAAAGCATCAAGAACTGGGATGGGGCAAAACCTGGGAACTTGCAGGGGTGTGACACAGGCTCAGTGGTGGCCTGGTTGCTCTTGAAGCCTGTTGGGGTCTTGGCTGCCCCACCCGACCCAGCTCCAAGCCTCGGTCTGCGTCCTGCCTGCACTGACCCTCTCCATCCTCTCTCCCATCAGGCGCCTGGATGCCAACCTCATCTCCCTGGTCCCGGAGAGGAGCTTCGAGGGGCTGTCCTGCCTCCGCCACCTGTGGCTGGACGACAATGCCCTCACTGAGGTCCCCGTCAGGGCCCTCAACAACCTGCCTGCCCTGCAGGCCGTGACCCTGGCCCTCAATCACATCAGCCGTGTCCCTGACTTCGCCTTCCAGAATCTCACCAGCCTCGTGGTGCTGTGAGTACGCGCTGCCCTGCCCCCACGGGTCCTGCTGGGGCCCACGGCCTTGCCCTTCTCTCGGAGTTACTGAACCTTCTGGTCTCACTTTCCCCTTTGTAAAATGAGGGGGCTTGCGCCCTGTGGACCTCATGGGGTTGTCGTGAAGCTAATGACGTTAGGGCTATCGACGTGCCCCAATGTCGATAGAGGACAGAGCGCCGTAACCAGACAGCAGGACTGAAGATGCTCTCCTCGCCACGCAAACACGAGGACACCTTCTGATGGGAATGGAAGCCAGAATTCCTTAAATGCTTTGCACCACATCTGAGAACCAGGTGGTGCTGTTGTATGCGCAGGCGCAGTAGGGGGAGGGTAAATTCACCTGTCTCCCAGGTCTGGAGAGGCACACAAAGGCCATCACTGGTAATTACGGAGAGATAGCATCCCTGGCAGGAATTGGGGCCCGGGGTTAACTCTGCCTTCCCAGTGGGAACTTTAGAGGCAAATTAGCTTCCAGCTAATTGCTGTGAGTGACTGGTAAGTTCATGGGGTAATTACTCAGGGCTTGGAGGTCATGTGTAATTGCTTTGGGTTCCACACTGATTGCTGCCAGAGCGTGTGTGTTGGTGACTGCTCATTGCCCCCGTGCTCTTGGAAATCTGGTGTGATTTTCTTAAACCAGGGGATGGATGACTCTTAGCTCCATTTGAGAGATGAAAAAGCAGGTACCAATTTGTTTGTCTACTGTGTTTCCCCGAAAATAAGACTTAGTTGGCTAGGTCTTATTTTCGGGGAAACAAGGTAATTCTGTGCTGGGACACTGGAGATCCTAACATACGTACGGAACATACGTACAGACCACATCCCGCTACCAGGATGGCTGCCCGTCCCTGGGCCTTCTGGGAGCTGGTGGGTACTTATGGGGGTGCAGCGAGCTGGTGTTTGATACCCCTGTGACATCCCGAGGCAGTGGGCTCAGGTCTGCCGGAAAATGAGGGACTCGTGATGGGTCCCCCATGAATGACTAGCAGCAGCATTTACAGAGCCTGTGTGGGACACAGCTCCTGCCCTCAAGGGGCAACAGGCTGGTGGGAAAAGCAGAAGACATACGAGAAGGAAGCTGATGACTCGTGGAACTTGGGCCAAGTTAGCCTGGAGATGGCAGACTCACAGGAGTGTGGGAGGTCCTGGGGAAGGTGGGCTGGGTCCTGGCCTGGAAGGTGGTGAGGAACGAGGCAGACCCACAGGTGTCAGTACAGGCCCTCGGGGGAGGCAGTGGTGCAAACCGGCCAGCCTGGCAGGAGCGGTGTGTGGGAGCAAAGCCCGGAAACGTGAGTTGGGGCCTCACCGTGCCAGAGCACAGTGTGGCTTCGTCTGCCAGTGGGGCAGGGGAGCGGAGGTCCGAGCAAAGGTGCAGGGGTGTTTCACGGTCAATTGGAAGGAGGGGTGGGAACAGGGAGACTGAAGACAGAGAGGTCAGTCGGCAGGCTCTCGTGAATCAACCAAGTCTAGCTTGGGGAGGTGGCCAAGGGCCGGAGGGAAGGCATGACAGTGAGGGACGTCTGGAAGGAAGAAGCGACTGATCACAGGTTCTCGGATGGTGGAATGAATCTGAAGCTTCTCTGGGACCCAGGGAGCTGGCAGCTCAGGGAGGGAGCTGCCCACTGGGCATGAGGACGGGCGAGGGGCCAGGAGAGAAAGCCCACCATGCAGGAGGGAAGCTGTGGAGGACAGGTGGCCCCTTGCCTCTGTCCTTCACCTGCTTGCAGCTCCAGGGCTGCAGAGGAGAGGCTTCTGGTAGCAGGTGACCTGTGAGAGGGGGAGGAGCGGGAAGGCTGTGTAGGGACGGTGGGGTGAGCCGCTGAAGGCCCAGGAGCAGGTCAGGACAACTGGGAGTGACGGGAAGCAAGGGGACACCCCGGGGGGGGCAGAGGGAAGGGGCTGCAACCGGCACCCTACTGGCGTCACGCTGCTCTGACACGCGTGCGCCCCTTTCTGTCACGGCCGTGGCACTGATGGGACCCCGAGGCAGCACTTAATTGGTCAGCAGTGGTATCACATGTGTAAATGCTGTCCCTTCATGTGGACGACAAGCGCCACCACCCTGCCCCAGGCGGCTGCCAGAGGCGCCCAGGACCCCGGTTCAATGGGTGGTTTAGGGGGGTCAGAGGCCGGGGGCTGGGATTTTGGAAAGCCGAGACAGTGTGGTCCAGAGAGGCTGCAAAGGGAGGAGGGGTGGACAATGGAGAGAGTCCAACAGGAAGCAGGCAGAAGTGACAGTTTGGGGACAGTGGGTTAGATGCACAGAGGAGATGGAAATATTAACCCCTTGGTGAGGGGTCCCGGTTTGTTCCCAGTTCCCAGGAGGGACAGACCCTCTGAGCACGATGGGAGGACACAGGACCCAGAACCCTCCTGGCCCCCAGCCTGGCCTCTTCCCCTTTCTGCTGAAGACGTCTTTTAATCCTGGAACTTGAATAGCTGCACTAGAACATGTCAGCGTGTAGAATAGCCTGCGTCCCACTTTCTGGAACAATGGATGCTTGTGAGCCGCACATTCCACTCTTGCCTCATCGTAGAGAATTTTCTTTTGTCATCTGTCTTTGAATGCTGCTTCTGTCTCGCTCTGGATTCCCTCCCTCAGAGGGAGCAGCTGCCCTTGGGTTGAATCACCTCAAGGCCATCTGCACCCAGTGAGGCCTGTTTCTACCTTCTCGTCTCCGTCCGCCAAACCTCGAACTTTCTCTCTGACTCCGGTTCTCAGCCGAGTCTATGCGGGTGTTTCAAATTTATTGACGAGTTTTTAAATAATGGAGTTGTGGTCCTCAGTCTATATTGTCATTTTTTCCTTCATTTAAAAAATGTTGTCTTTGAAGTATTGCTTCACGAATGGTCTCGTAGCAGAAAGCCATCGTGGTGGTTTCTTTCTGTTCCTCATTTGAGACTTAGGTTTTCTCCAAGCTCAGACCGTTGCGACCTCGTGTCCCCTCTCCCTGCTTCCCTCGTGGGCTTGGTAGCTGTCCACTCATTCCAGCTGCACCATCGCTGGGCCCACTGGTTTCCACACCCCCCCGCCCCCGCCCTGTGCAGAGCTCCAGGTTTTGGGGGGTCTTGCGGGTCAGTTGGGTCTCCTCGCCTGGCTGAGCCCTGGGGTGGGCAGGTGGGTGCTCGCAGTGCTGTCCGGTCTCCGTCAGACCACGGGCTCTGCTGCAGCCATTCCGGTTCAGCGTGTGGTACCCGCCGGAGCCACACCTGCCACCCAGGAGCTCCCCGGGCTTCCGGCCGTGTGGTGTCCTCAGTTCAGCAAGGAGCCTGGAGCTGGGCTTGCTTTCCCCTCTCACCTGTTCCCCTGGCAGCCAGGTGGGGGGACGCAAAGGATGTCCATGGAGCTGCTTCTCTTTAGATTTGGGGTTTTAGGGTGAATTCTCCAGCTTTTGTTTCGTGCCAGTTCCTTGGCACCAGTTTTGCAGTTTGTTTACATTAAGTGAGGTCTCTGTCCCTTGCTTTGTTGCAACTGGTAATATTTGGGGTGAGGGCAGGGGTCTTGTTTTTGCTGTTTCACTCATTTCATTAGGAAGTAGCAGAAGAACTAAGAACAGAAGTCTCTTATTTTCAATTAGCTATTTTTACGCCGGAAGTCTCTCCCGAACTGACCTGCCTTCTCCCAGCCTGCATGCGCCCTGGCCAAGCCCCACACCCTCCTGCACCTGGGTCCCCACTGTCCCCTGCCTGGAATGCCTTTCCCTCTGCTTCTGCAGATCACCACCTCCACAGAGCCCTCCCTGACTGCTCTGGCCTCACCAGTCCCCACTTCAGAGCTTGTCTGCAGCTCCCTGCAGCTGTGACAGAAAGCTTAGCCCTTAATTATATGTTGTCTGGAGTGGTCGGCTGTTGGCTCCCAGAAATGCGTCTGGACACTGAGTCAGGCCAGCTGGGTTCTGGGGAGCAGGACCTCAGATTGGAGCGCCCCCTCACTCTCACCCTCTGCGGACAGCAGACCTTGTCTGAGAACTAGTAGGAGACTAGTTAGCTGGGGCCTGGGCATTCCTCTCCCCTTTGCCTTCAATCGCAGTCCAAACGGTGCAGCCCGTGGTCAGCCCAGCCTTGGAGACTGACTTCCGAGGTCGGTCTCGGCCAATCTTCTTATCCCTGGAGAGAGCGCTGGACCACTGGGGTCACTCTGCCTGCTTCTTCCTCCACCTTCCTACTTAAGCCCCCACCCTGGCCCAGGGCTGTGGCGCCCCTGTGACTTGTCCCTCCTTCCCAACAGGCATCTGCATAACAACCGCATCCAGCATCTGGGGACCCACAGCTTCGAGGGGCTGCGCAATCTGGAGACACTGTGAGTGGCGGGTTGTGGCAGGAAAGCCTGATGTTGGGGGACAGTAGCAGGAAAGCCTGATGTTGGGGGACAGTAGCAGGAAAGCCTGGCGTCTTGGGGGTGGCATGAAAGCCTGGCATCAGGGGCGGGGGTGGCATTGGCAAGGCCAGCAGGACTGGACGCTGGGGTCTGGCTGTGGGCCTGCTCACCAGGCAACCATCCCTGCCACTTCCTCTGGCCTGTCACCGGAATGAATGCCTTCCCTCTCTGGTGGAAAGTGCCCTCTTGGGGTTCAGGGTGGCCCAGAAAGGGGGAACCTAGGATCCCTGCCAGCAGAGCCCACCAAGAGAATGAAATTTGTAAGTAGAAATAGGAACAGCAAGGAGCAGCGAGAAGAATGAGATGTTAAGCTTGGGGACAGAAGGCTTGGAGTGTGGCTGGGCTGACTCAAGGGTAGTGTGACATCTGTGTGGCAGTGACTGGTCAGAGGGAAAGCAATACCACAGAGCAGTGCTGGGCCTGTTTGCCAGTTGGTCTCACCAGCTAAGTGATTAATGGGGGATGGCCCCCTCGGCGCTCCCGCCTGACTATAAAAAGCACCTTAAACGTTGACTCTTATGTACAGCCATAGTCTCTGTACATCTTTGTGCTGGAATTCTGGTAAGGTCGGAAAGTGCTCAAACCTTCCATCGTTCCCTCCGGAGCACTGCCAACCCCTGCAGAGCAGGCCCTGGGGCCCCGTTTGAGCAAAGAACTGCACCGGCCATGCCAGCTGGGGTCCCTTGGCTCCCAGGAGGGAGGGCTGCACGGCCACCTGGTGCCAGCCTGGAGGGCAGTGCTGGGGAGAGAAGGACCCAGGGCATGAGGGTTGGGGAAGGGCTGGCTGTGCCAGGGGCATGGTCAGTTCTCTTGCCCCCAACACACACAGCAGAGCACCCCTCCTGAGGTGGCAGAGCAGCAGAGGGGAGGTGCTGGGGGCAAGCTTTGGCCCGCGGAGGCCACGTGCTGGGCAAAACCATTTGGTGCCTGCAGTGTCTGCGTTTGTGCTTGTGGGGGGCGATGGGGGCCAAGACGACCCTTCCCTCCTCGTCATGTGGGCAGGAGAGCCAGGAGCTTGCTGTTCTCTCAGGCTCAGCCAAAGCGGGAGAAATGGCCAAGCTGGGTCCAGCTGTCCCTTCCGCTGACTGCATGCCCAGCCTGGAGTCAGGAGAGTGGGAACCGACATGCAGCTCCAGAACAATCTAGCCTTTTGGTCAACAGCTAGAGCACTGATGTCCGGGGAAGTCACTCCCTGCTGGGGCCGAGCAGGCCCAGGCCAGTTGGTCTGTGAGCTGAGGAAACAGACTTGAGTCCCTGCCGCCTTCGTCATCTGGGTCGAGGGGGACTGTGCGAGGTGTTTGGGGAACCCCGAGGGAAGCTGGTGCCCCCACAGCCACCTCTTGGGGATGCAGAGCTTTGGGCAAATGCAGAGCAGGAGGGAGTCTGAGGTTCCCTGCCCCAGGATGTGGGGCGTTCTCCCCGCTGGGCCGTCCATGGGGACACATGAGCTGGGTGTGCCCGGCCCCTCTAGAGAGCCAGCGAGCAGCGATTTCTCCACTCTGGGGCACGCTGCCTGCTGCTTTCTCAAAGGGCCACAGGAGGCCTGCGTGGGCACGCGGTCCACTGGTGCTGGCTAGAGCTCAGAGCCTGCCACCTGGCTCCCGCTGCATCTCTGGTCTGTGGGGGCGCCGGGCCTGCCACTCACATGCCTGCACCCACTGTGCAGATGGGGCAGCCAAGGTGGGGACGCGAGCAGTCCCCCCAGTGGGCGCTGTGGAGGCAAGTAGCCTGTTGACAGAGCCTTACACAGCCTGGGGTGTGAAGCCAGCTCTTCCTGCCGGCCGTGTGACCTTGGTGGTGTCATGGGCCTCTCTGTGTCTGCGTTCTAATCTGCAATGTCATCTGAATAACCTGTGTGGGTGACAGGAGAGCTGTCGGGACTCTGTCCTGCTTCTCCTTCTGGGTCCGTCCTCCCCATCCTGCAGGGCCCAGTTCCTCCAATTTTTGACCTGCATTTAAAGGGGAGAGTGCACTCTTTGTCCTCTGTCCTTGAGCACTTGAGGGACAGCCAGGTGTGGGGGGAGGGGGCCGGGAGCATGAAAGGAGAAAGAGTGAAACCTTTAATTGTTGCGTAATTGGCGAGCTTTGCAGCCTCCTTATTACTCTCCTCCCTCGGGCGTAAGTCTCTGCCCCTTAGGCCTCTCTCATCTCATCTCGCTGCAGAGGGAAGATCAAACCACCCGCTGTGGTTTGGCTCCAAGGACGGGCTCTTCTTAGGAGGGAGGAGGGGAGCTGCACCCAGCCCTTCCACCTGGGAAAGGGGGCCGGCCGCTGCACGTGGGCCACACAGCAGACTGTGCACACACAATGCGCACGCCTGCGGCTCTGGCCCGCAGGCGCTCGGACCCCAGCACAGCACAGACACCGCTGCTCTGCCCTGGGAGCTGGGGCCCGCACCGGCTCTGCCCGTGCTCGCCACTGGGACAGAGAAGTGGCCGCAGCTCTGAGCCTCATTCACCTGCCAGGTGGGCGGCACAGAGGCACAGGGCTTAGCAGACAGGCATGCGCCCGGCGCTCTTTTGCTAGAGAGCCAGGCAAATCCAAGTGGGGGGCAGGGCCTGGGGCAGGCGCTGCTGTGCCCTCTCCTGCTGAGCAGAGGCAGCAGCGAGCAGACAGACGCAGGGCCCCCGGCAGCAGGAAGCCTGGCGTGCAGGGTGGGGCTGGGGACCCACTCCCACTTCTCCTGAGAGGCCTTGCCAAGAAAGCCCAGCAGGAGGCGGATAGCACAGACTGCAGCCTGCAGGCACGCTTCCCTCCTGCCCCTGCTTCCCTCCTGCTCCTGCCCCACAAGGAATCAAAGGTGTGCTGGCCCCCAGCCTGTGAGGTGTTATTTCCTCCACTTTCCAGATAAGACCAAATCCAGACATGTGGGGCTGATTGCCCGTTTGGAGAACTGGTAGGTGATGGTCAGCCGCTGGCCCCTGCCTCCTGCCTCCTACTTGCTCCTGCAAAGTCACAGGACTCCCCAGGTGTCTAGGCTGACAAGTAGGAGGAGGCAGGACCAAGAACAGTCCTGGGAAGGTTGTCTCAGGAGGCCCATGCCCTCAGGTCAGCGATTGGCAGCGCTCGGAGGCCGGGCGGCTCTTCTCTGGCCACAGCTCATGGTCCTCAGACCCCAGCTCTACTCCCCGGTAAAATCTGTGCCAAAAAGAAAACAATGCCGAGCAAAGCAGGTGCTCCCCTAGGGGCCCACCCCCAAGCCTTATATCCGCATCTCAGCCAGAACTTGGGGCACTTGGGAGCAGGGCTCCCTCCCTCGGGCCTCAGCGAGGCACTTTGGGCCTCCTGGTAACTGGGAGCCCCTGTGTGGGCTGGGCCTTCCCTCAGGAGGGAGCCTGGGGCCGAGGTGTGGACAGCAGGGATGGAGGGGTCGTGCAGAGGCTTCTGCCCTGCAGTCCAGAGGGAGCAGCAGCCTCTGACCACTTTGCCCTCTGACCTTCTGACCCTGCTGAGCACCCACGTGAGACAGTGAAAAGGGCTTTTGTTCTCAAAGGCTGTCGCATCTCACGTGTCCCCTCTCCCCAACGCTTGTTGAGGAACGCAAGGCAGTTGTGTGCCCTTGAGTCGCAGGTGGGGAAACTGAGGCAGAGAGTGGCCGCTTGTGCCCAAGGTCATCCATTTAATGAACAGCCGACGAGGTTGTGGCCTCGGCCTCTGGCCAGTGTCCGCCGGTCCCACCATGGCCTTCCAGGACCTCCACCTCCCAGGGCTGCAGCACTCTTCCTTCACAGCCTTTAATCGGCTCACATTTATGGGTTTATTAGCTGCAAATGTGTGGGGTTTTGTGGCTGATCCAGGAATTTATTGTTCCGTATAAAATGTTTTCTTCCTGGCTTTTCCCGCAGAACCACTAATGATCTCTAACAAGCAGAAAATTGAGCTGCCCGATGAGCTTGTCCTGCGTCTGTGACCATGACAAGTTATTAAGCGTTCCTCCCAGCACAACCTTCCCTTTCCCATCGCCCGGCACTGGGGGAAGCCAAGGCCACCCCTCTTGTCCCCTGCTGGCAGGGGGCTGAAGCTTCCACTCTGAGCCTCCCTGTGCCCACAGTGTCCCCCTGCGGGTCTGGAATGGAGGGGCGGCAGCTTGGGGCGGGGGAACCGCTGGCGGCCCTGGTGGGCTGTGGCTGGGAGATTAAGAAGCTCGGGTATGTTGGTGAGAATCAATAATTGCCACTCTCTCGCACCTGTTTCTTTAGAGTGACTCATGCCATAAGTATTTATTGAGCTTCTAGGATGTGCCGTGCCGCCATCACAGGCTCTGGGGAAACACTTGGGAACAGGAGAGTGTCGTGCTATCACAGAAGCTCCAGGGTTCTCGGCCAGGCGTCCTGGACGATCTGATCTTCAACTCCCCCCCCTCCATCCATCCTTACTGCGATCGCCCACACCTGTCCCTTGAACCCCAGACTTAAGTGTCCATGCAGGGGTCCTGTCACAGCCTGTGAGATGGCACCACTGTCCCCTGCCCTCTGACTCGGAGGGATGCCCTGGGCATGTGCTGAACCCCCGGGATCATCCGTCATCCTCTTCCCACAAGCTCTGTGGTTGAGAACCCCCGGGCCCCAACTTGACACCAACGAGGTGAGGTCACTAGGACAGGTCTCACTCTGCCACAATCCGGCCACATTCTGCTCTGACCAGCAGCACCCCAAAGCCTTCAGGTCCCCAGGGCTTCCAAGTGAGGGACGTGTGGCCCGCAGGGACTGCCCACATCTGGAGGACTGGGTCCTGCTGTGAGTGTCACATCTTAAGAGTGACCAGGGCTTCTCTGGGAGGGTGGTGAGAAGATGAAATGTCTCCAAACCTTGATTCGGAGTGTGGGAGCTGCCTTCGGCGGAACACGGCAATCGTCTCGGGAAGGCAGATTGCACGCGTCTTACGGCCTTGCAGCTGTGGGGGTGGGGGAGGCCCGAGGGAGTGAGACAGGTGGCCACCCCGCTCAGGGCCAGGAAGGGTTCCCTGACCAAGCAGCAGCCCTGGGCACCGCTGCTGGCAGCAGGTGGCCTGTCACCTCTCAGCTCCGTCCGGGCCCCGACTTCTCGGATCCCCGGTGCTTCATTAGGAAACAAGTCCTGTCAGAACCAGGGACCAGCCACTCCCACTGAAACCTGCCACGCTGGCTGCAGGTGTCTCCTGAGTTCTCTGGCGCGGACGAGAGTGTGGGTGGAGGGCGGCCGAGCTGGAGCATGTCTGTGTCTCTCCATAGAAACTGATGACAGTTTTACGAATTGCTGCGTTTATTAATGGGTGGCTTTTTGTGTCAGTTGTTTAGAAGGTAAAACGATGCTATCTGTGAGTCATACAGTTTTCGTCGTTCCTGGCTTGCCACGTCATCTGCCCCAAACGCGGGGAGTCTGATTCCAGATGGAGGCCGAGTCTGCAGGGCCTTTGGGGACGAAGTGGCTGGGTTTCCCGTCTGTGGGAGGCGTGTGTGTTCTGTGTCTCACACTGGGGAGCGGGCTCACCCACAGTCCTCCGTGTGACCTTGTCTGTGACCGGGAATAAACACTGACGTCAGCCTTGACACTAGTGTAGAGGAAGCCAGCGTATGCCAGCAGCCCTTCCTTATTGCTGTGAGGAGTACAAATCCACCTCTCGTGTCCACGGGGCGGGTGTGGAATGACCGGAAGTCTGACGTCCAGCGCAAGGCAGAGGAACGCGTCTGCTCTGGATGAGGCGGATGGAGCAGCCTGTGGGTGGCCTGGATAACCGGGGAGGAAGCACACTGAGCATTTCGTGACCTGCTTCCCTGCCATCCTGGGTACACAGAGGATGGGCGCTTTCTGCCCTAAAATGGTGACACACACAGACACCAACCTCCGATCACGTTTGGCTTGGACACGCTTATCGACGCCCAAAGGAACTGCCGGGTTTCTTTCCCCACCCCCTCCGTGTATCCTCTCCCCACGCTCCCTAAAACGCCCATCGGAGCCGCTGTGGCCTCTGTGGAAAGGGTGTTAATCGGACCAGCAGGCCTGATGCGAGTCGAGGCTCTGAGACTTGCAGCCATTTGCCCCAGTGTCCGAGCCTCAGTTTCCCTGCTGACGGGAAGGCGGGGCTGGACAAGAGGACGTAAAATCCTGCCGACTCCTGCCTCAGGGAGGCTTCCCCAGTGGTCTCAGCAGTTGGCCGTCGTCACTCAGCCGATGGAAAGAGGAAAGTGGGGAGGTCCTGGAAGGGAGGAAAGTGGGGTGTGGGTCCTGGAAGGGTGGCAGGTGGGTGTGGGCCCTGAGACAGCTCTGGGCTTCACCCTCTCAGCTGTTTTTCCCAATGGCCGCGTCTGCCACCAGCTCGGTTGGATTTGGCTGGAAACAGCTGAGCTCACCAAGGGGCGGATGAGCTGTGGACCGCTGCAGCTTGCAGACAAGCCTCCAGCTGGAGTTGGGGACGGCTTCTGTGTAACCTTGGCCCTTCCCCATCTGCTCCTGGCTCACCGGAGCGGCAGACGGGACCGTGACCTCCTCTCGGGCTTCTGGCTGATTCTGGGCTGTTAGACGATAGACTGGGAGGACAGGTGTGGGCTTTCCAGCTGCAGCTGAAGGCATCGCAAACCGCCCTGCAAGGGAAGGGCCAGGCTGAAGGAGCAGGGGCAGGGGCTTCACGGCAACGATTGGAGCCTGCATGTCAGCCTCTGACCATGGGCCAGAGCAGCCCCCTCTGCAGGCCTTCAGCCCGGACAATGCCACTCACACACGTGGCGCTGTGCCCGGCCTCGGGAGACCCAAGAGGGAACCCACAGGCTTGCAGACGACAGCAAGCTTCCTTTCGCGGGGGAGACAGTTTGCACGCAGACAGCTCTGGCCGGCAGCCATGCCATCCCGCCCATTCCTAGCGGCTGAACTGGGATCAGCTGACTGCCTCTGTCTGTGCCTCAGTTTGCTGCAAAAGGAAGGTAGTAATAGCACCTACCTGAGCTGACAGATGTAAGTCACTGAGCACCATGGCTGGTGCGTGTAATGACTGCTGTCCCCACCATCAAGCTCACCAGCTGCAGGCTGAGCACACTTCTGGAGAGAAGTCCAGACAAATGCTGAGAGTGACAGCCGCTCTGGCTCAGGGAGGGGGCTGGATTCATGTAGAAAGCGACGTTTGAGCTGGACTTCCAAGGGTGACGAGGATTTCAACAGCTGAGGCTGTGGGCAGGGGCCGTCCCAGGCCACGGACAGGAGTGACACAAGGAAATGCATGAGGGTATGAAGACACGCGGAGGGTGCATGGCAGACGGAGCTGCAAGGTCTTGTTGGGCGTTGGAATCGGGGTGTGTGTGTGTGTGTGTGTGTGTGTACATAGCGGGGCCGCCTCAGACTTTCAGTAGGAGAGTGGCAGTCAGCTTTGCATTTAAAAAGCTGCTGCTCTGACAGAAGGGAGCGGCTGAGTGTGGGCTCCAGACTCAGACCAGCAGGCTGGGATGCCGGTCAGCTCAGGAGGCCGAAGGGCTGGACCATGTGTGATGGGTCAGACACGGCAGATATTTCTGGATCACACAGTGGTCCAGGGAGGGTGTTTCTTCTCGTCGGGTGGCCCGCCTCCACATAGTGACTCAGGGACCCACCCGGCTTCTTGGGACCTGGGACCCTGCTTTGGCAGGTCGCTGGTGGAAGGGTGGAGAGACCGTGGAGGAGACACGCTGGCTGTGTTATGAATCCTGTGGCCTGTGCCACTGCTGCCCAGCTTGCATGGGAGAAGTCGGGTCACACGGCCCCCCTGCAGCAAGGGAGGCTGGGACACGGCGGTTCTCGTTGCTGTGGGACAGTGCTGTGCCACACGACTTTCTGCACCATGCAGACGTTTGACATCTGTGCTGCTCGTGTGGAGGCCACTGCCAGCTGGTGACACTGAAGCTGAGCTTTTGACTTGATTAACTTGTAGTTGATTTAAATTTGAATCACCACGCATGGCTAGTGCCTACAGTAGGGGCAGCCCTCGGAAAAGGAGAGGGGCTTTTGGCAGACGGATAGTGGTCCTGCCACAGCATTTAGTAACTGGGGGTGGCTCTCCTCAGCTGTGAAACGGGTACAATAGTGGTGTGCACCTCGTGAGGCTGGTGTGAGGATGATAAGAACATCCAGACAAAGCCCTTTATGCCTGGACGTAGTCAGCTGTCCACCGAGGTTAGCCTGTGGTGACTGCAGACCGCGGAGAGCGTGCACAGCGGCCCCGGGACACCCCGCAGCGTGCACAGCCGCGCTTCTCTCTGCTGGATGCCCTGTCCTTCCCTCGTCAGCCTTGTGAAGCCTCACCCTGCAGTCAAGACTGTTCAAACGCCTCACGTCCACGCAGGCCTCTGATGTCACCTCTGAACGTCCTGCTCCAGGCCGAGGCCTCTCGTCCAGGTGTCTCGTGCACTTGTCTGGACAGATGCGTTTCTCGTCCATCCTGCCCTTCCGCTCCACCCCGCAGAGTTCTGTGCGCTGGGAGCAGCACGCGTCCGCAGCCCTGAACTGAGCCCTGAGCCTCGGGGGCAGGGGGCGGTGCCAGACCCGATGCCTGGACAGGTAGCACCGCGAGCACCTGTGCAGCAGCAGACGAAGGGGGCCGTGGTGGTAACCCCGGCTGTTGACTCTCACAGATGCCCAAGCGGGAATGTGGGGCCACCTCGTGGCCTGCGGTTGGCAGAATTCTTTTTGACATTTGCATGGTTTTCATTGCCCCCCTCGCTCTGCAAAAATAGCCTTTCGGTCCGCATGCCTTTGCCATGTGTCTTTCCCCACCGTCTGTTAGGCCACTCCTGGCACGGTTCCTGACCAGAAACGGTCAAAGCGGCTGGAACCACTCAGTCTAGTTGCCCAGACGTGGGTCTAGCGACGCCTGAGCTCAGTGACAGCAGAGCCACAAGGGACTTGTCTCCTGGTTCCTATGCCCTTGGCAAGCCTGGCAGTGCCCCTCAGGACTGTCTGGTGCCCTTTTTGCATCAACCTCAAAATCTAAATGTTTCCCGAAATACCATAGATCCCTTAAGAGTTCATTAATCTTTTCATCGGTGTATCTAGAACTTTCCACTGATGTATTCATTAACGCGTATCTGTTGAGCTAAGCTCTGTGCCAGATTGTGAAATGGACAAATGTCCTTTTCGAGAACTTTCCTTCTAGTTGGGTGGGAAGAAAGTAAAGTAACGTGTATGACATACACAAATGTATGTCAGATGTCAGCATAATTTGGGGGAAAGCAGGGTACCTCGTCTCTGTGGCTTCACAACCGCTCACCCCAAAAGTTAGTGGTTGAAAATGACCATTTATGTTTCCTCAGACAGCAGTGCATTGACTGGGCTCACCGGAGTGTCCCCAGGCCACTCAGAGGCTGTAGTTGCCTGCGGACCTGCCCGGGCTCCGCGGTCCTGGAGGGTGTGTCTCGCACACGTCGGGCCTTGGGCTGGCGGCCAGTCCTTCTCTCCACACGGCTGCCTTTATCAGGAGGCGGGCTTCCTGCCAGGGTGCTGGGTCTTATTTTCGGGAAAACATGGTCGTCACGTAATAGTAAGACATTTGGACGAAGATGCTTGTGGTTCCTTATGGGAAATCCAGTTCTGCTTGGGCCGCAGTAGAGAAACCCCAGATGGGCTGAGCCAAGTTCAAAGGGGACGCGATATGGCAACTGAGAGCAGAGGGTGAGTCCTCCGTGCAACCTGGGACCAGGGGCTGTCTGTGTGCTCTCCCTGCTCCCCCAGCCTGTTTTCTGGGCGCCTCCTATTGCTCCTGACTCCCCCGCTTCTTATTTCAGTGCCTGGGTCTCAGGGACAAGTCCTGGCCTCGGCCCGTGCACAGCCCATTGGGGTGCTGAGGTTTGTCACTTGGAGGGAAAGTGTCTGATTCACTGCAGGGTGGGGCAGGGTGGAGCCGGGAGCTTACACTGTAATTGCCTGGACCCCCGTGAATCTGAGCACAGTGGGTGACTGGTGGGGGGGTAGCTGGCTCACCGGCTGCCAGACCTTGTCACTGCTCTTCCGGCCTTTGGCTTCCTGCCTCTACCTGTGGTCTGTTAAGTGTGGCGACCCTGTCGCGTAGAGGACCCTGTCATTATCTCCATGTTACCTGCCCTGGCACTGGACCACCCTCTCACGGAAGTTGGCAGGGGTGGCTTTAAAAGGCCGAGAAGGTGGGCTGCGGGCATTCTGGGGGGCTCAAGAGGGGCATGGTAGCTGAGCCCCCCGAGTGCCAGAGCTGGTACATGCACTCCAGCCACAGGAACTGAGGGGCACCAAGACCCCCTCATCAGGCCCATTTCTGTGTGGGCCTAACTCGTTGGCTGCGAAGTGAAACAAAGGCCAACTTTAAAAGTGTGACGCTGACAGCTGTCCTGAGGGAGCCGTCACATGAGAGCAGGACACCTGCAAGTCCCCTGGGGCCTTTTCTCTCTTCCTAATGAGTCTTTATTGCCTTCCTCAGGGCATCAGCACCCCCTTTGGGTGGGCTCCCCTCCACTGAGACTCTTTTCTGTCACAAGCAGTTCTAAATCTTTTCTAAGGAAAATCAGATTTGCTCCTGGTCTCTTCCGTGTCCCTCCTCCTCTTTATTCTGTGGTGATGACAGAGGTCGTGAAGGAGGCCCCTGGGGAGGGAGGAGCCGCAGGACCAAAGCTCAGCCACACACGGTCGTTCTGCTGGGACGGGTGTCTGTGCACAGATGTCTTCCCGCCCTGGTGCAGACCGGTCTATCGCACAAGCCCCGGACCTTGGGCAACTGGGGGTGACTGTCTCACTTAGAAAAGGTAGTGGCAAATGAGGCCCGAACGGCTGTGCAGACTTGACTTCCCACCTTCCGCCTGGTAGCGCCCTGCCTCCCACAGCCTGCCCACCGCGTTGCTACCACTTGTAAAATCACCGCCATGTTTTCTGATTATACACGTGATACATGTTTATCATAAAAGCCAAAATTGGAAAATGCTGAAACGGCTAAGAGGAAATAAAGAAGAGCTGTCACGCCACCACCCGAGGCGAGGGGCGCTGTTCATTTTCATAGAGGTGACAGCAGAGGCCGCAGATAGCTCAGGTAGTCACCTGAGGACGCTTCCAGAATCCCGACAGCTGGTGACAAGGTGTTAAGGATGCGCCCTTCTCCCCTCTGCCCTCCCCCACCCCTGGTGTCCCCAAAGGCTCAAGATATTTCTCAGCCAATCCGTGTCCATGTCCCCGAAGGGTCCGCTCAGAGCAGCTCCACTTGTCAGGACGGCCGGGAGTTGGTGGCCTGGGAATATCTGACACGCCCAGAATTCCTGTCCCGGCGTTGACAGCTAGGTCCAATGTTGGAAAGCCCCCTGTCCATCCAAGACCGGCCACACTGGCGTTCCTCAGGCCCTGACCTGCCTGCTGGCCGCCTGTGGTGACCTGTCTGCCTGCCTTGCAGAGACCTGAACCACAATGAGCTGCGGGAGTTCCCGGCCGCCATCCGGACCCTGGGACGGCTGCAGGAGCTGTAAGTGTGCCCGCTGCCCCTGCCCCGGGGCCTCCCAGCCTCCTGGGGACGCGGTAGCCCGTGCCCTCCGAGGCCAGGTCAGGTCTGAGTGGTCACAGTCCTGTTAGCGTGGCTTCGAGCTTTTTCAAGGGTGTCAGCAGCGGAAACAGCCCTGAGCCCTTCGGCCTGGAAGACACATGGCAAATGTCACGTCCTGTTAGTCCAGGCCTAGCATCGCCCGTCTTGGTTGGGGCAAGTGAGGGATGGGGCTGGCCTACGGGGTCACTCCCAGCACTGGTGCTGCCAGGGGACGAGAAGCTGCTCCAGCTTCACTGAGCTCCCACTGTGCTGAGCACACATGGGAGTAAGACAGGCACGGGCCACCCTGAGGGTCCTTCAGGCCCGCTGAGGACACAGTAACACAGTAAAGCAGGGACCAGGCCCAGGCCCTTAGGGGCGGCTTGTAACTCTGGTCCTAAATTGTGCAGTAATGGCTAAAACGATCGCGACGCAGAGTAGCTGACTAATGCACGCTGACATTGGCATTTGGGAGGACGGGGTTTCGGTGGCAGTCATGGGCGGGGGGAGGCATTTCAGACAGAAGAACAGTGCAGGTGAAGACCAGACAGGCAGACCGTGACCATACGGGGGCCGGAGGGAGGCGGCCTCCCTGGGGGCGCGAGGTGGGTGAGCGGAGCCCCGGCTCTCAGACAGCGTCTTCACTCAGAGCAGCCCTGCACCTCGTCCAGACGCTGCAAGGTGTGCATGCCGGGCAGACATAGCAGATAAGGACGAGCTGAGGGGCGGGCCTGAGGGGTGCACATCTGTGGGTCTCTGTGTCTCTACATCTGTGGAGACAAAGCTGCTTGGGGACAGCACCTAAATCTGCAGGGTGTCACTCAGCATAGTCCCAGAGGCCGGGTTCAGGAACATGAAAGAGCCACTAAACAAAGGGACGGCTGAGTGAATAGCGGCCAGGGGGGGGCCTGGCTGGAGGGGCGGAGGTGAGTGTGGGTGAGGGTGAGAGCGTGAGGTGGAGGAAGGGGGGGGGAGGCGAGGAAGACCCAGAGAGCCAGCAGTGGCCGTGGACGCGAGGATGGGTGCTTCTCAGCCCTGCACTTCCTGTTAAACATCCTTCCCAACTAACCAAGGCTTGTGCTTCCAGAGCTGCAGATACCGGCGGGCGCCACGTTCCTCGTTTCCCCGGTGCCAACCCGGTCAGCATCCCAACTCGGTGGCCCCCTCACTTCTCTGGCCCTTAGTTGCAGGGGCTCCTGGGAGCGCTGTTTTTCCACCACCACCTCGGCCTCCTCACATACCCCTCAGCTTCCTCCTTGGGGATTCTCCAGGGCTCCCTCCCTCCCCCACGAGTGACTAAGGAGAGGGTGCCCCTCCTGGGAGCTGACTTGCTGTGGGGCTTCCTGAGGGCTCCCTCCTGTCACATGGGCCAGGGGACCGGCAGGTGCTTTGTTGGACAAGAAAAGTCAGAGGCAGGGCTGAAGCTGGAGGCTGCGGGCAGTGTCCCCGGTCTCACGTCCTTCCCAGTCGGCGCCGGACAGCTCCGTTGGTCCCCTGTCCCCTTCTGCATGCTTCTCCTGGTGCTCGCTGACTCCCGGCTTGTGTTCCAGGGGTTTCCATAACAACAACATCAAGGCCATCCCAGAAAAGGCCTTCATGGGGAACCCTCTGCTGCAGACAGTGTGAGCCCCGCTCCTCTGGGCCGTGTTTGGGGAGGGACCGGTGGAGGGGTGCCCCGGAAAGGGCCGAGGGGCTGACCTCAGGGCCGGGTCTCTCTTGCAGACACTTTTACGATAACCCCATCCAGTCAGTGGGAAGGTCGGCGTTCCAGTGTCTGCCTAAGCTCCACACGCTGTGAGTTGGCACCGAGGCTCTGCCCCGAAAGCACGTGCCCGAACCTGGTGGCTTCAGGGCCTCCCTCCCCACGTGGCTTCTTCCCGGACCCTAGATGGGTGCCGGGGGCCCTGGTCCCTGAGCGCCTGTGGGAAACAGACTGGGCCAGAGTGGCGCTTCTCCGGCGGCCTGGGCTTGGGGCCCCCCAGCCCTTTGCTGCCTCATGTTTACTGCTTTGTTTCCTGCCTCCCATTCATTTAATTCCCGGCCAAAATCCCACTTCTTCCCAAAAGCTTCCATGCTGCCCTCGGCACAGGGCCCCATCGTGACGTCACCAGCATCTTTAAAGCTCACGCTTCAGCTCCGTGTTCGTCGTTGCAACCCTCTTCCCCCGGCGCTGCAAGCAGGCTGTCTGTACATTTTCTAGACACCTCTGAGCCCCTCGGGTCCTGCTCGGGTGGAGCCCAGGCCCCACGCTGCCTGCTTGGGGTCCGACCTCATGTTTTCTGTGCTGCTGATGTGTGCCTGTCCTCCCAGGACGGGGTGGTGGGGACGGGAAAGCCACCAGTCTGAAGCGACCAAAAAGAAGCAGTGCAGAGCTCTGGTGAAGAGCCAGCGGATGACAATTTAGGGGAGACCCCGTCCCGGGCTGAGAGCAAACCCAGCAGCCCAGGGCCTTCTTAGGAGCACCTGAGCTGTCACCTCGGACACAGAGGCACCCCCCCACCTGCCCCCGGTTCCTTGCCTGTGTGTTTTGCAACCTGGGGCCCGAATGCTGAGGCTGCCGGTTCCATCTGGGCTGCTCAGCAAAGCCTGCACCCGGTCTGAGAGCTGGGGTGACCTAGGGGGCACTTCCCTAGACGGCCGGGAGCTGCGTGTGGACGTGCTCTGACCCCACCCTTCAAGCTGTTGGCTCTGTTCCCAGATCCCTGAATGGAGCCACAGACATCCAGGAGTTTCCAGACCTCAAGGGCACGACCAGCCTGGAGACGCTGTGAGTGGCTCTGTCCCCCCACTTCTCACCAGGGGCTCTCTGCCTGCCTCCCGAGACTTCCTGATGCTTTGCTTGCCCCTGATGTGGCCCAGAGGTCCCCTGGCTCTGCCCCAGGGGCCATGGCCGCTGCTAGGTGTGGCACTGCCACCGGTGGTTTGGGGGTGAGGAAGCTGGTCTTCCGTCTTCTCCGTGCTTGGATTTTTCAGGGGTGACTTCAGAGTTCCCAAGCCCAGGCGTGGGCGCCGACGACCCGTGCTGGGGGAGGGGCTGTGGAAAGCGGTCTCCTGTGCCTTCCTGGAGCTTGGTTTCAACTCAGACGCCCTCCTGCCTGCTCTTCTTACCTCCTGTGCAGCGGGTGCAGGGCTGTCAGGGCACAGGAGGCCGCGAGACAGTTTAAGAGAATGAAGGGAGCAAGCGAGCGCCCCACTGTCCGGCCCGCGTCACGTGGCTCATTCATGACGTGGCCCAACGCAATCGCTCCTCTGTGCCTCTGTGGTCTCCCCTAGATTCGCTAGCATCTGGAAAGTTTTCCATGAGGGCAGGAACAGTTCCCCAAGGACGACCTTGGCCTTGGGTCTCTCATGGGACACTGTCCCTGAGCCAAGCCCCCTCTCCAGGCTACCCCATCTGTCCTTCCCTCCTTTCCCACTCCTCCCCCGCCCCCAGGGCGCCCACTGTGAGCTCAGGTTGCCTGGCTCCACCACAGGCTGTTTCCTAGCTCCCCCCCCCCCCCCCCCCCCCGGACGCGTGGCTGCCGTCCTCCCTAAGGAGAGCAGAGAAGATTCTAGCCCCTGTGCTACAGGCCCAGTGTTGCTGGAGTCCGTGAGGAGACAGGGTGGAGACGCAGTGGGGGTGGCGAGTGGGGCAGGGCACGCAGTGTCCCGGTGTTCCCCTCTGCTCCCCGCTGGCTGCCCTGTACCTCCCTCCCCCTCCTGCCAGCTCTGTGTCTGTCCCCTGCAGGACCCTGACCCGTGCCGGCATCCGGATGCTGCCAGCTGGGACGTGCCAGCAGCTGCCCCGGCTGCGAGTCCTGTGAGTGGCTCACGCCCTGTCCCGCCCGCTGTGCGCCCACGTGCCGTGGACTGCAGCGGCGCCTCCTGCTGCTGTCCCACTAGGTCACCGCTCTCCCTGCAGTGGGACAGCGTGGGCTGCTGCGCTGAGCCTGCCTGGGGGAGGGGGCTGTCTCCTGCTCAGGGCAAAAGGACAGTGGTCTTGGGAGCCAGGCCTGGGTTTGCCCCTTTCCAGCGGTGTGAATTGGGACTCGCTCTCTAACACCTCAGAGCTCTGATTGCAAAGGGGGTAAATTTGCGAGGGCTGAAAAATACCTGTAGAGCACCTAGCACATAGTAGGTGCTCAATAAGGGCTGTGATTGCTCTAGTTTACACAAGAAAATTAACCCCTCTGGAGCCCTGGAGGCTCTTAAGTGTCCCCTCCTGACTCCAGCTGGAATCAGCCTCCCTCAGGACGCAGTCCTCCCTTGTCCCCCAGAAGGACAGGGACCTGGCGCCTGCTCGTGGAAGGGCTAGACTGCGTGTCTGAGACGTGGGCTCCCTTCCCAGCTCTCCCTCCACTGACTGGCAGTGTGTCCTTGGGCAGGTCCTATCCCCTCCCTGTGCCTCAGTTTCTTCCTCTGTCAGGTGAAGGGCTTGTGTCCAATGCTCTGTAAAGGCACCAGCACTGATCTTCCTTCCTGCCAACTCTATACATGGTGACGATAGGTGGTGGTCACGGGCTGGCACGACTAGCTTGCTCAGTGCCACTGCGTGTCCCCTGCACTGCCTTCTGCCTCTCATTTCCCGTTCCCCTCCCCCCAGGACCCTTGGGGTCCCTCTGGCCTTCATATGGATGAGGCAGCCCCACAGGTGCCCCTCAGGCCCGTGGGAGGCTGCAGACCAGTCTGAGGAGGTGGACCCGTGTGAGGTGTCAGCAGCCACGTCCCCAGGGAAGCAGGGCCCTGCCAGAGCTGCTCCCCTGGCCCCGCCTCACCCTGGCCCTGGCCTATGTTCCCAGGGAACTGTCTCATAACCGCATCGAGGAGCTGCCCGGCCTGCACAGGTGTCGGAAGCTGGAGGAGATGTGAGTCTGGGGTCGGGAGAGGTGAAGGCATGCAGCCGGCCCTGGACAGGCCTAAGGGGAGGGGCTCCGCATGCTGATCCCCGTTCTCTGAGGGCTGAGAGCTCAGCAGAGCCCTGCCCGATATGGGCCCGGGAGCCAGTGCCCAAAGGGGTCTCCAGGTGGCAGTAGAAAAGCTATGGTGGTGAGAGCCGGCCAAGGGCCAGGGGCACGGTGGGCCTGGTGCCTGGTGGGCTGGACAGTGTCAGGGCACTGGACGTGCCTGCGTTTCCGAGCACATGCTCTCATTTTCCACAGCCCACCAACACTCACACAGAAGAGACCTGGGATTCTAATCTGACAGGAAAAGGGGTTGCTCACAACGTCTCTAAGCTCTCCTCACCCAGCCCTGCTTTCTCAGGCTGGCCGAGCCTCCTGACCCCGCTGTGTCTGCCCCTGCTTCTCGGCAGCGTGACGCCTTTTGGGGCCAGGGCATGGGAGTGTCAGGGGCTGTCACGTTTGTCTAGATGCCCAAGGGAGGAGGGTCTCCAACACGCTGAGGCCCTGGGGCCGTCGCCTTCACACAACCAGTCCACTGAGCTCCGCTGCCCCCTGGGACCTGTCACGGCCGTTCAAGGGCTGGGTGGGCTCTGCTGCTGGACCCGGGTCTGCAGGACCCACGGGGCAAGACCGGCTGGGCGGGGAGCCAGGCACAGTGGGGGCGCGGGAAGCTGACTCCCTTCTGGGCCACAGGGATGGGTTTGTGGCTTTGTCTCCTGACCCACTTACCTGAGGCAACTGGGTGCTCTGTGCTCCCTTCAGTTCTGATGACTTCCGCGGGCTGGGAGAAGGGCAGGCTCTCCTTTCTTCTGCCCAGGCTGTGGGGGTGTGGAACGGAGGCAGGGCCCACCGTCACCCACCTCTCTTGCCCTAGTGGCCTGAAGCATAACCGCATCTGGGAGGTGGGAGCCGATACCTTCAGCCAGCTGAGCTCCCTGCGGACCCTGTGAGTACCCAGCACGGGGGGCGGGGGCTTCGGGAGGCTCAGACCAGCGCTCATGTCCCTGCCTCGCACACAGCCTCCTGCTCCTCCTCCCTGCCCCCGGCACCAGGACAGCAGCGCCTCCCATGCTCGGGGCTTCCCCCAACCACGTCCCTGGTGGGGACCCAGGGGGCCGGGAGGCTCTGAAGCCAGGCGGCCACATCCCTTTTTCTGGGGCACAGCCAGGTCGGGAGGCAGGCAGCAGGTACCTTCCCCAGAGGGCAAGCTCACCCGGGGGGTAAGTGAAGGAAAACCAGGATGGGAACAATAGTCCTCCATTGTCACGGTCCCCTCCTGTCACATCCTCTCTGCCCGTAGGGACCTGAGCTGGAACGCCATCCGGTCCATCCACCCAGAGGCCTTCGCGACCCTGCGCTCCCTCATTAAGCTGTGAGTGCCCACTGACCCCCGTCCTGAATGCTGCAGACCAGTCGGGGCTCTGGGCTGGCCGGGGGGCAGGGGGGCCCAGCATGGAGTGGGGACCTACATAGATGTCTGACCACACACCCAGGGACATGGCTCGAGCCTCATCAATCATCGTGACAGTCTGTTTGACAGACTGTGGGGCCCGATAAACACAGAGCTGGCCTCCCACAAGCTCTGGGACATCATCTGCTGATGTTCTGCGTTGCCGATGCCCTTGCACCCCTGGCAGAGGGGGAGCCATGGCCCCGCCGAGCATTCTCCAGAGAGCTGCCAGTCTGCAGGCAGCAGGGACTACAGGCCCCTAAATTACACGGGACGTAAGCCGGAAGCATGTCATGCTGGCTGCGTGGCCGTGATGTCAGAGCCGCAAGGGGCCCTGACGGGCTGCCACACTGACCCAGGTTCATCACTGCCCAAGGGGAGCTGCCTGCCTGCTGCCTGTGTCCTAAAGGCGTGTCCCCTAGAATGGGTCCTTTCTGATTAACATGAAGACCCCATGGCCAAGCCCCCGCCTGCTCTCAGAGATCCCCCAGGGCCACCCCTCACTTCACAGGGTGGCCCTCAAGGGCCAGGAAGCTCCTGCAGGGTCCCACATTCCTCTCCAGTCTGCTGCTGTCCGGGCTGTGGGGCGCAGCCTGTGAAACTCTCCCTCCGTCTTCTCTCTTCTGTTTGCTTTGCTCCTGCCAGATAGGTGGAGTGGGTATTTTTATCCCTTTGAAAGATGAGGACACTGAAACTCAGGCAGATTTGTGACCCCGTGACTCACGGGGTGGGGACAGTGCCAGCTTTCCTGCCTTCCAGGCTGTTTCCACGGCACAGCCTGTGGTGACAGTGTTTGTTTGGAGCCCTGGCTCCTCTGGGTCTCGGGGAGGGGAGAGGCCATGCATGGCTTCACGTCTGGCTTGGAAACAATGGATGACCGAGTCCCTGCCTGCGGCCGGCTCTGTCCAACCCCAGCTCTGGGCTCCCGTATCCTCAGAGAGGCAGGGGATGGGGCGACGACAGGCAGGTGCCCGAGGGGGCAGGCAGGGCCTCCGGGGTGGGACTCGGCCCTGGCACAGGCGGTGTGGCACCACCTAGGACAGCCCCAGGTGGACGGTCGGTACTGCTGTTTGCCGAGCGAGTCATGGGCGCTGCCCCCAGTGACCGGCCGTCTCCAGCACTTATTTCTCGCTGCGGGAGCTTCGTCCTCCACTCCTGTCCACCTGCGCCGTCCCAGGCACCCTGGCCGCACGCTCCACGCAGCCCGGACCCCCAGTAACCCTGACCGTGCACTGTCCTAGGGACCTGACAGACAACCAGCTGACCACACTGCCCCTGGCCGGGCTCGGGGGCCTAATGCATCTCAAGCTCAGAGGGAACCCGGCTCTGTCTCAGGCCTTCTCCAAGGACAGTTTCCCCAAACTGAGGTGAGGGCCTGGCTTTCTCCTAGGGCGGCTGGGAGGCATGGAGGGACCGGAGACAGACACAGGAAAAGCCTGGTGGTCGGCAGCATAGGGTTTGGCCATGACTGAGTGGGAAGGGCTTGTTTGTCCCCTTCTCAGTCCCAAGTACCAGCCCCAGGGGACACTGAGACCTCCTGTGAGGACAGAAGTCGGATGTGGGAAGGCCCCTTGGCCTCTCCTCCTTGCCCTGTTCTGTGCACCCAAATGGCCCGTCCTCCCCTGGGATCTGAGGCGTGGCAGACAGGCTGCCCGACCAGCCCCTGGTGCTAATGACAGCCCGGCCTCCTGTGTGGCTGGAGTCTCAGCCGCTACAAACTAATGACATGCATGGACGCTCCCTTCCCTTCGGAGGACAGTGGACCCAGCTGTGATGTGTCCCAGGCTGGGGGGCAGGAGGACAAGGGTAAAGGTCGCTAGGAGGGTCCCTGTCTCCTAAACAGAGAGGCCGAGGTGCTGCCTGGGAGGGGCCAGAGCACCTGAGAGCAGCTCCCCACGCGGAGCCGGCTGAGGGCAGAAAGTTTAGCCCCGGCTCCTTTCTCAAGATGATCAAGGAGACTGGAATATTCTCAGAGCCGCACACAGAGCCAGGAGGCCACCTGCACAGGGTCGGGGCACTTTGGGGTCGCAGGGCAGGCGCGGGGTGCCGGTGCCTGCCTGGGTTGACACCGGAAACCTTCCTGAGGCAGCTGTCTCACTCCCCCGCCCCAGGACCCTGGAGGTGCCCTACGCCTACCAGTGCTGTGCCTACGGCGTCTGCGCCAGCTTCTTCAAGGGCTCTGGGCAGTGGCAGGCAGAGGACGAGGGGGCCCCGAAGAGGCCCCCGGGCCTTCTGGCCGGAAGAGCCGAGAACCACTGTGAGTGATGGGGGCTTTGGGTAGGGTGGGGGGGAGGGGCTGGGGACCCAGAGAGCGAACCCCAGGGAGGACCACTGGTGACCTGGAGGCCATGAACCATGTACCTCGTCTCTCCGAGGCCATCCCGAGGTGCCTGGGAGAAAGTAAAGATGGTGACAGTGACAGAATAATGTCTCGGATTCGCCAAGCCCCTCACCGTTCACAAGGCAGTCCCAAGGCCACCTCTCCCAGGACCCTGCTGCCCTGGGGCTCCTGCGTCCTCCCACGTGGCTTCAACTTCAAGCGTTTTCTAGTCAAGCTGGCCAAGTGGGATCAAACAGAGTCAACTAAGTCCAACCTGCTTCCAAAGACAAAGCCCCCGCTGTGTCCTAGAGCCAAGGGTCAGCAGCTCAGGGAGTGTCACTGTCTGCCAGTCTCGGGGTGACGCTTCCGAGGCCACCAGGGCAAGAGGGGCCATCATAGCATTGGCCGTCGGGCCCCATTGTCTGTTTCTGGAAGAGTTGGGGTAAAAGGCAAAAAGGCAGCTGAGGTCCTGAGGGACCGTCCTGAGCCTCAGTTTCCTTATATTCCACGCTGCCGGGAGGCTTGAAGACTGTCCTGAGAGTGGGGTCTCGGGAAGGGGTGACGTCCAGGACTCCATGTTGGGCAGCCTCGAGGATATGCCCTGCAGCCGGGCTGACTCTGTGCCACACACGGCTGTCCCCGGGACGTCCCGACATCTGCCGTACACGCCCTCTGGGGCTAGAAGCAGGGATGGAAACTTTGCTTCCTCAAGGTGAAACTTTCCACCAGGCTTGGGTCTGGGCAAGCGTGGGCTGCCTGCCGCCCGAACAGGAGCTGGGGCAGGGCCCCCATTTCCTGTAGGAGCTAATGAGCCTGGAGAAGGAGAGCCAGGAGCTGCGGCTGCGGCTGCGGCCAGATCCGACTTCCTCCCGTGTGAGGGGTGCTAACACCTTGGCTGTGACTCCCAGCCTCAGACGGAGCCGGGTTCAGCCCTGTATTTCATTCACGCATTTTGATTTCACAGTACGGCTGAGCTCCATCCTGGAGAGCAGGGGCGGCAGGAAGGGAAAGTCGAGAAGGGAGGAAATGCCAGGGCGCACGGCGGCCTCCACCCACCCGATCGGGGCCAGGGGCAGCTCCGTGGCCATCCTGCCTCCAGGGCACACTCCAGCTGAGGCGTTGACCCTTTAAGTGGGGAGGGAGAGCCTGCGCAGGAAACAAGCCACATGAGCCAAGCACACAAAAAGTGGGACAGACGGTCACCTGGAAAGGATCTGGAGGACAGGGGAGAACCACAAGGTTCTGGCGGTGAAACCTGACATTGTGAGGGAGTTTCCTCTGAATGAGTTATAAAATGTTTCGGTTACCATTTCAAACTGGTTACAGAGTTGGTGGGCCCACAGATGTCCTGCGCCCCTGCTGCAGCTGGAGTTCGGAGGCCCTCGTTTAAGGAACATTGTAACAGCGACTAAGAAAACATTCCGTTTGTTTCAAACATGTTGCAGAATTTCTTGAACAATGTATTTACCTTCTTAATCCTATTTTCTCGGATTGACAGAACCACAGAGCCAGACTTAGAATCCGAAGGATGGTTCAAGATGATCTTGAACTAGGTGCAGATGTGCCCTTTGTCTCATTAGGGACCGTCTGCTTCACTGTCTCCAGTGACAGCTCATGCCCACCTCATGCATCTGGAAAGCTCCCCAATCCTCGCCACACCCCCCAAAATCCATGCTCCCCTGGGAAAGCATTGTGGTTAAACATTGGGCCGATGGGTAGACGAGGCTGGGTGTGCATTCTGCCCTGTCACTCACTGGCACTGGGACCTGGCCAAGCTGCTCCCTTTCCGTGAGCCTGTTTCCTCATCTGCTCGGCAATGTCATGCTGAGACGGTTACTGAGCCCTGAAGACAGGAGTCATAGCCCTTCCTGTGTCACGACAACCCTTGTTTGTGCCCACAAGCACCTTAGCTCAGGGCTGTCGTGTGCACCCCTGACAAGGCACCGGCTGGCACACGACAGACACTGGGTCCCACGTCTTGGTCGGACGACTGTCCTTGTGGAGCTCTGTGGCAGTAAGATCTGGAACTTCTCCCTTTGGGCCCTAATTTGCCACCTTCCACGATCCATCACTTTTCCTAGCCCCGCCCTCTGGGCCGACACAGCACATGGGCGTGTACCTGACAGGCCCTCAGTGTTTGGGGACAGCCAGTGCATCCCCATTCGCTCTCAGCTCCCTGACTAAACACCACAGCTGCTGGACTGCCTCACTCACTCACTGTCCCTGGGTCACCTCCTCGGAACGCGCTCCAGTTCACTGCCCCGTCTTCAGATGTCCCCACCTGGATGGGGAGTGACTGTGGTGGACTGGCTGGTGATTAATAGCTCCTGTCATCCAGGCCGCCTCCGCCCAGGCAGCACTCGTGGACCCAGGCTGCGTGGAGAGGACACAGCCATGTTACAGGAAGAGCACGTCTCGGGAGACACGTTTGCTGTAAAGAGCCGCAGTGCACATGACCCACACGTGGGTCACAGGGAGTCACCCAGCATTCACACCAAGGGCAGGAGCCATGTGCAGGGCCACTTGGGGTCCTGTGCTGAGCCGAGTGACTCGGTGACCTCAGAGAAAGTGGGGCGTGACTGACACTCAGCTCGGGGCCCTGAGCCACTTTCTGCTGTCCCCTTTCAGATGACCTGGACCTGGACGAGCTCCAGCTGGAGATGGAGGACACAAAGCCACACCCCAGTGTCCAGTGCAGCCCTACTCCAGGTGAGGAGGCATCTCGAGGGGTGGGGTGGCGGTGGGGACGCAGGTCCAGCCTGGCATGTTTGTAGCCATGCTTCCGGCACTTTCTTTGTCCCAGAACCATCTCTTTGGAGCTCAGCCTCCTCCACGGTCCCTGGGGAAGGAGCTGGAGTTCTCTCCCATGGTGGCTGCTTAGAGGAGGGGGGGTCAAAGCAGCCTTTACGAGTCAGCCAGTTAGAGGTTATACATCTAGGAGGAACTGCCTAGAGAGAGAAGCGGGACGAGTGTGCTGAGCCCACTGCTCATCTGGCGTGCAGGGGGGCTTCTGAGCGCCCCCGCGGTCTCAGACCCACAGCCTCCTGGGCGGGGGAGCCCTGAAAGCCATCTCCCCACCCCTCCCTTCCACCCACTCCAGGGCGGGAAATGTCCCTGTGTCCCTGGGTACTCCTTAGGCAGTGTCTAACCCTAACCGCCAAGGAACTCCTTGGGACTGTAAGAAAGGGAGGAACTCCTCCTCTTTTTTCCTCCTCCGTGGTGCTATCCAACGTGAGGTGTCAAAAGGGACGGACTCCCTTCTCTCGGGTGTGAAAGGCTAAGCGGCCAGGACGGGCGCTGTGCAGAGTGAGCGGGAAGCAGTGGACAGTGGGCTTCACGTGTGACCGCACCTCCGTTTCCCACTGTCCCGGCTCCCCTGGCTCGGGCCCTCGGCCTTCATCCCTGGGCCCCCGTGTGCGCTTCGCCGCCCCGCACCCGCCCCGCACCCGCCCCGCACCCGCCCCGCACCCGCCCCGCATCTGCCCCGCACCTGCCTCGCATCTGCCCCGCACCTGCCCCGCGCTCGGTGGCTGCAGCGCGCCCTCTAGCGGCCACCCTGGGCAAGCGCGCCCACGCAGGAGGCCCCGTGCGCTGTTTTTTCTGACTTGGAAACAAACCCACGCGCTTCATGCCGCGCAGAAAATTCTGAAAACCAACAATCAGCCAGAACGAGGTAAATGAGGAGGACGTTAAAAAAGACAAAGTCCAACTTGAACTTGCCTTTAAAATGGCCCATGCAGTGGCCACATTCGGGTCCTGCATATGGTGGAGGAGTGTGTATTAACAGCCCCTGGAAACGGGTTTTGGAGGAATATAAGGATTTGGGAAAGTGCATGACAACATTTTAACTTTAAAAGAGAATGAAAAGTCAAACCCCAGTTTAGTTTAAATGTGTGTGTGTGTGTGTGTGTGTGTGTGTATTTTTTTAATGGAAGGGAACATACCAAAATGATGAGTTATCTGGGAAAAGTGGGATCATACATAGTTTTAATTCTTCCATGTTACTGTTTCCAAAATTTTCTACGATTACCACCTATTACTTAGTGATCAGAAAAAATATGTATTTAAAGCATAGCTACCCGGAAAAGCCTCTCAAATTCCCAACGTACCTGCAATACATTGCAGAACAGGAGTCTGACACTAAAAGAAAGAAATAATAGTCCCAAATTACAAGGTGGTTTGAGGACAGAACCTGGGCGACAGAAGGAAACACCAGGATCTCAGCATCTCATGCAGGGCCAGACGGAAAAACCCCAGAAGTCATTGGATTTCGATTTATTTACTGATTTGCCTCCCAGATACTGACTGTCACTGAGCAGTAGACGTGGCCTGTGTCCCTGTCGCAGAGCCAGGGAGAGCCAGCCTGTCCGATATACCTGGTCAGGGGCCGTCCACGGGGGCCTCAGTGGACCCCGGCAGCCCCTCCCCTTCCTGGTCTCGACTCCGGCCGCAGCTGGTGCTGACGCCTTGGTACCAGCCTGTCCCTCCTTCCTTCCAAATGCTGCCCCTTTGCCAAGACTGCTTTGCCTCCCGTTTCCTCACTACCTGGCCGGCGTTGTGCGGGCCTGAACGGGGGTGCTCATGTGTTTCTGTTTTCTGAGGGTGTCGGGTTAGTGTTCCCTCCATCGGCAGCTCCGGGTGAGAAGAGTTGTGTGTGACCCCGTGCTCCTTCCCCGACCCCACTGGTCAGCCTCCCTCGGACGGCCGTCTCAGGGCACAGGCTCCCTGGCCTTGTCCCCGGGACCGTGTCTGGCATGATGTCTGTCCTCTCCCCTCAGGCCCCTTCAAGCCCTGCCTGCACCTGTTTGAGAGCTGGGCCATCCGCCTGGCCGTGTGGGCCATCGTGCTGCTGTCCACGCTCTGTAACGGGCTGGTGCTCCTCAGCGTGTTTGCCGCCGGGCCTGGCCCCCTGCCCCCCGTCAAGTTTGTGGTGGGCGCCATCGCAGGCGCCAACGCCGTGAGCGGCATCTCCTGTGGCCTCCTGGCGTCCGTGGACGCCTTGACCTTCGGCCAGTTTGCTGAGTATGGGGCCCGCTGGGAGACGGGGCTGGGGTGCCGGGCCACGGGCTTCCTGGCCGTGCTGGGCTCCGAGGCCTCGGTGCTGCTGCTGGCTCTGGGCGCTGTGCAGTGCAGCGTCTCGGCGTCCTGCGTCCAGGCCTACGGCAAGGCCCCCTCCCTGGGCAGCGTGCGAGCAGGGGCCCTGGGCTGCCTCGCGCTGGCCGGGCTGGCCGCAGCCCTGCCCCTGGCCTCGGTGGGGGAGTACGGGGCCTCCCCACTCTGCCTGCCCTACACCCCGCCCGAGGGCCAGCCAGCGGCCCTGGGCTTCGCCGTGGCGCTGGTGATGATGAACTCGTCCTGCTTCCTGGTCGTGGCCGGCGCTTACATCAAACTCTTCTGCGGCCTGCCGCGGGGCGAGCTGGGGTCTGGGTGGGACCGTGCCCTGGTGAGGCACGTGGCCGGGCTCGTCCTTGCCGACGGGCTCCTCTACTGCCCCGTGGCCTTCCTCAGCTTCGCCTCGGTGCTCGGCCTCTTTCCCGTCACCCCCGAGGCCGTCAAGTCCGTGCTCCTGGTGGTGTTACCCCTGCCGGCCTGCCTCAACCCCCTGCTCTACCTGTTCTTCAGCCCCCACTCCCGGGAGGACCTGCGGCGGCTGTGCCTGGGGGCCCCGGGGCCCCTGGCCCGTGCGGCTGCCAGCGAGCTGGAGAAGAGCTCCTGCGACTCCACACAGGCCCTGGTGGCCCTGTCCGATGTGGATCTCATTCTGGAAGCTTCTGAAACTGGGCGGCCCGCTGGACTGGACACCTATGGCTTTCCCGCAGTGACCCTCATCTGTCAGCAGCCAGGGGTCCCCAGGCTGGAGGGCAGCCACTCTGTAGAGCCAGAGGGGACCCACTTTGGGAACCCACAACCTTTCACGGATGGAGAACTACTGCCAAGGGCGGAGGGAGCCGCTGCGGCCCGTGGGGGCCTGTCGACCAGTAGGAGCGTCCAGCCCGGGGGCTCAGCCCTCGCCTCACACTTTTAAATGTCTCTCCCCGTTCTTCGCTTCTCTCTCCCCTCCATGAATGATGGCTGCTTGTCAAATGACTTTAACCCCAACTCAGCAGCTGGCCCGTAGCAGGGTGGCCCAGGCCCGTCGGCACTCTCCGTGGCCACGACCAGGGTGCTTCGGCCTGGTTTCCTCTGGGCGTCTTGCCGGTCATGTCTGAAGCTGTGGGCCAGAGGTCTGCAGATCTGCCTGAGACGGTGACGGGCGGTGGGGACTGAGTATGTGCAGGCGCAGGGAATGACGGGCAGCAGCACCTACAAGAGGACCGGCCGCCACAGGCATTTGGACATCTGCCCCGTGACTCCTGGTGGTACATGTGTCGGTGTCCATTAGCCCTGAGATGTGCTGTGCCAAAAGACTGCATATTAAAACGCGTTTGGGAAGATATGACACACCACGGCTCTTTCTTACAGAATCAAGTGCATTGTCGTGTAGGGAAGGCCCAGAGTGTTCCTGCAGCAGGAAAATTGTTGGCCTGTGTTTAACCCACTTCCCCAAATTATTCAACGACAGGTTTTGTTTGCCTGTTTGGTTTCCGTGGAATATCTCAGAACGTGTCCCAGAGTTCCCGCTCCCACACCGGCCTCGTCTCTGTACTGCCCGGAACTGCCCAGTGACCCCACAATGTGGCACCCGTCCTTGAAGGCCCTGAGCCCAGCTTGAGCTGGGTAAAGTGAGTGAGTCATCAACCAGAAGACACTGTACACTCTGTTGCCCTCCCCTGGGAAGGTGGGGACGAGCCTGTCCTGGTGGGACCAGCCTCGGCTCCCAGCGCCAGGGCAGGGAGCAAGGGGTCTCACATGTGCTCCTGTGGCCCCCCAAGCCCAGCCACCGGAGACACTTCTGCCCTTGGTAAGAGGGGGGCTGCCAGCTCCTGGCAGATGTGCACAGGCGAGCCTGTGGCTGGCGGGCTGGCTTCCCTCTGGCCCTGACTTGCGTTCCTGTTTCTCCTTCACATGCCACATCTCGCCAAAGCCTGCATGTTGGAACAGCCGCTGCTGTTGTGAGACGGGTTGCTGGACTCAGACAGGCCTCGTCTGGGCCCAGAGTAGCAGCTTGTCCATGGCCTTGATATAACCACTCTGCTTCATCAGCAGTAAAACAGGGGTGATGGCAGTGCCACAACTCTGCAGGTTCTGGAAACCCCCGGAAGAGAGTTGTCATGTAAAGAGCCTCGCTTGGTGCCTAGCGCATGAGTACTTGGGAAATGTTAGCTGCTCTTGTTATTACTCACCCAGCTCCGCACAGGCGGCCGTCTGGGGGCCAGCTCAGCTGAGGGGGAAACGGAAGGGTCCTGGGAGCTACTCCTGAGAGGAAGGCAGGCCCCCGGGTGGGGAGCCTGGCAGCAAGGCTGTGGTTCATGGGGACGTTGCTGAGCTATGAAGGGACGGCAGGCCGTGAGGGAGGACCCCCCCTGTCACCTTCTGAGGTCAGTGGGGGAAAGCAGAATGCTCCCTAGAAGGGACCACTGCACCACCTGATGCTGTCCAGGTAGTTCCTCAAACATAACTCTCAGGTGTGGACAGAACCAGAGGAAGTCGCCTCTGCTGCGAGGTTTGGGGAAAGATGCCTCTGCAGGCCATCTTGGAAGCATGGACTCGCAACGTCCTGGTTGAAGGATGAGGCAATGGAAGAAAGGGGTCGTGGTCTAGTAGGGTGGGTCACCTGTCAGCCCTGATAGAAACTGAGAGTGGGAGAGTGGGCTGGGCGCTCTCAGGGGCCCTTGGCAGGAGCCAGAGGCGACTTGCCAAGAAGCAAGGAGAACGTGGGGTGGGTTGTTTCTGAGCAGACTGCGTCTGTGCTCATCCCCCAGCCTGCCCCCGCCTCACAGGCAGTCCTGGGCAGGACTCCGAGTGGCCCTGCCGGCACCAGCCGGGGGACAGGTTCTGAAGCCACAGCCCTACCCCGCTCCCAGTGCTTGCGTCCCTCAGGCTGCCCCAACCTAAACAAGACAACCTGGGAAGGGGCCGCCTGCTAATGGAAAAATACACACTTGGCTAGAAAAGGAGCTTTATTTGTATGTGTTGAATTCCCACAGCAGCCGAGGGATAAATAGCTGGCCCAGCCTAGCTCAGAGACTGCCCACGAGGTGGGTGGCAAAATCTGTTCTGATTTAGATCGCTTTGGGGGAGCAGTGGGGAGGGGCAGGGGCTGCAGGAGAGGGGAGCTTGGAATCTGCAGTTTATGTGACCAGTCACGTATGTCATCTCTCTCTAATTAGGGGTTTGGAGCTGAGGCGGGGCTCAGCTCGCCTGTCCTGGAACAGAGCCGAGTGGCGAGCAGGCACGGGGCAGGGCAGGCCCCACCCCTGTCCCCTGCTACAACTCAGGGACACCAGCCCTGTGCTGGGTTTCGCGTGCGTCACCTCAGCAGTGCTCACAGCCGTCTGTTAGCTGTGTCGTCACCCGCGTGTTACGAGACGAGCCCGGGGTGGCACACAGTCGGCGACCCTGAGTCCATGCAGTCAGCCCTGCCACCATTCCTCAGGCTGGGAGGAGGGACCCGGGCTCTTCTCAGCCTTCCTCTCACTCGCGTTCTCTAGCAGGAGCCCCGCACTGGTTGTCAGGTGGCCGGATGGCTCCGAGTAACTTGCACTTAGACTCCCTGCAGTCGGACGCTTTTTCAGATGGCTGCCGTACTGAGTGACGTGCATCCTGGCTGTGGGCCAGGGTGTCCGCTCTCCTCAGAAGGGACAGGACCCTCCGGGCCAGCTGATTTGAGCTGAGACTGTCGGTCAGTATAGGAGGCAGGGAGACAGCATTCGTGCAAGTGCTCGATTCGTGCAAGGCAGCAACAGCTGCGTGTGTTCAGGAGCCCGCGTCGGCCCATGTGCCTGTGGTGTGGTGTTGGGTGGCAGGGCAGGAGGGGAACAGATAAGCAGGCAGGGGCAGGGGCAGGGGCTGGCCCAGGTCCTGAGGGCCAGAGCAGGAGACCCGACTTGTTTTCCTAATTGTAAAAGGAAGCTGCTTGGAGGGTTTTAAGGAGGGAAGTTCAATCTGGCTTTTACATCATCAAAAGATGATTCTTGCTGCTGTGAGATGCGTGGACGGTAGACGGTCAAAGCTGGGGGGCAAGGAGACAATGGCTGCCACTAATGCAAGTGCCAGATGATGGCCACTGGACCTCCTGTTAGAGGTGGAGGCCGGGCTGGCCGACTGGGGATGGACTGGTTGTGCAGGGCTTTGTCCTGCAGGAGGCGCTGTTTTCGTCCCACTCTGCCTGAGCCCATCTCCCTTCACATCTGGGCTTCACGCCAGGCAGCACGTGGCATTTCCTGGCCAGCGACTGGTTTCAGGGTGGTCCAGTCGCAGGGACTTTTGCTCATGACCTGCTGGACCTACGTAAGGAGGCACATAGCTGGCTGGCGCTGCTGGCCACTGCAGGAGGGGGCAAGTGTAAGGGACAGGCAGCCTAGGCGAACGGTGTCACTCTGTACGGCAGTCTGCGGCCACCAGCACAGATGCTCGCCCTGCCCCTTGCGACCACCGTCTGACTTGGGGTATCGTTCACAACTGGCCCCAGCTGGCCGCTAATGGGGTCTGGGAACCCCAAATCGGGCTTCACTGTGCGTGGGCATAGGAGACAAGCCCGGGCTTCAAAGAGAGCAGTGACTGACTGGAGAACTGGGTTCAAGAATGCGGGAGAAGCTGGGAACATGTGCTCCGTCTGTCACTAATGGGCTGTACAAATTCACGTTCTTGTCTTCTGGGCCTGAGCCCCAGACACACATTGCGTGGCTGCTGCGGACTGAGGGCCAAGGGGACTCACTCATGGCGAGTGGACTATTGTGACACGTGCTCTGTGCACAGTGCCCCCGTGGGGTCACAGCACCACTGGACACTGACAGGACTTCAGTCCTAACAGCTGCCCTCTGGGAAGTCTCACTCAGCATGTCACCCTCTTTCCACTTCAACTGGTTTCTGTCACCTAACAGGGTAACAGAGGCAAGTCCAAGTATCTGATAAAATCACGAGGATTCAAGTTTGGCACCTAGTTGTTCAGAGCAGGACTTGCCATGAAACGAAGCGAGGGACGGAAAGGGAATGTAAAAATCCCTCCTTAAATTTGTAAGACTGTTGGTTAATCCCAGGTCTGATTTTCTCACCACTGTGTTCTAAAACACTAGCACAATACTTGGTACATAGTAGGTGTTCAATAAATATTTGTTGAACAAAAGAAAGGTATACCACAGTAATTCTGACAAGTTGTGTAACTCAAAAAGTGAAAGCTGCAGAAAAGTTAACCAAAGGGTACATTACCTTATTCCCACGTTGCATACGACTGCTGAAAACCTAGGAAGGCCTGGTGCTAACTGAATTGTTTCTAACAGCTCTTTGCATCGTGTCAAACACCCAGGGTCCCTGGGGATGTCAGTAAGTTGGCAAAACAAAGGGCAACAATTCCAAGTGTTTACCATTCTCATTGTGTAGCTCTCTAGCCCGTTTGCTCCCAGACACACATGCAGGATAAACACGTACTCAACATTAAATGATTATTTATTTTTCAGGTTTAAAAGGTTTCAAAATACGTATGTCAAGCTAATTAAACTACGCCTGGAGAATCAATGTGGAGCAGAATGGATAAATATACAAGGTCCGCTTCATAGGGTACAGCAGTGACAATGTCACCAAAGCAAACACTCGAGAAAGGCAGGCCGCCTAGACCATCCTGGCAGAGATGCATTAGCTAAGACGGCCCGGCCCGGCCGGCACAGCGAGACCCTCAGCACCAGGGCGGAATCTCTTCTCAGGGCTGCCGGGCTGCCTGGCCTTCCTTTTCTTGGTCGTGTTGTGCACTTCTGAGTCGCTGGCCTCTGGCAGGTCACCAGGCGTCTCCTGCTCGTCAGCCTGTAGGGTGAACACGGGGGCACAGCAATGCCAGGGCGGACGACCAGGGGCTTCCCGGCCCTTCTGTGCTGCTTCCTGTACACGTCATTCCCTCCAGCTGAAGCTTCTCAACTTTTCGTATATTTTCATTTTGTATTTCCTTCCACAGTGACACTAACTCTACTTAATCTGAAAGATGTCCTTAACTCACTAAGAACCAGAATGTGCTCATCTGTGTCCCTGCCATTTGTATTTTATTAAATGAGGAAACTGCCAACTTAAACTGGGGAAGTTTTTCCTTCTCCCTCCTCCATGATGGTCTCCTAAGAAAACCCAACTTCCCCCTCCCTCCTGTACTTCTCACCCATCCCCGATTCCTGCAAAGTCCCTTCTCAGTGCTAATAAGACATCAGAAGAGGATCTGAGTCGCCTCTCATCTATCCATGCTACCCACAGGATATTAAAAAATTAACCAGCTGCCGCCTGCCCTCTAGTGTTGCCAACAGGTGACAACTGCTGGGAAAATGTGTTGGTTGAGCTACGAGGCTATTTTGCTGAATAATCACTTAGAAGCTTCCAACAGGAGAAAAAGACCAACCAGCCATTCTAGAGTACAGTACACATTTGGCAAACCTAGTCAACGCTAATGCACATCTAGACACAGCCCCGTTTACTGGGCTGACAGCAGCAGCAAGCTCAGGGCTGTACAAACATCATACCTTCTGCTTCTGTCGCGCGTGCTTCTCTGTCCACTGCCTGGCGTTCCTGAGGAAGACTGGCTTATTGTATTTAAACTCTGAGGACTGACACACAGACAAAAGAACACGCGTCAGTGGAGAGAACAGGGGCCTGCAGTAGCAGTGCCAGCTTCTCCCGTGCCTCCCAAACGGAGAACAGAAGCATCGAGAAAGCAGGCTGTGTGCCGAGAGTAGACGCCATGAGGACACCTACTATGTCAGCCATGAGCGGGTCGTCGGGGTTGGGCTCCGACATGAGCAGCTGAATGGACGTCAGGACAGTTGCAATGCTGAGGGATGGCCTCCAGGCGCCCTGCGCGCGCGCACACACACACGACTAAGAATGTGGCCCTCCGAGCCAAGCTGTCCCGACGAGCACGACTGACGGCTGCGGTCAGCCCCGTACCCACCACTCACTTTTGGTGGCAATTTGAGAATATCCAGACAAATCCTTCCAGCAGAGTCGATGTTCGGATGATAGATAGGAGTCAGGAAGCGGATCTGAGGAGGTTCAAATGGGTACCTTTGAAAGCACAGGGCAACAGAGAAACTTTATTAAAAGACTCCTTCTTAACACTTCATAAACGGCTTCCTGGAAAACAGCCTTTGAGAGGTAAAACTGTTCTGCCCCCAAGTGTATCATGGAAATCTACAAACAATCAGAAAGCTGAAATGACAACGCTGAAAACACTGATGTCCCTGTGTGATGTGGACCCAGCCGGCCCACCCGCCAAGTACTTCTACGTTAAGTCATGATAGGGCTCGTGTGAAAATCCAGGACCTTCATCTGTGACATTTAACACTCTTCCAGTAACTGCGTCTTACCCTGTACGCTTAGAATCTAGTTCACACTAACCTCTCAGGAATGATAACTTCCAGCTTGAACACACCTTTTTCATAAGGTGTGTTGGCCCCACCTAATATTTCTTAAAAGAAAAAGAAAGAAAAAGTTAAGAGGTGATTGGATGACCTGAATTACACCACAGGGTCTTCCAGAGAAGCTGGGTCTAGGGCAATAATTCTCTCAGGGCTTTAACCAGTCCTCATACCATGCACCCCAAAAGGTGAGGGTGTCAAGCCAAGGACATAGACAGATCAAAACAGAAGTTGGAACATGAGGGCCCTGGATCGAACACGGCCTGCACATCTGCTTTGTCTGCACTGTGGATTCTAAGCACTTCGTTTCCTGTCCAGCCTCACAGATATGAGATACATTCTGCTTCAGAGCGGAAGCCCAAATCTTGGCTACACGTCAGCAGAAGGTGTACCGTAAGGCCAAAGAAGTGCCAAGCCAACCTTTTATAAATGCAAACCAATTTGGGGGAGGCTGGTGGGCAGGCTGCCCTCGCACTGTTCCCCGCTTCACAGGAAGGTACAGCTCCCAGCACCAGCACCAGCGCCACGACCCACTGGCGGCGGCGTGCTGGTACCTACGTGCATGCAGATCGCCCATCTGGTCCCTGTCTTGCCAGCATGTGATGCCTGGCGGTGGCTCCGTGGCTAATAGGTTCAGCTCTCTCTTCAGACGTGATGCTCTCTGCATGATCCCCAAGTAACAGGAAGCCCACACAGTTCACTAGGCCACACTAAAAGCTGGCTGGACTCTAGGGAGAAAGGGGACAACCATGAAATAGACAGCACGGGTGACGGGGCTCTATAGCACATGGCTGCACTAAATGAAGGACAGAGATTCCTCATGCCACGCCCTGTTCTGAGAAGGGAGTCTGAGTCTTTTCCATTCCTTCTTGTTATCTACTTAAACACGTTTAAAAAATGAAGTATAAAGATGCACAAAGTCCTACAAACAACAGGAGACTAGCTAGTTTAGATCAAGGTCCGTTCCCACTGATGAACTATAAACTCCTGAGGCAGAGCCTGGCTCTCATTTTGCTCATGCAGCATCCTCAGCACGGCTGGCACAGAACGGGACGGACAACTACCCGCTGCGGGAGGAAGCCTACGTGCGCTTGGCAAGGTGACTCCGACAGAGCCACGACTCTGAGATATTTATAAGCTAATGCTGAAGTGTCTGAGCTGGATGTAAATGTAACTGATTTGTAACCAAAACCTTAACAATGCAATTGATGGTCTACTTGGGTGGTGAGCCCGGGGTTGGTTAACAACACAGCCAACCCACAAATCCCCAGATTTCTTCCCTTCTAATCCTTCTCCTGCCTATAACTTCCAGTACCAAGTGGAATAGAAGAGCTGTCGCATATGGAAAGAGGCCCCACGTCTTAGTCACTAGGGGAAATGCCAATCTAACCCACGATGAGCTAGAACCTCACACCGCCGGCATAACTATAATCAGAGAGGTGGTATCCAGTGTTGGAGGACGTGGGGAAACTGGAATCGTCATGCCTTACCAGGGGTGCAAACGGACGCAGCTACTTTGGAAAAGAGCCTGCCAGCTCCTCCCAGTGTGGAACCCAGACGGCCTTGGGACCCTGCAGTTCTACTCCTAGGTTCACACTCGAGAACTGAAAACACACGTCTGTGCACAATCTGTACACAAATGCATTATTCATAACAGCTCAAAAATGGAAACAACCCAAATGCCTGTCGGCTCACGAATGAAAACACAAAATGTGGATTCAAGAACTGTATGAATGACTTCAAAGCTCGCATTTCTAGCATCAGTAAGGATCTGAGTCGCTTTCGTTTCCAAATCATACTTTACGATTTTGAAGGAAAGTTCTACAGTATGTACGAGGATTCAAAAAGATCTCAAGATAGAGCCCTACTAAATGTCCCAGCCGCACGGCCCTGGATGTGTAACTAATAACTTTTATTAGACAGAAAGCTCTTGAATGGCAAAGTTCCTATTTTCGTTCTTTATTGCTTAGGTGACTGTTGAGCTTAATAGACGGTTTCAAATAAACGGTGAGAGATCAAGTGAGGAAAAAGGTCACCTTTTGAAGCGAGGCCTTCCATGGACACGGGGGCTTGGCAGGGTCCCTGCCCCTCCGGGCCTGCTAGCTCAGTTCTGCGGCCTAAAAGCTCCGTGTGGAAGCCAGCCCCAGTCCATGGCGTCTGCGTCCTAGTTCGTGACAACGACTTCAACAGTCACTGACTGTTCGTTAGTCTGGGAGACGAGGGCAACAGCTGGAATTCCACACGTCCCGCCCCTAAACCGCTCGGGCGGGGACGACGGGGGCGTGGCCTGCGCTGGGCCGGCCGTCGGTCACCGGTGACTGACAGGTGCGGCGGTGGGACCCCGCCCCGCCCGGCCCGAAGCGCCCTCCCGGCCGCGCTTCCCGCTCCCCCGCCCCGCGCAGCGCGTCCCCCGGGGCGCCCCGCGCTGACGCGTTCCTCCGACTTGCTCAGCGGGAGCCGCCACGACCCCAACGGCAGCGGCCCGGGGACGGGGCCCGCGGCGCCTTCTCCCACGGGGGCCCGACCGGGTCGCGCGTCCCGGGGCCGCTGCCGAGGCCCCTCCCGCCGCCCCCTCCCCGCGCCGGCCGCCGCCGCCCTCCGACGGCGGGTCCCCCGTCAGCGGTGCCGGCGCGGGGCAGCCCCGGGGAGCGCGGGGCGCGAGCCGACGCCGCCGCCGAGCGTCCGTCCGCGCGTGCGCCTGCCCACAGGCCGACCGCCCCGACCCCGAGGCGCGCGGACGCCGTCCCCCCGCCGCCCTCCCGAGGGCTCCTCCTGGGAGGGAATCCGCACGTCAGGCGGGGGGCACTCACCCCGACCGCGGCACCTCCGCGGGGACCGGACACCCAGCCGCGCGCTCCCCGAGCCGACCGCCTCTCCGCGCAGGCGCCGGCGGTGTTGGCGTCGCCCCGCCTCCCGCCCGCGCGCGTCGCCATTGGCCCGCGGCGAGGCAGGGAGACGCGCGCGGCCGCCCATTGGCCCGCGCTCCGAGGCGCGTCGCTTCAAGTGGGAGCGCGCGACGCTGCGGGTGCGGCTGGGACGCCGGCCGCTCTGGGCGGCGGAGGCCGGTTCCGAGGCCGGCTCTGTGGGCCCGAGCGGGACAGGCGCTGGGAGCCGCCTCACCGGAGGGACACGAAGGGAGCGGGAACGCTGCATCTGGCGCGGAGGATCGTGGGACTGCCCGTCTCCGGTTCTCCGCAAGTCCCTTTGCAGGAGGAGGTGCTGCCGAGGACGCGCGCACGGAGACCGACGGAGGGGCGTGACGGACGGCACGTGCGGCTCGGCGAGGCGGCCTGGCCGTGGGCACGCAGAGCGGCGCCGGCGCCCGGGACGCGGCGGTCCCTGCCTGCAGCGGAGGGGTCCTGCGCCGGGCGGATCCTGCTGCCGAGGACCCGCGGGACGCCACCGGCCTCTGGGAGCGGCCCCCGCCCCGCCGCGCCCTCGGCGCGCTGCTCGCGGCCGGCCTTGGAGCGGGGGTCGCTCAGCGCGGGCGGCCCGCCCCCCGAAGGTGCCAAGCAGCCGGGCCCACGGCGGTGACTGCTGCTTTCATCCGCGCCGCGTCCCGCGTGCCCGCCGCAGGGCCGTGGGCTCTGCCCGAGGGACGCGCACGTGCGCTTGGGTCCTGCCGGGTCCCCGCCCGCGAAGCCGCCCGCGCTGGTCGGAGTGGATGGCGCGCGGAAGGGGCCCCGCGCAGCTTCCGACGGCGCCGGCGTTTCCTGCTGGCGGGGCCGTCAGGGGCGTGGGTCGCGACTCCGCGGTGGGTGCTTCTGCCATCACCGACGTGTCCCCCTTAGCCCTTCCACGGCCTGTCTTCTTCCTACGCCCACGGAGCTGTGTCTCAGTCGCAGCCTGTCTCAGAGCTGACCGCGGTTTCCTGCTTGGCTGGCTCCCCTGGAAACGCGTCTTGAAAACGTCTGTTAGGAAGAGCAGGCGCTGCATGGAGTCCGGTGGAGAGAAGAGATGGGATGAGAAACGAGCAAGGTCCCGTTGTCCTGGCGACCAGACCGAAAGGCCCGGATGGAAGAAAAGCGGGGAGAACCCCCTGGGCCAAACGCAGTTTCCACTTGTCCTCCGGGGGAAGTGCGGTCCCGCGTGGGAGTGAGAGCCGGCTCCGGACTTTCATCAGCTGTGCGGCCCTCGTTGCTTTTAAGAGCGCTGTGCCAGTGCTGCAGTTTGAGTTTCTTCTCTTTACAGGAGAATGTACATCATCACAGCCGGCTCACGGGACACATTTAAACTACACAAATCATATTTCGTGACTGTAAATTAATGCACATAGTAAGGAAAACAAGGCTTTCTACGCCCATTGTTATTTAGGGTTTACGACGGTGATGGAAGACTTAGTTAGAATTCACAGAGTATTTAGGAACACCTACTGCGTGTACGACTGCTCTTCTCCCCGCTCGCACTGACACGGTGGTGACTGCGTGTTAATGCATTGTATGTTCCAATGTGAATAAAACTCGAGACGTAGAACCAGGTACTTTATGCCTAGTTTCCCCCAGTGGAAAATACGGATGATCACTGCCTCTCTTCCACTGCAAAGAAGAGCTGATGTGATAACTAAGGAGCCAAGTTTAGTTTAGAGTCATAGCAAGAACAAACTACGACTCCCGAAATGCCCAAAGAGCTGCCGCGGGTCCAGGAGCCTGTTCCAGCTTTAGGGCAAAGGTGACCCCACCGCTGGGTCCCGCGGCGAAGCCGGGAGCTGCGGGCGCTCGGCCCTTTCCTGATGCATCCAGGGATTTGTGGTTCCCTGCAGACCACGGGGCGCCCCTGGGGCGGGCCTCGGACTACAAGTCCCGTGACGCCCCGGGGCGCGGCGCGCCTGCGTGCTGAGGCCGCGAGAACGCGCGGCCGGCGCTGGCGGCGGAGGAATAAAGATGGCGGCGCGGGCGTCTCCGCCTTCTGCCCCCGGCTGACGCGCTCCTGGGGAGGCGGCGGCGGCAGCGCGAGCGGCCGCGACCCGGTGGCGGTCGTGCAGCCGCGGCTGCCGAGCCCGAGCGATGGCCGAGCTGGAGCACCTGGGCGGGAAGCGGGCCGAGTCGGCGCGCGTGCGGCGGGCGGAGCAGCTGCGGCGCTGGCGGGGCTCGCAGACCCAGCAGGAGCCCGCCGAGCGGCAGCCGCGCACCCGCCGCGGGGGCCCCCGGGTCCGCTTCGAGGACGGCGCGGTCTTCCTGGCCGCCTGCTCGAGCGGGGACACCGACGAGGTGAAGAGGCTTCTGGCCAGGGGAGCCGACATCAACACGAGCAACGTGGACGGCTTGACAGCCCTGCACCAGGTAAGCCCCGCCGCCCGCGCCCGCGGGCCTCGGCCCGGCCGCCCTTTGCCCTGCGCGGCGCCGGCGTGGGTGCCATGGTTACGGGGGCTCGGCGGTCCGCGTGCGGCGCCCGGGCCCCTGCGTGCGGGCAGAGCCGGCCTCGGCCCCCGCGGACAAGGCCCTCTCCTGGCGGCCGCGCCTCCCGTGTTGCTGGGTTGTGACGCTTGCCTGCGGCCTCTGCGCCTCGCACCGCGGCCCGGCCGTCCCGCCTCGCGCTCCCGGGGCAGCTCCCTCCCGCGGGCCTTGGGTGCGGACCCGCCCCGACCCGCGCGTGTGTGTTTGACCTCACGGGACGCCTTCCGCGCTTTCCGTTCCCCGAAGCCCCCTGGGGCAGCCCCGTGCGGACAGTGGCGTGGGGACGCCGTCACTCCGTCTTCTGCGCGTGCGACTGTCCCCGGACCCCACCCGCCGTCCCCGGGCGCAACTTCCTAGCTGTTTTGCTGCGCTGCGAGCTGGACTCCCACTCGTAGTCCTTCCTCGTTTTCTCGTGCTGTCAGTGCACAGTGAATGCGTTGGCACGAGAACCCACTTCTGAACGATACGGCGACTTTCCGCCCAGCACTTCTCCCAGTGCCTCAGTCCGCAGCCCAGAACCACCCCTCACCTGTTTCCATCCTGTCTCTGCTCTTCACCCTGTCTGTCCAGGGCCTCTCTGCTCACAACGGTGCCCTGAAGTACCAACCAGCACTGGTATGGCTTTTTGCTGTTTGAACTTATTTCTTATGCTCTCCCCGTGGGAATCTCAGCAGTGACCCTTGGAGGGAGATGTGCCAGGTGGTGTCGTTATTCCCAGGAGAGGAATCTGAAACTCGGCACCATAACCTGGGCAAGATCCCAAAGGAAAAAATTAGGCATGGACTTTTCAGATTTAAATTCTAGAGCTTTACATCCCACCTTACAAAGAGCTGAATATAAATACGATGGATGCTGAAAGGCCCACGTTCGTTATTTTAAATTTCTGAACTCTGAGAAGGTGGATATTATCTTTCCAGTGTCTCTGGGATGTTAAGGTTGAGATCTGATTCTGGGAGGGACCGTTTCATGGGCTCAGAGAGGACCGAGAAGTCCATGTGTTCCTTCAGTGATTCACTGTTCTGCCGGAGCAGTTTTCTTAGTGAAACTCAGTACCCTTTTCTTTTAAGGTGACTGCTAGCTGAGTTCCATCCTTACCGTATACATTTTAATCGCGCCCTGAGAAAAGCACCAACTTTGAGGTCACTCTCCTTCCCATACCAGGTCACCACTTTTCTGATCCCTTCTCCTGACACCGACCTCCCTGGTGTCTTTCCTTAACTGCCACCTCAGCTTGTGAAGTGCAGTAGTTAATATACTCTTCACATTCAGTAATCTCTTGAAATAGGAGTGGAAGGAGATGACAGCTATGGAATTTTTAAAAATACTTGCAGATGTAATACAGTCGGCCCTTCGTATCTGTGGGTTCTTAGAGCCGACGAAGGGACTTGAGCATCTCAGATTTTGGTATTCCAGGGGTGCCTGGAACCCATCCCCCACAGATACTGAGGGACGACTGTATAGGAATTCCTCCCTATTTACAGGGCTGGCAATGAATTGAATTGAATAAGTGTCCTCAGTACGAGACAAACTCAGCTAAAGATGAAGCTACTGGAAGATCTGAGGTAAAACAAACCTTCTCTTGAGAAACCATCTCTGTGAATCGTGACAGGGGGCCCTTATAGGCTCAGGAACTCTCATATGTCCACGGATTCCCGCAGAGTTACAATGTTTCTCCACCACCTACAGAACTCTTAGGTACATGAAAGATTATTTTCAAAGTGAAATTGGAGCCGCTAGTAGCTGGACAACCTACTTTATGACTGACTGTTCAGCGGAATTGAGAGTGGTACCATTATCTGAGTTATTTAGTTAAAATATCCATCTGGTACACAAACATGATATGAATCATCAGCGTAATTGCTTCCTTTGTCTCTTCTTTCAGCCACAGCCTCTTGACCATGTGGGTTATCATCTTGTCATGTTGGGAGAAACCCCCACACGATGTCAGGGAAGATTTCCTCCTGCCCGGCGAGGTCACAGTAGGAGATTTGCACCTCAGGTTGTGGTGCCTTGATCCTGCTTTTGACTTAGAGACCTTTCTTTCTTGGCCGCCTTTGCTTAGGCCACGCGATGCTTGAGTCAAAGATAACAAGCTCCAGGGGGCCTATTAATAATACTTGAAATAGACTGGGATAAGTATCTCAAAGGTTAGACCTCCTCTGATGAAAGCCTGGGAAGTTGATACAGACTAATTAAACTTGGGTGAACAAATTAAGATTCGGTGTGTGTGCCCTTAGTATAGTGGGGTCTTCAGTGAAGAAGGAAGTCATCTGAATACATAACCCTTGAAACCACTGGCTCACAGAGGGATCCCCACTTCACGTATGTGTATACACCGTAGGGCCCGGAGCGTGGCCGACAATCCTGACTGGGCTGAACTTCTTGGATTTTTATTTATTTATTTTGCGAGATTGATTATTAGCATCTGTCCTGGTATCTTTAGCATTATAATCTCGGGTGCTTTAGGTCTAGATACAGGCTCTTAAAACTGCGTCCCAAATTAGGGGGCTGCTGTAAGGGGCAAGTGCTTGTTTTTGGAAAGGAGATTTTTCTGGATTTGTTGAAATGAATGCAGGCTTATTCCTTCAGAATATATTATATTGACATTTATATCTGTGTGGTGGAGGCCCTGAGGTCAGTCCACACAGATCTTTTCTCCGGACCGGTGTGGTTGGTCTTTGTTCGGAGGAATCCGGAGGCGACTAGCAGGGTTCTCTGCCTGACTGGCGCTCAGGTTAGTTTTGGAAGGGCTCCGAGTCCAAGTGTGGCCTTCAGGGTCACCCCGACTGGCGTTCCACTCCTAGTAGACTCTGTCATTCTAGAGCTGCCTTAGGCCTCAGGGAGCTTAAAATGATCTTTCTCTGGAAGAGAGTGGAGAAACAGACAGATGAGGGAAGGAGAAAGCAGTTCGTATTCAGTCATGCCGAGTAAGACAGGCGACAACTAAGATACTGTGTGCAGTTCAGTACAAGACAGCACGAGTGTGTGCCCACTTGACTGGTAAAGTCCAAGCTGTGTTCTTCATGCTTTCTCTTATATTCCAAGTTCATCACTTCTTCCTGTTATAGCCCTCCTGTGAGGTCAGCTGAGAGTCAGGACCCCAGGCCGTGTGGGGTTAAGAAACTCCTTCACACCACTGTGGATCCCGAGTAGTCACCTGGTTGTTTGCACTTTACCTCTTCAGGTTGGCTCCCATGTGCATCAGACCAGGCTGGGCTCTTACAGCCTTCGAGAGAGCAGTGTCAGTCCTCAGATGTTTGGAGGACTGCAGTGGAGATTCTGTGAGGTTTTTCCCCTGCTAAGCGTGATTTAAGGTAGTCTTTCTGTTGACTTTTGGAAGAAAAAAAATAGATCTATGATCAATGTGATTGTAACTGTAAATTAGGGCCCAAAATACATGAGAAGTCTCCGACAACACTGCTTTCTAGCTAGTTCAAGTGGCTTCATTATTGATGAGTTAAGAAAGTTTTAGGGTATTAAACCTGACCTTAGAGGCAGGAAAGTTATCTTCCTATCACTGAAGAGCTGATTAGCTACCATGTTTCCCTGAAAATAAGAGGGGTCTTATATTTATTTTTGCTCCAAAAGACGCATTAGGGATTATGCTCAGGGGAGGTCGTCCTGAAAGATCGTGGTAGGGCTTATTTTCCGGTTAGGTCTTATTTTCGGGGAAACGTGGTAGTTCAGATTATTTTGTTTCCTGGTTTCGCCATTTCTCACTCATTAGCCTTGTCCCTGGAAGGCAGCCTTGGGGGAGCAATGACAGGGAGGTTAGTACCTTAAAGTTTCTTCTGCCATTTGTTCTTTGGCATTTATTGAAAGTCTACTTAGTATCGGCTCTGTGCTTCTTGTTACTTGTTGCTTAGCAATTGATACGTTTTAGAAACTAAATAGAATTTTGGGAATGCACTCCAGAATAGCGGGTTCCTATTTTCATTTATAATAGGAAACTGGCTACATAGTAACTTTCTATTCTAGCATTCTGGCTCTTGGGGGTTGGAGGGGGAGGATTATATTCATCAGTATTTGTGACTATTTTCATCTATGCTTATGAATGAAAATTATTCTATTTATACCTTTTTGCCTAAAGGTGGTGAAAGATGGAAGTTTGGGATCTTGAATAAATCATTAGTGGTTTAACATAGTAATAATAGATCCAGATTGAAGATCTTGACCCAGAATTTCATGTAGGGCAAAGAATTTAAACCTCGTTTGGGTTGCTAATTGAAGCGTGCTCAATTGTTTTACTTTCTTGTTAGGGTTTTTATTTCTCCCCCTGCTTTGGAAGCGTAATTTTAAAAAATTGTCTCTTAAATCTTAGACTTTAGATTGTAACCAGTATAAGTAAATTTTATGGGCTTGAAGTTTTATCAGGTATGCAGAGTTTGTATTTGTTTCATGAGTCCATTTAACTAGAAAACTGAAGCTTTAGTTCTCAACATTGAGAATTGACCTATTTGAGGTTTCTAATACAATATTGCACCACACTGTAATTATGGGGATGGGTTTATCTAAAAACCTAGAAAAGATTTTGTACTTAGTATAGTTAAATATTGTAACACTGTGACAATCTGTCAGAATCGTACTCTAATGCAGTTTTGGAAATCCTGATTGGCTGTACATTTTTATGATTACTTGTTGGACAAGGGGGAGGAGTCCCATGTTTCCCCTATGATTTCTGCTTTTAATGAATTTCTGGTAATGCCACCAGAGAATTCCCGTTTTGACCTGGTAGCCCCACCTTAAGACATCTTTATTAGGTTCAGTTTGGCCCATGGCTGCCAGCAATGATTTATTGGCTAAACTGTGGTTTTCTCAGGTCTTACTTGTAACTGATAAAAATGAAAGTGCTACATTTTAAACATTGGAAAAAAGCCCAGGACTTCAAGTTGGCACCCACATGCATACACTTAATTATTGTAAATTCTGCTTTACCACCAGACAGTCCAGATGGGGAGACGCGGAACTTTCGAGCTTCTCAGGCTGCCCGGCAGGTCCGTCTCAGCTAGTCATGCTGTGGCAGGTGCGAGACTCGGAGGCCAAGTAGCTTCATTATTTACCTGGTGTTTCCAGCCTGCGGCTGCGTCGCCCCATGGAGAGATCTATCAGATGGCGCTAATAGCCCCGGAATAAAAAGGAAACTGTTTCAAACAGTTCCTGTGCCCATCGTTAGAATTTCGGATTGTCGCACTTGTTCCTGTCCACTACAGAGGGTGGTTACACGCTTCCTCCCGGCTGTCACCCACCCTCCCCTTGGCTTGGTCCTCGCCTTCTCTGCGCACTGCCCTGGAGGCCTTCTCTCTGCTTTGGTTCCTGACTTATCCCAAGACTTTTTGTCCTGATAGGTTATTTCTCTCGAGTGCATCCCTTCTAAGACCTCTCGCTTCTCCAAAGAAATGATTATGCCTTTTCCTTTTGAAGTCTTCACGTTTGAGTCATGCTCTGTTCTAACACTTGTAGGCTCGGGTCTCGTGTAGCTATGACGGCCTCTTTGAAAGGCACAAATACCTGCGTAGCCAGGCTTAAGGAATGGCCCGTTAGCAAACGCAGTGGAAATGCCGTTGTATTTTTACCTCACAGGAATGGATCCCTAAACAATTTGCAACATCGTTTTACATGTTTTTAGTGTTACATAAATGGGATCATAGTCTACATATACCTTTGCTGTGTGCTCTTAAGAATGTAATGTTTGTAAGGTTTATCTGTGTTGTTACACAAAGCACTGGCTCATTCATATTCACCTGATACATGTGACACTAACTTATTCATCGTCACAATGCCATCTGGTCGCCCAGTGGAGGATTATCCTAAAATGAATGGTCTCCTGTTGGGGGGCACCTGAGTTGTTTGCAGGATGATGATGTTATTTGCTTGTTGTTTTGTTTTGCTAGTAAAACATGTTGATACGTAAATGAAAACCATAAAGAGATATTACTTCACACCCACTTGGATGGTTTTAATACAAAAGATGGACAGTGCCAAGTATTGGAGAGGGTGTGGAGAAATTGGAGCCCGAGACACTGCTGTTGGGGCTGGAAAACGGTGCAGCCACTTTGGGAGCCGGTCTGGTGGTTCCTCAGAAGGTTAGACTCAGACTTACCACGTAACCCCCCCGTTTCGCTCTTGGGCATACAGCCTAACATACGTGCACGTACAAGCCGGGGCCCGCCGTTCTTCATTGCGTGTCTGCCTCACCGGTGCCTTGGCTGTGTCGAGCCTCTGCTCCGGAGGTTCCCGGTGACCCTCAGATCGCAATTCTGGCATTTCTGTTCTTCATCATACTTGACTTTCCGCTCCGTCAACATGCTGACCTTCCTGACGCTTTGCCTCCCAGGACTTCGTGACAAATCTCTTTCCTTCTCTGGGTGCACTGTCCTCGCTTGCACGCCCTTTTCCCACGTGATTTGAAATGCTAGCATCTCTGCAGGCTTCGTACTGAGTCTTCTCTTCACTCCTCTCCCATCTTCTGGCCACATGCCAGCTCCTAGTGGTGCTGCAGAGACATCGGCTGCTGGCAGCACTGTCGTCGTTCCTCTCCCACCCTCCTTTCCCTAGAGGACTCTGGGAATGACCCATGGGAATACATTTAGATTCGAGTATTTTGGAAGAAAGAATGAGATGATAATTTACTTATATTTTACTATTGCATTGAACATAATATGGCTCTAAATACAATAAGGCGCAATCCTGTTGACTAAGTTTATTGCGGTCATGTATTATTAAAGTAAGAAAGTTGTTGATATGATGTGTTTGGAATGACTGTTATGAATTAGCTATCACGGGAGTACCCAGATTGAGCAGTGTGTCTGCCGAGCTTACAAGATAAATGCTGTGCCTGAAGCGACCCCGAGGCACTGGGGACAGTGTGGTGACAGTGACGGTAACTGTGATAGTCGTAGCGATGGCGAGAGCTCAGCACAGCCCTAACAGACAGCTTCCAGGTGTGGGGTTTTCTCTTCCTTAGATTCGGCAGATTCTCATAGTGTGTGATCTCATGGCTGAAAAGAAGGAGAGACCTCTGGAGAGCCCGATAATTCTCAGCTGGTGTGTTACACACACACACACCCCAAAAAGTAAACAGAGAAAATGCAAGGACAAACCAGTTATGATGGCGTTTTCACAGCAACCAGGTGGGATCTTAGAAATGGGACGTAAACTGAGAAAATGGGACATTCCTGCTCTGTTACGTCCCGGCGGTGTCCCCTGCTGGGCTGTGATCTGACTTCCCTGGGCTGTCTTCACAGCGGTCAGAGCGTGGGACTGCTTCTGATCGTATGAAATTGCCTTCTGGGAAGTGGTCACTCACTCTTCAGGTACTTGCAAGTCCCTTCCCCCTCTGACCTGTTCTTCCAAAACCATTTTGATTTTTCAGAGCCAGCGTGCCAGGCATTCTGGTCAGCCCAGCGGAACCAGCCCTAGGAGCCTGCTGTCAGGGGTGCCGTGTCTGGCACAAGCGTCACAGCTCGCGGGGTGGAGGTCGGGGCGAGGGGTGGACTCCCCGTGGGCCGTGTGGCCCGTGGTGCCTTGGGCCGCGTTAGTGACGAGGCTGAGCCCTGAGAACACACGTCCCTGAGTGGCCTTGGCGAAGCCTTTTCATCACTGACTGTTGTCTCAAGAGTTTAAGAGCGGGCTCAGAAAAGGGATCCCATTCTGTGGACTTCTTGCCTTTTGCCATAAACAGTGTTATGTTGTTGGACATTTCAGGTTTCATCGTTTAGTCGCCTTTTCCTCACTACCAAACACATTATTTTGTGAAAATTGAGGTGGGAGATGACTTTTGAATTACAGAAGCTACCATGTTTCCCCGAAAATAAGACCTAGCTGGACAATCAGCTCTAATGCATCTTTTGGAGCAAAAATCAATGTAAGACCCAGTATTATATGAAAATTATATTAAACACTCGGTCTTACATTATAGTAGAATAAGACGGGGTCTTGTATTAATTTTTGCTCCAAAAGACACATTAGAGATGATGGTCCAGCTGGGTCTTATTTTCGGGGAAACACGGTAGTATTGGGATTCTCTGTGTGTACTCTGAGGTGTCTGCTACCAGCCGCCTGCACTGGGCCAAGCTCAGGTGCTCGCGGACCTGCCTGCGGATGCAGGTGAACGTGTCTGAGCGCCCTGGACACGGGCATTAGATGTCATCTTCCCAGTCAGGTGTAGTCACATGTTTGTCACATAAGCAGGAAAGTTCCATCCTACCTATAGTCGGAGTATCCGGTTAATAACACCACTGCTGCAGTGCTTTCTGTGGGGGGCACTGCGCGGTCCTGCCGAGGAGTTCAGTGTGGCGGGGAGTTGGCTGGCAGAGAACCCCGTGGATTGTAATGAGCTCTCACTGGCGTGGAGACACAGGTGGTGGAGACGAACCGCGGGCGTGGGGAGGGCAGCCGGGCCCGGCATGACAGAGGAGGTGCCGTTTGAGTGAGTGTGTGAGAGCACATGGGAGCTCCACGCAGGGAGGGGCATTGCATGCGAGGACACGGCATGTGACAGAGCTGCTAGGGACGGGGTGTGGTAGCTCAGCCGCACGCAGGACGGTTTCGGCCGTGTGCACGTTAAGTCATGTGGTCCTCGTTACGACACCCTGAAAAAACGTGATCGTCATTCCCGTGTGCAGACGAGGCCACAGAGGCAGAGAGAGTTCAGTGACTTTCGGAGGGTCTCACAGCCGGAAGCGTGAACTCAGGCTCCCTGGCCAGTGCGCTACCTGGGGGCCAGCACACGCAGTCCTCGGCACACGCAGCCACTGCCTGGTGCTCCTGCGTTCTCATCAGCTGACAAGCAACAGAAGAAGATTGTGTGACACGTGAAACACACGGAATTCTAATCTCCGCGTCCACGACGCTGTACGGAGCCCGCTCCCCGCGCTGGCTGACTGCTGGCCGGCTGCGCTCGCACCAGAGCGGAGAGTGTGCGCGGGGCCTGCCTGGCCGCACAGCCTGGAATCCCCTCCTCTCTGGCTCTTCGTGGGGAAAGCGGGCTGACCTCTACTCCGAATCAGTGCCCAGGACTATCTCACAGTATGTTGTTGTATAAAATCACACAGAGCACCTGCTAATACTTATCTTTTTAAAAATCTGTTTTCAAATTTGTTATCTCGTGTGTCCTCAGATCAACCTGGAAATAAAAGGAAGGGTGCGTGTGGAACTTTCCGTGTCCCAGCCGGCAAGCGAAGCTGTGGACAGACTGGGATGGCTGTGCCGTCGGGGCCACTCCTCTGCCTGCACAGCGTCTTCTCTGTCCCCTGTCCTGTCCTACAGGGACACTTGGGCTTGGACTCAAGGCTGCTCCATTGAGGAGATGGTGGAGACAGATTGGAGGAGCCGGGGACGCGCTCCCCTTCAGCGCGGCCCGGCTGCCCTGGGTTCTGAGCCTCACTGCCCCGCGGGGTCCCCCTAGGTCCGAGCACAGCCAGCAAGGTGCCCTGCAGGCCTTGGGCTTCACTGCACAGAAGCAGCACTCGCCATCAGAGCACACGGCCATTGCTCATTTAATTTCCATAAAGGACCATTGCGAGATCCGGCTGTGGGAAAACCTTTGCCCTCAGTAAATTTTGAATTTTTTCCCCAGGTTTTCACTTGTCCATTATTCTATCTTTGGAACATGAGGTTTCTACCTTTTTGCTATTCCTGATCTTGTCCTGGGCTAAGGAATGTCTCCTGTGAACAAGCAAAGAACGGAGGGTTTCTTTGTTGCCTCAGCACCACCGCTTGGCCAGTCAGGGAGAGTGGGTCGGACTCGTCTGCGTTTGTCATTTATCGCTTTGTGTTGTTGTTAGTGCCCATTTCCCCGTAGCAGTCTGCAGGCTGAACTATAGGCCGTGTTTCTTCAATTACTGAGCTTGATGTTTCCAGGGAAAGACAAGTTACATTTCTGAAGTCCTAACAACCAGCATCTTCTCTTTCAGCCCCAAGAGTGAATTTATATTATCAGCAAAATTGATTATACCCGGATTTGGTCTGAGGGCCCAGCAGGAATAAGATGCCACCTTCAGAGAGGTTGGCTGCGTTTCTGCTCACTGCCAGCGTGCCCAAGGCCCTGATGCCCGAGGCAGAGCGATGCAGGAGACCTTGCTGTCCCGGGCGGTCTGGGCCTGCAGCTCACACACTGCACCGCTGTCAGGCTAACGAGCACACAGCTGTCAGCACCCATAGGTGTGCGTGGATGGCTGGTGCTTTTCACTGCACGGAACTGTTACTGCAAAGGGAAGGCAATGCTGTAAACAAGAATTGAACGCTAGTCATGAGATGCATGGTGATGTATTGGGGGAAGTCCCATGAATGTCTGAAACGGGATGAATGGGGAAGGGACAGCCGAGTGACAAAGTGAGGACGGCACCGTGTTACTGGTGGGCTGCGGGGCACATGGGCATATAGGGACTCGCTGAATTCCTCCAGCTCTGTGCGTGGACATTTTCCATGTACAATAGTTGGGTGAAATGCGTAAAGGGTGGGACAGGAAGTGTGGGTTGATAAAGCAGCTGGGCGTGGCAGTGGGGAGTGGCGGGGCGTGGGGTGTGGGCCGCTCGTGCTCTCCTGGAGAAGGCACCTGCGGCCCCGCTCCAGCCGGCTGTCCCTTTGCGGGAGTCTGGCCACCGTGCTGTCAGATAGTCTCAAACAGGAAGATTTCAATGGGAAAAGGCTTTGTTCTTAAAAATGCCGCATGGGCCAAACACAGTGCTTTTAATTTACCAAGTGTTTTTCCACCCCTAAGATTTCAATTTTAGACAAAAAATTGCAGGTGTGTTCTTGAGTTGTTATGGTGCCATGTGACTTTGCAGAGAGCTCAGCTGTAGCTGAGCCCTTTACCCTAACCTCAGCCCCCTGCCTGTGGGCTGTTGTACAGATGTGCTGCGTCAGGGCCACGCCACTGCATTTGTGGCACTGCCCAACCAGGGCTTGTCGGGGACAGGGGACAGTTGCGAGGCTGGGCTGCTTGACATTGATTTCCCTGGGCTGGCTTTAGGTTGTTAAGTATGGACAGGACAGCAAGCATACCTGCTAGCCTGCTGCCCACATGGAGTTAGTTCCTGGCTGTGAGTCACTTCGTCTTTAAGAGAAATTAGCGAGATGGAGATCAGAAACAGAAGACTAAGATTTCTGGGTGTTGCCTGTTTGGGCTAAGTGGTGTCACAGTCCACGCAGGGTCCTAAGCTCTTAAAAATGTCTATGTCATTCTTTTCACCATCGGCATTCTAATCAGCCGCCCAGCCCTTCTCGCTCAGGACCCTTCTCAACTCCCGTCCGGCTGCGATGCCTCCACTGCCAGAGCCTTTCTTCAAATCCTCGCCCTCCAGCCTTGATGTGGTTCCCAGGTCATGTCTCTGCCACGCGCTCCTGCCAGCAGTTCCATCTTCCCACCGCTGTTACCGCTCTAAGATGCATTTCCCATAGTACCAGTGCTTGCCTGAAAAGCTCATTGGCTCCTTGCTACCTTTGGGTCAAGGTTTGCCGTGGGGACAGGGACCTGCCTTGCTGCCAGCCCACCCTGCCAGCCTCTCTTCCTTTCATTTCCCATTAGCCTGTGGGGTCAAATTCAGACTCTTCAGGATGCCCTGGGACATTCTCTTCAGGTTTTCATGTTTGTCCCACCCCAAATTCTCACCATCCCAAAAAGCTGCCTTTTGTTTTTCTCTTCCAGACCTTTGTGTGTGCTGTTCCCTTTGCTTCTTCCCCTCTGTTCCCTCCACCTTGTGCTTTACAACCCTTCTGGGAAGTGTCCCCTGGCACCCCAGGCAGTTGGTGCCTGCTTGGTCTGCAGTAGCACGCTGCACGCCCAGCTCTCTGTAGATGAGAGTGTGGTTCCCGCGGCAGGCACATTGCCACGTCTCTGTCCCCACTGAATCGTTAAGTTGGATGTATCGCCCCTACATAGTGTGGCCTCAGTAAATGTTTGTTCCATGAATCAATGGAAAAGCACTTTACAGTCAAGGAACATATTACTCAGATGAATTCTTAACCCGTCCTTTGGTAATGTGAGTCTGTCAGATCCGGGACTTAAATCTGTCTTCTCGGGTTTTCTGCCCGTGCTAACAATAGACTCGATGGCCCTCAGCAGCCAGCGGCTGAGCTGGTGACTCGGTGTGCAGCCCCTGAACGCCCCTGGCCAGCTGGGGACTCATTCTTCCACTCTGGGCTCACGTCTTCCCTTTTCCCTAATCCTACCTTTAATATACTTCCTTCTCTTATTAATAGAACTTGACTGTGGTCTGTTGGCATCTACTGAAACGTACAGTTATGCTAAGTGTGTAATGTTTGCCCTGGTGGGGAAAGGAGCGTCCTGCTAACTCCTAGGGACTATACAAGGGTGGTGGGAGCAGCAGCAGCAGCTGACACTTAACTCTAAGCCCGACACCAAGTGTTTGACACACATTAGCTCATCTGTGACCCTAGGAAGTAGGTACTGGGATTGGTGTGCTATACTACAGATGAGGAAATGCAGAGATGACTTGTTTCAAAAACACGAAACTCATCAGTAGGCCTGGGACTTGAACCCAGGAAGTCGTTGCAGAGCCTGCGCTCTTGGCCGGCACAGTGACGGGACGGGTGGTTGTACAGCGGCGCCCTCAGCATCTCCTGTCACGTAGGACCCTGCTCGGGAGATGCCAGGAAGTGCCGAGGACAAATGTTATCTTCCCAGTTTTGCTCGGCAGAAGGCTTGCTGAAAATATGCTGGGAAAATAATAACCTCTTGTTGAATATCTCCTTTTAGGGATAAAATGTGTGGTACTCATTTCTGAGAATTTAATCTTCCCGTGATTTCTTGTGGCTTTTAATCGTTACCCAGCTCAGGTCCCAGAGTCGCCTGCCTGCTGACCGCAAGGCCCGCTGGACAGCCCTGGCGTGTTGCCTGTATGGCTTACGAAATGCTTGTTTATGGGCACAGAGGGATCTGACTTGAATAGGAAAGTCCTCTCCGTGGACAGCAGTTGGCCCTGCACCCTGGCTGGCAGCAGAGTAGGCCGTGGGGGCTGGGCTCAGCCAGGCAGCGAAGCTCTGAGGGCTGAGACGCAGGGTACAGCCAGGGGGCTTCGATGCCGTCTTTGTGGTCTGCGTTAGGTCTAGGCAGGAGCCACCAACTCCGACCAACCAGTTGGCCCCCTTCTGCCCATGGAATCATTGGCGAGCTAGACCAATACCAGTGTGCCCTATAGATGCCAAAGCACGTTCTTTTTAGGATGGTAGTATCAGGTATTAACAATGTCGCATGAACCTAGTGGTATCGAGAGCCTGGCCTGAAGTCTGTTTGGGACGTCTCTGAATAGCAGGTAGAAAACATGTAGGTGGTTCAGCAACTGAATATGTGACCGTCCATCAGTCACCTAACTTTCCTGGGCCTCATTTCTCCACCTGTAAAGAGGAAAATCTGCACATTCTTTGTTGCCCCTACCGTATTCTTCCTTCTGTTATGGCTTTGTTACAGCAGACATTTTGCAAGGAACCTCTTTTGACCAAGTCTGTCCGAGTGAGTCATTCCGTCCTTCAGTGTACTTCATCTCGTATGTGAAGAGTCCGTGAGAAGGGAACTGCAGCGGAACTTGCTTCTCTGCAGGTGTCAGGAACTCAGCTGTGTGCACTCTTTGACCCAAAAAACTCATGCTGGGGTTTTGACTACCATTACTAGGCCGCACTTCCTATTCCTCAGAATTAGGGTTATCCACGAGGAACTAAGGAGAAGTTTAGAAGTTGGAACTATGAAGCTTCTGCTCAAAGAAGAACTGGGGGCTTTCAGAAGATGCAGCTTGTGTTTTCTGGGCCCTTCCTCCGTCTTCCTTCCTCTTCTTGACTTTTTAAACCTGCTTGATGACAAGCGTTAGACCAGAAGGTGCAGCCTGGTACAGTACAGACGTTGCCAAGGCGATACCTGGAGGACCGGTCTTCGTTTAAGTGCACAAGGGCATGGGAAGTGGAGAAGGTGGGAGAACGTTTGAAGGGTGTGGGCTTGGGCCATTGAGAGGAGGTTTTATTAAACTCCAGAATGAACATATTTTGAAATCTAAATATTATCAACCCTTAGTCAATGTGATACTATTGTTAACTGAAGGAAGGTGTTCTCTGGTCCCACATGATAACTGTTTACAGTCTTGGGGGCAATATTCCCAGTTTACTGAGAATAAATATGTTAGTCAGTGCGATGCTCCATGGAAAATTCTTTGCTTCTGCTTCTCTCTTGGCTCTCTTTCCTGAAAGGCCTCAGATCTGGGTCCAGAGCCTGCCTGACCACTGAGTACATAACCAGATATATAGTTCTCACCATGTGGGAGCCAAACTATCTGTGCCAGGGGATTGTGAGTCTCACACAGAGCTGACAGGCTGGTGTCACCTGTCATGTTGGAGCCCGATGCTACTATGATTCTTACTCAGGAAGTAGTTACACTGTGTCACAATGGAAGTGGAGAGGCAGGAAGTTGTTACACAGTATCAAGATGGGAGTGGAGAGGCAGGAAGTTGTTTACACTGTATCACGATGGGAGTGGAGAGGCAGGAAGTAGTTACACTGTATCACGATGGGAATAGAGAGACAGGAAATTGAAGGGTTGCCTCATGCTGGATCAATTCTTAACCACGAATGGGAAAGCTTCTTGTGGTGATCATCTGCTGAGAGTTGAGATTCCAAATTTACTGACTCTTTTATCACTTTCAATTTACCTATATAATTTCTTGTCATATGACGAGGCTACCTGTTTGGAGCAAGGGGACATAGAGCTTAGAAATGTTGGGTCTCACAGCAAACTCATCAGTCAGTATTGTCACTCTCATTTTAGTTTCAGTCCTCAGCCAAAATACTTTCAGCAAAATGCCCAATGTGAGAACCATGGTCGGTGTTTCCGGGTATTTGCTGTTTGGGCCAAAGACTGGTTTAAAAACAAAAAACAAAAGAACCCTGAAACTTTCTGTTTAATATAGTTGTCTTTTAGAAAGTGGTATAATTAATTTCTGTTCATTGGGCAAAGAGGGGTGAATCACTGCCGTGGTTTCCGTTAATAGGAGGAGTGAGGATGTGGCAGGCTCTCTAGGTGCCAGCTTCCCCTTTATGCCAGTTGGATTCATTTCCAGTGGCTTCTGTAACAAATTACCACGGACTGGGTGGCTTAGAACAACAGAAGTGTATCATCATCTCCCGGTCCTGGTGGCTAGAAGTCCCTCTGGAGGCTCCAGGGTCTGGTGACCATCGCGCCTATATGTGTGGCCACATCACTCCAGTCTCTGGTCACATTGCCTCCTCTTCTGTCTGTTTCAAAGTGCCCCCAGACTGCCTCTTGTAAGAACACTTGTGGTTGGACTTAGGGCCACGGGGTGACCCAGGATGAGCTCATCTCAAGTTCCTGAGTTACATCTGCAAAGACTTCTTTCCGAGCGAGGTCTCATGCACAGGTGTCAGCGATGAGGACATGGACACCTTTGGGGACCCCCAGTCAGTACACTGTAGCAGTGGGAAGGCGGTGCGTGGAGGTGCCAGGAGGTGGGAGGCAGCAGTGTGCCACACGCACGCTCGGCCTGGCCAGGGGCGTCCTCGGAGCGCTGCCTGGCCTTGGTGGGGTCAGTTTGGGGGCCTGGGAGAAGGCTGGGCAAACCTAGAGAACTGCGAACCAATGCAGGTACAGGAGATGTGATTCCTGTGCGTTGGGGCACCCATTCTTTCATTCAACAGATGTTTGTGCCGAGTCCTGTTCTCGGTGTTTAGGCTACGCCAGGGGCTAGACGGCAGTGAGTGAGGAAAGTCAGGTGTTCGGGGCTGCGGCGTTTGGCCGCTAGATGTCTGCGGGGAAGAAATTATGCTCTTTGCTAGTACCTCTAAGCATTTAGGGTTTTCAGCGTAAAGTTGAAATTACATAATTTAGGGTATTATACAAATTTTGAGTTATAAGTTTTGTATAGGTTATTATTGAATTATGTAAATTGGGGGAGGACACAGGGCAGAATAGTGAAAGGTATGGAATGGGGATATATCACAAGCGTCCTCATCACCAGCGCTTGTGCCGGCACGATCTGTTGAAATCAAGGCAACATCCAAACAAGCAGGGGTGTCACTGCCCCTGGCACCTGGAGCTGAGCTTTTGGGGAAGAGAGTTGTTTTGGGGCCCACGCAGGTAGCTGTAGCAGGAGTCTGAGACAGGACAGCAAGGTCAGCTCCTGGAACCAGCAGCACTCGGTGGCGGTGACAGTTGCAGGCTATTTTGGGAACGGAGGCAGCTTTGTTTTGTCAGGCCTACTCTGCAGTCCCAGATTTAACTCTGGCACGCATCAACCATCAGCCACGTGTGCCTCTGATATAGAGAGAGCAATGTCAGGTACAGTAGACAGCTAGCTCACCGTGCTCTTTCCCCATTGCATTGGTAAAATCCAGTATTTTCCTTGGAGATCTCCTGTCGTTGCCAGGGAAAGGTGACATGCTCATTTCAGGAAGCCCCCAGGTATTACCTGGCAATGTTTCTGATAGCTCTCTGGACTAATCATTAATGAAACAATAATGAAGTAATATCCCCCTTTCTTAAGGAGTTTAGAACAAGTTGCTACTTTAGTCCCACGCAGTGTGTCTTCAGGAATGCATGATGGAGGGAAAAGACACAAGCCCCGGGAGTCCGGTTACATGGAGGACGCCCCGCTGGTGTCCTGGGCAACGCAGGAGATGTTTAGCCTCCTCCGCCTGTTAAGGGCCTGGAAAGTCACGTACAGGCTGCATGGAGGCCTGGCCTTGGGTCCACAGCCCTGGACGTGGTTTCTGGGTGATGAGTGCGCAGCACAGGCGTGAGCAGGAGGACATGTACATTTAGTCGTCACTTGAGAAGGTCCCCAGGGACTGTCCATCTCTCCTTCGTGGCTTTAGTCAGATTCCTTCTCTGGGGGCAAAAAGGAGAAAAGAACAGAACTGTGGCTCCAGGATAGTTTGTGCGAGTGCGTCCTGCAGCTCTGCCGCCGGGTCTCTCCAAGTACGGCTCTCTTCCAGCTTAGCTGTGGCCACACTGTTTTGTTCACATGGCTCCTGAGCTTAGGAACCCACAGGGATTTCCTGAAGTCAGACATAACAAACACGCGCCAAAATCTCGCTAGTTCCAAGATGTCGTTAACCAACTGTCCCCCCCACCATAAGATACTGAGGTGGGTGGGGGGCGATGGGTGAGGAGTAGGTACAGTTTGTACCTTTTCCGGGGGGGTGCTGTTTGTAAAACTGTTGGCTTAAAGACCACAGCAGTGCCAGCCACTACTGCGTGACGTGTTTCCTTCAGTCCTCACGAAGTCCTGAGAGGCGGGTTGTGTCCCCCTGCTGTACATGAGGCCGTGGTCCTCAGGTTTCCGGGTCACTCAGGAGTGTGCCGCTGGCAGTGCTGGGATGCAGCCCCGGGGGACTGCCTGCCCCTGAGCTGGTGCCTTGAACACTGCCTGCCCTCCACGTAGCGTATGTGGAACCGTTCAACAGTCAGCCAGCCCCGTTTTCTGAGCTGGTTCTTTGGAGACTGACGCCTGCCAGGTTACACTCCGATCAGGCCTGCTTGTCAAGGGCCTTCTCTGAAACGCATCCCAGGGACATTCTTATAGAAACACTGTGTCAAGGGTTTGGGTTCATAGATGAAAATGTCATGAAACTGAGAAGGGAGAGAACTCAAGTTGTGATGGGGTGAAGGAGATAAGGAAAGAAAGGGAGAATGAGAGGGAAGGAAAGAGATGTTTTCTGCTTTTCGATATCTGGCCTAGTGGGGCTTAGTTTAGGCCCTCTGGAATTTGGCTGCTGTCATCTTCAAAGGGCAAAGAATGATCTTGAAAACACTGGCTTCCAAAAGTCCTCCTGGCGGTGGTGTGGCCATGGCAGCTAATTTTTGAGACTGTTTTCTCAGAGCCAAAGAAATTTTGCAACCAGGCAAAGAGCAGTCGGCCCAGCTGCTCGACACAGCTGAAGGTGACTCATCTGACCATCTTGACACAGGCACTTACTACCTGGGCAGGGAGTGCACTTCCGGAACGCTTCCTTCTCCTGAACTTCAGCACCATTTGAAAAGCACCCCCGACATCATGTCGCCCGAAAGCCTCTGTTGACAGTTTTTAGTGAAGCGCTCTGCAGTGAGTTGGTAAATCTCGCCCTTTGGCAGACGTGCAGCTTATGAAATTCAGTGAGAAACATTGTTATGAAATGCTTTACATGGCAAAGGAGTAGAGAGTACGTGGGGAATGCTCATAGAAGTCAATAAACCTGAGAAAATAGTGTACAAGGCGTGCAATTCGGGGAGCTGCTTATTGGAAAGGGACCGTGCTGACAACTGGCATAAAAGTCGTCTGGCCTCAAGGTCAGGTGGGATGAATATGCATATTGATTGCATCAGATCAGGTCTGTTCTGATACGTTTAGCTAATCTCAGGAAACAAAAGAACATCAAATGGTTGGGAAGGATTAGCACAGAAACATTTTGTAACTAGGGCTGCCAGCTCACATTTTCATCTAAATCCAATCAACCTTTTTCATCCGTCCCGCTACTTCTCTGCAGGAATGACAGATGTGTGTCTTTGAAGGGAGTCCCCGTACGTTCTATGGAGACACGCACTACCTGAGGCCCGGTCCACAGGCCCGTGGAGTTCTGACTTGAGTCTTCCCCCAGTAACCATGTGCTGTTGAAACGGGTGCTCATTATCACCATAAAATACTCCTTCATATGTTCGATTGACAGCGGTTCTCAAACTGTGATCTCAGGATTGCTTTACACTCTAACAATGTGTTCAGGACTCGAAGCTTTTGTTCATATGGGTTATCGTACGTACTGAGAAAATAAAACATATGCACTTACGAAGTCATTTAAAGTAGCAGTAACCCATTACCTGTTAACATAGGTGCTTAATTGAAATAACTATATTCTTCCAATCACAAAGAAACAAAAAGAGTGGCATTGTTTTACGTTTTCAGAAATCTTTTTAATGTCTGGATTCAACCTGTTGTGACACGTTATTTTGCTGGAAGTACGTGAAGGCGCTCTGGCCTCACATAGACGCACCCGTGGGAAAGGGCTCCAACAGCAGGGACTGTCCTGGAGGCGAGGCCACAAGTCCTCACATCGTGCTTCGTAGCTGTCGGTTGCAGTGTGGAAACTGAAACCGTGTCAGTGGGTTTTCTCTGTGGCATTAAAAGCCAGTGGTCTGACTTGTCCTTTGAGTGATTCCTTAACCACGCACGGTTTTCTGACAGCCTGCATTTCGTTAGTGGGAAAATAGCGGCTCACTGACTTGTGCAGGTGTCCCAGATGTTGGTGTGTTTCACTGCACAATGTCCACAAGTGACACTTGTGTGAAGTCCCAGTGGTGTCATCAGAAAGGTGAGTCAGGAAACTGTCGCTCTCAGACCTAGTAGTGGATGTGTTTCCCCAGGTTCACATTTCACGTGGATGGTCGGATTTTCTCCTTGACAAAAAGTACTAGCTCTTCTATTTGAAGGGACAGGCTCACTGAGTCCATTTTCAAGTCCTCATAATCACGATTTTCCCGTCAGTTGTTCTTTTGAGTAAAAGAGAGCCCGTCGTGTCCCGTGCCTGGCACGGGTGCTGTTCTCAGCGACAGCAGTGTGCTTTGCTGGGCCGCCAAGGGGCTGCGTGCGGCCTTAGAACCCCAGATCGGATTCTGTAAGATTAATGAGTTTCACTGTCCCATCAAGGTCATCCTCAAGTGGCGCTCTGTTTTTAGCTGGAGTGTGTGAGGGGGGCCATGAGTGCTGGTACCTTCAGGTACCACCAGCACGTAGTGTGACTGCTGACACAGCAAACAGGCCAGCTGTCTCAGTAGTCTCTCAGAAATCGCTTGTTTTCTCCGCTAAAATTTTACCTTTTTTTTTTTTAAGGAGGAGATAAATGACACATTTTAAAAGAAAGGTGTCTCATTTGTTTCTGAGGCCCGGTGAGTCACCTAAGCCTGGCTAATAGCCACTGTGTCGCGCCGGCTCCCCTCCTTCCTTCCGCAGCTCTGTTAGGGCAGCCATTCGGTCCTTGCAGGTTCCCTGCTGTCTGTGCCTTGCAGGCCAAGGCGGCCTGAGACCTCTGTGCAGAAAGGCCCCCCGCCCCCTTGCTGCCGTGAGACGGGCAGCGCAGGGACCCTCGCCGTCCACAGGTCAGACACACTTTGCCCTGTTGTGTGAAGCCGTTCAGAAAATACCTGTGAAAAACACAGTTCTTCTGTTTGAAGTGATCACCTGGTGCTTTCTCACCAAAGGAAGGCAGTTTGGAGGGAATCCCCAGGCCGCATTTGATCCTGGGTGACTAGTTTCCTCTGAAATTCAGAAGCAAATTAGTGGTTGTAACATCTTTTTTATAACGATGCAGCAGCTCCCCCACTTCTCGTGCTTGAAAAGTCGCGTTCACGATGAACCCCAGTAGGACTGTGAATAAGGTGAAGTCTCATTATGCCTACTTCACGGCGTGGAGACGACGCAGGGCTTCGCATCAGGTCACGGAGCTAAGCAGTCATGCTCTGGACACTTGCGTGCGAGAACTGGAAACTGGCTGTGCTTTGCACGACTGTATTGTCAGCCCCTGGAGCTGTGGCTTGTGGCAGAGCTCAGGGAGATTTGCTCAGTCAATGGACGGACTTTTCTTTGCAGGCCTGTATTGATGAAAATTTTGACATGGTGAAGTTCCTGGTGGAGAACAGAGCCGACGTGAACCAGCGGGACAACGAAGGCTGGACGCCCCTCCACGCGGCCGCCTCCTGCGGCTACCTCAACATCGCAGAGTGAGTCTGGGCGCGGGGCTTTGTGGGAACGGCCCTCATTTCTCTTCTGCTCTGGGAACCTGAGTTTCATAAACAGTCAAATCTCTCTTTATTACAAATTATTAAAGCAGGAAGTTGACTTATCTCCAAGGAGTAATTGATACTGTGTTCTGAGCATCTGCCGAAGGGATGGTCAGGGGGGCTGCTTTGGCTGTCGGCACAGGGCAGTGTGTCCTAGCTGAGGGTCATTTCGGTGGACACGGTAAATTCCCCCAGTAAAACCAACCTGTGGTCTTTTGAAAATCAGGGTGCTGCTGTGCGGCCTTTCCGGTGTGATGAGCGCTACAGGGGGGTTGCGCTGGCAGCTGCGCCAGGCCTGGGGGTTGGGCCCACAGAGCCCGACCTACCTGGGCTCCCTGGGGCTGAGCCGGGCGCCAGTGGGCGATGCTGATGGCGGGGGTCAGCCAAGGGTGCTGGACCTGCCCCCAAGCCAACAGAACGGACAGCGCCGTCTCCATCTGTCTTGGGCTTCTCTCTGTTGCAGCGGAGGGCACCGGGCCACTCGCCCTGTCTCACAGGAAAGGCTCTCAGTCTCGGCCTGGCCACTAACGCCAGCATCTGATGCCTAAGGGCAGGGACGTTTTCATATTTCGATTTCTACTGTCAAATTTATCGAAGAAACAGTCCTGACATCTGATTACTTGTGCAGGTGGCTTGGCTGTGGTGTCACACTGCCGTATGTCACTGCATTCAAGGGTCTCACCGTTTTGCATCAGAAGCTGACAGGCGGGGCTCCTGCTCAGACGCAGATCCTTGGTGTTGGCCTTCTGTTGGTGCAGCGGGCAGAGAGCGACTCAATGCTTTGTACAGTGGTTTCCATTTGTCTTCATGGGCGAACAGTTCCTTTGGATGGAAGTCCAGAATGTAACCGTGTACTGCCAACGAAAATACTACCTTGAATGAAATGAATCAGTGAGAGTCACTGTTTCCCCTACAAAGTGTTACTGCTTAGACCTGCGAGCGTCTGACCGGGAGAGGCCATCTAGACTGGAGCTGTGGCGGGGGCGGGCTTCCGTAGCTCTCATGCGTGCTCATCATCATCAGATGGCTTTTCGTGTGGCTGTCATTATGTACTTGGGGTCACAGCATTGCTTCCGAGACAGCGGAAAGGACCTCATTGCTTACATCATTTGGTCTCTTCGTCTCAGGGAATGTGGACAGTGTTTTAGATTAGATGAGCCCTTGGTCATTTTGTCATTTTTCTTTTTGTATCTTAAAGATCTTAAAGTGTACACTCTTATTCTCAGAATCATTAGGAATTCTAAGTTTCAAGGGATTGGAAATGAGCAAAAGGCCAACTGGCTTTCCAGGAGGAATCTAAGTGTTTCAGATTCCACAGTGACCTTTTTTATGTCACATTGGAACTCAGCATGATATGTTTTCTAAAAAGAGGGTGAGAGGCTGCTTTTTCCTCATTTTAATTTGAGTTCAGGCTTCTTGCTAGTTAGCTGGATGTTTTACATTTTTATTACCAATAAGTGTGTAACATAGAAGCAGCAGGTTGACCCAAGGGTTCAGCATTTAGTTTGGCTTTGTAGTTTATTGGGTGCTAATTTATTCTGAGTTTTTAACACATTTCATTTTCTTTCAAAGTTCTTCCCTTGGAATAGTAGCAAAAGGACCATCTCTCAGTGATGGGTTAGGGGAGAGGAAGGCATTATTTTCTAAGGACTGTGCATATTTCAAACTAGTGGATATTTCTGAGCTTCTGGGTACCTATAAAGATATTCAGAGGTGAAGTCAATATTACTTCATAGGTCGATACTTATTCTTGTTCAGGGAAAAGTGTGAAGCTAAAGCGGAGTTTGCTTTTTTTCTGAAAGTGGTTTAGGAAGAAGGCTGCCTTACTCAGCAGTGACCTTTTTCTGACTCTTGGTGAGCCAGGTGACTTTATAGAAATGTCTCCCTACTGAGCAGCCTGAGAACATATCAGAAAAGGCAAAGCAGGGTCCGTGCACCCAAATGACATTGCGTCCGGCCCGGTGAGCGCTGGAATGGACGTAAGAGCAGAGCGGTCAGGATGCTTCCTTCCTTTCGGCAACATTTGTGGAGTGCCGAGAATAAAAAGCAAGTGTCAGACGTCACGGCAATGATGGCGGTGAGGAAGACACAGTGGCTGTCCCCAAGTGGCTGTCAGCCTGGCGGGTGGGACACGGTGTGTGTCACAATAGTCAGGATTACTGCTGGGGAGGGTGGGCAGAGGTGGAAACAGGGCAGGAGGGAGGCTGCTGGTGAGAACAGGCAAAGGCTTCAGGCAGGCAAAGGTGTTGGCCTTGAATGATAGGAAAGGTTCCCAGAGGAGAAAGGAGAAGGGGTGGGTGCTCTGTCAGCTGGGAGGGGGCTGCCCGAGCTGAGTGAGCGTTGGGGGGCGCAGCAGGGTGTGGCACAGCCCAGCAAGCATGATTGAGGGCCTACTGTGTGTTTTGATTGCATTTGGAGTTCTCAGGGTGGGGCGGTGTCGTTGGATGTTCCTGTGGCCTGAAGAAGGAACCAGAACAGGCGCTTCTGAATGTGTGTGGGGGTATAGGGGTAATTGGCAGGGGACTAGGAAGGCAGATAGAGGGCGCTGTCTTCTCTGAGCCAGTGACGGAGGGAAGGAGGCCGCTGAGAACGAGAGGGAACCGGGTCGCTCCAGGTGGGATTGATCTATAAAGTAAAATCACTGTTTGAGGCCTTGTTATACCAGCCATGAGGCACTCAGAAAGCAAAACACGGTCTCAGTCTAATGTTTGTTGGTCCTTTCTCCTCTGCCAGCCCTTTGAACACAGTGGTCATAGGTCAGTTATCATGTTTGAAATTGCCCACCGTGTCTAATACATGGTGCCTCAAACGTGGGGGAACGATGAGCATTTGCTGAGCTGCTGAATGGTGGAAGTCTAACTCCGCTGGATTTGCCCCTTTTAATGCTTCTGAGTATTTGCTGGAGCTCCCAGCTTTTATCAGGATTCTCAGTGGCCTGAAAGTCACTTGATCTCGAGAAAAGATGAAATAGACGTGAAGTCAGAAGACTGGGGCCATAACCTGTGCCACTTGCCACTTGTGTGATTTTAAGAAAATTACTCACTACGTACGCGCCTCAGTTTCTTAGAGGGGCAATACCATCCACCTGCCCTACGTCCTAAACTGGCTGAGACTCACTATGCAATTTTACATGAAAGTGCTTTGAAAATCAGAAAGGATCCATGTAACGACCCTTGTATTAAAATTATCAGACCTTCCTGCTTCAGGGTCAAGTGTTGTATTTTGATCTACAATCTCAGTATTTAAAATGTAGTTATTCGCTTCTTTAGTAGTTCAGTTCCTTCTTAGCACGAAGCAGGTTTTCATGCAGGTGGCTGGTTGGAGGGAGAGTTTCCTGGAGGCATCATTTAGCTCCTCCTTTACTTTCCAATTTTTACACCCAGCACTACTTAATGTACTCCCGTGTGGCATTGGGGAAGTTTTCATGAGAATGAATTCTTTATAAATCTCCTGGGGACTCATTCTCAGAAGTCCGAGTGTAAGAAGTCCTTTTGGGAACCTGTGTTTGACGTCAGGGATGGGAGGTAGGTTTTGGGGCTGCGTGTCTTCCTCACGGTATTTAGACAGTCTCTTGCTCTCCGCTGGAGTGAGAGGGTGGGGTTAGGAATGTGAGTGTGGAATAAATCTGTTTTTTGGCGTTACTCTTGTCAGGAAACAGAGACGGTGCCAGCCTGAACCTGGGAAGGCTCATGGAGCTGGGAATTAGTAGTGGAGGCCGTACCTGGGCCACAGTTAAACCCCCAAAGCGGAGGTCGTGCTGGGCCGCGAGCCGCAGGTGCCTGCATCCACATGGGTGCCGGCCTGGCAGAGGTGCTGCAGACCCTGGTGTTGTCCCCACAGGTACTTCCTCAGCCATGGCGCCAGCGTGGCCGTTGTGAACTGTGAAGGGGAAGTGCCCTCCGACCTCGCGGAAGAGCCTGCCATGAAGGACCTGCTTCTGGAGCAAGTCAAGAAGCAAGGTAAGCCCCAGGTGCTGGGAGCGGCACCATGGCCACCTCCAGAGAGCCCCCCGCTGTCCTGGCCGCAGAGGGCAGGCCCCCCCGTCTCTGCCACCCTCATGCTGTCGCCCACTGAGCATGAGCAGTGACCGGGTCTCCTGTGAGGGCACAGAGTGGCCGAGCAGGCGAGCACAGTGCTCACTGGAGAGTCCACAGAAGGGCTGCAAGTCCCAGGGCCCGTTTCTGAGTTTTGACGAGTGCTAAGGGTGCTTTGTGTTCCCTCCAAAATGACCTTCAGCCTCACTCACCGTGCAAACCATTGCAGTAGTTTGTTAGGGTGAGCAAGCTGACTTAGAGAATAGGCTCTAAAAATATGTACTCTGATTTTCTACTTTCAGAAGACACCTTTTCAGAGACTAGGTCAGGACACTCCTGGAGGTCTCGGGACAGGATTTGATAAAGTAATGTTACGGTAACTAGTCAGACAGCAGGAGCAGGGTCCGCAGACATTTGCCAGGACTGTCACTGACGTCCTGCATGTGATCGGGGTGAGTGCCAGTCTTTCTGTGGAGCTGCCGCACCCACAGCCTACACTTCATTCCAAGGGACATAGTGCAGGGTCCTCTCCTGTTGTGGCCCTTTCCAAAAGGCCAGCTCTGGCCGCGTCCATCTCTTTCCAGACTCTGCAGAGCTGCCTTTGCACTCCACCAGCTGAGTGGAGTGCTGTGACAGACATAGGTGCCCACAAAGCTGAAAATATTTACTATGTGCCCTCCGGGGAAGCATGCTGACCTGCCTTAAGCCAGCACCGTCCCCAGGTTCTTTCTCGGCCTTCCGTGTCCCCGTGCAGCTTCGTGCTCTGTTGAATTGAAGGAGGTGCTTGGTTTCCCCGCCCGTCCTGGGACGTCAGAGTCCCGGGGACAGCGCTCATGTGCTCTTTGCCTGGAGCAAGGCCCTGACCTTTCTGCATGTGTTTCCTGTGAAATGGGGAGAAACAGATTTACCTGCCAGGATGGCCGAGACACTGACGCGGTGTAACAAACATACAAGAGGATGTGGAAACGTGTAGCTTTGTACAAACGTGCTCTTTATGTTCTTGAGCTGGAAGCAGTTTCAGGTGTATTCCCCTGAGGCGCTGGCTGGGGCTGTCACTCACCTCGTGAGGACTCGGGAAACACAGCTGCTGACGGCACGTCGTCTGTGGTCTGGGGTGTGTCTGGGGCCCGAGCCTGTCAGGCCGACGGCCCCGTGACCTGGCACCATGCGCTCCCGCAGGGGTCGACCTGGACCAGTCGCGGAGGGAAGAAGAGCAGTGCCTGCTGCAGGACGCGCGGCAGTGGCTCAACAGTGGGAGGATACAGGACACCAGGCAGGCCCGCTCGGGGGCCACCGCGCTGCACGTGGCCGCCGCCAAGGGCTACTCCGAGGTCCTCAGGTGTGTCATCTCCATGGAGCGCAGTCGGGAGATAGGCGAGATGGCACGGGCTGTGGGAGGGGTGAGCACGGGCCCCGCACTCCGCGTGGTCTCCTGTCTGACCACCAGCCCTTCTACCTCTGCTGGTGTATGTCCACCGACGGGCCCCTGCTGCCGCCCGGCTTCTCACTGGCACGTGACATGAAATGGGCGATGTAGGCTGGCCTCGACGGTCCCAGCCCAGGGCTTAGCGCCATCCCCTGCAGCCCCTCCTGTGGTGACGGGCAGTGCAGATGGGCAGGCCTTGGTCCTCTGGGCACAGGCACTTTCTCTGGGCTCATCCAATTAACGATACAGAACTAGAGAGTGTGTGTCCGTGAGGGTAGGATGGCCACCCTGACGTGAGGGCTTCGGCTCTGCTCCCTGGTCGTTTTCCCTCATGTCCACACATGCCCCACGCAGGTCCTACTGCCACATGTTGACACTTTCCCAAGTGCACGGGCTGCCGATCATGCTGTGTGGTCGCCCCAGGCTCTTCCAGACTTCACATTCCACCCCACTCAGGGTTTCTGGCAGGCGTGGCAGCGTGGTGTGACCTGAGTGGCATTCATGCTTGTTCAGTCCTTGGAAGGGTCTGGAGGGCCTTAATGTGGGAGCCCTGCATCAGCGCGTGCAGGTTGGGCCTCAGCAGCCACTCACACCTACGCCCCGCGGGCACGTTAGCCCGAGGTGTACAGTGCGAGAGAAGCCCCTGCACACACGTCTGCAGGCTCGGGGCTGTGCGTCCACAGTAAACGTAGGGCGCCCCAGGCGGCCAGCAGAAAGCCAGTGAGTGCAGTGCCCTGAAGAGCGGCCGTCCTGATTTGAGGGGATCCCCACACACACTAGGAACACAGAGCACACCGCCTCGTGGTCATGGGGCTGGGCTGATTGAGTCAGGCTCAGTTAATGTCAGGTACGCGCCTCCAGACACTCGTCTGTGTGACACAGACGTGCCCACGTGATCTTTCGGAGATGGTGGGTAGATGTCTCCTATGATTGATTCTCACGTCACCAGCGGCGCTGAGCTGTGCCTGCAGCAGCCTGTGGGTCAGTGGGGGACAGTGCATGCGGCAGGGAGTGGTGCTCACCAGGACACACATGGCCTGTTTGGGTTTTCTCCTCAGACTGCTAATTCAGGCGGGCTATGAATTGGACGTCCAGGACCATGACGGCTGGACGCCCCTCCATGCTGCCGCGCACTGGGGGGTGAAGGAGGCCTGCTCCATCCTGGCCGAGGCGCTCTGCGACATGGACATCAGGAACAAGCTGGTGAGTGAGCCTGCCCGCCGGGACAGAGGGCTCAGCGTCGCGAGGTGGCCCGGCCCCTGTCCAAGGAAGTGGGACCACAGCACGGGCAGCTGTGGTTCTGCCCGCACCCCGTTATCCCACAGAGCTGTCTGCCTTCTCCTGTGTTTGTGTTGAAGCCCCTGAAACAAACAAACACACAGGAAAAAAAGAAATTTGCTCTTGGCAAGGTGAACACTGGGGAAGCCCAAGGCCACCGTCCATGGTGACGTATGAAAGATTTTACTTTATTTTTCATTCAAAGACGTTCAGTAGCAGAGCTCTGTTCCCATCCAGTCAGTGAAAGCACTATAATGGCAAGGACCTAGAGCTGGGTTGAAATCGTGTTATTCGGGCTCACTGGACATAACACTCCTCCCTCCGTCTGTGCGTTTTCTAGGGTCTGAATTAGGCAGAGACGTTCTCATCCGCCTCCCGTGTTTGGCGAGCCCAGGTCACTCTTAGCTTGTGGGTTAGGGCCCCTCACTGCTGATGTTTCCCAGAAGAGACAGCCCTTGTCTCACTTCTAGGGACATGGTTTCGTGACGTACCTTTAGTGCACGTGTGCCCTGGACCTCCTGGGGCTCCTAAGAGCCCTCGACTTGGTCACAGCAATTCAGACCATTTTGGAACAGGCACTGGCAGAGAAGCCAGGCAGCAGTAAGCATTAGAACGGTGGCCGTCGCCTCAGTACTGTTCAGAGTGGGGACTCCGTAAGGATTCGCTGCTTCTCCTGGGAGAGGGGACGCCATCATGACAAGGCCGCGTCCCCGCGTCAGGGCAGCGGTGGTGGCTAGGGTCTGATAGAGCCACATGCTCCTCCCTTCTGTTTGCTTGCCGTCACTGTTCTCTGCCTGTTCTCTGCCAGGGCCAAACGCCGTTTGATGTGGCTGACGAGGGCATCGTGGAGCATCTGGAGAAGCTGCAGAAGAAGCAGAGCGCGGTGAGTGTGCGGGGAGGGCCCACGGCCCCACCAGTACCCCTGTCGCCTGCTCTGGCTGTATCTGCTCTGTGCAAGGCGATACTGCTCCCTCCGGGGCTGCCAGCCGCCTGTCAGGAAGAAATACCCAGAAAGTGTGGTTGTGAATGGTTGCTCATCATAGCAAGCCTTCAGGCAGCTGAAAGTTAAAAACAACGGCAGCAAACTAACAGCTCCCCTGTGTCCTGGAAAAGGAACGTGGTTTGTTTACGTCAGAGTTCTCCCCTCCCCTCTGGTACTGGCCTGTCTTCTGCAGAAGGACGGGGCCATCACGCGTTCTCACCTCTGCCAATTTCTCACCTGTGCTCTGCCTCTTCCCTTTTCTTACCTTCCAGCTTCGAAGTGAAAAAGAGACACGAAACAAGCTCATCGAGTCAGACCTGGACAGCAGGCTGCCCAGCGGATTCTTCCGGAAGTAAGACTTTTGGGGCCTGAGGACTGTGAAGGCTCTGCGCTGGGGACTCACGTGTGACACTTAGCGTGAGGGTTTATGCAGTAACGAAACTGGGCGATTTAGCTCCGTGGTCTTGAAACGTAGGGATGTGTGGGGGCCGTGGGGGGACGCTGAGGTGGGCAGGCCTGTGTTGCATTTGGGAATGAATTCAGACTGCAGCATTTCCTTTTTGCTGCCGTAGGGTCCTGACTCCCAGCTGCTTCCCTGACCGGAAATGCTATGAGCTTAGGGACACCACCCCAGTGCCAGCTGCCTGCCCTCAGCTCACAGGCACCCTGTAAACAGCCGTCAGATGATCTGTTACTTTTACCTGCACCCTTAACTACCAAGATTCACAGCCCCTGGTCCTTAAGGCTAGAGCTGCTTAAGTCACGCTCTAAAGCCAAACAGTGAATCTTAGTCCCCAGGAAACGGGTTCGGGGGACACAGATGCAGAGGAAAACTGAACACACTTCTGTTACCGCAGCTGCATACAGGTGTCTGGACACTTAAGAAATGGTTTGTCATTTCTGACAAATGACACTCAGACCGTCTCCTTATTTAGCAAAGAGAAGTTGCTGTATGAGGAGGAGACGCCCAAGGCCCACGAAGCGGAGGAAGGAAGCAAGGAGTCCAGCAGTTCCAGCTCCGAGGAGGAGGGTGAAGACGAAGCGTCCGAGTCCGAGGCCGAGAAGGAGGCGGGTAGGCAATGCCGACGCTCCGGTCAGGCCTGTCCCTGCGCCCACTCAGCCCGTCGCGGGTGGCAGGCCTTGGAGGGTCCCCCCGGGGTGCTTGGCTGAATGCGGGGAGCCATGGTAAAATACCTGTGCCAGTTCTCCTGTAGCCACATGATGAGCGGCCGCCTGCTCTGATCGGGGGTCACTGGGGTGTAGAGGCGGGTTTCCCGAGTGCAGTGTGCCGACCGGCAGAAGACGGGCGGCCTCACACATGCTCAGCTGGTCAGGTGCAGCTCTGCCTCCAGCTGGGAGAGCCGTGAGGGAAGGGTGCGTCGTGTTTATAGTGGTCTGCGTTCCTCTGCACTTGGCCCAGTGGGCACTGCAGGGAGCGGGTCCTGCTCAGCCTGTCATCTGGGCCCAGCTCCTGGTAGCTCTGCTTTGCCAACATGGTTTCTCTCCGTCGTGGGGGACTGCTGCATTTGGTCGTGTCTCCGTCTCTGAGGCTCACTGCCTGTCGGCAAAGGACGTCAGCAAGCAAAGGCCAGCAGTTCTGTGCAGAGAGCAGGCAGCAGCAGGCTGGCAGTCAAAGGGGGACCTTTACTCACGGAGACTTCAACTTCTGTAGAGCAGCTCAGCTTGCTCTGGAAATGCTAGTGCCTGTCGGCGTGTGCAAACGTCCATCGTTTCTGTGTTCATTATGTATCGGCATTTACGTGTCTTAGGCTTCGAGTATTGTCTGGCACTGAGATCCGGGCTTGCCCTATGCTAGATAGCTTCGTTGGCTGCTAGGGTATCAGAATGCGGGGCCGCTGTAATTGCCTCCTCATGGGCACCCGTGCCCTGGGTCTCGTGTTCCCTGCTGCCCATGTCCGTTGCTGGGGGGGTGAAAGTCCCCTGGCACCCTTTGCTCACACTGCAGCTCTGTTCTGAAACCTGTGACCTCCTTCCCCACCCCGTCTTTGCCTGCAGGTAAGTCCCAAAGCCTAGAGCCCAGGCCTCCACGCTCGGCCTTTCAGTCGCTGGCCAGCAGGCCTGCCCCGTGCTCCATGGGTCAGGACTCACTGTGGCCACAGGAGCTTCTTAGCATGTACCCAAGAATTCTTGTTTGGTGTAGAATGTGGAGAGACTTCTGTGTATGTGGGAGTTGGCATTGGAGCCCACCCAGACATGAGACCATGGAGTGCATCTCCTTACGGCCGCAGTTGTTAGACCTCAGTCTGAGGTCAGGCATTACGTGGCCCTATAATCTGCTTGGATAACAGGCAGCCTGTCTAGCAGAGAAGCAGATGCATACAGAGATAAGATTTTCATACACACATTCTCTTGTCTTAAATAACAGATAAAAAGCCAGAAGCCATTGTCAACCATTCCAGCTCCGAAAGCAAGAGGTGCCTCCCGGAGCAGATAGCAGGGCGGGCTCAGAATACCTTCCCATCTGGGAGAGTGAGTATTTTGCAAGTAATTTGGATATTATGTTTCCCCCTACTGCAATAGCATCCAATTAGAAAAGCCTTAAGGATACATTCTTGCAAAGCAATAAAGATACGTTTTTTGCCTGCCTTACTTAGGCTGTTCAGGCTAGCTTCCTTTAAACAACAGAGTCTCTCAGTTCTGGAGGAGGAAGTCCAAGGTCAAGGTGCCAGCAGATTTGGTTCTTGCTGAGGACTCTTCCTGGCTCGCAGGTGGCCACTTTATCTCCAGATGTAGTCACACTGGGGGTTAGGGCTTCAACATGGATTTGGGAGTGGGGAACCCAAACACTGGGTCTGGAACATTGCCCACAAAAACTATACAACCCTCGCTCTGTACAGTTTTGGTTACAATGTGTTTAGATAACTTAGGATAGTCTGGGACCAAAAAATTTTGTCAGGTGCCTGTTCTTCATATCTGGAATTAGATAAATGTATAACCAAAGCTCACATTGGGCCAGGAAGGTGTCAGCATCCCCCATTAATTGTTTGGTGGCTACTCTCCTTTTTTTCACTCCTTGTTTAAAATTTTACTTTCACAAGTCAAGGCATCATGCCTAGCTGTGATGACAGAGAGCAAAGGTAGAAGGATGGTTGCAGTGCCAGCGGCGTCTGCCCCGCGGCTCGGCCCAGGCCTCTCAGAGCTGTCAGTGCCCAGTCAGGGGACAGCCTATGGCCCTGCCACTTAGAGTGAAGTCAGTTTTGAGGTTAAGAACAGACTTGAGTTCTTTACGGTGAAGCTGTCCAAAAGCTCTATGGTTTAGTGGGTATTAACTCGGTGGTCTGAGTACCTCAGGCATTGAAAAGGCGGGGCTGGTATCATGGTGGGACACCGTGGTGGGACACAAGCTGGGAGCATCTCAGTGACCAGGGGACAGGCCCCTCTCTCGCCTCCCACTGCTTCTGGGTGTGGCCAGACCTGCTTTTTAAAAGAAAAACACTAAATTAAAAAAACAAAATGCACACACACACATACTTGTTCCACAAGGCTGAAATAGTGCTGGGACAGGCATCTTCCCTCAGAAGCAGGTGGCTTGAGTGCTGACATGCTTGGGCCTCTAAAGCTTCTTAGAAGCAGCACATAAAAAATGTACATTCAAATGACTGATGAAAAGAGAAAATCCAAGTGAGCAGGCGAGGGATTCAGAGTGTCTAATGTGTTGTCACTATACCTGTCAGTAAAGGTCCCCAGGCCCAGGGAGAGACCATTGGCTGATGTCCTAAAGGCTTTGGGCCGACACCAGACTATGACGTTTTCTTTGGTCTGCGGCAAAATGAGATGAAGACAATGTACCCTCCGTAAAGCTTTCTTTTCCAAAGTTAAATTTCCTTCTTCTTAAAATGAAATGATGGTGATGGGAATGGTAGCCAGTTTCTGAAAACTATAAGGATGGCAGCTGTGTGGCTTCTGCCATGTTTTTCTTTCTGATGTTGCTGCCAGTGAAACCTGCAATGCTTGGTCCTGCTGCCGTAGCTCAAAGCAGCAGTTTCCTTACGATGAGAATAGACCTTGAGCACTGGCCCTTCGTACCTTAGTCATAACTGACATGCACGCCGGGGTCATCTCGTGCTGTCCAGTGGCCATGTTGTCTGTGCAGGACTGAGCTCATGTCACCCCCTCTCAGAGGGGCCTGTGAAGGCCCAGGGAGGTGAGGTGTCCTGTGCTCAGGTGCACGGTGAGTCGAGGGAAGACGTGTGACTGGCACTCAGCCTGTCACACACAGACAACGAACCATGTTAACTTCTCAGGGCAGCTGCCAGGTCGCAGCCCTGCTCACAGTCTGAGGCCCTTTCAAGCTCGGGGACAAAGGGAGCACTGGGGTACCTGGCGTCGGCAGAGGAGGACAGGACCTTGGCCGAGAGCCAGCCGTGCCCGTGGCTGTCTCGCTTCCCTTATGGCCTCCCTGGAACTGAGTGTGGCAAGGCCATAGGCTGAAAGAGGTTGTCAGGCCCTTTCTCTCTCTTTTCTCCTGTCTGCTCGTCCCTCATAGCTCTCCAGCCTCTGTAACAAGCCGGAGGAGACTGCGGACGAGTCCCCTTCTTCATGGAGACTGAGCCTCAGGAAGACTGGCAGCCAGAGCGTGCTGAGTGAGGGGGCTCCCAGGAGCTGGGGCGCCTCCCTGCCCCGCTCGTCGTCCAGCCCCCGGGTCTCGGCGCTGGGGGACAACAGAGAGAAGGTGCGTGGGCCGTGTGTGGGACTCCCCTGAGAATTCCAGTGAAATGAACTCACTTCGTAGGCCCTGGTCTGACTCTGGGAGTACAGGCACGCTGGTTGTTTACCGGGAGCCACCCACTTGCTCTTACGTGCTTGGCAGAAAGGAAAACCCCTGTCCTTCTGGCACACCTTATGTTCATCCTTCCTCTTGGATGAGTCAGGAGCCTGACCAGGTGCCTAAAAGGTTCCTCTGCACCAGTACAGCAGTTTAACCGTTGGATGTTTGCGAGCCAGTTCCTCAGCTGAGCTTTCCATGTTGGTGAAGCTCAGCCAGATGAGCCGGCAGGGGAAGACGCTCCGGGTCTGTTTCCCAGTCAGGTGTGTGGTCACCTGACTCCACAGCAGCCAGTCTGTGCACCAGCCAAGATGAGCATGCGCCTGTTCCCGCACTATTGGTCCCAAATCCTTGGGGGGCCCCCGATGGTGCCCCTTGTGCGGCCCCTGCCCAGTGCTGCGCTCCACCCCTGCAGCCCGTCGGTGCCGTGTGAAGCTGCATTTTAGGAGGAGGGAGGCTGGGCAGGAGAGCGGGCTGATGTCATGGGCTCGGGAGTGGCCTTCCTGTCCGGCTGCTTGGCCCCCTCCTCCCACAGGGCTGCAGCCACAGTCTGCACTGCTTTCCTCACTCGATCACCCCGCTTCTCCCATGAGAATTAGGCCTCCATGCCGGTTGTAACGGGGGGCCATTAGGAATTGGCCTCGGAAAGCTAACCTTTTATCATGCCGCTCAAACTGGAATTGGAATTGAATTGAGAAATCAGATCACATGGGTGTGTGAAGCCCTGCCTTTTGCCCAGACGGTTTATGACTATGTGCGTGCTGTCCCACGTCTGTGCTTCCTTGTCTTGGCTTTACAGGACAGAGAAAACAAAAGCTGTTTTACTTCACTGACGTCCCGGAGGCTGAGCGGCACGAGTGACCCTGAGGAGAAGGAGAACAGGTAACCCTCACGGAGGCCACTCTCTGCAGTGTCCCCAGCACGTTATGACGTCCTGCTCCTTATGCTCACCCCCCCAACCCCCACTCGGCCAGCTGGCGTCCCGAGGTCTGTCCTCACTGCACAAGACCCTCCTGTAAAGGCAGGGTCCCAGCACAGGCTGCCCCGGGACCGTCACTGTCCGTGTTTAACTGAATCCGTCCACTTCCGATTTGTAGCAGATAGCATTTCAAGTCCTCATCAATCCAGGTGAATGCGGGATAGTGAGGCGTCACTGTCTCGTGTGAACCTGGCCCACAGCCTGTCTCAGGTGTGTCCCCTGGGCGTCACCTGCGCATGTCAGAAACACAGACTCGGGCCCCACCCCAGACCTTCTGAACTGGAATCTGCATTCTATCAAATTCCATGGGCAATTCAGTGCACACTGAAGTTGAGGCCTGTTCTGCCCTGGAGACCCTGTGAAATCGGCACCCCGTCACTCATGTAGCAAAGACCCTGGGGATACCTGTGGGTCATAGCCCAGGCCTGGGAGCCTTTTCGTTTCTGAGGCTAAAGGGGCCTCAGCAAGTCCTCTTTTTCCTCTTGCCCTGTGACAGACGTCCTCATCGTCCCCATATCTCCTTATCTGCTCACTATGAGCTTCCTGCCTGTTTCTGGGGATGGACTCACAAAGCTCTTTAAAGGAAGAACACAAGTGACTTGTCGCTATAAAAGGGTTAGAGCCATTTTGACATAAGGACTGGGTACCTGTGGAAATTAGTTGGTTTTGAAGTTGGTCAGAGAAAGCGGATAGTAATGCTTAACTCATCCTCTGCCTACACAGAAGGCAGGGGTATAAGAGAATCACTGACCAATGTGTGTTTCTTTAGCGGGATTATAGTCTGCCTGTCTGGCTCTTCTCTTGCAGTTTGCGTGTGTCATGGGCAGAAGCTGGGGTCACTGTGTGGGCTGCTTTTCTTTTCTGCCTCTCAGGGGATCAGCTGTTAACCTGGTGAGGAGCGGTTCCTACACGCGGCAGCTGAGGGGGGACGAAGCCAAGGGGAGTGAGACGCCACAGACTTCTCCTTCCACCTATGTGTCAACCTACCTGAAGAGGTACCAGGTTCCACCGGCGGGAGGTGGTCCCCATCTGGCCATGGGATATGTTTCGTAATCACACCTCTATAGCCAACTGGCCCCACAAGAGTGAATCCAGAAATGAATTCGTTGTAAATTTTTGGGGAGTAACATCTTGACTAAATTTAAATCATCTCAGCTGGAGGAAGCTGACTCCAGATCCTCAACTCAGACTGAACTTGCCGTCCATCCTCTCAGTCCCACCAGGCCTTCCTCTCCCCCAGGAGAGCCTCCTGGGACTGAGTGGGACTGGACGGAAGCCACCTCGGCCGATAGCTCTGTCCTTTTGCGACGAGAGGCATTGTCATCTCAGGTTGTGTTTTGGGGGAGAGGGAGGGAGGCCCGCAGGGTGTGGGGTGGGGGATGAAGATAGAAGCTTCACGTGAAGCCTGTTAATTTAGGAACCTGGGTGTTTTTGTTTTGTTTTTGTAATGACTTGAATGACCCTCAGATCCATTCAGATCTGAAAGTCACCAGTTGGGTGCAGAGAAGGTACATGAGTCCCCCCCTCTGCCCGCCTGTCTCCCTTTTCTGCAGTTACTCTCTTTGCCGGGTCCCAGCCAGCAAAGCGCCTCCGCCAGAGCCGTTAACCTACAAGATACGCTTAGTTAGTGTTCATTTCAGCTTTGCCGCTGCCATGGGAGAATCTGACTCTCAATCCTTGCTCTGAATTCTTTCTTGACGCCACTCACTTGCCCCTCCAGCTGCCTCTTCACGCCACAGCCCTCGTCAGCAGGTTTTCTAGGTGCTTCCCTGGCTGCCAGAGTAGGCTTTGGCCACAGACGATACATGGGGGTTCAACTTTGTTCCACTTGCCGCCAGAGTCTTGTCAGCTGGTTAAGGTGTGACTTGGGAACCAGGAAGCTACAGAGCAGACAGCCCCTGGTGCGTTGGGCTTCAGTCCTGCAGGCATATCCTGGGGGAAGGGCCCCCCGGAAGTGAATGGGTGCAGCTCACGGGTCTCACTGAGGCCGCATCTACTTCTCTTCACGGCCAAGGCGTTAGTCCAGCTAGATACACCGTCACTCCTTGTGTTTGGACCCAAGACCAAGACGCGACTCTTCTAAGACAACAGGGCTGTAGCTCTAGGGACGAGGACCGCCCTGGAATCTGCAGGCATCCCGCCATTCAGCGGCGGGTTGTTCACGTCCACGGGCCGGGCCGCTGGCATGTGGCTTGAGGGAGCGTCACGGGGTTTGATAGATGCCGTTGGGCAGATTCTGGCCAACAGAGCAGAAAGGCCGCCTCTCCCTGGGGTGGGACACAGGCTTAATTACATGAGCACTTTCTGAGAAGAGACTGACAACTTGCTTCATACCTTGGATTCCTGAAGCTCTTCTCCTGCAACTATAAGCCCTTTTTGGTTTTACAAAATCTTCTTTATGATTTTTTTCAAAAGGAAAGAATCATGTGTCACCGCTATTTACAAAGAAAGTGTGAGCAGACGTGTGTCAGCCCTGGGCTGTGCTGGATCTCAGCATGTGCCCCGTGTTCTAGTCCATCTCTTCAGGCAAAAATGCCTTTTTGTGACCCAGTAAAATGCCTCTTTTCCAAAGAGGGCTTCATAGCGTTTTTGGTCGCCCCCAAGTGTCTGATTACTATTATACTCAAGAAGTTTTTTAAAAATCTTAGTCCAAATAATTGTTTGCTGCAGTTGAGATGGTTCTTTCCTGTCTTCTGTCGCCCTCACAGTAGGCTTTCTGGGCTTAAAACCTGAAACACCCCCAAAGGCGCTTTCCCACGGGGATTCTTTTCCCCGCCCCGTTGTTCCGCGTAGATTTCTGCTCTGCATGTCTCCAAACCCTGGGTCTCACCTTTGCACAGTCACCTCTCTGTCAGGTGGACAGCTGGGGTACGTGGCCTTTAGGGGCTTGGGGCTTGTTGGGATTGTTTTCCCAATGAAGTGAGCCTATTTCCTGTTATTTCCCTTTCTGATCCCCGCTCCTTTCCCGTATTCTCCTCTTCCGCTCTCTCTGGCCGCATCTCGCCTCTCCTCCATATCCCTTCTCTCTTCTGGATGATTGGCAGGTGCCTGCTGGCTGCAGTGACACAGCTCTAGGTGGAGCTGGTCACTCCACGCCCCGGGTGTCAGGCCCTCTCGCCCTGCATCCCTGCTAAGTGCACAGGGTGGGGAGGCGGTGCTGGGACGGTGGCGAGCAGCCTGTCTGAGAACCTGCTGTGTGCTGTTTTTCAGTGCTTCCTTTGGTAGAAGTAGTGGCCCCACCCACCCCTACATTTCAGCCAATCGCAATGCATCTCGTGCCACCTCACCCATTACCATTGGTTCATCCACCTGTCGGGGCAGCAAGTGGCCACCTGCCTCTTCTTGTCCTGCACCGGTCAGTGCGGACGGCCCGCATCTGTGCAGCATGGCAGGTAAGGCTTCTTGGAGCCATTTGAGTGACAGTCATCCCAGCGGACGCCTCTGGACACACATATGACGTTGGAACCAGAGAGGCTGTCAGGCAGGAGGGTGCCCTGGCTGGTCTCGCCTCGCCGTCGCGCAGCCACAGGGTTTAGGCATCGCTCAGTCTGACTGCCCTGTCTCAGCGACCTGGCCAGCTGTGGTGACAGTGTAAGTGTCACACCACTGGGGTAAATCATACACTGAAACCCCCCGTACTTCACTTATGGTGGTTTTCTAGCATCATGCATAGTACTCTCTCTTATTTAGTCTTTTTGGAAGATGGCTCACAAATTCAGTCAGAAGGAGCACTAAATCTCTTTCCGGAAGACTCCTACAGCCTTCCGAGAATCCCCAGCCCATGGAAGCAGCCTGGGAAGGAAGAGGCACATGTTGGTCTCCATCTGTTCCTGGGCCAGCCTCTCGGTTCGTGGTCCGTGTAAGGGGTCGATGTGCAGTGGCGCTGAGGAAGCACGACAGGCCTTCAGCTGCAGTTTCAGCTCAATTTGTCCCATGTGTGGTCACACGCCTTCTGCTTCTGGGTACGGCAGAGGGACTCCTTTGTGGGGTCGTGTTTCTGCAACTGGCAAAGACTGAAAGTCCTGGATGATGCTGGTCGTCAGGCGACCCACGGAAGTGCTTGCTTGGTGCTCGCCCGTTACTCGGTTTCTTCCCCTAAAATAAGTGCTGATCACCCATGGCCTGAGGCGTAGGCTTGGATGGGTTACTGTGGTAATGCTGTATAATTATGTACAAATTTAGGAGGTCCTCACAATAATCCATTTCACAGGCACGGCAATTATTATCCTCACAGTTGAAGAAACCTGGATGAACCTTTGAGAACTGGGTTGGGGAATAAGAGCGGCTGCCATCTGTTGAACTCTGTCACATGCCAGGTGTTAGGTCAGGTCCCGGACAAAACTTACATTGGGATTTGGTTTACTCATACCAGTAAATCCAGATAATAGTGGCTTAAATATGATCAAGGTTTGTTATTTTTCTCTCACTTAGGAAAGCCCAGAAGTAGGCAGGGCTGGCACACAGCTCCAAAGTCATTAAAGGATCCAGGCTCCTCCTGTCATTCTGCCGAACAGTCCTTTGATCGTGGCTTCCGTTTCCATTGGCTGCCTCATGGTCTGTAGTAGCTGCTGGAGCTCCAGCCATCACAGCTGCATTCCAGGCAGGCAGAAGGAAGAAAGGGGCAAGTGTGCAAAGAGGGAATGCCTCAGAACTGAGAATTTTCCCCAAAGCATTAATTTTCTGCTTGGGTTTTATTGCCTACCCTTAGCATTCAAGGAGACATAGAAAACACAGGTTTTTAACCAGCGCCATTGCTACCCAAGATAATCTATGGGGCTGTGTTAGCAAGGAAGAACAGGAATGTGAGTATGGGTTAGGTGCTTGCTGCCTCGGGCACACATGTTATAGTCTTGTAAAGAGCCCCCAGTGCATGAAGAGTCATTCTCGTTTTAGAGATAAGGAAACAGAGACCAAAGCTTAGACCAAAATCATCTGCTCAGGGCCACCAGAAAGTTCGGGACTGAAGCACGATGTGAGCCCAGATTTGTGCCTCTCAGAGCTGTTGTCTGTTTCACTATTTGTTTCCACTGAGTTTATATTTTATTCTGGACACTACAAAGTGTTCTACATACATTATTTTATTTAATAGTCACAAGACTCCTGCATTTTAAGATCTCATTCTCCCCACTTTACAAATGACAGCCAGAGAGTTTCAATTGGATGAAATTTAGCCCCCAGGGGCTCCCACACCTCTGATCCTTGCTCCAGAGTCATTCTTCTCCAACCATCTCTTTGTAAAATTACGCCGCGTTTCAAAATGATAGTAGAAGTCCTAGTCTGTAATTTAACAAAATAAAATCCTTGCCATTTCTATAGCCTAAGAAATTGCAGAGAGACGGGAGCATGTTATTAACTTGAAAAGAATTTCAGGTGAGCTTTTGATAAGTGTAAATTTTTTATACCTTTGTGTCGGCCAATTTTATTAGTACTTCCTATAGACATCTTGTGTGTCTGAGGAATTGTTTGCCTTCATTTTTTTAAATTAAAACGTGAATATAAATTTCACCTTTTTTGGGCGGATCATTAATCGCTGCTGGAGAAGTGGCGTGTTCTTTGGATGGCACTTCAGAACTGTTCTATTTTTATATTTGCATCTAAGTACCATGTTTAGGTTTTTCTGATCTGATTATTTGTTTCAAGTTCATTGTAATAATGTGATAATTTGAAAGTGAGCTTCTAGTTCTTTGTATATATTTTTGGTTATTGTGAATAGGTGAAAAAATGAGGTTTTTAGCATTCTTTTTGAGTGTTGCTCTTCCCATGTCTGTGAGTGTCAATTTTGGGTCTCTGTTACCCCAGCAACAAGCTGCGACATCACAAATGATAGCTTTCTGGGTGGAGAGCCAATGGTAGCTCTCAACTCTTTGTGGAGAAACAAAGATCTTGTTTTCATGTGACTGATTTTAATTACACAGCTTGCTGTTGGGAAGTCAGTAGTTAAGGTTTTTGTTTCAGTTTCTCGTGTGCAGTTGTGAATACAGACAATCAGGCATTTGGTCAAAGGGCTGCCCCTGAGGCTGTAGAATGTCCAGCAAGAACCTGCACCATCCACAGGCAGGACCCCGTCCAGGCTGAGGGCCACCACTCAGACTCCCTGCCGAGCATTAGGGGACAGGTGGGGGCAGGTGGGGACGAGTGGCGTAAGTGATTCAGTGTCGTTTTTGTGTGTGGAGTGCCTGCCCCTGTGTGTGTGGGGGGGCCAGATGGTGGCCAGCCACCATTACAGCAGTGTGTCACCTCCTTGCCTTGTGCCATAGTTAGTTTAAAACAAAATTTAATCTCAGGGAAAAAATAATTTTATAAAACATACCTCCTTGGGCAGAGGTATCTGACTGAATGTGCAATCGTACTGTTCAAAGATTGAAGAGCTCAGAATTAAACAACCAACAACGAACAAAACCTGTAGGTTCTCTAGGTCAGCGTGTCTCGAGCTGTCTGGGTCTGAGTGGTGCTTTGTCGTGTGGCTTGCCTGACTGCCCTCTCTCTGCTGTGTCTTCTTCATTTCAGGGCTCCTTACAAGTCCCAGGCCGACTCCACAGCGGAGAGAGCAGCAGACAGCTCCTGTCCCAGCACCCCTCTGTGTGTGATCACCAACCGCCCCCCGCCCAGCACCACTAATGGGGTCACAGCCGCCACTCAGCTGTCCAGTGCTGGGCCGGACTCGTCCGTGGAAGGCAGGGAGAGACGGAGGTACGTCCTCTCGTGGGCTCCTCGGAGGCAGGAGACGAGGAGGTGCTGTGAAGTCTTTTCCTCAGTCTCAAATGCGTTTATGAAATTAGATCTCATGTTACAGTTTGGGTTTTGTATTTTGCCTCTGGGAGACTTTGGTGGAGACCTTACTTGTCTCTGATTATTTAACAAAGATCCCTGCTCTGCCATAAAGACAGGCACAGGTTTGTGTTTGTCTTGTGAGAAGCAGTGTCAGGTGTGGCCTCGCCACTTGGTGGTGGGTCTTCTGCTTTGTTCCCGGCAGCCTACAATGATTTCTCTGGCAGCAAAGAGAAGCAATAACATGGTAAAAGGCTCAGAGAAATAGAGTGAGGATATCAAGTTTTAATGAATTTGAGACGAATACCAGAAAAGGAACTGAAAACGTGGTGATTTGGTAGCAGCATAATGACTGGCTCTTCTGAGGTCTCTCTCATTTAGAGAGAGATTCCAAGAGCAGTCGTGGATTGACGCAGATGAAAGTTAAGAAGCTGAGAGGAACTTTTTCGTGGTCAGGATTCAGAGACCTTGGAAGGTGTGACCATGGAGAATTGGGCCATTTCTCCCCCTTGACAAAGTGTGAGAAGCCGGAGGCAGTCCCGTTGGACTGCAGTCCAAGGCTGGGGACCATTGTCCCTTCTTTCAGACTAGAGAAAGAGGTGAAATCTTATCAAAATTTAGCTCTCAGTTTGACTTCATTTTATTCTGAACATCCAGAAGAAGGAGATTTTATTTTGTGCGTGTGTGTATGTGTGTGATAAGTCAGAGAATCTTCCCATCAGACGTTTGCTCTAAAACATGCATCGTGAGAGAAGATGGGAGGGAGACGTTAAGTGGGGTGAGAAGTAGTGTTTTCCCTTCTTTCCTTCCATCCTTCCCTTCCTTGCTTCCTTTGTGTCATCTCTTTACATAAAATTGAAGAAATCCCACTCTTGGGCTAACAGGTCGCAGAACCAACAGCTGTCATCCCTCCACTGGCTTCCAGCCAGGAGGGTGTCAATAAACAGACCTTCGGTATATAATGCTTATGTAATGTCTGTACTCAGTTGTCACTTAGATGTCATCTAGGTGGACAAGCAGAGCAATCTTTCATTGGCTGGAAAATCTTCCTTGAAAAATCCTTCTGAGCTGAGACAAGTAAAATGGGTGAAACCCATCATTCGGATCATCGGCTGTGAAATGGGGAAATCAGCTCTTTGTCGGACTGCATTGTAAATATTGTTTGCATGAACCATTATTTAGAGAAACCCGAAGACACAGTTACTGTCTCCTGGGAATCTTATAATCTGTGATCAGTAAGATAGCAGCTGCTACAGACTTTGAGTTTCTTACAGATGTTTTATTCTGGCCACAATTATTTACTGAGTTCCTGCGATAGACCCCATGTTACAACTAGGGCATGTCTCCCCAAGGAGCCGCAGGTGGAAGAATATAAGGACTAAATTAAGATGTTAGTGTGTTACAATGTGAATGTGGTGTGTCAAAGCAAGAGCTCACGAGAACAGAGAGAGACGTTCGATTTAGTAGATAATAATGTTCATTAGACAATAAAATAAATAAGGAGATGGCACAAGATGAATAAGCAGGACCTTAGATAAAGAGCTGTTGGACTCGGTCACCTGACACGTACAGTACTAGTGTGCATTCTTTTCAAAATATTTACTGAGCCCCTGCCATCACCAAGTGCTGTGATCAGCCCGGACGATACAGCAGTGAGCGCACAGTGAGACCAGGGCCCCAGCGGACTGTGTGCTGGGGAAGAGGGAACGCGGAGGTGCTGTGATCATGTGTCCTGGAGGTGAGGGGACAGCTCCTGACGGGTGCTCCAGCCCAGGTCTGCAGGTCACGTGGACACCAGGTGGAGAGACGGCCTGAGCATCCAGCAAACAACCGTGACGAAGCTGCGGGAAGGCTGAGTGTGGACGTGCAGACTGGGGCGCGGGCACATCACGCGGTCCTGCAGCCGAAGGGCTGGGAGCCCCGGGAGCCTGGAAGAGGGTCCTGAACAGCCATGTAAGACACACTGGTGCCGTCTGATTCACCCACTCCAGGTGGCCCAGGGAGTAGCTCCGGTGTATTCACAGGTACGTGCGGCCAGCAGCAGCCCCACTGCAGAACATTCGGCACCAAACAAGGAAATCCTGAACCTTACCTAGCGCCTCACCCCATCCAAACGGGGCCGAGCAGTGGGACACAGAATGATTGGAGCTGCCCTGGAAAGGCTCCTCGCAGCGAACTGTGTGGGGACAGGTGGCACTACTTCAGGGAACATGAGGCATTCCAGGGCCAGGCTCAGGGTGCCTGAGCTGGAGAAGCAGGGCCGTGTCCAGAGTGGTGTGGGTGTAGATGAGGGGAAAGGCAGTCTGTGCCAAGTGAACTGTGACAGGGTGGCTCACTCAGAAACTACCCAAGACCACACCTCCTCCGGCCGGAAAGTGGGTTGTGCGGATGGTTAGAATTTGCAGCATTTTTCAAATTTCTGTGTCATGGAATAGCCTTGTTTCTTTCCACAGACACCCAAGCCTGGTATTGCAGTGGGTGTGCTTTGGAAATGGTGTACCTGGAGATCTAGGTAGGAGCCGGCCGTGCAGAGTTCTGTCTGCCACACGACGGGCTCTGTCCTCTGGGCTGTGGAACGCCGCAGGGTTTTTGGCTGGGGAATGACTCATCAAATAAAACGTGTCATTGAAGCAATTACAGAATTGAAGCCATTTAGTTTCTCCCTCTAGACCAGGGGTGTCCAAACTTTTTTCAACGTTTTCACCAAGGGCCATATGCAGTAAAATACACAAACAGCCAGGCCACTCACTCGAGGTGAAGTACGTATTGCCTCACCTGGTTTATTTAAGTAAACTAAATATATTTTTGGGATTTGCTCCGGGCCAATTAACAATGGATCATGGGCTGCAGTTGGCCCGCGGGCCACAGTTTGGACACCCCTGCTCTCTACAAACAAGCTGAAAGAAAAAAAATCACACGTTTTAAAACCAGCTGAATTTTCCTCTGAAAGAGTACGCTGGGTGCTGATTCTTTTCCGGGAGCTCCAGCTGCCTCTCTAATCTGCTCCTGTGGCCACGTTTTGACTCCTGCTGGGAACCAGATGGGGGCCTGAGCCGCGTTCTCAGGTCGAATTGGAAGCAACTAGTGACCGGTGGGCAATGAGTCTCTAAGACTGGGCCCAGTAGGGCCTGAGCAGCACAAAGGTCACCTCAGAAGTGGCTCCGTCGGCAGTGTGATTGGAGTAGGGATGGCCTCCCCTTTCCCAGATCTTTGTTCTGAGAGCGCTAAGTGGGTGCACACATATCTGCTGGCCAGCGACCAGCCTGAGCTGTCCACCCTGTGGTGACAGTTCTTACTGTCGGCCACAAATGTTAACCACAGATGCACTGTGAAGTGGACAGAGCTAGAAACAAAAGGACCCATTGTGATACCAGCTGATGACATGGGAATGTCAACACTAGATTTTTCCAGGGTAGATGTTATGGGTAATTTTTCCCCCTGCATTTTCCAAAGTTCCAGCAGTGATTAAGTATTACCATTATAATGGGGGACTGGGACAGGAAAGCTAAAAAACAATTAACTCTGGGGCCAGCAGTCTCGTGCTATAAATCTGTGAAGATGCCGTCACTGAGAAGCAAACAGCAGTTGAGATTTGAGATTTGTAGGGTTCTGGATGGTTTATGATTTTGCCACATAAGCTCAGGGTGGGACTCCCGAAGCAGTTACTACTCATAAGAAGGGCACGGTCTTGGGTTTACAAAGTTCCTTTTTTTCTTTTTTCTTCCTGAAAAGCTCAGTGTACGTAAATGTATTCTGTTTGCATGATGGACCGGAATAGGAGTTAAGCTTCCTGGGTTACAGGTGGGAGCACGGAGGCCCTCTGAGTGGGGGTGACTGGCCCAGGGCCACACCTTGAGTCGGGCACCGTGGGGACTGTCCCCCATGCCTCCTCTTCCTGCTCAGTGAACTCACCAACCATTTCTCCTTTGAGATTTAAGAGTAAAGGTTTTGGTGCGCTGCCCGAGGTCTGAATGTACAGCTCAGTGTGCCGTCCTCATCCCCAGGCAGGTGAGTCCTGCCATTTAGCCGAGCCCGGGGGCTCCTGGGGGCTCCAGAGACCAGTGGGGACAGTGGCTTGTGAAGGGCCTTCAGCGGGAGGGACGGTGAGTGGCCTTAGTTGGCACGTGCTCTGCAGGGTTACCAGGCCTCACAGCAGCTGTCACAATGTCCTGGTTGGGCTCCTTTTCCAAAGCTCCAAGTTTTCCTTAGCAACATGTCAACAGTGCCCTCAGCTAATATTAGCGCCCGATAGTGTCGGCCTCTGGTCTCTGGCTCTGCTCCGCCCTGAATTTTACATCTTCCATTTTATGGGTGCCCTTTCTTGCCTTCATAGAAATGGCTACAGCAGTTTTTCTCTGCAAGAAGCTAAATTCTTTTCTTTCCCCAAATAGGTGAGGATACGGTCAGTGGTCAGTACGGGCTTGGCAACCTTCTTGGTGCCCGGGGTGGGGGTGGAGGGTCTCTGTTACTGCTAATAGGACCTGCTCATGTTCCTGCTAATTGGCCATGTCCTTGGGATGTTCGAAGTTTAAACCAAGGAATTAAATTCTGAGTCATGGTTTTTAAAAGTCATTTGACTCATGTTTCTGCCTCCAAGCTAAAGACAGGCAGTGGCCATGCATGAAGGACTCTAGAAAACAGACCTCGCAGGCTGCTCTGGCCTCCCTCTGATTTGTTGTCAAATGAGCATTTTCTGACCCTGTCAGGACTGCAGTGCGGCTGCGCTGGCCGAGGTGTGCCATGAAGAGGTCTCTGTCTGCCTTCCTTCCGTGAATCTCAGACAGGGAGCCAGTGGAGTGGGGAGCCGTGGGTCCAGTTTCTGCTGCTGTGGTTCGGGAGGGCTCTGCTGCTTAGATGATAGTCCCACTGGCTTATTCGTGTGATTCCTTTCCTGCCCTTGTCAGTGAGGTCAGTGCCCGTCGTCTGGTGGCCAGTACACTCATGCCAGCAGTCTAGGGATTGTTGACTCCAGGATGGACAGTTTTCATACCTGAACACAGAACGTCTTGTCATTGTGTGAATTTGGTTCGTAGGGTTCATTGTGTTACTTCCACTGAGTTGTTGCCTTGTCTAAATAAAGTCTCAAGGATCCCTTTCAATGACTACTAAGTTAAGTGACAAGAGGTAGTAAGAGGCTGTGTGCCGGGCACAGCTTTTTCCTCTACCGAGTGGTGAGGCGGTGACGGCCAGGTTCACCCGGTGCGAGTGACGCTGTGTCTGCATTTAGACACAGGACGTAGGGTGATGCTGACACACATCGGCTTTCTTCTGGGGGTGATGCAAATGTTTTAAGATGAATTGTGGTTACAACTACATAACTCTGTGCATATACTAAAAACCAGTGAATGGTACACTTAAATGGTATGTGAATTACATCCCAGTAAAGTGGTATGAAGACAGCTCAGCAGTTCTGGGACGGGAGTCCTGGATGGCGCCTGCTAAGTCAGTGCAGTGAGATTTCAGGCCTTGAATTAAGGTCGATGATCTTTTGCCTGTATTTCTGGTGCTAAACAGGGATGCTGAGACACGAACTCACTGCATTTTCCAGAGACAGTGGCGTTTGTCACACAGTTGCTCAGCACACCACTTAATACTTCAGGAGTAGGGGTTTAAAAAGGGTCTCCTCCCTCAGGACACACGCGTTCCAGAGGAAGGTCGAGAACCCGCCTGTTTCCACAGCCGCTGCTGCCCAGCTCCCAGCCGCGTCCCAGCGGAGCCAGCCGTCACCCAACACCTGCTCCTCAGCGGCCTTGTCAGACACCTTTTTACAGTTAATCTCCTTCTGATAAGGTGGTTCTCTGCTCAGAGCTGAGAGTATTCATGACACGTGGGACAAACCAACATTTTGTGCCCTCGTTCAGCACCCTTCTGCCAGTTGGCTTTCCCAGGGTAGAAGACGGTCGCTTGTAACAGTCCCGGAAAGCCAGCGCTGTGTTTCCTGGGGAAGGACAACCAGAGGGGTGGCCACCTGGTGGTTGAAAATTGGGCTTCTGGGAAGCTGGTGCCAGGTGTGCTGCAAGGTGTGCCTGAGGAGGCGTGAGCCAGCCCCCTGGAATGATCTGACCTGGTGGTGACTTCTTGCTATTCCTGGTTCTGTGGAAATCGGAGGCCCCGGAAGTTGGTCTCTGTGCTCTGGGGAGTCAAAGCAGCTTCTGCCTTTAGGACCGAAGGGCGTGGTGAGCTGAGGCCCTGGGAAGTACCAGGCTCGGAGCCAAGCGGTGGCCCCAGCAGGTGAACCGTCTGCTTGACAGTGCTGATGTCTGAGGGCGGGGCATGTTGGTTGCATGTGTTGTTTGGGGAAGAGGGTCTGGGAGGGGAGGGAAGAAGGCAGACTGCAAAACCCAGCTCCGTTGTTGAGAGTAACCCGTGTGGAACTTTCCTGGAGTTTCTGCGTGTTCCTGATGATCTCAAACGCGTGCACTGACTTAAGGGTCCCACCCAAGAGAAGGGGGCGCAGAGGACAGCTAAGAAATTCGAGAATAGAAACGTGATTTCTTTTTAGGAGGAGCTGGTACCGGTCATGTTGGATGGTCATCTATTCTTTATGTCTCTCCTTTTATGGATTATGTATTTTAAGTAAGTAAAGCAGAAAAAACTGTCGGACATTTAGGGCAGCGACAGAAGCTGGTTTGGGTAGGTGAAGAGGCAGACTGCTCCCTGGTTGGCCTTCGAGCAGGAAATCATCAGTGAAGGGACTAGTTCGTGAGGTCTGCATGCAAGCTGTCAGCTTACTGATTGAATCCTCACAGAGGTAACTTTTCCCGTGACGTAAAATGGGGCGTTTCCTCACCGCTCTTGGGTGCGCGGAGGACAAGTTTCTAGACAGAACTGCAAACCCTGCCACCTGGCCGTCGTTCCAGCCCCCGCAGAGACATGCGAGGCCTCTGAACGCTCTGCGGGCGTCCTCGCTCTGTGTGTCATGTCTTCGGTAACCGTGTCACTACCACCCGGGTTCTGTCTCCTGTCACTGTGTCACCCCGCAGCCAGCTAGAAACTTTAGGCATCTCCTCAACGTGGTTACGTTCGTGCCCCTTTTGGGCGGCGCTGAGGCTTCTCTCTGGAGTGGCCCATCAGCTCTGCTGACCGCAGTCCTGTTCATACCGCGAGAAGCCCTGCGCCAGCTGCAGGCTGAGCCAGGACCCCTCACACGCTCCTCAGTGCTGTCTCAGGGCAGTGAGACTCCTGAGCTTCCCAAGGGTGCTTCACAGATGAGCTACTGAGGCAAAGGTTTCCAGCCGAAACACGCCTTGCAGTAGCCCCTGTGTCCAGCAGGTGGCAGCAGAGGCCCGCCAGGCCCCTGGGCGCCCAGGCCCCTGAGTGCACCTGCCCTCCCAGGGGGTCTGGTGGGCAGAGTGCAGGGGCGCTTAGTGGCTCTCGCTCCGTGCTCCTCACGTGAGGGCAGCGGGCCAAGGGGAAGAGGCCCGTGGGTCACAAGGCAGGAGACCAGCTTACTCCTCGGCGGGGGAGCGAGCGCACAGTAGGCCTGCCCAGGCAGGCTGGCCGCTGAGTGCTCCCCTGTCCATGCGGTGACGCGCTCTGGCGGAGGGCATTGTGGCCCCTGATGGCCAGGCTCCTCAGTGACGTCCCCTGGACCTGGAGCTCGGCAGCACTTGGTGGTTCTGGCGGCCGTTCTGGCCGCTGACCTCTGCTCTCCTCCATCTGCTCTCTCGGGGCTCTTCCACCCCCATGGCCTCCGTCCCGCGTGGGAACCCAGGACAAGCCCACCTTCCGGGTGCCAGCACAGCTACAGCCGTTCTGGGTGTCTTTCTCTCCGTTTCTTCATCTGTTTGCAGTGTCATTGCAGGTGTGAACTTCTCTAAGAGCCCTCACCCCTCTGCAGAAAGCGGGCACAAGCGAACAGGCCACCCCACTCCCTTCCCTCTGACCTTGAAGAGGCAGGAGAGTGACGCCTGTTTGTTCTCATGTATTTTTTTACATCTTCGTCAGTGTTCCTGCATAAGTGTCATCCAGTTGAGGAACTTGATCATCAAACTGGAAGCCTTCTTCTCACCACGAGTGACCCCCGTCACCAAGTCTCGCCTTCCGTTCCCTTAGGAGCCTGGATCACAGCCTCCCCCTCTGACTGCTCTGCCCTCTGTTAACTCAGCCTCCCGAGTGGGACATAAGCAAATGAGCGGTGGTGAGGGCCAAGTCGGGGCTGGCTGGGATGACTCTGAGTCCCCCCCGACCCGCTGACAGGCGAGGCTCAGTGCTAAGCGCTGGTGAGGTGATGACGAAGGACTGCCAGGTGGTGGCCGGCACGGGTGGGGTGTAAGGGCTTTTATTCACCGGACCTGAGCAGTTCTGATTATAACAGAAACCGCAGTGGCTAAGCTGGCTCGCGGGCCAAGCAGCAGTCACAGCCTCCATTTTAGTGGGAATGAAAACTTCAGTGTGCTCCCTCAATAGTGCATTTTAAGGCTTTTTTTGTAATTAAAAGAAAATTCTCCTTAGGCTGGGACTGGGGGAGGTTGGCTACAAATAGGGCATGATTTGTATTGGGGGGGCACTGGTGGTGGTGACGGTTGTGAGACTACACTTGTCACAGCCCAGGGACCTGCCCTTAAAAGAGGGCAGCTGCAACGTGTGTAAATTATGCCTCAGGAAACCTACTGTCAACAAGTGCCACTGAGTCTGAATTAAAGAAATGGGGGTCACCCGGAAAGTGGGGTGATGGACGGGAAGTTCACTTCAATCTAGGTCTTTGGAGGAGTTCTTCCATTCTGGACCCTTTCCTTCTTAGCCTGGGCCCCAGGAAAGGCCAGGAACCCCTCAGACTGATACCAAAATTCTGTTAAACATGCTTCTTTTCTGGGAAGATTACCATTTACTCAGCGAAAAGGAGCTAATGTTCAGTGAAGGTTAAAGCCACAGGTTTGGGGGGTCTTCCTGCTGCCTCAAGCCCCTCTTCCCTGCACGGGGCTGTCTCGGACGTCTGGTCCTTGGCGTCCACAGCCCTCTGCTCACACGGGTCCGCCCCTGACGCTTCACAGACCTGTGTGGGGTGCTGCAATTTCGCTGACAGCATTGCTCCCGTTTCCGTCCTGCCTGCGGTCATTCCTCGGGTGGACAAGTCACCTGGTCGTCCCTCAAGGATGCCTCACTCCTGGTCACTTCCTTCTCAGCAGGTCGTATCTGACTCCTGTCCGGGACGAGGAGGCAGAGTCTTTACGGAAGGCACGCTCCAGACAAGCTCGGCAGACCCGGAGGTCGACGCAAGTGAGTGTGCCGCCTTTTATGTCGTTTTGTCTGTCCGCCTTTCTTTTGGGGGAAGAGATAAAAAATAGTGAGCTGAGTGCCTTGTCCCCACCCCCGAACAACCAGCTTCCTTCTGTGGTAAGCCTCAGCCTGCACACCGTCAAACGAGATCGCAGGCCCCGGCCGCTCCTACTCCTGTCCTCCAGGCTTAGGGCACGTTTATCCCCTTCTGCCCAGGACGGGTCACTCCTCTTGTGCTCAAGAATCCCTAGAGGGAACAGTTTGGCAGCTCCTCAAATGTCCAGCAGTCCTAACCTTAGCGGCACACTCGACAAATGAAAACGCACGTCCCACAGCAGCTTGTGCACAACTGTTTACAGCTGCCTCGGTCACAGTGGCCACGTGCAGGCAGCTGTGAACTGGTGCCTGGTAGACACTTGGCTGTCCACACAGAGGGCACTCACAGGCATAGTGAGGAGTGGCGCGCTGACAGCCGCTGAGTGCCTGGGGAGGCAGCGGGGCGGTGAGGTCAGAGGCAGGTGAGCAGGCCTGCACGGTGGCCGGTCTCTGGGCCTCCACCTGGGGAAGCCACAACATTGTGTTGGGAGTGGGTGTAGACCCACCCAGCCTGGGTTCGTTGCACACTCAGGTGTTTATTTTAGCTTGAAATGGCCTCATGTTGAGAGCTTCATTAGGAATTCGATGCTATTAGAGGTTTTAGGGAGAGTCCCTGCTTCTTCCACGGTCATAGTGGACCGTCTTTGACTTGTGATATCTTCCCAGGGTGTCACCCTAACAGACCTGCAGGAAGTGGAGAAGACTTTCAGCCGGTCGCGGGCCGAGCGACAAACCCAGGAGCAGCTGGGCCAGAAGCCTGTGGGCCCTGGAGGCCTGGAGGGGCGTGCCGAGAAGCAGGAGCCCTGCCCCACGCCCGCCAAGGAAGCCGAGGAGGGCCGCAGTCTGGATGAGGAGGTGAGCTCCCGGGGGTGGCACGTCCTGTGCTGAAACGGGCGGCCAGCGGCAATCTCGTCCTCTGCTGATGGGGCTGCCCTGATCCCCAGTGCACGACCTGCAGGACACTTCACATCTGCCTTTAGTCAGCAGAGCTGTGAGGCTGAAGGGACTCAGAGACCGTCACCCACTAAGTGCTCATTCTATCCTCTGGGAGTTGACTGAGGATTTCTTTTTCTGGTTTTGCTGAGAATAATTGACATCACACTGTGTTTAGCTGCATGCGGGGATTCGATGTGTGTACGGTGTGTGTGTGAAATGGTCGCCACAATAAGCTTAACTAAATGTCACTTAGGTAGATTTATTCCTTAGCTCGAGGATTGATGTCTTTCTAGTCTAAAAAGAGAGGTTGTAGTATAAAAAAACACAGAAACATAAGCCTTTGCTGTGTGTCTACACCAGGCATCCCCTTAACCATGGCAGAACTGCCCTCCCAGGTGGCTGTCACCACTCCTGCTTTACAAACGTCAGAGGGACGTGAGCCGCAGACGTGACATACCCTGCCCAGCACTTCAGGCAGCCAAGCAAGGCTGTGGGCTCGTCCTGTTGACTATTAAGTAGTGTGCTCTCCAAACTGCAGCAAACCTGGGAGCTTACAAAGCACCCTTCATCCCATGCCACACACAGATGTCACTCTTGGGGTGGACATGTGACTAATGTGCAGCTGGAGGCCAGAGCTGTGGGTTACATGCAGGGTGCTTCACCTCCGATGGTTCCATTGACACCACATGTCCCCTCTCACTCTCCGAACCGGCCCTGCTGAGGTGATCAGTTTTCCTTGTTGCTCTGACTCCAGCGGCCAGGCCGCATAAACTAGCTGAGCTGGTGCTTGTTACCAGCTCGCTGGGTGCTTACTGGGGCCACTGCGCTAAGCACCCAGCCTGCATTGTCTCCCTGGGGCCTCACAACCTTCTGAGGAAGACTTGCCCGGCTTTACACACGGGGAAGCTGCGGCTCAGCCATGGTCACCCAGCTAGCAAGTGCTGAAGCTCGAATTTGGACCAGGTTCTGTCTGACACCAAAACTGACTCTGTTTTAGTGATTCTGCCCTTATCACTGATTAAAAAAATGCAATCTCAGCACGTAGTAAGAATTTCTGTCTCTGCATCTTCAGTAAACCAAGTTAAGACTTATTGTCAGGTTCTTTTTGTCCTAACTCTCAGGGGCAAGAAAACATTCAAAGGGGAAATGGGAGTTCTTCAAGAGTTCCGATAAGCCCGTTGGGGCAAGTTGGAGAGTTCAGAAATGGGCAGAATGCTCAGATTTGGTCTGTGTTCTCAGATAAGTCTGTGGTTTTTCATGTCCCTGAGCTTTCTGTTTTCCTATGTAAGCCTTGCCTTTTAACTCTCCATCTTAAAAAGTCATCATCTTTCCTATTTTCATTCCAAAATCAAAGGAATTTTTATCAATGAGGTCAGGGGCAATTTTCCTGGTATCATCAGAATACGGGCTCAGAAGCTGCTTTCCTTTTGGCTGGCTGACTGACTGACCGACCGTCTGACTGACTGGCTGACTGACTGAATGACCGACTGACTGATCATCTGACTAGCTGACTGATTGACTGGCTCACTGACTGGCTGACCGACTGACCAACCGTCTGACTATCTGACTGACCGACCATCTGACTATCTGACTGACCGACCATCTGACTGACTGATTGACCGACCATCTGACTGACTGGCTGACTGACTGATTGACCGACTGACTGATCATCTGACTAGCTGACTGATTGACTGGCTCACTGACTGGCTGACCGACTGACTGACCGTCTGACTGACTGACCGACCATCTGACTGACTGACTGACCGACCGTCTGACTGACTGACTGACTGACTGACTGACTGACTGACTGACTGACCGACCATCTGACTGACTGACTGACCGACCGTCTGACTGACTGACTGACTGGCTGACCGACCGTCTGGCTGGCTGACTGACTGACTGACTGACTGACCGACTGACTGACCATCTGACTGACTGACTGACTGACTGACTGACCGTCTGACTGACTGACTGACTGACCGACCATCTGACTGACTGACTGACTGACCGACCATCTGACTGACTGACTGACCGACTGACCGACCGTCTGACTGACTGACTGACCGACTGACTGACCGTCTGACTGACTGACTGACCGACTGACTGACCGTCTGACTGACTGACTGACTGACTGACCGACTGACTGACCGTCTGACTGACTGACTGACTGACCGTCTGACTGACTGACCGTCTGACTGACTGACTGGCTGACCGACCGTCTGACTGACTGACTGGCTGACTGGCTGACCGACCGTCTGACTGACTGACTGACTGACTGACCGACCGTCTGACTGACTGACTGACCGACTGACTGACCGTCTGACTGACTGACTGACTGACTGACTGGCTGACCGACCGTCTGACTGACTGACTGACTGACCGACCATCTGACTGACTGACTGACCGACCGTCTGACTGACCGACCGTCTGACTGACTGACTGACTGACTGACCGACCATCTAACTGACCGACCATCTGGCTGGCTGACTGACGGACTACCTTTAGTCCAGCTCAGGACTGAGCACTTAACTGCGAATAAGCCTCTTGATGTAGAGAAGGCCCCTGTCAGTAAACCTGCGGTGCTGTCCTCTGCTGGATGTGACCACTCCTGCCTCGCCTGTGCCTTCCCTCCAGCCTGTACATCGTCACCTGAGGTGTCCAGCTCAGCCAGACAAACCCACAGCACCAGTGTCCCCTTCCGCACCAAGACCCTCTGTCTCTGCCAGCTCCCACCTGCTGCAGCCAAGCAGATCACCAGCCCCCGATTCTGAGACCTCGGAGGCGAAGGACATGGACAGAAACGGTGTGTAGAGTTCCAGAAACATAGCCCCCCCCCCATGCACCGATCGTAGTGTTCATGCTGCTTCTTCTCCGGCAGAGGGTGAGGAAGCTGACGTGGGCGACCCATCTTCCAGCAGGCTGTCAGTCCGCGAGCGGAGGCGGCCCAGGGAGCGCCGCAGGGGCACGGGCATCAACTTCTGGACAAAGGATGTGAGTGGTCGTCTGTGCCGGGGCGGCCTCAGAGGCTTGGCTGCCATCCATTGTGTGGAGCTCATGGGGAGTCCCCCACGTGGCATGGGCTGCAGGTGTCAGGAGCACTGATGGGGCAGGGAAGGAGAAGAACTGCTGAGTGGGGGGCCTGTCTGGATGCTCCCACTGGGTGCCCAGGGCCTGGAGCACACCAGGCACATAGTAGGAGCTCAGGACGTGACTCGTGAGGAGGGGAAACTGACATCCAGCCACAGCAGCAAATATGGATCAGCAGTACCCCCTTGTTCCCAGAAAGTCCTGCAGCCTGGTGCCCCCGTAAGCAGGGATCCTAATGTTTTCGGGGCGCCACAGGAAGTAACCACGTTCCTCTGACTCAGTTTCACTCTTTTGGGGTGAAAAAGGGAGGAGTAACGTAAAACGGATTTCCTTTAAAGTCAAGTGCGTTAAAGTCAAGTGCTCACTGGCTGCAAACACACTCATCACTTTACCTCATGCTCAGTCTACACCCCTGTCACCCAGCTCTGTCAGTGTGTTTAAAAATCAAGGACCGGTAATCATAAGCCGCTGCTTCCAGCGACTCCTTTGAAAATTAGACAAGAAATGTCAGTAATTGTCACCTGTTAGAGACTGCGCTCGTGATAAAGTATTTCACTGTTGAGGACCAAACAGACTGCTGACGGAGATGAAATAAAGTGTGTTGGTCTTAAAGGTATCCCTTCCCCAGCTGCGGTGCAGTTGACACTGTGACAGCAGGCGACACCCGAGCTGCCTGCATGTGCGGCTGTTGAAGCAGCAGCAGCAGCCTAGTCCCTCATCTGTCAGCCCCTGCGGCCCTGGGCGACAGGTTCAGGGTACGTAAGTGGCAGGCTGTCCCATGGCTGTCAGGGATGTCTGACTGTGCCCTCCGGTTTCCTTCCTTCCAGGAAGATGAAACTGATGGATCTGAAGAGGTGACAGAAGCACTGGTAAGTGACAGGCCAGCGAGGCGTGTCCTTGGCTCAGCTTGCTCGTGTGCACACAGTTTCAGTGGGGGAGAGAGCAGTGCGGGCGGGTGGGGGCAGACGTGCCGTGTGCAGTGTGGCAGGTGGCCGCTGTGCCGCTGTCTGCCCTGCACTGTGAGTGCGGCCGGGACGAGGCCCTCCGTTTCCCACACCCCGCGGTCTCCTGCACAGCTGCAGGGCCTGTCGGTCTGTTTTCTCCCTCTTGGGAGAGTGTCGCTGGGTTGTATAAGGGACTTTGAAATCCTGGGAAGAAAGGGAAGGGCGACACGATTTCCCTGTAGACGTCGTTGAAATTCATTTCTTCTGTTTGTGCATGTAGCTGGGAACATGTCGCCAGCACTTTTCTGCAGATAAGATTTAAGGGATGGCCCTGACATGTGCTATTGATTATGTGATAGAGGGAAGACCAGCCATGAATGTCTGTGGTGGTGACACCAATGCGTGACGCTGCGAAGGCTGGCAGTTTGCGTAATTCCCGCGTAAGCGTGGTTTTGTCAGATCCCGTCCCCGTGCAAATCCATGAACCAGTGAGACTGGCGCTGAGTGTGGAGCGTGGGATCTTTGCCTCTCCTTGGCAGATGTGCTTCCAGTTACGTGCTCAGCTGGCACTCCAGGTGTGCAAGTCTCGGAGGTCGCAGCCTGCCCCTGGCTGGCTAAGAAGGCGGGCTGTTCACCTTGTACCTGAAAACCCTTTGTACCCGAGAGTCTTCTGTGCCGATGGTGACTGCACAAGGCTGGTTCCAGAAGGTTCAGCACGCGGCCCACTGCTGGCCACCGGGCCGCCCACTCCTGCCCGCATCATGGCCGGGGCCCCTTCTTACGATGCGTTTTGTCTGCTGCGTTCTTGCTTCTGCTGTGTAACTAGATGCGTCACTAGAGGGCACAAGTGGCCAGCAGACAGACGTTGGTGAAGAGCAGAGTGGGGCTAAGGAGCGGCCAGTAGACAGCGTGCTTTGCCGTAGACGGACTGTGAGGACCCAGCCACAGTAGTGAAGTTACTTGTCCCCCGGCTTTGGGGGATTTGGACATAACTGGGGATAGGGACCTCATTTTACAGTTAAGGAAAACAGGCCCAGAGAAGTTCAGTGTTCAAGGACGTGACGGCCCTGCCAGGGGCTGCCCCGTGTCTCTGGGCCATGGGGAAGCAGGTGGGAGTCAGAGCTCACAGCTGCTGGAGTGGAGCGACGTCTCTTGAAGACCAAGTTCAGAGCCTGCGCTGGCTGCGAGGGTTCAGTGGGTGGGACGGGGTGGACGTCAGAGACAGGGTGGTCGGAACAGGCCTTGCTGGGGTCTGAGCCCGGCGGGGGGTGAGGTGGACCTGCATGCTGCCTGTGGGCAGGGGAACAGCCCCTGCACAGACTCGGGCAGGAGCATGCCTGGCGTGCTGAGGACACGCGTGGGGCAGGCAGGCCACTGTCACACCCAGGGGCTCCATTCTGAATGAGTGGTAACCATTGTGAAGTCAGAGCCAAGAGTGAGTGACGACACTTCGGTCTCAGAGGGCGAGTCCTTCTCCTCTGACAACTTACTCTAAGGGGGTGTGGGTGGACGCAGAGGCACCAGTCAGGAGTCTGTGGTGATGGTCCCGGGAGGACTGATGGTGGCTGGGGCCAGGGGGCGCGGGGGCACCAGTGCCGGGGGAGCTGAAGTTGGAACCAGCAGGTTTGCTGCTGGACTGGGTGGCTCGTGAGGAAAACGGGGGTCAACACTGACACGACAGCTCCTCCGTCAGGCGCCTGGAAGGACGGCGTTTTTGTGAACTGAGATGGAGAAGCGTCTACTACGTGGTGGGAGAGCAGGCGTTTGGTTTTGGGTTTAGGGTGTTAGATTTAATGTGCCTGACTGACGTCCATGTGGAAAGGGCAAGAGGAGTTAGAGGCGGGAGTCTGGAGCTGAGGTGGCAGGTCCACACTGAGGTCAGCAAATGCACAGAGGGCAACTGAAGCCACGGACTGAATGACGTCACGACAGAGGGTGTAGGTAGAGACGAGGCCCCAGGACGGAGCCTGGACACCCAAACGAAGAGCGGCGGGGTACCGGCTGGTCCAAGCACTCAGCTCTGAGAGTATACATGCAGCTTCCCTCTTTTCCCCAAACACAAATGAAGCACACGCACGCAGGAGGTAGGTCATTTTCTTGTTGTTTTCCTGTTTTTCTCAGCTGGTGTAGGTACACGCACCAGGAGGTCTGCTTGGCCGGCGTGGGGGAGCCGGCGGCCCCCAGTGCCCTCTGACTGCCCCTCTGCAAACCCTGTCTTGGGCCTGGGAAGCCCCGGAGCTCGCCAGACACCTGTCACAGCACATTGCTCAGGACGCCCTGCATTGGCTCAGCCTGATTCCCGCAGCTCCGTTGCACGTAACAGGCTCTCTGGTGCTGTCGTGCCCTAAAGCCTGGTGAGCTCTGGTGGCTGGGAGGCCACGACGACAGAGAGTTTCAGAGCTGGAAGAGACCATTTCAGAGATAGCAGCTGCGGCCAGAGGCTGAGCACTTCCGGGTCACAGCCGAGTCCCGTCTGTGGCGGCTGCACGGCCCTCTGCTGGGTCTTGGCGTGGGCCGTGTGTCTTAGGTGACCAGCCCTGGGGACAAACACTGGCATGGACAGGTCAAGTGGACAGCCTGGAGCTGGACCCCTGGCAAAGGCTCAGCTCGCCGCCTGTCTGCGCTCTGTCCGGGTCCCTCACCTGTGAAGTGGGGTGCCGTCCAGTGTGCCCTCGGCAGTGTCAGACGCAGTGCGTTTACTAGCCAAGGCGAGGCAGGGCACTCCAGCTGCTCTCCAGGTCCTGACAGCACCAAGGCGTCTGGAGCTCCTCCACTGGCCTTAGACTCGTGGGACTGACGTGACTTTTTAGCTGATGCACAAGGAATGGCTCCCTCCGTGAATCGAACACACGGCCCAGGCCCCTCCAACGTACGTCAGGGTCCCAAAAATGTGCCCTCTGGGTCCTGAGCAGCAAAGTTTACAGGTGGGAGAGAAGTGAGTGGGGAGGAAGGAGCCCCGAGCCTGTGACCTGGTCAGGCTGCCTCCACTTCACCCCATTGCTGCTTCTGTGCTGGTGTCCCAGCAGCTGTGGGGCCGTGGGATTTTACTGTCCCCCCCACACCCTCACTCTTCCCTTAAGTAAACACTCGTGCTTTTTCCTATTGGCTAATTTTGCACAACTTTGCTTCTGGCTGTTTGCCTCGGCTTTCACCCCCTACCCCCCAGCAGTGTTTTTTAATCTCGTTTCATAATCTCACAGAGCCCCTCTGCCGGGGTGAGATTTTCTGTCCCCTCCCCCCCCTGGGCTGGCTCTGCGCTGTTGTCCTTTTAGGTAAAGTCCCAGGACAGTTGCCTCCCGGCTCTCTGGGGCCCGATTGCCTAATATGGTAAGGTATGTCCTGTCTAGACCGCCCCGAGAAGGAGCGAGCAGGACGGTTAGAGACCAGGGAGGTGTGCTGTTATTTACGCAGTAAAATAAAGTGTTTAACGGTGTTCCATACACACAATCTTCTTTAAAGCAAGTCTCTCTTCCATGTAATTGAGTGAACAGAGAGTAAATTACAGATTTTCCTCCCTCATCCTCTTCGTCTTTAGCCAGATAGGAAGGGGGTGGGCAGCTTGTGGGGGGGAGCGTTCTGAGAGGTCTGAGGACTCTCATAATATAATCATGTTTTGGGGGATAGATTTGGTACAAGCAGCATCTGGGAGCTCAGGCATTCCCGGTTTGCACGGGCGATGGCAGTGGGCCATCCGGGAAGGAGACTGATGAGAAGTGGCAGCCGGCAGCGAGGGTGGGAGCCCGTCTTCCAACCGTGTCCTGACGTCTCCAGGGGGTGACCGCACATCCGCCCCGACGGACCCCTGCACTGTGCTTTTGCTCTTGCAGTTTGTGAAATGCTGCAGGTCCCCTGCTTCTCTGATGCCCCCCCGCCCCCGTTCCCACCCGCGCCTTCCACACCCCGAGTTGCACAGACCATCGTAGAGCAGTTTCTCTTGGCATCTTCCTTTTAAGGACTCGATTAATTTTAGGTCGTGCTGTTGCCAAGGAAATCTCAGTCATTAAACCTCACATCTGTTCCTTTGAGACCCTGTAGTTTTGGGGCCCACTGTCCCTTACATCAGTGAATTCTGCTTTAGTCAGAAGGCTTTCTCAAGAGAGAATAAACTGATTTTCACCTTCTCTGTTTGGGCTTTGCTCAGACATTGTATCCTAGGTTGGGGAAGGTTTATCAACCACTAAGGACAGTACAGTTAACCGCGCAATCTTTCCTCGTCTTCCGGTGTCTTCCCTCTGCCTCCTGCTGCCTTCAAGGTGGTAGTTGTGTTGGTGACCTGTGACCTTACGTGTCTTTGTTGGAGAGACACTGATGAGCTTGAAACTCGCTTGGGAATTTTGTCATGATTATAAAGGTGACATAGTTTGTGGTAGAAAACACATGAAGTCCAGAAAAGTGTGAAGCAGCAGGGCCATCTCTGGAGGGGGCTGTAAGAAGTCCTGGGGTCCCTCCGGGTCACAGCGGTGGGGGACTTCCTCCTGGGCCGGTCCTCAGCTGTCCGGTGGCCGGCTGCACTACTGACCGTCTCCCTGGGCAGTCACACGGGGGCAGCTCTCTATTATCTGGGTCCGAAACCAAACTGGATTTTATGTATAAATTCAGTCTTTGTTGGCAGAGGGAGGTTCTGAAAATTCACCCACCCACCATGTAAACTGAGGAAACCCTGCCCCTCACTTCCCTCATCCATGGAGGCTCATGTGCACATCTCACAGCACGTCCGCCAGGGTGGGGCCACCACCGGCCTTCCGGAAGGTTCTGTGATGGCCCAAGGCCCCGACTGCGCCGTGTGCCTTCTGGTATTCGGCCCAAGAGTTTCCACAGTGACACACATATCTCGGTACAGGTTATTTTCCTTGTGTTTCTTCCTATTTTGTTAGTGATTTTTTTTATGACTTTAGCTAAGTTTTATATCTATAAGTTTCATTTCAGGATAGTAAAGGTTGGGATGGGGAGTTTGAAAATGTGTGTTATGCAGGAGGTTCTTTCTGGTGTAAAGAACAAAAAAAAAATTGTTCAGAGTCGTACCACTCAGAAGAAATTATGGTTTAACATTCTGGTGAACTTCTGCTGAAATTTTTCCTAAGGTTTGTTTTTTGTTTTTTTCCCAACATGTTTAAGACCCACTAATGACATTGTTAAGAAAGGGATGGTTTCAAGCTGAGCACCCCTGGGACACCTCATTACCCTGATGACAGTCTCAGGCTGTCTTCAAAGCGTTGGCTTCCGTCCTGCGTGGAGGCAGCCGGACCGTGATGGCCTGACTGGGGCCGCCCGCAGGGACCTCTCCTCCCGTGGGGTCTCTGGTCGCCTTAGTCACAAAGTGCTCATTTCTTCTGTTGAGGGTGTGTCTGGAGAGCTCTAACCATGGCTTAGGTTTAGCTAATGTCGGAGTCCTGGCCCATGATTCAGGGGAAAGGCTGCATATGGGCTTCGCAGATCCTTTGCAAAGGTCCTTTGCATGTGGGCCGTCTGTAGGTATGCCGGGCAGGACTGGGGTGAGGCCCCAACAGAGTGTTATCTGGTGGAACCTGAAAGCTGGGGCGGTTCGGGTGAAAACGTAAGATGATGGTCACCGTCTTCAAACCAGCTCAGTTTTCAATCAGGCAAGTTCAAGGAGCAGACGGCAGCCATTTAGCGACATGAATTACTTTCGCAGAAAAACTACAATGTCGTATCTAAACATGACTCTTTAAGGCACACACCACATAGGTGTCCCTGCACAGGCTGTGAGCTTGGGACGCTGCTGGACTTTTTAGGCTTTAGCCCGTTTTTGTTTTCTTACAGCCTGAATTCTTACGCCTTAAACTACGCCACTATTATGACTACTAAAGAAAGGAGGGAACTTTTAAAAACCCACTGGCAAATTAACAGCTCAAACTTAAATACTTAATATGGTCTTGGAGCTTATAGCTCTGGCCATAGTTCTGAAATGTTTCCAGGCGATAGAAGCATTTTAAGAGGAAAATAACACGTTTGGGTAGCGTGTAACCGAATAAACCATATCATGGTGTCTCCTTAGGCATGGGAGACTTTCATAGGTGACTGCCACACAGGGGGGTCATGGGCTGTTTGTGATGACAGAGCCAAGTGTCTGCTTTCTCCAGTGTCCGGTGCCGGCCCCCTGCTGGCTGTCGGGGGCCTCAGCACTCGGGCCTTCCGAGGCCGGGGTGGGCGGGTGTGAGTTGAGGGGGACGGGGTGGCAGGGCCAGCCTCATCCCCATCTTTGGCACAGAGTCTCCAGGTCGGGCTCCGCAGATCTGGAAAGGGCCTGACGGTGCCTGTTTCCTGCTGTGGGTCACAGAGTCCTCCCTCCTCCTCAACTCTGCTGTCCTAATGGGAAGCAGCTGTAGCAGTGTGTCAGTCAGGTACTGCCTGTGTTCCGATAAAACTTTATTCACAGAAGTAGGCTGGGGGCCAGATTCGGCCTGCAGACCAGGCCACAGTGTGCCAGCCTGTCTGGTGACTGATGGAGACATTTTCTGCTGCCCACATGGCTTCAAACGTTGGTTTTCTCTGATCCAGGTACTTCTCTGATAATTCAGTGTTTTCCCAGTCCCTCTGATTCTTGGGGGGGAGGGGAGTTATGTGCTAGTTCTGGAAAAGCATTGGTGAGTTGGGTCAAGCTGTGACGCTTCCTGAGTGAAGACGTGAGGGGGACAAGCTCTGTCCTTTTCCCCTGGTCCCCCGGGCTGTCTCCACCTGGTTGGTCCTCCCAGCCTGTCCCCATGTGCTTTTCCCGTCTGATCCTGTCCACGCTCTGACCTCCCAAGACCTGTGTCTGAGGTTAGCTAAAGTTGCCGTCTGGGGAGAAATCAGCACCTTCTGCAGACGAGGGCCCGGACTGTCTGCCTTTGCAGCTCACAGACTCTTGGGAGGGGGCCTGTCGGAGAGTCTTAATTGCTGTCATTCAATTAATTGCTGGTTGTCATTTGAATTCCTTAGAGCAGATTGCATGAGAGTTTATTGGTCCTTTTGCCTTGTTAACTTTCAGTCTGCAGAATAGACAAGAAGAATCTGGGGGATTTACAGAGGCCGTGGCAGAAATCTTCAAAACTGTGACCCTGGGCTTACTTGAAATGGTACCGTGTTTCCCCCAAAATAAGACCTGGCTGGATAATCAACTCTAATGCGTCTTTTGGAGCAAAAATTAATATAAGACTCGGTCTTATCTTACTATAAGACCAAGTCTTTATTGTAATACATAATATAATATAATATAATATAATATAATATAATATAATATAAAACATAATACTGGGTTTTTTATTAATGTTTGCTCCAAAAGACGCATTAGAGCTGATGGTCCAGCCAGGTTTTATTTTCGGGGAAACATAGTAGTTAAGAGGAAATTGTCTTAGAAAGAGAAGCTACATTCTGGCCCTTTGAACACTCTAAGGAGAAAAAGTGGTGAAAGTTGACAGTAATGTCCCAGTAAAGACTCATACCAGTACGGGGACCAAACGGGATCGGCGTAGCTGATTCTGCGCCAAGAACACAAAACCCAGCTTTTTTTTTTTTTTTTAACCCTGCTCTTTCTGTAAAATAGAGCTTCACCAGAGGCACAACATGTCCAAGAAGTCTCCAAGGACACTGGTGACCTCTGGTCTCTGGGAGAAAACTAACAAATGTTGTGTGGGCAGCTTATGAGTCTGTCTGGGACTGCCAGACTTAGAGCCCGGGCAGGTTGGAATGCCCTGTCTGGCTACCCAGGCACGTTGGGCAGACACTGTCCTAGACAGTGCTCAGGGGCTGCTGTGGTCCCGCGTGGGGCATCATGAAGAGCAGGCATAACTGGCCCCTGCGGGGCTGGGAGCCAGCCTGCTTCTTCCTGTCCTCCAGAAATGCACACTTCACCCACAGAGAGCCAGGCTCTCAGAGGCCATCACGACAGCCAGGCCCATTCAGCAAGGCTTTCATGACGCAGCAGCATGCATTTGTTTAGTCAACAAATACTTGTTGGTTCCCCACTGTTGTGTGTTGGGAATGCAGACATGTGTAAGGGGGACCGTGTCCTACCCCTGACAGCACTCGCATTTGGGTGGGGAGACCCCCAAGTGAGATAGACAGGAACTGCTGTCATGGGAGAGGAGAGAGCCAGAAAACATGCGTTTGGGAGTTGCTGCCTCGGAGATGGTAATGACGCACAGGACTGGTGAGACCAAGAAAAGAGCAGAATTAGAAGACCGAGGGCCCACGGCCGTGCCCGGCAATGCTTTGGGCTGCCCAAGACCAGAGCAGCATGTTTCTTCCACTGGGACAGGAGAGCACACAGGTAGGGTGGTTTGTCTCGTGCCAAGAACATGAAGTCATTCTGACCCGACCTTTCTGGTTCCCTTTCTCTGTCCTCGCTCTCTACACCCAGAGAGCAATTTTTCACCTGCTAGAGTCCAGGTGAAAAATAATGAGCTAGCTTTCTGATGCCAGGTGTGGCTGGAATTGGAGAGATTTAAGAAATATGAAGATTCAGCAGGGTTTGGTATTTCACCCGACATGGAGGAGAAGACAGGCACCTTTCCTCCCAGCTGTCCCCTTCTCAGTTACATCATCACCCCAGAAAAATAGCACAAATGAAACCGAAGTGTGTAACAGATAAGTATGGGGGCGAGGCGGGCACTGAGGGCTTCCACTCCCCGAGCAATGAGAGCACACCGCACACGGGGTGTTGGCAGAAGGCGTCCCTGCCATGTTTAGGCTCCTTAAGGATCTGCTTCCTAAAAGCGTGTTATTACTGCAGGTCAAGGAGTAATTTTGATTTAGATAGTGGTTGTTAAAAATGATTATCAGAAGCAATGTCCAAAGAGACAACTAGTTAACACACACAAGGGGAAGTATGTGACCTCACTAGTGTTCTAAATGAAGCTAGAAGTGAAGTAGCATTTTTTTTTTCACCAACCAAAATAGGCAAAGATTTTGAAAAGATAATGCCCAGTTTACTGAGCTAAGAGTGTAGTGAACTGGGGCTTCTTGTATTTTACTGTTGGGAATACAGATTAATACTTCCTTTTTGGAATGTGAATTGCCAAATTATCAAATGCCCCAAATTGATCCAGGATTTTCGTTTATGGAACTCTGTCTCTAAGAAACAGTCTGAAATATGAAAAAGAAACAAAAGCTTTGTGTCACAGGGTACATTACGGATTAGACGTAGCTGTGGAAACATTCTTTCATTCATTCATTCATTCATTCAGTAAACACTGAGTGCCTTTGTGTGCAAGGCTGTTTATTAGGCACTACTGAAGAACAGCCAGTGAGCTTAGCTTTTCGTAACAGTGGGGATTTGGAAAGAACCCGCGTTACAGGCGATGACTCGTCCAGGAAGTGGAATTCTGGGCGTCACGGTTTGCATGCCCTTTTCTGACTACTGGCCATTTAGGGTGTCTTCTTGGGACAGGCTGGGGCTAGAGGCCACCATTTAAAAATGAGGTACCAGGAGTATGTAGTAAGTGGGTTAGTGCTTGTGATACAATGTTACTGAATGAACTGCGCCTATGGTCAGGGGGGATGCCGGATGTGAGTGCTGCTTGGGTCGGGCCACCCCGGCCTCCCCCGGCCTCCGTGAAAAGCATGAAGGACAGTTGACTTTTTGTTACTTTTGTTTATTTTCTGAATTTTCTTTAATGAGCCCCTGTTACTTGTGTAAAACGCAGAGTTACAAAGTTACAGAAAGTGAAGGCTTGCTGTGAAAGCAGAGAGTGCTCGGGAGCCTGGTGGGAACCCGGCAGTGTGGTCAGCCCCGTGGCTGGGCAGGCGTTTCTCAGTGAGCGCAGGGCGTTACCTGCGCTGAGGTCTCCGATCCTTCCCACCTGTAGAGTTGGAAGAAACCAAACTGCATGGAATCCACGTGTAATGCAGACGACAGTTGAGCTCCGTGCATCATCCTTGAGTTTTCCTTGTCCTGACGGGTTTCAAATTCTTCATCCTTTTCCTTCCCAGCTTCACTTGTTCTTCCCTCGCTCTCTTCCCCACCCTGCGTCTCTAACTGCCGACTGCAGGGTCAGGTCCCGTCCAGAAACCACCCGCTTGCTTTTTTGTCTGTCTGCACATTGATCTGCTCAGCCTGAGATCTGGTTTTGTTTTCTCAGCTCTCAGTGGCACACCTTACCTTTGTTGGGTCTAGGCCTTGTGTGTAGGGTTTTTGTTGAGGGCCTGGGTTGGTTTGCTTTTTTCTACTTAAAACTCAGATTGTGTCTGCGGCCACACAGAAGCCCCCCAGCCACCAGGCGCCAAGCTGCTCCTTTGCAGAGTGGTGATGAGACGAGGGTGTGAGCCCAGGCATGTGGGGCTCTCCTGTACCCGCAAGGTATTTGCTCAGCAAACTGCAGAACAGAGGACTCAGCGTGCTCGTAAAGTACCAGACTGTTGAGGTCACGGAAAATTATTTCTAGAAGGTACTTTAAAAGCTATTCTAGCCCAACTCCCTTACTTTATACATGAAAACCTGGGCCCCAAAGGGCATGGCGTGACCTCAGCTGAACAGTGACTCAGCTGAGTCCCCAGATCACCGGCTTCCCGCAGGCTGGTGGCACGCACCCGGGCCCGTTGCTCAGTGTGGTGCCGCGTGTGGGAACCACCGGCAGTCTGTACACAGGGCTGAGCCAGTGTCTGCTGTCCCAGGTCTTTCACCTCCTCAGAGCACCTGCCTGCAGAACATCTGTTGTTCATTCCGATCCAGACGCTTGGGAGCCATGGGGTGGTCCTGCACTGGCTATAGGTGAGAGCTGCAGGCACGTCTGCCCCGTTTACAGACCGGTGAGGTCAGGAGACTTGAACCACTGTCACCTCAAAAGCAGAAGCCACTGTCAGACCTGAGGTCAGAACGACAGAGTGAGGACACTGAGTCCCCCGGTTCCCAAACTGAGAAATGATGGGCGAGTGCTTTTTCCAGCAGTTTTAGGTATAGCCGTTCTTAAAACCAAGAAAGGAAGTCTCTTTGGTCCAGTAGTGTGGGGACAAGCCCTGTGGTGGGGGGCTATGAACGCAGCCAGGCAGCTGGAGCCGGGGGTTTGGCCAGGGTCCCGTGTACCCCGCAGGGATCCAGGAGCACGCGAGCTGCCTGTCTGCAAGTGGGGCCTGCATTGGTTCAGCTCATCCCAATAGTAGTACTGTGACGGGCAGACAGGAGCGCGCAGGGAAGTACCGGGGCCCGGCGTGGCTCAGCCCCGGGCCCCTGGAAGGGGCCTGGCCCGCTGCCCAGGTCAGAGGTCCTGAGCTGTCAGCCTCGGGCCTGGCTTGGGGCTGGCGCTCTGTCAGATCTGAGCTGTGGGATCTGGAGCGGCCGTGTCGAGACAGGTGCTCACATTTAAAGCTCTCATAGGAGCTGAGTCCTCAAAATATGGCAGAATCCATATAATTTAAGACCGAAAAGCACTCAGGTCACTGACCCAACTAATGAGAGAATTTATACCTCAGAAACAAGATAGTAGAACAATCTAAAAGTCTCTTGAAAGAGGCTTTAAAAGAGGCTTTACAATTAGTTAAGATTCCCCACAGACAAAGATGTTAGATTCCACACAAGAATAACAAGCACAAGCGGTGAGACCCAAGAGAAAGGTGGAGAAGGACCCCCTGCGAAGTCTTGGAAGGAAGTGACAGAGGCAACCTTGTCTGTGAACACACTTCTGACAGCTCAGCAGTGAGTGTGCGAGCCCCAGCATCACATGGACAGACTTTCAGAATGCGGCTGAGACAGAGAAGACGTGACAACCCGGGGAGAGCTAAGCTACGTCTCCAGGACTTGCAAAGGAGAAAAGAGAAAGAATGAAAAAGAGGCGATAAGAGGAATAAAAACTGCAGCCAAGAACTTGTTCCGAAATGAAGGCGGGTGTCCTTAGGTAGAGAACACCTCCAAGTGCAAAGCGGGGTAGGTAAACCATGGCTGATGGTCATTTCCATGGGGATTATAGGGCACCGAGGACAGAAAATGGAAATGCCGTGAAAAGATACGCTCCACACCAAGAAGGAGGTCCCATTTGCGGGGCCTCTGGCAGCCATGGAAGCCGGAAAGCGAAGTGGTGTCTTCAGAGCACTGCGGGAAGGAAACGAGTGTGAGCCTGCAGTTCTGGTCTGTGAGCAAAATCACGGCGTTTTCAAGATCTGGAGGGCTGCGCGCCCCACAAGCCTGCAGATTGTAGGACGCTGGACAGCAGGAGGCTCTTTGGCCAAAAAAGACAGAAACACAGAAAGAAGTGGGATCCGGGAAACGAGAAGTGGTAAAATATGGCCATGAAGCTCGTATTTTTTCTTTCATGTTTAAGAAACTGGATCTAAAATCTAGCAATAAAAATGGCTCCTTATCCTAAACAGAGAAGATGCTGATTAACCTCCTAGACTTTTAAAGAAAAAATGTATTGAAATAAGTGTGTTACATGCGAGGGTAACCACTAAAGTCACAGAAGTAAGAAATAGAACCCACGGCTCCCACATCATTACGGGGGGAAATGTGGTAATTTCTCACCTTCACTCACTCTGGCCCGTGGGGGCAGGAATGGAAGGAAGTGCCCCTTTTCTGACCACCTGATGGAGCACCCGGCCACATTTGTGGGCTTTATAGAAAACTACCCAAATATTAAAAAAATAAATCAAGTTGATGACAGTTAAAAAACTTGAACTTAAAGTAGAATTTCTGAACCCATGCGTTTGTAATTTATTTTTGTAGGTTTCTACCACTTGTAGCTTCTGACGGTTGTCTGGTTTTATGGCTCGAAGTTGCAGGTTTCATCTTTAAAGCTTGTTGTTCCCAAACACTGAGCCTAAATTTTAGGCATGTTGCCACCAGATGGTAGCTTGCTTTGCCCGACACCCAGAGAGCACAACCTAAATATCAGAAACATCTCTGGGTGCTAAACAGATTCATTTAGTTTAAAGGTTAGAATATAAGTAGTATCTGGTGCTATAAAATGTGGTTAAGAAAACAAGACTTAAAACAATTGTATTGAGATAAACAACTTTTCTAGATAGCTGTTAGCTCTACTCAATATTTACAGTTTTAAGAACGTTTCAGCAGATTTGTAGTCTTTCCAGCTCCTTATCACTTTTAACCAGCCATGGAAGCTCTGGAGAGAGCCCTCGGCTACTCTGAGCCAATCCGGAAAGCTGGCTGAGCCCCGCTGCTGCTGCTGCTGCTCAGGTCACGCGCCCCCCACATCCCCAGGGCCCGTGGGCACTGGGCTGGGCCACCCCCCACCACCTGGGTCTGCAGTGCAGCAGTCCCCACCCCACTGGTACTGTCCAGCTGCTGTGACAGCCGTGTCCCTGTGTCTCGCCACGCCTCTCTGCCCCCCAGGACCCCAGGCAGGCTGAGCTGCCCCCCAGCTTTGCTGCTCATTCTGCCTGGTGAGGAGGGAGGCTGCACAGGTTCCCACATCAGAAGGAGGCAGCTCCCACTTGGGTTTGCCTTTTTTAGCTGTTGCTACATTTAAATTTAATTGAAAACACTAAAGTCGTAAACCAGTTCTGGGACAGGTCCACAGAATGTTCTCTGAAAGGGCCTCGATAATCCCTTCCCCTTCGCTAGTTCCTGAGACTTCAACTTTCAGGGCATGGGTTCCCCCCTCCCCTTCCCGAAGTCTGCCCCTGAGATGTCCCTTTCCAGGCTCTTTGGTGACTGAGCCTTAATGTGAGAGGACAGACTGCTCCTCAGCTGGGAAACTGGCCTCCTGCTCAGCCCCTCCGAGCTGGTTGTCTCTGAGCAGAGACCCTGGGAGCTGCAGTGTGTGTTCTGGGTCACTACATCACCTGGGAGGGGCCAGCGGGGGTTGTTTAATGCCTGGATCCCTCCCTTGGGTGGCACTGGACCTGAACTGTCCCACCTGGAAAGTGACTGTGTGTAGCTAAAGGCACAGGCTGTGACCGAGTTTGTTCCCACCAGCATGCAAAGGACACTTTTGTGTTCTCTCTCCTGAGAAAGGAGACACTAAGTGCTTGTCAGCTGGTGGAAGAAAATGGTGGAAAGAGCGAGTGAACAAAAGCAAGAACGTCGGGGGCGCCAGATGGCTCATTTGGTTAGAGCGCGAGCGGGTCAATTCCCGCATGGGATGGTGGGCTGCGCCCCCTGCAACTAAAGATTGAAAACGGCGACTGGACTTGGAGCTGAGCTGCGCCCTCCACAACTAGATTGAAGGACAACAACTTGGAGCTGACGGGCCCTGGAGAAACACACTGTCCCCCAATATTCCCCAATTAAAAAAAAAAAAAAGGCAAGAACGTCGATGTAACTTTCTGGAGAACTTACTGGTTCCTGTATTTCTGGGATGTGCCTGGAATGTCCCACAGGTCCAGAATCTTCGTGCAGGATTTGAGAAGTGGATGTTTTCAGGCCCTTTACCTCGATCAGCCTGGCCTTCTTCCTCAGGCGTGTCTTTGCCATGTTGGGAGCCTTTCGGGACTTTGGTTTCCATGTCTGTGAGATAACAGTTATGCTTGAACCTCGGTGAGAGGGCCCATGAAAGAATGTGTTAGTAAATATAAGTTCCCATTGTCAGCAGGCTCTGGATGGAAGCGTGAGACGCCATGAAGGGGGCAGGAGGCCCGGGGAGCAACCGGCCTTCACTGCAAACCTTCCAGAAACAGGTGCAGGGCCGCCTGGGTGCAGAGCCTCCCGTCCAGGTTCCCTCAGCCTGTCCCTGTGAGTGACAAGCTCTGCTAGACAAAAGCTCACTTAGCACAGGAGGTTAGCGGTGTGGGCAGGATCTAGAATGCAGTGCTCTCCTCCGAACCCCAGCAACCGACTCTGGTTTGGGGTGGGATCTTAAGAAGTTTTTAGGTAAGGAACGAATCAGGACCCCTTCTCTATAAGCTCTACTCAGCCTGTACTCAGTCAGACCAATCCCCAAGTAACTGATCACTTCCCTTGATTTAATTTCACAAGATTGGTCGTAGGAATAAGGAAGATACCAAGACAGTTAGAAGGGAAAGAGTGGCATCCTAGGAAGTGGGAAGAGAAAAGTGTAAATTTCAGGTGGGAAAGGGGGGCAGGATAGGGTCCCCAAGAGCCCCGACGGAAGTGAGTTGTTATTTCGGGGTATACCGCCAGCTTAGAAGGCTTTGGGCCAGAAGCGCTGGGGAGGGGAGCACAGTGGTGAGGACACAGTGCAGAAGGTGACGGAAGGCTTCCTGACTAAGGCCAAAATCCCCAAATCCCTCAACACCAAGCAAGTAGATGCCTTTCTTTTTAACTCTTAAGTTCCCCTGTGGGTGACCCAGTCCTGTTGCTGCTGCCCCTTGCTGTCTGTTGCCTCTTCAGGTCTGACCCTGCCTCCTTGAACCCTTTCCGGTCTCCATCTCCCCGATTGTGGCCTTAGAGAACTCTGGTCAGCTGTGTCTCTGCTGTAAGGAGCTCCCCCTTTGCAGAGGCCCAAGCTTCGATTTGCTGGCTCCCAGCCTTGCAGCAGGAATGACAAGCCCCTAAATGGGACATAAGGGCCTGGATGTGTCGTCTGGGCTTTGTTACTAAGAGACCTGGAAGCTCAGACCCCCGTCTCATAACTGGAGAGGTGCCCAGAGAACTCAGGAGCAGCCCCCGAGAGTCCCCCTGGGGCGTATTCCTAGAGGCTGACCAGCTGGTTTTCCTCCTACAAGTGGAACCCTGTGAGCTGAAAGCGAATCTTTGCCCTGGGCCCCTCTCCAGCCCTCCTCACTGAGCAAACAGGATTTGGAATGTCAGCAAGTAGAGGAGGGAGGGGACATGTGTGGCTGTTTCCCTGCTAAGCAGCTCTGCCGAGGACTTGGGCAAACCTGACTTCTCAGACTGCTTCCTCCTAAACTCTTGGCTCCTTATTCACATTTGTTTGTTTTGTTACTTTGCAAAGCCACCCAGCCCCCTGCAGTCAAGCTCAGGGAAGACGCAGGTTCCCAGAGGGAGCGAGTTCTCCCCTCTGGAGCAAGGAGTTGTTCCCAGGTCTGCCTCCCAGGGTCCAAGGTCGCCTTTCCTCCGGATTTAATCTGTGTCTTCGGGAACCCCGGCTCAGGTGTTCCTGGGGAGCAGTGTCCTTGTGGCAGAAGCGAGGCCTCAGACTCCGCACGCGCTCGCGGGCCGGCGTGGCCGTGGGCTGGGGCCGGGGGGCCGCGGCGCTGAGCCCACAGGGGCCACGCCTCCCCGCCTGCTCCGCGCCGACTGGCCGAGCGCGCGGGCTGTCACCGTCGGGGCGGCTTCCCTGCGCTATTTAGCTGCGTGCGGAGCCGCCGTGCGCTCACTGCGGACCAGGACCAGCGGCGGCGGGCGCGGCCGCGAAGGAACCATGTCCTCCGTGTTTGCGCGCAGTAAGGACTTCCCGCGCGCTCGGAAGCCGCAGGCCGACTCCCCGCCGGCGTCCCCGTCCCCGTCCGCGGCCGCCAGGACGCTCCGAGTAAGGCCCGGCCTCGGGCCGGCAGGTGGCGGGGGCTCGGCGGGGCGGGGGGCTCCGCTCACTGCGCTGTCCCGCGAGGCGCGGCTATTGTTAGTGCCCCCTTTCCTGCGCTTTATGGGTCAGCGCTGTGTGTTAAGAAACGCAGCTCCCAATGGCGTGGAGCTCTGTGCGCCAGCCTTGAGTCCCCTGCAAGTTTGGCGTGTCCGCGCGTGGGAGGGAGGGAGCCTCTGCCCGTGTGCGCCCGGGTCACAGCGGCGCGAGCAGGGGCCGTGGCGCCGCGGGTGGCGCCGCTCCCTGCACGGAGTTTCCGCCTGTGGGTGTTGGTCGCGGCTAGCGTCTCCCTGGGGCGGACCCCAGCGCGCTGCTCCCCGGGGAGCGGAGGTGGCAGTGCCTCTTGGGGACCATGCGCAGGCGGCGGATCCCCCGAGCTGGTGCGGAGAACAGCTGCGCGAAACGCGGCGGACGGACGTGGGCCTGCGCTGTTTCGTGTGGGTTTCACAGTCTTTCTCGTGTGTAAGTTACCGGAGTGGAATTCGGGGTGCGGCCTGTTGGTTGTTGGCCTGGGGCATCAGTGGGCGGTGTTTGCTCACCCGAACATCAGAGGAACTTCCTTATGAAGCTGTTTCATTCATGAGTCCCTTCGTGGGAGGGCTGCGGGGCCCTGCGTGCCTGTCCCCCACTGGGCCCCGGGACCTGCTGCTCCACGCTGCCTGGTGCTGGTCTTGGTCGTTCCTGGGAGCCGCACAATGCCTCCCCTGGGGCTGGTGGGTACTTCTTGGCGGCATCCTTTTTCCTCCATTACTGTATCCCTTGTGTCCCCTCCCACTTCCCTCGCTGCCCCCTGGTGACGTTAGTTCACACTGAGCACAGCCCCCTGAGCTGCGTGTCTGGTACCTGGTGAGCTCCCAGCAAAGCCTGTGCAGTGACAGCTGTTCCCCCCTTAGAATTGGGGCCACTTTCTTCTGTCTCCGTCCTAGCCCTGCTGCCCACCCTCCCCCTCCCCACGTTTAGACAGAGGCCACCGTGAGTGGGACAGAGATTGAGAGTTTGGGCGACAGGAAACTGAAGCATGGGTGACTTTATAAGACTGCTCCCCTTTTAGTGGTCAGTGGCTGTGGGTTCCCACTGCAGCCGTACTGTGACCGCTGTCCAGTGTCCAGGCGCTGGAGGCGGCCGTACAGAGTGTGGGTTCCCACGTGTCACTCGTGACTGAGGTGCAGCTCCTGAGACGGAACAGCAGCCCCACCCGTCCCTTAGTCAGCGTGCTCTCAAAGCACTGGGTCCCGCGCTGTGATCACGGGCCTGCTGAGCTGGGTGATGGCCAGCTGCTGCACGCTTCTAGGCACACGGGGTCACCGTCCCTGCCGTGTAACCTGGCGTCGCTGGAGGACAGGCCAGACACAGTGTTCCCAACGGTCCAACTCCAGTACAAACGAGAGCATCACACCTCTGATGCCCAGCCTGGCCAGGCCCTTCGCTTTGGAAAGGTGGGCACTGCTGTCTGCATGTCACCTGGGGGAAACTGAGGTATATGAGGCGCTTACCCAGCCCCCTCAGCAGTCAGGTCTCTGTGACTCCAAACCTGTACCCATCAACAGCACTGGCGTTCATGTCAGCGTACCGAAGGTTCAGGACAAAGTGTGACGGTCAAAGGTGACAGGGAAGAGCTTGGGTAGCTGTGGGAGGCCCAGAGGCAAACATGATGGGGATCCAGGAAGCTGAAATTGCAGGAGGGAGGAAGGCTGTGTGTGCGGACCAGGGAGGGAACTGGCGGCTGTTCTCAGATGGAGGCGGGGCGGACGAGCCGCAGGACCCGAGACCTGGTGGCTGCAGGGGCTCCAGCCTTCCCTGAAGGTGCCGGGGGCGTCTGTGTGAGGCTCCGCTGAGATCAGAAAGCTCTTGCTGTCCTCATCCAAACTTCTGTGACTTGTGACGCACTTTTGTGCTGGAGGCTGCAGTTAACGAGGTGTGGCCTCCTCTGGGCGGGCTCCTCAAAGCAGCAGGGACGTCTGAGCCAACGGATGAAAGTTGACCGTTTTTTTCTTACTCTGTTAAAGGGGCTGACTATCAGATGCTTCCGTATAAGGAAAACGTTCTCAAAGGGAATGTGAAAATCATGGGAGTTCACATGGGAACACTGTGCCTTAGTCAGAGGCTCAGGGAGCCACAAGGGCAGTCTATAAACTACAGGTCAACAGGCCTTATTTTTAACTCGAGACAAGAAACAGCACGATGACTTTTCAGTCCCCAGAAAGCCGAAACTGTCTCCTCATACCTCTGCTTTTAAACTGCCAGCGGCATCTGACGCTCCTAAAGTTACCGTGTGTGAGTGAGTGCTTCTGTGCTGGTTGGGAAAGCCTGACGTGCCGTGATGTCAGAGGCAGTGCTGGCCCCCAGCCGCGCAGCACGGAATTCTCGCAGAGAAACCGCACTTCCCTGTGGGAGGCGGATGACGGGCGTGTCCTCAGCGGCCAAGACTTACTCCCGTCCTCCGGTCTGTGTTGCAGACATGATACTTTTCATTCTCTGAACACAAAATTATACTGTGAAACATGGTTTCTAGCGTTCACCCGTCTCCATAAGCCAAACACGCACCATCCGTCCTTTGGGTTTCTGCCCCCAGACCCCACCACAGTGGCCATTCCAGCTGTACGCCCCCATCCTGCTGTTTCAATCTTTTGACCCCAAAGAGCGAAATCGGTTGTTTCTAAACAATTCTGTTGGCGTTCACACTATGTTCATCCTAGGTCACACCTCTTTTGTCTCCAAAACTTGGGGTGCTCCAAGATCTGCTCCCCTCCGCCTTCTGGCTTGGGGAGCGACTTCCAGCTTCCCTCTGGGTTCTGTGAGGAACCACACAGTCTGTTCATGAGTCTGAAGGTTCTGTTCTCGCCGTCAGTGACTGAACGGGGTGCTGAGCTCACGGTCAATGCAGACGCCTCCTTTGATGTAATTTCCCAGCAGTCAAGGCAGCGATGGCAGTAGCTATGAACTACATGCACACACAGCACACACCTCCAGCTCTCGAGCTCTAAGCTCTGTGTGTATTGTTGAGTATCAACCTCATAAATTCTAGTAACTCAGAAACTAGTCAATTTACATGACTTACATTTTTAAATCATCTTGAAAGCAAGAGCCAGATCATCATTGGTCAATATTCTCAATTACTGTTTGCTAATTTACAAAATACTGTTCAATACAGGGCACATCCAAAGATAAAAAGCCCGGGAATGTCCACATTGCAGTGCTTGGTTGATGTTTATTATATTGAATAGTTTTGAAGTGAGTGACCATCAGCTGAACCCTGGGAATTTTTCAGTGAAACAGAGTTTCGTTGAATCGGTTGGTGATTCCGATAATAGGATCATGACCTGCATCCATGAGCCACGTCAGCAGCATTTCCCCACTTAATCTGGATTGCTCCTTCTGCAGGACCATCATCGCAACAGAGACCCCACATGATTTTCTCACTCGAGCCATTAATGTAAATAAAGGGACAGTTAACCTGCGTGCTTTGTTTGGTAAACAGCCCTACGGACCAATCCGCTACGGTCCACAAGCAGCTGCATGGGGAAGGGCTGCTGCTCTCAGGATAGGAGGTCACACAGCCCAGAGCCTCAGGGACATCTAGGTGACGTCCCCTCTGCCCCCGTGGCAGCCTGAGCAGCCTCTCGTGTATGCTCTCATGCTTTGCACATCTCACACTGCATCTGGGCACCACCCATCTGGAATTCACTTGTACTCCATTTCAGAATCTGTTGTTGTGGAATGGGAAACATTTGGGTGAATGATGTTAATTAAGGATGCAATCTGTTAACCATCTTTTCTCTCTAATTGAAAACACCAGTGTGTGAGGTTTTTGTTTTTTTTTTTAACTCGTTACCCTCCAAAAAAAGTCAGTAAGCAGCCATTCTTTAGTCTCGGATCTAGGGGACTTGGTAAGAAGTGGCATGACGGCACTTAATTGGCAAACGGAGGAGGCAAAAAGGGTGTGGAGTGGGGAAATGGCCTCGCTTTTAGATGTGTCGAGTCAGAGGTGCCTGAGGACATTCAGACAGCGATGTGCGGAAAGTCTGAAGCTCAGGAGAGAATTATGGGCTGGCAGTTGTGATGACGCCGTGGGAGTGGTGAGCTGTCTCAGGGTGTGTGCCCCGAACAGTAAGTGGGGTAACGGCAGCGGACAGCACTCGGCCTCCCCCCAGGGCTGTCCCTGTGTGCTCACCTCTGGGATCACGCAGGGGACACGAGGCCTGATGTTTGTTTGGAGGTATCGCGTCAACTCTCTGTCATGGTGATGAGTTTCCCCAGGAATACAGAACCTTGGCGGGGTCATCTCAGGCTCAGTTGTGTTGAGAGTTGAGGTTTCCTAGCTTTATTTTTATTTTCAGTACATACCAGTCATGTGATCAGGGGTGGTTTTTCCCACTTTGAAGATGTCCCCATATTTTTCAGCATTGTTTTGTCCTTCTTTTTCTTAATATTTGAGTGAGTTGGCAATTGACTATAGTCAGAAGACACAGGGAAGCAGCTCGAGGTGGCTTTTATCTATCTGCCTGTTACTCTGTTCCAGCCGCGTTTTGCTTCTGTTGTTTACTGTGCAGGGCTGGGGATCGTTCCCGACTGGCGTTAGCTCTCATCTCAGTCCCAGACCCGGCTCCTGCTTTGGCCACACGGTGCAGGGAGCCGGGCCAGTGAGGTGGGCAGAGGCGCTTCTGTGTCTGGACTTGAACCTCTGTCATCACGTCTTCGTATAGACTTTCAAAGTCAGCTCCACAAGGTTAGTTATCAGGGGGAGAACGTGACCACCAGGCAGCCGGTCAGGACGGGTAGGTAGGAGTTAGCCTGGCGGATTGAAGCCGCAATAATGCAACCCTTCCCTCGATGCCAAGGCATTGGTGTGAGCTTGTCCCTCTTACAGCCACAGCCTGGCGACCAGCAGGGACGAGAGGGGACGGAAGGTGCAAGTGCGGTAATGGCAGCAGCTGTGTACAGACGTCCACCACGTGCCGGCTGCCATCCCCTACCTACCTCTGCTGTCTCGGGTGGCATTTTCGACAGCGTCACACACCAGTGCCATTTGCTCTCATTTTAAAAACCCACGAGGACACTGAGGCAGAGAGAAGTAATTACCTGAGATCAAAACAGGTAAATGCTGGAACCGATAACATTTAGGTAGCATGACCTGTAGGTACCACAGGAGATGTGTCTGTTTCTATAAGTTAACGATTTCTCTCCTAGAATACGTGGCTGCATTCCGTCACCTCTCTTCCGCATGCCATGTTAAAGTGCCCGGGCGGCCACAGTCTGGCGATGAGAAACGTCAGCTGGATGGAAGCTCGGTGTTTCTTGACTTTCCTGATGTAATTGGTACAGACAGATCCGGAGTATCACATGACATCCGTCTGTCACTCACCACTATTGCACGCCTTACGGGGTGTGCTGTCCCCATGCACCCGGTCACATGGTGCCCTGTCCCAGCTAGTCGGTACTGCCAGAGTCGTTCTAAGCCTAGTACGTGATCACCACACGTGATCACGGCAAGTGTCGTGCACGTGGCTATTTCTTCCGTGACAAAGTTATAGGTCAGAGAGAATGCGTGTTCTCTAAGGGGAAGCCTGTGTTTGTGGGAATTTCTAACATGCTCCCCAGCAACGTCGCGGCCTCGTCCCCAGAGCCCGTACGTTCGATGGGCGTGCTCTCCCAGGATTGTGTTGTCTGTCCCGGTGGGCCTGCTCCATCACATGAACCTGTAAAAGCAGCGCACTTTCTCAGCTGGTGACAGGGACGCCAGAGGGATCCGGAGCATGGCGAGGCATCCGTGTCACAGCCAGCAGGGACACGGGCCTGAGACCACAGAGGCGGGGCCCTGCCAGCACCTGCGTGAGCGGGAAGCACAGTCCCCATGGCCTCTGACGATGGCCCAGCCAGCAGACACCTGAGCAGGGAACCAGTGGGGCCAGCTGGACTCCTGACGCACACTCGGTGATAATAAGTGGACGCTTGTGCTAATTTGTTACAGCAGCAGTAGAAAACTAATACCACTGAAAACTTGATATTAGGAAATATTCCCGTTTCAGACGTGGGAAAAACACCTGCTGCGACCTCATCACCATCCTCTACTGTCACACGTTTGCGTAAATCTTGAAAGTTTGTTGCGCCCCACCCTCCCCCATGTGTATTTCCACGTTGTGCTGGATGCCCAGTGGAGCGATATGGACCCGGAAAGGCCTGTTCAGAGCTGGGGACAGGGGTCTCTCCCAGGTTGGGGGGCATTCTCGACTCTCAGACACACCTAGGAAACCAGAATGGGTTTTAACCTCCGTGAATTACAAAGTTACATTGTTTACATTAACTGTGTCGTGAGTGGGTTTGCGTAACCCTGAAAATCCGGAGTCCCTGGCTTGCTCACCCATTGTCAGTCTGAGGACCTGATGGGACAGGCTGGTCCCCTGAGGCCCCCAGAATAGCTCCGACTGTGCTCCCGGCCCCACCAAAGCACGAGAACAGACGTGAAATGTTCCTGCTGCTCCGTCCCTCTTCAGGGAAAATGTAAGTGGGAGGTTTTTCCCATCACTGTGGGGTCAGGCCCAACTCCAAAGGACTCGGTTACGCTTGCCTCAGTCTTGGCAGCTGACACGTGACTGGGTCTCATTCCTTTCCCTGGGGCCCAGCTTTCCAGAGCCACAATTTTAGTTTAGACTTGGTCAAAGGAGTTTGGTTTTAATTATGTGCCTCCCTGAACTCCTGGTTACTTTCAAGTTAAAAGCTCTTGTGGAGTTTTTCTAAGGCCGTCTCTGGTGCTTTGAGAGCCCTATGCATTTCACAAATCCAAACCAGCCTGATTCTGCCCCTCCCAGGATCGCCCTCTGAACTGGTGGTGACCTTGACTCTGTTCTTTTATTAGAAACAGGTCCTGACCACGGACATGATCATGGGAGAATTTTGAGAGATAGGAATGGAAGGGGCTGCTTCTTGGCTTTGGAGCATTTTACACTCTGGTTGGTCTAGTGAATCACTCTTTTTATTTTCGTTGTCTGTGTTCATTCTGGTTTCTGAGCAGCTTTTAGTCCCTCCTGCTCCAGGGCTCCGTTCAGAGTATCTATGGCCCCCAGTTGGGCCATGAAAGCTGAGAAACGTTTCCTTCTCTGAGCAGTTTGTTCTAATCCAGGTGCCCCAGAGTCTCATCGTAATGGCCAGTGTTTTGTACGTTTGGTAGAAGGTAGAAAGCAGTCCTTCACAGAAGCAGGAGCTCCTTCCAAGTTCCCTGATGAGAGCATGTGATGAAACATGAGTGTCAGCCTGCAAACTGGATAGAAGAACTGTGCCTTTTCTAAAATACGATGTCATCATGTCCACATACTCCGCACAGACCCTGTGAAAAGACCACAGGAGCTGTTCAGAGGGGTGGGGCATCCCCACCGTGCAGGTCGGGGACCCCATCCCAGCCCCAAGATGCCCACGTTTGGCTGCGCTCCCTGAGCCTGTGCTCTGGAACCTGTCCTCACCTGCTGCCTGCTTGGGGCATCACTTCCGGGCCCCACCGGCTTGTTCCCTGCTCTCCAGTCACTCAGCCGCCCCCTGCGGTCAGCTTTGAGCTTTGTGCAGTGAGATGAGAAGCAGCGGCAGGGTGACGTGTCCTATGTAGTTTGAGTGACAGCAGGACGAAGAGGGAAAATCGAAGCCAGGCCTCCACCAGCTCTGCTCCTTTTACCCAGGAAATCCGGGCTTTTCTCTCCCTCGATCTAACAAACGTTTTTTCATCAAACAGCAGATTCTGTAGGATATCAGGACGCAAGCCGAGCAACGGTTTCTAGAGGTTTTCCACCAGGGAAAAGGCTCAAATAGAAGTGTGCTCTCTGTTGATGCTGCTGATAGAATGGCAGCAGGGCTGCCCCAGGAGTTCCCTGAAGGCCCGTTACACGTGCGAGAAGGACAGGTCCTGAATTCCAGGTTTGCAGGTTCTAGGGTACCACCTGAAGTGTGTGAGACACGCCATATACTCTTCTTACTGACCCCCCATCTCAAATGGTTAAAAAGCCGGTGGTGCCTGCCTGGCCAGGGCTGCACAGAATGGGGGCTTGAAGATGCCTGAAAAAGTACGTCAGTGCCCTGCCCCTGGCGAGAGTCTCCAGGACTGAGGTCCAGCTGTGGATGGAGGGAATTCCGACGACTGGAACCCCGACTGAAGGAGAACCCGTGGAGAAAGGTCCCTAGTCAGGCCCTCTGCAGGCAGCCGTGCACAGCTCGGGGCTGGCGTACGTGGCGTCACACCGTGTGGGTTCACTCCTGCCCCAGACACTCCTCAGGGTCCCGTCCTTGTCGCTAGTGTAGTGGATGGAGGGGCCCTGGTCTCTGTCTTTCTTCTTGCGTCTGAGTTTGTTAGCACCTCAGAAGAGAAAATAAGTAAATACGTTTAAGTCAGCTGGGGTTTTATTTGCATGAGTTCTTAAAAACAACACAGTGGGGATGAGAAGGTAAAGGTGATCTGTGACCAGAAAGTGAATGCAAAGCGCAGATGGCATCATCGTCTGCTGTCCATTTACAGTGACCGTAGGTATGAAGCGTGCAGGTGGCCTCTGCCAAAGGCCTTTCTTCTGGGCCCTCATGCACACGTTCTTTCCAGTTCTTACCACTGTCCTGGGGACCAGGTGGGGTCTGTCCCCCTCACGCTCCTCCTTTCATGGGAGACCCAGGAGACAGCCAGGAACTGTCCTGAGTTCTAATGTTTGTAATTGCAGCGTTCCCTCGGGACAGCTGGACCGAGGAATCTAACAGAATGGACACCAAGGCCAGAGTCTGTCACTCCGGTTGTGGGGGTGGACAGGTTGTGTCGCTTCACCTGCTGCTCACACCCCATTTGAGGGGTGCACCCACCCCTTCAGTCTGGATGCAGCCCGGAGGGAACGAACTGCACCCCTCTTCCTGTGCTGACGTTGAGACGTCTGTTTGAAAAGTGCATTTATAAATGGAAATGATAAATACCATCCTTGCTAATGCTGGTTTTAATTTTTGTTTTGTTTTTTGTCTCTTCCTTTCTCTAGCACGAAAGGCTTTCTAGGTAAGGATGTCTGTGTTTTACACGCTTAACGCCCGTGCGAATGCATGTCTGACTAAACTCAGCCTTCGTGGTGGGTGGTATCGCACGCCCCTCGCTGCTCCCCGGCCCAGCCAGCACCGTCCTTCAGATTTTTCTAACTGCCCGCCCGCCCGCCCGCCCGCCTGCAGGAATGCGGCAGCTTTCCGCTCCCTCTTTCCTCACCTGCTCCCGACTTGCTCTGCACCCTTCGCTGCCTTAACTGTCGGGAGGTGCCAGTGTGCCAGGCGCCGTGCTGGGGAAGCGGCCTTACCTCCAGGAGGCGCCAGGGCAGCCGTGTGGCCTGCATTAGGGTAGGGAAGAGGCAGTGACAGTCTGCCTAGTTGAGACGGAGTGCAGATGCTGTCCCGTGATCACGACAGCCCTGCTCCTTCGCCTCATGGTGCTGGCTGGCAATGTGTTGGATGAAGTGAAGACCTGATTTGCACTTGCTGAAAATTCAAGAAGTTCCTCCGGGCTTGGGGATGGGCTCTGTAACTTTCCTCCCAGCACCTGAGGGCACAACCCTGACCTCCCGCAGAAGGAAAGAAAAATGGTAGAGACTGGGGGGCCACAGCCGGAATGTCCTCCGAAGGAGTCGTTGAGACACTGAAGGGAAGGTGCAGCTGGGGGTCAGCATAGGGCTACTGGATGGAGCTCGTTCTTCTTTTTTAATATATCGTAAAATCCATAAGCTTGCAAGTACTTTTCCTCTGCTTACTTCTCACCAGGACCAGCTGAGGATAAATAGCTCACATCTTACCTAGCAGAAAATTAGTTTTGCAAAATTGATCGAATGCCGTGTTTTCCTATGTAATTTCTTCGGAACTGATACATTATAATGGCCATTTATAAGAAGAGACTCTCCCTACAGACCAAAAATATGCTCTGCAACTGATTCAAACAGTGAGTTCAGGAATAAACAGATCTGTGGAGCACAGTAGGTGACCCTAAAAAAGTCCTGTGTGTAAGGTGGCTTTTAAACCCCATGAGGAAAGAACTACTTATTAAGTGATCATTGGGACAATTGACTGTTTATTTGGGGAAATAGATCCTTCCGTCAACCCAAAGTCAAAAACAAAACATCAAACCAAAGTCAAAAACAAAACAATAAAATAAAACAAGACGAAAAACCCAGACTTCAGATGGATTACAATTTTTAAGAGAAAGAGTTCACTATAAAAGTAGTAGAAGAGAGTATTTATAATCTTCATGAGGAAAGACCTTTCTAAGCACGATACCAGAAAGGTAAAAATTGTTGATCTAGTTATATAAAATTGAAAACCTTTGCTAGTAAAAGACACAATGAAAGAGACAAAACGTAAAGTGGTCAACCCCGCGTGCAGCCCATGTCAGTTCTAAAAGCCATAGGACACTCCTCCCGCCATGTAAGAAGAGACCAACTCAGACTGTGAGCAGGCAGCTCAGGCACAAAGGGATAAGTGAGCAAAGATGGAACCTCCCTAATGATCGAAAAACACTAGTGGGTGGGAAAGGACCAGACCTCCGTGCAGCATGGTCTGAGAACACAGGCAGCAGCATTTAAAACCCCTTTACCCCTCGACCATCCCACTTCTCAGATTTTATCCTAATGAAATAATTGGACAAATGACAAGTATTCTCATTGTAACATTATTTACATTAGCTAAAAAATTCAAAACAGTGAATATGTGTGTCAGTAGAGGATTAAATTGTCACCCAGCCGTACAGTGAAGACTGCAGTCTTTCTTTATAAACGAGGCCAATTGGTTTTTACTGACAAGGTAAGATACTTCAGTCATAGTGAACGTAGAGGAAAGAGAGAGGAGGACTAGAAAACAGTCTGTTATCTCGCTTTATTTATGGAAATGTGGTTTTAACATATGTATGTATTTAACATCTTGCGAGGATAGAACTAAACTGTGAAGAGTGGTTATTTCTTGGGCAGGACTGTGGGGTGACTTTCACTTTCTGTTGTAGCCACTTACGTTTTCTGTAAGCACACATCGCCTGTGAAATCGGGGAGTCAGTAGAGAGCCCCATTCCTACATTTAAAAGAAGAAGAATGTGTGTGCTCACATCTGTGAGGCCGTTGATGGGACTGGCAGCTTTGTGTCATCCTTCTTGCTCCCCACCCCCACTGTGGCCAGGCCACCACTGGACGGGGGCTCGGATGAAAGCCCCACAGCCCTCCAGCGGGAGGACAGAGCTCTGCAGGGCTGGCTTGGATATGGCAGTGTCACGGGCCACATTTAGTCTGGGAGGAGCAGAGCCCCAGAAAAATGTGACGCGGCACTGAGGACCGCTTCCACGGTCAGCTGACTGACCCCCACTAACGACCCTGTAGGAAAGTGGGACGACACCGCCGTCAAGCTGTGGAGCCCATCACAGGAGTCAGTGCTGGTGGAACACAGAAAAGAGGGCAGCACACACGGGCCTGGGCCCCCGGCAGACCTGCCCTGCCCGGTGGCTGCCCCCCTCCCCCACACACACACACCCGTCCAGCCTCCCAGCCCATATGTTCCTGGTTCATTCACACTTCATCGGACTCATTTTCCAAGAGCTGTTGCAATCCAAGAAATGTTTGCTTTTAAAAGCATAGTCTTGAGGGAAGCAGCTCAACCCTGAATTTACTGGGAAAGCTCTAAGATTTAAGTGAGCATTTGGGTCCAAACCAGCAAGTTTTCAAGCCAGCTCCATTCCTGGCCGGTGACGGCCTCCGCCAAGCTGGGCCCTTCACCCGTGAGAGTCAGGCAGCACTGTGTGTGTCATTTCTGCCAGAGCGGCCAAGGGCTCAGAGGACGTCATGCTGCCCCCACACGTGGCCCCCTTCTTGCTTCCCGGAACTGCCTCTTACATCTAATGTGTCTCCCGCAGGTTGGACTCGGCAGGCAGTAACCCTGTGACGAGCGAGTCCTACAGTGACCGGGCCTCTGCGAGAGCACGGCGGGAGGCCCGCCTGGCCATCCTGACCAGCCGCGCAGAAGAGGACACCAGCAGGGATTATAAAAACGTAGGGTCCCATTCAGTTTTCCTGTTCGTGGTTTCTAGCATGTAAAGCTCCCAGCCTTCTCCACAGTGTAGGAAAAAGCACAGTTCTGATACAGCAGGGAACGGCACTTAAGTGACAAATAATGACAATAAGTCCCCCCAGGTCTCCCGGTTGCTCCACCAGCTAAATAAGACCCTTCGCATATCATTTAGTGCAGTAGATAGGTGCCCACAATCAGGTACTTAGGGGTGTAGGAAAAAGGAAGGCTTAAGAATTGTCAAGGGGGAAGTAAAAGTGAGGCTGTGACCTGGCGAGCGCTTGCTCCTTCCGTGTCACAGCAGGGCCTGGCTCGGGGCCGACTGACAGCACCTCCAGGTGCTCGTGATGTGGGGAGAAGCGTTTTGTCAAGAAAAGGTTGGTTCTCTCAGGCAGAACGACTAAAATCAGTGTTCACACTACGCCACCACGAAAAAGTCACGCCCTTTTCTGTGGGGAACCACTTTTTTTCCCCCTTCCGTCCCCCACCCCCGTCCAAGCCATTGTTTCTCAGTCCAGTCGTGTAGGACCCAGCTCCTTGACCCAGGCTGCTGTTATGAGCCTTGCACTCCCCCCAGCTGAGGCCGTCGGTTGCCGGTTGGGTCTGCTGCTCATGCTGCCCGCCGGCCTTCTGGCAGCACATGGTGGCCTGTGGCAGCTCAGCGACCTCCAGCTGCTCACGGCAGCCCAGCTCCAGGGAGAGTGGTGTTCACAATCTTAGCTGTAGAGGGCTCAGCTCCCTGGCCCAGGTGGGAATCGAACCGGTGACTTCGGCTTAGGAGCACGGCGCTCCAACCACCTGAGCCACCGAGCTGGCCCCCAGGGATCCTATTTTTAAGCTGTGTCCTGTAGGAAATGGAGTGACGCATTCTCCCTGACACTGACGTGACTGAGCTTGGGGCGCAGTGCTCTGAGCCCAGCCCTGGGGACTTCACTGAGTTTAAGAAGCAAGAGGCCAGTGGACGCAATGTGCTCTGGCCTTGCACCTCTGTCCCCTCCCTCTGCCCGGTGCTGGTGGCTGGAGGCACAGCCTGCAGTCCTCACGTCACACTGAAAATTCTGGTACCAGGAGCCCCTCGGAGGTAACCTGGTCTTTTTCCCGTCCCCCAGCTGTACGAGAGTGCACTGACCGAAAACCAAAAACTGAAAACAAAGCTGCAGGAGGCCCAGCAAGAGCTGGCAGACGTGAAGTCCAGGCTTGACAAGATGGCCCAGGTGAGGGGACAGACATGGAGGCTGGGAGCCCGAGGACACGAGGTTCGGGGCGGGGGGCGGGGCACAGGCCTCCTCGGGTCGGGGTTTGAGCCTCTCGGATTCTAACTTGCCTTTCGGGTTCAGCGGGCGTTTCACTGAGCGTGGAGCACCTGCTGGTGGCCTGAGTGCCGGTGGCCAGTGTCACGGACGGTCTGCGGCGTTCTTGGCAGAGGCACCCCCCGTGACGGGCTAGGCCTGCGGTGTCCCTGCGTGTCCCTCTCATTTCAGTACACTTCACCTGCACGTCACCTCCTAGAGACAGGTAAACGAGACACTTGAACCCGGTGCAGATAGGTTGCAAATCAGGCCCAGAGAAGTGAATGGTTTGCTTCAGACAGAGGTGTCGTGAGGACGCTGGATCGAGTCCTGAGCAAAACCTCGGTCCTGGGGCACGTGTCCCCCCACCCCCAAGCCTCCACTGCCACTCAGCCTCTGAAGAGGGACATCAGCACAGGAAGACCAGGCAAGCCGTCCCCTCAGCACCAGGCCTCACTAGGTGACATGTTAGGGGGAGCTGGAGGCAGCGGCCATGTCACCCCCCAGCTGGCATGCAGCTGAAGGCTGCGGCAGGCACCCGCTTATTGCTGTGGTAACGGGAAGCCTCCTGGTCCCTGACCCTCAGCGTTCTGAAAAGGACTGTACCCGGCGGCATAAATGAAAGCCGGCGGCGGCTGTGACACGACCCAAAGCCCAGGCCAGCACGCCAGGGCTGCACTGTGTTGGGCGCCTGGGCTTGCAGGGCAGGTACTCAGTACCCTGACATCTTGTCGCAACCCCTTGGGACCCGGGCCGGCATTCGGAAGCTGCACCACGGCTGCCTGGGCGGCAGGATCCCCGCGTGGCCGGGTGAAGGAGGCCCAGCCTGGCCTGTGAGCTGCCCATTGGCTCGGGAGACACCGTGCCCTCAAATGTGGCTCTGCTGGGGCTGCTGCGGCCAATTGCCGCACAGGTGACGGGGCTGGACGTGACTCAGCAGGACAGGAAAAGCAGCTCTCGGTGCCCCCAGTGAGGTGTCAGCCGCCATGAGGAGGGGCTGTTGGACCCCAGCGTCCCAGGACCACACAGACCTTCAGCAGGTGTGTGAGGCTGATTGGTGCCTCTGATTGGAGCCACAAATTGGCAGTGGTTGGTAAACACGGGTCGTAGCTGCTTCTCGTCAGGTTCTGCAGAAAGTCGGGGAGCAGACGTGCAAGGAACCACAGGAGGACCGGCCCACGGCCCCCAGCAGACGCCTCCGACCACACCTCTCAGCCTCCCCTGACCCCTGCCTCCCAGCGGCCGGCAGCCTGAGTTCTGGGCGTGATTCCGCCTCCTGGTCCCTTCCCAGCCAACTGCTCGCTGGGTGTGTCGGCACACACTTAGTTTGCCAAAGTACAAGTTACCGAAATTCAGAAGTGGTGGGGCTGCAAAGCAGTTCTTGGCTATTTACAGAAACTGGAGTGTTTGGCAGGACAGCGGTTGGGGGCCAGCCAGCCTCACACACTTGCATGGACACAGGTACCACAGAAACGCCCCCCACCCCGATCCCTAAGGGGGTTGAGATTTAACAAAAACAAAACAACAGAAAAACTGGTCCTTTGTCTAAGTGAACTCAGTGAAAACAGCGAGCAGCGACGTCATCTCAGCTTCTGTGCCTTTCAGGCTGGGAGAGTGAGACTTCATGGGTCCCCGTTGGCCTTTCGTCTCCTGCCTCTGCTTCAGAGCAGATGTGGGGCAAAGGCAGATGGCAGTGACCTCGGGACCGGAGCCCCACCAGGTGCTGTCGGCAGGCCTGGTCCTCCTTAGTTGTGTGAGGAAAGGAGCCCGTGTGGCAGACGGTGTGTGTTACACGTCCGTCCACTCTCGAATGCCGAGGCCGGAGCATGTCAGCGTCCGTGTCCACGACTCACATGGTTCTGCTCCATTGCTGTGCTGACTGCACGTCCGTGGCCTCTCTGCGAACTAACACTGAAAGTCCGAGTTGATGGAAAGTGAAGTCCTAGCCGTCCCTTCTTGGGCAGCACCATGGATGGACAGGCAGAGTGGGCCTGGTGTGTCAGGGCCGCAGACGCTGTGGGGCTGTGAGACCCCTGGAAGCTCCTGTCCTCTTGTGGTGACATTACTCACAGAGAGGCCGCGGGGAGGGGGGGCCTGTGAAGCAGTGAGAACCGCTGACCTGGGGCGAGTGGGGGGGGGCCTGAACTTGTGCCTGTTTGGAGTGTCAGGGCGTGCGGCTCCTGCCCTGTGGCCCGACGGGAACCCTGCAGCCGGCAGAGGTCGTGACGTTAGGCTGGGGACCACCAGAACCTGTTTGCTGGGCGCCCCTGCACTGTGCACGCCCGGTGGTGATGACGCCTGGCCCGAGGCAGCTTCACTGACAGCGTTTCCTCCCCTCGCTCTGGCAGAGACAAGAGAAGACGCCTGATAGGTCCTCAGTGCTGGAGGCGGAGAGGCGGGTACGTGTGTCTCTTCCTCTGTCACCTCTTCTCTCTTGGTCTCTCTAACTTTGCTGCTCAGGCCGTTGGGAAAGTCCCGTCTCCAGAGGCAGGGATTGCCACATTCCATTCCAGCTCAACAAATTCTTTTCTTCTGACTGGACAGCAGTTTGATTGCTAGTCCTCTGGCTTCCTCAGATGGTCAGTGCTTTTCACATGTTCCAGTCTTGGGGATGCAGGGTCCTGAGGAGATGATCGTGTCGTTGCTCTGCCTGTAGTGTGCGTGTACACATGCAGCGCCCCCCACTCACATGCACACACAGGTCCAGTCTCTGCCTTTCCCACCACGCTAGGCACGAGGGAGCTTTCACTTCAGTAGGACTGTCAGCCATTGATTGGGGTCCCGGGACTCACAACGCGCCAGCAGCACGTCCACTGGCTGGCTGAGGAGGCCCTGACCTCGCAGCCTCCTCAGAATGTTTGTCTGGAACTTGCCCTTCTCGGGTGGGGACCTCGGCTGAGCTGATGAGCCCTGGCTTTGACCTGACCCTCGGGGCACAGTGCTCGCAAGTCTCCTGCTGGGTTTAGAAAGCTGCTGAGTGTCGTGTTCTAGTCCCTTGGCCTGTGACAACCTCCTTGGTTGCGTCCACTGAGGAGCCTGCCTGGGTTGGGGCGACGTAGGAGAGGGGAGCGTGTGGGAGGCGTCTGCCGCTTCATTGACGTGGTGTCAGCTCACGTCTGCTCCCAGCATGACAGGCAGCAACCTGGGAGCCTGGAGGTGCTGATGCCTCGAGAGCAAGGGTCCTGGCCACTGGACATTCGAAATTCGTGCGGTCTCGCTCAATGCCCTTGTCTCATCCCATTTGCCTGTCTTCTAATTTGGTGGGAGGCTCAGGAATGTGGTTTTATCAGGGAGGCCAGTCACATGTCCTGGGTGCCGTGTGCTGGTCCGTGGTGGCGGGAGGCGGGCGGTGTTTGGGCTCCTTCTGAGCCCAGAGCAGCTCAGCAGGCCCTTGTCTCAACAGGAGAGGCGTGCCTTGGAACGGAAGATGTCAGAGATGGAGGAAGAGATGAAGGTATGGGAAGGTTCCCTTTTTCTTCTCGAGTCCGTGCCTGGGCTCAGCAGTGGAGCACAAGCCCCTCCATAGGTCTCTTCCGGAAGGAGGTGGGGAGGACGCACGAGCCCCTCCTAAGCTGGTTCACACAGCCGCTTCAAAGCCCCTGGGAGCAGAGCTGCCCGGTGGGGGCGTCCGGCAGGCTGGACAAACGCAAGCCCGGCTCGAGCTGTTGAGGGTCCCAGCCCTGCTTCGCCTTCCAGGGGCTGGATGGAGAGACTGCAGCTCTCCAGGGCTCAGCGCAGGCGCCCGGGGCCGCAGCCCCTGCAGGAAGCACAGCCCCGTCCTCTGTGTGGCGGAGCCAAGATGACTCGCTCACACTGGCTCCCGCCTGGCCGCTGCCCAAAACACTCGGGAGCATGGCCCTGTCCCACTGCCTAAGCTCAGGCCACGGGCTCGGCCCTCGCTGTGTCCCACGACTGCAGGGACCATCCTCTATTGCCCCTTTGGTGGACAGCTGCCATCTGGCTGAGAACTGGCAGTCTCCCCTCAGGAGTCGGCTCTGCTGTGGAATGGGGTGCGCGGCTGCCTGGGGTGCTGGGAGCCCCTAGCCTTGCCGTGCACGATGCTGCAGGCCCTGCAGTTGCTTAGCCCTGCTCGGCTTTCCTTCCTCCTCTAGGCCTCGTTTCACCGGAAGTCAGATGCTGAGCACTGATCTGGTGGCACCTGGTTCCCCAGGACTCCCAGTCTGTGGGCAGGGACCCTCAGTGTGCCAGTGGGGAGACACGTACTGTTCTGCCTACAAAGCTTGGTTATTCCCTGAAATGAGCTTTGCAGGACTTGACAAGTTCGAAGTTTGTGCAAGAGCCAGGGCTCATGTTCTAGAACGAAGGAGACATGCCAAGCCCTGCCCTTCATTCTGTGTTCACCGTCCCAAGGTCACGGCCCCACAGAACCCAAGCAGGGCTGGCTTATGTCTCGGATGGTGACACTTTGTGCCTTTGAAGTCGATTCAGAGCAGTGAGAACTGGAGGTGATAGATGGTTAGGTCTCCGAGCAGACAAATCAGTCTGATCTTCAGTGTGTCTGTCCTCCGGTTTTCCCAAACCACCCCACGCACCCCGTTCTCACCTCCGTTTGTGGGGCCCCTTGAGTTCCACCATCTGCTGTGTGGTAGAGGTCAGTAAGAAATGGCCTGAGTGCCGCTGGGAGCGGTGACGCCAGCCCTGCTGCCCTCTGACGGCCCGGCCCGCCCCGCACATTGGTCACGGGACTGTGCGGCTGTCCTTCCCACGACGTCCCAGAGGGGACAGCTAGGGCCCCGTGTGCCGTCCTCCAGGGTCGGCCGTGGGAACCCGCTGGCTCCCACCTCCCTGTCCCTCGTCCCATCCTGCTGGGACTTCCCGAACTAGGTCCCGAGTTCCTCGCTTTTCTCAGTGGAGACGGTGATTCATGACAGTGTCTGCCGTCCTCGGGCCCCGGGTCATTTGCTGCCAACTTTCAATTCAGGTGTTGAAACTGTCACATGGAGGCAGACGGTGGCTGTGTCGGCCCCAGACCAGTGGGCACACTCACGTGAGACTGGCTTTGTTTTAGTTTAAAAATGCGCCCATTCTGTCAGACGCCATGATTCTCTGTGACTGCCAGGCGGGCAGATGGGGGCACCCCTGCTGAAGATGGCAGGTGCGCAGGTGGCAGCCGCCCCAGAGGGCCCCTGGCAGCACCAGCTCTGTGGCATCTGTGCCTTGTCTGGAGGCAAGGCCTTCAGGTGTGCAGGTGCAGGCACCATAAATGGGGTGTGGCCGCCTGGAGAGCCTGAGAAAGGGCGTCAGGCCTCCTAGCTCGCCGCCAGCTCTGTGTGGCACCTGTGCCAAGGTCTCTGTCCAGGCAGCCAGCCAACAGGGCAGGTGATGGTCTCGTCCAGTCTGGGACCCAGTGGAGCTGAGGGCCAGTCGGACCCGTGCTTAGTGCATATTCGGTTGGGAGCAGGTGGATGGGTGACCGCCAGTGAGCCCCGAGGTAGCAGGTGCTCAGTGTCCCTGTGCTTCTGAGTCGGGCAGGTCGGTGGCAGGTCCAGGTGAGATGGGAGCCATGAGGTGTGGGTGCTGTGACACGGCATGCCTGTCCCGCCTAGACGCGGAAGCATGAGGTGTGTGACCTGCCCAGTCACAGGACGGCTCTGACGCCTGTGTGTTTCATGAGCTACACTGGCCTGTCCTCGTCTCGGGTCCTGAGGGCCACTGTGCCACAGCCCCCACCAGCAGCCCCCAGGCGTTCGTGTAAAGGGCCCTTCAGCCCATCTCCTTCAGGCTGGTCTTACTCTGGAAACGTCCCCAGCTTGTGCTGCCCCTAAGCCCCGCGTGCCCTGTCCCCTGCTCCAGGCCTGCTTAGCGCTGTTCCCCTGGAACATCCTGCCAGACGGCTCCCTGCCTCGTTCCCTGGTGCTGAGAACCTCTGAGCCCCCGACATGTTGGACTGAGTCGTTTCCGTAGTTCACGGCTGCCGTGCTGTTCCGTAGGCTGCCAGGACCACGGCATCCAATGACCATGACTGTTGCTCGCTTTGGTCCAGTGGCGGCAACAGAGAAGGGCGACAGCCAGAGGCTTTCCACCATCTCTGCCCATCCCGCGGAGTGTTTCCACATGCTGCGCCCTGACCCCTGCTCTGTCCTCTCCGAGAGAAGACGGTGGCCTGGCCCTGCCTCTCGGTAGTGACATGGGACTCGCCATGTCCAAGCTGTTTCCAAGCTGGTCATCCTCCCTTTTGGGAACAGACACTCAGCAGTCTGTCTCTGCCTGTTTTTCCTTTTCGCTGTGTCCCCTCACGCTGCCTTCCATCCGTCCATTCCCTCACTGCTTCATCCTGAGGACTGGGACTCCTCTGAGCCTTCATTCCTATCCTCTCGTCCACATGGGGGGGACAGCCTTTCCTCTGGCCCTGCGACCTCTCTGTGGTCAGCACAACCCACGGGATTGTCTTTCTGCATCTGGGGAGCCTGTGCCCGGAACAGAGTTGTTCTCCTGAGTTTCAGGGTCAGTGCAGATGACCAGCAGCAGGGAGCAGGCCATCTGTTGGTGGCTTTATGGGGTCCCTGTGGGGGTGAGGAACGCCATCCCTGGGCACTGCTGCTGTCTGCCCCACGAGAGCACAGCTGTACGCCCAAGTGTGAGGGACCGGGTTGGGCCCGGGAGCCTGAGTCCGTGGGGCACACGGTCGGAGCTCCTGGGTCCTGGAGCAAGTGAGGAGCTTCCCTCTGAGCAGGTGCCACGTTCCCACGTTCAGGTGTCTCTGCATGCAAAGTGCTCACACCGCAGACCCTCTTTTACTGTCATTGTTTATTTTTCAAGGTGAAAGATAAGTGAGGTAAGAGACCCAGAAAGCAAGCAGGCGGGAATGGGGGGCCAGCCTGGGGCAGAGAAGGGTTCAGGCAGCCAGTGGGTTTAGGACGCTGTGTCCTCACATCTGGTCCCAGTGATGGTGTAGAGTCCCCAAGGCTGGGGCTACACCAGAGCCCCCGCCACGTGCGGGCTGCCATTCTGAAAAGCCACCAGATGTCCTTTTGGACAGAGCGCCTGGTGCTGTGCTGGTGCCGACCTTCAGCAGTGAGTCCTCGGCCGGCGGAGCTGGACGCAGGCCCCGCCCACGAGCTGGACGCAGGCCCCGCCCACGAGCTGGACGCAGGCCCCGCCCGCTGTGCTGCTCTCCTCACCCCCCTGACTCCTCCTCCCTCATTTCTGTGCATGTGGACTCAAAACAAAGACAAAAGTCGTGTGATCTCTGTCCTACTTTTATCTCCTGGTCTGTCTGTCTCTCTGTCTCTCTGTTCCTTCCGTGTTTCACTCTGCAGAACCTCCACCAGCTAAAACAGACCCAAAGCTTGAAGCAGATGAACGAGCAGCTGCAGGCCGAGAACAGGGCCCTGGCCCGAGTGGTGGCCCGGCTCTCGGCGTCCCTGGAGGCCTCGGAGGCACAGGAGCTCTAGCCTCTGCCCCCCTCCTGCTCCACCCCAGGCAGGTGCTCTCTTCCTGTTGCTTCCGGAGCCCTGGGCTGCCCCCTCCATCAGAGCCCCCCCCACACAGGTTCCGTGCAGGTCGGTCGGTCATGGACGGAAGGTGCTGGGAGCGACCCTTCATCGGGGACGGTGGGGTGACCTTGCTGGGCCCTCGTTCTCACTCGGCTGCACATGCACTTCGATACGGTCGTTGTGAAACTGAGGCTGCGCTTTCTCCATCGGCCCCCCCAGTGCAGCGCAGTCCCCAGAGCAGGGGCCTGGGCCCTGGGTGGCCGAGGGCAGGGGCTTGCAGCATGGACGGTGCCCAGGCCCACTCCCCAAAGAGCTAGCAGTCCGGGTTGAGCCAGGCGCCGGTATTTCCTCAGGGCTCCTGGATGATTCTTCTGTGAAGCCAGGTTGAGAATCATGGCCTCTTGGGGACTGGGCAGAGCCAGCCCCCCACATCTGACAACGCGCCAGATCAGGGGCTGGAGCTGCTGTGGCCCCGCCCTGCTGCCAGCAAAATCCGCTCCCGCCTCCCCGGGTGGATCTGGGGATGCCCTGTGTTCTCCCACCTTCATCTCTGTCACAAATCTTGGGGCCCCAGGGATGTGTCGCCCGCCCCATTGCAATGTGGGCTGAGGCAGAAGGCTGGCCGTCCCTCATGGGGACAGCTTTGCAAAGGACATGGGATGGGAGTGATGGTCCAGTGAGATGCCGCTCCCTGGACGTGGGTCTGAAAGATAAGCTCACAAATGTTTGTGGTCCAACCCAAGGTGGCAGTTCCACTCTGAAATGGGTTTCAATTTTCAGCAGCAGTCGAATTAGTCCTGACTGAGGCCTGTTTGTTTTTCTGCCTGTTTGTTTGTCCCTTCGGGTCAGTGGCTGGCAGCTCATAGCCCCTGACCGGAAGCAGCCAAATGACTGACAGGGCCGAGCGAGTATCATGCCACATGCCTTCAGCACACAGGCCCAACGGGGGCCACCCGGCCGGCCCCTCCTCACAGAGCCGTGTGTGGCCTGAACCCCGCGCTTTAAAATCAGCCTCACAGTTCCCAGAAACTTGACTCGAGGTGAACTAGGGACCCCCAGCAGATGTCCCAGTTCTCTCTAGTTTCCGTCTTGTGCAGACGGTGCAGGAGACAGGAGAAGCCGACCGCGGCCTCCAGCGTGAGCAGCCACGCTGCCCTGTACTCTGCTGAGGTGCCACGCTGCATGTGTTTTTCCTCACCATCCCCCAGAGCAGCCGTCTGACTTTGAAACACCCTTTCCCCATGAAGTGATTTGGCCCAGGTCACGCAGTCAGTGGTAGCCAAAGCCGGACCCACTGCTGGGTGAGCCATCCCCATGTGCGTCTGAATGGTGCCGGAAGGACCTGAGAATGGCTTCACTGTCCTGACTGTCCTCGCACTGCAGCCAGGGGCAATGCCAGCTCTGCAGGAGGCCTGTGGCCCAGAGCGCCGCCCGACCTTGTTTTCTCTGGTTTTGTTCTCTGTAAACCCCTGGAGGAAACTCCTGTCTCCGTGCACGGTGTGTACAGCTACTTCCTGCCTGCCAGGCAGCTCGGGCGATACCCTCTCTGAGTCCCTGTCACCCTGCAGCCCCCTGGGCTCTGCAGTTTCCGGACCCTGTGTCCTGCTCTGACACCCTCCTCAGAGTCTGTAAGAAGCGATGTTTGAGAAAACGTGCACTCAGGTTTACTTGGCCAGGGTTCCTGTACATCACACCGTGGAGAACTGGAAGGTGCCAATTAGGAGAGTTGATGTGCAGAAGCTCCTAACCCTTCGTGCCCACAGCTCGCTCTGTGCTCCTGTCATGCCAGCTTCAGTGGGTTGGGTTTGAGGCTTTCCCCTGATTTGTACTTTCCACTTCTGGGACTTCCTAATGCTTCCTTAAGCTGCCAGTTGGAGAGGGTTGCAGCTGGGCAAGTGCCTTTCAAAGAATTGAGTTCTTAATGTGGAAATAAATGTTTGACAAGCTGTCCATTTAGGAAGGAGGGGGACAGCTCAGATGTGACTCAATGAGCTGCTGGCCGTGAGAAGCAGGCGTCGCCGTGTGTTACTGCTCCCGGCCTATGGAAACACGACCGTCAGAGTGTCACCCCTGCCCAGGCTGCAGGTGGGAGGTGAGGCCGTCCAGGTGGGGACGTGGCAGAGAACAGCCAGCCTGCTGTGACCGGGTCGGAGGGAGCAGAGATGAGTCCAAGGACAGGCTCGATGGGGGGTTCTCTGGAGTCAAGTCCTGCTAGTCAGGTTTGTAGGTTACCTACCCGCCTTCTGTCATCCATGGAGCCCACCAGTCAGGCACATCCACTCCCTTTGTGGCCTGTGGAACTCACAGGATCTCCAACGGACTGGGGTTCGATTCTTTAGGAACACAAGTCGACTGGTTCGCCCAAGGTGACAGAGCGTTGGTGACACGGCTGGCGTTTCAGCTTCTGCACTTGCAGTGATTTGTCCCCCCACCCACGCCCCCGTCCGGTGAGGGCATCATCTTGAACTTGGGCACACGTGGGTTCAGCTCAGCTTTGCCAGTGAGGAGCTGGGCCCTGGAGCAGGCACAGAGTCTTGTTCTCTCGAGACTCCTGGGCCCGTGGGCGTGAGCACCTCCCGCAGTGTGCAGGCTCCCACGTCCTTCCCCTGACACATACTTGTGCAAGGTCAGCCACGTCTCGCAGGACGTGTCACTTAGCTCCCTGCGTGGTTCACCGAGCCGAAATGAGCAGCACACGTCGCCTGCCACACGCCCCGTGCGTGGACTTCTGCTCTGCACAGACGCCGTCTGCATTGCGTAGCCCCACCAAATGCGTTGGGAACTCTGGTGCACCACTTGCCCATTGAGCTCCTGGTCACCAGTGGGGACCTGGCCATCGGGCTGGACCTGGGGCTCCTGGACACCCTGGTCCAGGTTGGGCAGCTCTGCAGGGTTTTGAGGTGGCAGAACTCATGGGATGGAAACCTCTGTGCCACCCAAGGCCGTTTCCTAGAATGATAGCTCCGCCCTAGAGGTGCTGATGGACAGTTCTCTCCACAGCGAGCAAGGCCTCCTGATGCCGCGGGCGCCTGTCAGTGGGGAGCTGGGGGGACTGAATACGCGCCCAGTGCTCCCTGTGCCTCACAGTTCCGTGGGGACCAGATCCCGAGAACCCTGGGCTGTGGTGGAAGTGGACACGTGACTCCATCACAGGGGGACCTTAAACCCCTGGGGGCACCAGGAGGGCACGCCCGCCCCAATGCCCGGTTTTGATGGGTATGAGGAACTGTCCCCCTAACTGTCAGCTCACCCCTCCCTGTGTCCTCACCAGCTCACCTTGGCACTGTCCCCAACTTCTCTAGACTCAAGGTGACTTTAGTGGGAGGATGTGCAGTGTGGGGCATGAAGCCTGTGCACCAGGAAGTGAAGTGTCCAAAAGAACGAGGGGCTGTGATCTCCCTAAAACCTAACACAAGATGCGAGGGCATTTCACTGGGAGAAGGGTGGTGACAGCCCCCTCCATAGGCTGTCTCCGGAGGCGCTGCTCCCTGGGCCGGCCGCATCAGGTCTAACACTCCTTCCCCTGTCACGCTACAGGTGTTAACGGAACTGAAATCCGACAACCAGAGGCTGAAAGACGAAAACGGCGCCCTCATCAGGGTCATCAGCAAACTGTCCAAATAGGCCGGGCTGCGGACTCAGGAGGCCCGGACGGCGCTGCTGCCCTTTCCCAGCGGGAAGGAGGGACTGTGTGCTGGGAGGACACTTGTCCCCGAGGCTCCCCCAGTCGCCTCCCGCACGCCCATGCCAAGTCCAGGACAGTTGAACTGAAGCCTGCCTGTGACCGTTTGCACCACATGGAGAAACTACCTGTCCACGCTGGACGGGGTCCAGACACATAAGGCCTCCACCCAAACCACAGCCTTTGCTGCCGGGGTCCTCCCATGTAGGTGAGTCTAGCGGCGGCCACTGCAGGCCTGTCTGGGACGTCACACTGACGGCAGGACACGGGAAGCACTGTTTCTGGTAGATTCCACGGCGACATGAGCGCAGGGAGGTCTCGCCATCCTCACCTCTCAGGAACCGGCTTTTCCTGACTCCCCTCTGCCTGCCTCAGGCGGCCTTGGGTGTCCTTTCACTCTCCAGCCCCCGCCCCCCTCCACCGTGCGGCCCGCTGCACACGCAGAGCAGAACAGCGGGCCCCAGCGGTCTGGCCGTCAGGGAACACAGTTTCTGCCGGGATTCCCTGCACTAGCGGAGCTGCATTGGTGGCAGCGCCCCTGGCCCCTCCCTGAAAGGCCAGACCGTGGTGGCCGAGCTGGCCCTGCAGACACTGTCACCTCACCCCTGTGGCCCTTCCTCTTAGCTCTGCTCCTGGTCCTCACGAGAAATGACGTCTTCACAAGGCGGGGGAGGAGAGGCGCAGCTTGATAAGTGAGGGAAAAGGTGTGCGAGCATCTGTGGACACTCGCGGCCTCATGCCAGAAAGGACAGAAGGTGACAGCCCATCGTGCTGTGAGGTGGTGACTGTCTCTGGTGTGTAGACTTAGGGGACAGGCGTTGGTTACCTAGCTGCCACAGGAGAAAGGGCTTCCTCATGGAGGTCTCCGGTGTGGTGACAGCCTGGGGTCATTGGGTCCCGCTTCCCAATGCTGTGTCCCATGGGCCCCCGTCGCCACGGCTCCCACCCACACTCAGGCAGCCTCAGTGGCCGTCCTTTGTCTCTCAGAAGCTGGGCGGCTCTAAGGATCAGAAGTTTTTCCTGATACAAATTGCGGTCTGCGGTGGGCGCTCCTGTTTCAGTGCTTCGCTTTGGGGTGACAGCTCTTCAGACACGGGCCTGGTGACCGCCCCTTGGTCTGACTTCCAGCCCCCTAGTCCTTTAAGCCATTCTGTGCGTGGCATGCGTTTCATTCCTGTCACATCTGGGCCGTCTTCCTCTGGACAAAAGCCACCTTTTGCACGTGCCCAGGCCTGGACAGCTCTCCCCAGGGTCCAGCACAGAATTTGTCCACTCGTTCTTGATGGTGACCCGGTATTAGTACTTGAAGCATTTGCTTTTATGGGCCTTTTAGCCCTTGGCTGGTTTCTTGTAAGTAAGTGTGCAGGTCACTGAAACCCTCCTCCCTTGGGGGGCTGGTGGCACTCAGGACTTAGTGTGGTCCACCACTTGGCACTTCCTTCCAGAAAGTGTCCGTGTCGTTATCCATGGCCCTCTGAAACATCACATGCTGTCAAACCAGAAGCTGTCACTCAAGACCCCAGTTCCAGAAAAGGAGATAAGTTTCCTCTGGCAAAACCCGCTTTCAGAGCTTAGGAGACCCCCTCTCCCGTCTCCGACGGTTTTGACCGTTTTGCGAGAGAAGCCCTACGGTGGGGGCTGTCCTGGGCGCCCGGCAGCTCAGTTCTCAGGGAACAGGTCGTGTTCTCCATTCAGGAAGAGGCCTCTGCTGACCGACTCTGCTGGCACGTCCTGGATCCTGGGGGAGGGACGGGAGGCTGCCGCCTCTTTCTCAGGAAAAGAAAATTGAGTTGTTAGGAAGACTGCTTGCCCCTCCCCTGTGTGCTGCACTGGGGCTCCTCAGACCTGCTTGTGCCTTTCCAAACGCGGGACAGGTTCTCTAACCTCTCCTCTTCTGGCTCCTCCCTCATAAAGATGCCTTTTCTTGCCAGAAAGTTTTCCTTGTGATGAAAAAGTTACTCGCTTTTCAGTCTCAGGAATACTGGATTCTGTGGCCAAGACCTGGGAGAGGGCAGGCCCTCCAGGGGGAGGTGAGGCCCCCTGGTCACCACACATGGGCTCTGGACACCGCTGTCCTTCCAAAGGCTAAAGCCGTGTCCTCAGCGACCCTCGTCGGGGGTCGCAGCCCCCGCCCTCACCCACTGTTCGGACATGTGACAGGCCAAGGGCGTGGGCTCAGCTGTCACTTCAGCCTTTGCATGAACTGTCGGGATAGGAGCAGGTTCTCGGCTCAGCTTCTCCTGTCTGTTGTCATTAACTTGGGGTTTTCCAAAACCCAGCTGCGCCCTAGGAGGCAGCCTCTGGATGGACTTGTACTGCCCCGCCCATCAGTCTGTCTCCCAAGGGCTCCCCCTTTCTCAGACCGCTTGGGCGTGGTGACCCGGCCCAGCCCCGTGTGGAGTGCCAACCTGGGTGTTGCTGGTAAAGAATGTACAGAGCAGCCAAACCCTGGGCTTGTGGCCGCCCCTCTGTGGGGCCGCCACCCCCTCCTCTGTGACTGCAGGCTGCGTCTGCTTCTCTTTGGGGACCCCCACCCCTCGCCCACCTCCCGAGATGCACTGATTGCTCTGAGGCCCCTGGTGAGGCAGGTGTCACAGCTCTGTCCAGGGCCATTCCACCCACCTCCCCTGCCCTAAATGAGACGTGTGCTGGCTGGACCCTTCCACTCAGGAAGCAAGGAGGCGAAACCCCACTTACCAGCCTGTGGGTCCCACAAATGTGTGGGAGCCACCAGGGGCTTTAACGAGCCACAGCTGAGTGAAGAGGAGACTAAAGGCCAGGTGGCCGCTTCAGACCCTGACTTTTGGCAGCATCTCCTGTCCAGGCATGTGGCGTGTGTGAGGTGGCACGCAGGGAGCGAGCTTTCCAGCGTGGCCAGGCTGCTCGCTCCTCCGAAGGGGAAGCCAAGGGGGCCTGGCAAGCAGGCCGGTGGGAAGTGGGTCCTGGTCCCACACCCTGGGGGGGCCACGGTTCCCGGAACTTAACTGTGCTGCCGCGTCCACCCGTCTGACCACATCAGGCCCCCGTTTATGCCAGCGCCACCTCCAACTCTGGGCGCACAGCTGTCAGTCATGGTCATGACCTCAGCCTGGGGCTCCGCCGAGTGTCTGCTCGGCCCCGAGCAAGCGCTGTCAGTCAGGAGGGTCCATGCAGCTTATGATGGCCCTTCCTGGGGCAGGCGTGCAGAGGGCACGGTGACCCAAGAGGAGTTTGCAAAGTCTAGGTGCACAGGGTTCGAAAGAGCAGATACAGCAGGCGACAGGGGCCCTGCACACGGGAGGGTCAGAGCAGCAGGGAAGCGCACCGGAGGTTGTCATCAACCTCTCCCATGGTCGGCCTGCTCAAGGGTGGCAGCCCTGTCAAGGATGGTGTTGATCGCCTGTGCTCTGATTAGATGGGAAAGTAGATCAGCTCCGTTGCAGCCCGGGAACTGTCATTGTCATAGCTGCTAGGGAACGGGGGTTTCTCGGGCTGAGACAGCCAGCCAGCAAGTGCATGAGAAGGAAGACGTGTGCACGGCCCCTCTGAGAGCTGTGGCCGAGGGTGTGGATGCCCGTCCTGAGGGAGGAGTGTCAGTGAGAAGCGGGCCCCACTCAGAACACCGGCCTCACTCACCCTGAGGGGTTTGGCGACGGTGCCGTCTGTGGCACGTGGGCATGTTTGCCGGGCATGTTTGCCGACGGGGAGCTTTGGAGAGCTAGTCTGGGTGTCCTCGCGCCCCGCCCTCCCTCCCCCTCCCCCAGGGACTTCTCTGAGCCACATCCCGTCCATTGGTATCCCATTCTTGATGGTGAGCACGCCAGAGCGGACGTCCTGCTTTTTCTCCCCGACTCTCACCAGTGCTTCCAGTAAACGCGTGCTTGGTGGCCCTTTGAGGTGGCGTCGGGTTGCTCTCGTGTCCCCCCAGGAACACGCCTTTCACTTGTGTACCCCCACACCCTTTACTCCTTGCTCTCCTCACTCAGAGCTGATGGTGCTTTCAGGAGGGTTTTCCACGCACCAGCCAAGATCAGAGCTGCTTGGCAGGGTGACAGCTGGCAGAGCCCAGGCCCCCGGAGCCTGGCCAGGGGCTGTGGGCAGCATGTCTGGTTTGCTCGGGCTTCATCCCGAGAGGTGGAGACAGTGGTCCTCGCAGAAGAAACCTGACCAGTGCGGTCGTGTATCTGACAGCTGAGCCCGGGAGGCTTGCTGACGGTGCCGCGAACGTCCGGGGCGAGAGCAGGTCCTGGATGCAGCACGAGCTGCCACCACTCACTGCCCTCACCTGTGCACCTGGGCCTTGCCTTTGCTCTCCCACACCCCCACCCAAAACCTGGGGCAGATCCCAGCCTGGCCCCCGGGGGCCGAGGCCACGTGACAGGCTGAGGGGGGACACGGGGTGGCCTCCCGGGGCAGCAGCCCCTCCGGCCAGCACTCCTGAGCGCACCACCCGGCTAGCGCCAGTCGGGCCACTGTGTCCCTGAAGAGGGAGGAAGCATGTCACCCTGTGTCCCCATCTCGGAGAACAGTGGCTCTGGACTCAGGCTTTCTGGTTTCCCTCCCTTCCTGTCCGGGAGCGAGGGGCTTCTGAGAACATGTGGGGTCTCCGTGCCTCTCCCACCTGAGGGGAGCGTCGTGTCTCTTCTCCGCACCTCCCACCCCCACCGCAGCCCGTTGTAAATACACCCGGGATGGGGTGGGGACTGCTTTGTGAACTGAATGTACTTTTATGCGACTTTGAGTGGCCTTTCAACCCCAAGATGAATTTGTTTTACTGGTTGTTGCTATGTAGTATTATTAAGTATTGTGCTTGAAAGTTTGGGAGTGGTAACGTTCACATTCTGTGATGCCTGTGTCACGACAGTATTTATAAGCCAGTAAATAAAACTGTGTTTTAACTTTGTGACTGTCTCCACAGTCTAGGAAAGGGGATTTACAGGCTCCCATCTCGGGGGGGCCCTCGCCCTCCTGCCTCTGTCCCAGGGACAAGTGGGTCACCAGACAGCAGGGTCCCGGAGGCAGGGCAGGGAACAGCCTAGATTGGAGGTTCAACAGAACGACAAGAATCAGGCTCCCAGTTTCCGGCGATGTGGGGGATGGTTATTTCTTTGAGGCAGCGGGGCTCAGTGACCAGGGTGCTGAGCCCGCCAGATGGCACCACTGCCCCGTCCCTGGGAAGTCGTGGTCAGAGGTGACCGTTTACTGGGCTCCTGGAGGGGCGGCATGCCCTCAGTCCCTGGGCTTCGGAACCAAACCAGCCCGAAGCTCCAGACTAGAACAGAGGCCATGCGGGGGTGACTGGAGGTCAAACCCACACTCGGAGCCGAGGGCCAGGCCCAGGGGGAGGGTGCCCAGCGCTGCAGGCTTTGCCGGCGGGCGGTCAGGCCTGACATCACCCTGCCCAGGTGGGTCTGGCTTCCGTCAGCCGTGCCCTGCCTGGTGGGAATCCCTAGTGCCGGATGGTGGAAGCACAGGGACAGTCTTTTCTACCAGAAAAATGCTTCTGCCCTGCTGTCACCCCATGGCGTGTGGCCCAAACACACATGCATGATGTCATGGCTGAAGAGCTGTCCTGGGCCCAGAACAGGCGGAGGGGCACGTGTGAGGTTTGTGAGCAACGTGGAGCCCAGTGGGCCTGAGGTCTGCGATGAGCAGCATGTGAACACTCACCTTCTCAGCCCGGACCCTTGCCAAGCAGGCCGTGCCCCTGCCGGACGGCCACCCAGCCTCCCTGCGAGGGACGAAAGCCACAGGGCCTTCACTGGCCCTCGAGCTGGGACCACATGGCCTGAACGTGGGGCCAGGGGACAGGTCCACAGGTTGTCGTGGGCGTCCAGGCTGGGCACGTGCCCCCCGCTCGCCTGCCCTAAACTCCTGAAGCCCCGTCTTTGGTCCCTGACGGCTTTGCCTCAGAAGCAGACATTTGAAGTTCTTTGCAATGCACCCGGAGGACCTTGGAGAAAGTCTCACTTTCCAAACCCCGGACCCCAGCGCCAGCCTCCTGTCATCGGGGCAGACGTGCCCGCCTGTCTCCAGGCTCAGCTCTGCAGAAGGGACCCCAGGACCGGCTCCATCCGCAGCCCTCCACCCACCCTTCCCCAGGAAAGCCATCATGGGGACACCATAGACTGCCTGCCTGCCCCTCTCCCCTCGCCCGCCCTGGGACCCCCAGCCCAGCAGACACAACTAGAGACGCCCCCACCCCCAGGTTTGTTTCAGCTCATTTCTTTAATAAGGAGACGCAGCTCATTACAAAATAATTTGACAAGAGATCAGACAAGAACAGAGTCCACACGAGGGTGTGGGGAGCATTGCCAAGCTGGGCAGGGGTGGGGGCTGGCGTGTGTCCACCCGAGAAGGCGAGGTTCCTGGGAGGACCTGGGCAGGTTGGGGTCTGCCTGCCCTGCTCTTGAAACTTTCAGAAAGCAGCAAATCAAGTCTTCAGATGGGGGTGAGGGCAGGGCAGTCATGCTTCTGTGAGGATCGTCCTGGTGAGGAAGGCCAGGTGGGGACCCAGTCACCCCCTCGGCCTCACTGTCTGCCATGGGGGGAGCCCTGTGTCCCCCCGACCCCTCCGAGCACCCGGTCAGCTCAGCCCCTCTGGTCTCCCCGCCCTCCACATCCTCGGAACAGAGCCCCCTGGGTGGCTGTGTGCTGAAGCATCGAGGCTTGTGAGGGGCACAGCCCCCCGGCCCCCGCCACCTTGGCCTCCGGACTCGCCTGCTGGACCTGAGTGCTCACCTCCCTCCTTCTGTGTTCCCAGGACTCAGGTCCTGTTAGGTGAGGGGCTGCAGGCTGGCAGCTACGTGTCACCCTTGGTTTCGCTTGATAACCTGGGACCTTGGGAGCCCCCCGTCGCCCTCTCCCCACCTCTGCCACCAGGCACACCTGGCTGGGCTGCTCTGGGAGCTGACGGGAGGCTGTGTGAAGTGTCCCCTGAGCAGTGCTCGTGCCCACCCCGGGCTGCCCTCTCGGACTGCAGGAGGGAGCGCATGGAGGGCCATAAACCACAGCTGCCTTGTTTCCCCCAGGCGCCCCCTCCATTGCCATCCAGGGACCCTGACCCCACAGGCCCCAGAAAGTACCCCAGACTGTGGCATGCCACCCGGTCCCTGTCCACCACAGCGTGGAGCTGGCTGTGATGGCCAAATCTTGTGGGCGGGGTGGGGCGGGGCCAGCTTGCCAGGACGGCATCTGCTGAGGCGCCACCAGGGCCCTGGACGCAGGCTGAGAGGAGGAAGGTGAGCAGACGTCCCTTCACACATGTTCTGTGGGAAGCCAGTCAGGGAGGGGCTCCTGGGAGGCAGGGGGGCCAGTCTCCAGCAGGAGCCCTTTATGGCTTTTCAGTTAATTCACACGGTGTGTGAAGGAGACACCAGACCCCAAGCTGGACAGAGCTCGGGGCACCGAGGGCCGGCTCTGCAGACGGATGTGCAGCTGGCGGGGACGGGCCCCAGCGTCCCCACAGCGGGCAGGTGGCCTCCCCGCTGGGGATTCCCGCTGGGGCGGGGGGGGGGGGTGGCGTGGGACCAGCACCTGCCATGCGCTGTTTACAGGAAGTTGGGGACATGCACTGAGCGCGCGCAGCTCGCAGACACTACAGACAACCGCCGTCTTTTACGCAGCTACACGCACGTGGAGCGTGAGGTGAGGCTGAAGTGGCTTCAGAAAGTTCTTGTTTTGTTTCACTTAAAAAATAAAGTATATTCATGTGTCTTCAAGTCACAGTGTCCCCTTCTCAATATTGCAGCTCAAAAAGCAGTGAAGTGAAATCCCTGGTGACTAGTCTGGCCCCTGGGACGGAGGGCAAGGGGACAAGTGGTCGTAGGGTCAGCTGCCACGGAAGACGCAGGAAGGCCACCCATGTTGTAATTTCAGACAGATCACATTGAGAGTGTGTCCCAAAGAATGCCCGGGACATACTTACTTACACTCTAAAAGCTCTCGCTGTTTATCTGAAATTCAAAGTGGACTGGGCGTCCTGTATTTTTATCTGCCAAATCTGGCACTGGGTCCTGGGGTTCTGGGTCCCCACGATCAGGCCTTAAGACGCTTCCCTGGCTGCCACCCCAGGGCTCTGAGGAAGGGCTCCGACCAGCCTCTGTGGGACAAGGGCAGAGGGAGGGCAGCTCCAGGCTCAGTCTCTTCCTGCCTTCGGGGAGCCACACACCAGGGACAGCCTCTCTCTGTACGAACGTGAGAGATCAAGGCCCAACCAGGCATTAAAGACTCTCACTTCCCAACCCCAGGAAGTTTCCTCAGCCTCTGCCCGGCTGGAGGCTGCCGTGAGCCCTGCCTCCTGTCCCCTCCTGCTGAGGCCCTGGGTCAGCAAACCCACCAAGCAGATTCTGCAGAATGGTTTCCAGGACCTGACTGGTCTAACCCTACACGGAGGGGCCCCTGAAGAGCCACTTCTCGCTGTCAGCGTGGCCGCAGGCCTTCCCTGGCCTCAACTTCCATCTCCAAAGTCCCCATCTGCCTGTCGTTCTGGCAGAGTTGGTCTCCCTTCCAGAATGTTTCGCAAAGAGAAAGGCGAAGACAGCTCCCAGGCTGTCTTCCAGTTTCTGGACGTGGTTGGGTTTGGGTTTCACGGTCCCAACCCCTTTGTTCACCTGTCCCTGGAATAGGCTGGGGGTGAAAACTCACAGAGCCTCGCTCCGTCCTACTTGGGGCCGGCACCCCAGCTCCCTCACAGCCCCAGAAGGAAACCTGCATGACAGTGAGGGTTCAGGACGACATCCTATAGTTTGGGTGATGCCACCGCTCGGTGGGGAAAACCTACATGTGTGTCCACCTTGCTCACTGTTTACACAGGTGCCTCTGGCTAGGACGGCTCAGCTGGGTCACTTGCCCACCCCAGGACCTCGGAGCCTGGGAGGGAGTTGCTGCCCACACTCATGTCCCTCCTGGCACCGACATTCCGCCTCTCAGCCACCTGTCCGGACCCCTCACGGCTGCTCCCTACAGGTGGGTCCTGGGCGATCAAATCCAGCCCGTCTCCAGGCCCAGGGACACCCGAGCCAGTAAAGTGCCTGCTGGTTCCTTTCCTCCCTGTCAGGACAATGGCCAACCCTGGGCTCTGGAAGGGCTGAACTGGCTCATGCGCAGAGGCCTCCCAAGTGGGAGACGGTGGATTGGAAAAGGGAGGAAGGCTGACTGGAAAGGGGGTGAGATTGACGGGGGTGGGGGTGGGGGTCTACGGTAAGGTTGGGGGGTGCAGGGAGGGGAGGAGTGCCGGGAGACCCTGAGAAAGCACCAAGGTCCATGGCTCTGGCGAGGGGGTAGAGCCCAGTGACCGCTGTGTGCCCTCCGCAGGCCCGACTCCTGCAGCCTTTGCCAGGACCACAGCTCCTCGTCCTTGTCAGGGTCCTCCCTGCTCACTGCTGGGCACACACACGGACACTCGGGCACACGCGCACACCCAGGGTGCAGCAACAAATGACCTCCCAGGCCCCCAGACGGTCTCTGAGAGGCGGGTGTGGCTGAGCCCTCCTTCCCACGCTGTTTCTGGTGGAGGTGTTCCCTCACCCCTATTCCAACCGGAAATGGTGGCAGAGCAAAGACCAAACACCCTTCTCCTTCCATTTAGTAAAATAAAAAGACACTCTGCACCTTGTTTGTGCTGGAGCCTCAAAGCCTGAATCTCTGCAACAGTGTCCATCTGTCTCAGGTGCCTACAGGAAGTGGAGGCGGCCCAGGTGGGGCAGGACGGGAAGTGCCACCATCTTTGCTGGGAAGGAGACAGCGCCCAGGCCCCTGGGGCAGCTGGGAGTGGACAAAGGGCAAGGCCCAGGGGGCTTCATGGATGGAAGAGAGAGGCTGAAGCAAGGGGCCACGAGAGTGGTGCCGGCCTGTGACCATGTGGGGGCTGAAGGTTTGGAAGGGGACTCAGTGCAAATTTGACTAACATATATATGGCTTTTTATCAATGCTGGAGACAAATGGTGACAGGAAATGGGACACGACTGAGCGTGGGGTAGAAACGCTGGCAGGAGTCCCCGGCCACCGGTTTGGAAAGGGACACCCTGACTCTTGGCACCCAGAGAGAAACCCCCTGAGGAGCAGTGGGTGGGCCGTCCACAGAGGCTGCGCCGGGCCGTGCCAGCTGCCCGTCAGCCTTCGGCAGGGAAGGCAGAGGCTTGGGAGTCGGGGGCTCTCAGTGCCCCCACCTACGTTAGCCAGGAAATCTCTGCCATCTGTTCACCATCCTCCCCCTTCTTACCTGGACCTCAGGGCAACTAAGGACCGTTAAACCTTCCTTTCAGTTCTCTGGCTCTGTACAAATGGCGTGTCTTCAGACAGCATTGCTCCACTTAGAAGAGAAAACACAAGCAAAAGCATGATGGGGAATGAGCAAATGATCCGCAGGCCTTATATTCTGCAAAGGGAGAAAGCCTCTCTTTCCCCTGGAGGGAACGGACATCCAGAAGTTTCGTTTTGGTCTGTCTGGATAACAGGTCTTCTGTTTCTTCGTAGTTTGATGTTCACTGTTAACAAGAGGAGGTCCCGGGACTGACATCCCTGTTACATTCTGACCATCTAGAGACTAGTTTGTGTCCACGAATGTCCCTGGAACCGCCCGTGGGGTGACCACAGCTGACAGCGGGAAGTCTGTGACGGCATCAGGGGCTTGGTCCTTGCTCTGGACAAGCCCAGTCTCCACGTCTTGCCTCCCAAATAGCCACCCACGAGGAGGATGGGAGCTCCTGCCCCCCGAGCAGGGACCTGAGCCCTCTCCACATGCTGACCTCCTCTCAGACCATGGACCTCTCTTCACTTCCGGGTCCTCTCTTCCCTCACAGCGTCACTGTCCGTGGCTCGTTCCAGGAACACAGAGAGGTGCTCACACACACGCACACATGCATGTACACACACGTACACACGTACACACATGGAATTTTGGCCACTGTGTTGCCTTCCTTATCAGGAAACAGGAAGTGCTGCCATTTTGTTGGTCCAGAACACTCAAAACAGGAAATGCTGCAACTTTCTGGCAAAAGAGGGCCTCACTCGGGTGACGCGTAAGTGAAGCTGTGCGAGTGGGGACCGTGAGGGCATGCAGCAGGACAGCTCCTGGGACGACGACAAGAGCCAGGCTTCTCTTCGCCTCTTCGGGGACTTGCCTCACAGCCTTCAGAGGGAAGGTGGTGTTTAAAAAGACAAAAAGGAAGGAAAAACGACACAACCACAGACAAATGAAGGAGGAAATGTCTACGGGTGCGTAACTGAGGTATTGATAGCTCTGGGTCTCGTCAGGTCTGTCCCGCGCAGTCGTGACGCTCTGCCTACTTGTTCTTGCCCAGAAGTGCGTCCACCTCCTCCTCGGGCTTGAGCGAGTGCCACTGGGCGATGGGCCTCCGGGGGTTGGCCAGCATGTCGGACCAGTGCCGCAGCTCTGTGCCCGTGGCGTTCAGGCCCACGAAGATCTTGCCAATGGCCTCGTTTTTGCCCAGCTTGTCGTAGTCCAGCACCGTGACCACCACCTGGACTTTCTGCAGGGAACAAAGGACGGGGCCTGGGAGGTGAGCGCTGGGACTCCTCTCCTCCATCAACCTCCCCTCTGGACTGGGGACGGAAAGGCCCTAAGGCTCCTTGCTTCCGTCAGGCTCTAACTAAGATGGGACTTCCATGGGAGCAGAGGCCATGCCTATCGGAAACGAGCCTACATATGTCCTCAGCATGTACTGTGTGCCCCGGGCTCCGTGCTGCCGCTTGCGGGTGGAGGGCAGTGAGGAAGCGTGAGCAGGTGAGTTTCACCTCTAATGAAAGCAGCACACACACGCTCAAACCTTACAGGACAAAATGATGAAGGTTACATAGGGAGGTAAGCACGAGGCTCTAGGGGAACTCAGAGGAGGTGACAGTCCTGCTCAGGTTGATCAGGAAAGCTTCACAGAGGAGGTGATCTATGAACTGGGAGGTGAAGTCACCGGGTACAGGCATAGAGACATGAGTGCATTTGCTGTCAGGAGGTGCAGTGTGAGGCAACGATGGAGGACTGCGGTCGGGAGGTGGGTGGGGTCAGCTAAGGAGCATGCACTCCATCCCTCCGGCCAGCGGCAGGCCTCCTGCAGACGTGGGCCCAGGGCTACGGCTGGGATATTTTACTAGAGAACCCTGGCAGTAGAGTCACTGAAGGAGGCTGGGCCTGATGGCAGGGAGGCCGCCTGGGGGCCTGGGGGTGGCCACTGGGTGCCGGGTCCCAGGTGGGGAGCAGGCGCTGCTGCTCCTCAGCCTCGCTCGTCCTGCCCACAGCTCCCCGAGCTCAGGAGCCTCAGTGCACGGCCCGCCGTCTGTCCCCAGCGTGCTGGCTGCCGCCCCTCCACCCGCCAGCCCTGCTGTCCCCGCGGCCCGCCCAGCACCTGGATCTGCTCGAAGGGGATCTCGAAGCTGAAGGACTCGTTGAAGTACGGGTTCAGAGTCTTCTTCTTCACCGTCGTCTTCTTCTTCTTCAGCCTCTTGCCGTTCTGTGTCAGGTGTATCTTCACGTAGGGGTCTGCGAGGGGGAGCCAGCCCACAGGCCCCATCAGCCCAGGCCGCCCACGGCCCCACGTCCAAAGAGCACAGTGTAGGCGTCCAGTTCAGGCCGGCAGCACGCTCCCCACTGGGTGACTGCCAGAGCATGGCGTCGGGCCGTCCCCGAGCCTGTCAGGGTGGCTGGCTGCTGTCGCTCCTGGGCGGTGGGGAGGGGGGAGGGCTGCGAAGGGACAACACACCCACCCAGCCCTCCCAGCTTTGCAGACGAGGAGCCGATGCCCACAGAAAGGACGCCATCTGCCCAAGGTCACACCATGGGTCAGTGACAGGGCTGGGCTGGCAGCCAGACCTGCTGCTTGGAGCCCAAGCACCAGCTGCTTCTCAGGAAGGCAGGGCACAGGCAGCAGGACGTCCACCTGGGCTGTGGGCCAGCCCCACCCAGAGCATTCCCCTCCCCAAGCCCCAGAGCCTGTCCTAGGGAGCTGTCCCAGGTTGTGGAGGCGTCTCAGACAGAGTCCTGTGCAGTCCGACGCTTCCCCGGGAGAAGGAGAATCCTGTCGCTAAGACATTGGGGGATCTTTTCTTCCATGGCCCCCAGGGCACGCAGGGGAGCACAGAACGGCAGCTCAGGGGGGTCGGGGGCCCTAAGAGAAAGGGAGGGGCTGGGAACCAGTCCCCTGCGGCACGGTCCTGCCCGCAGGACCCACAGCTGCTCAGAGACACATCTGTCCCAGGGCGGAAAGCTTGCGAAGCTTCTACCCGCGGGGCTCCGGAGGGGACTGGCCCTCTGGTGCCACCCAGTGGCAGCCAGAAGCTCTGCACGTACCTGACAGGCCACCCACGTCCATCTTCTTCAGGTTCTTGGCCTCCAGAATGCAGACGGTGAGCTTGCCAGCCGTGGGCACGTAACGCAGGGAGATGCAGATGTCCCCCAGCTTCTCTGGCTGTTCAGGGGAGAAGCGGGACCCCAGGTCACCCCACCGTCCCACTGCCTCTAGCATGGCCAGCCCCAGGTCCCCGAGACTAGCAAGCCCAGCTCCCTCTGTCCTCAGGCCCCAGTCTGTAAAGGCTGAGCAGGTCTCTCAGCTTCTGACCACCCCCACCCCCACCCTAGGCCTCCTGCTGCCACTCAACGCAGCCCCCGAGGGTGACAGGTTGACATGAGGAAGCCATGGCCTCAGGAGGCTGGCCCGTGGGTGCAGGGAGGACAGGCTGTGGGCAGGCGTGGGGGAGTGGGGCTGGGGGAGAGGCACAGGTGTGGAACCCAAGCTCTCGTGTCCCAGGGCCCTGGACACTGTGCCTCGGAAGGAGGCCTCCAATCCCTCAACTGAGAGGGCTCCCTGTTGGCCCCTGTGCAGAGCTAGGCGGTTGTCAGAGCACTTTGCAACCCTTTCCCTGTTTTTGTCCCTGCACCTCTTTCACGTAGACAGGGCAAGGATTTCTTGTGACCAGTGAGAGATGGAGGTTCAGAGAGGTGGCGAATGTGGGGGGCGGCAGGACGAGTGCCGGGCGCCCTGCTCCTAAGCTCTCTGCCCCTAGACACCCTTCAATCACTGCTTCTCAGTGACGGGCACCTCACCCCCTCTGGGTCAGGGCGCGGGCCCTTCCTCAGACACCGGGACCCCCAGCTACGGAAGGATGTCTTCGTGTCTCTTCCCACCCGCCCACTGCCCGGCACACGACGGGGGCTTGGACGAGACTAACAGCACGCCTGGGCACGCAGCAGGCGCTCAGTAAGGATCTGGTAAGTGAATGAATGCTGTAGTAGCTGCTGACAGCACAAGTCCCCGTGCCGAGTATCCTTTAGAACAACTGTGGGCTTTCCTTGTGGGTAAACTGAGGCAGAGTCTGGCATCACTGGCCCCAAGTGACAGAGGCGTAGGAGTAATGAGAGCCCCTGCGGCTGCCAACACCTACTGGACGCTATGTGATCTACACAGACGGTTCGTCCTCAACTGCAGAGACCGATAAAGACCCTGTTCTGAGGAGCCCTGGGTACCCCTGCGGGACCTCCCGTGGCCCCCGTCCGCTTGTCGCGCCTGCCTCGGCTCTCACCTCCTCCTTCTCCCCGCCCTGCAGGTCTCGCCACTCCTCGATGGGCTGGCCCAGGTCCACGGTGTTCATGGGCACCTTCACCTCGCCGATGATGTCATGTTTGGAGAAACGGTCAAAGTCGTAGATGGCCATCACCAGGGTCTTGCCCCCCAGCTCCTGGTACGGCACCTGCCGGTACAAACAAGGTCGGAGAGGTCAGGCCACCTCGTGTGCGCCCAGGGCTGCCATGGGCAGAACCCTGGGCCCGGCTCTCGTCCTGCTGCTCACAGGACTCCTGATGAGTCTGCAGAGACAGACAGGAGAGCCCGGGCTCTCGGGGAGCGGAGCGCGGCTGGGGTGGCCCACTCCTCCTGGAGGCTGAGCAGTGACCTCACGTGAAGGTCACAGTCCAGCCAACCATGGCTCCAGACAGGGCTGGGTCCCTGGCCTTAGGGCCGGCTGAGGACCGAGGACAGGTCTGCAGGACGAAGGTGGGATGGGGACCAGGAGGGAGCCGGTGTCATCCTCCAGCCCTCGTCACCTTGAAGGTGAAGGTTTCATTGAAGGCAGGGTTCAGCGTCTTCCGATGAACTTTGGTCTCATATTTCTTCTTCTTGTCTGGAAGCAGGAAGACTTTGACATATGGGTCTGAGGTGCCCCCCATGTCCAGAGCAGGCAGTTCTGCAGCCTGCAGGACGCCAACGGTCAGCTGTGAAATAAGCGAGGCAGGGCCTGAGTCTCAGGCTGCTCCAGCCACGCCTCCCCAGAGAAGGGTGCTGGGAAGCCGGGGGCAGGCTGGAGCTCGGCACCGAGACTGGTCCCATGTCCATCCCCAGGAATTCGGAATGACACAGGGGTCACTGAAGTTGAGTAGGCAACTGATTTGCCCAAGGTTGGCGGGCAGCTGGACGGCAGAGCCCTCCTGGGCCAGGGGTGTCCCCAGAGCCAGGGCTGGCAGCCCACTTCACCCCCCAACCCCCACCTCTGCTTGGCCCTCCAGCCCAGCCCCACACACCTGATTGGCCTGAAAGTCGTAGTCCAGGGAAAACTGCAGTTTCCCCAGGTTCTCCGGCTCCTTCTCCTCCTCTCCCTCCCCTTCTCCCTCTGTCAAGCCTGTTTCTGCATCGTCATCATCCTGTGGGGGCTGCAGGGGGAGGAGGGACGAGTTAAAAGGAGAGAACAGAGCAGCCTGGCTTGGCACAGGGGCTGTGGGGGGAAGCCAGCCCTCTCTGCAGACCCTGGCTCAACGTTGGGTGTGGCAAGGGGAGACGTGGGGCTCTGGGTGGACTCGGGACCTTAGAGACTCTGCCCTGTGTCTGGTTTGGGGGTACCTCTCCCTGTGAGGCCCAGCGCTGTGCCAGATGCCCCAGGACTTCTCGAGGTAGGGGTGTCTCCCTTGTTAGCCCCTCCCTAATACCTCCCCCAGCCCAGGCCCCGCCTACCAGAGTGTGGTCCAGGCATCCAGGAGCAGGTGAGTCCACAGAGGCGGAAAGGGAAGGAAGAAATGATGTAAGAGCAAATTCTGCAGCTCAGACTAGCGCCTGAAGTCCCAGCCACTTGGGGAGACCAGGCTGGGCGAGGCCTCAGGCATTCTTGGAGTCCCCGCCCCCCCCACGCTGCAGGTTCCTTTGGGACCCCCCACACATATACACACACATGCACATACACGCATGCACAAACATACAAAGGCCATTTTGCTCCTCGCCTGGCTGCTTCTTGAGATCAGACCCTTCCCTCCACCCTCCAACCTCCACACTCCACCCATATCAGTTCCTTAGGTAAAAGATTTCTCCCAGGCATCCCAGTGGGGAAAAGAGAAGCCCACGGGAGCCTCTGTAAACGTAGAAGGAGAAGCGAGGGCACCCAACACATGCGTGAGTAAACCAAGTTCCAACATGACTAGAGGTGTTTCCACGTGGCCCGTGCTGCGGCCTCACCGGATCCCCCTCCCCCACTGGACGATTGTCCTTCCGTCCCTGGGGCAGAAAACCACAGGTGGCCCCAGTGTGGCCCCGGGTATTGCGGGGTCTCTCTCTCCTATATTTTGTCCCACTGCCTCTTTTGAGGTCATATATTGTTATCTTCCTGTGCCTTCGCACGACGGGCCCGCGCTAGCACAAGTGCCCCCACACTGCGGGCGTAAAAGCGGAGGTGTGGCCCGAGGGCCGGGCTGTGCTACCTGCCCCCCTTTCATGTCCTTCATGTTCATGGCGTTCTTCATGCCCTTGCCCTTCTCCTTCTTGTTCTTCTTCTTCTTGCAGCAGCACTTCTTGCATATGCAGAAGCAGCAGGTGAGGAGCAGGAGGCCGGCGACCACGGCGATTGCGATCAGTGCCCACGGAGGTACTGCCCACACGGAGACCCGGGTCAGCATTGCCCCCGGAGGTGCTGCCCCCAAGGCCCACACTGCACTTTTAACCCCACACTGTCAGAGATCTGCGGGTAGGTTGCCTTTTCATTGACACCTGGCTCTTCCCTTAGCTGCTGCCTTGGGGACACAGCTGCTACTAGCCAGGCAGTGACCAAGGATGAGCCAGGAGGAACCACTGTGGCTGCACCGGCTGACCATCTCTGGAGAACCGGCTGGTATTGGAGGGAAGGGGTCCTCCCCACACCGGGCAGAGAGAGCCCGCAGGCCCGCCCTCCGCTCCGCCTCCGTGGTCCTCATGCACCCGCTGCCTGCGTGGGGCTGCTCCCTTTATGCGGGCCTCTGCTGTCTCCCACACAGCCTCGGCCAGGAACTCCGACAGCAGGGGCCATTGCAACCCGCGAGGCTGTCCATCCTTATGCTGTACAGCTGAGACGCTGTAGCTGATGGAATGCTGTATTCCCACTGTACTTAAACATACATAAAGAAAGCACTAAAAGTGGTTTCAAAGTGCAACTGGGAAACTTGAATAGTGATGTCTGTTTCATAATTTTTCATTTCTTTTGCTTGCATCTTTTGCCAGTTTTCTAAATTTTACAAGAACTTTTTTCCCTGGGGAGTTCGGGGCACATAATGCTCCCCTCATTATGCCAGTCCACACTCCCCCATTCCTGAAGGGGCTCCCCAAATAACACAGCCTGGAACCCAAACAGTAGGAAAGAACTCAGCCAAACCCACCCCAGCGGCGCCCCCGTCCCCCCACCACAGGAACACTCACAAGGGATCTTGCTCATCTCATTGAAGAATTTCTCCTTGATCTTTGCAAACATGTCCTCCTTTGTCTCCCCAGCTCCCCCACTCTCAGTGGAGTTGTCCACTGGCCCGGCTGGCATTGTGGCTGTGGTGGTGGCAGGAGCCACCACGGGCTCCTGGTTCCTCTTGAAAATGTTCCTCATGTTGGTGGGGGGAACAGCTGTGGAGGAGAGGGGAAGGGGCCAATGAGTAACCCAGGGGTCCCGCCCTTCCCACGTATTCTGGGCTCAGCAGACAGAGCACCTGCTGTCATAACAGACCTACAGCCGGTCCTCAACCCTTCCAAAGAGTCCTCACTCAGGCTGTAAGGCCCTGTCTCCTCCATGCCTGTCGCCAGGTACCTCCTGCACACCTTCACTGCCCCCTGCACGCCCTCACACCCGCTGCATGGCCTCACGCTCCCCTGCACGGCCTCACATGCCCCCCTGCACGGCCTCACTCCCCCTGCACGCCCTCAAACCCCCTGCACGGCCTCACACCCCCCTACACGGCCTCATGCCCCCCTGCATGGCCTCACATGCCCCCCTGCACGGCCTCACGCCCCCCTGCACGGCCTCACATGCCCCCCTGCACACCCTCACACCCGCTGCATGCCCTCACACTCCATGCACACCCTCACTCCCTCCTGCATGTCTTCACACGCCCCTACACCCTCACACCCTCCTACACACCCACACACCCACCAGGCACCTGCTTGACTCTGAGCCTTGGCACCTGATGTTCCCTCTGCCTGCAACACTGTTCCCTGTGGATTTCCACACAGCTCAAGGTCTAGCTCAGCAAGGTCCCATGTAATGACCATACCTGCACCTGCAACTCCAGGACCCCCAGCACCTCCTCCCATCCCGTTTACAGCACGCATCACCAACACCCTGTGTATTTTGTGTCTTCTATTTGTTGTCTCCTATCGCTAGAATTTAAGCTCCATGAATGCAGGGACTTTGGACTAACACATAAGAGGTGCTCAGTCAGTTCATTCTAAGGAAGGGATGAATCAGAGGCTCTTATCTGTGACACCTATGCTCTCCAGACCACTTGTGAACATTTGTGTCACCAACCACTTCTCCAGCACTGAGGTGTGTGAAAGGACTACCTACTTATTGCACCAGAAGCCAAGGAAACAAAGATATTTGCCAACAATTCTCGAGCCTCCTGTGGGAAAGAGGCCCAGAGAGATGAAGTGAGTTGTCCCAGGCCACAGAGCACGTGGTGCCGGGACCATGCTGGGCGCAGAATCCAAGTCTCTGGGCCCCAGGTAGTGACCGCACGGCTGCTCCTTGCCCAACAGCACAGCTCTGTGGCCAGAGGGCTCCTGTGTCTGGCAGGGAGGAGACAAGGAGAGCAAAGAGAGAAAGCCAAGTGCTCAGGGCTGGTGGCTGCCCCGGCTCAGGCTGCAGTCCTGGGGAAGGCAGCCACTGGAAGGCTGAAGATGATAAATGGCCTGGGGCTCCAGCCACCCCAGGACAGAGCAAGCGCCTTGTGAGCTCAGAATCCCCGAGCAGGGAAGCGTGAAACAGAGACATTAGGCAGCGATGGCTGCAGGCCCCACAGAGCCCACCTGCTGGGCTGGTGGCACCTCTAGGAGCAAATCCTGGTGAAGAGCTGAGGAAGGTCCCGTCTGTCCCTGGTGAAACCCCTGGGGGGCCCATTATGACGCAGGACCCTTGCCAGGCGCCTGCTCAAGCCCTGTTCTGTGGGACAGAAGGGGGCCGAGATCCTGCCTTTAAAAGCTCCCCATTCACTCTAAGGCATGTGGCCAGTGGCCACACTGGAAAACGAGGTTCAAAGAATTCGGAAAAACTTCCCAGGGGAAGTAAAGTTCAAGACCAGGTGGTGGGAGTGAAGCGGGCATCAGGCCACAAGGCCGACCGCACAGAGTCCTCATTTATCCACCAGAGGAGGGCACTGATATTAGCTCCATTTCAGAGATGAGGCAAAGTCCACTAGTTAAGAGACCTGCCCGACGCGTCAGCAGAGAATCAAACCTGTTTGCCTGAATCTCATCACCTGTCCTCCCCACCTGCCCGCTCTGTCAGGGCTGAGGTTGGGCAGCTCGGCCTCAGGGAGAGCCCAAGAAGGGCTTCCCCCAAGAGTGGGAGATGGGGCTGCAGGAGCAGAAGTGCACCAGAAGCTAAGACCAAATAGGTGCCCCCAGCAGGCACCCCTTCCTCCCCAGCCCACCGCCTGCCGTCCACCCGTCTGTCTGACCAGTGTGGCCGCATGGCTCCTCAGTGCCTGCGCTCCAGACTCTTCTCTGTTGTCCAGGCAAGGCCCACCTGTCGGCCAGCCCAACCTCTCCCTGCGGAGACACCGAGGGCCATGCCTCCCCAGGGAGCCCATCCAGAGCCTTTGCGTCCCCTTTACTTCAAACACCCGAGATGCTCAGAACCTGGCTGCAGGGTCCACACTGACCACAGCCTGTCCAGTGCAGAGGGCAGGGCTCCGACGAGAGGCAGGGATGGCGTGAGATGGCCTCACACACGCACTTTCTAGCAAGTCCTGGAGCTCTGCTCTGCTCTGCTCATGGTCAGCCCATGTGGGAGTGTCGTGAAGGCTGAGGTGCTCAGAGCTGTGCTTTCTGGGAGCAGACGAACAATGACCTCAAGAGAGTGTGTTGGTCAAAAATCACTGTGCCCAGGAGAGGGCATAACCTCTGTAGGGGGTGGCAAATACACATGGCTGACCCTGAACGACGTAGGGTCAGGGCGCCAACCCCTGCGCAGTCCAAAATCCACGTATAACTTTCGACTCCCCCAAAAGTTAATGACTAATAGCTGACTGTTGACTGGAGGCCTTAGCGATGACATAAATAGTCGATTAAAATGTATTTTGCATGCTCTATAAATTATATACCGTATTCTTATAATAGAGTTAGCTAGACAAAAGAAGATGTTATTAAGAAAATCATACGGAGGGTGGACGGGTGGCTCAGGTGGTTGGAGCGCGTCCTCTCAACCACAAGGTTGTGGGTTCGACTCCCACAAGGGATGGTGGGCTGTGCCCCCTGCAACTAACAAGGGCAACTGGACCTGGAGCTGAGCGGCGCCCTCCACAACTAAGGCTGAAAGGACAACAACTTGACTTGGAAAAAAGTCCTGGAAGTACACACTGTTCCCCAATAAAGTCCTGTTCTCCTTCCCCAATAAAATAAAAGAAAGAAAATCATAGGGAAGAGAAATACCCGCATGTAAGTGAACACATGTTGTTGGAGGGTCAGCGTCTTACGCATGCGCAGAGGGTGCGGGGTCCAAGGACTTGGGATATCAGCTGTCATTTCTGGGGAGGGGAGCTGGGAAGGAGTGGGTGCCCAACATTTCACTGCGCGCCCTTCTGTATGTTGGATTTTAAATCCCATGAAGATTGCTGCCTGTCCCCTCCCCAACGCCACAGTCCTTCAGACCAGGAGCTTCTGAAGTCCCAGCCTTGCCACTAGGACCTTTCTCCTCACCCAGAGCCCACCCTGGGCCCCATCCCGCTTCTCCCCTGACGCCCCACTCGCTCCTGCAGCTGGCTTCCAGGCTCCCCTGCGTCCTTCCAGATGAGACGCCTCCAAAATATAGGATCCTGACCCCACATCAGAGACCAGTGAGTGTGCTCCCCGTCCCCCACCAAAATCACACACACTCACCACCAACTCACCCCAAACCACTGAGCAGGACATGGGGGCCATGCTGTCCTGTGGACCGTCTGCTCAGACCTGTCCTCGGATAATGCAGGTAACGCAGGCGGACAGCATCTGGCTGTTTGCCTCTCCCCACCTGCACCTGCCAGGGCCACGGTGACGGTGACGAGACAAAAGGGGCATCAGCAGGATGCCTGTCACTGGGCGTGGCTAACAAAGACCAACACTTACGGTAAAGCGTATGCCTTTGTATTTTGTACCCATGCTCCAGTCCAACACTGGTCCTGGCGGACAGCGGACGGAATTTTAGTGAATTGACTTCTAGCTCAATCTGAGAATGAATTGCCTACCTGTGAGCTCCCTGCCCACCAAGGCCCGGTGAGCTTCTGGTGTCAGAGCAAGGTGGCCGCTGCTCACGGGTCCAACACTGCGGGTTCTTGACCAGCTCTGGGGAAGCAGCTGACCAGGGTCCTGGGGAGTTGGAAAGTCCTTCCCAGTGTCTAACTTCAGTCTCCCCTGCTGCAATGCCGCACACTTCCCTTTTCTTGCATCTAGGCTGAGCTTAGCAAATCCCAGGCCCTCTGAGAGAGGCCTGAGGCTCAGAACCTGAGGGCCAAGTATCGCCTGCTTCCTCACTCAGGGCTATGCGTAGCCTTGGGCCAGCTGACTAGCCTCACGTCCGCGAGTGAGGGTGGCGCCTACTGCCTGAGTCGATTGAGGAGGCTCCCCAGTCAGGCCTGTGACCCTCAGCACCGCACACTTGACATGGACGTTTCTCTCTGAACCTAGACTTTGAGCGTGGATATTTTTAAATCACACAGATGAAGCGCTGGGTTGTGACAGCTTGGGGACCCTGCAGACAATGTAGAACAAAGCCCTTGTTGCAAAAATGAAGACACAGGCCTCCCTCAAGTCGCACAAATAACCTGCTGAATGGTGGCAGGGCCCTGAGCTGTGCAGACATCCTGTTGTCTGTCACCCTCCTCCATCCCAGCAAGTCCCACAGTCCATGCTCGTCCTCAGACAGCTCTTGTGGGGTGCAGGGGGCAGGGACGTATTCCCTCCCCTCTGCCACCGAAGCTGGACCACACTTCACCTGGGTGTTGGAGCCCCTCCTCCACCCCCTGCCCCCAAGAGGAGACATGTGAGCACCTCCATGCATCCCACCAGTTGCTGACTCACTGTCCAGCTGCCTGGCCGCAAACAGCCCAACTAAAGGGCTCCCTGTGCCGCTTGCCTGCTGCATTCCCTCCTCCTCACCCCCAGGCCCTCACAGGAGTCCCCCTGCAGGGTGTCCCACACCATCACGCAGAGTCTCAGGGGGTGGGGGGCGGTGGCAGGATGCTGGGGAGCAGGCTAGGAAGTGTGGGGGTCCTGAGTGGATCGGTGACTGAATGGGAACACAAGGAAGCTTGGGGACCAGCCGACACCACTGTCTGCTGTAGGTTACGGGAAATGGGGTGCAAGTTAGGCTGGGTGTCTGCCCCCAAAGTCATGGGGCCTTGGGGGACCTGAGTGTGTGCGAGGGTGTGAGGCACAAAGGATGGGACCATGGGGGCTCTGCCCCGGTCACGCTCTGGAGAGTTCATGTGACAGGCTTCGATGGGTCCCTGCTCTGCCACAAGAAACGCACGGAACTTCTAGCATGGTCCTGTCAGCCTTCTCACCAGACACACATCTTCATTGTGAGCTAATAACCGTTAAAAATTGATGCAGCTTCTTGCTGACTAAACGTTACAAGCTTTGAACACAGCAGCTCTGATGAGCCCTGTCTCACGCAGGGACCAGGGGCTGCAGGTTTAGCTGACAGCAAATGCCGGTGTAATGTGAGTATGTGTGAGCCTGTGTGGGGGTGTATGTGAGCGTGCAGGTATGTGTGAGCGTGCAGTGTGCTCGCGTGTGGTTGGGGAGGGAGGAGCTGGGCTGGGCGGCAGGTGCCCTGGTCGCTCAGGGAGGCAAGTTGGAGACACCTGGGCCCCGCCCCTCCCTCCATGGACCCCGCCCCAGCTCCTCCCTAGGCCCCGCCCTCCCTCCCTAGGCCCCGCCCTCCCTCCCTAGGCCCCGCCCCTCCCTCCCTAGGCCCCGCCCTCCCCCAGCCCCGCCCTCTCTCCCTAGGCCCCGCCCCAGCTCCTCCCTAGCCCCGCCCCTCTAGGCCCCGCCCCTCCCTAGGCCCCGCCCAGCTCGCGGGTGCCCCCTGTTGTCCAGGGCCCGCAGCGCCCAGCCCCACCGGCCCCAGCACCGCGGGCCGAGGGCCGCTCCGCACAGCTGGGCACCGACAGAACCAGTCAATGCTCAGACCCTGGAAAGCGGAGCCGCAGGCAGCGACGCCCATTTGCCGAGCGACGGAGCAGAACACACGGCCGCGAAGTGCGCCGCCCGCAGCGCCAAGGCCAGGCCCGCGCCTCTCCTCTCAGGCAGACAAACCGCAGCAGCGGGACACGGAGGCCCGGAGAGGCTACGCCGCGTGCGTGGGCAGCACGCATGCAGGTGTGGACGTGGCTGCACAAGCATGTGTGTTCTCGGCCACGTGTGGGAACGTGAGGAGTCGCGTGGAGATTTACACGAGCGTGCTGCACGAGGGGCGGGCAGAGGAGCCCTGGGCTTCGCCCCTGGGAGACAGCAGTCACTTCCCCAGGGGCCAACACAGGGGGAAGTGCCTGGTCTCCCAGGAGCGGTGACGCAGGCCCCGGGCACACGCCTCTCCTCCCTCAGCGCTCCGTGGAGCTGGCTGCGGCCAGGCTGACGGTGCGCGCAGGCCACGTGTCCCCAAAGGGAGCACTGCAGCCCTCACTGCCCGTCAAGTGGCTCAGCTCCCCGACCATGAGGGCTGCGGTCTGGTCAGGCCCCACCACGCCGGCCCCGCGGAGCAGCAGGTAACTGAGAAGCGGGGTGTCTCTGGCCACTGCACCCTCCCCTCCGGCAACTACCAGCTCTCAAGCCCCAGAGCAAAGGAGACGCTGACGCTGGACGCCAGCCTGTCAAGGCCAGGCGCCCACACCCCAGGGGCTCAGTGGTCACGGGTGTGGGTGGGCGCCGCTGTCTGGGACAGGTCAGCAAGAGGGAGATGAATGGCAGCCTGTGGGTGGGCTCCTCCCTCGGGCTCGTCCCGCAGGAAGGGGCGTGGGGCGCTCAGACCTCCCAGAGCAGGGAGGGCGTGAAGGCTGCTGCTCTAATCGGTGAGGGACACACTCAATGAGGGCCAAGAAGACTTGTCCAACCTTGAAAGTAACCCTGGTAAGTTCAAGTGTCTAAAAACCCATCCTCTCCCCAGTGTCGGGCCCTGGGCTGAGTGCTGGGACTGGAGATGAGCAGAGCTCAGCTGGGTCCCCAGGCAGCTGACAGGAAGGAGCCACCGCAGGCCATCAGATGGCGGGGCCCAGGCTGCTCTCAGCGGGAGAGGGGGCCAGCACCTGGGAAGGGTCAGTGAGAACGGGGCCTGTCCCCTTCCTCCCAGACACTGGCAGGCCCTGGGGAAGACGCGCTTGCTCTCTGAGATGCCCATTACCGCCAGCACTTCTGACAGGCCGGAACTAAAATGGGTCACGCAAGTCCCGGGGGTACAATTATATTCCCCAAAGAAGCCGACTATCCTCCGCGAGACCTGGGGGCAGGAACGGACACTGGAAACAGGCAGGAGGGCGGGAGGGCAGCTATGTCCTCAAAATGCCAACAGGCTGGAGGAGGGAAGAGGGGCAGGGACGTTCCAAATTGGAAAGTCCCAGTGTGCGATTCTACACAAGTCCAACCTAGGACGCGCAGTGCCCCTGAGAGGGAACCAGAGGGGGTGTCTCCAGCCACTGTACCCTCCCCTGGCCAGGTGAGGCAGATGAGCGAGTGCCTAGCCTCCAGGCTGACGACCTGGCTTCGAGTCTCGGCTCTGCCCGGGTAGCCATGTGAGCTAGGGCAGGTGGCTTCTCCATCTGTGAGGTGTGACTGCGAATGGGACCTGCCTCCTAGGGTACTGGGGCCCAGGAACAGTGTAGGTAAATGTGACATGACGCCGATGTCCCATCCCCAGGGGCAGACCGGGCCAGAGGGAATGCAGGGGAGGTCGGTAGCCTCGCCTGATAAACATCTGCGTCCACCCGAGCCTTCTGAGGCGCCTCTCAGGCCTTTGCACTGCCCCCAGCTCCCCCTGCCTGTGTCCACTCACTGCCAAGCCTCCCGTCCAGACTGCCCTCCCGGACACTAGCCCTGTCCATCGCTCAGCATCACGGCCGCTTGGGCTGCAGCTGCTGGGGCTCCATTTGTTCTGGTTTCCAAGTTCTCATGTGTGGGATCTGACCTGGTCCCCCCACAGTGGGGGGCAAAGTCTGGCTGTCCCTCCTCCAGCCACCGTGCCCCTTGAGCAGATGCCAGAACTGGGAGGCACTGAGGCCATCCCACATGAAGCCCAGCCATCCACGTGGCGGATGTTGGGCTGTGGCTCTGGGAGCCATTAGCACAGGTGCCAGGGAGACAGTCACCTGGGGAGAGTGTGATGGGCAGAGGAAAAGCAGCACTCAGAGGGTTCCCAGAGTGGTCAGTGGTGACGAGCGGGGACACTGGAGCTGCTTGTACAGGAGGGCACAGCAAGACTGGGCACTGCCCAGTCATACGTCATCAAACAGAGAAGCGAATGTGCGAAGAAAGAGCAGGGAGCTGACCGGTGGTCAGCACCCCAGGCTGGCACTCACACCTGCAGCCTGCGTGCGGGAGCTGGCCCCAGGACACTGGTGGGAGGAGGCCAGCACGGAGCTGCCAGGCAGCATGCCTGTGACGCACAGAGACTCCTGCTGGGGACCACGGGGCAGAGGCATGAAGGACTGGGGGGCTTCCTGGAAGAGGAGCGCTGGGCCAAGCAGGGTGTTCGGGGTAAGTCTGACACCAAGTGGCCTCCTGTCTCCATACCTGCCCTCAGATGAGCAGCCGGAGGATGGGGGGAGGGGCAGCGGGTGTTGCTTGGCTGCTGGCTGGGGACTTGCTGGCTGACAGAAACCTTGGGCAGTACTGTCATCCTGAGACCCTTAATCTGGTTATCAGCTACTGTCCACAGGTCAGCCTGGTACCACCTGCCACCCCAGAAAGGAGGCAGGGAGGGCGGGGACAAGAGTGCTCAAACCAGGTCCCGAGTTTCCTGGCAGCTTTTCCCTGGCTCCCTGCACTGCCAGGGGGTGGGGGTGAGGCTGCCACTTTTGCCATCCCAGGGACACTTCACCTCAGCCTGTCTGGGCCAGAGCGTCCTGCCACCCTCTGCTCTCTGCTTGTACAACACAGGCCAGGTCCAGAAGCATCCTGCCACCTTGTCAAGGCGCCTTCGGACACACAAACCTGCCATCCCTTTTCCCAGCCAAATGAGGAAAAGCAGACACAGAGGAGATTTGGCCCAGAGCCACCCAGGTCCCCGTGGCCTTGCAGGGAGAGTGGCCCACCAGGAGGAAAGAGGGACAGGCCAGGCCGCAGACAGGAAGCCTGCATGTCACGGAGCTGAGACAGGAGGTCCATGTGTGTGCTGCAGGCCCGCTGGCTTTTTCAGACCATCGTCTACCTCGTTTGATCCCGGAGCATCTTGGGAGAAATGAGGGAGATGGTCATCTTCCTCCCCATTTTCAAATGGGGCACTGAGGCACAAATGGGGCACAGGAAGAGCCAGGCTGCCGGAGGCCTCGTGGTGGAACCACTGGATTCTAGGTCCTTCTAAACAATACGGTCACATAGCTGCCTCACCCCACTCCCATGCTGTTTCTTTATTGGCAAAGTGTCCCTTTCAGGTACAAGAATGGTAGTGACAACAGCTAAACCTTCACAGCACAGTGCCGGTCCTGGTTATTCTAGAGCCTGATACATACATATTAACCCATCAACACCCCACCAACCCTGTGCTGTAGAAACCATTGTATTTCCACTTTAAAGATGAGAAAACTGAGGTATCAAGTATTTAAACAACTTTGCCAAAGGTCCGCAGGAGCTGGGACCTGAACGGGGCGACGAGGCCAGGCGCTGGGGGTGCGGGCTGTCCACATCCCACCCCCAGGAAGCCCAATGCCTACGGGGAGCTGGGCTGTGCTCAGCTGGCCCTGCGCGCTTGCCCCCCCAACCCCCCACTTCAGAACACAGTGCACAGGGAGCAGGCAAAGAAGAGGAAATGAAAGATAACAGAACAAAGGCAGGAAAAATCGTTCACAGCCTATCTTGACCTGCCAAGCGCTTTCCTACATCCTTCCCTGGGCTGGGGGCCCAGATATGCAATTCTTTCTCACAGCTTCGGCGGGAGCTCGGCTCACCGTGCCATCTGCTCCATGGCCAGAGCCCAGAGCCTTTGCAGGCCCCATTTCTGCAGCGGACGTGTCAGCTCTGAACAATGAGGGGGACTGATGAGGGAGCAGGGCTGCTGGGAGGGAGGGCAGGGCGCTGGGCCGAGACACAAAGGGTTATTTAATGCACCAAATGCAAAGGCTCTCTCAGGGAGGCAGCAGCCCTCAGCCCAAGTCAGACGCCTGTCCTTTGGCACAGGGCAAATATTGACTTTCCTTCACTCAGCGTTGCCAGTGGAACTGAGAGGAGAGGCTGGCAATTGTCCCCTTCCCCTCAGAGGGCTCGGCTGTCAGCAGGGCTGGCAGACACAGGCCACGAAGGCTCTGGCCCATCAGTCCGCGTCTCCTTGGGCTAGTACCTTCATTTCCTTGGGCCTCAGTGATCCAATCTGCCAGATGGGAGTGTTGGACTTGGACTGGATGACCTCAGCGTCCAGGTCAGGAGGTGCCCCCCTCTCGGTGACCCATGGCCCTGCTGCATTGTACCTGGCATCCTGATCCTAGCAGACGTGACAATAACCGCTCCGAGCTTAGCAGGGAGAGTGGACAGGGTGCGGCCCCATCTCAGGGGCAAGCATGCTGTGGTACTGGGCACGGTGCTCCCCTCTCTGAGCCCGTTTCCCCATAATCAGAATCAGGACTGGATGACACGAGGCCTGAAGACCCCTTTCAGCGGCCCCTGCTGTGGCTCCAATCAGCCCTTGTCCCCAAGACCTCATTGTACAGCCGTCTCCTCACAACAACCTTGCATGGAAAGCGGTCACGCCCGGGTTCGCGCTCCCTAATGCCCAGGAGCCTTCCGGTAGCCTTCGTGCTTCCCTCTGACAGGCTCCCACTCAGCCTGCAGCCCCTTGGCGGAGCTTCTGGGGACACGGCCGGAGCATGCAAACTCCTGATGCCCACAGCCACTGGGCAGCGGGAAGAGGATGCAGGAAACTAGGGCTCTGTCCCCACCCTTCCTCTGACAGATTGGTGATATTATTCCACTTCACAGATGAGTAACTGAGACTCAGAGACATTAAGTAACTTGCCAGAGTCACACAGCTAATAAGGAGAGAGAAGCTGGACTTGTCTGCCTGCAAAGCCACTGCTCTCACCACCAGCATTCTTCCTGAGATGAGATGTCACCTCTCCCCAGGCTGTCACAGGACTGTGCCCAAGGGCAGCGAGGCCCAGATGACTTCCAGAACCTCCTATCCACTCCACCTGCCTCAGGCAGCGGAACCAACAGGTTGGGAACTGATCGATCTAAACCAACCTTGAACTTCGTAAATAAGGAGGCCTAAGGTCTCAAGGTGCATCTGGGGTACCCCAAGTCGGGGTGCTGCCACCCCGCGGGGACCCTGGGAGTCCCAGCCTGAGAGCTCCAGGCAGTTCCAGCCTCACCCACTGGCAGCAGCTCATTCCTGCAAAGTGCCGAATGAGCACAGGTCCTCTCTCAACCACAGAAGAGAGCAGGTGGCAGAGAGAGAACGGGAGAGCGGGGAATAGGTGTGGGGTGATAGGAAAATGGAGCAGTTTCTTTCTGTCCCATGAAGTTTCTGCTGTGGAATGCCTCCACCAGTCAGGGGGAGAAGGGGGGGGGGGAGAAGAGGGAGAGGGAGACAGAGAAAGGGAGATGGAGGGAGGGAGGGACAAAGGGAGGGGACAGAGGGAGGCAGAGCGGCTCCCCACTCTGCAGGGCTACTTTGGGGACGACCTGCAAGTCCACAAATCTTCTCCTGCTGCCCAGGGCCACTGTCCAAAGAGAGGTGCCTGCTGCCTGCTGCCAGCCCGTACTGTCATTGTCAAAGCAGCTGCCATGCACTGAGGACGCAGAGGGCTCGGCATCACACTAAGCATTCTACCACAACCTTAAAATACCACCACTATTATCATTTCATTTTGACAAGTAACTGAAGCTCAAAAATGCCAAGTAACTTACTCAAGGTCACATAGCTCAGAGCCAGCAGCTCCGCCTGAGGACCGACCCCACGTGTGCAGGGCCTGGATCGTGGCCCCATTCACACGGAGCATTTTGTCTCAAGGTGTCTCCACTCTGGGGACAGAAGTGAGGGGGTAGTGCATTGGGAATTCCTGGAGGCCACCTGCCCCATCACCCTGCCAAGCCCACGTCCTGCTACTCAGACCCCAGCCCAGAACTTCAGCCGTGAGGGTACCCAGTTCAACCCTGTCAATGTCCAGGTGAGAAAAAGAAAACCGGGGCACGCCAATTGCAGGCAGAGACTAGAACTAAACTCAGGCCCCCTACCTTACACCCGCGCTCTTCCCACAACCGTCAGCCCCGTGCCAAGCGGCTGCTTCCCCTCCACTGAAGACTGGGCCCTCAGCGCAGGAGGACAGTGCCACAGGCTGTGGGACGGCTTTCTAATCACCATCCGGTCAGCTCATCCCGGTCTGAGACCAGGGACCTCTCAGGGGCCAGGTGGCATGACCTTGGGAGGTCCTTGACCTCCCCTGTTTAACTCTCTGGTCCCCAGCTGTGTCTGCAAATGTTCCCCCAAGGACTGCCCCTGCAGAGAATGTGCAGTCTGGGAAGGTGGCCATTGATGCCACCACCGCTAGAGGCTCTGAGAGTGGGTGAGCAGGCTAAGGGGCTCACAACCCTGCTGCCTTTGGGGGGGGGGGTTAGTTTCCCCAGAGGCCAGGTGACAGAAGGAATGCTGCTGGTGAGTCTGCACCCCATCCAACCTTTCAGTAGACCTCACCTGCATGCTGGGGCCAGCAGGTGTCAGGACTGGGACAGGCTTCTGACACCGTACATTCCAAACCCCCATTTTCCAGATGGAGATACTGAGGCCCAGAGGGGTAGGTGTGCTGTCCGAGGCCAGGGCTGACCGAAAGCTCCCGGACACCTTCGGAGTGCTGCCACACACAGCTCTGCACTGCCACCCCCTCCCCAGGAAGTGGACGTGGCGTCCCCCCCACCCCAGAGTGGCCAGCGATCAAAGGTGGAGAATTCCTAAGCACCCAGGCTGGGGGCAGGCGCGCCCGAGGGCTGGTTTACCTGACCATCCTGCCCCCACCTCGTCCCCATTCCTCCTCACCACGCACCTCCATCACCGTGAGGTTCAGAGTTGTGCAGAGCTTGTCCAAGGTCACACAGCAAACTGAGTAGAGCATGCGCTCTTACTGCCCTGTGGCCCCTTCCCCCACCCCCCACCCCGCTCTTCCCAAGCTCTGCCGCGGGCCAGGGTCCTTGGGCCCCAGCTTCCTCCAGTTCACCCAGCTGCACCGGTGCTGGAAGATGAGAAAGTTTCCAGGAGAGGAAGGGGCGTAAGATGCCTCTGCCCATCGCAGCCCCGGACGGCTGCGGCAGAGCTCGGGGCGCGGAGGGGAAGCGAGCTCCGCGCACCGCCAGGCTCCCCCGCACGCCCAGCTCTGCGCAAGGGGGCTCGAGGCTCCGCGTGGGCCCTCCGGTTCCTCCCCACAGCGGCGGGGGCGGGGGTCGCAGGTGCCCCGCACCCACTTCCCCCTCCTTCCCGCGTTCTCAGCTGCGGCGCCTTGGCCTCTGCGCTGCCCCGTGCCCCTGTCCCGGGCTGCCGCGAGGAGAACCCGGCTGAGGACAAAGGGTCCCCGGGATCATTCGGGACCCCTCCCCCGGGACCAAGCGGGCAATCCCCTGCAAGTAGATTTCCGAACGCAGTCCCCGCCACGCGCTCCGTCCTGCACTTAGTTTGTTCCGCTGTGAGCGCCGAGCCCGGAAAGTCCGAGTGTCCCAGTCTGGCGACCCTGCGCCCGCGCCCCAGGCCCTCGGGGTTGCGCGCAGGCTTCGCCCAGGACCAGGACCAGCGGCGGCCCCGCGGGCGCCCCGCCCGGCTTCTCTTACCCGGGACGTCAGGGCGCACTGCGGCCTGGCTCGCGCGGGGCGCGGAGGGCGGCACGGCCGGGGTCCCCTCTGCCCCTGCCCGCCGCCGGCCGCTGCGGCTCCTCGCGCGCGCTCGCTCGCTCTGCGGTAGTAACAGCCCGAGCCGCTCCCCCGCCGCCAATTGACATGCTCCTCACATCCGCCTGCACACGGCGCGGGCCGGCCCCAGCAGGGCGATCCCCGCCGCGGGCGCGCGCGCCCTTTCCGCCCGGGACGGCCGGTGGGCTGCAGGACGGGCGGCAGGGGAGGGGCAGTGGGTGCGAAGGGGACGCGGGTGGGGGACGGGTTCCAACGGGCGCGCCCCTGGAGAAGTTTGGGGCGGCGGGGCCGGCTTCGTGCCCCCGGAGCCCGCGGGGCGATGCGGAGGGGTCCCCACCCTCTCTGTTCTCTCCTGCGACACCCCCCCCCGCCCCCGCCGCCCACCAGCTGTAGGAGCCTCCGGGTGCGGGGATTGGCTGGGGGAGGGCGGGGGGGGGGCAGCCGGCAGGAGGGAGCCGATTTGCTTCAGGGGATACGGATGAAGGTTTCCGGAGTCGAGAAAGAAAAGGAAAGGGAGGGAGAAGAGGAGTGAAACAGACAAAGGGCAGAGTGTGGAGGGGTCGGGGAGGTGGGGGCTCGGCTCGGAGAGCTCGGTCCCCAAGGGTGCAGTGGCTGGCGCCCGGGGCTCACCACGGGCCTCTGGGGAGGCGGGGTGTCTGCCGCGCAGGAGCCCACCCGAGGTCGCCGCAGGGACCCAGCCCCTCCCCCCTGCGGCCGCAGCACGGGGAGGCCGGGCAGCGCGGGCGGCGGGTGGCGGGGGCACTGCCAGCCTGGGTGTGCCTCCCCGCCCCCGCCTCAGGACCCCAGCTCAGCGGGGGGATTTCTGCAGGTGCCAGGCTGCCAGCGCCACCCCACCCTGCCCCGTCCCCTCTGCTCCCTGTTCGCTCCAGTTCTTCATACTCAGAATCATGAATCAAGTTCGGGGTTCAAAGCAGAAAGTGACAACCCCCACGTGAGTGTGTGAGGAGGGCCTCACTCGGGGCTTTCCACGCTGCTGGCCCCCACCGAGTCCCGGGAGGAGCCCCGGGAATTCCCACGGCCTGGGCGAATCCCCCTGCTCTCGCGGCTGCTGCGCGCCCCTCCCCCGCGTGGCGGCCACTGCGGCGCTGCGCACGCGGCTCCCGGCCCCGCAGCCGCCTGCCTGTGCAACCGCGGCAGCTCGCTCGTCACCGACCCTCGTCTGCAGAAAAAGCTGACTCGGGGTTTCCGAGCTGCAGGCGAGTGCAGGAGTGTGCGCCGCCGCCGGACGGCAGGGCGGGGAGACCCACGGTGCCTGAGGCCCGCCCCCCCACTCTTCAGCGGGGAAGAGGGACCCCAGGGCCCAGGGCTCAAGGCCAGCCGCTCGCAGGACGGCGCCCGGGACTCCACACCTCACAGTCTCGTGGGCCGGTGCCCCACAGGGCCTCTCGGGTGCGCCTCTTCCCTTTCTCCGTGGGGAGAGAAATGCTTCTCTTTTGAAATTCCCCACAGCTTCTTTGGCCGGGAGGAGGGAGGAAAGGGCGCAAAGTTCAGGAGGCTGCATTGAGGTTAGACTCGGGGTTTCCCGATGCTGAGGGTCCCAGGGCCCCATCCTGCTTCCAGGACGCTTCCACCTTTATGACTGCAGGTGGTGCTGCTCAGAGGCAGCGAGGATGAAATGACCCCCACGGCTCCTTCTGGTAAAACGTATCAAAAGCCACCTCCAGTGAAACAGGGTCTAATTACAGCAAATAAAGCGTTTATGCAGGATTAGGTCCGCTCCGCCTGAACGTGGCTGTACGGAATGCAGAAGCCTCCTCCCTCCCCCCTCGGGGACAGGGGCTCTGATGGGGTAAGAAAGGTCAGAAGACATTTGCACAGCCAGAGGCTGGGCCAACGGGGGAGTGGGGAGTACTGTGGTCCCTTGAGAGGAGGCAGCTGAGGCATCTGTGCTCAGAGCCACTTAGGCCCCGGAAGACCCCCCGCCACAGGGGTGGTAATGACAGCTTACAGCCTGACTTCCTTCGGTCTTATTGAACAATCCAGGCACCGGACAACTTGTCACTCCATGGAGGCACAGGAAGCCCCCAAAGGCTTCCCAAGGTGCAGAGTGAGGGCATGGAGCTGGGGCTCGTGACCCCAGATGCTGTCCCTCCCCCAGCCCACACGGGCTCCACCCTTTCCTCCAGGTGACCCTCCTGTCATCTCTTTGCAGCTTCCTGTGCCACCATTTCTATTTGTGGCCTCTGGGTGGATTCGAAGGCAGAGGGGAAGGCAGAGGGTGAGGGAAGTCCCCTCTTGTGCTGCGGGCTGCCTGGGGGTCCCTTACACAGACAGAAAGCCCACGTTGGAGCAGCTGTGGGCAGGTGGACAGGCGCAGAGGTTGGTGCTGCGGTCCCTTGGAGACACTGAAGGAGATGCTCAGAGTGCCAGGGTCTGGGGTGGGGGGTGGGGAGTGGGGGGTGGGGGTCTCGTGTTCCTTTGAGGAGGAGCGGAGCTGCCAGGTGTGGTGAGAAGAGGGCCTGGGACAAGCCTGAGAAAGCTGGGGTGAGGCACCCAGTCTGTGGCCCTACCAGGTGCGAACACACTCCCGTTCTATCTCAGAGTCACTTACGTTCCCTCTGCTTCCTTTATCTGCTGTAAACCACAGCTGATTGTGTGTCCGAGAGTGTTCAGTGACACGGGGACACCGCATTAACTCAGGCACGGGGACACTATCAGCCAGCCAGACTCAGTGCTGAGTCCACGTCTCTTCATTTCACTTCGCCCGTGTGACAGAGACTGCTACCCTCATTTTCCAGAACAGCACAGTGGAGCCCAGGGGAGTTAAGCAATGTTCTCAGTCCCAGGCTCTATTTGTCCAAAAGATGGGTGTGTGTGTGAGAGCCCAGGTGTGCAAGGACCAAAGGTTTGGCTTCTGATTTCTGCCACTGGTCCAGGGCTGCGTGTGGGAGGGCACAGGGCAGGGTGATGCCAATGTGGTGACCAGGGCCCTCTGCGGGGCAGAGGGTCAGACAGGAGGGAATGGGGCAGGTGACTGGTCAGAGCAACAGGGTGACCGAAGGCCCGGAAATAAGGCCCAGGGAGTATGGCTGTGCAGTCCTCAGAGCTAAGGGCAAGGGGGCTCCTGACCACGCCCATGCCCCACATCCTGGGGGCTGGGCTGGCGGTGGAGCGGGGGCGGGGCCCAGTCCCACTGGGGCTGCACAGGGCCAGCAAGTGTCCCCACACATGGCCCTGCAGCACCTGGGTTGTGAGGCTCTGATGGGGAGGCGAGCTTTGGAACACACACAAACCAGAATGGTCAGTCGTGGGGGTCAGCTTGAACAGGGATCTTGCTCATTGCTGTGTGACTACAAGACAAATGGACACCTCTCTGGGCCTCTAGCCCTCCAGGCCCCAAGGGCTCTGCTCCCCATGTCCTTGATTGTGCCCCTCTTCACTTGAGACCTAGGGCGGCAGCAGTGCAGTCCTACCTGGGCATTGGGCCCCGTCACCCTGCCCCAGGGCCCTGACAGCCTGACACCACGAGTGGCGGAGACCACGGACAGGGAGCCAGACAGGGTTGGCTTAAATCCGCCCTCCAGTTGCTGAACACACAGCATCGCAAGGCGTCCTAACCTATCCGACATTCACCTGCCATCTACGAAAGTGGGAAATAACACTTCTCAGCAAAGGACGGTACGAAGCTTCGATAGCTAGACACACCTTGTATAGAGGGCCCAACACAGGGACACAGCGACACAGCCATCGACGTGAGGTCCCTGCTTTCCTGCTGAGCTGTCCCCAGCCCAGGGACTCCCTGACTTGCGTCCCTGTGTGCCCACCTGGCAGATGACCCACTACGCTGGGAGACCCCTTCTCACGGCTTGTGCGCCGTGAAGCGTTAGAGTGGACCTCTTTATCTGGACTAAAGTCTGTCTCCCTGTGACTTCCAGCGTTGGTGAGCGTCCAGCGTTCAGAAGACGTGACGGTTCTCCAGCTGCCTGAGAGCAGCCACCACAGCTGCCCTGACTGTCGCTGTCTAGTTGCAGGGGCTCCTTCCAGTCTTGTTCCAGTTTTCCATTGCCTCTACCATCCTTCTGGATAAAACCCAGTGCGCCTGTGTCCTGGGAGTAGGGTGACCTGAGAGGCACAGCACCACCAAACACGAGCCAGTTAGTCCGAATTCCATGTGGGATGGGGGGTGAGGCTCCTGCTCAGCAGCCTTTTCATCAGGCCCGGCCTCGAGCCCCCTGCGCCAGAGACACAGTCACCGTGGCCGTAGGGCCACCCAGAGGGGAGCCCAAAGGTGGTAGGACCAGGAGGCCCCTGTCCCCACCCAGGCCCACCTGGGGCCCAGGCCCTGGGAGGTGGAGCTCAGGACCCTGGACAGAGTTTTGGCAGAGGGACTGGGGGGGGTTCCTCCCGGGACAAGTCAGAGAGGGAGGGGTCTGTCTGCGTCTGCTCCCTCACACAGCAAGGCGAGCCCTGACTGGCCCCAGGGTGCTGGAAGCGACATGCCCCTGCCTGGCCTCCCTCTTGCCCTGAGGACAGCAGCAGCCCAGACCCTCCTGGACCCTGACACTCTGGAAGCTGGGTTGGAGCCAGCGTGGGAACAGGGCTCTGAGGGGGAGGGCAGAGGTCTCCAGGGGGACTTGGCATCCAGGGGAAGCCCAGGGTGGGGTGGGGGGACGCTGACCCTGGTCCTGGCACAGCTGTCAGCACTGCTCTCCTCCTCGGCTGCCCTGAACAGCTGACCCAAGAATCCATCCATTAATTGGCAGGAAGTCACCCGAGCCCTCTGGGGGCCTCGGTGGGTCTGTCCCGGCACTTCCGGCAGCACCACTAGGCCGTGGCTCTAGGACCAGCTCTGCCCCCGGCCACTGACTGACCTTGGGCAAGTCACTTCTCTCTGGGTCTCAGGTTCCTTGTTAATATCATGAAATGATTGGACTGGATGGTCTCTTGGGTGGCTTTCGGCTCTGATGGTTCTGAGTCTGAGCTGGGAAGCTGGGAGTGGGTAGATGGCAGAGGCTGCCTGGCCCCTTTTGTGGAGAGAAAGAGGAGAAAATGAGGAGGACATGTCCCACTGGATCGTGTCAGCAATGGGAACGCACAGGCTGCAGCTAAAAGGTGCCCTTGGGACAGAGATAACCAGGGGCGGAGGCAGGGCCTTCCAGCCAGGCCACCGTGTCCCCTGCTCTCCCCCCACAGCTGTCACCTCCACCTCTGCCTCTACCCAAGCTCCCTGGATCCTGCCTGGGCCAGTCTGGGGCTGGGTGGCAGCATCGCTGGTGACCCACTTCCCCTTCCTCTGGCCCTCAGGGCTGTGACAAGAGTTGCCAGAGGGGGCCGAACGCAGGTTGGGGGCGGCCGTGTGGTGCCTCAAACAGAAGCCCGCACTGAGCTCGAAGGCACTGCAATGCAGTGCTCGGGGTTTTTGCTGCTCATTTTTCCCCTAAGAGTCCTCATTTCCCAGGGAAATGTGAAGCCAAATGCTTCCAGAAAGGTGGGGGCCAGGTTGCCTGGGATGTGCCAAGGCGTCCTACTGAGAGTGGCAGCACTCAAGTCACTCCTGCCCACTGCTCCTGCTGGTCTGGGGGAGGGAGCATGAGGGCTGCTCTTCCCCGCCCCCCCAGGCCTGAAACATGGGCGGGCAGGCGGGCGGGCGGATGGAGCTCAAACGTTTGAATTGGAGCAGTTCTGTTTCCTGGTCCCCAGGGCATCTGACTCCATCAGAGGCTGAGAGGCCTCCAGACTCAAGAATCCGTCTCTGTCTCTCTCCATCTCTCCCCATCACTCTCTGTCTCTGTCTCTCCCTCTCTCTCCCCCTCCTTCCCTCTCTCTCTCTGTCTGAATGAGCTTTCTCTTTGGGGGTCAGGAGCCAACAGTACCCCCTTTGAAGTGTCAAACACCAAATCTGCTGCAGGGTCTCAGGGAAGGCCATGCCCTTGATCCACCCTCCTCGTCTGTCCGGGTGCAAGGGGCCCGTTCCACCGCTCTGCACACACCCCACCACTGTGTTCTGTTCTGTTCATTTTAACAGAACTTTTCAGTCCAGCTCTGATTCCCAATGGGAAAGACCAGCCACAAAAGCACAACGAGAGGATGAGCACGAGCGGAGTGGCACAGGCATGCCAGCCCCGCCAGTGCCCCTCCCTCCCTCGGTTTGCCAGGAGCTGGAATTGCCACAGAGACGAGGGGTGGGGCCCTTGCTGAGCAGAACAGCAGATGGAAGCGGCTGAGATGGGAGCCTGTGCTGGAGAGAGTGGCGTCCAGCCTGGGAGCCCGTCTGCAGGCCGATAAAGCTGCTCAGCCCTGCGCTCTCCCCCTAGGTGGCACGGGCTGTGAGGGTCCTGCTGCCCTTCTCCACTGATGTTGGGTCTCTCAGGCACAGATGGCTCCAGCTCAGGGACAACCAGGACATAGCTGAGCCAATCTGGGTACAGCCCAGGGAGAGGTATTGCCAGTCTGCCATCTGCCGAGCAGGTGACAGCCACTGACAGGTAAGTCAGGGGTGAGGGACAGGGAGTCAGGGCAAGGCAAGCAGCTGCCTGCAGGACCTCCCCCGGCTGCCACCGGATGCCCTGGGCAGGGGACAGGAGGGGCCACCAGGCCCGTATGGCAAGTGGTCTTTAAAGGAAAACAAACCGACCGTCCACCCGAGAGAAGCTGTCTCTGCCTTGTGTATTTCCACACAGCGCAGGCTCTCCTCCCTAAGGTGAGGGCAGGGCTGGGCTCAGATGACAGTAGGGGGACAGGGTATGCCACTGGGGGACCCCACGAGTCAGTGTGGTGTTTACTAGCCCAGACTCTGGTCCCAACTCAGCCCTGCTCACTGTGTGTCCCAGGAGAGTTCATTGACTTTGTAGCCTGTTTCTTCATCTGTGACAGGGGAGGTCACCAGGCACATTTGCCCTCAGTAAATGAAGGCCGCAGCCCCAGGACAGCAGGTGACAGAGGCCGGGTGCCGGTCCCAACAGTCTGAGCAATGGCTCCTGGACTTCCATGTGCTTCACTAACTGCAGGTTCCCAGGCCCAACCCCAAGACTGACTCAGTGGGCTCAGCTCGGGCACTCAGGTAATGTGATACGGCATCCCCAGACCACTGCATGAGCACCACTCACAGGACAGGACGGAGGGTCCAAAGCCCACAAGTCCTGACCGTGACCCTGAATGTGACCCCAGCGGCCCCTGCTCTGGACGCAGGGCTGTGCAGCGCTCGAGCTTTCCCACCAGCCTCATCCATTCACATCCCGTTCCTCAAGTCAGTTCTTCCACAAATACTAAGCAAGCAGCTGCTGGGTCGTAGACTTCAGGTGCGGGGCTCAGGCAGTGAGTACAACAAACTCCTGCCCTCCTGGGCCCTGTGACGCGCGTTCACTGACTCGCTCACTCATTCAGTCAATAGCCAGAGAGCCTGCTCTCCGCATGGCAGCATGCTGGGTGCGAGGGTGACACCTGCAGAGCACTCCTTGTCAGGAAAAGACCGCATGCCCTTGGGGACACTGAGCTCCAAACCCCAGGGCAGAGGGCAGCACCAGGCTGGCTGCTGTCCCCCACACACAGACGTAGCAGACGGGACCTCTGACCGTAGAACGGGACTGTCTGGAGGACTATGTGGAGACGGATGGCTTGGCTTCCTCCCCACTCACTCAGCGTCACCGCTGGGTACAAAGTGTTTCTTTCCCTTCCAACCCAGCTCTGCCCCTTTATGCAATCCCATGCCTCATAATTATGTGTGAGGATGGGCTAATCCCCAAACACAGTGTCACTCCTCTGCGGTTGTGCTGGGAGTCAGGGCCCCGGAGCCACCGGCAGGGGCGCTGAGCCCAGGGCCTGAATTTTTCATGCCAGCCTGGCATCCATCACCGGCTGCCAGTGCCACTCTGTGCTTCAAGGGGGCAGGTGTTCGGTGAGAACACTCTGCGGGCGCTGGCCAGTCCCGCCAGCCGTGGGACTGTTTACAAAGCACGGAGGCCTTCAAATTCACCAGACCCAACACCCTTGCTTTGCAGATGGGGTAACTGAGGCTCAGAGCAGGGCCCTCATTTTCTCAGAGTCGGTCACAAAGCTCGTACGTTTACTTCATTCATTCATTTACTCATTCATTAACTCATTTGTCAGACACTTTGAATGTCTGTTAGGTTCAGAGGCTGCTAGTCAGTGGACATCCAGGATGACCTCAAGAGGCTCACACTGCGACACAGACACCCCATGTCACACAGCACAGCACCGTAAGAGCACTGGTCCGAGCAGCGGGGCGGAGATGTGTGGGAAGGGCAGAGGGCACGTGAGAACAAGACCAGACAGTGGTGACAGGTGTGGTGTATACACAGCTGGTGGCAGGATCAGGAGCAGACCCAGGTGTTCAGATCCCAGGGCCCTCTGGCCTCTGCAGGAGCTAGACTTCCCAATCACCTCGGCGCATCACCTCGGCGCACCACCTCGGCGCACCACCTCGGCGCACCACCTCGGCGCACCACCTCGGCGCACCACCTCGGAGCACCACCTCGGAGCACCACCTCGGAGCACCACCTTGGTGGAACAGGGCCAGCCTGGGGCCCCACAAGTTAACAGTCCAGTTAGCAGTGAGGTTCAGACAGCTGTTACAAGTACCAACGGTCACTGGGGCCAAGGGCTCCTCCACGGCAGAGAATTCTGTTAATAAATTCAGTGTGCATTAATAAATCCACACAAGCCATGAAAATGTCAGCAACGAATATGAAATCAGACACCGTGAGACACATAACTAGCCAGTCTTGTGTCTCTCTAAATTGTGCATTAAATTGTGCATTACAACTCCATTTAGAAGTACTAGTTGATGTTTAATTCTCATCTTTAAAAGGTGTGAAGACCATGGTTGAGGAGCAAGACATGAGCGTGCTTCCCGCTCAGTCCCCTCACCGGACCCCTGGCCTTTCAGATCAGGGCAAACCTGTGTCCCCACTGCCACCTGCCTGCCTGGAGATAGCTTTTCCTGGTTGGTGTGGACAGAACCGATCTGATGAATGCAAAGCTTGTAGGTTCAGACCCACCAAATGATGGCATCACACTGTGTACTAAGCACGGGCAGGTGTGTTTACTCACGGACTCGTCGGGCAGTGCTCACCAGTCAGAAGGGCCACAGCAGCCCAGAGAACACCCCCACGAGTTTTAGTGTGAGGCCAGAAGGTCAGAATTTATTTATTTATTTACTTATTAAGGAGGGCGCAGCTCACTGTGGCCCATGTGGGGATGGAACCAGTGACTATGGTGTTATTAACACCATGCTCTAACCAACTGAGCTAACTGGCCACCCCCAGGAGATTAGAATTTAGCCCCCTGCAAGGTCCCATGAGTGACCCCACCTCAGGGAGACCTGGGAGCAGATGCAGAAGAAGCTGAACGCAGACAAAGCCCAGACGGAGAGAACAGGGTGCAGGTGATGGGGAAGCAGGAAAAGTGCACTAGACTCTTTAGCCCCTGTGCTGCCAAATGTCCTTTGGCTGAAAACTGGGGTGAGGTGCCGGGGGCTCCCTACAGAACCCACCCCCACCCCCACCCCGGGCTGGCGGTCAGCAGGAACTAACGTGCTTCCTGAATTCTAAGGTGCAGGAAAGTGAAGACGAGGGTTAGGGGTGCAAGGATACTGGGCACTAAATCAGGATTAATGAAGTTCCCACCAGAATTAATTACTGCACTGCCAGGAGGCTAGGAGCCCAACGCGGCTGGCCCTTTGGAACGGCCAAATCTGCCTCTGAACAGCATGGATGGGACGTGGTGGGTGGCTTATCACCGTCACACCTAATGTCTGAAGGCAGCTGTAAAGGACAGGAAGGAACCTGACAGCCCTGGGTTACTGCTCTGTACTGAAGTTCATCCCTCCGTCTGTTTGATCAACATGGGCTCTGAACCAGTCGCGCGCTGTCCCGGTGTCAGGGATGGAACAGAATGTCTGCAGTGGCCGGGGTGGTGGACTGACGTCAACCACAGCTCTTCCCTTCACAGCACCTTCTCCCCTCCCTGGACCCTGAGTGCTCGCCACCCATATGGCCAGTGTTGACCGAGGCGAATCCAGTCAAAGAAGCAATCGGCCATGTTAGAAGAAATGACACAGTGCGCAGTGGCCAAAAACACGGCAAATGCAGAAGAAAGGGTGACAGACGGAGAGGGCACAGGGAGAAAACATGCATTTAATTAGGGTTACAGTAAGAAAAAGAGTGATGAAGGGGCAGACGTGATATTTTAAGACACGAAGACTGAAAACACCCAGAGTTGATGAAAGACATTATGCGCAAATTCAACAAATCCCAAAGTAGAAAGAATAAAAAATTCACATCGGACATATCACAGACAAACTGCAGAAAACCAAATGGAAAAGTCTTAAACACTAAAGCCAACCAACCCGGGATTGCGAGGGCAGTGCAGGCGCAGGGGCGTCAGTCGGGGTGTTTGCTGAGACGGGCAGTGAACCAAGACACCTGTCAGTCTCGTCTGGACATCTGGGCCCGGGGCAGGTGGGCAGTTAGGTCTGGGTGGGACCGCGCAGCCAGGCGTCCTGACAGTCACCGACCAGCTGGGAGTGTCTGAGCTACTTTTAAGTCTTCCTTAGACATGGAAACCACAAACTTCTAGAACAAAAGCAAGCTAATCTCAGAATTGGCAGGTTGGCTTCATGCTGTAGCATGCAAGTTAAAAAGGAAGCAAAAATGGCCCCAACAGCATTACAAAGTCGCAGCCTGGAAGCTCAGTTATGCTCCAGGAAAGAATCAGCAACCTGCGCCTAAATCGGGCCCAAACCAACCAGGACGCATCGTGTGGTCTGCACACCCCAAAGCAGTGTGGAGTGAGATGTGACTCAGCCATGCTCCTCCCCACAGAATGTCCACATGACGCGGCGGTTTGTATATCACGAAGACCTCCGCTCACTTGTGTGCTCACAGAGCAGCACCAGGGAGGGCGGCACGGGTCACGTGGGGTTCCCTTTCTGCACCTGGGCCCTGCGCAGCCCCAGCTTGCACGCCCCTAGTCCCCCCCACCAGCTCCAGACACCTCTATTTTCCAGCCTTTAAATGCATTTTCTGCGTCTGCACAAGATTTATTGGAGGCAGGGACATTTCCTCAGCACATGTGCACTCAGTGCAGAGCACGTCCTTGCAGAATTCTGGTGTCACCTGCTGTCAGAAGCCTGGGGGACAAGCTGTGGGTGAGCATTTCCATGGGCGGGCACTCGGGCACTCTGCCTGTCCTCACACCCCTGAGAGACGCCTCTGCGCCCTTACCGCCTTCCCCTGGGGCCCCTGGAAACCCTCCGCAATCTCTCTTCCATCTCCCACTGCCTCTTCCACCTACAGATAAACTTGAGTTTATCCCATTTACAATCCACACACACGTGTGCACACACACGACCTCCATCCAGCTGTCCTGCTACCTGTCACCACTGGTCCCCAGCATCCTCTGAAGTGCCTGTTCTGGGGAGGACACTGGCCCCTGCCTTGCTTGATCTCACTGGCACCTGACAACGTGCTGCGCCCTGCTCCCCTGCCCTTCCCCCCGTCCCTCTCTCCCCGCTCCCCTTGCTTTGAGGCAACACTCAATTCCTGTTCTCCTGCTACTGCTCCCTTCCCTCAAGCTCATCCTGTCTTGCTGCTGTCCTGCGTGGAGTCCCCAGAACATCCCCACCCCCTTCTCTGTCTCCCCACCCTGCCTCACTGCCCCACCTCCCCTGATGGCAAAGGTTGGGCCTCTCCTGGTACCAGACCTACCCTGGCAACTGTTTATTGGTAATTTCCACACAGAGGCAACCCAGACTCACCATGTCCAAAATACACTCCCTGTGGCCCCTCACAAAACCAGCCGTAGTCCTCTACGTGCCTTCCCAGCTCAGGCACCATCCTCACTCACGGTGGCCGGGTTCTGAGGCTCCGAGGCGAAGGGCTCGCCCTGGCCTCTTCTCCTCCACCTCCCACTTGGACTGGCCATCAGTTTGGCGCACACTCTTCTAATTAGGTGAGATGCAGACTCCGTCTCCCGGAGGCCCTCGCGTCTGTCACCTAGATTCCACAATTATCTCCTAACTGCTGCCTGTCTTCTGTTGCTCCCCTCAAACCAGAAATCTTCCTAATTTCTTAGGAGCAAACTTCCTAAGATGCAATGTGATCCCATCACAGCCCTGCTCCATGTCCTTCGGTGGGAAAATCCAAACGCCTCTGCAGGCACTGTAGGCCCTTCACTCAGCCTTGGCCCCGGTGCCACCCTCGGTGCCATCAGCCTTTCCGCCGTCAGCCACGATTCTCCCGCCCGAGGACGCCCTCTACTCAACAAGCGCCCCCGACTCCTCCAAGACGCTTATAAACATCACCTCCTCTAGAACCCACCATTCCATCCTTCTGAACTTCATCTCAGTTTTGAAGTGACGTTTCTCCCTGTCTGTGTCCTCAGCGTCTGGACTCTCGGGAGGCAGGGCCATGGCTGTTCAGCTCTGTCCCAGAACCCAACACAGGGCTGCCACTTACTTGGGGCGCCAGACGTTTTGGCTAAATATAGAGCTTCATAAAATCAAACATGGAAATTCAGAGGATTCTAATTAATATGGGCCGTTACGTAACTGTTTCTGAAACAGGAAAGCAGAACACACTCACTTCTTCCCCCGGGAGACACAGCAAACGGGACCCACCTATGGAATCTCTGAATGGTTCTCCGTCTCATCACAGAACCAGCTGGTGAAACGCATCCCGGCTATAACTGGTGGGGCAGGAAGAAGGGGCCGGTAGGGCCACCCCAAATTGTCTAACGACGGAATCTGCCCTCAGCTCCTTCCTGCCCTGCCTGCTCTTGTCCACCTCAGGGCACTCCCAGAGAACTGCAGCCCCAGCCCATGTCCCACACCGTCTGTCCAACAAGCTGTAGGTCCTGCACACACGTGTGGGGCGCCTGGGGCTGAGCTCAAGGGGCTGGGAGAGCAAGCGAAGAGCCTCTGCCAACAACAGCTGTGTCGTCACCACCCTGCTGCCGGAAGCCACCATTGTGCCTCCAACGTGGGCTCTGTCCCTCACTTGAGTGCCAGTGGCACCAGCAGAGCCAGTGCAGACTGGCCAACACCTGAATGAGGCATGAGACCCTGTGCATGGCCATGTGCCCACTCACGCATAGGGCAGGCACATACACCCATACCTGGGACAGACAGACACACACATACACACACTCCTACCAGGACACACACATACACACACTCCTACCTGGGGACACACACACTCACACACAAACATTCCTACCAGGAAACACACACACACCCTCCTACCTAGGGACAAACACACACACACACTCTTACCAGGACACACACACACACACACACACTCCTACCAGGGGACAGACACACACATACACACACTCCTACCTGGAACACACACACACACACACACTCCTATCAGGACACACACACACTCCTACCCAGGGACGGACACACACACTCACTCCCCTCATCCAGCCCCCATCATCCCCATCGGAGACCAGCCAGCCTTCTCAGCACAAGGCTGCTTGTAGCTGTAATTCTATCCTGGGATCCCAATGACATCAATCCCACAGGGTCAGTGGGGAAGCAGAGGAGACAAGCTGAAGGTGGGGAGAAGAGGCCAGGAGACTGTGGCTGCAGACAGCTCTGCGAGAGCACTGTGGGAGGAGCGAGCTCCACAGCTCACCAGCTGTGTGACCTTAGCAGACCACTGAAGCCCTCTGAGCACCCTTCCTCATTGCATCATGTGGCCGTTTTACAGTGGTTCTAAGCTCCCAGGGGGCAGGGAGCATCCTGGGAGAGGCGGGTCCCCAGTCCACCATCAGCACTATGTGTGCCCCCCCAGGTGCCCCCAGGCTATGGGCTGCAGCTTTGTTTACCCCCAGCAGCCCCTCCTGGGAGTCCACCAACACTCTGAATGGCGGGCAGTGTAGACACCCCACAAAGCAAGCAAGTCCAGTCCCCAGAATTAGAACTATGGACCCCTTCTCCTCTCAAAGTACACCTGAGAAAGCTACTCCACAGGCCCCCCTGCACAAAACCCTCTTCTCTCTGGGGAAGTGTCCCCTCCCACAGTTCTGAGAGCCAGGGAAACCCAGGAGTTCCACACCTACCAGGAGGGCAGCATGAAACATCTGATTACAAAATCTGCCAGGGTCCCTGCTGAATACTTTATCCAGGAGCGATGACCCATTAGTCACATCAATTATTCATCCCCATCAGGGCCAGGGCCAGCCTGGGAACAGCGGAGCGGAGACCATGCCCACTCCCCCTTCACTCCCCCTAAGGGCAACCCATCTCTCCGTCCCCTGCCCACCTAGGGTCCTCCTGAGCACCTCCCCCTGAGAATGTCAGGGTAGTCAGGTGGCTGTCCCCTCCTGAGCAGATGGCCAGCGAGGCTCCAGCCAAGCTAGACTACGATGCCGCAGCCTCACAAAAGGAACGTGAGGCAGACACACTGTGTTTACCAACACAACAAGCATATTTGGTGGCAGGTTGATACAGCAGATGTGGGCTACGTGTCCCTGAGAAAGACACCCACAGCCCACCCGGCTCTGGCCCCATCTGAAGGTCACCTTTCTTCAGGAGAGGTCTCACAATCGCGGATTCTCAGATCTCAAGAGAAAGGACCTCAAGACCAAGCTGTCAGTGCTGCAGGCCCCCTCCCACCACACACGTAAGTGGTGACTGCGCTTCTGCTGACACCAGGACACGGTGCTCGGGTCTCCTGACAAAGACCACGGGTAGTCTAGACAGTTCTAACCCGTCAACACTCATTCAGTACGTATCTTCTGAGCATCTTCCAAGTTCCAGGAACTGAATGAAACCTCAGGCTCACACCCTAAACACACCAAGTTCTTGGTCTATTAAAACCATCTTCCTAAGAGTGGGTCCAAATTCATCTCCATGGATCTTGTGTTCCCTGGGCCTAGTTGGAGATAGATGCAGTCAATTCTCTTTAAGACCAAAGTCTTGGGCTCACTGCTGTGACACTGTGGGACCCAGCTTGCTCCCCTAGTGTGGCCTCGTTCCCCAGAACCGCCTCCCTGCTCGGGCAGTGTTTGGGGGGACTGGACCTGAGCGATGGGGACTCCTGGTTCTAGAAGTTTAAGCCCCCAGTTCTCCCTCCCCCAACAAGAACACTGCACCAAACATGCACACAACAGTCTTCCCTGCCAAGCTGGACTCTGCCTCCACTTCTCCCTGCCCACAACTACTCCTGAGGACTGAGTTTGCCCACTGGTGGGGTAGTTGTCACAGGGAAGCACTGCCTAAAATATGTGCCCCAGCAGCCCCACCATGCCTGGGACCCCACCATTACCCACCCAAGCTATGCTGGAGGGGGCATGTTCAGCAGAGGGCAGCTTGAATCTGTGCCCGGAGCTGCAGAAGACATCCCGACCTGTCCTCGGGGCTGGGAAAGGACATGAGGCGAGCAGACCAGGGGAAGTGGAGGGACTGGGGACCAAGGACAGCAGGCAGGCACTTGGCATCTCTGAGGGGAGCTGACGAGGAGAAGCACCTGAAGGGGAGACAAGAGGGTAACCTGAATATCACCTGCAGTCTCCCTTTGGTATTAGGTGTGTTCCGGAGGGTTCCAAGAGATGCCACCCAGTATGTGGAGCCTGCGCTGCCTTTCATGACCCAAGGGTGACAGTGTCACCTTCTGCCCCAGGCTGACTGCCCCTCTACCGGAGAAACAAGGAGGGCTTGCATTATCAGCTTAGTGAGATATACGGTGGTCAAGGAAGAGACAGAGATGGGGGAGGTTGGGGAAAAGGACTCTGAAGGGAGCAGAGCTGCCTCCTTCCTGGAGTTTTCCTGAGCCTGGAAGCAGAACGACCTTGCTCAGATGAATTAAGAGGCTGAGAAGCCCCTACTGCAGTCACACAGGACGCAGCCACGGTCTGGCACCCTGTCCTCTCTGCACTCCCACAGCCTCCCCAGCCCTCAGAACTCGGGGGAGCTTGCAGCCGCTGCCCACCCTCCCCCCACACCTGGCCCCGTTGCCATGAGATCAGGCCAGGCTGCTGTCACTGCAGCCCAGCCCTCCCGCAAGTGACCTATCTGGAATGTGTCCCTGCTCTCAACATTTCAACAACTGGCGGGAGATGCAAGTCACTGGCCCTGGGAGACCACAAGCAGAATCCAGAACCCGAGGTCCTGAAGTCCTATTGGGTACCGGCCAAACTGGCCGTCCCTAACCAGGCCATGCGTGTCAAGCGACCTGAAGGCCTCCTGGGAAAGAGTCATGGACGTGCGCCTCATTTTACACAGTAAATAGTGGGACCCAGGGAGACGACGTGGCTTGGCCACCGTCTCACACGGAGTAAAGCGCGCAAACAACTCCCCACAACCCTGGTTTTCTCTCTCCCTGGCCCCGTCTCCGGCCTCGGCGCCGAGCCGGGCGCTGTCCGTGGTGCTGAAAGTCGGGGGGCCGGGCCGTGCGCCTCCCGGCCCGAGGGCAGCGGCGCGGAGCTGTCCGTGGTGCTGAAAGTCGGGGGGCCGGGCCGTGCGCCTCCCGGCCCGAGGGCAGCGGCGCGGAGCTGTCCGTGGTGCTGAAAGTCGGGGGCCGGGCCGTGCGCCTCCCGGCCCGAGGGCAGCGGCGCGGAGCTGTCCGTGGTGCTGAGCCCGGTCCTGAGCAGCGCGGCTTGCGTTTCTGAGCACGGCGGGACCCCCAGCGTCATAGCGCTGCTATGGCGGGTTCAGGGAAAGGAGGCAGGCACGGATTCCAAGGGGACACACAGGCAGATGGTCAAGAACATGGCGAAGGGGACAGTGCACCCTCCCCACCTCTCATTTCTCATCACCTCGAACCAAGCATGGCCCCGATTGTAACACACTGAGACACATACAGGTCCTTTCAAGGAAAACAACGTAACTGACGCTAGTTAGCTCCAACGTTTCCAAGGGGAAAGTTTCTAAAAAGGAAATCACCAGAAGGGCGTGCCAAGAGAAATTTGGAGGACAGGAGGATAACAACACTCTTTAGAAGACGTGGGGTGGATGTGAAAGGTCTTGCTAAGAGCCTGGAGGTTGGATCTTTCAAGATTACCCTCCAAAGTCCAAAGTCATGACTGTGATCCTTCTGTGGGTTCTCGGAGTCAAGTGGGGGGGTGTCTCAAAAAATAAATGTACTGTCCATTCCTCCACTGTTGACGGCAAAGTAACCTCAGAGGAGATTTATGTATCTTCTAGCATAACCCTTGAGAAATCCCTGAAAACATCTGTAATGACATCAGGATTGTGTGGAAAAGAAGGAGCTAAATCTATGCTGAGCCCCCGACTGGAGTCCCTGCTGAACAAATCTAGAAGCCATGATCTTCACAAGGTCCTTGGCTTCTTTGGAAGGTCCTCCCTTCACAACTGAGGCTGAATGGTGTAGCTTGTTGCCAGGGCAGATATTCAGCACCCGTGGATGGGCCACAGCCAAAGGAGCTGTTTGTTCTGCTGCAGGTTTCACTCTCATAACTGAAATCTGAAGCTGTGAGTTCACACACACACTCTCTTTCACCCCTTACCCCAGAGATTACATCATAACACTGACAAAGGAGGGCTTTTCCCCTCAATGAGCCCCATTACACACAGCACTACTCTCTTCCTCCTCCTCCTCTCCCCCGACACTGTGACACACTCACTGAATACAAGTGAACCACGAACCTGCACAGTCAGCTCTCTCCAGCACATCTACACCCACATTTCCTTGGATGGAGGGAATCCTGGTGGCCAATCTATCCTTTCCTCATACCTACCCTGTCCCAGGCTCTCCTTCTCTTTGAAGGAGGTCTCACCACCTGTTTGCTCTTCTGTCACAATGTCTAACCACGTTTACTGTTCAGAAATTCCACTGTATCTACCAGAAATCTTTCATGCTATAGGTTAATCCTCTTGCCTTTCTTGCACTATAAATCATTTTTAAAGATGTGGGGCATCTTTCTCAGAGGAATGGGGAACAGGGTTTCAAAAGACCTTTTATAACCTGCGGGCAGACGCACACTCCGGTATAATGCTCCCCCCACCTGCACGCACACAGAGACTCTGTGACCACGGGTAAGAACAGAAAGTCCAAGGACACAAAGGACCCTGAGAGGGCATCTGATCCATCCCCCATTTCTAGAGCCAGGACTGCCGCAGGGACCCTGGGAAGAAGGCCTTATGGGCTGCCCGATCCCATGCCCTCGAAGAGCCACCTCCAGCCCTTGTTTCTGGATCTGAAACATGAAACACCCTGGCCTCTCCTAGCCCCCAAACCCAGCCTCCGCAGCAATCACATTGTCAGCAACTAATACACTTCTCAGAAGCCATATTTATCTTACAGCAGGACAAGAGATCAAAGGTGTAATTGGGCTGCATTTGATTGAGTGTGACAATTGCAGTGAGCCACATATGTCATCGAGAGATGTGAACTGGGGAAGGTTTATGCTCAACAGTTCATTTCCAAGAGGACCTGCCATCTTCCTCTCACAGACATCCAGACAGCGCTGACATCAGTGGCACCGCAAGGAGAAAGATCCACGGCTCATCTGAGGGAGGGACCTTGTAAGGTCACCCACCCACCCTGGTCTCCATGCCAATATCCCTCTGAAAAGCTCTTTCTCTACTTTGCTGGAACGCCGATTTGACACTCTTTCTTCACCCCGATGAGCACCTTCCTGATGTCTCAGTGCAACAAGCAAGAAAGTGCTGCCTAATGTCTAACCCAAAGCCTGCTTGCTTCAGTTTCCCACCATTACCCTAGTGCTGTCCTCAGTGCAATGACAGCAGCTTTCTCTTGTCATATCTCCATCTCTGACTCCAGCCAGTCTGGGAACACACCTGTCATGTCCAGGCAGGCGTGGCCCATAACCCTGCCTCTGGCTCTCAGCCTCTGCAGCCGCTGGACTGTTTGCACTGGCACCCAACTCACGGGACAGCAGGCAGGAAGGGGTATACAGTGGGAGGAACGAGGCTACACACAGGGAAGGACGCCCTCAGCCTAAGGGGTCCTAGCAGGTAGCCCTCAGAGGGCCTGCTCAATAAGAAGTGTTGGGCAAAGGGGGACACTGCAGGTCCTCCACTGTGAGATTTCTCTCCGAATGGGCTGGGCTCTGGTTCCCTGAGCGTCCCCAGAGCTGTGTGGGCAGCACCTGTGCCCCAACTCCAGCAGCACGACCAGTTCTAGACAACTCTGTGGGTGCCAGCGTGGTGGGCATTTGTCCTGTGCCCAGGCAGTGGGCCGCCTGCTCCCCTCTCCAGAGTGTGCAGCCTGGCGGGAGCGGCACTGAGCAGGCAAACCTGAAGTTAGATGCTGATTCTGCCACCCATAGCAGTGTGACTGCTGTGTACCTCCTGAGACCTACTGTTTTCACATGTAAATGGGGTAAAACGTCACATGCCCTAAACTGGAAGTGTTCTGTGACGTCTCATTTCATCACAGAGAATTACCCCGCACCTCAGACAGTGTCAGCAGCTTCTGCAAAGGCGCAGGCCGGAAGGGGCAGTCTTGGCTGGAGCCTGGCCCTCTGACTCCCAGCTGCCACCTGCTGTTCCAGTTCTGCCTGCAGAACACCAACTGTGGGGCCTGCACCTTCCTCTGAGGACCCCTGACCTGCAGCTCCACTGTAGGCACAGCTGGTGAGAATGGGCAGGAGGGGGTGCAGTTCTGACCAATCATCGGCCGCAGTGGCCTGGAATGCCCCCAAGGTACCTGCCACCTGAACTGAGACCTGCTTCTGCCTGGATGGTATGAGATTCTGAACAAGTCACACAACTTGCCTGGGACTCAGTTAAAATGGGGACAGCGGCAGACCTCACAGTGGGGCTGAGGGCCTGAGGGCCGCAGCAGATGTGACAGCTTCATGCTGGAGTAAGGGGGCGGGTGGCTCGGGGGTGGGGGTGGGAGAGCTGGGCAAGGAGCAGGCTGGGGGCCTGTCTTGCTCAGCACCTGTCAGCACGCTCCTTGCATGCCAGGCCCTTCTGGCTCTGCCTTCTCCTCTGCCTGCTGGAGAGTGATGCCACAGTGACAGCTGAAATCCTGAGGCGCAGACAAAGCAGTTCGGGGGGGCAGGGTAAATCCCCTTCTTTTCCTGCCCTGACTTCCAGGTGGGGGCTGCTTGGTAGCACCAAACCCTCTAGCTTCAGGGACCATTATAATGGTCCAGCAACTCGCATCATCCGTTCCTAACCGGCAAGGTCTGGAAGGGGCCTGGAATTCAGCCTCCCCACCCTGGCACTCAGCTGACGACCTCCTGACCAGGCAGACAGGAGCTCTGTCCTAGTGTGAAATCTCTTGGGGAGGGAGCTTTCTCATCGCCTCTGCCCCACGGAGTTGGGGTGTCCTTCTGCTGTGTAACTATAGACCCCTCACTGAAGTTCAGGCCTCTTTCAGGGAAGTTGACAGCCAGGTGCTCCCTGCAACCCAGACTCACAGCGACGGGTCAGGTCCGCCTGGGCCTGGAGCCACATTAGCCATCACTCCGTCACTGGCCTGAACTCCCAGTTCAAAGGATGAAAATGGAGGCTTGCGAGAACAAACCCTTCCCAGAAATTAAGCTGTGACATGATACGGCTCATCAGACATAGAGGTCAGCCGGAAGACACTCTGGGAAACCACCAAGGGAGTCAGAACAGACCCTCCCCTTGAGTCTTTAAGAATAACAGAACGGAAAGTGCCCCCTGAGAAACAGGGTGGCCTGGGGGCAGGGGAGGGGTGTGAGGAGCCCACAGGCCCCACTGGAGCCACTCCCAGCTCTCCAGCACTGCTCCAGATGTTATACAGCTTAATTCAGTCCATCTCACCCAAAACAGCCTACGTCACAGATCCGAACTTTATTTCCATTCTACAGACGGGAAGATTGACAAGCCGACGTTGAGATCACAGTGAGGGGAAGAACCAAAAGGAACCCAGGCGACAGTCACTATCCTGCGTCTTAGGACAAATATCTATGACGTGACTTTTCTCCAAATAAACTGCGTTATTCATCTCAGGCTTCCCGTCCAGGATGAGTCAGGACCAAATCCTGGCCTCTGTGACTTGTCGCCGGTGCAATGAGCACTCACCTTAAGAAGTGAGGTGTGCTGTCCCACAGGCCACACTGCCGTCATCACTGAGCATGCTTTACCCTGTGGGGTAAGTGCTTTACCTGTTTGTTGTAGATGAAACTCTCCTGACCTGGTCAGGTCACCCCATTTTTGCCCTAAAAGCACCCTCTCCACATTCCTAACATTTGTCATGGTTGCAATGAATTCTGTGTGCAATTATCTGTTTAATTCCCTGTGACTCTCTAGACTGTAAGAGCCCTGAGGGCAGAAACCAGGAGTGTTTTGTTCCCAACTGAGTCTCCACTGCCCTGCACAGCTCCCGGGACACAGACTCAAAGGCGAAGGTGAACGAACGTAGAAACTCTGCTCAGAAGGGCTCACAGGGGTTTGTTGTGTTCACTGTGGTATCCAGTGAATAGCACACAGCGGGTGTTCACCAACAAACAGTGCTGAATTTATCAAGTCACACACTTTGCAATGAGTGGCCCGGAGACTTGAACCCAGGCCTGGAGAGCTCCCAGCCCCTACGCTCCCTGCTTCCTGTTTTAGCCATTAGCCACACAGAGCAAACACCCCCTTGCTGTTCCCGCTGGCTTGCCATTCCAGTCCTTTAAAGACCTCCCCGTCATCTACTTCAAGAAAAGCAAACCCAGCTTCAGCTAGAACCTGGGTCAGCAAAGTCCAAACACAAAATTCCAAAACAGCCTTGGGCAATCCGAGGACACTTCTGTCTGGGGAGGGCGTGACGGCCATTCTTCCAGCCCATGGAGCCCCAGCTCCATCTTCACCTGCCACCTGCCACCCCATATCTACTCTCCGAGAGGCTGCAAGGCTCGTGCGGAAGAGAAAGCAGAAATCCAGGGACAGGGCCACTGCACTCAGCTCGGGCTTGCCTGGGGCTGGCAGCAGAGGGCACGGTAGAGGATTTTTCCAGGCCGCCTCAAAGCCCACCCATCCCAGTCCCTGCAGAGCCCAGGACAGCCCCGTTGCACCTGCCAGCTCTCCTGAGGTTAAAGAGCAATGTTTACAAGCACCAACAGCCTTCTCTTCCCTACGCCCTGCTCTGCGGGTGTCAGGATGCAAAGCCAAAAAGTGAGAACTGTGTTTGCAAAATCCCCCCTCAAAAAGGAAACTTGCCTGAAAGAGCTCCTGGATTGCTGAACGAAGCTGACTCAGCAGAGTGATCTGGGCTCCTCCTCCTGGGGACGGTGGTGAGGCCACTGCATCCCCCTCCCACAGCTTTCCAGAAGCCCCCCAGCTCATCCTTGGGCAACACAGGGTGGGGATGAGGGGAGGGTCAAGCTCAAGAGGTCCCCAGAAAAAGCTAGGCATGAAGTCAGAGATGCGTCTGAGAGCCAGGGGGACAGAACCCGGATAAGGGCTCAGCTGGCACGGGTGGTTCCCCAGGGGCATGTGGAGGAGAAGGGTTGGGGGAGGCCTGGACCCTGACGCTGACTCACCCCCAGGGCCTGACACAGGCTGCAGCTTGCAGTCCTTCCAGGCCACTGTTCACCAGGACCCAGGCCAGGCCAGGCACGTCCCACTGCATCATGGCTGCCCTGCCCGCCGTGCACGGGCCCTCTGGCTGGCCTTAGGGGTACGGGGCTTAGCTCTTCTTTTCGGGTCCTCTGGTGGCCACAAATGTTTCCAGCAGCCTTCAGGCTGGACTGGAACCTAAGCAGGGGAGGTGGCTGGAAGGACTAAGGGCTCACCCTCTGATAAAGTGCCCATGTTGAGGACAATGTATGACACCTAGGGGACCTCCTCAGGGCAGCAGAGGAAGAGGCGGGGAAGGGCACCATCCACTCTCCAGGCCGGACCTTCCTTTCCAGCCCACCTTCCTCTCTTTCTGGGGACCACCTGCCCATCCCATCTGGGTGTCCCCACACAGCCAGCCTCGGCCTTTCTCCCCACTGCAGTGCCCCTGCCAGAGCAGGGCCAGCACCTCCTGTTCTCACCTCCTCCTGCTGGCAGGGGAGGCATTCACTTCTCTACCTTAACAGGGGAGGGGAGGACGCTGCAGAGGGAGAGATGGGGCTTTGGCAGCCCCCCCACATACACACACCAGGGGCTGGGGGTGTCCTGGAGGCACCCGAGGGATGTGAGAATAGAAATGGGGAAGGTGCTGGGTTAAAGGGCTCGGAGGATAAATCACCTGCGTTTTTAGCTAAAACCCCAGTGCACTGAAGGGGGGATAGGCATAGGCACAGGGGAAGCGGGACCCCAAAAAGGAAAGGTCAGTGAAGGACTCCAGAATGGGGGTGGGTAGTCTGCAGTCTGGGGTGGGGGGGAGTGCAGCCCAGTGGCGGCCACTGGAGCGGGCGGGACGTCCTGGTCCTGCTGAGTCATGAGATTTGTGGAGCGGCGAGGGGCCGCCACCCCGCCGCGCGAGGCCCTGTCCCAGCGCCTCTCGACCCACCGTCTGTCCCCCACCCCCTCCGGATCCAGGGTGTCTGCCTCCTGGTGCTCGTGGACCCTCCCAGCCCTCCCGGGACGGCGGGGAGGGGATCCCCACGTTGAGGTGGGGACGCTCAGGCCGGCGGGGCGCCCAGAGGAGCGGCGGGGCTCTGCGGCTCTCCCCGGGACCCCGGCGACGCGGCGCCCTCCTCCCGCCCCGGCCCGCGAAGCAGCCGGGCCCCCAGCAGGAGCCTTCCGTCCGGACGCGCCCAAACTCCGCGCGGCCGCAACTTGCCGGCCACCCAGCCTGGAGGCGGACCCACCCCGCGCCCCTCGGCTCAGGCTGAGAACCCGCCGGGAGGAGAAACTTCGGGGAGCAGGGGCGCCCCACGGCCGGGGCGCGGACTCACCCGGAGCGGTCGGAGCGGCGCGAGAGACCTGGGGCCCCACGCGAGGGCCAAGCGAGCGGCGGCGAGGACGCGGCGCTGGCACAATCCCGCGCCCGAGTCCCGCGCGGGCCCGGCCCCAACTCGGCCAAGAGGCTCTGCCGCAGACTTGCCGGAGGCTCTGCGTCCGCGGAGCGAGGAGGGAGGAGGGAGGAGGGAGGAGGGAGGAGGAAGGGAGGAGGGAGGGAGGAGGGAACGAGGAGGTAGGGAGGGGGGAGGGAGGGGGGAGCGCCGGCGTGCGCTGCGGCGCGGGGCGGGGCGGGGCGGGGCGGCCGGCGGGGGGCGGGGCGGAGGGCGGGGCGGGGCGGTCGGCGGGGGGCGGGGCGGGGCGGGGCGGCGGGGGGCGGGGCCGGGAGGAGCGGGAGGGGCGGCGGGCGGGGGGCGGGGCGGGGCGGCCGGCGGGGGGCGGGGCGGAGGGCGGGGCGGCGGGGGCGGGGCGGGGCGGCCGGCGGGGGGCGGGGCGGGGCGGCGGGGGGCGGGGCCGGGAGGAGCGGGAGGGGCAGGAGGAGGACGAGGGGAGGGGAAAGGACGGGAGGAGGGGGCGCACCCCGCGGGCACCACCCGCCTCCGCGGGCTGACCCCCCGCCCCCCGCTCTCAGGACCCCGCCTGCTGCTGAACGTCTGGACGTCAGACCGGGGCCTCAAGGCCCCTCCAAGCCCGCACCACCGGCCTCAGGAGCCTCCCACAGTCACTGGGGATCTCAGAGCCCCTTCCCTCCCCATTCCTCCCTCCTCCTGTACAGCCGCCTCTACCTGTACTTGTCACCAGGAGGGCAGGGGCTTCTGAGCCTAAAGGGTTGGTGGATCCCCTAAAGAGGGGATCCTTGGGAGAAGTTAAGGGGCCTGGGGCCCATGAGAATAGGGTGGGTGGGGCAGAGGAAGGTCCAGGAAGGTGGCTAGGAGGATCCGGATGGAGATGGAAAGGAAAAGAGGAAACTACCATTCGCTGAATAGCAAACAGGGCTTTCCACACCTGCTAGTTTCTTATTGCTTAAGATGTCCCTTTAAGGTGGGTATCACTACGGGTGGTTTGCACTGAGAACACAGCCCCTGAACGGTATTTTGGCCAAGGAGTCACAGACAGAGCGTGTGGCACTGAGACAGGCCTGGGGAGGAAGCAGGGCCACATGTACGCAGGGGAGCCCTTCCTGGGAGGAGGGCGGGGCCCCAGGACCCCGGGCCTATATAATTTGGACACCCACTTCAACACTTGGGGAGTCAGCTTTGCAGTGGCGCTGGCCCCTGCCTCCCTCCCGGGCTGCTGGTGAGGCTCTTTCTTCAGATCACTGTCCAGCAATGCCAGGTAGGACACAGAGGCCACACCTCAGGCTCGCCTCAGAGCATGGGGCCGTGGCTGCCACCTGCCAGGCCCTCAGGGAACGGTGATGGAGGCTTCTGGGGTCCTCAATGAGACTGAAGCGGCCCCTGCAGCCCGGAGGCTAGCAAGGGCAGAAGAGGAAGTGGGGTCTCAGTCTACACAGTATGAAACTGGGCCCCACCCTCAGCTGCTTGACCAAAGGGACCAGCGTTAGTCTGTTGGCTCCTTCCTACTCTCCATTCGAACAATGAGTCTGCAGGACGCCAGCCAGAGAGGGCTGCAGCCCCCTTATACACACAGAGCCCAGAGCCCAGCCAAGCCAGCAAAGGGCTGCCCCCATTACCAGTGGAGGTTTTTGCTGCTGCCCAACTTCTGCGCCTGGGAACCAACAGGCAGAGGAAGGCAGCCTGCCTCCCCACACTGCTTAAGAGTCGAAACCGCAATTTGGCTAAATGAAAAACATGGTGTCCTGACCACGGTCTCAGTGTTACCTTAACTCACCAGGACCAGGATGAGTGCCTGCGTTGTAAACCTAATGGGGGAGCAGCAGCCCTCCTGCTTATTCCCCAGGCTCCAGGAGCCGGAAAAGGGAGGCATGTGCCATCCACACCCAGCCTTTCAAGTGTCTGCGCTTTTAAAAAGATGAGCCCTTGCTGCTCTCAGACCATCACTGACCGCAAGCTCGTCCAGGGGCCACTGAGGCAGCCTCTGCCCGAGCACAGTACCGTTTGGAAGAATGAAGGTGAGGGAGGGCAGCCCCCCTGGTTCCCAGAGCTCTCCAGGGAGAAAGGGTCTGTGAGCCCTGGACTGCTCTCTCGTCACTTCCCGCTGCACACAGCTTCCTGGTGTCTTTCTCTAGAGGCTTCCCTGGCACGAGGCAGAAGGGGCAGGGCTGAAGCACCGCACCCACCCCGCTGTCCCCAGGGACCCACCACCCCTGCGCCTCCCTTTGCCATCTGACCCACTTTGGGGCCATCCACTCACCGGCTGCCAGCCCTTGCACCCCAACACTCGCACTGCTGTGCTGCTGTCCTCGTCCTGGAGAGGTCCTGCTATTCACCACCCCCTGGTTGTCCAGGGGGTCCACACGGTGGGTGCTGGCCAGCTCATTTCCTGCTCTCCCTGCCCAACACCATCCCCACAGGGCCCTGTCACTCTGCTGGGCACCCCGCTCCCCCGATTCTAAGTAAGCGGTCTGAGAAACACCCATGCCTTCTTTGTCGCTAAAGGTCTTGGTTTCCTTCTTCTAATCTGATTTTGTGGACATACATTTTAAAGTTTACTTAATACATTACATGCTAAAATCCATTTAACTTTCAGATATCATCGCATAAGTGTGCTTTTAACACAGAAGACATTAACTCATACGATGGGGGAAAAAGAAACATGGATAAAATATTGTAAAATCCACATAAAACCTTAGGTTTTAATTAAAAACCCTGGTCTTCGAACAGCCAAACCCCCACAATAAAAACAATTTAAAAACCAGCTCAAAGAGGGAGGCCTGACGCTGCTCCTCTACACTTTTCCACTCCGAGAGAGGCGGCATTTTTGTCTTTAGGACCATACTTGGCATAACGAAGAAATTCACTAAGTCACTAGGTATTAAACAATCACCTGAGTTTTATCCCATCCCAGGACTAGTAACTGTCGTTGGGACCTCATCTACCCCCTAACTTGTCTGAAAGTGAAAGTTTTCTTTTTCTTTCTCAGATTCAAAGGGAATAGTAACTTTAACCCCCGGCGCCAGTCACAGTCTGATGTCCCAGGTAAGTCATTCTGAGCCTTGGTGTTCACTGCTCTACAGAGGGGAGGGTTCTCTGGGTCACTCTGCCCAGTGCACTAGCTGCCCCTTCCAGACCACTTCCCCTCCCAGCCTGTGGTGAACCCAGGAACCAGCAGGAGGTGCTGTGTCGGGAGGCGCTGCTCAGAAGCAGGATGTCGCTTCTCTCCAGGAGGCAGCCTGGGCTTTGAAGTCGGTAGGGGATGAGAGCAAGTTGGTGGGAAGAGTTTCTGAATAATTTACCCTGGCCTGCTATATCCCCCATCCATTAAAACCCTCACAGATGGAGGTCGTACCCCAGAGCTGCCCTCCACATGCCCCAGCCGTGGGGGAGGGAGCTGTAGCACTGACAGGTGCACACCGGGCATCTCAGGGCCAGCTGTCACCCTTCCCTGGGCCTTAAGTGCAAACCTAGAGGAAAGGCCCTAAACTTCAGACCTAAAGTTTTACCCCGTCCTAGGACACTGCATGTCAGGCGCCCCACTAGGGCTGCAAGGTGGAGGCAGGCGGTCAGAGCCTCACGGGAGACAGATGTGGAGCCACAGGCACCAGGAAGAGGGAAAGCTGCGTGGGAACCTGAGCTTCCCGCTGCCTCCAGGTAGGCCTGTGGCAGGAGAAAAGAGGCAGTGGGGTCAGGAAGCTGTGACCTTGGGAATGTTTCTTAACCTCTAAAGCAGGCGTGTCCAAACTGCGGCCCGCGGCCAGCTGCCGTCCGCAATCCATTGTTAATTGGCCGGCAGCAAATTCCAAAAATATACTTAGTTTACTTAAATAAACCAGGTGAGGCGATAGTACTTCACCTTGAGTGAGTGGCCCGGCTGTTTGCGTATTTTACCGCATTTGGCCCTTGGTGAAAACCGTTGAAAACAGTTTGGACACCCCTGGTCTAAAGCCTCAGTTTGCTTCTGTTGATGGGTGACTTCGCCGCCTGCCTTGAGGTGTTGTGAAGATTGGATGATGTAGTGTTTATCCACACAAGGCAGCCACCAGTCACGCTTAGGGAAGTGAAGAGAGCTTGCAAGGGCCTTGGAGGGGTGGGTGAGGGGAGCAGTGGATGGTCACAGGCACAGGTGAGGCCACGGGGGTTCTTCTGAAGGCGATGGAAGCCTGGACGGCGTCTGCGCAGGAGGAGCCGCGTCTCAGGAAATCCATTGGCGTCAGATCAGGTTGCAGGTTAGATCACAGCCCCTGCAGGGTCCCCTTCCCGGCTGGTCTGTCACAGGCCGTCTGTGTAGTGCTTACCAGGTTGGCTTGTGGAACCCGACTGCCTGGGTTCAAATCTCAGCTCGCTTCTCGCTGGCCGTGAGGACCGAGGCAACTGGGCTTACTTCACAGGACAGTGGGGAGGTGGCCGAGGTGCCTGACCCTCAGCGAGAACTTAGTGTGGCGATGACAGGAATTACATTTCCAGCTCTAGGCGGCCAGCATGCGTAATGACAGCCCTCCTCACCTGCCAGAGAAGTAGGGTGACTTTCCCGAGGAACCCGGAAGCCCTGGGCTGGCTGCGAGCCTCAAGCTTCGCCGACAGCCTGGCTAGGGAAGGTGGAAAGGACCGAACACCGGCCAGATGCTGCCCCAGACACTGCCCGTATGTGCCCCCTGGGCACAGCACCCACGCTCTGCACGTCTCCGAACCTGTAAGACGCCATGCAGGGCTGAGCACAGGAGCTCAGGACTTTGCTCGGCGCCCTGTAGGAGGCGGCCCAGGGCCTGCTCCCAGCCTTATGTCTACGACTCCATCTCCCAAACAGCAGGTTAAACAAAGAAGTGAATTTGTAAGAGGTTAACAGGGCAGAAGTCTGGGCTGGAGAGTGAGCGAGGGTGTCAGAGCCCACCACTGTCCCCGCAGTGGGCCCAGTCCTGACTCTGGGAACCAAGGGACGGCAGTCCACTCCTGGTCCTCTGCCTTCCCCTGGTTGCCTGCTGCAAGCCGCTGGTGGCCTGTCCTCAAGGGCCTGCAAATACCCTTCCTCTCCTGCAATACCGCAGCCCACCCCACTGTCTCCGTGTATGAGGGACTAATAGTAGAAGCAGAACGGGAACTGTGACTGCCATTGGTTCAGACTACAAAATGGCAGCTGTCTTCCTGGGCAAAGAAGCCGTCCCTTTAGGAACTGATGTCCTCACCCGCTCCAAGGACCTGGCAGAAATGGAGCCAGAGAACAGGCACTGCTCCTACTTGCAGTTCTAAAGCTAACACAGGCAGCTTTGTGTCAAAATGCCAGCAAGCCACAGGTCACCAGGACTTCACAAGTGTTAGGACGGCTGAGCAGCACACGCAAAGCCCAAGGACACTCGCTGGCACCCAGTGCCATGCCAGAGCTCAGAACCCGTGGGGCTGTGGTCCCCAGGCTCGAGCTTGCTGCCTGGCTCAGCAACCGGCCACACCCCACGATGCGTCCTCTGAGGGCCCACTGCTCCCACACGTTTCCACATCTGCTTCCAAGGTCCCAGCCGTCTGGACTCAGGAAGCCCTGCTCTTCTGCCCTGGTCTCCCTCCAGAGGTGGCTTTGGGGGTAGCCCACGTGTCCTGATCAGAGCCAGCCTTTCTCTGTAGCAAGAGGGCCTTTATCCCACGGTTCCTTGGACCCACAAACCTATCTAGTCAAAGGCCAAAGTTGGGGAAGGTTGTGTGCAAGACAGGGCTGGAGCCTGTATTTCCTGAAAACATTGACAATTGCCTAAACTCGCTCTTAATTTGTTTTCCTCCTGCCAATCGAAACGGGACAGACCCACATCTGCTGGACGAAGCGCCACGGGCACTCACGGGACCCCACGGTGCCCTCTGGTGGCCGAGCCTGGAGTGGCTCCGTGGGAAAACAGGCTGAGCTGACAGCTCTGTGCCCAGGACACCCTGCTCCTGCCCCAGACCCCCTGCTCTCTGGACACCACCTCCACCCCGAGTTATGCACGCTGCTGCTTGAGGGGTTTCTTTCGTGGGGGGAGTGGAGTGGGATGGAAACGAAGATGAAAGCAGGCTGGACACTCGTAAGATAACCTTCCAAGGCACACCAAGGCCGAGGCCTGTACTCGGAGCTGCCTGCTTGGGGAATGGCCTGGGAGCCTGCAGTGGCCGCCTGGGAAGGCCAGCGCTGCTGGGGGACACACGTCACTGGCCACATGTCCCCATTATCTGTGGGGAAAAGGACACTTATTGAGGCATTTTGCCCATTTGGTGGTGGCCGTTTCGAGGCTAAAGATGGCTGCTAGATTTCAAAACACCTCTAGAAAACAAAGCACCTCAAAAGAGCAAGTGACGTCCTGGTGGCTGCAGCCCAGGCCACATTCACCCACTCAATCTGCTGTCTGGGGACAAGAGGAAGTGTGGGAGGGACCGAGGCTATAAGCAGCCTCCCCAGTGCAGGGCCCACAGGCTCCAGAGCCAGCAGGACTGCAAAGCCAGGTGAGGTGTGCTCTTCACTGCAAGGTGCAGGCCCAGACCAGTCCACCGCCCCTAGGACTGGCCACCTCCTTAGTGCAGCAGCGACACTGACCATCACAGGCCACCACTTGGCACTGAACACAATTCCAAGGGTGCCATAAGCAGCCGGTGAATCAGGACAGGTCCAGAAGCTTTGAGCCGGATCCTGGGAGCTTATGAAGCCCTGCGTGCCAGAACCAGACCAGGAGCTGCAAACTGTGCGCCACACCCACGGCCAGCCCTGTGCAGCTCCAGCCTCCTCCTGTTCTCACCTGGTGACTGGCATTTGTTCCCAACGGTGTAACAGTCAATCTGTCAGTGATTTTGTTACACAAACCGATGAAATGTGAACACTTGTTTTTATAAACACCAGATTGAGCTCCATATAAAATTTGCTGTTAAATATCGATGAAACTCTCATAAAGGATTGAAGAATATTAGTACCATGTCTCCCTTATAAGACCTTACTATATTAATTTTTGCTCCAAAAAGACGCATTAGAGCTGATTGTCCGGCTAGGTCTTACTTTTGGGGAAACACGGTATCTAGAATTGTAAAAGCATTCTACAAGTTAAATTCCTTCACGTTTCTATTCTTTAACCATTTCAAAGGAAGCTCACACTGAAAATCACTGATGGTAACGCGTTATCGGAGCAAAGGTCCTTGCCTCCCGACAGCAATTTCTCTCAATTTTAGTGTTTACTAAATGGATATACGAGGTCTGACAATTAAGTTCATGAACTTGTTGCAACAGTGTTGCTAACCTTTTTTGACATCAGAGGGATTATTCATTATGAATTTGTACGAACTGGACAAACAGTTAACCAAGATTCCTATTGGGAAGTGCTGAAAAGGCTGTGTGAAAGTGAGACGACCTGAACTTTTCACCAATAATCCATGGCTCTTGCATCACGACAAAGCACCAGCTCACACGGCACTGTCTGTGAGGGGGTTTTTAGCCAGGAAACAAATCACTGTATTGGGACACCCTCCCTACTCAACTGATCTGGCCCCCAGTGACTTCTTTCTTTACCCGAAGATAAAGGGAATATTGAAAGGAAGACATTTTGATGACATTCAGGACATCAAGGGTAATACGACAGCTCTGATGGCCATTCCAAGAGAGTTCCAAAATAGCTTTGAAGGGTGCCAGTTAGGCGCTGGCATCGGTGCACAGCTTCTTCCCAAGGGGAGGACCTCAATGGTGACTGTAGTGACATTTAGCAATGAATTATTCAGGATGAGTTCGAGAACTTAAATGTCTGACCTCATACCTTCAACTTAGATTAAACTAAACATCTTTTTCACCATTTGACTGTCAAGCTACCATATGCAAAGGGGGCTTTCTGCCATCTGTGTTCCCACTGGAGTCATGGGCAGACCACTCAGTGCCAGACAGGAACTAGATTTTCTTGGGGAGAGAGGGTGTTTTTGGCTTTTACTTTTAGTAGAACAGGTAACTTATTTCCTCAGAAAGGTAACGTTTTTCTCTATTTTCCCATCCGAGAGGAAAGAGAAGGAACAGTCCTCTCTGGCTTTCACTCACCTGGAATAGACCAAATGACCTCCTAAGTCCATTCCTGTCGCAATGCAGCAGGTCACCCTGAAAATAAAAGACACGTCTAAAGCCACCATGTCCCAGCCCTTCCCCTCATACAACTGACCCAGAAGCAGCAGGGAGCTGGATAATCGGCTGCTGGCTGTGTACATGCTCCACGTGGACTGATACAAATGCAGGGGGATTCTTACCCCAGCAATCTTGAAACATGAAAATTTGTTAACGAAAACTTGGAAGAAATGCAATGTACACTTTACAGATTGACTCTTTATGCTTTGAAAATGGATTTACAACAGTTTTACTTTATACAATGTATGGTTTAGGTAGCTTTTCAGCAACATTTGTTACACAGCGATCTGCAAGGCTGTGGCCCTGGTGCTGCAGCCAGAGGGGCCGCCGACCCTTGTGTGAGCTAAGGGACGGCAATACCATCGTCACTGTTCCTCGGCTCCTCTTCCGAACGGGCAGTTTCATCAGAAGGGGACTCTTTTTCTGCATCGTTATGGCGAGACCACTTTACCACAGGTTCGTGCCTGGCGCACACCAGCAGTCAGTTACTGGTGGCCACAGGCAATGACCCCTGAAACACTCGCCATCCATTCTATCTCCTGTTACAGAGTCAGGGCACCTATCATCACGCCAGGCTGTTATGTGACAGGACGCCAGGCAGGGCCGAGCTCGGGAAAACACCTATGACCACTAGATAAAGTCGAACACCCATCAAGATGGTAGGTGGAAGAGGCAAACGTGGTTAGGAAGGCCTTCTGAGCCAGTGGGAGGCAGGAGGAGCCAGGGCTCACCCCTTGCAGGTGGCGTCCACCCTCTCAGCCTTGTCCCGCAGACACCGGGTCAGCTTGCCTTTTACAGTCGTACAACAACAAATCTCAGATACGTCTCCCAAAACACAAGATCCAAATTGCCGTCTTCATATTTCGTTTGTAAAGCTCTGCAGGGCAGAATACAGCAGGGAAATTCCGGCTTTTACCAAGTCCACACCTTGCTGTTAGCGTTAGGTTAACCTTGAGACAGAAAAATGAGCCCCACCTCCCCTGCGGGAGCTGCTCTGAAGTTGTCAAGCAGCACCCCCCGCCCCCGGCCAGCCCCTACACACAGCACGCCGTCAGACTTGGAAGGAAAATCAGCAAGCGGCTGCCGAGGTGCGGTGGGGGCCTCGTCCACCCTTCGGTGCCAAGCTCACCAGATCCTCTCCAGCCACTGACCCTCAGGCTCAGGCCCCAGCCTTCTCTCAGGGATCCCTCCTCACAAGCTGGAGGACAAAGATGGAAAGTGTCAGCTCCGTGTGTCACTGCGTACACAACAGACGGCACCGGCTGGTGAACATAGTACTGGCTCAGAGGCCTAGAGACGCTGCCCGGCCTTGTCGTCTACTGTGTTTCCCCGAAAATAAGACCTAGCCGGGCCATCAGCACTAATGCTTCCTTTGGAGCAGAAATTAATATAAGACGCGGCACTATATTATATATATTATACCTGGTCTTATATTAAACACCCAGCCTTTAATATTAGAGTAAAATAAGACCGGGTCTTATATTAATTTTTGCTCCAAAAGATGAGCTGATGGTCCGGCTAGGTCTTATTTTCAGGGAAACACGGTAGGAGCAGTAATTCTGGGCCAGCACTGTCCTGAAGTTCTGTGTCACAAGGTCCTCACATGGGGAGCGGAAGGTTTCAGCCCTCCCTTTTCCCTCTCCCCACAGATGTTTTGGTCGGGACAACCTATAGGTGAAGAAGATGGAGTGTGTGTGGGAGGGTGTGTGGGGGGATGTGTATCACATGGTCACACCTCTCCACAGGCAGAGGCTTCTTCTTGCAGCTGCCGGGTCCCCTTTCAAGCTGACTTTCTCAGTGGACCAGGGACAGTTGGCGTCCTGTCCCAATGTCAGGGGGCTCTAAGAATGTGGACATTTAAGGCCAAACCACCATCGCTCCAGATCGCGCTCTGGAGATTCTTCTCTGTTGGCCCCTCAACCCCCATCAGACAAGGAGAAACATCACAACAACTGTGGGAAAGTGCAGACAATCTGGAGTCTTAAAGAGATTTAATCACACAAATTGCATAAAAGGGGTTAGTACATTAAAACTCTGCCACATCACAAACTGCCGTTTCTTTTCTTTTTTTTTCTTTCAATTAAAGTTCTACTAGTTCTACCCACCTTCAGGTTTATGGCTATAGAGAGTGGAGAAAACCAGTATTAGCAACAGAACAGGAAAAGGCGAGCAGGATTCTGTTCTGGCCACAGGCTGTCTGCTCTGCTGCCTTGTAAAGAACAGTCCTTTGTAAGCAAAGGAGTGGAAGGCTATGGGTCACCCACAAACACAGCGGCGGCCGGAGTCAGGAGGATGGGTGGCGTCCGGAGGGCAGAGCCCGGCTGTCCCCAGCCTCCCTCAACCCACACTGCCCAAGCCCTTCGGTTTCTCTGACATTGAACCCTAAGCAGACTCCCTGTGAGCTCAGATGTGACATCATCACCTCACAGGAGGGCTGACGGGAGCTGGGAGTAACCTGGCCACATCCTGAGGAAGCACGGCTTTAAAGACAGGTGCTACTCCTTGAAGACTCGGGGGCGGGGTTCCTTATCAGTGGGGACTGGCCGTGCCGTGGCCCACAGCAGAACCGGACACACAGGAGTCCCTGGTGCTTGCAGCCTGGCTGGGCAGAGGCAAAAGCAAGCAGCTCCCTGGCAGAGGAAGGCACCGCAGTCCCGCGGTTGAAATAAGCAGCGTGTAGTATTCTGTTTGGATGGAGGATTTATTCACAAAATGAACCGCAACATTTCATACAAGCTACCGAAGAACAGGAGGAAGGAAGGGCAGGAAGAAAGTCAGCTACAGCTGTGGCAAGCGCTCAGAGCAGTCCCTTTTCCACGCCCCCAGCTCACTGGTGACACTAGAAACCAGACGTCTGCATTCTGCACACCAACCAAATGCTGAAGCACCAACACACCATTTGGAAGTTTGTTTTGTTTTAATTCCAGCCACTGAAACCAACATAAAAGTTATTGCTTAGATAAATAAACCTAGTCTACAGGGAAAAGAAAAGTGGGTAAAGAAACAAACAAAAACCCCAAAAGTGAAAAACTTAAGCTCCCCAATATGGTAACAGAGTAAACAAGAGAGAAATTCCTCAAATGAGGATTTACTGGAATTTCTGGTGCCCTCTGGGCATTGAGACTGAGTTGGACTCGTTAAGCCGGTAAATCCCAGACAGAGGTCAGATTTTATGCTGGGCATGAAGAGGTGTGAGCTCCACTGCCTTCCAAATCGTGGAAACCCTGCAGAAACAGTCAGCATTTCAAACCTCGACAACCACAAACAGCTCTTAAGGGAAAAAATACAAAAGGTGTCAAAAATTTTTTTAGTTGTTTTTTCTTTTTTTCAAAGAGTTCTGGAAAAACGATCCGTAAGGAATAGAAATAGCACCATTTACAGGCTGGTCTGGGCCCCAGTCCTGCAGCTTTGCAGAGAACTGAAGGGGTCGTGGGAGAGTCCTCAACGACAGTGAGTACTGAGCGGGGTTTGTGGGGTTACTTCCGGCTCAGCGCGTCCTTCACAGTGCAGACCACACAGACGTAGTCCTCCTTCTCTGCCATCTCTGGAGAAACACCAACACAGACCTGGTGAAACCACTGGTTGCAGCTGCCATCACACTGGACCCAGTCCACCTGGTTACAAAGAGCAGGGAGACGGGGTTTTCAGAGGAAAAACGGGATTCAAAACTGGGCAGGCCGGCCTCGAGACATTCAGCCATTTGCCACTAACGGCCGTTGTCCCAGCACTGGGACTTCTGGCCCGCCAGCCAAAGCCATTGCTCCAGTCGTGATTGCTCTGGGCTGGAGACTGCGCTGCCCTGTGGTGACTGAGCAAAGGGCGTTACATCAGCCTCCCTCCCACCTTCTTTAGCGCTGGGACGGTGAAAGCTGAAGGAGCAGGAAAAGGACAAAGGGAAGAAGAGAAGAGAAGAGTTTCTTCCAGGAAAGGGAGAAGACCCAGGAGCGATGGTAGGAGCAGAGGTGTCAGCAGGGGAGGGCTGACAACCCTTTCAGAGCAGCTCAAAGCAGGTAAGCGAAGAGAGGGACCCAGCGAGGTAAGGTCCAGCTCACAGGGTTCCTGAGTTAGGGGGAAGCATGTCCTCTACGGCCCACACCTCACTGACCTCGTCTCCTTCCGGCTGCAGACAGCTCACAGCCGGGCAGATGGCGTCATCCTCCTCAGAGTCGTCCTGCTCGGAGTAGGACGTGTCTGAGGGCAGGGAATGGGTTTCGGCAGATGGGGCTGCCTCAGAGCTACGCTCTCTCTCTAACTGGGGATTGTCCATGTCCTTGGGGCGGCTCCGTTTGATTTTCTTCTTTCTGGGGGTCCGTATTTTCCTCACGCGATCCCTCCGCTCACTGGCGAGGCCTTCTCTTTCCAGGCGTCTCTTCAGTTTCCTCTCCAGGCCGTTCACCCCATCTCGCTTCCCGCGGCAGCCGTCGTTCTGGGTAGAGGATGGGCAGACTCCATTTTAGCCTCAGGTTGGCCTATGAATGAACTGGTGAGGCTGTCGGAGCCGTCTGAAATCAGAGGGGCCCCCATCGACACATCACCCCCGCCCATCCTGCCAGTGCTGCCAGAGTAACGCTGGGAGAAGGAAATGGGAGAGACACTATCAGCCGTCAGTGAGCCGACCGGCCAGGAGGCGGGGAGGTAGATGCCTATTTTCTTCTTTGTTCCAAATCCACGAGGATGTAACTGACTGCTATGAGGTTCATCCTATGACCTACAGACGTCTAAAGAACCATGCTAATTCCTTCCTTTCGTCCACCTGTCTGTCCCAACAGGACCCCCGCCCCTTACAGGAGGAGGAGCATTAACCGACCATAATCGACAAGGGTGCCTGACTATTTGGTATCACGATGACAAATAAATTCCTAAATGCCAGTACCTGCCCTCTGCCCTCGTTAGGGAGATTATTCCCTCTCCTGACCATGTTCTCAGGCCTTCAATGTTACAGGTTGGTCAATTCCCAAACGGACAGAAAGCAGCGTCTGTCAGGTGCCAGGAAACAGGACATTCCAGTGTCCCCTTAAGCAAACCCGCGCCCACATGGTCCTGCCCACAGCTGTCTTGCTGGGCTTAGAGTGAGAGCATTTGCTGAATGTTACCTCCCAGAATATCTTTGATTTTTGCAGCCTCTACCCTAGCTATACTTGCATTTCATCTCTACAGTGTCTCCCTTACAGAAAAACAAGGACGCTGCTTCTAGCTGTCACCACGTGGGAATGATGAGAAGCACCTCGCTACAGACTCACTCACTCACGGTGACTTGAAAACCAGGAGCGACCCGGTGGGGCGTGCCAGCGCCTGGTGGCCAGCACGTGCCTGCTCCCTGGCACAGTCGGCACGCGGTTCGGGGTCACCGGGGCCTCCAGTCGTGAGCTGTTCAGGAAGCACTCCTGCAGCAGCTCCCCACCGACTGCCTCCCAGACACTTGCCTTCTCACTGCTGGGTCTGACTGGTGAGCTCCGGCCAGCTGGCTGCACAGAGCTGGGCTTCGCCAGCAAAGTCCGGTAAAGTTCCTGGATTTCGGGAAGCGACACCTGGAGCAGCTGCGCCTCCATCAGCAGCTCACTCACTTCGGCGCTGATGCCTGCAGAGACCGTACCAGCGTGAGGCCCCGCCCGGCGCCCACACCGCTCCAGACCCGGACTCAGCAGAAGGCTCACCCTCGTGCCTCCACCAGCCGCTCCTTAAACGGCACCCAGCTCAAGTTCAGGTTCACTTCAAGGGCCTCAAGTCCCCCTCCAGCAGAGCCCCGTCTAGATGTTCTAAGTCCTCCGATGACACGGGCAGTGCTAGCTCTACACTGAAACCCTCCGCACTCACTCCCTGCTGACGCAGAAGAGTCCCTCTGTCTTGACAGCTTTCAACAGAAGGCACAGAACAGGGACCCTGGGCAGGGGCCTCTGTGACATGGTGACGAGGGATGGGGTCAGATCAGGACTCCAGTTGCTGCTTCAGGCACAATTCATGGGGCGGCACTGACAGGTAAAGAGAGGCAAGGAGGGGGTCGCTTCCAGGTGGGGCTTAGGTCTAGGATTCCCTGCAGGTAATGAAGGACCACGGCAGCCTCTGACTTAGCCTGGGGTGGAAATGCTGGTTACCCTCTCGGCCATGAAGGCAACGGATGTAAATAAAGACCTCCTCTCTGTTTCCTCTGCATTGATAAGCCTTCAACTGTGATCCTTCTCTGCCTTGCAGACACATGGTAACCTGTATCCCACATCTGAGGGTCAAATCCTTTTCTATGATCTATAACAAAAACCTACCACTCCACCCACCACCTGTTACTATCCATCCTTCAAAACAAAACTAAAAACAAAATACAAACCGTGGAGGGGGATGCGACTCCGTCCAGTAAGGAAGGGAGAAGGTGAATACGAGGTTCTGCTGTCCCGGTCGTCAGGGGAGGAAGCGGAAGTCGTCCCAGGAGGCGGAGATACCTAATGGGAGACCGCACTTTGTGGGGGGCCTTTTCCAGGGCCACCAACACGCCACCAGCCCAATGAAAGCAGCCAGGGTTAGCAGACAGGCAGCCCAAAACACAGACTGGACTTTCCCGAATGAAAGGTGGCTCCTGGCATCTTAGAGGTGACCAAACCAACCCTCGTCCACACCATGCCCTGGTCCTCCTGGTTTCACTTGGACAGATTTCAGAGAGCGGAAGAGCAGCACTGCGAGTTAAGTCACTGTCGCTGCATGAGAACAGGTCATGCAGCCTTGTATCCCTGTGTAATTCTCCTTAGGAAGATTCTAACATGGTGAACACAGCACCCTCTGAGTAAACCAGCTGAGGAACTGCCATTATCCCTCACACCCACCTTTCCACCTTCTTCATGTTCATTTGAGGGCAAACACTCCTTGGACCCCAGATCAGAAAACTGTTTCTCAACAGCTGTGTCCTTTCCTTGTACTAATAAATTCCTACCGTACTTCCCTGCAAATGAGGCCTAGCCGGACAACAAGCTCTAATGCGTCTTTCAAAAGACGCATTAGAGCTGATTGTCTGGCTAGGTCTTATTTTCGGGGACACACGTGAGCACATCTGGTATAAAGAAAACAAAGGTCTCGACTGGAGGCCGCCCAGTCACAACTCGCCTACGCAACAAAAATCTGATTCGTCCCAGCTAAGTGCCAGGCGCTGTATTTCAGAAGCCTAGGAAAAAGGTAAAAAACGAGGCAATAAGCATGGCAGAGAGCGGTCTCCAGCCTGCCTCTAGATCTGCTGAGCACGGATCCCAGACTTCATGTCTGCGTTCCCCCCTTGAGCACAGGCAGCTGTGACGTCTCTGCTGGAGAAACCTGTGTGGGTTGAGCCCTCAGGGGAACTCATGAAGAGAGGGACATTCTTTTACTGCAGCCATTTCCACAGGAGACAGAAACCGCTGTGATACCAGGGACACTCAGAAGAGTCTGGCTTTTGGCAGCAAGACCACAAATGTTCTGAAACCTTCTGCCTGTCCTCTGAAGAGCAGACACCCAAGACCAGAAGCTTGCTCCTCCTCTCAGGGAAACACCACTGGGATGGCCCTCTGCTTTCCTATTCGCAGCTTGCACGAGAGGACAGAGGGGAAAAACAGTCAGGCAAAAAGGCTTCCCACACCCAGGTATTACGTACGAGTCTGGGCCCACACACCTCAGTGTGGGAAAGGCTCTGCCTCACGTGTGTGCGTGAGGTCTGCTCCACACTGAGCACCTGAGACACAGTCCTGGCCACCTGAGGCCACCTGGTCGGGGCCCAGGGGAGTGGAGGAAGGGGCGGCTCACCTCGCTGGTCTCCGCCGCCTGCCCTGCCGGGGCCTGCCGCCTGCTCTGTGCCAGTCCCGGACCCGTGCGGCCGTGTGCGGCCCTGAGGCTCCCTGAGGACAGCAGGTGCTGGGCTCTGTGCTGCCAGCTCACGGTCCGTTCGATCATGTACCGCAGAGCGTCCCCCTCGGGGAGCCGGACCCGGATCCGCTGCAGTGAGGCCAGCAAGGGCAAGACCTTCTCTAATGGGGGCTTCTCGGACCGCCGGCAGTGGGGACAGAGCCAGAGGCCGGGGCCCTGCGCAGCCCCGGGGAGCGCCACGCAGCTGGCGTGGAAAGCATCTCTGCAGAGTTCGCACTGCATCATTGGCGCGGCCGGCGCCTTCTGACACATGCACACCCTCGTCTCCACGTCCGGAACGGGCGACAGCCACTTCCCCTCGTTGGCGAGTCTGAGAGACTGCATGGCTTCCATCTCCCTCAGGCGAGCTTCCCCCAGCGCTGCCATCTGACGGGAGTGAACAAGGAGGACAGTGTCACAGACCACGCCTTCTCCTGGGCACCGAGGAGACAGCCTGCATCCAGACCCTGGCTCTGCCCACCAGCATCTGAGTGACCCTGGCGACACACCCCTTGTGCAGGACAAGAAGGGAGTGACGGTGCCCACCTACCTCACAGGCTGCAGTGGTGACTGCGTGACAGACGTGTGACTGCACACGCTTTGCCTGGCACAGTCAACACTCAGGGTGAGGGACTACCCAACACACACCACTTCTTAAAAGTCCTGCTTCCTCGCTCATTTACCTCCTGGAAAATGTACTTCTCTTGAAAGCCACAGACTTTTGGTTTCACATTCTTCGAGCACTAACGTTTCCTCAGTGTGTTAGCTTGTGTGTTCCCCTGAAAAGGTACTTGGGTGGACAGGTCTCCTAGGGCACCCACCACACAGGAGCAGGCCACGCCGCTGCCTGTCTCTGACACTGAGGCCGCACATGTGTGCTGGACAGAGCAACTGTAGAAGATGACACTGGACCCCTCGTGAAAAATTAAATAGAAATGACTTTACCAGACTTTCTTACATGCACAGACATGCACACAGGCCTGACGAGAGTGAAAGGAAATTGTTAGGGCAAAGACAAAAAAGCAAGATGTTTTTCCGCAGAAAGCAGCAAGTATATTCCTATTGCAAAGTCTTTTCCTCTCTATTATCAGAGCCACGTCCCAGGAAAGTGCCAAGTTCAGTGAAACCTGTATGAATGACTTGAAAACACACAAAAAAGAATCAAGTTCACAGGGAAAGGCTGGAGTGGTTCTGACCAGTCTGTGCCAGCTGTCTATCTGGGGCGTTCACACGACACAATACGCACCCACTACATATGTGTACAAGGCACCCAGACCTATCTAAGTGCAGGCACCTCAGACTTAAAGAGAGGCAGCGTCTGAAGGTGACAACTTCCAAACTGGCTATGTCAATTAAGCCACTGCCACCTTTAACTTACCATCCCCTTTCCTCAACAAAAGACTGGACTACTAGCCGTCCCCAGAACCCCCCGCGATAATCACAGATAAATGGGGAAGCGCACCCCTTTAAAACGGATCTTGCCCCCCTCGAGAGATAAACGTTACAGGCCACAGGAACTTTCCTAGTTCTATTCCCAAGTCCTGACAATGTTAACTTGTCACAGTTAGACCATTCCCAACCATCACATTTGCCTACCGGCAGCAACATGACTCAGGAGATGAGGCACCCTGAGTGCTTAGGCCAGAGTGAACCTCCGTTCTGTCCTTTTGGAGAAGAAAATGTGTGAAGGCCAAAAGATCCGTAAGTAAACTGGGTAAGCAAACCTTTGGTATATGAAAAAACACCCACTTATTTCTGCAAACAAAGACCAAGTGTGGGCAGTACGTCTGGCTCAGTGGTGACAAGGGGCCTTCCTACAGGTGAGAAACGGAGGGCAAACGACTACTGTCATTCCCCTAAGAAATAACAGGGAACGGAGGCGCTCATAGATGACGGGCTCACAGTCCAGGCGCTGAAAGACACAGCAGCCAAGTTCAAACCAGTGTTCCCACAGCTGGAGGTGGCTCCTTAAAAACACCACAATTCTGCCCAGGCAGCAGAATCTGACGCGAACCTGACTGAATATAGAGATGCCCAGGAAAGGCTGTGTCAAAATGCATAAATAAGACAGTCCTACGTCCATCACGAGAGAGACTAGGCTGCTGCGAAGGAAGAGGGGGGAAGGTGCCCCGTCCCGTCCTAGCAGCAGGTGTACTTCTGATCCAGAACAGGCAATGGTTTGTGCCATTACAAGCATCCAGGTGGGACTACATCCAACTGAAAAGCTTCTGCACAGTGAAGGAAACCATTAACAAAAAGCAACCTGCAAAATGGGGGGAAATACTGGTAAATCACGTATCTGATGGGGGTCAATCCCCAAATTACAGAGAGAAGTCATACAACTCAGCAGCAATAAAAAAAAATTAAAAAAAAATCCAATTAAAAACCGGGCACAGGATCTGAATGGTCACCTTTCTAAATAAACCACACAGATGGCCAACAGGTACATAAACAGGTGCTCAACGTCACTCATCATGAAGGAAATGCACATCAAAACCACAGTGAGATATCACTTCACACCTGTTAGAATGGCTGTCATCAAAAAGACAAGAAATGTCACGTGCTGGCGAGGACGTAGAGAGAAGGGAACACCCTGTGTACTGCTGGAGGGACAGCAAATAGGTGCAGCCCCTGTGGAAAACAGTATGGAGGTTCCTCAAAACATTAAACATAGAACTACCTCATCATGACCCAGCAATCCCACTTCTGGGTATTTAACCAAAGAAAAAGAAATCACTAATAGGTATCTGCACCTCTATGGTCCCTGGAGTAGTTCTTGCAACAGCCAAGACATGGAAACCACCTAGGTGTCCATCGACAGAGGAAGGGATAAGGAGACTGTTGCCGAGACACACAATGGAGTATTACTCAAGAGATAAGGAAGGAAATACCGCCATCTGCAACATGACGGACCTCGAGGTCATTCTGCTCAGTGACACAAGTCACACAAAGACAAATCATAATCTCTCTTGTATGTGAAATCTAAACAACCCCCAATTCCTACATACAAAAAAACAGACTGGTGGCCAGAGGTGGGGAACGAGTGATACGGATCAAGGGTCAGAGGTACAGACTTCCAGCTGTAACACCAGCGAGCCCCGGGGGGGTAATGTAACGTCCAGGGTGGCCACGACCGTTAACACTACCGGGTCGTATGTTTGAAAGTTGCCAAACAGAGTAAGGTAGACCTTAAAATTCTCTTAAGGAAGAAAGTCTATGTGTGGTGGCGAGTGTAACTAGACTTACTGTGGTCATCAATTCACAAGGTATAAATACCGAATCAGTATCTGGTTACACCTGAGACTAAAACATTTTTTAAAGCATCGAGACCACGTAGCTACCTCCGTTTGTCCTGACACTGTGCTCACTGAACATGAGCTGGACACGGCTTCACCTTGCAGAGGCACCATCTTCGCATCAACAGTGCTTTGCAAAGGCGGACTTCCTCGCATGTCCAGGATCCCTGGCCCGACCCGCAGACACGCCATGGCGGTTTCTGGGGGGCCCCTAAATCTGCTGCTGCCTCTCCAGCGGAACACTTACATTCGCCAATTTTCAGAAAGTTTTTGGCAAAACTGAGTATTTGTAAAATTCTCCTTCTACTTGCCCTCCCAAAACTGTAAACAAGGAAGAGTTAGAAACTACCCTCCCCGAGCGACACAGTGGACACGAGAGGCCCATACGCACAGCGGCGGCCGTCTCCTTGCTCTCGGCTAAGGCCCTCTCCAGGTCACTCAGACTCTCCAGTCTGCTGCTTCTCTTCTTTCCACTTGGCAAGGGCTCCTTTAACTTTCTCTGCTTCCTCTTCGATCCCCAAAGGCCGATGTCACACCGAGGACACAGCACCTAATGTGGGACACGGTACAAGCACTGATGACAGGGACTTCAGCTGCAGGCCCAGGGAGCCTCCAGCCAACCCCAGGCGTGGGGAGGAGGCGAAGCCCTCAGTGTCTAACATTTTCTTTAGAACATGCGGCCCTGAGGCTAGAAGACTCCTCTGCAAAGGAAGGAAGGGGAAGAAGAACACCTCACAAAAGACGGACCTTGAGTCCAGATTCAATCTAACGGTGAGTAAAACTGGGATCTATGTTGACTCCAGTCCCCACTCGTGACCACGAAAAGCCCAACGACTACGCGTTATGAGAAGTGGAGATCAACGGGTGAAGCCTGGCCAAGGCTCAAAGTCCAATCTCAACACGGACTAAGGCCTGAACGCCATGACAGGGAGTCCTTCCTGAGACACTGTGTGTCTGGAAAACATCACTAGAAGCTTAGAAGCATCTCTCAGGCTCTGCTGAAAACAGTGACTCATGAACACAGACCAGGCAGTGACGCCACCCTGGGCGGAAGGGACTGCATGCTTTGCCCAGCCAGGTGACCCAGGGTTTTGTCACAGGCCGGATGAAACTTACCTCCAAGAGAGAGCATGGAGAATTCTCAATCAAGAACGTATTGGATGCACACTCTTTCCAAGCCTGAACCTCAGCGACCAGCGATTCCAGTCTCGGCAAAGAATTCAGATGCACGGGGATACAGCGGCCTCGCGTAACAAGTTCCACGAGTGCGTCTAATACTGGCACACGTCCTCCAACCTAATAGAGCAAGAAAAACTGTAGTGACTTAGAAAAAAGAACACTTCTGTGTAAAGTGAGGAGAGCCCAATTCAGAATGGGCCCCCTCTACGACTTCAACATGTTAAATTCAGACGGGTATGGACGAAACCCACCAGCTAACGGGGCTGTGGGGGTCACGACATGTTCTTTCACTCAACAGATGATTAAAGAACCCAGTCTGTGCTGGACCCCAGGGAAACAACTGTGAACACAAGGCACACTGTGGCTCCTTTATTTGGACTATGCCCTTCTCAATGCACTTGTCACATTGTTCCCCGTGGACATTTTGAGGGGAGAAAAATCATCATAAATGTAGATTGGTAATAACTCAAGACTTTCATACTGACTTACCTAAATATAAGCAACAAAACAATTTACTCCAATCTACTCGCCAATGATGAGCTGAAGTAACTCAGTATAAATTACTCAGATGACTCAGTAAAATGAACTGAGAAAGCCCATGGGTGCTCAAACGTGAACATTTCTTCAGAATCATCAGGAAAGCTTGTTTAAACAGCTTCCTGAGCCCCATCTCCAGATGTTCCGATTCAGGTCACCAGAGAAAGGCCCATGAATTTCTATTTCTAACACATTTCCAGGTGGTGCTGGTGCTGGTGGTACTGGGACCACCTTTGGAGAATGAAATACCCAAACTGGGGGAATAAAAGCCTTGGGCGGTGTGAGGGGTGGGGTGGACATTAGTGTTAACCACCCCCAGCCTCACAGAACAGGTCATCCGGGCGCCTCCTGTGGTGATGCAACTGGGAGAATACACAGGACCACACCATGTCTGACCTGAAGCCATCGAGGCTTTGAAGCTCACTTCCAATGCACAGGAAATACAGACCAGAGAACACACCGAAAGAAATAACCAGACGAACATCCCACAAGGTAAGTGTCTCGGACAATGACACGAAAAAAAGGAGCATGGGCAGGAGAACGTACAAGACTAAGAGAAACTTAACGAGAGTCCTGGGCTGACAAGCAACAACAAGGGACATTCTGGGGTAAACTGGAAAACTGAAGATAGACTAGGCACATTGATGTTTCACTGCCTTTGATACTTATTCTGATAGGACTGAGACTGAAAGGACATACTCGTAAATGTTCTGCTGGACACGTGAAAAAGGGGACTGTCCGTATGGCCTCATTTTAGAAACACATGGAGTCTTCTTCGTGTGTGCGAAGCAGATCACTGGCAACACCTTACAATGAACAAACCACTGAATCCAAAGGGATTCCTTGTTGGTAGGCTTCTACCAGCCCCTAGATGTACGTGTGATTCAAGTCCGGGGCCAGCCTGCTCTTTCAGGAATGAAGCAAGACGCTCCTGCTCTCCCTGCAGGCCCTGCTGCAGGCCCAAAGCTAAGCAGTGTGCACATGACAAAACACGAAGAGAGTAACCTACCCAGAAACGTACCCCGTCTGACTTCACACGCTCACCTCTCCTGACTGCAAAGAGCTCACCCTTCTCCCATCATGAGTGAAAAGGGGGACCATGGCTTCAGCTAGTTACTACTGTCCCCCACGTACAGACAAGAGCCTGCACGTACAACTCCCATTAAGGAAGCTGACACGCATGGTAAACCCTTCCCTTGGTTTTTCTTGGCTAGGCGGGGTCACGCCTTAACTGTGTAGTGATGTTTATCAAACAACACGTCTTCTCTTCCGTATTAACTAGAATAGAAGCCCAGGTGTTTTGTTGCAAAACAAGACCTCCCTGTTGGGCATTTCTTGTTAGCAATTAGTTAATCAGCACTGCGTACAATGACACAAACGTTCACAAAACAGTATTTTATTCCGAGAATCTGAGGCTACAACAAAACAGAACTTAAGACTCAAAGACAATAGAAACTTTAAAAATGTTAAGACATAGCCCATTAAATAATTCAAAAATCTTTTTTCTCAGCAGGTCCGTAAGACCTACTGGTTTGTGATGATTAGAGAGAGCATGGCTCCCCCGCCCCATCAACCACTTTTCAAATAAAGTTATCTAGCTGAAAACTGGGTAATTCCCAGCATGCCCTGCCTGGACCTTCATGACGCTACCAGTGAGTTCCAGCTTCTTCTTTCACTTGCAAGCCAAGTCGGTAATGTCACCCGCCCAGTGGGCCACAGGTTCTTAGCGCTACCTGCCTTGGACCTTGCTACATTCCACTGCTTTGGGAGGCTGGGGAGGCACTTTTCAGCCACAACATGGTGAAGTTTCTGGGCCCTGAGACCAAGGCAAGCCGTGTAATCAAGTAACTGGAGTCACTGCATCTGCTACTCCAAGCTGCTGACAAGCCACGCGAGAGAACCATTCATCAAAGACAAGAAATGACATGTCTCTCCCAACTTCACTTTCAGCACGTTCTCTTCGACCCCCAACCAGGAACCCGACTGCAGTGGGCGGCTTTCAGCACCTGCGCCGACTGCTCAGGACAACAGGTAGACAAGGACATCCAAGTGCGGACGGCCGGGAACAGAATGAGCAATGTGCCCCCCAGAAATGGTTGCTCTGTGCAGTGAGACCCAACATACACCCTTCCACTGTCCAACTCTGGCTCCTGACAGACACTCTGGCAGCCAGGCGTCCGCTTCCTGACACACACCTGCAGGGCCTCCACGTCCCGAAGCCAGTCCCGGGCTCTCTGCACAGAGTCTCGCAGGGCTGCCCCGCTGGGCAGGTACGCAGGGATCTCCTCGATCTCCTTCACGGCCGTGGCAAGGCTGCTGAGCGAGTGCCGCGGTCTGCAAAAGGGGCACAGACACTGCTCAGCATGCTGTGTGACGGGTCGTTTTCCTTGTGCCTTACAGGACGAACTAGAAAAGTCATTTCAAAGGAAATCCAGTCCAGCGAGTAATTTTTTTTAAATGGCCGTGACTACTGGGTATCACAGTAACGAGTTTCCCATGGCCACACAAGATTTCAGAGCATCTAGGACAAAGCAACTGACAGCGTGAAGCATGTAAGTTCTTATTCCTCACTTGATGCTGGTGTAAACAAACTTCCATTTGCAGTTTACTTCGTGATAATTTACTCTGCGTTAAACTAGACACACTGTCAATACTCACAATTTCACTAAGAAAATTAAAATTCTCTAGGATAGCAACATACCAAAAGCACAGTATGGAAAAGGTTTGGACTCTGTTCAATGACCACAACTGCAGGATTACAAAGAATGTCTACAACTTAGATTAGTTTTTCATACTGGGTCGTCAGCTGGACTCAGCACAAATCTGTCAGACAGACAGCAAGATTAGGGTGAGCTGGTCTCCCCAGCAGATGGTTAGCCTGAGTCCAGCACTGTCTCGCAGTACAGACAAGGTGTCCTCAGTCCCCAAGCAGCAGCACAGGTGTGCAGCCATGTTCCTTCATTTACACAACAGAGAGTATTGGCTCCGACAGTTCCCTGTAAGACGCCTTGGGGTCTCAGTCATTAACTGTGGATCCAAACAGTTCCACTTACGTGTAAATTTTTTTCTTCTCTTATCCAGAAAACAAACTCTAGAAAAGGCATGTCCATTTGAACCATTCATGTCATAATCAGCGAAGTAAGAATTCCACCCCCTCAATGCCAAGCAGCTCTTTCTGCACTGTCTACATGCACAGCTGCAGCCGCTGAGCGGTCCCAGTCTGTCACATGCCCATGACTGGGCTCCGTGCGCGAAGATGGAAATGCCACCCCGCCTCCCCATGGGAGAGAGTGCCAGCTTGCTTTCTCACCTGGCTCGGAGGAGACTCCTGGCTTTGTCATCCCAGTGCTCTGACACTGTGAGTAGCTCCTGAAGTCGGGCCATAGCTTTCTCCACGGCTGAGTATGGGGCCAGGCCCACCCCAAGGTCTATGAGACGTCTCATATCATCTAACGTAAGGGAGCTGGGGTCGAGGCAAGCTTGCTGCACCTCTTCTAGCCAGCGGGCCTGCTCCACACGGATGCGCATCTCAGCAAGCTGGGGAAGCTCAACATCAAATTCAAGGCTGACATCCAACAAGCTCTGCAGCTCGGCAGCACTGGGCATTTCCTCAGAGAGCAGTTTCTGGCTGTGCTGTTGGAAATCTTCTACACGACTCAAGAGCCCCTAAAAAGTCACAGGTTGTGGCATCACAACAGCGGCTTCTTTCATACTTAGACTCAACGCATATTCAACGTGAGCCTCTCCCGTCCTACTTGATTTCAGCAGTAATATGGGTAAATGAGATCATACTTAAGCCAACTGACAGCTACAACGAGCCAGATAACAAGACCTTACAGTGCCTGCAAGGAGGAGCAGGTGGTCACCTGCAAGGTAAAACCCCCCCTTTCCCACTCCTTCATAGGCCTGTCATAATCTCTTCACACACACCCCCCACTCAATGTGTTATTAAAAAACATCTGCAAGTAAATGTACAAATTAACTCTCCAAGACGATGACGACTTAGTGGTGCCGACCACATATTTACAGCCCACAGCGTTCCCACTCCTCTCTCACATGCATCCATTACCTTCAGCAACGGTGTCTGACTGAGGACACAGGGAAGAGCGTACAGCTGCGTCACAAACTGTCGCAGCTCATTCACCGTCAGCTGATTCTGGGATTTTCCTCCACCCGATCGGTACCTGTCAAGATAAAGGCTGGGCTGCCATGACAACATACAGACCCAACACTCCCAGATGCAGAAGGAAAAGCCAGCCAGCAAAATTCTGTCAGAATACACACCTGGTCTGCCTTTTGCCGTTGAGCAACTGCTGTGCAACAGTGGCACACTTCTCCGCGTCCTGTGTGACTAAGCGAAGGTGACGTAACAGATCATTGTCCGGGAATTTCTTCATTTCAGATTCTTCAATTAAAGCCTTCAAACTGACAAGGCCTAGGAACAAAGAGGAGGTCGTCTTTCCTATGACCATCACGTTTCTTTCGAATGGTGCAAATGTAGAGGGGAGCCGCTTTTATCAGTTCTGACCTATAAATACTTGCAATGCTTTATGTCATTAATAAATCTGTACTTTTGATTGGGGTGGGGGCGGGGGCTGAGGGTGGAGTGTTTTTCAACAAGTGCCTCGAGTTGCTCTTCAATACGGAAATGTTTATGAAAGGGAAAACAACTGGCTTGTCAAAACAAGTAAGTGCAGATTCTCCCTGTGCTCGAAGCACTTCCTGCCCTGCATTTACTCTGCAGCTGACAGGTAACCAGTGTGCTCACACAGGGATCCTGCGTCCTTCCCCTCAACACGAGAGGGCAGAGCTCTGCCCTGTCAGACTATAAGGAAGGAAAGCAAGTGAAAACACTCTGAAAGAGATGAAGGGAAGCAGTGACTTTCAAAGGTAGTAATAAGAGACAGAGGCTTTGATTAGAACAGGAAATGAAAAAGCAGCACGTTAGAGACTCCTAATTTAATGGCATGCTGCCTTTATCATGAGCTCTAATTTTAAAAAGTTTTTCGAAGGTTCCATATAAAATGGGAAATGCTTCTGTCTCAGACACAAAGAGGAGTGATGGTTCTGCGTCCCGACCTTGCACAACGTGTGTGCCATTTGCAGTGAAAGCACCCACTGTCATCTTTACGCCTTCTCTGCTTGTGTTCCGGAAGCCTGGCCGCCAGCACAGAGGGCTAACCAGGACCACGCCGGGCTGTGCAGCTGACTGGTCTGGCTTCATTACAGCAGCCCCCAACTCGCCAGTCGCCTGTCCGGCGTTCTACACCACATACTTTTCTTCTTGTGGATCTTGGCCTCCAAAGCCTCATTCACATTCAAGGCCCATTCGTTGTAGGATTCTGCTCGAAGCCTCAATGCATTCATCATCGGGTGGAGGTCGTCCAGAGTGTACCTGTACCTGGAGACGGGAGGGCAGACTCAACTCGACATGTGTGGGTTTGGAGAAAAGCAGACGTTTCACAATTCATAATTCAGCCCCGAAACAAGGATGGCACTGAGCTTTGATTCAGGATTTAGTGTTTTCCACAGGGAAAAGCCCATGCTTCCTACTCACCGCAGTTTGTACTTATATGGAGGACAGGAACACAGCTCCTTCACATGATGCAGGCAAACAAGCAGGCCAGGTTTACAAGAGCAGGAGATGGCAGACATGAAGCACGTGGTTTTGCATTTTATACACTGACGCTCATCATCTGGCAACAGCTCAAAATCCATCCTTTCTGAATCAATGACTCCCTAGAATAAAATATCCTTCAGAGGCCTCCAAAGGAGAATATAATCCACCAGCCCTCAAGACAAACATGCAATAGTTAAAAAAAAAAAAAAAAAAAAAAAAGCCTTCTCAAAATAGGGAGTGCAGGGTTAAAACTGTGTGGGGTGGAAGTAACAATGACCAGCAAACGTGGGAAAGACAGCCTACTCTACTTATATGGGGAGGACCTGTTTTGGGGCAAGGTAGGTCCTTATGTTTGGCCATTGTGATGTGAATAGGAAAACAGTAATTAATAAATAGCAGTACTATGAAACTGTTAAGATTACTGTTTATTCTACCCCAAATTGGCCTTGTCCATGCTTTGGGTATAGGTAAGAGCAAAATAAATGTATATACTTTCTACTTCAGAGTAAACACTACCTAGGGCTTCGGAGTAATACCGCCCTTGAATTCATAAGAAGAACAAATATAAGTAAAAGGAAAGAAAATGGGGAAGTGGAAACACTATCATGCAGGACCTGCTCAGGATGGGAAGGTGCTGAGTGGCCTAGAGCCTCTTACATGAAATGTTACTGGAAGGGATATCATTATCTGAAAAGGTTCAACAATTTGTGCAATAGAGACTAGTCTTTAATAAAGCATTTCCCAATTCAAAGAGTGTCACGAAAAATGAGCCAATTTCAACTGTAGTTTGTGCCACCTGACATCTAGAGAGCCCTCCTAGAGAGCCCTCCTTCAGTCTTTGTCATTGAAAAATCAAATGTCTACCACTTTTCTCCTTTTCTGGAACTGGACTCCAACCCGACCTTGAGAATGACTGAGCCTGATGAAGTCAGCTTATGAACCATCAAGTTCTTCCGTCTTAATCTGTACCAGTCCAGGGCGCCAACATTCTAGGATTCTATCTAAAGAGGCACACTGTACCAAAACCCAGGAGATACGTAATTATCTACCCAAGAAAATACGTTTAAGATCTGCATGCTGCCACCTACTAAACAGTGAATGAAAGAAATCAAAAAGACCTACACATATGGGGAAACTACTACATCCATAGATTAGAAGAATCGATATAGTTCAGATATCAATTCTCCCCCAAACTATCCATACTTATACATTTAATACAGTCCCAACCAAAATCCAACAGCCTTGTTGGCAGAAATCAATAAGCTAATCCTAAAATGTATATGGAAAAGGAACTGAAATAGCCAAAAACAATTTTAAAAAAGAACAAAGTTTGAGGACTCTCACTACCTCATTTCAAGACTTATGAGAAAGTTTCACTAATCAAGACCATATGGTATCACTGAGAGGACGAATGTGGACTGACAGACTCGGACAAAGTCCAGGGACAGACCCAGACATGTGTGAGCTGATTTTCAACAAAGGTGCCAGGGCAATTTAGCGAGAAAAGGGTAGGTAGTCTTTTCAAGCAATGGTACTGGGACAATTAGACATCCATATGCAAAACCAGTGCTCTAGACCCACATCTTGTACCGTAAACAAAAATTACTTGAGATGGAGTCAAGACTTAAACGTAAAACCTAAAACTAGAAATTCTAGATGACTACATAGGAGAAAATGTTACTTCAGGTTAGGTAAAAATTTCTTAAGAAGGAAAAACACAAAAAGATTCATAAAATAAAAAGCTGATAAATTGGACCTCATTAAAATGAAAAACTTCTGTTATTTGAAAGACACTGCTACGAGCATGAAAAGTCAAGCCACCGACTGGAAAAAAGTTATTTGCAGAACACCTACCTGATAAAGGACTATATCCAGAATAAACAGAAATCGTACAACAATCCTATAAAAAGGGGGCAGGGCAAAACATTTGAAAAGACGCTTCACCAAAGAGATACATATACAGGTAGCAGACAGAGATATTTGACGTGTCATTAGCCATTAAAGAAATGCACATTAAAACCACAACGAGACATAACTACACATCTATCGGAATGGTCCTGAAGGAAATGAGATGTGGTCAAGTGCACAGGAACTTCGCTAAGTGACACCAAGGACACACAACGGGGATCCAGAAACCTACCAACTTACGCACAGCATCTCTTAAAGCTCTCTCATCCTCGACCATGACGGCCATGTCCTTCTGAACGGTCGACGCCACCACAACATCTAGCACGGCGGCCTTGGAAGCCATCTTGCAAATCATCTCATCGTGGGAAAACACACAGTAGCGGTGAAGCAGGCGGTAATGCTCCACACATTGACGGCCTAAGGGCAGCTGCAGAGGAAGAGGGAGGGAAGCTCATGAGACCACCTTCCTCCTTCCATTTCCACACTTCTGACCTTTACCGTCAAACTACCAAAGCTCTCACCTGGGTCAGACACTCATCAACTCTTAAAAGCAGAATCTAAGGGGCCTTGGGCTTTCCTTAATCTTTGTATCTACCAGATCTGGCATACTAGGTGCCTTAATTCAAAAGGGGTTTAAAACACCCAATGTTAATGCAGCACTGTCCACAACAATACAGACTCTAATGGAAAACAGGAATTGACACAGTTCCTAAAACAACTGTGCTCAACCAGAGGGGCTCACCTACTTCAGGGAACAATAATGGTCCAAAAACTGAAACAAAATAATTAGGTACGGTGGATTGGATTATTGTTCAGAAAAACCCTGAAACAAGGTTGTAAGTCATAAGTCAAAATTTAACATCACACACTTAAACTAGACAGTCCTTTATAGGTAGACGGAAAGTTTATTAACATAAAAACCCACATTAAAAACTAACTGAAACCAAATGTGTTGTGAAAAACTGCTGTGTTGTGGACAACTTAAGCTTGTGCTGTACAAGGTGGTCTTAAGACTGGACTGTCTGTTACCAGTTTGCAATGAGATACTGAGCTGTAGCCAAAATGTCAGAGACCCTTCTTCATCAACTCTGGCTACGAAAGGAAAAACTGTCACTGGAGTTGAGCAGGGTTGCCTGGCGGACAACACGGGCAGCAACAGGTTTAAGCCACCATGACCCGACATTCCCAAACGTCCCACACAAGCCTGCAGGAGGCCGTCACAACCCCATACCCAGTCCACAGTGCAGAAGTTCACGGCCTCAGCAAAATTAAAGCCTTGATTGAAGCCACTGTGGTAGGCTCGTGGGAACGTGATCACAAACTCCCCCGCACACTGGTTAGTCCGGTAAACCTACAGAGACAGAAGGGGAGACTTTTAGTGACATTCTCACAAAAGACAATGTGGACACAGACTGTCAGATGACTCTCCACCAGGGGCAGCTTTCCACCAATTAAAAGCCAGGAAAAAAACAAAAAAAACCCAGAACCACCACAACCACCATGTCGGTGGGAATACCACCCAGAGATACTAGCTTCTGCCCTAAGATGGGAGTGCTGCCCCAAACTACCAGGGCTGACTAGCACCTGAAAAGAAAACATGCTTATGCTCCAAAAACACGGCTACATCCAGCGTCAGAACACGTCTTTCTAAGTGTAGCCACGACTAAGAACAAGCTATATTGCTGTACCAAAATGGGATTTCCTACCAACTAAAAAAGAGTTCCAGCTGTTTCAAGGACCTTATCCCACAGTGCCCTTCTTGATTTGGACCCCAAACTTACCTCTAATCATAAATTTCCCCTTTCCCACCACCCTCACCCAAAAAGCACCTTATTGCTCTAGGCACACAAATCCTCAGAAGGAGCTTATTAGTATATAATAATATTAGGTGTCTCCTCATCAATGGGCCTCCAAAATATACTTCTCAGTAACTGGGAACTTGTTAGATACGCGAGTTCTCGGGTACAACCCAAACCCACAGTACAAGACCACTGGGGGGTGGCCCTCAGCCATGTGTGTTGTTCTGACACAGACCAAAGTCTGAAGACCACCCCCCCACACCAGCACAGCTCCTTCTGCAGAGACCAGGGCTCCCTCCCCCAGCTCTTTGCGCCAAGTCTTAGTGCAAATGTCATTCTGAACTCTTTCTGATTCTCCACGGAGTCAATGGGTCAGCCTCCAACTTGACAGCACCATCAGACCACTGCACCCTTCCATTAGTATCTGTCTTTTTTCTTGAAGTGTGACTCCCCAGTGTGTAAGTTCATTCTTCTGCCTCTGTCGGTCCAGAATCGAATAATTCCATGTGGTCTGCTCAATTATTAAACAGCCAGGGCCAGAGGACTCATTTAAGACAAGCTACTCACATCGGATCAGACAGATCAATCTGTGGGGGGGGTGGGGGGAGTGGGGGGCAGTGAGTCAATGTGGAAAATTCCAACAGCAAGATGGTGTTTTGGTAGTCATTGGTCATTATTTTCTAAGCTACGATGCCTCAAAGAAGTATTGTTTTTCATCTGACCCCATTTACTGGCCTATGAACCCAAAAGCATAAAATTTGGGTCACAGGAAGATCAAGAATTTCCTTTAACACTGTGTATGTATCGTTTCCAGTTGATTGAGCTAAACTGGAGTCCTCAACTTCCTACATCTCCATCTAAACCCCACAACATCCGGGTATTCTCCAAAGGAAGCCAGTGTACAAGTGTCACTTCATGAAAACTGCTGAGCAGAAACGTCACTCAGAGTACCTTTCAGTCTAGAGTGGGAACCCTGGAGTCCAAGCTCAAGAACTTGAAATATGTTTCTCCTTAAAATAAGCTTAATTAGGGGTTGGGGTGTAACGTAACCAGGATCTACAAGCATGGCACTTCAGTTCGTCACTCAAAACGAAGATCACGTCGAGTCAATAAATCCTTTTTTAAAGTAGGTCAAGAGTATGAAGTATTCTGGCATCAGAATTTAGACCTAATTCCACGCTTACAGAACCTAGCCACGGTCACAGTAATCTGTCCTAACAAATAACATATTCACTAGGGTTTTGCTTTGCTGCAGGGCAGGAATGAGGTGGAAAACAAACATGGCAGCGTGGAGAGCACCGAGTGGTGATGGGCGCACAGCTGTGTGTGCTGAATGCACCTGGACGGCAGCCAAGGAAAGCAAGAACTGCACTTGTTATTTGTAAAGTAAGGTTGCTCAGAATCAAGTTATCAGCTGCAACAAATGAGTGTGACATGGCACCCAATCCACCAACTGAACAGTGGTTTCTCCCCTAAAGTCATGCTGTGGACAACACATAAGCTAATCAACTCCCTAAAAGGTGAGTCCCAGGGACAGGGAGAAGTGGCGCCTGGAGCCGGGCGGCAGGAGGGCGGCTGAGGACGTACCGGCACTTGGTGCGTCATGAGGGTGTTGGGGTTCATGATGGTCACAAGCTGGTGGAGCAGGTCGGGCTGGGACACAAAGAGCTCGGGGGCGAGCCTCTTCATGACGTTCTCGAGTTGCTCGGCAGCATACCCTGGGACGCCATACCAGGTTTTCGGCTCACCCCTGAAAATAGATTGTAAAAATAGCTACATCAATCTCGAAAAACATGTAAACATGAAATTTCAGCAGCATCTGCAAACCACACACACACAATCGATCCGCAGCATGAGCAAAGCTTGGCGAGAAGCAGGTCGTCCTTTTCAGAGCCCGCTTTGAGCTGGTGCGGTACAGGAATGTCCGGCTGAAAAGGCAGCATCAGAAATGTGACCTGAACATGGGCAGTGCATTCCCTCTCCAGCACGGAGTCTCCAACTGGGGCGTCGAGCTGAGGTCCCTCTCATCCCTCCCTTTTGTCGGACCCTTTGGACAATGAAGGCACCTAGAATTGCTGAGAATTGCAGGCATCATGTTCAGCTCCGGGCTATGTGCTTTCCCCAGTTTCCTACAGCAAATGACGAGGCATGGAAACTCCCATCTTTTCTTCCCTATTCATTCTGCCCGATGAGCTTAAATCAGACACTAGGGCAATTAGGATTTCTAAAAAGAGCTCTTATTCTTCAAACCACTTTAAACTGTCAACCACTTAATCTGTAACAGCCCTGTGGAATATGGTAAATACGATCCTCACTTCACAGCTGGGAGCAATTGCCTCGGGAAGCAGAACCCATACTCTACACACACGCCAACTCCCTCTTTCTTGTGGTATACCCTCAAATTCCTGGTGTGGGGACTCAAGTGAGTTATAGATCTTCAAATATTTTTGTACTGAGAAAGCAAGGGAAATGGAGGGGGGCGAAAAACAGATGTGAAAGAAAAAATGGCTTTGGTTGAAGAGTTTAAAAAGTAAAGAAGTCCTACTATCGCGCCCCACACACTTGGACCAGGCCCCCCGACTGTGTGCTGAGACCAGAACTGAACCCAGAGCAGCAGCAGCCTGGGGCCTGGAGGACGCCAGGGAGCCTGCCCTGCATTCCTCTGCCACCAGGGGTCCCACAGCCACAGCAAGGCGCAGGGCTGTCCCCTTAACGTGAGTAACGGCTTCTGTGCCAACTGGGTCAAAGCTGTCTGCTTTGTATCCCCAGAAACATGCTACACTTGAAAACAGTGGCTGTGCCATTCAGGGGGGCTCGTGGATTCCCTAGGAATACTCAATAACCTGTCTTAACTTACGGTGCCTGTCCCAACAGCAGTGAAAAATCAGTAAGGAAAGAAAAACCCAGCTCTTGGCTCTCCATATGCAGTTAAGAGACGTGTCCTCACTAAGAGTAAGTAAGACACCGCTGAGGTGCAGGCTGCCAACCTGGCTGGCACCCTCGTCAGTTCCGCAGAGCTTCTTACCAGTGCAGATAGTTAATCGAGTAGCTCCAGTGGTCTTCAATGTGCCAGCAGAATGAAGAGAAGCACATTCCCACATACAGCCAGGGGAGCTTCATGCCACAGATGTCGGCGGTGATGTGGGCCAGCACAGACTGCTCCATCACCGGCATGTTATTCAAATTCCAGCCGCTGTCCAGATACTCCTAAAGAGGAGGAGACAAAAGCGTAGGAAGGTTGGGCTGTATCGTGCGACCATTTTACAAGTCTGACAGTTTCAAGAAGATGGATAAAAACAGTTTCCTTAAAAACAAAAAGGTTGGGCAGGAGGGCGGGGAGAAGCAGCCATGCTGACTTCTTGGATGCCAAACTTTTGTCACTTGTACAGAAATAGACTCTCATAGTTTTGTGCCCGCCCTGCCCCCTGCTGAGCACACACACAGGCGCTGGTGAACTAATCTGCAGTGTCACTGCAGTGTCAGGACAGTGGTGCTGGGAGTAGGGAGGGTGGCTGTCCTCACAAGGGGCAGGTGGCGAGAAAGAGCGACAGGGCGGCTCCCGGGACCCGTGGGAACACCGTGCTGCTGCTTCCAGTGCTGGTTACTTGGGCAAATTCATCAGGCTGCACACATACAGTCGTGTTCTTTTCTGTGTACAGGTTAGATTTCAAAAAGCTTACAAAAAATAAACCAGTCTGACTTCCTACTGGGACAGGATAGAAACCTTCCTAGGAGTTCGCTAGTGTGAGAAATAATGGGCTCAAACATCAAAGTTCAAAGATAAGTAGGTCTGGTTCCAATCCCTCCAATTTTCTTCAAAAGGAGAAACCAAAGGTAAGACTCTGAAGGCCAAGGCAAAAGTAATTTTCCCATGTCATCACAATGCAGTGGCACAGTTGGGACTAGAATTCTTCTGTGGGTTCTTTCTACTTTTCTTGAAATCATTAAAAGTCTGGTAATTAAGGATCCGCTGGAAGTAATCATAAAGCACTTCAAGCCAACCAAACAGAAACTGAATTACTAACCCACGGTCCAAGCTACAGATATTTCTGCAGTGAGGCTGCTGCCAATCTTTATTATCAAGGACACGCTCAACGACCAGGTGTCCTCTCCAAACACAGGGCCGCCCAGCAGAGCCTACCTCTTCCTCTGGGGAGAATCTGACCTTCCCGTCTCGGACAGGAAAGCCGCTGCCAAATTCTTTTGAGGCGATATCGGCTCCATATTCTACTGTGACATCCTCTTCAATAGTGCTTACCAGTCGCCAAAATTCTTTCTCAACTAGTTCTGTGGGAACCATCTGGAAACGAAACATGAGGAAGAGAAAAACATGCATTTCCTCCGACACCCACACACTGCCCATGAGCCATCTGACTGGACAGGCTAAGTGACAGGAGCCCCAGGACAGTATCCCAAGGAACAACTGTCTCCAACGTGCCACAATCAAGCCCGGGCACTTCAGACGAGAACACTACTTTCTAAAAGGAATTCAACAATACAAAGAATAAGAACTGATTAAAAATTTGTATACTGCTATCACAAACCTGGCCACTACTGTAAACGGGAGTCAAGGAAAGCAAAATGCGGACACTGAAGAACTGACGGTGTTTTTCTGTTTGGACAAATGGAATGTACAACGTGGCTGACTGACGTACGGCAGTGACAGTGGGCTGTGTCAGAATGATGCTTCCTCCTGACATGTGTTCAAACACTCCACCCACGTCCACCAGAGCGCTCACTGTTCTCACTAGACCTGGCTCAGAGGGGCGCAGGCAACCATGATGACCAGGGGACACAGCGGGCCACCAGACAGTGTCTGGATGGTGTGGCTGTCTGATGTGAATCCAAAGTCCTTATCCCTCAAAGTCCTTATCTTTTAAGTAAAATAAAAAGCCAACCACAGATGGAAGAGGTCATATACAAGTCACCAGGAGTAGTTAAGCAAACAAATGAAGAAATAATATCACACATGAGGGGTCAAAAGAACCAAAAACTCAAATGGAGTATAATTTGAGATTATAAACCCATTAAATAAACATTGGAAGTAACTTAATAGCTAAAGTCAAGTGATGCTGGGGAAAAACCGGCTCACTCAACACTGCTGGGGCCCATAAATGACACAGCGACTAGGGTAGGGAAAAACGGATAAATACTCTCATCTGACCACAGTAACCATCCCAAGAAAATCATCCAACTAAAGCAGCAGGAAGTGTTTGCTGTAGCGCTGTTAGCAGTGAGAAAAAACACAGCTGAAGTACCCAGAATTATGGTAGAAAACCATGTAATTGTGGTGTGCTCACTGGATGAAATACTGAATGCTGAATGAAACATGCTATGCTTCCCAATGAGTCAGAGAGAATTTAAAATGAACTGACCCTACCGTGTAAGGTACGAACTTAGGCAACAGTGTGTATGTGTGTTCCCAATGCCCGGCACACTGGCTGGCACACAGGGGTCAAGCGACCCTTGTGGTGACCCTTGTGGTGACGTTCTCTGAGTTACATGAGCTGGGCGGAAAGAACTGCTGGAGCTCCTTTGTTGGTACTCCAGAAAGTACTAAAGATAAATCACTTGAGAGACTGGAATGCATTTTAAAGGACTGTGGGAATTTTAATACCACTAAACAAACTAGAGGTCTCACTGCGCATGCTGCGGATAGTTGGCGCGAAGCGCCAATTCAAATCTGTCTCCAGATACATGTTTCCCCGACAGTTCAGAAAACCCTAAAGCACTATGTGTGTACACACATGGACTGGCATGTTGAAGTAATCGGATTTGAACGCGTCTGCCATTTCCCCGAAAGTACGGAGGGTATAGTCCCGGGCCGCTTGCTCAAAGCCAAACGCTTCTTGAGGCTTACTGCACTCCTGCCAGAAAAAGACAAAGACAAAACGTTTTTGATCTCTATCTAACCTATGTATAGATATATAGATGAAAAAATCAGATTAAAATTACTTATGTAGTAAAATTCAATTCACTTAAAATAGAAAAAAGTCTGGATGAATATACATCAAAATATTAATGGCGGTTACCTATCGATTATGAACTCACACTTCTATTTCTAAAATCATTCAGTGTTCAAAAATATTTGCAAAGAGCATACAATGCTTCTTCCAATTAGAACACTTTAAGTGTAGTTATTAAAACTTCTTTCTGCCTCTTAGCTTCGGGCACAGCCGTGGGACTCGCTTCCAAGACCATCCTCTATTCAGATCCAGCCCAGTCTTCTTCAGGGGCCTTACTGTTATCAAGTGCCACATCCAAAACCCAAAGGCAAAGACAAAAAAATACTGTGAAGGAAACTTTCTAACGCTACCTACCTGTGCCATTAATTCTCACCTGAGCCAAACACTTAGGACACCTCCAGTCTCCCTTGGGCACATCGTGAAGCGGCGGGATCAAGCAAAAGGTATGGTAACTGTCATCACACCCATCACACAGGAGCAGCCGGTCCTCATCGTTGCCACTGCCACATAAGAGGCAGACATACAGGTCCACCTGTAGCAATGAAAATGGGCACAGAAGAAAGCAGCATGAGCCACCACTGATTCTGCAAAGTTCTAAGAATGAACGGGAGCTGAGGCACAATCCAGCCTGGCCACCCTGCTTCAAACGAAAATGCTGCTCCGCTAAGGGGAACTGAGCACGGAAATGCTTCACCGCCCCCCGTAACAAGGTCTCCCAGCACCTCAGGCATTCCCACTTCTAACATGCTTCCTCACTGATGTGTTTTAACGAAGTTTTCTATCTAACATCCAGTTTTAAGTAGCTTAGAAAAATTACGCGTTGGGTCATAAATTATTGGCCTACCCCAAAACAGAATTTATAAAGGAAAAACTCAATGTTTAAAAAAAGAAAACCATTTAAGTTAATTCACCATGCTACATTACTGCTTTATATTCTAATTAAGGAGTCATGGTTAAGAATTTCCCCTAATACACAGTGATAACAACACATCATCATTACCTGTTAGGGATTGAACTGTGTCTCCCCCAAATTCTTATGCTGAAGTCCTCAGCATATGACTGTATTTGGAGACAAGGTCTGTAAAGAGGCGATTAGGGTAAAATGGGTAGGCCTAACCCACTATGACTGGTGGTCTTGTAAAAAGAGGAGATCAGGACCCAGACACTACAGAGAAGAAACCGTGTGCAGACGCAGGGTGAGGACAGCCATCGGAAGCTAAGGTGAGGCCTTGGGAAAACACCAACCCTGCAGACAGGACCCCTGCATCTCAGACCTCTGTCCTCCAGAACTGTGGGAAAGGAAGTGTCTGTTGTTTCAGCCAGTGAGGGGTTCTGCTGTGGTGGCCCCAGCAAACTAATACATGACCTGGTAACAGAAAGTGAAGATTCCAACTGAACAGGAATCTCAGTCTTTCAGTCTTTTTGTTGTAGCAGGTAAAAGCTTGGGCTCTGCTACTTGACTGGTTATATTTTGGTGGGGAAGAGAAATGACATTGAGAAAGAAAACGTTTAGTTGCAGTAATTTCACATTCCAAGCAGGAAGGCGCTATTGTCAAGCTATTCGCTGGGCTCCAGAAGAGGGCAAGGAAAGAAGCTCGCAGACCCTCTCGGACACTCCCTGGACCTCAGCTCTGCCCAGTCCTCCGACCCCCACTCCGGTCCCTTTTCCTGCCTTGCTGCAAAGCTGGGAAACAGCAACTTGGTTTTTGATGGAGCCTTCAGCTCATTCGGAGGTGGGCTGGGGACACTCGAGCGATTGTAACATCACCTCACTTCCGGCCCTCTGTGCTCACTGGATGCCAGGAGTGGCTCCAGATGCCACCGCTGGGCTGGGGACACTTCCTCATATAGGAACGAACATGAGAAACTGAGCTGAAACGGTCTTTTCATTGTCCAACACCGTGAAGCACAAAAGTACACATGGGGATGGAAGTGCTCAGACACGACAACTCACTGCGCTGGTGGTTTTCTTAGGCCGACTCTTGGGCTTCTCCCTCTCACTTTCTACCACGTGCTCCTTCTTCTCCAGAGGTTCTTGCTTGAAGCTGCTTTTCACTTCTTTCTCTGCAAGAGGCGACCCAAGTCAGCCATTCCTCGGCTCCGCCAGCCCTTGGCTGCCTCCCTACCCTCCTCGCCTCCCTCCCAGAACACCGACACCAAGAGAACTTCACGTTTCTTCCCACTTCACCGCAGCAGCACCCAGTGTTCCTCTGTCCACTGGCTCGGTGCTCATCACCTTACGACAAAACGCAGACTGTCCCACCATTTAAAATCCAACACGCTGGAAGGTTCTGAGGAGGACGTGGCTCGGGTTTGCACACCCTTCAAAGAGGTGCTGAAGACACAGCGTTTGTAAGACCAGGGCATTACATGCACCGAGGCGAGCAAGCTCCTTCTGATTCAGACTGACGGAGACTGACCTCTCACCAGGGCACCTCCTCCCCAGTACAGACCGGCCTCGGAGACCTGAGACTACTTACCTCTCCAACACCGGCTGTCAGTTACTGAGCTATCATTGGTAGGCACTGTGCTAAACACTTCCCATAAGTTACTTAATCCTGATGTTAAAGGAAGTCAAGGAACAGCTCTAAGGTCATACAACTAACCAGTCAGTGGTTGAGCCAGGATTCAGATCCATATTTTAAAAAGTGCACCTACTTTCCATTACATCGTGTTGCCTTTCCACCAACTCGCCCAGCACTGAGAACCAACGTCAGTAACAGGCTCACTTGCATGTGCCTGCCTGCACAGGATACGGGATCTCTCTCAACAGAGTCCCAAACCTACCTCTCAGCAACTGACATCAAGCAAGGGCCAGGCAGCCAACTATAAAGCAACACTCAGATTTGGAAAGCATGTCTACCGGCCACGCTGCAATAAATCAGGCATTCAGTCAGAGGCACCTGTGCTCTTCACAATCACTCCTTTTCAATGAATGCTACTGAACCATATTTCAAAGGAGCAACTAGTGACAGCTAAGAAACTACAGCCCATCTCTAAGGAATCTCAGTCTTTCACTCTTGTTGTTGTAGCAGGTAAAAGCTTGGGCTCTGCTACTTGACTGGTTATATTTTGGTGGGGAAGGGAAATGATATTGAGAAAGAAAACGTTTAGTTGCAGTAATTTCACATTCCAAGCAGGAAGACGCTATTGTCAAGCTATTCGCTGGGCTCCAGAAGAGGGCAAACAGCACACATACACTCATCTGTTTGCACTCCTAATGGTCATTTGCTAGAGAAGGACATTAACATGTTAGTGTTTTACTTCTCGAGGACCAAGCCACGGATTAGCATGTAACAGTTGCTCCAATGTTTTCTTAATTAACAAACAATTGTTTTCACTGATTTACTTGTTACTACTTCCCTAGTTGGGGATAAATTTTCTTACCATTTTCACATTTTGGAGTTGGGCAACCCATTCGACGTCTCAGGTTATGAGTCCTGGCTTCTGTTGTCTCTTCCGGTTCTATTTTAATATTCATGGCCTTTAAAAAAAATTGTGATATACATGAATGTTTCCTTTAAAAACAAATAAGTCTTCTAAAATCCAACTGGAACCTCAAGGTGACTACAATCCTATAAATTGTCTCTATTAATAGGGAATTCAAAACGTAGTTCTCACTACCCTCCCGTGGGAGAGTACGCCCTTCAGAGTACTGTTATTTAAGGAATAGGTGAGGAATATTAGAAGTTACAAGAGTAGTCTCTACTTCAATAGGTCACAAAAACGGGAAAGGTAAAAGGATTAGGAACAAATCATGGGAAGTGTTACTATCCAAACGGGGAACAGCTCTTCTTTTCCTAATTCTCACCTACTCCCCTGATGCTTTCTTCAGTCACCATGAAACCAAAGCCCAGGCAGGGCAGTTATACACATAATTCCATCAGCCTGGAAGAGTTTGTCGGCTCCTTCCAAAGTCTTCTCACATTTATGGAAACCTCAGCTTCCACCCAGTTTTCTATTAAGTCTTTCAGTAAACTGTGACTATCAAACCACTCTTTTAACGTTGTGAAATTGTTCAGCATCCCCTTATCACCAAGGGTATATAAGCCACTCTCAGTTTCCATATTTTTTAAAATTTATTTTTCACTTATAGTTGACATACGTCCATTATTTCTTGAAGTGCTAATAACTATTGATAAAGCAAAGCACTGTCTGTGGTCTGTAATGCTGATGTGTTTTTGGAACTGAACTTGTTTGGTCATTTTTCTGTGTTCATTCATACATGGCCAGGACGTCCACTGGATGTTCCTGTGTTCATGCATACATGGTCAGGACGTCCACTGCAAACAGAACTTCTTCCTGGCTGATATCACCACCACTGTGCCAGCAGGAAGACCTAGGTATCCACTGCACTGGGCGTGTCATAAACATTTACAATCAAGATGTGCTCAAGCAAGAACTGACTTGTAGATTAATGGAACTTGAATTTTAAACATGCTTATGGGCATCAAATAATCCTAGTTTCCTATTCTGAGGTGATCTTGATTCTGAAAAATAGTCACTACATATTTTTAAATATCTAAGTGGAAAAACAATTCTCTTATTTACCCATTTCCTCAGGAAACAAAATGGCTTATTTCCTTCATCCTCACCAACAATCATTAAATAAATCACCAGACAGATTCAGAAACCATCCACTTCATTGTTAGGTCACCAGGTCACAGCTTCCCGGCTCTGAACTGCTCCTGATACACTACCATCACCGCTCACCTACTCCTAACACTCACATGAGCAGGGCAGGAAGCCACAACCTCCACACCTGTGTGTGGGAACTAAGGAACCAGCAAAACACACTTCTCCCAAAGCAAACTGTCTTGCTCTACAGTCTCTCATGCCTGCTGATCTTGCCTCATGTTTCACCTTACATAGTCAATGCTCCTCCCCCAATGCTGCATCATTATTTTGTCTTTGCATTAAATGTTTGCTACAGATTCCATACTCCTTTTTCCAGGAAGCCTGAGAAAAATAGAAAATAGCTTTAGCTATCTTCGAAACTCTTTTTTTAAAAAAGCTAGCTCTTTTCACCCCAAATCTCCGTGGCTTCACATCTTCTAGCATTACTCCCCAATAAATAGTGCCTAACTTCATGAGGGTAACAGGCAAACCAGACACCATTCTTCCCAAGACTCTATTAACAATTAAGCAGCCGTGTGTCCAGGCAGCATAAACCTAGAAATCGATTCCTTACCCCTCTGACAGTAAACTCCCCCAAGTGTAAAAGCTAGAACTCCCCCCGGTGGGGTGGACAACGTTTGAAACTAGCAGAGTGTGTGCCCAAGCGAAATCCAGTGTCAGGCAGGCATGAGTCGAGCCGGTCTCACCTCTGCTCTCATGCGTTTTGCTCGCCGAGCTGGGGGGCACGTCTCCAAAGGCTGCACAGACTGCCTCTGGGGAATATCATGGGGCTTGTACTCCTTGTCCTTGGTGTCTGTGGCCAGGTTTGGCTTCTGCAGACACTGGAAAAAACACATTGTACCGATGAGTTTCCCCTCTTTCTGAATCTTAGAGAATTTCATTGGATTTTTGCAAGATATATTTTGCAATTGTCTCTGTGCATTCATAACAGGTCCACAATTTTTAAAATCTAGATAAGCACAGAGACACGTCTGCAGTTGCCAATCACACATCTGGCAGCTTTAAAAAAAATTTTTAGCAAGTGAATAGTGTTGCTTCCATCCATGTCATTGTTAGTGTCACCAGTGGGCTCACAGCACTCCCAGTGGGCCAGCCGCATGCAGCCCTGCTTACACGTGTCAATTAACTGAAGGCCCAATTGTTAGAAAAGCCCCTTAAAAGTTCCCAAAATAACTTTCCATAATCAAAATACCTCATTTTCTGCATTTGTCACAACTGATGAGCCTATACTGACGTGTCATCGTCACCCAGAGTCCCCAGCGGACATTAGGGTCACCCTTGGACTTGTGCCTTCTGTGGGTTTGCACAAGTGTGTACTGACATGTCGGGTCCCATCCAGAGGAGTTTCACGTCCCTAAACCTCCTCTGTGCTCTGCCTACTCATCCCTCCCTCCCACCCCCAAGCCCTGGCAGCCACTGACCTACTGTCTCCTCACTTGTGCCTTTTCCAGAACGTCACAGAGTTGGAAGCATTTTCAGATGGGCTCCCTTCACTTACAAATATGCATTTAAAGTTCCTCCATGTATTTTCATGGATTGAGAGCTCATTTCTTTATAGTGCTGAATAATATTCCTTGTCTGAATGAATTTATTCTTCATCCACTGGACATCTAGGTTACTTTCAAGTTTTGGTGAATATGACTAATACACCTGCTATGAACATCCATGAGCAGGTATGTTTCGTGTGAACGTTAAGTTTTCAGCTCCTCTGGGTCAATGCCAAGGTGTGTGACTGCTGGATCGTCTGCTGAGTGTGTTTCCTTTTCGAACAATCCGCCTCACTGTCCTGCAGAGGCTGCACCGTCCACACCCAGCCCCGACCCCCAGGGAGAGCGTGCTGCTCCCACATCCTCCCAGCGTCAGTGTCATCAGCGCCCTGGATTGTGTCGCGCTAACTGGGTACAGTGCTACCTCGCTCGTTTCCATTCTTTTTAAAAACATTAATACATGTATTCCCATTCTCCTTTCCTCTAAGAATTCTTTTCAAAAACAGACATGAACATAAAAACATGTGCACAAAGAATGCTCAGCATAGTATTATAATAAAAAATTGGAGGCAATCTAAACACTCAGCAATAGGAGAAATCAAACCAAGCTCTGGTTATAAAAATGGAATGCCACAGAGTCATAAAAAACAGTGTCTTCAAAATTATTTGATGCCATGGCAAATGCTTATGATGTGCTGGGTAGGAAAACAAAGCAGGACCCAATCTGTACATGACGAATATACTCCCTCTCAATTTGTACGGATGTTCAATAGAAAGGCTTGGGGAAGAACACAGGAGAGGATTGGCAGTGATTTTTCCCATCACACTTTCCTTTGTTTTAAATTTTCTACAGTGAAATGTCTCACTACCTACAAGATAGTTGGCACACAGTCGGCCCCTGTGTTGCAGACACAGTTTGTAAAGAGTTATCCTGCAATACTGATTTCTTTCAGACTGATTGTTTTCAACTATGAAACGACACGGCCTCTGTAAGTACGTAGACGAGATGCTTCGAAAGGTTGCACCCCGAAAGCAGGCAGACTCTCTTTCCCGCATTCACTGTCACCTCCACGCTGAGGTGAGAAGGTTACTTGTGAGAAAATGTACTGTGGGCTCCCGTCGAGATCTGACTACAAAACAGAGGCGTATAGGTTCCACATACAATATTCTGAACAATTTTATCCACGGGTTCACCAAACACTCACATAATGTACATTTTAAAAACTACACCTTTCTGGATATTAGATTGGGGCATGTTCTTCTAAGCTGGAAAAAAAGCTCAGCTGGAATCAAGGAGGGAGGGAAGAAAGCACAAAGCTGGGAGCGCGGCAGATTTAAACTCTATAGGTGGTATGTCTGCATCTAGACAGTTTTTATTAGTAATTGATCCCTGAACATACAGTACTACCTTCCTATCTATAGCACAGTAATAATTCTGAACATCACAGGGCTCAGTGCTCTAAGAGTAACTCCAAGGGTGTGAATGGATTATGACATTCTTTTGTTTCGACAAGGGCCCTGAAAATTAAGTTTTTATAATATTGTTTTACCTTAATTAGAACAAAAACTTTTATCTGAATAATTTGGCAAATACCATCTGTGTAAGGAAACAAACATGGCTACACAGGAACATGGATACTTACAAGAAGAATCCATTAGCCATCCAGTATTATTAAATTCCCTACCCTTTACCAATATCAACATTCGATCTGAAAATCACCTTGGAGATCTCAGTGGGCAAAAGAGAACAGGCCAGCCAGGTGCTTCACGTTGTACGTTCACATGACAACCAGGAATACACTTGATGAATGCAAAAGCATAAGCCAGAACAAACAGACAATAATCAACTCTGAGTTGTAAGGAAGAAACATCTGTAGTGATGTTAACACAGATTTCAGCTTTTGACAGCAAAAGGGTATCTCCTCTACAACCTTATTCATTCCAAAAATAAACGTCTAAGTATGGTTGTTCTCAAAACAGAACAAAAACACTGGAAGAAAAACAAATCTTATAAACAGTACCTTCCACACATAATCAAGGCCTTCTCATTCACCCTGAAGACAATGTGTCAATAAGTAGTGAAACAGGATAGGTTAAGGCTCGCCCAAGACTCACCCTCAAACTATCTCCAGACAGGAACAGGTTGTAGGGGTTGAGGATACGCTCGTAATGCCCTCTGATGTGGGAGCCCACAGCTTTGCCAGGAGCAAACCCCATCTTGGTGGCAATTTTGGTCCATTTTCTATCCTTGCAAACAACTGCAAATCCACCTTCTTCTGCAACTAACTGTTAAATAAAATTCAAAAGAAATTAGAAACACCTATACGGAAACCACGTATAATTCCCTCATGCCTAGGTATGACTCCAAGCACAAAATGTTCTTGGTTGAGGTAATCCTTGAAAAATACATTTTTCCAAGCCAAAAGAAAATACATACACACTATTATTTTTAGGCTAGAAAATCAAAACATCACTTTTGAGAGAACGGTCCATAAACATGTGGTACCTGCAAAAGCTGCTTCTCAGTTTCCCAAAGTAGTCAAGATTTTCTGGGAGCAAGAACTAGATTAACATCTCTAATAAAAAAGGGTCCAACTCAATGAACCTTAAAAATCTCCACAAACTACGGAGTAGGAAGGGTAGCAGTGTGCTTCATGGGAAGAATGTAGGCTATCGACCAGGGGTGTCGAAACTTTCAACGTTTTTCACCAAGGGCCACAGGCGGTAAAATACACAAATAGCCGGGCCACTCACTCGAGGTGAAGTACGTATTACCTCACCTGGTTTATTTAAGTGAATATATTTTTGGAATTTGCTGCAGGCCAATTAACAATGGATTGCGGACCGCAGTTGGACCGCAGGCTGCAGTTTTGACACCCCTGCTTTAGACTGAAGGGAACCTTAAGTTAAGGTACTGAATTATGACTCAGCTAGGTCAATTTTCTCCCTGAGCCTCGGCTGTCTTGTCTGTAATAAAACAGAAAGGAGTATCTTACAGGGCTTTTGTGACATTTAAAACTGAGCCCCCACAAAAACAAAACACAAAACAAAAAAAATCAACATCAACAAGAAAACAAAACTGGTGGCAGTAAAATATTTCGTAAGGCTTTCAGACCAGACAAGTACAGCCCAATCAACCACTAAACTGAATGGAGAATTTCATTTTATATACTGAAAACAAGTTTGTTTATTTTTAAAACAAAGAAGATCACATTCATGCAGTCAGAACAATTATTAAATGAGAGAGGATGGTCATTAACCTTTTACCTTATTAAGCTGAAACAAGTCCAAGATCTTTCTCTCCACATGCGGGATTTTCAGAGTACTTCCCTGTAACTCCCAGTACTTTGCAATCTGGTCCAGGAAATTCAATTTTACACGAGTTTGAGCCTAAACGACAAAGACCTGAGTTTTCATTTTACCTACCTTAATTTAAAGCTCCTGCTTATTACCTCTGCATGTGGTTTCTTAGAATATTTTTAAGTGCAATACCGTTTTTTGAATTCCACAGAGAAACTGCCCAAAATAAAACTGGTTGCATAATTACATACTAACTCCACAGAAATTTAATCCCACCCACCATGTGCCAGGCAAACCCTCCCTCTTGTAATGTAAGCGGGGAGGTGGGCAGGTGCTGGGTTTACGGCGTGCTATGAGCACAGCGTTGTTACCGGTGAAGATGCTCTGACAAGTAAGCTTCTGCACGGCTCCTGGTCTTTTACAATCTGGGGACATGAAAGGCCTGTTCTCTCAAAGCACTGATGCTCTTATCTGCTCAAACCCAAACCTAAACACACGTTCACAATGGGGATTCTAGACCAATTTTAAGGTCCTGATAACTTCAAGATAACAGACAACCAGGGAAGCTTCCTTAAATGTTGCAGATGATTACTGTTGTCTACAAGTTATTTTTTTTTTATTATTTTTTTTTACAAGTTATTTTAAAAATTTGTCATTTCTCTTTCCTTGTCAAATGTTAGTCAGGCAGTTCTACAAGTTTTAACTTGCACAAGACCAATACTGAGATCAATGCTCAGACATTCCCGACCACATTCCAAGCCCTCACAGTGAGTATGTATCTCCTATCTTTCAAGCTCCACTTGAAAACACAACTACTGGATGTTATTACCACCAGCCACAGATGTTCCAGTTAAGAACGTTTGCTTAGTGTAGAAAAACAAAATATGGCTTGGTCCAATATAAAACTCAGATGAGCAAACGTTGCCATAAATGAACGACCGCGATGCTGGCAGCTCCCAAACCGCACTCCTGCACTTGAGGGGTGCAGCAGTGCAGGGACTGCAGAGACAGCCTGAATGAGGGGTGCAGCCTCATTCCTCCTTGGGAAACTAAAGCGTTATTAAATCTAAGTGAAGATACATCAACTTGGAAGAAAATTAGAGCTGAAGAATCTTTTCCTTTAGATGGATCTCATAGTACATCCCTTTCAGAACTCAAATTCTAGTGCCTGTCACCTAAATTTGGAAGGATTTAAATGAATGAATGAATGAATGAATGAATGAATGAATGAGCCAACAGTGAGTGACAAAAATCAGCGTTTTTAATAAAACTGGGTTTGCTGCAAAGGTCTTCCTGCCAACTGTTTTACCGTGAATATCAATTATTGGCCATATCTTAGCTTTGCTAACACCCACCACTGGACTGGTGGCGGTGCCTCTTCACAGAAGGTCCCTCTGGGGTACAGTCAACCAAAACAGTAGTTAGGACATTACCTCCAATTCATTCAGCCTCTGGATACGTGGGGTAAAATGAAGTTTGTCAACGTCACATGCAAATGGTGGCTGCCAATCCTAGGAAAAAATCAAAGACTTTTATCAGAAGAATTTATAATTCTGATATGTTAAAAAGTTTTAAAATTAAAACCCTGGGTTACACAAATCATGTTATCTCTAACCAGTCAAACAAAATAGAACATAGGGTAGCGGTTCTCAACCTTTTCCCACCAGGACAGCAGAATATGTATGATTAGCCTTCCCCAAAGCAGCAACACATCCTGCACGCGACCCTCCTCACACCTTCCAGCTGCGCAACGTCACTGGGCCTCGACACCTCTGGTGAAGAATCACTGACTTAGGAGAGAGACTGACTCCTTCTGGTCACCATAAGTATCTCGGGCCGGCCCGGTGGCTCAGGTGGTTGGAGCACCACGCTCCTAACGCCAGATCACAGGTTCAGTTCCCACATGGACACCAGTGAGCTGCGCCCTCTACAGCTAAGATTGTGAACAACAGCTCTCCCTGGAGCTGGGCTGCCGCGGGCAGCCAGAGGTTGGCATGAGCGGCCACTGCCGTGAGCAGCCAGCCAACAGATGAACGGCCGACTGCCTCAGCCGGGGGGAGCACAAGGCTCATAATACCAACCTGGGTCAAGGAGCTGGGTCCTACACATCCAGACTGAGAAACAACGGCTTGAACCGGAGTTGGCGGGGGAGGCGGAAGAAAGGGGGAAAAAAAGAAAGTATCTCTCTTTTTACAAAACAGCTATAACAATGTCAAACTCTCTGTAAACTACACATATGTGATTATTATAGTAGATATGGTTATTATGGCATTACAACAACACCGAGTATTACATAGCATTTTAAAACGCTAGATTTACAGAAAGCTCATACCAACAAATAAGAAAACGACTGTAATTTACAAAGAAATGAACAAATTCTATAAACAGTAGGAAAAAATAGCCAATCATAAAATTACTGGTGTCCAGCTTCAATCAAAATTTAAGAAAAATAATATAAAGATTCCCTTACTTTTACCTACCAGATTAGCAAAGATTAGAAATATACATCTCACCAGTACTGCAGTATGTTAGGAGATGTGTACCCTGACAGAACAGCAGTTTTTTATTTGTTTGTTTATTTGTTTGTTTTTTTGAGGGCAACTAGAAAGCATATCTTTCAAAGGCCTGCTAACCCAGAAAGTTCCTCTAGTTGGAATTTACTCTACAAATACTTACTACCACTCACATCACCAAGATACAAGCACAAGAAAATTCACTGCAGAACTGAACTTAACACCTATCAGTAGAGAATAAGCTAAATAAATGTCGATCCATTTATAAATAAACAAGAAAACGCTCTGCAGCTGTAACAAAGGAAAAAAGATCTAGGTGTCCCAAATGGGGAGACAGACAAGACTGGAAGAGTGAAAAAACTAAACACGTACAATCGTGTTAACAGTATTACAAATATGTAAATTTTATAGATATTCATAACAGAAAGGGGGAAAGAAGTTACTTTTATTTCAGATCTATGTATGCTGTTGCAATTTATCACTATTGATTGCTTTTAGTTTAAAAGTAAAACAAGGTTTTGTTTTAGTGACAGCAAGACTAAAGAAAAGAATGCCCAACTAGCAATGCCTGATAAAGTATGTTCAAAAATACATTACATTTTACCATAATTTTTAAAAAGGGAAACAGCAGATTACAAGTTCGTACAAAGCTATTTACCACATCAAAAAGAGGGAAAAAAATAATAATGGCAGTATTAACTGTTTAAGAAGGCAATTACAGATAAGGTCTTCAAGTGTTTACGCTGTCATAGCACCTCTTCAACAAAGACTATGGCTAATGTTTAAATGTCAATTAAAGACAGTCTACTTTGCTAATAAATTTAAAAATACTACCTACTACACTTCAGCCTGGGTCAAGGAGATGAAAGTCATTCATTTTTGTTTAGCTCCATAACTAAAAAGATAAAGAAAGCGATGTTTAGTTGTACAGCATCCAGTGCAAGAGAAGGGACCCACATGGCTTCTCAATAATGCTATGGCATGCTGAAGAACACTCTGCTGCCCAGAGCTCTGCTCTCTAACATTTTAGAAAGCTGTTGGCTTTCTGAAACGAACTGATCTGGATGGGTTGAAGGTTAGACCAAAAACATATAGACAGCGTGTCAGAATATCCAAGTAAATGATCAAATACTGTCCAAATGGCCTGAAAATTTTATAAACTAAGACTTATGGGTAATGCATAATGGCAGTATACCTGATTACTCAAATATGCCTGCTAAGCCCAAAATACAATGATATAGAATGAATTCCATCAAGTCTATACATTAAACCTCTATGAATTGCAAGCTACGTATTTGTTTATATACAAGTATGTATGTACGTAGATGTGTGTCTCTCTTGGCATTACATAATTTATGCTTATTTCAACATGAAGCTTTTTAAAATAAAACGAATCCTAAAAGTGAAGCATCCTAAAAATGAAATGACAGATAGTACATGTCTATCACTAAAGAAGTTCACACAGTGGGTATAATACGTTTAAAAACTAAAGAAACTGTTTCAGAAGGTTATTTCTTCATTAAAATCAGATCACTGAAAACTTTGCCTCTTCTGGTTATTATAAAGAATGAGAGAAAATGACATAAACGTCACTCAGTTCTCAGCTGCCAAGCTATACTCCAATGAAAGAATTACACATTATTTGCAACACACACTGTCGTATTAGAACAAAGATGTCCTTGGCGAAGTCTGACCTCACGGGCAGTGATTTTACATGGGGGCGGGGGGAGCCATTTAAAGAAGGGAAGAGATCCTAGCAAGGCCTAGTAAGAATTGAAAATTTTGAAATAGGAAAATAATTCTCAAATTAAGTAGCCAAATAAAACAATGAAAATCTCCACTTAGAAACACTGTAATAGTTTTTGCTTTGATACTTTTAAGTATCCAAAAGGAATATTGTATAATGTGACCAAAACTTTTAGCCTCTGCTAATAGTCACTGAACAAGACCGGAAGCAATTTCAAAGCTTGCTCCCCTACAGCAATCTAACTGTTGCAAATAAATATTCCTTCAATATGCCTGTAACAAGCCATGTTATAATCAAACAGCTACACTGCCACAGTTTTTCCCACAAGGAAATCATTTAATAAGTAGTTTTGTTTTCTTTCACACCTAGGATCCCAGTGGGGAAAAGACAATTTCTGATAGAAAACTGAGGCTGTGAAGATTAAGAAAAGATTACATACTTCAGAAAGGTTCCAAAAATGATGTTTGTCAGGTGAAGGGGTTTAGGAAAGAGGCTGGACTCTGCCAGCTCAAACTTCCCTCCGCAACACCCACACCTGGGCACCTGGGCACCAGGGGCAGGGCAAGTCAAACACCCCACACCCTAACTTTAAGGCCTCATTGGATCTATAAACACACGCTCTACTTCAGTGCTTGATACACTGGTCACTCTTGGACATTCAAAATCAACGAAAGGAGCAGTCGTGGCACTAAAAACCACCCTGAACCTCGAAGATATTAAAAGGCTGCAAAATCTGTTTTGCTTGATGTTCCATCTACAGACACATTTGCAACTGTACTAAGAAAAAGAAACTAAACCAGTTAGCCATACATTTCACTAGGTGCAAATATTTAACAGCTATTAGTCCTACAATTAAAATATGTTAACTGTAAGTCCAGCATTAAAAGCAGAAATGGTTTTGGACCATGTATGATCCCTAACAACCTATGTGAAGGAAAGAACGGGCTTGAACCTGAACTCAGATTGCTGGAGGCTGCTCAGTTTCCCGCGCGGCCAGGACCTTCATGTTTGTACAAGGGCAACCTGCACGTGGATTCCATGCACGGCAGTTCTAACCTGCGTCAAGGCTAGGTCCCCTGTTTGAAAGAAAAGGATGGACTAACACACAGGCATGCTCGGTTTAGGATGGCAGAGAAATATAAATGGATCTTATCTCCAAAGACCTCAACATAAATGCGTCCTGATATAAATATCTCCGACCGTCCTGTGTTGTGGAGACAGCTCTATCAACTGCCTTCCTACGTTCACGTTTACGGCCACGTTTAATGATTGATTTGAATTAAAAGATAACCCACTTTAACCTAAATCAAAGTATGAGGAATTTCAGGCTAATAAAACTGGTGTTCACCTGAATGGCTGCCTGGTATCAATGGGACACACACCGTAAAAATTCTGCTATTACCTGCTTTTCCAGGTCTTCTATAAAGGGTTTCGCAGCTCTGTCTAGAGTTGAAACAAGAAAACCATGACCATGAAGTCAAGTAAGTCTGAAACACTGACACTCACCAAACCTGCTTTCTCTCCGGCGCTTTCCAGCGCATTTCCTGCAGCCTCCAACTGAAATGTGGTGTTTCTGCGTTTCTGTCTTGATCCTATTTCCTCCCTAAACCCAAGTGTTCCCAGGAATTCCAGGCAGCCCCTCCCCAAAACCCCACACCCCCATCCCTGCCGGCTTCGTCCCGTCCCCGCTACTCACACTCACACCTACTCACACTCACACTGCACAGACCAGCCGCAGGTCTCTCCCACCAGTACACCGAGCTTCTTTAACTCAAAGCTGGTTTAATTCCTTTCTAAAACCCTAGAATATTAACACAATGCCTGGCACTGACATATCAACAAATGTTCTGAACTGAACCCACAATCAACCCCCAAGGACCCATATCATTTCTTCATTCACCAAGAGTAGAGAAAAAAGGACTCCCTAGTTTCCTGTAGCAGAGTGGAGAATTTCTATTAATTAGAAGTCAACAGGTAAGCGAATTCCTTATGTTAACAGCTGCCTAAACCTCATCAGGGAACAATCTACACCAGTAGTTTTCGAACCTAGCTGAGCCGTAGAATGAGCAGAGGAAGCCCTTAAAAATTCAAACCCTTGGGCTCCTAGTGGTCAGTGCAAGTGATGAGCCAGGCGTTTCCATACAGATGAGCCAACCAACCGAGCGTGAAACGGTTAAGCTCTTGTACACTGATAAACTAAAAGAATAAGGGTACATGATTCATGTAAAATATTATAAACTTCTGGGGCGGCTGGTTATTAGCTCAGCTGGTTAGAGCTCTGTGCTCTTAACACCAAGGTTGCCAGTTCGATCCCCACATGAGCCACTGTGAGCTGCACCCGCCACAACTAGATTGAATCAACTGCTTGACTTGGAGCTGATGGGTCCTGGGAAAACACAAATAAATAGAAGTTTTATATATATATACATATATATACACATATCATAAACTTGATAGACAAACAGTGTAAGAGACAAAGAAAACGGTATGTTGACATCACAGGCGTGCACCTCACGATCTACATGATCTCCCTGCAGAAGGAAACGAGGGAAAACCACTCTCCTCCCCCAAAAGCCTGTGCGGGAGACGAGAGCAGCCAGGTAACTTCTGTGGTCTGGGAAGGGAGTCACTGAGTATTAGAAGGCAGAACACTACTTGGAAGTAAAAAGCCAGGGTTTGGAATTCCTCAATCTGTCCTTCAAAAGCTGTGTCACCTTAGGTGAGTCACCTTGGATAACTCCTCTCAGCACAGTTTACCTGTAAAATTGTCCTACCATAGCAACAAAAATGGAACACATACCAGAAGTCAACTGTTTTGATTCCTACTCTAGTATTCTTTCCATGAAATCTCTGTACTCCTCAAGTTTTCATTTCTGTCTGGCTAACACCAACCTTCAAAACCAAATTGTCTTGGATCCTAAGTCAAATTCTAAATCCTGTCCCCCCCCAAAGAGTTCTGATGAGCAGTTAGCTATTACATAAGAAAAAGGAAGATAGGAAAACAATGGAAGATAGGAAAAGCCACAAGGTCAGCAGTGAAAAAAAGAGGAGTCACAGATGAACCCTGAAGAGTGGGCTGCCATCAAGCCCCACTTGCTAACCGCACTCCCAGAATCGCCATAAATGCCTGATGCTGGCCTCCCACTGGGCAAACGGGTGGCTGCTCTTGGCTTGTGCGAAATGCCTCATCATGCTGGAGCCTTTCTGGGAGACTAAGCGTGGAATCCCTGGAATCTTACAAAAGGAAGGTTACAGTCCACAAATTCTCTTTATACAAGGCTCTCTCTCACCTGCATCCCCTCGTTCCTTGACCCACAAATAAGAAGCGACCAGAGTACAACTCCTAAGAGATCCCGCTCACCTATCTCTTCCCTCCAAGTGAGAGCTGCCCAGGATGAGATGCTGCCATCTGCTTCAATATTACCCAGCGATGCGTTGGTCCAGCCACACAGAAAACTGGGAGGATCTTGCCTTAAAGACCTTGTATTTATGTGGTTTTGATAGGGATTTGTTCTTTGTTTCTGGAGTTATGAATTAGAGTAAAACAGGAATGGGTTGGTAGATGTCGTCTGGAGTATGTAGATATGCCTCACAGGAGTATGTACGTAATAAAAGCTCCAACCGAGTATTCAAAACACACTAGCTTTTAGTCTTTAGTTCTCTGAACATTACAATTTGGTCAAGCCAGTGAAATGGCAAGAATTAATACAGGAATGCACAAAAGTCTGCCTATAGCCACAGAAAGAGAATAGCTGGGAAGAGAAATCTTAGCCCAGCTACATGCTCACAACTAAAATACTCAACATTTAAAGATTTAAAACTTGGTATATACACATTAGAGAGGGTTTTAATACATCTAGAAAGCATTACTGACAAACTGCTTGATGCAAGACGAAAACAAAAACCACACAACTGGAAATACAGCACATATGGGTCCACCTAAAAGGTCATGTCATGAGGCCCAATAACAGAAGGTCTATTTGAACCAAACGTTTGCAAATCCAGGTTTGTATGATTACACAGGAGTTCTAATTGGCTTTCCTTTTCTAAAAGTTTCCCTAACAGTAAGAATGAAATATAATGTGGCTGTGTTCTAAGGATCAACACAAACATGGCCCCTGCCACCTCTTCACTGCCCCCGCACACACTTTACAAGTAAGGTCACTGTAGAATATTAAAAACTCCGTCGACTATTCACCCTCCTGCCAGGCAAGAATTGGGATTATTTAAACTGCTGGGCGGGCAGACGCCCTCCAACTGCACGCCCTCCAGGGCATCGTGGCCATCCCACACTGAGGAAAGAGAAAATCGTCTTCACCGCTCTCAGCCCAGAGCTCACCAAACACTCCTGCCTGTGTACACACACTACACAAGAGACACATGGCACACGTGAACCTGAACATTTTCTGAAATAATTTATAACAGCTCTACCCAAAAAAATTTTTTTATCTAATTTTTTTAAAATTCCGGATACAAAAACACTTCAAGAGAAGTGTAAACCAAGAGAAGAATTACATTCTATATATTCTAGTTTTGATGCTGGCTGGGTTTTTGTTTTCAAACTTCACTTTTTTGAAATCCCTTCAGTGTAGGGAAACATGAGGCACCATATTTGGCACTAACCCGTCTCGCTAAATCAGTCCCCGGACTCTTCTAAGCAGTGAGCAAATAAGCTCTGGGATTTAAGATCCTTGCAAGCCATCAATTAATAAATCTGGACAGCAGCCCTGGGTCAGTGTCAGATCCCCTTAGAGAAGATGAGAAGGCCTTCGTCAGAGAAAAATGACTTTGTCCAAGGTCACAATGGAATTAGATTCTAGACACTACCCACTTATTTTTCAAAAATCTAGAAACACTGACTCCTTCTTTTACATAATAGAGGAACTGACTTTTGACAAGTATTACTAATTCGTAAAAATCCACATACACTCTTGATAAAAGCTCATTTTTTTATCCCTGCAAAACAGTCCTTAAATTTTACATCTGATGTAAAACATATTGCAGAGGGAAATGGAATCAACAAGTTCTAAAAAACGATTCATAATGTGATACTCTGCCTGGTACTGTTTAACTAGTCTCCCATATGAAAAAGGAAGTTATTACTGGGGGGTCAGGGGGCATAGATTGTAAAGGGTTACTGACAGAAAATATTTTTCAATGACCTGACTTTTAAATTGCTCATTTTGGACATCTGATACCATAAAAATGTTAAGTAGCAACCCTGCCGAGACAGAAACTGCATTCAAGGCTGCAAGTCAAAGCACCGTTCTTCACAGAAAAGTGAGCCTAACTGTCAGTCTGACCAACAGCTCATTAGGGCCTTTTCGTTCGTCTCCACGAAACTCCTTTCCAGAAATGGGCTTCATCCTGTTTCTTGGTGACTCCTGACTCCCAGCTCCGTGCTGCTGACAGGAAGTCTGGCAGATAGGAAACTGGACAAGGAGCAGACAGAGTGGAGAATGCCCTCCATCCACCACCAAACTTGTGCCAAGAGTTGGCCTGAAGATGGTCACGTTTCTTTCGACACAGGTTCCAACAAATGCGCAACAAAGCTACTGACTAAAACCGAAGTGCAACCTGGACAGTGTCCATCACTCACTGAAGGCGGGAACCGCGACGCTGAGTGCCCAAGGTCACTCACACCCCTAGGAAGACAAAAGCTAAGCTGTTCTCAACAAGGGCCGGCCACGTGTGTGCTCTCACCCCACGCTGTACCCTGCCTTCTGCTGTCTTACAGCCCAGAAAGTAGCTAAAGGGACTAGATTCTTCATGCTCACGTATACGCCTCAACATTTCTATAATTAAAAATTTTAATTTACACTGTGGAAGTGATGATTCTGGTAGAGGAAAGTAACTAATCTTTACATCCAGGAAGAAACTTTAAATCATGATAAAACAAAACAGATGAACAGATGGGATGGCTCCAGGTTACGTCTATAGGTGTACGGATGGTAGTCATGCTTTAAGAGGAATGGTCTACAATTAAAGATGCGAATGCTTCAAAAACCAAAAGGGACTTCACAAGAAGGCACGAAAGTCCAATTCTACATCTTTGTTCCAAATACCTTACAATTATGAAACAGAAAAGTCTCAGTGCCCTGGAGGCAGCTTTTCCTCATTAGTCTGGTTCATAAACTTGGAAGTATAAAAAAGTAAATTCACCATTGAACTCATCTAATAGTTAATGGCAGAAAAGGAACATTTTTGGAAGACTTTTGGGAGGTGTACAAAGGTAGCATCTCATTTAACTTTTCTCTTTTAAATGCTTAAGCAACCTTTGTCAGGCTGCAAACAACTGCCATGTCTAAATCAAGTTTCTCACAACTCAGATTTTAAAGTCCAGGTATAAATTTCTCAAAGTAAATGGCAGTAAGCCCGTGATAACACTTTCCCGAAGTATCACTCCACCCATCCAATCACCCCAAAGGGACCGCTGGTGACTTCTCTTCAAGAGACCCAAGCTTGCCGTGTTTCCCCGAAAATAATACCCAGCCAGACCATCGGCTCTCCATGCGTCTTTTGGAGCAAAAAGGAATACAAGACCTGATCTTATATTATATAAGAACCCGGTCTTTATATTAAAACAAGACCAGGTCTTGTATTAATTTTTGCTCCAAAAGATGCATTAAAGCTGATGGTCCAGCTAGGTCTTATTTTTAGGGAAACACGGTAAAAGAAACTTCAGAAAGGAAAGTACAGCCAGCCCTTCAGTTTCCAACATTTATTCCATCTAATTAAAAAAAAAATTTTTTTTTGAGGTTGGCAATGATCTTCTGCACTTAAAACAAGTATATTAGCATAATCTCCAGAGAATACCAAATTCTCTTAGAAGGACAAAAAAACAAGAATCACACCACCAGCTCAACACAGACCAACTGAAAGGACTGTGCAAGGAAGCAAGGTTTTTCTAGGTTCCCGGTTTTCACCCTACAGATGGCCTTTGTGAAGAAGCGCATAGCAAGCTTCGTGGGACATCGGTCCAGAGACCTCACCACATTTCATCTGGGGGCATGAGCTCTCTCTTTGTCCTTTTCTGTAGTCAAACCTTAGTGTGGTCCCACTAAGACAATAATGAGAAGCTGTGGAAGTCTACAAAAAGATCCCATGTACAGCACATAAGCCAGACTCTTTCTTTTTTTAACTGAATAGTTTACAGTATTTTTTGCTTTTTTAAAAGAAAATTCTCACTGGCAGATTTTTGTCTGCCTATATTAAAGTATCCTAAACATCCTGGACTTTGTTATTGTCCCCAAATTAAACACATAATTTTACTACTAATCTATTAACCAGAAACACTCTGAGTCTAAGCCAACTCATCATAAAATTACCTTAGAGACAAAGACTGAAATTGGGGATTAATAACTTTCTCTTATCAGTGTCTCTCAATAAATAACACAGTAATTCAAACCCCAGCTTTAATACAGAACATTTATTAATACTTTTCAAAGGCAACTCTGTATTCGTTTGCTCTTTAAAAAGGTTTAGGTTGCATGTTTAAAAACAAATACTACCATCACAGCGAGGGACATTTTTCCAGCAGGGGTGGGACATGACTCTCCAGCTGCCTCATTTCTCTATAATATCACTCACAGTCTAGTCTGAAAGTCTATTAACTGTGTTGATTAGTTCACTAAGAGTACAACTTGATGGATATGTTTGTGGCTCCCAGGGAGACCAATTTACCACTGGCAAAGTCAAGTTTAGCTCAACACCCATACCAAGACTACAACAAATGAAGTTTGTTTTTGCTTTGTTTAAGGCAGATTCAAACTAGAACTGTCGGACTTAATCCAGCCTCCTACCAACTGAGAAGAAAAAAGTTTTTCCTCTGAGCAGTATAGTCCTAAATCTGTCTTAAAAAGTAGTTACAAGTGCACTTGGGATTCCTTTTGTGGGTGATGAAAATGTCCTCACGCTGACTATGGTGGTCCTTACACGACTCTTTAAACGGATAAATTGGACGGTATATGAATTATAGCTCCATAAAGCTATCATTTTTAAAAGTAATTATAAATTCTTCCTTCGCTCAAGGATGATATGCGTTTTCTTCAAACGTTAAGGATTTAAGGTGGCCAAAGTATTATAACTAGAGAAAAGTTTCATGACAGACATCAAGGAAACTGGGAAAAGAGGTTAGGCCTTTGTCAATCAAGCCTCTATTTAGGGAGAATGATAGGATGGAAAGAGAGGACATGAGCTCCATCATATCACTAACACCTCTATTATACAAAGAAAGGATTAAGTTCTTACCTGTTCCCAAGGGTGAACTAATAGACTCACTCCAACATGCTGACTGTAAAACACTTAAGTTTTACACGAAGGGATCAAACTAATGACCACAGGAGTTAAAACTGAAGAAAATGTATCACCTGGGGTTTGATTTAAATTTAAACCCCTGACTTTTGGACACTACCAAAGAAATTTGTGGAATCTGCCTACTTATGGCCAAATGTTAGATGTTTGAAGACAACAAAGAAAGTTATTAAAGCCATCAACTATATTCTATTCAAACTTGGGAGACTCAAAATAAGTATTTACAAAGCAGCCAACTATTTTCTGCCAAATAGTTATACCCCTAAAATTAAGCATCTCCAACTACATCACAAAATGACATGGAAAATATAATTTGTCCTTACAAAGACACATTTAAGTAAATCAAGGAGGAAATGACAAATTTTCATTTTAAAGGTGACAAAACCAGAAGTCAGATTAATTGAAAATTAAAAGGAACGAGAAACAAGCTTGGCTGTCCTACATACTCGAAGCAATCTGAAACAAGTTTATTTTCCTCTTTAAACTTCTCACTCAGGATTGGAGCGCAGTCTTCTTGACGCATCACCTTTTATCACATTTATCCTAGTATACTTTGATATTTCTGTGAACCCCACGTTCTCAAAAGTCCAGCAGTGCAGGGCGCTCACTGCGCAAGCAGCTGCAAACCCCGCGGGTACAAGGAACAAAAGGCGAAGGGATGCTCCGCGCTCCTTCCCCTTGGCCTCCCACCGGCGAGACACCCGCAGGCCCGGCCCCTGTTGGACGCCGCCACTGTGCTCCGAGGTCTCGGCGAGCAGAAGGCACCTGGAGCCGGCGCGACGCCGCTGCTGCCACCGCAGGATTTCACGCCTTGCGGTCGCTGCTTTATCCGCTCTGTGCGGCCACCTGTTCACACTCGCTTCCCCAGCACAAAGGCTGTTCACGTCTCCCGAGGCCTTTGTTCCAAGGCCCTCCGTGCACCGACGCCGCCTCGGGAGCGCCGTCACCTCCGCGGTCCCAGCAGCAAACGGGCCCAGTCGCCGCAGGTGGCACCCGAGCGCGTCAGACAAAGGCGGCCCGGGGACGGAGCCGGGAGCGTGCGGGGTGCGCGGCCCTCCGCACAAAATGGTGGCCGGCGTGTCGCCGGCGTCCAGGCACGGCTCCCCGCGAGGCTCCCCGGCGGCGCGTCGGCCGCAGGAGGCCGGGCAAGGGGCGGCCGGCGGCTCCGCGGTCCGCTCGGCCTCGGCCCCGGGGCCCCGGCGCAGGGACGGGGCCCGCGCTCGCTGCGGGACCCCCGGCCGCCAGCTCCGTCGGCAAACGCGTCCGGACGCCGGGCCGGGAGCCGCCGCGCGGCCCCGAACGTCCCCGCGGGGCGGCGGTTAGACCCGCTCCCAACGGCCGAGCCGTCCAACCGCCGCGCAGGCCGGGGCCGCGGCGCGTCCCGAAGGGGCCCCGGGGGCGGCCTCGCGGCGCTCGGCCCGCCGCCCCCGCCGCCGCCCTGCGCCCCCGCCCCGGCCCGCAGGGCGCCGGCCCCGGTGAGGCCGCTCGGGCCGCCGCCGCCGTCACACAAAGGACCGGCGCCGCCGCCATATTGAAACTTTGCTGCGCGCACAAGTCGGCGCCCCCCCGGCCGCGGCGCCCCCCCGGCCCGGCCCCGACCCCCGGCCCCCGGCCCGACCCGACCCCCGGCCCCCGGCCCGGCCCGCCTGACTCACCGGCGGCGGCCGCACCTTACAGATGCCCGTCTGCTCGGCGATGGGCCGGATCTTGTGGATGAAGGCGAACGGGTCGGCGAACTCCTCCCAGCTGGGCTCGAACACCGGGCACTCGGGCGGCGGCAGGAACTCGCCCAGCGGGCCGGGGCCCCCGAGGGGCGGCGCGGGGCGCGGGCCCGGGGGCGGCGCGGCGGCCGGCTCCATCGCCGCGGGCCGGCGGGGACGAGCGCGGAACGCGGGCTGCGGCTCGGCGACGGCGGCGCCCGCTGCTCAGCCTTCCTCGGGCGCCTCAGCCCTCCTCCTCCTCCTCCTCCGCCGCCGCCGCCGCCGCCGCCAACGACGACGACGTCTGCGCCGGCCACGCCGTGCGCCTCCGCCGCCGGGCGAGGAAAAGGAGTCCCGCCCCGCCCCCACCCCGCCCCCGAACGGGCGGGGCGGGCCTGCGCGGAGCCGCGGGGGCCCTGCGGCCGGGGCGCCGGCGTCCGCGGCCCGTTGGCCACGTGCCCCAGGCCCTTCTCCGCAGAAGCCACATCTGGCGGAGGCGGGCAGCCGGGGTCGCATTATGCCGGCGGTGGCCGCACCCGGTTGGTGATACGTGCCGCGGCGGAGATGCACCCCCAGGAAGACCCCAGGGGGCCCGCAGCCGCTCGGCCGGAAGGAAGGCGCGGAGGCGGGAGAGCGTCAGTGACGGGATAAGGATGAGCTGACGCTTGCGGCCTTGGAGCCTGGGCTCTGTTCCCCGGGCTGCCGTGAGGAAGCCCTTAACTCGCCCCGCAGCCCCGCAAGGCAGGACTCCGGTTCCCACCGTGCGGATAAGGACAGGGAGGCGCAGGGCGGCTAAGAGACCTCCTCGAATTCACTGCCATCGGAACCGATGCACCTCTGTGTATTGCAAGGTGGGGGCGTTGCAGAGAGAAGAGTGGTCCCCAAGCTCCTCTCATGGATGTGAAAGGAGCCAAAGACTGGAGCCATCCGGAGGAGACACGGCGGGGCCTAAGGAAGGGATGCAAATGGAGGATGTAAAATTAGGACGTGGTGATGGATGGGGGACGCACAATAAGGTATCCAGGATGATCAGGTGGCTGGGGTTGTGTAGAGGGCCCCGGAAAGTGTGGTTTTATATGAGCAAGAGTGACTCCATCTTGGACACTTGAGTGCTGTGGAAATTTCCCATGAAGACAACTTGTTTGTACAAGTCACCACCACCAGATGGACAGTGCGGCAGCTGTATGGGCTGATAGGAAACAAGTCTGCGAGGACGGATAAAGTGATGTCATAGGGCTCTGCTGAAGTCCTTAAGAACCCAGGACTTTGACAGCTCGGGTAGCGGTCTCAACCGACAGAGGACCAAGCTGCCCCGCGAACCTCTGAGCTTCCACCTCACTCCCCCAGCGACATCAGATCCTCTCCAGACTGACCTCCAGCAACCCCTGCACTGGCTTCTGATTGACTCTGGGATGGGTTTGTTACAAAATACTGACTTATTGCTACATTGATGGCTGTGCTGCGACGTTGATGTTAGGAGGCTGTTCCTCCCACTGCTTTTCTGTGTGAATAAATGACCATATTGAAAGGCACTAGACCTGAGGGTTTGCCTTAGTTCTCGCTCAAAGCCATGGCAACCCCGGAGGCCTCAATCAGTGCCAGGTAGATCCTGGGGGTCTGAGAGTCTCTTGGGACTTAGTCCTTTTGACTTGCAAAAAGAGACTGCAGCATGGTCAGTGAGCCTAGCAGGGCTCTGAGGGGAGTACAGGCCTGTGTGTATGCTGGCCCTTTGGCATTGCAGGCCATTCACCCACATTATGCGAGCAAGAAGTCAGTCTGCGGAGGGAGAGTGTGTTCACTATAGCACGTGTTGAGTTTGGGGGTCTTTGGTACAGCTGGAACTAGCCAAGAGGCTGAAGGGGAGAGATGAGAACTGGAGAGTTACTAGCGTATTTATAATAAAGAGCTATTATTTAACACCTGCTGAGTGTAAGGCGTTGATGTAAATGCTTTGCCTATGTTACTATGTTGGCCCACTGGATCTTCACAGCTATCCTGTTTGGGTAGGTCCTGCTATATCCCCATTTTGCAGAGCAGGCAATGGAGACCCAGAAAAATTAAGTGACTTTAAGACATATCAACACTTTAGACGCACTTTTTGGGGTTTAGGGGAGGGAGGATAGTGTCCTGCCCTAGAAAAGGGGAGAGAGGAAACTCAAAAAACAGGACTTCCACACTAAAAAGAACTTTCATCCAGCAAACAGCCAAACCCATGAAAGGACTGTCTGCCAGGGCCTCTAGGAGCCATCACGAGTCCTGGCCCGGCTCTCAGATTCACCCAGAGGAAGTCTCTATCCTTAAGGGTTCTCCAATTAATGGGGGACGGGGAAGCGCCTTTTCAATAGACTCTTCCTGGAAGTACTTGTTCCCCAAAAGAGTTCAGAGAGGTCCTGGGAGAAGGCAGTCTGTTTCTTAGCTCCCCAGCGCTTTGGGACATAGGTGAGCCTGTTCTGCTTCCCACTGCAGTGGAGACAGACTCAAGCCAAGGGGCAGCTGGCATCAAATTAGAGAGAGAATCATCAGTGTGAGATAGATACGAAAAATAGCAATTTTTTTAAAAAGTAGAATAAAAAAAAAAGTAGAATCTAGGTGCTGTGGTGGGTATGGAAGAATTTATTGCAAAATTCTTTTAATTTTGCTGAGTATTTGACAATTTTTCATAATAAAATGTTAGGGAGAAAGGTCATCCTCGTTGCCCTTTGTCAAGGACGTTCTGCGCTTTCGAGGGTCTTGCTGGAGTTGATTCCTGTCCTATGCTCCCTTGGGAGAGCACCAAGACTATTTCACACTTAACAGTGTCATCCTTCAAGCCAGCTAAGCATAACTTTGAGCAAACTTGTAGCCATACATGAGTCGTGACTGTTACTTAATCGAGGTGCACAGAACAACCTAAGGACATCCTTCCAGCTCTGTGTACGTCCTGTGTGCCAGGCCTCCCTCCCGCTCCCAGCTCCCAAGCTCGCTCTCAGTTTCCGGCGGTGGCCCTACGTGCGGAGATTTTGCGGCTCCCAGGTGAGGCAGAGCTGTGACGTTGAGAGGGGCGGTCGCCCAGGCAGTGAGGGGACCCGAGGCCGGGAAGGCTCCGGTAGGCGACGCCCCCGCCCTTTATGATGCGTGTTTACATGGCGGAGGGATCTTCCAGCTGACACCGCCGCGCCGGCCCTTCTTTTTTTAAAGAGCCCGGCCACGGGCGCCGATTGGCTGCACGGCCTCAGGGGCGGGGCCCGGGCGCATTGTCTGGTCCCCACCGCGGGAGGCCCGGGAGGCCGGACCGGGCAACCCCCGCCTGCGGCCCTCGGGCGAGCGCTCCCGGAGCGCTGGGCGCGAGCCCTGGACGGGGTCAGGTTCGGGCTCGCGAGGGAAAGCGGAGTCGGAGCCGGGGCGCGGGGGCGGAATCAGCCCCCCTCCGAGTGCCACGTCTGCAGGAAGCCCTCCTCACTCCCGGACACCCCGCCCCGCCGGGCCTCCGTGCCCCGACCGCCCCCACGCGTGCAGCCCCGGATCCCCTGGGGTCCCCTAGGGGTCTCCGTCTTCAGCCGGCGGCTGGGCCCCAGCCTGCCCGTCCCCGTCCCCCGGCCTGCGCCCCTCGGTCCGCCAGCCCGTGAGCGGCGCCCCCCGCGTGTCTTCCGGTGGCCCAAATCGAAAGGCTACGCTCCAGATTCCAGACCGGGGACGACGTTCCCCCCCGGCCCAGCCGCGGCGCGCAGCCCGACACCGGGCTCCGGGCGGGGGGGCAGGGCGGGGGGGGTGGGGGGGCGGGCGGGGAGGCGCGTGCGGCACGTAGCGCACGTGTGCGGCGCTCCCCACCCCCACGCTTGCAGACGCGCCCCCCCCGCCGCCCGCCGCCCGCCGCGCTCCGGGGCTCCCTTCCGCCCCGACCTCGGGTCTGCGCGCTCCTGCTGCCGCGCCCCTTCGGGTGCCCCTCGCTCGCGGGCCTGCTGCTTCTCCCCTCTGCCTCCCTCTCCCCTGTCCCCGGCGATCAGGCCTCCCCTCGGCCTCTTCGCGATCCATCTCCGCCCCTCGCCAATTCGGTGCCATCATCCCTCCCAGGGCGTCCCTCGGTGCCCTGGAGTCTTTGGGGGCAGCAGCCGTTTTGGCGCCCGCATTTTTTTCCTGTGCCCTCCCACACGCCTCGTTTCCACTCTGGCACTGCACTTGGAACTGGGTTTGTCTTTCCGCGCGGCCGCCCTGCCCTCTGGCCCTGTGCTCACCACCCCACCCGACTGCGAAGCAGTGAGGGTCTCTGGCCTCCCCCTCCCCCACCTCCCCACCAGGCACCTGGTAGAAGCTCCACAAATATTTGCTGGCTGGCGGGGGGGGGGGGGGGGGGGGGGCGTCGGCTTGCGTGCCTGTGGCTCCGCCTGGCTGAGGACGGAGCTTTGGACTGGACTGGAGGAAAATCTGGCTCCCAGGTGAAGCCAGAAGCAGATCAGCACGTGGGGGTTGGGGGCACCACAGGGGCCGATAAACTGTCCTCCCGGTGGCCCTGCCGTGCTCATTTCCCTTTTCTGGGGGGCTGGTCTCTTGTAGGTACCTCTGCCCCACGGCCAGCCATTGAGGTCCCCCTTGCAGATCCGCTTGCACCATGACAAAGGTCTCATCTCTGGGCTTCTGTCCCTGGGAAGCTGGTGTGGATCCAGGGACTATACCTAGTAACCAAATACCTCTTCTTCCTCTCCAGTCCTGGAACCCTTCTCTGCTGACTCAGCAGGAGGGGATCAGGGCTCAGGGCCTCCCCTCCCCAGGGAGCCTCCAAAGGACACTGGCAGCTGGATGTTCCCATGGTCACCAGCCCTGCCCGTGGTGTGGGGAGGGGCAGAGTCACCCATGCCAGGCCAGGGCTTCAGGTGTTTCCACTCATTCTGGTTGGGCCACTTTGGAGGACCTGGAATCCCAACCTTGTGCTGCTGCAAAAGGCTGACATCCTACAGCTGCCACCACCCCTAACTAAGCGCTCTGGGCTAACCGGCCCCTCACAGGCTCGCTGGCCTTGGAGAGTTGGGAAGTTTGGAATTCCCAATGTCTGGGATGAAAGTCTTCCCTACACCAATGACGTCAGACCTGCACACAACACTAGGCCCCTACAATGCTCGCCTGAAACCACAAGTTCCACCAAACTGTGTCTCCTGTCCTCTGAGCACAGGGTCTGACACACAACATCCTAAGTGCTAATTTCCTTTCTTCTCTCCCCTGGCAGGAAGGTGTGATCCGTGAGAACTGGAACCGCTGTACTACCAGGAATAAGACAGGGCCAGTGGCTGGGAGTCACTAGACTGCTGGACACAGCAACTGCGGAGTAGGTGGATCCTGTCACCATTTTTCAGATGGAGAAACTGAGGCTCAGAAAGGTTAATTGGCCAAAATGACACAAGTAGTAACAGAGCTGGGACTGGAATGGTCCTCGGGTCTTTGGTCCCCAAACACCAAGCTGACTTCTCTAAAGCTGAGGAAAGGGGACATGGAAACCCTATCCCAGATCTCACCGCTGGCTCCCTCTTACCCTGCGGCCCAGGCCCACACTCTCCCCGCCAGGCCACAGTGGCCTCACTCTTTTGACTGTGATCTCCAGCACTTTCGTTTACACACCAACAGTCTCAGAAAAGAACAAAAGTTTCACAAAACAGTACTTGCCCTTACACGCTGATGCACTTACATGCGGGTCGAGAGCTGCCCCTGTGTCGTCTTGAAGAGGAGCATCTTATTCTGGATGCATTTTGGAAGAAAAGGTCACAGGACTACATAATGGACTGTGGCACGTTGAAGGGAGAGGCATCAAGGGTGACTCCGGGATTTCTCCCCTGAGTAACTGGGCGAACGGTGGTGCTGTTTACTGAGCCCAGGAAAACGGGGAGGACAGGTTTGGGAGGCAGCCAGATCAGTAGTTCTCTTTCCCTCTGTTAGAGGAGAGCTAGCTCTTGCTCATCCTTCTTGATGAACAGTTGAGTAATCGGGAGCCCAAAACATGGACGAGGGCTGGTGATCAGATGTGCCATGGCAGTGTGTGTAAATGTGTGTGCACACGTGTGGGATGATGTGTGTACATGTGCGCACACACTATATGGGCATACACACACACACACTCACTCAAACAACATACACAGTCCGTAAAGCCAGGGGAGTGGGGAAGGTCACCCGAGGAGAGTGGGAAGGAGAGAGCCAGGCAGCGGCCTGTACGCCTGCCTGTGTTCACAGGCTGGGCCGATGGTGAGCCAGGGAGAGACAGAAGGACTGGTCCTTGTGGCCAGGCTGATGTCAGGGAAGGAAGTGTCCCAAGGAAGCGACTGGTCCTTCTCTGATTCTGTCTCTCCTGCATGTTCCAGAAAACTGCAACACAGAGGCCTGAGTGATGGCAGTGCTCCCAGCACGACAGGTGTAGGCCACAGGAGCTGCAGAGGGGACAGAGCCCTGCCTGTGTCAGTGAAGTCCTTCCACTACCCTCATAAAGCCCACTCTGCCTCTCTCCTGGCAAAGCTTCTGGAAGCCATTGGGGTAAACCGTGTTCTTCTATGAAAGGAGGTATGTTTTGCCTTTGTCAGTGCCCCAGGACAGGTGTAGCAGGAGAAGAGCGGTGAGACCGCTAGAAGACTGGAGAATCTCACATTCAAACCTATGAGAAAAATCCGGCAGAGAAGAGTGAGTTCCAAGGAGGGGATGGGTTCCCCAGGGGGAGTGGGGACATGAAGACAAGTAGGGCAGCTGGGAAGGAGAGAAGAACAGGGAGGAGAAAAAGCAGGACTGTGTCCTGGGGACCTGAACCTGGCAGACAGGTCCCTCCCCACCAGACACATGTATCGGGAGTGAGGAAGGAGGATGGAGATGGAAAGTGAGCTGCTAAAGAAAGGCGGAATCGCTGGGATTACAAAAGGCCTTAGAGTCACATAGTCCAATTCCCTCCGTTTTCTGGACCAGGAGCTAAGCTCAGGGGTCAGGGTCACAGGTCACACAGTCAGCGGCCAAGCTGGGACAAGAACCTTGGGCTCCTGGCTTCTAGAAGTGCTTTTCCTAATCCATCTTCTTCAAAGGAGAGCTTTGGGAGGATGAACTGGGCAAAAGCAAAAACACCCGTACCTATAATAATAGCTAATATTTATTGACCACTTGAGCCATGTGCCATAAAATTCAGACTTGAAGAAGACTTGGAGGGACCCACAGGGACTCAGCATCAAAGGGCTGAGCGGGCCCTACACGGTCGTGTGCATACAGGCGCCCAGTGGTGTCACTAAAATGCAGATTCTGGCTAACCCAACTGAAGCATTCTGGCAGGCTTCCAGGGGAGGCGGGTGTTGCTGGAGGAAGGACACATTTTTAGTAGCAAGGAGTTAAACATCGCCTCCACTGAAAGAGAGGACAGATGGGAAACAGGAGCAGGGACAGGAAGAGGCAGTCCCCAAGAGGAGGCCACCCTAGCCCTGTGCCCACCCTCACCAGCCAGCGTACACTGACAATGGCATATTACATCAGCTCTGCCTTCCTGGGCCTCCTCTTGGAAGGAACGCAGATGGATCTGGAGAGATTTCTGGAAAGCGTGGGGTACAACGCGAGCTGTGTAAGGCTGGTGGTGAGCGCGGACCAGGTTGGTGGGTTCATCATTGGCCACGTGAACCACTGGGAGGGAAGTGCCAAAATAGGAAAGCAGCTCAGAGCTGAAGACAAATCAGCAGGGTGTGAAAAAGTAAGGCCACCTCACTCCAGTGACAGGCGTGCACGGCCACAAGGATAGACAGACTGTTGTGCCTTTGGTGCTGCTGAGCTGTCAGCAGACCTGTTCCTTCCTTTTTCTATGCAAACAAGCGACTCACGGAGCGTGTTCTCCTGGGGCAGGTACACTTTAGCCCAAGGTGGGGAAAGGCCTTGGTCCCTCCCAGAATCTTTAGGTCCTTGAGATGCTGAGCTCAGCACCAGTGCAGGGTGTTGTGTGTGCAGACACACGTTCGAACGTACACCGTTACAGGCAGGATGCCTGGGGAAGTCAGCGGCAGCGACGTCCCTAGAATTGACAACATGAGAAGCCAAACTCCTGGAAGTTCAGGAAAGTAGCAGATGACCCCGTAGCAATAAGATGCATCTGAACTGTATCCCTTTAAGTTGCTCATAGTGCCAATGTATCCCCTCCTCTCCTGACAGACTCATAAATACTTTGTACCGCCGGGTCCCTCCTTCACCCCCACCGGCATCCTTGGTGTAGCTGAAACTGCTCCCTACTTGTAATGACAAAAAGAGTCAAAACTGCAGCATATTTGCAGGCCTCGTTCTCCTTAACTCTGCAGCAATTCACAATACTGGCTACTCTTCCTTCTGGGAACAGTCTTCTCCTTGGCTTCTGGGACTCATCCATTCGTCAGCTGTTTACTGAGTGCCTACTATGTGCCAGGCACACACGACAACACTTGTTAGTGTTAAATACAGGGGAGCACAAACTGCCGGGGGCTTAGAAAAGGCTTTTTGGAAGATGTGACATCTAAGCCTAGACCTTCCAGATAACCAGAGAAGATGGCCGGGTAACGTGGGAGAAACTCAGGGAGATTTTCCAGTGAAAGGAACGAATGGCACGCGGAGAAGTGGACCAGAAGTGACAAGGAACCTGGCTCATTGAGGAGCCGAGATGAAGGAGGGCTGGGGCAGAAAGGGGTCTTCTCAGCGAATGGCATTGGAACAACTGAGTGTCCACCTGCAAAAGGCTGAAATCCACGGAAACAGGAGCAGATCAGCAGCCTGGAGCTGGGGGCGGGGATGGAGCGTGACAGGCTTCCCTGGGGGTGACAAAATGTTCTAAAATTGACTGTGGTGATGGCGCCCACTTCTGTGAATGTACTAAAAACTGCTGGATTGTATACTATCAAAAAGAATGAATTTTATGGTATGTGAATTACATCTCAATAAAGCAGTTATTTTTAAAAAGCTGTAGAAGCCAACTCAAGGGTCTAGAGAAGCCTGCAGGCGTACAGCCTCACCGGCCAGCTCCAAGCAGGAGAGGGGAAGGGCCTGGCTCTGCTTTGGAAAGGCCGCTGCCGCGTGCAGACTGGCTTGAAGGGGTCAGAACAGGGAGCCAGTTAGAATCCAAGACAACAAAAATGTGCCAGGTGCCCGGCATGTGTCACCATCCACGGCACTGCCCCTTCTCATGTCTCTCCCTTACTTCTCTCCCTCCCCTTTCCCAACTAAGTTGCCAGGGTCCTCAGCGGTCTCCAGTTGGGGCCTCAGTGTATTACCCCCCACTGATTATGAACACCCTCCATTTGGCTCTATTCCTGTCATTTCAAGCCCAACATGTTGAAAAACAAATCCTTGAGCATGTTCCAAAAGGCAGTTCCCCATTTCAGACACGTCTATTCCTGGCAATGGTGACTTTAATACATAAACTCAAAATCCTAAAACTGTGATAAGAAAGTGGCATATGAACCATCGAATCGCCTTGCATTGCTTGTTTGAAATGCTTGCCCATGCTCCAACCTCTGTGATTTCGTATTTCTGTGTCGACCCCCGGCCAGGCCCATCACATAGACTCCTGTTCACAGTTCTCCACAGAGGGAGCTGTGAGAGCCAAGGAGAGCTGTGTGTCAAGCCCTGGGCACCAGAGGTGACAGGGGACGGCCGTGGACTCCGGCTGCGACAGCTCCTGATCAAGTGGGAAATACTGTGTTAAGGGGCCCAGACGAGGGGTGACTGGCTGGAGGCCCCAGGGAAGGGCTCACAGAGGAGGTGAGTCAAACATGTTTCTCAGGAGTAGAAGCTGAGTGACTGTGAGCAGGGGGCCGAGACCACATTAGAGCAGCCTCTCCCTGGACAGTGCCGGGCCCTGGTCACATGTCCCCAGGGCCCTCAGGTAGCAGGCAAACAGGTGGAGGAAGCCAGTAGCAAGTGTTGTCCTGACAGCTGACTTTGGGCCTCCACGGTGAGGCCTGTGGCAGGGTCTGCCCAGCTGAAGGGCAGTGCCAGGTAGGGGTATCCGCCCGGTGTGCCAGAGCTGGAGATTTTTCAGAAGCTGGAAACCCCAAGTATTATGTTAGACCTCCCAATTTTTTCTTCCAAACCTGTAGATAATTTTTACAAAAATTTATTTGAGTCAAACAGAGAGACAGCTAGAAGCAAGATCTCAACAGACTGAGAAAAATGCTTCCCAGACCTCCCAATTTTTAAAACGCTCATTCAAAAGCTATAAAAACACAGTTTTACAACACGATGAGCCACTGCTGTGGTGGGGGCGGGGAGGTAGCAAAGTGGGACGATGAGCCCCCTCATGCCCTACGAGGCCTCCGGGGTGCCCCTCAGGTCGGCCAGCTGTCTCCCCACTGACCTCCTTCCTCCTCTGTGCCTGCCACAGCCCTTACCAGGAGCAGCTGCTTTCTGCCCTCCTGCTGCCCAGTGCTGGACAGGGGCAGGGGAACAAGGAGGCCTTGACAGCCATCCCTCCTGGGGAGATGGGGAGAAGCCCACAGCTGAGCCCCGGCCTCCGTGCTTAGCCCCCACCCCCAGCAGCAAGCTTTGGGTCCAGGCTTCTCATTCGCCCTAACCTTCAGCGAGTGAAGTGCTGAGGAGCGTGCTTGGCAAAGCCTCTGAGGTCGGGCCACCAAGGCTCAGTGGAACCCAGGCTGCCAGGCCCAGCTGGCAGGGGCGGACCCCACTCACTGCTGGGGGCCTGCTCCTGCTGGCACAGCCCCAGGGTTTCAGCGGGCCCAACACTCAGCGGCCGCCCCAGCTCCCTCCTGCCCGGGAGCCTCAGACAGGCCCAGGCAGGTGGGAGCCTGGCTGCCAGCCCGCCCCAGGTGGGTGGGCCTGGGTGGCTTTTCCCACCAGGAGGCCTCAGGGCATGATTCTCCTCCTTCCGGTTGGGTGACTTTCCACGTCCTCCCCGAGAAGGCTGAGGTGGGACAGAGCCCTCTGCGACCCCGAGTGTTCCGCTGGGTGTGAGGGCTCGGAACCGGCAGCAAGGCAGAGGTTCCCCAGTTGACCATTCTGCACGGCGTCCCCACGGCTCGTGTGCTAGAAACCGTCCTCCTGTTGAGAACAGGGGTATAGACCTTCTTGCCTAAAAAGCTCACAAGGATCCTTAAAAGTTATGTTAGATGTTCACAGCCCCAGGCTAAAGACCCCTGCCCTTGACAATGCTGGTTCTGGGACCTGGGACTTCACAGGGCGTCAGTGTGGACGGCGGCAGGCGGTGGCCTCTACTGCCCTCTGTTGGCCGTGAGGACGGGGACACGTCACACGCTGGCCCGACTCCCGCAAGGGATGGTGGGCTGTGCCCCCTGCAACTAAGATTGAAAGGACAACTTGACTCGGATGGAGCAGATGAGTCCTGGGAAAAACACGCTACTGTTCCCTAATAAGAAGTCCTGGAAATATACACTGTTCCCCAATAAAGTCCTGTTCCCCTCCCCAATAAAATCTTTAAAAAAAAAAAGAGGGAACTGTCCTACGTTAAAAGATTTAAGAGACAAATAACAAACACGATGCCTGATCCTTAATTGTACCCTGACTTTGAAAAACTGACTATAAAACACATTTGTGGCAATCGGGAAAGTTTGAATACTGATAAACTGCTTTTATTTTGGGGTAGTATTAATTTTTTAGGCACAAAACCAGATTTGTACCTTCTGTAATCGCCCAAGTGAGTTCCAACAGGTCAGCAAAGCGAAAAGAAAGTACACACAGGAGAGTCAGATGCTGAATCTAGGTAGTGGGCACAGGGGAGTTAATTGTCTTAGTCCCCCCCCTTTCCTATAGTTTAGAAAAGTAAGTTTAGAAAAGTATATAAAACCCTGTGAAGGTCTCCAACGTGGCCTGTAGCTCTCCCCACTATTGGGAGGCTCCATTTAAAACAACCGGCATGAATTACTTTAAATGAGTCCTGCTAAAATGACACAGTAGTCAGTGGAGTTTATTTTCAATTCCCTTCACAGGTATTTATGATCGGCAGGCACTGGGCCAGGTACCAGGGTACCACAGCAAACAGGATGTCCCTGGTCCCCAGGCTTGTAAAATTTACCATCCTTACAGGTAAGGAAGGAGACTCAAGGGTTTAATATGTAAACGTGTATACGTTTTGGAGATAATAGAAAACAAATGCCATCCAATTTTGATGGAGAGAATTAATATTTAGGAAAGTGGGCTTTGTATCGGACCATTAGCTACATTCTTTTAAAAACCTTTTCATTACGAAAGTATAACGTTCAGAAAAATGCACAAAAGTACAGCTTAATTTATCACATGACCAACACCCAGATTTAAAAACAACAAGACGTCACCAGCATTTCAGAAGGTGCCCTCATGCCCTCTAAGTTGTTACACACCTTGGCCACAAATCACTGCGTCCATCCGCCTGGGTCTATTTCTGAGCTGTTTGGTTCCCTTAGTGTATCCGTCTGTCTTTGTGACAAACTAGGAGTTCTATCCAACGGAGAAAGTCTCCCATCTTGTCCTTCTCTCTGACTGTCTTGATTATCCACACTTCTCTGCATTTTCATGTAGTTTTTAGAACTGAATTTCACACACACACACACAACTTGGGATTTTCAAAATTGGGATTTTAGTAAATTTGTGTATCAGTCTGGGGGAAAGTAGACAATTCCAGTATTAGTCAAGAGTTGGCACATTTTTTTCAAGGACTAGATAACTATTTTAGGCTCTGTGGGCTGAGGCTAAGTTGAAGCTGTTCTGTAGATACTTATATAACTAAAAAGGTAAAAGCCATCCTCAGCTTGCAGCTCCCGAGTATAGCAGATGCTGGCTTGAGTGGACTTGGCTTGTGGGCTGTAGTTTTATGGCCCCATAAAAATTTTCTTTTAATGTCTGTCTGTTGTGTTGTATAAAGTTTTGTGTTGTACTTTTGCAAATCTATTAACTTCTGGTTCCCAGTTTTCTAGTTCTCTCTTGAGCTGTGCCTAATCTGATGTTAAAACCTTCCCCTGAACTCTTCATTTTGGTTACTGGATTTAAATTCCAAAATTCACTTGTTTTCACATGTTCAGGTAGCCACTGAAATTAACAAACTTGTATATCTCCTCGAACATATTAAGCAGTTATCTTAAGGTCATCTCCAGCCTCTTTGGGCCTGCTTCCATTGTCTTGCTTTCCTGGTTTTCTATCTTGTTTCACATGCTTGGTTACATTTCACTGCATTCAGGATATTGTATTAGCAAAATTGTCTGTGGAAACAATTCCAGGAATAGGACATTTTCCTCTAGAGAGGGTTTTAGTTTGCTTACACCAAAGGTTTGGGGATCACCTCAATCTAATTGGTATCTTCTGAGAGGCCTTGCGTCTCCTACTTCTAGTTCACCCTTATTTCTGGGGTGCAAAGGACTGAGGGACATTTACCAGGCCTAACCCGTCCCCTATTTCTGGAAGGCCTCATTCCAAACTGCTGCCTCCAACTTTGGCAAATGCCCCAGGAAAGTGTCTACCCGAGCCCTCCTCCTCCAGCCTCCACCTTCGCCATGGTCCAGTTTTTTCAAGGTCATGTCAGCGCTCCTTGTGATGCCTTCAGATTTCACAAACATTCTGGCCAGCCTGTCTACTTGCCATTCAGTGGGTGGTCCCTCCAAACGACCTGTCCACACTTACCAGGGAAGAAGTCTCGTTAGTCACATGTCAGTTACTTGAGCAGCCTCTGCATGTCATGGTAACAATATGTAAAATGTCAGTGCACCATTGTCCATCTCCAATTCTGTGTTAAAAATTTTTTTTGTAGAAACAATTAGGCCTTGGATAAGTCAAGTGCTCTCCCCCACAGGAATTGCAGCTTTCTATACTCATGGGAGCAGGCATAAGTTACCTCCACCTACCTACCTACCTACCTACCTACCTACCTACCTACCTACCTAGGGCAAACAGTACTCAGCTGACTCGGGGGTTTTTACTTAGACCCTAGCATGTGTGAGGGGAACGAAGAGATGACGTGCTCATTTTACCATGGATGGTGATTCATGAATTTGTTGACAGACCTCAAGATAAAACCTCAGGTTCAGATTTCCTCTCTCCTCTGCTTTTACAAATTATATATTCTTCCCAAGAATGTGCAGGAAACTAATTTCCACTGTTTAAATGCCTTTATTTCTTTCACATCAAACTGAAAAGAATAACAACTCCATATTTCTGGCGACTGTGGCAACAATGTTTGGCAGTTCTCAAAAAAGAAATACAAATGACCAATAAGTATATAAAAATTTCATTAGAAATAACATCAATGCAAATCAAAACAATGATACTATTTTTTTTCCTATTAAAGTGGCAAAATATTCTTTTAATGATAATAAATACCCAGTGTTAGAAAGGTTCAGGGAAGTGAGTCCCTCTCACACCCTGCCGTCCCACTTGTAAGAATGTATGCCCAGGAAGTAGGTGGGGTTGCATATGCAGACGTAAGCACAGGATGGACGTTGTATCACACTGTTTATAAGAAGCTGGAGACAATCTAACAGTGGATTGTTGAAACAAATTACAGTAAAATAGGATGGAATACTAACAACAGTGGTGTTAGTACATAGATGGGTATCTACTAACATGAGCAGCCAGTGTTTTGTTAAGTGGAAAAAGCAAGTTATAAAACAGTACAGTATGATGTGGTATTTGTTTTACCGAACAATACATGTTTACATGGACATGCAGAAACACTGAGAATGATAACCACCACATAACATGAGCAATCTCTGGGTGGTGGAAACATGAGTGACTGAAAAAATGTTTGTACCCATTTTTGTATTTATCTGCAATGACGTGTACTAGTTCTGTGATTAAAAAAGGAAAGAAAAGTCGAAGCCTAATTGTAAAAAACGCTTTGCCTACTTTGGCTGTGTGAGGAGGGGCCACACGCCCCAGAGGCATCTGCTTGGTTTTGTTCCTTCTGACCTGAGTGGATAATTCTCATAGTTGTTTTTCTGCAAATGCCAAAATCATGGACATTTGACCGATTCTCTGGAAAACAGTTCTCTCGTTTCCTACTAGAGCTCACTGAGGCTGACTGGGGAAGAGGGAAGTGGCTGGTTGCACAACTGTGCCCACTGCCTGCACTTTAGTTGAGCCCTCACCGTAAGCTGTGGGGAGAAAGGAGCAGGAAGCAACCAGAAGTCAGACGCACATGAACAGACTGCAGGCTGCAAGGTCTCGACTTCAGTTCCAGGCCTCCTGGATCTCAGGGGGAGGGAGAGGACAGCTGAACCTGGTCACACAGATTCCTCCGAAGGTGAGTCATTCCGGAAGAGAAGTGATACACAACTGGAAAGCTACTCAATGGGCGAACAAGTCTGCCAGCACCAAACTGTCAGAGTAGCCCCACAGCTGCAGAATCAGAGGTGCCTGGATGCCATGTTTGTAGTCCGGGTTGGTAAATATTCCAAATGAACCAAAACTGTGAGAACCACGCCCTGCAGGTTCAGTAAATGATGACACTCACTGTCCTTTAAAGGATTAAGTCTCCTAAGAACAAAGGATGTGTTACTTGTCCACATAAGAAACGCACGAACTCCTGTGTGACAGGGCAAAGGGCGAGGCCCATAGCCCGCAGCCTGTGCCATGGTCCCTGGAGATCCTGGGAAAACAACCCAGGCTGAGCTTTCCTTGGGGTGGCCGCCCGATGGAGTTGAAAACCTGATCCTCAACTTATCAGCTGCAGCAGTGAGGCGCTACTGTGACGGCAAGAGGGGCCACATTCACCTTCACAACACAGGGTCACTGTGAAGCTGGAGCAGAGGCGCTCACACACGGTATCAGGTGTGTCCGAAGTGTCCGATTAGCAGTCTAAGTACTGACACTTGGAAATGCTATACTTCTTTTCAAAGGAATAAATTACTGTAGATACAGTTGACCCTACAACAAAGTCGCTCTCAGACACCTGCATGCTTCCTGCAGGAGAGGTGGAGCTTCAATTACCAGCACAAAAGCATCATCTATCATGTGTCCTCGTGGCTAAAACGTGGACGATGGCTGTTCCAGAGCACGACACAAGGGCCCCTGGGTAAGAGCCCAGGCAGACTGCCGGGTGTGACAAGAGCTTGGTGGGAGCACTGGGCCCTACACGGGGGGTAAAGGGAGGTCAGGAAATGCTGTGATGCCAAGTGAACCGAGCGAGAGGCGTGCATGCGAGGCTGACGAAGCAGGACTACCCTCTGCACGCCCAGCTGGACATGCAACACTTGTGGTTTGTACTAGGACAGAGAAGGCTGTTGCCCAGGTTAAGTACCAGTTCTTGTGAGCAGCAGCTTTTACAGTTGGGGGTGGAGCTGAGCTCCCCACCCCAGGTTACTCATGGGAAACCCGTTCCAAGGCCACGTAGAAACTGTTCTTGTCATCCAGGCAATGCCAGCCGATGGGTCCGATTTCACAGTCCGCACACACCAGGAACTTGACATTGCCCACGTCCTTGGTGAACCCCACGTTCTCAAACACGAACATGTCGTCCACCAGCCAGTGGTCCTGGACAAGGTCGCCCTCGGGACTGCCGCCGTCAGCCAGAGCTGGCTTCTTCCTCATGGAGGGAAGGAAGAGCTGCAGAGGAGAGAGCCAGGACCACAGGGCTGGGCAGCCTCGTCACCGCCACCCCGTTCTCCATACCCTCCACATGGCGCCCAGTGCTTTCTGGGAATGGAACCAAACGAGGGCTCTCTCATCACCGAATTACAGAGGAGGGTGCTGGGTGGCTCCTGTCGCCTGTGGTCTGAACCCTGATTCTGAATTGCCAAGAAAGAGGAACCCTGGCTGGCTGCGGTGGTAACTTGGCTTCACTGCTCTCCTGCCCACTAGCTCCAAGGCCAGACCTGCTCCTCGTCCCACAGCCCACTGTGCTCCAGCCACACCGGCCTTCCTGCCGTCTTCAAACAGGGTAAGTGTGCTCTGCCCGTGGGTTCTGGCGAGGCCAGCTCCTTTTTGATAGTCAGCTCAAAAGTAACCTGCTCAGGGGTCTTCCCTAACCAAGGCACCTGAATTAGCTTCAGGATGCCCACTGTATTGTTATTTTTTAAAACGGCTTTACCGACATATGTTGGCACATATAGTGCATACTCAAAGCGCACAATTTGATATATTCTGGCACAGGTTCACATCAATGAGCCATTATCATAATCAGATGATGAGCACATTCATCAGCTCCAAAGATTCCTTATGCCATTTGGCTCTTTATTTTGTACTTACCATCCTCTGAAATTACCTTATTGACTTACTGGCTTAGTCATTTACCATGGGTCTCCCTCCACTAGAAGGTGAGCCCTGGAAAGGAGATAGCTTACCTTTCTGTTCACTACTGAATCTCCAGTGCCTAGAGTAGGACTGACACAGAGCAAATCTCAAACATTTGCTGAAAGAATGAATATAGGATATCCGGCATTGCTTTATCCTCTCCCTCTTATGAATATGCTGGACTTAAAACAGAATGTTAAAAAGGAAAATTGAGTTCTAGAATTCGGACTGCTAGCCCTAGGACCCTGACCCTCTAACCCACATGCCTTCTGGTCATCAGGAAAAGGCCTCCAGCAAACACGTACACACCTCCTTTCACGCTCTCCATTCGGTTAGTTCACACACCTTCAGCTGCCCCGGACGATGCCAGCAAAGCCCATGACCCCTCATGGCTGCTGCCAGTCCTCTTATTTTCCACCCCGTGATACACCCCCAAACTCTTAGTGTGCTAGTCTGGCATTGGCAAGCACAATAAAAGCAGAATTTTGAAAACTAAAAAAAAAAAAAATTGGACTAACATTAGTCCAAAAAAGGAAAATGCTTTGGTAGGGATGACTAGGTGGCCCGCCCCATCACAGCTAGGAAGTCCCCAAGAGTTCCTAATGGGCACTGAATACCTGCAGGTGCCCTGGTGAGGCCCCGCAGGGTAACCCCACAGGGAGGAGGGGCGACCCAGAACATTCCTACTGCCCGTTGTGCAAGCACTTGGCTGATTAAAACACGTATCTGTGGTGTGTCACCTGAGATGGCATCTGAGGACATCACAAAATAGGATAGTCCTGCTGCCATCATATTGTCATTCCAGTCACTCTTTTTGCCTCATCTGACATTTAAATGAGTCCCGAAAGCTTTGTTTTACCCTAAGGGAAAATGGCAACAGGCAGAGGCGAGGAGAGCTAGGAATCAAAATTCAGGCACCAGGAAACCTGGATCCCAGTCCTCACTAACTTTCTGTGGGCCTGAATTTCCTAAAAACACTTGTGACCTACCCCTGTATTGTAGGTGTGCAGTCACACCTTCACTGCAGCTCCGGGGAGAAAAGCCAAGAGGCCTGAGCCTCAGCTCTCAGGAGGCATCCAAGAGGCGCACCAGCCCCCTCCGGGCTCCCCACCGCCTGCCTGATTAGTGTCGAGGGAAATGCTACTACGAAGCCTCCCTCTCCTCCCCAACAGTCCCGTCTTCGTTTAGATCCTGAAGTCAGGCCCACAGGACGGCGCGCGTGCCTGCGTGTGTCTGGCACCGGGACCCCAGCCTGCGCCCTGCAGAGCCGCCCGATGCCGGGGGCGGGACACGGGATGGGACGCGTGCAACTCGACGAGGCCTTCTGGGTGACGCCTCCTGGGTGACGCCTTCTGGGTGACGGCTGGGTGACGCCTCCTGGGTGACGCCTTCTGGGTGACGCCTCCTGGGTGACGCCTTCTGGGTGACGCCTCCTGGGTGACGCCTCCTGGGTGACGCCTCCTGGGTGACGCCTTCTGGGTGACGGCTGGGTAGGCAGCAGGAAGGCAATGTGGAGGCGGAGGCGGCCGCCTGGTGGGTTGGGGGCCGCGCCGGCAGCTGGGCCCCTAGGCAGGCGGAGGACTGCAGCCCCGGGCCCCGGGCAGGAACCGCCAACGCGGTGCGGTTGTTGGGGGTCTCGGCTTGCTTTTCAACAACCGTTAGCTTTTTAACTTTTTAACTCAAGTACCTTTGTAAAAAGAGGATATTTTCTTTCCGTAGAAATACATCCTCACTGCACACAACCGACAAGCGTGCGACCGCGCAGATGAGAAGAAAGCGGTTGCACCGCAGAGCAGTCGTCCGGTTAGCGTTCCGTCGGGCCCCCTTCCGCGAGCTCCGGTGGTGGGCCCACGCCTGCGCCCCGAGCCTGGGCGGCCACTGCGACAGTCCCGGCCGCGCGGGTGACAAGTCTCCCTGGGACGGCGGAGGAGGCCGCCACGCCGAGGCGCACCGAAGGCCGAGCCCCGCCGCCCCGCCAGGGCCCGCGCGCCGGCAGCTTCCCCGTCCACGGAGGCCCCCCGGGTCCCAGGCCGGGCCCGCACACACCGGGGGTCCCGAGGGCGGCGCGCGTCCGGGCGGCCTTCCGAGCCAGCGCGCGGCCACGGGGCCACGAGGCCACGCCGCGCCTCCCGTGGCCCCTAGCGGCGTGACGGCGGGCCGCAGGGCACCACGTAAGCTGGTTCCTGGAGCCCGTCGGGCGGACGCGCGTCGCAGGGGTCGGCGGGGCTCCGCGGGGCGGAACCTGGTGCCGGCGCCGCGCGGGGGCCCGAGGGGCCGACAGGCCCGGGCGCCGGCCCCACACCCTCCTCCCTCCGGGCCCCCTACCTGCCGGCGGGAGAAGAGCGCCGTCCCCGGCTGCAGGACCCGCGAGCCGCAGCGCTGGCACAGCACCGCCTTCCGGTTCCGGCCCTCGGCCGACACCAGCTCGTTCGGCGGCGCCTCCGGCTCCATCGCAGCCGCCACCCCGGCCCCGGGGCCTGGATCGCGCCGGCGCGGGCTCGGCCGCTCCCCTCCGACTGCGCCGGCGCGGCTGCCCAGGGGCGGGGAGCGGACGGCCACGCCCTCCTCCGCAGGCGCCGCCTCCCCGCCAGGCCCCACTGCGCACGCGCACAGGGCCGCGCCGAGGGCTGCGTGTCGGCTTTGCCACGGGGTCCCCGCCTGGGACGTGAGCGACCCCTCCACACCCGCCGGTCACCAGGCTCACCTTACTACTGGGAAAAACCCGCACGCGGCTTTTAGTTGACCACGACTCTCTGGCTCCTGACGTTTGAATTCAGTCCCACGCACGAGTGGGGGCGGGAGCGCCGGGAAAGGGCGTCGAGGTCGGAGCCCCAGCAGCACGTTGCAGCCGCATTCGCTCCCGCCGGCGCCTGTGCACCTCGTTGCTGTCGGAAAACGAGGCCCGGAAGCTTTGACTGCGCGTCTGTCCTAATCAGAGCGACCCCTACTATGTGGCCAAACCTGGCGTTGCAGCTTCGGCGCGGGTCTGTGGTCACGACTTCCCTCACGGGGCTCCAGTTACCCCGGCGCACGAGGGTCCAGACCAGCGCGCTTCCACTCCAGGGTCCCTAGAGCCCTGCTCTGTCATCACACGACTTTCTCATCCCATCGGCTTACTTCTAGGCCGTGGTTTCCTGAAATGGCAGGGGAAGCAGAATACAAGGGGGCACCAAGCCACTTGATTAGGTGGTGTCTAATTGACCCCCCCCCCACCTGCACTTCTTCTCCTTTTTCTTCATTAACCCAACACTTAGTGAGTATAATATGCTAGCCCCCGAGGAGTCAATGACGGGCACTTTGCATCTGAGAACAGTCTAAGCCAGGGGTGTCCAACTGCGGCCCGCGGGCCAACCGAAAGCCAATTATTTTGCATAGAAGGAACAGTAGAAACATGAACGAGGGTGACAACAAATGTATGAACGGCCAGTAGACCATTGATGCTGAACCACATTATGCCTGCGGGCAGGGGGAAGGAGGCGGGGTAGTAAAGGTAAAGGGAGGTAAGGTCAGGAAGGTAGACGGGGCCCAGGTCACCAGGGGTCTAATGTCATGCTATGGAATTTGAACTTTATAATATGGGCAATGTAAATCTGGAATTTTAGGCCAGAAATAACTTAGAAGCGTTACTGAAAATTTGCCATTTGTGAGGTACTGTAATGCTCCTACCTGGGCTTCAGAAAGGAGACTGACGACAAAATGGAGGGGCCAGATCGGAAGACAGGAAGAGCAGAGGCAAGGATGTCAGGGCCGGGCAAGAGAAAGGCCTGTTCTTTGTGGTACCAAAGGGAATGAAAATAGTGGGATGGATTTGGAACAATCAAAGAGAAAATCATGCAGGAACCAGTCAAATGTCTGTACCGTGACACAGAAACGATAGCTTTCTGAGGTAGGACAGCTAGGCGGCTGGCTGGCTGCCAGAAAGGGAGCTAGAGAAACAGGAGGAACCACCAAGCCAGGGGCAGTGTGTGTATGTGCACTGGGAAGAGTGGAAAGGGAGCCGTGAGTTTTACAGCCTCTGCAGGCTATCCAGTTGTGGCTGTCACGTAACAACGACTTGGGAGTTTGGGCTGAAACACCCTGGGAGCCAGCTTCTCTGCCTCCCAATTTCTTACTGACACAGGGTCATGTTTTGTGGCTGTAGTTTAATCAGCAGGCACAACACATCTGTTAAAGAAAGGTTGGCAGGCTTCTTTATCGAAAACACAGTCCTTCAGCCCCCTTTCCTCTGCTCTGGGAATATCTGGGTTTTTGCAGGCCTTCTGCACAGCTGTTTCTATCACGTGCTATAAACTGAAGCAAAAAGATAAAGGGTTGGGGTGACTAAAACCCTAAAACTCAAGTGGGCACTAAATGAGCTCAAGATTGTCTCTTCATTCCCTTTACGGTTTTCAAGTACCCTCCATGTGAGAGCAGTCAACGACTATTGCAAACTCAGGTAACACTTTACTGAGGAGACTCTCCATTGGTGAAGTGGCTACCTTTGACCTGTCTCTGGCAGGGACTCCGTGGAGCGAGCTGGCACACACAAGTGGTGCAGGGTGGAGACCGGGGACCTACAGGTGCTCTCTACGCTTGGCCCCCCAGACGCTCTGCAGGCAGTGCTGGTGGGCCACAAACTCTCTTACAGACATGTGACATAGATGATTTTTAATATTTTCTTAAAAAAATACAAAGGAAATGAACTCTTCAGATCAATTCAACTCAGGGAAAGAGGAACACATGGAATTTCAGAGTAAAGGGAAATTGTTTCGGTTATTACATTCCCATACTCCCACTACCCACAAAGCAAGAATTTTACTCCATAACACGGGAGCTTTGAATGGGAGCTCAGAAATGGGGATAGCAGGTACTGGAACTAATGAAAGAATTTTGGTTGTCCTTGATTATTCTGTTCTGGGATGAATATAATGCACTGTAAGGACACGCAAGGGTAGCTTATAGCAGGAGAAGGACTGAATGTACCAAACACAGCAGTAGAAATCACTCCTTAGCAGAAGTGTGCCCTTCAAAGGATGGGGCAGCACTCAAGTAGCTGAACTTCAGGCTGCTACCACCCCGTCCCACCCCAAATAAATAGCATGGAAATGTCTTAGCAGTCTGTGGTTCAACGAAGACAGTCTGTCACCTACTCAAGGCAAAACTTGCCATGCACAGATGAGCCCTGGCAGGGAGTAAGACGATCACCAAGTCACAGGTACCTCAGTCTGTTCCCAGGCACACGGGAGTCCCACACTTACTGCATCCCCGCCCATCCCAGCATCTGTCCACTCTGTTGTGCTGTCGGACAGTCTCCAGGGCCAAGAGAAGCAGCATGTCGTTCAGAAAGACCTTGGGGGAATCAAAGATCCTTCAAATGACACGGCTGCCTTGCCCTTCCAGGTCACTCTTCAGGGCTGGTACCGGTTCAGTCACGTGCCCTGGCATTCAGTGTACTGCACTTGGCTCTAAACCCAGCTAATACACCAACCCGTGCCCGTGAGGGAATGTCACCAAGATGTCCCCCAGATCTTCCCTTTCTTCTCCTCCACAAGGGAAGCATGCTGCCCCTAGCTACCGGTAGACTAGGACAGGTTTTTATTCCTGGAAAACAAAGGCTTGGACTTTACCAAGCTTCCTTATGTTGGCGCCCTTCCAATCCCGATGCAGGCTGGGCACTGCCCACACCCGGGTGGCCATACTCACCGTAACTGCAACACACGGGGCACTACACACATACAGACAGATGTCCTCCTACGCACAAGGGAAGTCAGACATGGCAGAAGGTGCTCCTAGACTAGGAGGAGAGGTGACTGGCTTCTCACATCCAGTCAGTATGTACTCTCTTCCCTCGAGTGTCTGTCCCCACCCTCCTTGGGGACGATGCCAGCGCAAGGGGAGAGTGTCAAATAAGTACGATCACCACGCACGGTGCTGCTCATCACGCTGTGCACAGTGAGAAACAGACATTCTGGAAAGGAGACTTGGTTCTCCCGCAAACTGCCCCTTGGACTGGTCACTAGCTCTGGGTGGTGCGCCAACAGGGATCACTTTTCTCGGAGAACACACACGCCAGCATCACAGCGCTGGGTCCCCATGGATGTCACCACTTCCCAGCTGTCGATGACGGGGTCATAGCACTCAATGCTGCTCAGCAGGCAGTTCCCGTCGTAGCTGCAGAAGAAGGAAGGCGACATACCTGAGGGACAGTTTTCTGTCCTCCCCACTGAGGCTGCCATTGCGGACATTTCCCCTGACCCAAACCATCTCCCCTCCCACAACGCGCACGGCTCACGCTGCCCCAGGCACGCCGGCTCCACCCATTGTGAAACGCTCACCCAGCAATCGCATACAGTCTGCCCCGAAGCACCGTGGCCCCCACATAGCACCGCGGGGTGGTCATACAGGTGACAGCTGTCCAGGAATCGGTGCGGATGTTGTAGGCTTCAACGGAAGAGAGGTGGGCGGTACCATCAAATCCCCCCACCACATATATATGGTCATTCAGCAGGGCTACTCCTGCACCTGCGAGAAAAAGGTACAGCAAGTTATACTACAGAGCTTAGCATGTGAAACAGAACACGGTCACTGATGGCAAGCTGAGGGTTAGGACTGGAGCCAGGCTGGCCTGGAACAGTCAGCTGAGCACAGGTTATCCCCTCTGCAAACCCTCCAGCTGGCAGGCGAATGAGAAAAAAAGCCATTAATCTGATGAACTCAGAGCCCAACCCTCTCCATTAGTAAAAGGAGGAAGTGGGAAGAAGGAGGCGAGGGCAGTGACTGCGGCCCAGCCCGCTGTGCTGAGAGACGCTCTCAGAGCACAGGGCTAGGTGCTGGCCTGTCCCAAGTGTCACCTAACACGTACCAGACCACAAAACGGCTCTAGATGTGCCAGCATCCAACGACACAGGACATGACTCAAACAAGGCTTCGGCCCTCAAATGTACAACCCAGTTGAAAGTTTGTGCTTGTTCTCATGATATTTAGAGAAAAGAGAGGCAAAGAGGAGAGCGAGATCTGACTGGTGATTTACTTAAATCTACAGCGAGGGAGGAAACACCACCTGATTGACCCCTGTCCTGCGACAGCACCCACCCCCCCCCCCCCACACACACACACGCACGCGTAAGGGTGTGACAGCACTCCCGTCCCTCCCTTAGAGCTGACCGCTCTTACCAGAGCGTTTGGTGGCCATTGGTGTGACATTAGTCCAGTGTCCTGTATGGGGATCATATTTCTCAACTGAATTTAAGATGTTCAACCCATCATATCCTCCTGAAAGACAAAGCGGAGGCCGTTCCAGAGAGAATGACAGACGCTTACGCCCAGGCCCAGCCCACCTTCTTTGGAGTATTCCCACTAATTCTTTCAGTTTCAGTTCTCCCTCAAGAGTTCCACTCATCGAAAGCGAAACCTGAGAGTACCCTATTTTCCGCTTCCACGAAAACGATCACCCCAGTTCACGGAAACTGCTGGGCCACACCACCAGGTTTTCGTGGATGGAAGTCTATGGACTCGATGCTGGTAAAAGGTGCCCCAAGGCTGCCGCCCATTCGGCCCCCTCCCTGCCCCACCGGCTACCTAGGCAGTAGATCGTGCCGCTGGCCACCACCAGCCCAGCACCCTCTCGGGCTGTCTGCATGTCTCCCAGCATGCTCCACTGGTCGATGTTGGGGTCATAGCGCTCCATGCTGGTGTGACGTCTGCTGCCATCGAAGCCTCCAGACACGTAAATCATGTCTGCTCGAATGAACAAATCACAGGCTGTCAGAGAAGTCTCCACAGAGCCCTCCAAGTCCTGCCAACGTTGGGGACGAAACCAAGTGATTCTTCTGGAATAAGTCAATGAAGTCTGACTGCTAAGAAGACAGCGCAGTCGAGACCTCTAAAAACGAGGGGTGAGCGGGGACCCTCAAAAGCATTCAAACACCGGCTGCAGCTCGGAAGGCACGCGTGCCGGGTCCAACCACCACCTGCTGCCAGTCACGGTGAACACTAAGCAGCCCTGGCAACACTGCCATCTCCGAAAGAGACCTCAGCAGCACCCCCACAGCTCACGCGCCTGCTGGACGACGGAGCGGGTGACCCCATGCAGCCCACAGCAGAGCCCACCTCCCAGCGTGGTGGCTCCAGCAAGTCCCCGCCGGACGTTCATCGGGGCTACGGAGTACCAGACCCCGTCCTCGTCTGCCGTGTAGTCTAGACATTCCACCGAGCTGAGGCGGGAGCGGCCGTCATAGCCGCCGATGACGTAGATGCGGTCGTGCAAGGACACAGAGGCCACATAGCGCCTCTTCCGAGTGATGCTCTGTGGGGGGAAGAGGGGGAGGCTTCAGCCCACAGGCCGAGGCCCCACCGCGGCTGTCCTCCCGGCTGTACCCACACACTCTGCTCCATCACGGCCCCCCAGGCCCTGCTGCGTCCTCAGGCGGCTCCAGCTGTGTGCCCACCCAATGGAGGCCTCTTGCGTGGTGCGAGGCCCTTAAACACGCAAGCCTTCTCCACGTGTGCACTTGCCACAGCTGTCAGAAGCCTTAATCTTTCTGTTACCCAGCATCGGATTCCTTTCTATTCCACAAGGCACTGGACTAAAGACTGCTACCCTTCCATTAAGTAGAAAAGTTTTCCTGCTCTAATTGCTAATTAAAGGGCCAGGGGTCAAAGGCCCAGAAAGTCAGGACTGATCAAGAGAGTTCCACATTTTCTCAGAATTATTACCGTTCACTCACCATGAAACAGACATACCAAGGGAGAAAGACGCAAACTTCTGAGTTCCACGGAACACCACGTAACCTCGAGTCCCGTGTACTGAGCGCAGCCGTGAGGCATGCTGGGAGTTACAGACAGCTGCGGGGCCACGGGAACACTGCCGGCCACCTGAGTCTGATATGACTCAGAGGTCTAATGACCCAACCTAAGTAACTCCTCATGAGCACCCACCGCGTGCATGCCACGTTGTAGAGAACATCACGCTGTCACAGGCTTCTCTACTTTTAGGGCTGGACTACTCAGCCTAGGGTCAGTGACAGAGGGCTCTCCCACCACTGACCCACTCTTACTCACCGGCAGAAAGCTCCACTCCTGAGTCTTGGGGTCGTATTTCTCCACCACGTCGATGGGAGACTGCTGGCTTCCGAAGCCCCCAACCACCAGAAGCACTTCGTTGGCCCCTGAGGACAGAGGGAGAGCACGCTGGGTTGCCGGCCCAGAGAAGCTATCCGACGTAGAACAGGTATCGGAAACCATTTCTTCTCGAAGGTCTAGCTCTTGAGGAACCAAATCTCTGCAGTTGAAATTTTTGGACAATACTGAACCTGCAGAAGGAAACTCGAGCACAGCCCTACACCATGCCGACCTGTCTAGAAAGCTCTGGCTGACATATGGACAGGGCTCTACGTGCAGGCCAAGGCAGAAGGAGCTCCCTGGCCTCCTGCTTATGGAACTCAAAATGGCGCTTCTTGTACTGGGGAAGAACCCTCTCCTAACCTTGTCTCAGAAACACTTAAAGGTGTGGCATAGGAGCCAAGTGTCAGATTTTAAAAATCTCTTTTCCACGAAGTTTAATTTTTCCAATTTAGCCGACTATATGACCACGTTCCCTGCCAGTTCATCAAAACTTCCAGGTTTCCACAAGACCGGGCTTTTAAAGGGAGTCTTCTTCTCTACAATTTTCCCAAAGAAGATTGTTCTCATGGCCTATCTTTCCCTTCCCCCGTTTATCAGATATTTATTCTGATAAAATATCTCCTGCTTTGTCTCTTTCCAAAGACCAAGTCTTATGAGGAAACCACGTGTCTGCTGTCCTTGAGCTCCTGGGGACAGTGGGTTAGCCGGAGCAGGCAGGAGTGAACAGCCTATAGATCAAGAGACTGAAAAGATACAATTCAATGCAATGTCAAAAACAAAAAAGTTATGGGAAATCTGGGGAAATGTGAACATGTACTCAATATCTGATAAAGAACCAGTTGTGTGTTTTCTTTAAGGAGTAACAATGACATTTTGGATACATTAAAAAAAGGTTCCTTGCAAGGATATGGAGGGACCTAGAGAACATTATGCTAAATGAAATAAGTCAGACGGAGAAAGGCAAATACCATATGATCTCACTTATATGTGGAATCTAAATAACTGAATAAATGAGCAAAGTAATCAGAAACAGTCTCAGAGATACAGAGAAAAAACAGGGTTGCTAGATGGGAAGAGGGGTGGGGATGAGGGAGAAGGTGAGGGGATTAGAAAGCACAATCGGTAACCACAAGATGGCCACGGGGATACGAAAGTCAGTTTGGAGAATGTAATCAATAATGTAAAAATTTTGTAGGGTGTCCGATGGACACTTGTCTCATTAGGGAGACCACCTAAAGGATGGTGTAGATGCCTGATCACTGCCTTGTACAGCTGAAGCTGAAGCTGAACAATAATGAATGTCAACTGCAATTTTATACATACATGTATATGTGTGTGTGTGTGTGTGTGTGTGTGTATATATATATATATATATATATATATATATATACACACATATATAGTCACAAGAAGCGAAGTACAGCATTAGGAATAGAGACAGTGGAAATGTAAAGGCTGTGTGTGATGTCAGAGTAGATTGGGGGAGAGCAGTTATCACTGTGTGAGGGGTATATATGATAAATGTCTAACTATTATATTGTTTTTCACACCTGAAACTAATTTTTAAAAAAATGTTTCTTATCTTTCAGAGATACACATGAAAGCATACTATATATGGATGGAATTAGAGCCTGTCTGGGATTTGCTTCAAAATAGACCACGAGTTGGTAATTGTTGAAACCAGCTGATCATTCTATCGTTCTGCTTTTGTATATGTTTGAGATTTTTCTTAATAACCCACCACACATAAACCATGGAGTTTAACCTATCTCCAGGGATGATACCCATCTCACCAAGAGGCAAAGTGGGCCCTTCTACAACGTGAGCCAGTAAGGAGTTCTCAACGTCAGCTCCTTTTAGAAAAGCAAAGCACGTGAGCAAAGGGCCCTTTCCTGTGATGCTAATCTTACTTGTGCATAAAATGCCTTCAGGCTGGGAGAGGATGGACGGCGGGTTCTGTGCTTCCTCCCTGGCAGCACGAGCCCCGTCTACCTGCCCCTCCTTTCTCACCACCTCTTCTTTCCCTCGGACTTCTCTCCGTCTTCTCTCCCTCGGAAGGTAGGAGCAAACCTTCCATCCACACACATTCCCTGTGCACACGAGCATGACGCTAGGGGCTGACACCTGCACACAACCGAGAAGCACCATCTATGCCCTGCACAGCTGAAACATTTCCATTGATTTTCAACTGCAATTTTTGTTGCTTTATGTAATTTCCAGAAGAAAAACATAAACTAGAAAAAAACCCTTTCTTGATAATATGAGTTCATTCAGGCAGCTTTTAAAGGATGGGACACAGAAGGAGATAGGGAATATTTACAGTACAAGAACCGACAGCACTTCCTGTTGGCTGAATGCCTGTCAGTCAACATACTGGTCACCATGTGCCTCCTCGGCACTGGGACAGAGGGCACAAAGGGAGGGACCATGTGCTCCTGAGGCACTGCTAAGGAGATGCCAAGTTAAGAGTCTAGTTGGAAACAGCTTCAGAATGTCTCTTGTAGAAAACAAGGAGGGAATGCAGAGTCACATTCTAAGGTCTCAAGGTCAGGACAATAAGCAAGTCTCCTGAGCAAGCAGGAAGTTTCTGCTGCCTGTTCAGAGAAATGTGGGAAATGCATCCCCACAGCATCTTCCGGCTTTGCTGGCTCGCAGAAATTCTCATTTGCTATAGTTCAACTGAACAAACAACTGGTGAGTGCTGTCCTGAGCTCTCTGGGACACCGTTGGCTTTGCAGCAGAGAAATAACGTCTTCTGTAGTGGACATAACCCTAGTGATTGAATTTAACTCTGCAGATATACAGCGTCCCCCCGTATCCGTGGGGGACACGTTCCAAGACCCCCAGTGGAAGCCGGCAACCTCGGACAGCACCGAACCCTACGTATGCTGCGTTCTCTCCCCGCATACATAATACAGACTCACCGTTTCACCTAAAGGAAGCACTTATGGCTTCTCCTCAGCCTGTCTGCACTGCCAGCATCACCACTCTTGTGCCTGGGGTCGTTATTAAACAAGGACGACTGAAACAGACACTACCATACTGGACAGTCCATCTGATCACGCAGAAGGCACCTAATGGGCAGGGAGCGAGGGCAGCATGGACACGTGGGACCAAGGGACGATGCGTGCCCCAGTGGGAAAGAACAAGATTTCATCTCATTCATACTCAAAACAGCAAGCAATTTAAACTTACAAATTGCTTATTTCTGGAATTTTCCATTTAATACTTTCATACCGTGGTGGACCGCAGGTAACAAGAACTGTGGATAAGGGGGCTACTGTATAGAACAGGGGTGTCCAAACTGTGGCCCGCGGGCTAACTGCGGCCCATGATCCATTGTTAATTGGCCCGCAGCAAATTCCAAAAATATATTTAGTTTACTTAAATAAACCAGGTGAGGCAATACGTACTTCACCTTGAGTGAGTGGCCCGGCTGTTTGTGTATTTTACCGCATATGGTCCTTGGTGAAAAACGCTGAAAAAAGTTTAGACTTTTTTGGTATAGAAGAAGAAAAGGTAGTGTACAGGGGTAAAAGTATTTCTCCAAATTCAAACTGGGAGTAGAAAGCAAAGCAAGTAAAATGTCTGACTTTCCACTACGCCACTGGTTCACAGGGTACTAAGAGGACATGTGTAAGCTTTCTAAATAGCAAAGGTAACCACTGCACGTGTCACCTGCGCAGAGGGGTGTAACTAACATTGGCAGCTAACACCCCCTGCAGCCCCACCTTGCTGCAGGTTTAGTGCTTCCCTTGCATGTTTATGCTCATGCAAACATACACGCGTACAGGAGTTTTGCCTCTTTTTTTTTTAATGATGCCCCCACTTCCTATACTGTTAGTCTATCTGCCCAGCTACTTACAACCGACTCTACGCTTTTAACGGTTTCCTAGCATTTCACAGTCCCGCCAACCATTCATTTCCTTCAGGTGCAATTCAGCTTGTAGTCCTTTTTCTGGCAACGTTAGCAATTTACAGTGAATTCCTATATGTCTTCACCTACACATGCTTATAATGACATTATTACAGTAACATTATTTCTCGTACAGATTCCTAGAGGTGGGACAGGAAGGGCACGAGCATTTACCCCTGATCTTCACTTCTGGAACGGCTAGTGGAGCCTACTTTAAATGTTCACTGTCCCCTTACGTTCCCTCGTCTGTGCGCCACTGGCAGCCTCTCACACCAGCGTTCCACTGGGTTACTGTTCTTTTCCTCGTTAATTTACATGGATTCTTTTTATATCAGAAATATTAACCTTGTGTCACATACATTGAATATATTTTCTCCCAGTCCAGATCTTTTGACTTTATGTCTTTTGCCATCAATTGGGAAAAAAACAAAAAAACAAAAAACAACAAATGATGCTGTCCACTAACCTTGAAGGGTTCTAGGTTTTCCTGTTTTGGTTAAGAAGGCTCCTCCCCAGGGGGTAGCAAGAAAAGGGAGCTGTCATCGAAGGGTACAGAGTTTCAGTTTTGTAATGTGAACAGTTCTGGAGATCAGCTGTACAATGACATGCATGTACTTAACATGACCGAACTGTCCACTGAAAAATGGTTAAGGTGGTAAAGTTTATGTGTATTTCAACAGGTTCCCATCCAGAAGTTATACAGATATTTTCCTATAATTTCTTCTAATATTTTCATGGTGTTTTCACACTTAGTACCTTCAGTCAGTCCTGCGTCGATGACATATCTTGTACATAGTATGAAACATAGACCATGTTTTGTCACCCTGCAGGAACTAACAGAAATGTATCATCTACTATTCCTTCTAACAGTTCCCTTAAGTAACAAACGATATCTCTAGGTGGTGGGATTGTGGATGACTTCTATTTATTTATTTTTTGTTTCTCTGTGTTTCTAAATTTTCTACATTGACATGTAGCACTTATGTCATTAAAAAATGTAGGGGATAAATCATCATTTTACTTAAAATGATCAATGAACAGCTTAATTATCAATTAACACCTCAGCTTTTACACACAACATCATCTAGGCTCTTGAAACAGTGAAACCGGGAGCATAGGAAACGGAAGTAAACTCTGAGCGCGCTAGGCGTCTTACACACATTAGCTCATTTAATAGCGACCACAGCCCAGTGAGACAGACCTCAGTAGCCTCGTTTTGCAGGTAGAAGCGCAGGCTCAGATCAATGGAAACTTGCGCAAAGCCACACAACCAGTCACTGCTGGGGTCTACTAAGACAATGGCATTTGAAATAATATCAATGCACAGCTCCAAACACATTGAAATCAAATGATAACACTGCATAACACTTGACAATTTATAAAGTGCTTTCACACACTATCTCATTTAATCCTCCAAATAATTATGTACAATAGGTAGAGAAGATACCTTGGTTCACAGGAAAGAAAGCTCAGGTGGTAAACTGATTCGTCTGAGATGAAACAATCAATACAAGATTAAAAACTGTCTGAAACAAGGTCTTTGAATTTTTTTATAGACCGCTCTTTTCAACTGCAGCACGCCACCCCCTCTGTGCCAGCTTACCCAGACGTGCCCTTGTCCTGGGTCCCTGCATCTGACTTCGCAGCTCGGGCCTGAGGTGGAATTTCTTTGCTTCATCAACGAGGTCCCTGCACTGCAGGCTGCAGCGGATGACAGGCTGAGGCACAGCAGACAGCAGAGTGAGCAGCAGGGCCACCTCCAGCATCGTCAGTACAAAAGGCACATTTGTAATTAAGTTGTAATTAACTAAACACAGAAAACCAGTTTCCAAAACCTGGTCGGTCCAGGAGGGCTGCTGATAACGAGGCTGTGGGTTTCCAGAAATGGTAGAAAGCTTTTGGAGCAGACAATACGCTACATGGCAGAAGCATCAAAGGATGTGAAAGTGTCCTGCGGGGCGTCCCATGCAGCCCGGCACTCACAGCAACAGCGTCTGTCCGCACACCCTACCAGTGATCACACAGTGCAAGTACATAACACTTACTAGCAATTTAAGGGACGCCCCAACGGCTCCTGTTGCCCTCTGGGGTGGCTGGTGGGATAAATCAGGTCTGAAGCCACTTCCCCAAGTCTCACAGCCCTGCCGTGCAGACCACATGCATGTCTGGAAGAGCTCACTGCACCTTCTCCACACTGCTCCCGGCACAGAATACCTCAGTGGCCGGTATGAGCTAGGCCACAGGGCGCCACACTGGGCTTTTGCGTGGGCTCACCACTGAGGGCCGCCAGGAGCTCGGAGGGAGGGAGGAGGAGAGAGGTGAGGCCCCCTCACTACCAGGTTAAGTGGTGACTGGGAGTGTCAGTTCCAAGTCCGGCTCCAGAGCATAATATAAAGAAATGAATACGAGGGGTATATGCATGGGTTGTATGGAAGAAATGACAAATAAAACAGTTGGAGAAGTGACACCATAAGCCTGAACTTTTCTAATGTGAACAACTGGAACACTTTTGTATTAACCCCCAAAGAGACGTGGGGCTGGTCAGAAAAGCCATTCCCTACCTGGGCCTTACCTACATGTCATAAATCAGCGTCCCCCCAAGGTACGGTCCAGGTAATACAGGTGACACATAAAATTATGGGAACGTACCACAAAGAACTTAAGTTGGAGAAACCCTTACAAACAAACACGATTTGACCCGAGTTGATATTAAAACTACTTTTGCGTTAGTTTCACCAGAGGTCAAAAATAGACACTTGAGAGCAAAGCACGTTTTCCAGGGCAATTTGGAACAACTTACGTTTAATAGAGAAGGGCACAAAACCAAGCACAAATGAAATTAAGTGACACACTTGCACCTGTGCCAGGAGCCCTACCGGCCGAGTCGCTGCCCGAGACCACGCAGCACCAGCCTCTGGCTGTCTGGAGGCAGAGCCCAGGGGACTCAGCACCGAGCGGAGACACTGCGGGGTGGGCCCGCGTGGCCACTCACCTCGGTGTCGATGACGTCTGTGATGTACCTAGGACTCAGCAGAGGCATCCGGACATACTGCAGCAGGTCGGGCAGGGACTCCTCCCGCTCCTTCCTGGCGTGCTTCACCCAGCTGACGACGGCCTCGAAGACGGGCTCTTCCGAGTCGACCTGCAAGTGTGCAAGCGCGTGCATCACACACCTGCATCCCGCGATCTCCCAGGTCCCAGAACAGCCGCGCGAGCCCCTCCCTCCCGTTCCCCAGGATTTCCAACTCCAGAAACAACTGGGTCTTGAGACAACAATCTTCTCAGACATAACCCACTAAGACCAGGCCAAGGAGTCAAACAGGCTGACACACCGAGGACAGACAGTGCCTCGTCAGCCACCGTCACAGCCTGGCTTTCACCTGCCAGTTTCCCGGGGCTTGAACTCTCTTCTGGTCATTTCGGAAACATTAAAACAACTTTCCTTCATAAGTGCTCCCTAGTATCTCTGGGCTTGCTCCCCAAACCCCCACTGGCCTGTGAAGCGGGGACTCCATTTTCATAGTGCCGTCCATTAGCGCTCGGGCAGCTACCGTGCTATCTGAGATGACACACACTGGTCACTGTGGGGACTCATCCCCAAGCTTTCGCATGACAAACTGGCCGACACGCCCCGAAACCCATCACATGCCCCTGGAACGGCACTAAGTATGACACCTAGGACCTCGCACAGACCACACCAGCGTCCAGGGTCCTGTGTCCCTTCCAGCAGCCCCAGACTGTATCTGGCTGAGACACCTTCCAGAGTGTGATAGCACCTAGAGAAAGAAGCATTCTGTGAACCTTTCCTAAGAACTGAAATGTGGACAGTGCTTCCGAACACCCACGCACTCGATGGCTTCCCGGACACCTACTGAGTACCAGGCCCTGTGCTGAGGCTGGAATACGATGGTGAACAAAGCAGACGGCGTTAAATTGGAGAAACGAACAAGCCCGGGCCATCGTCATGCACCACCCCGGAGACATGCAGGGCTCTGCGGCAGAAGACGGGGTTTCCTCACTCCCACGGACGCGTGGGGGCCGCCCTGTAGAAGCGACAGCTTCCAATCTGATGGATGAAGCGCAGGCAGCCAGGGTGAGTGAGAGTCCTCCAGGCAGACGCAGAACATAGGCTGCACTGTCCAATGTGGGAGCCACCAGACCCGGGCGCTGGCTACACTTACCGTGTTTCCCTGGAAATAAGACCCGGTCTTACTTTAAGTTTTATTCCAAAAGACGCATTAGGGCTTATGTTCAGAGGATGTCATCTTGAAAAATCATGCTAAGGCATTTTCCGGTGAGGTCCTATTTTCGGGGAAACATGGTAGGTTAGCTCAACTCAAGTGAAATCAAAAGCTCATCTTCTCGGCCACGCTAGCCACATTGCAAGGCTCAGTGCACAAGGGCTCTGAGTGGCTCGTGAGCTGGACAACGCAGACACAGCCCTTCCATGTCACATGGTGTTCTGTCGGACAGCACCGCCCTAGAGCAAAGAAGGACCTGAGGGCTTGAGAAACGGCAGGAGGCTGGTGTAGGAGTGACGGAGGGAGCACATCAGGCCGCAGAGCTGAACAAAGCACACGAACACAGCACTTGACTCTAGGGCAACTGGAAACCATGCAAAGCTCTCAAGCAGCCTAATGAGCTGATTGCACTGATGTTTGTCCAGCTCACCTGACGACCACAGTTTAGAGGGGCCAGGAGCGGGGACACCAGTTAGAGGCAGAAGGTGACGGTGCTCAGACCGCGGCCGCAGCGATGGGAATTTATGTACCACCTTTGGGGCGGTCACGTTAAGCATCGTCCCGATGGATTCGGGGCAGAGGAGGGCGAGGAAGAGTGTCTGGGACTATTTAGAAATGTTTTTGTTAACGAATGATAGACTAATAGTTTTAAACAGCTGTATGCTTCATCTGATACATTCTAGGTTTAAATTAGATAAACCAATTTAAAATGGGGTTTTTCAATCATGAGCAGGGATCTTTGATTTTACTGAAAACAGAATAAACTAGAACTGGAGAAAAATATAGCTCCACTGGGAGGAAAATTCCCACTAATGCTTCACCACAGAGAAAAATTTCTCCATAAAAAATTTTCACCGAATGCTTTTATGTATCAGGCACTGGCATTCCTACTTACTGTTTAGAAAGTACGACTATCAGCTACATTGCACAGAAAAGGAGACTGAAGATGAGTGGTTAGGTAACACGTCACCCACAAAGTCACCCCAGTTTGATGCTAAAGCCCTCGCTGTTCTAACCATCATGACACATGGCTTCCCACTGTTTGAAGTGCTGCTGGTTTATACAATGGACAGGAAGTGTCAGCTAGCAATGAGAGTCGGACATCTGCTTTCTGTTTCTGGCTGGCATACATGGAGGAGACAAAAATGAGTCATTTGAAGAGAAAAAAGCAGAGTTCTCAGACTGTTTTCTTCTCAGCTGCTGAATAAAAAGGTTAGTTATCTGCTCTTCCTATGCCAACTAGTTTTATTCCAAAGTCGATGTCATTCTAAAATAAACGACTTCTGGGACGGCCCCTGATCTGGTCGATTACAAACCAACCGCCTCCTAGGAGACCACCTCACAGTGTGGTGGTTGAGAGAACAGACGGCCTGGCTGCCTGGCTCCGAGTCCAGGCTCGTTCGTTTCCAAGCTGTGGTCCTATGATTAACCTCAAAGCCTCAGTTTCCTCCTCTGAAAAACAGACACTTCTGAGAATTAGATAAAAAATACCAGGAACGGAGCCCTGAGAATGGAACTCTAGGGACCAGGGATTTCTTTCTGTTTTGTTCCCAGTTGGAGACCCAGCATCTGGAACTGTTCCGGGCCCAGAGTATCCGGTCAATGAGCTGACAGTAAGGGCCACGTGTTCCCTATTGTACGCCATGTGCAGCCAACTTCAAGTCTACAGTGCTCATTCCAGTCACTGTATTTCTGTGTATGGACAAGTCAAGAAAAATCCATGTGTTCTGGCAAAGTGCCAGTTTCCAAGGCTGAAGAACGTGCCACTTGGCACTTCTGTGCAAGGACGCAATACCCCACACCCTGAGGGTGGGGACACACGTCAGCAAATACTTGGCTCGGCACCATCGTGACACCAGGTTCTCTGAGCTGACAGGAAACAGCAAGTCCAAGCGGAGACTCACTCCTTTGAGCTGAAACGAGGTCATCAATGTGCCCTAATCCCTTTTTCCTCTGAAGTCAGCAGGAAAAGGAGTAAAGAGAAAGTTGGCTACAGTTTGATAAGAAATATCTAAGACTTGTTATTACATGAAAATCCCAGTGTCAACAATAAATCAGGGGGTAAGCATTTGATTTACAAAAGTGTATCATAGGATTTCTTTAAGTAGCAAACCCATCCTACAGCATCTAGAGTATTAATCAAACTTTGACTCTTTCCAGTATGTCTCGTTTAAACTGACGAGCCACTAACTTCTGGTAATCCACTAGTTTAAAATTCATTTTTTACTATTATCTGAGAACAAGAGGGGAAAAAATGAACTCTTAGCCTTCCTGGAGAATTGAATTTCTCCTAACTGGGGGAAATAAAACAAACAGGTGAACTTTTATCTAACACTTGGCTCTGCTAGGTATATTCCAGAAGCTACTGGAAAGAAGCACTGGACCACTGGAGATGAATGCCATGGGGTTCAGAGACACCAACAGCTCTTATCAGCCTTCTCATGACCCCTGCCCTGGTGCTGTGTCTTAGAACCAGAACTGGCTGAGGCTCTTCTCGCAGCGTTCTCACTGCGCCCTGGCCTGGGCTCGCGTGTCTCCCTCTGCAGGTCAGATACCACCCCAACCTCCAGCTCACAGGTGCCCCCTCCACTCCCTTATGCCCCCAAAGGCACATGAGACCTGGCTGCTGCTCATGACCGCCACCCTCTGTCCCATCCTTTCGAGATCATTCAACCCAGGTTTACTCTTCTTTCTCGTATGTAATCTCCTTGCACTGAACAGGCTCGTTATTTTCTACTTAATAATCTTTGTCGTCTCTGCCGCTACACTGGGACTCTCCGAAACAAGAGTTGCACCTGACTTTTCGATCCACAGCACGTGGCACAGGGATGGCTGCACTGTTGGCACTGTCGACAGATGTTTGTAAAATGGGTGAGTGTCTGACAGAGAAATCCATTTCCTTCCGATTCATGCTCAGCCCACACTTTGTTCAGTAGTGACGCCTGACCATCGGGATCATGTATTTTATTACGGGAAGTGGTGAACTCTCTCCCTCCCATAAATATGCAAATAACTGCGGCACAGAGTTCCAGGGCCACTTAATGAACCCTCTGGACACCTGACGGGGAAGCCCCCTAGCAAGAGCGCAGTGGTTCCCCCCACCCCACCCCAGCCCGAGCCTGCCCACCTGGATCTCGTCGCACTTGATCAGCTTCTCCACCTCCCCCTGGCCGAGGAGGATGAATTCTTCATGCTGCACGACCTCCGGGAAGTGCTTCTGGCTGAAGACCTCGGCGGCCCTCACCAGGTCAGCGCAGCCGTGCGTCTCGGCGAAGTCCCGGATGCCCAGGCAGTTGGAAGGGTCCAGCTGGCTGTCCAGGAACTCGCAGCAGGCTTGCTTCACACCTGGGCACACAGACGGTGACATGTCAGGGCAGCACACGCTGGCATTGCAACATCTTCTCTACACAGTGTCACAGTTACGAATCAGATCGAATCTCATGCTTAAGGAACTCGAGTCCCACTTCTGTGTCACGCGTCAGGGGACCTTCAGGGAGGCATCCACACGGTCTCCACTTCAGCTTCAGACCAACACTGCAAGACCACTTGCGTCTGCGGACTCTGGCGCCACTGAGCAAACATGCCGACAGCACCGAGAGTCAAGCTCAGAACGAAGTACAACTCAGCACAGCACCCCTAATTTCTACTGCATGTGAAAATTTACCTCGTGACTTATGTGACGGTCCAACCTGCACACCTGAAGCTAATATAGTACTGAACGCCAACTGGAATTGAAAATGTGTTAAATGTTCAAAACCCTTACTAAAAGATTCCAGTGAAGGAAAAACAGGAGACACTGATAACTATGGCATGTTTCTTAACTGAAAAGTTCAGAGTATCACCTCAGTGTCATAGCTGAACAGGACGCAAAAGCGTCACACTGTTTCAACCAGGTACTAAGAACTGAAAACAATAGAAACCTCAGTGCAGGGTAAGAAAGACAGACTGGGGGCTGGAAGGGGGACCACCAGTCATCCTGTGAAAACTTTATACTTTCATTTTAGTGTGTCAACTTAAATTTGTAATACGTAATTTATACGGTTTAACAATTGGAGGTACAAGAGGGTTTCCCGGAAAGTCTCCATCCACCTGGCCCCACCCTCTTCCATGTGGGCGGTGAGCAGTGTTGGTGTCTGGTCCTTGCAGGGCTGCGATGCACATTACGTGAGAAAATGCATCCATTACCTCCTCCTCCAGCTTTTTAAAAACAGGAAAGGTGTAGACGCTAGTTTCTAAAGAGCCGAACACTGACATGTTGAGAGGTTCCTTCCCACTGCGAGTGAAATCGGACCTTCCATGCCATGGCACTGAACAGGGGTGACTGCAATCTGTCTCTACCGTTTCACGATTAAGCTGACACCACTCACTGGAAAGCTTTCCAGGCTACCTTGCAGCAGCTGTACCTTTCAGCTGAAGCAGACAGGCTGCGGGGAGCAGCTCCTGCACGTTCTCCACCGTCACACGCACCGTCTCTGTGTACACGAAGTCCAACAGGATTCCCATGGTAGAGGCAGTAAGACCTTGGATGTCGACGTAAGGCTTCCCCTTCTCTGAAAGCTGGGAACAAAGCAAATACAGCTTATGTCTGTAGCTGTTCAAGTGGAGGAGGAACTGTATGTAACCCAACAAGGTGACACCTTCTTGGAATATCAACTTTACTAGTGAATAATTTAAAACACTGTTTTTGTATTAAAGCAAACATAGGTGTATTACAGAATAGAATGCACCAGTTCCACCACTAGTGTCCATGACCCTTTCAGGCAAAGCACGAAACTTCAAAGGAATTTCATGCTTGGGGAAGACCCTGTGGGTAACAGCTCCAGACCCCCCAGGATTACCCAGTGTGGTCTTGTCTGTCCTTGGGCATTCGGTAATGACAAAAGGAACATGCAGAGCCCCCAAAGGGGCCTTCTGCTGTTAACATGTCTGAACACGCTGAGTTGTTTGATATTTTTGCAAGATACTGGGTTGACTTTCTCTTGGGATTACCAAGTTGCTGGTGGTATCCTTAGTTTAGAATATACCCTTGGAGTTTTGAGTATTGATGAAACTGAATGATCATAGGAAACTGTTTAGCTAAGGGTAGAAATCTTCAATTTTACAAGACAGTAAACTATCTGAAAATTGATTACCTTATAAAAATGTCCACAACTAAGACTGAAAGGACAACAACTTGACTTGGAAAAAAAGGCCTGGAAGTACACACTGTTCCCCAATAAAATCCTCTTCCTCAAAAAAAAAAAAAAGGAAAAAAAGGGCCGGCCTGGTGGCTCAGGCGGTTAGAGCTCCGTGCTCCTGACTCTGAAGGCTGCCGGTTCGATTCCCACATGAGCCAGTGGGCTCTCAACCACAAGGTTGTCGGTTCAATTCCTCGAGTCCCGCAAGGGATGGTGGACTGTGCCCCCTGCACCTAACAAGGGCAACTGGACCTGGAGCTGAGCTGCGCCCTCCGCAACTACGACTGAAAGGACAACAACTTGACTTGGAAAAAAGGCCTGGAAGTACACACTGTTCCCCAATAAAGTCCTCTTCCTCAAAAAAAAAAAAATATATATATTATTAGAGCTTAATTGCAGTTTATAAATTCAAAACACTTATAAAACTCCAGTGCATCAAAGTCACCTCTGATTCCTCCATCAGCCAGAATACTCAAAAAGTATTTGCTACCAAAGCCAAGAACAAAACCAATCCCTGACATTAAAGTCACTAGCGCATTATTTTATTACCATTTAACAGGGTAAAGTATTTACAAACAGAAACATACGGGGTCTGGTAATTAAGTTCGCAAACTAATCCTACAAAAGTGCTATATACAACACTGCTGAATAACACTAAGGTCACCTTCGAAGTCCTCCCCTTGGGAAGCTGTGCACCGATGCCAGTGCCTAGTCCACCCTTCAAAGCAATTTTGGAACTCTTTCTGGAATGGCCATCAGAGCTGTCGTCATATTACCCTTGATGTCCTGAATGTCATCCAAATGTCTTCCTTTCAATATTTCCTTTATCTTTGGGTAAAGAAAGAAGTCACTGGGGGCCAGATCAGGTGAGTAGGGAGGGTGTTCCAATACAATTATTTGTTTACTGGCTAACAACTCCCTCACAGACAGTGCTGTGTGAGCTGATACATTATCGTGATCCAAGAAACTGAATTGTTGGTAAAAAGTTCAGGTTGTCTAACTTTTTCACGTAGCCTTTTCAGCACTTCCAACTAGTAAACTTGGTTAACTGTCTGGTTGGTACAAATTAATAATGAATAATCCCTCTGATATAAAAAAAGTTTAGCAACACTGTTGCAACAAGTTCGCGAATTAATTGTCAGACCTCGTATAAGACACTTATTCCAGAAATTTCTTATACAGTCAACTATAGTCACAGCTGCCAAATTGCTTATGTATGGAAATGATATCACCACGTAATAACTTAGAGCAATTACAGTATCATTTCACATTTACATTTGCTTTACAGACTTTTCAGAGTGGTTCTCATTTACTATCATTTCATTTGATTCTCACGGTGACCTGGTAAGGTCGTCAGGTCTCATACTGTGTCCATTTAAGACACAAAGGATCTAAGGTTCAAAGAAGACATGTGATTTAACCAGCAAGAGATGCTACAAGCCGGGGCTCTGGCCTCACTCCTGTGGACCAGCGGAGGAGTACATCCGGCTGGAAGAGAACGTGGAGCCGTCAGCTGGGTCACTTTAGTTTACAGACCCTCACCCCCACCCCGTGAAGTTACGTGGCTGCCAGGCTCATCAGAATTGCTGAGAGAACTGAGCTCAAATCCAGGCCTCTGGATGCCCTCCTTTGTATTAATCAGTCTTAAAAATAAAGACCAAACCATCTGGCGTTTTCTTGCCCAATGTCAGTTTTTAAAAAAAGACTGTAAAGTAATCACTGCTAAGAAAAAAGAGAGGGAAGTCTTATGCAGAACTCCACATCAAGTCTGGCCGTGGAAGCAGAGTGAGGACAGACAGGGAGAGGACGCGGCAGCTGCTGGGCTGCACTCTCCTCACCACTTGCCAACTCCCTCCGATGCACGTGGACAGACAGTGGGGATCTGTGGTGTCGTCCCCCCAAGATCATTTCCAATCAGCCCTACTGGCTGCAGCGATCTGTCAGGTTTCCACACCCCTCCTAGCCATGTGACCGAGCACTGGCTCATGGTATCATCAACTATGTTGGCCTTAAAATGAGGTTACAGAATATAAAAATCTGTATTTTGGAGGCTGCGAGGCACACTAGTTCAAAACTGTTTGGGCTTTAGAGACAGAAAAGTTAGGATTCAATCCCACCCTCTACATTCACAACCCATGAGACTTGGGGCAAGTCATTTAATACCCGACACCTCGTTTCTTCATTTGTAAAATGAGATGGTGACACCTAGCTTTTGGGTAAATGATATAACCATCACCCAACGCAGCCCCTGGCCCACGAAAGGCAGCTACTGTCGTTATCATACTACCTCTTCTGTTCAGATCCAGCAGCAGTATCTTCACTAAGGAGATGGGACTAACTAAAGAAAATACTGTGGTTAAAAAGATTGTTTTTTAAAGCATTACCATAATGATGTATTTTAGGTATTCGTATAAGCATAGATAAATGATATAGTAAACACTGGTGCATTCAGCACTCAAGCTTAAAAAGGAAAAATCAAGACAATTTATTTAAAGATTAAAAATCAGACTTGAGATCTTGAAAAATAAGAAAGTTGCAGGACTTGTGGACTTCTGGAGAGCCTGTCCCAGGACCCTGGAGCTGGACCCAGCAGATCCGCCCAGAGCAGACTGCTTCCCTAACCCCTCAGGGCCTGTCCGAGCCACCTCCCAAGCCCTAGGCCCAGCAGGCATGTAAGGTGGTCCTGTAATTTCCCTTAACAAACACTGACAGCACGGATAGATAACCAAGAAGTAGTCAGCGTCCTTCTTTGGTCTCTCTGCTCCGGGAAAATGTCCCAACAGTACTCAGCTTTCTAAGAGTACATCATGCTATATTCAACAGCGTTACGCTACACTTTAAAATACTAAGTAAAATAGTATTTAAACATAGTAAGTAAAACCCAATAGCTGACGTGTGTGTTTTACCACGCTAGTCACTGTTTTCAGCAATATATACGCAATTTTCTCAAAGAACTGTCCCAACAACCACATCATGATCTATAACTTGCTTCCCTGATGGGAGATGAGAACACTGAGGCCTGGCCAAGTGGCAGCTCCTCGACAGAGCCCATTTACCATTTCCCTGAAAATAAGACCTAGCTGGACCATCAGCTCTGATGTGTCTTTTGGAGCAAAAATTAATATAAGACCTGGTTTTATTTTACTATAAGACCGGGTCTTATCTAACACAAGACTGGGTCTTATATTAATTTTTGCTGCAAAAGATGCAATAGAGCTGATTATCTGGCTAGGTCTTATTTTCAGGGAAACACGGCAACCCCTCCTACAGAAATCCACTGTTCTGTCGAACTGCAATTTGAGCCAATGAAGCGAGCCGACCACAAGGTTACGAGTCTCACCTCGCTCGTGAACATGGCACAGAAGTAGTCGCTACAGGCAGCCAGCACGATGCGATGGGCAGGGAAGTCCTTCTGCTCCACTCTGAGGGTCACGTCGCACAGCGTGTTGCTCTTCCGGAGGGAGTTCATCGAGTTGAGGATGGACTTAGCGTGAGTATTTGTCATGATGTCTTTGGGGGCCATGATGCCTCCCATCAAGCAACGTGGAAAAAGAACGAAACGGGCCCTGGGATTCTGCAAATACAAGAGAAAAAAAGAGTGGGCATATCTGAAGGATGGGGGTTGGGGGTGGGGACAGGATATTTTCAATTAGTGTTACAGCTCAAGGAGGCTTCCTGAGAACCAAACAACAAACAGAGAGAACCCCCAATCCTGGCGTCAGCCCCACAATCCAGCCACTAAGTAACCCAAGTAAAAATGATCTCTTCTCTGAGTGCGCTTACCTCTTGACATTTATTGTAATCAATACTCAGCTGTGTTATAAATAGAAAGAAACTACACCTCCTGATCATCTACACCAGGCTGTTATCTCCAATGATAAAATGATGAAAAGACAAAATTTCTTAAAGGCGTGTACCTGTTATTCAACACCCATGAGTAGTTTATACGGGGAAGTGCGGAGAGGGTGGGGATCCTGTGTTATGGATTTTTTCTGTCCAGGCAGGTGTACAGTAAGTGCATAGTCAATGCATTCAAGAAAAGAGAAATTGTGCCTCCACCTTAGAGCCGTGAACGCCAGTCAGTGAAAATAAACTTTTTTTCTAAAGAAGTAGGCAAAGAATCATTTATGGTGATTTCCAAATACATCTGGATTCCTCTTAAAACGAAACTTCCAACGAGGACCAGCCACCTACACTGAGTGTATGTATGTGGGCTTCCCCTTGATTAAGGTCCTGAAGCTCTTCTCAGGGAGGGTCCTCCTACTCTAGTCATCAGTAAATGTCCGTCGACACCAACAAGTTAGTATTTGGAGTAATTCTCTGTACTGAAACAAACAGCCTTCTTGGGTTGGAAACTTAGCCAAAGCCCACTAATTTTACTGCCACAGTCAGCCACCTGCAAAATTCACCAGCACGCATCACTTGAATGAACGTAGTAATAGATTCCATATCAAAAAATGAAAGTACTTTCTTGATGATTGTTGTCATGCAGCTGCCTGCCTGTCTGTCCCCTCGTGCCTACCCCTAAAAGGAAAGAAGAGTCTGTGAGACTATTCCTTTCAGGGACATTGTTTCACCTTTATGCCATCTCCTTGTTTGGCCCCAAAGCATGGTTGGCTAGCCAATGACGGGTAAGGTTCGTCAAGAAAGGAACGACCCAAGACAGGCAGTTTTGTGGGGACCACCAGAATTCACGGGGTTGATAGAGGTGGGCACAGCCGCCCCACATGCCCCCGTCTAAGGAGAGCGTCTGCCTCTGTGGCTGTATTCCTTCCCCCAACCTGCTTGGCAAGTGATTCTAGATGTGATGACATCAGTTCTCCATCTCAGTATGTTTTCAACATAAAGGTTTTGGCCCCTGAGGAGGTACAAACAACAATTACTAATACATCAGCCGGGGGGACTTTCGGCAGGCAAGGGTGATTGGTTTGCACCAGTTTTCTGGTCTGATGCATGAGACTCACAGACCCTAGGAAAACAATGCCACTTCCTTGTGTGTGCATCAATAAAAGCCACAAGGTGGCCCGCTTCGGGGCTCTCAGTCCTTGGAGGCTGCGAGACCCCTGGCCTGTTTCAAAACTTTCTTGATTTCTGTTTCTTTCTTAACCCTTCGCTGCCCTTTCTCCTCTCACTGCCCGGGTTGCGCTGGACAAGACAGAGGGTGACAGGCTTTGTCACACTATTTCTTTCCTTTTCTTCATCAATGACAACTCTGGCAAATGAAACGGGGTGGTTAAGTCTGTCTTCCTTGGAATCCAAAACTTTCTGAAATGATCGCAGAAGAAACCTCAAACCAGGGTCTTCAAGAGCGCCAAACCCACCCTACACCTTGCGGACGGGACACCCGACATCGCACGGCGCCCCGCCCCGTCCGCAGGCAGAGCGCCGAGACCCCCCCAGCAGCCCTGCGGGCGCACTAGACAGAAAAGGCGGCGGGCATGGGACACGCGTGCTTTCAGGAAGGGCTTCCCGAAGCCGCTGAGCCGCGCCTCCGCGCGGGAGCGAGGGCTGAACCGACGCGCGGGGCCAGGGCCGCTTCCTGGGGGGCCCCCGCGCGGCCCGCCGCAGCGTCGGGCACCTGACGGCAGCTCGGTGCAGCGTGGGGACGCCTGCGCCGCCAGGCCCCGTCTCGGCACGCCGTCCACGCCCGTTCCCCAGGCCGTGCGCCGCGCAGCTCCCACGACCACGGAGCGGGGCCGCAGCACGAAGACTCGGGCGGGCGCAGGAGGAAGTGTCGCCCAGGGCGCGGGTCCCGGAGGGCGGAGCCGAGGCCGCGCGCCGAGCCCCCTCCGCGGCGCCCCTGGGCGGGGAGGACCCGCGGGCCGGGCCGGAACCGGCCGGGCCGGGCCCGCAGGGCCGACCGCCTCCCACGCGCTCCGGCAGCTCACCTGCGCCGACCCGGCGCCCGGGCGATGGGGCGAGAGGCGCGCGGCCAGCAGGCGGCTCAGGGGCCCGGGCGCCGCCGCCGCCCCGACGCGGAGCCTCGCGAGCCGTCGCCCGCTCGTCGGAGCCGTCCCCGCGGCCGCGCGACGTGATGACGTCGCAGAGCGCGGCCAGCCCCGCCCCTCCCTGAGCCGCGTCACGTGGGGCGGCGGCGGCACGTGACCCGGGGGGTGCGGCGCCCGGCCTCCCGAGGCGGCCGCGGCGAGACGGATGGGCCTGTCCCCGAGAGCCCGCGGGCCGGGAGGGCGCGAAGGGTGCGGGAAACGGCGCTGACGGCCGGGGCACGTTTCACCTGCCAGGGCTTCGCGGCGCTGTCACGCGGGAAAGGCCCCGGAGGCCCCGGATGTCTTCCGGGCTGTGGCCTGTCGGGCCGCCCCGCGACCCCCGCCCTCCGCATTCCCTGCATCACAGTGGGGCCGCCGCCGCCCCGCCGTGATTCCGCTCCTGCCCCCGACACACTTCGTGGCACGGGCTGGTGGTCCCGGGAGCGGGCAGCCCGTACGAGTCCGGGGCCCTCACCTCCCGTGTCGTCCGCCGCCGTCGTCCCGGCGGGAGCTGTGCTTCTGACTGGCCGGGCTTCGGGCGCCGTGACCCAAGTTTTGTCCAAACATCGTGTTTGATGACGCCGTTTCCCTGTCGGGCCTCTGATTCCGTAGGGAGAAAACCGCAGGCAAGGGGGCAGCAACCTGATTTTCGTGCCTCCTGTCCAGCTGTGGCGGGGTCTCCCTGCGCCCTCACGCCGGCCCTGAGCTGCGGGAGAGGCTCGCGCGCTATTGCATTTGGAAAAGTTACCCAACTTACGGATGCAGACACCCTTGACTGAGGTGGTAATCTTTCCTCCCTCATACACGTAAAGTGAAGTGTGTGCAGGGTCGTCGTCGGCTACGTGGAAAACCACCTTCCCGTCCGTAAGTGGGGCACTGGCTCAGTGAAGGAGAGCGCCTCCCTCCAACACCTTGAAGTTGCGAACAGCGCGTCTAGTTTGCTATTATTTGCATAAAAAGGTTGGGAAAATATATCTCTATTTGATTGTGTATGTATAGAATGCACTTGGAAAGATTGAAAAGGAAGTGGTAACATTCGTTTCTTTGGCAAAAGGATGTGGTTGGTTGGTTGGGAGACAGGGCAGGAGGGAGGTTTTTCCATTTCGTTTTGTGCCTTGGAACTTTTCGGAGGCTTTAGAACATGGGGTTTAACTCAGAACGGTCCGGATTCAGATACTGGCTCTGATCCTATCTGTCATCTTGGGAAAAAGTCAGTCTTTTGGGACGTTAATTTTTTCACATGTGTAATGGGATAATACCACCTACTTCACAGGGTGAAAAAGATACAAAATGACATATGCAAAGTACAAAGTACATGCTCAAGAAACGCTTTATCTCAGACCCTCTTTCCCTGATCCTGTCTCCTACCGAACATGAGAAAACACCAGATTTCAGTTGCTCTGGCCTCCGTACTTCCTGTGGAAGATGGCGGTGGATCAGACATGACAGGAGAGCTTGCGAACAGATGCCTCCGGGGATCAGGCAGTGTGGTGAGCCAGAGAGCACACCCCTCCACAGGGCACAGCTGCCACTGAGCTGCAGTCGGTTGTCCCCAGCGCACAGGCGTTTATGAACATAGCACCCTGCAGGTTACCAGTGCGTGCTCGGCCATCAGCTCATCTCGTTAAACCCTTACTACATAATATGCAAGAAAAAATACGCATGGCTTAAGGAACGCCATGTGCTGACCAGCTAGTTACAAGGAACGAGCTAAGTTCTGAAATAGTGTGTCCCTCCTCTCCTCCGGTTCTCACCCTTCAGAGGCACCATGTGCCTAAACTAACATTTCCTTTTGAATTTTTACCATATTCATACCCTTAAACTAGCACTGGTTTTGCAAATTTCTGAACCTGACTGATAAGATTTCTCCATAAGTTGCTCCCCTCCCTCCCCCTAATCTTTGAGATCCAACTGTGGTGGTGTCACTGTAACTAAGTAGTGTTTCAGTGTGCGGCTAAACCGAGATGTCTTTTTCCGTTCAAGTTGTGGACATTGGCCTCGTTTGCTGTGTGCTGTGCCTACACACAGTTGTGGTGAGTCTCTTGATACAAGCCAAGTTGCTCAAGGGTAGTGGTTTTCAAAGTGCAGGCCGGGAGCCGTTACGGAAACATTTTAGTGGTCAGAACAAGTGCTTTTTAATGAAGTAATCCGGGGGGGACTTCAGGTCCATCTCATGGTGTCTCATGAGCTGTTTGGGGGTGCAACACGTGCACACACACAACACATGTCCACACATGCTGGTCCTGCTCCCAACGGCATCCCACACCCACACCCACTCAGTGTCAGGGCTTCTATCTAATCTGTCAGTCGGAAGGAGGAGGTGGAGTCACACTTTGGTTTTAGTTTGCATTTCCCTGATTACCACTTGAGGTTGAGAAACTTCCTGTTTGTCAGCGTCAGAGTATTCTTTAAAATGATCCCTTATTCACCCAGTGTACAAACCTAACCTTGACGCGAACCCGTCTTTGTAACTCAGGAAGATTCCCGTCTAACTGCCCCTGTTAGCTGGGAGGTGACTCTGTACGATTTGCAAAGGCACAGAGAGCATGGACTAACCTCCTGACAACACAACCATAAGCACAGCAGGCAGTCGTTAAGGAACTAAGCTCTCAGGTGTGCTGACCTTGGATACTCAAAGGGACGTACCCTGACACCTCTGAGGGCCTTCTCACTACTACACAGTGATACAGTGTGCGAATTTCTCTTGTCAAATTCTGTGTAATGAGTAGAGAAAAACAAGGCTGTATCGAGGAGCAGGTGCTGGGAACTCACTCGGGCTTCTCCACGGCCCACACGTGCTGGCCGAACAATGCCTAGGACCCAGATTTGTGCCTCAGCAGGACCTGAGATGACTTTGCTGATTCTAATCCACGGACAGATGTGCGGAGAGCTGAGACCACGCATGTTAAGTCTTTGGACACTAACTGTCTTCTGTACTTTCTTTTATTATCACCATAGTCTTTGCATCAAGATACATAGCAATGATAGCAGATTTCTTTTTAAAGCTTAGTATTAAATATTAAATATCTTTCCCCTTTTTAATTTTACATTACTCTGCCAAGAAAAAAACATTGAAACTCAAGTTATCTGAAGCCTGGACACATTTGCATGATTAGCCGGGCTGCATCAAAGTTGGTGATTCTATTCTTCCTGCTGTGTAAGCAGATTCAGGCCCTGGAAAGACAGGACCGGTTACAATTGTTTTTGAAAAGTGTGCTACAAAAACGGTGGCCTGTTATAAGCCAGGTTACAAAGTAAGGACGGGGTAAGGGAGGGACTTTTTCTTCCAGAAACAGGATTTCTGAAGAGTCCCAGTTCATCACTTTTCCCCAAAATGGTTGGAGGAGGGGTAAAATCTCAACATGAGCTTCAAAGTACTCTGCAGGGACAGAGTCGCCTTGCTGAGGGGACTGCCAAGGAGGGGCATGGTGACGTTTGGCCACCCCCACCTTCCCTCAGCCAGAGAAATGGAAAATTTACTGTCCCAGGGTGGGAAGTGGGCTGAAGCTTGCTCGGACTCAACTCTCTAAGAGGTTTCTTCTAGAAACAGACAACTGAGACTCTTCCTGTCACTTCAGCAAAGAAGTTGTGTTTAAAAGCACTTGGGAAGTCCCTCCCGCCCTCAGGTGAGACGGCTCAGAGGAGCGAGTCATCAGTACAGCCGCCTTCCAGGCCGTGGCGGAATTCCTGCAGGTTGGAGACCCCGTAGAAATGGACAAAGGCTGCTGCCACCACCAGGACGTGGAAAATCTGATGAGACTGGAACTGTAGGAACAACGAGAAGAGTCCTTAGGGAAGTGGCAAGGAAGGACTGGGAGTAAGGAGGAGAAAGCATTTACCTCTTCTAGTTTCGTCTTAAAATTTTATATTATGAAAGTGATATATCTGTTGTAGAAAAAATTTTAAAAGTCCTGTCAGGAATACACCAAGATATTAATGTTGGTTATTTCTCCCATGTATATGTATGTACCCCAAACAGTACCCGACCCCCAGTCTCGTACTGCCCTTTACTCACACCTTTTAACTCTAGGCCAGTCCCCACCCATCACAGGGAGGAGCCGTTTCTTACCCAAATGTCAAACTTTCCAGGAAAGAAGCGCTCAGGGATTCGAGCTGCGTAGAGGCCGGCCCCAGTGATGTACATCACGGCCATGAGGAAGAACCAGCCCATCTGGCCCACCGTGGTGGCCTTGACAAAGCCCTCGGCGATAGTGAAGTGCATGGTGGGTACCACGCCACTCAAGCCCAGGCCCAGGAACACTCCTGCACAGACAGAAGCCGGCCGTCAGCAGGTGGCGGTCACTCCACCAAGGCACTGATTGATGCCTCTGCAGTCACGTGTTCATGGCTCTTAGCTGTTCTCTGGTGGCCAGTGCCTGCTTAGGACATTTGGCCACAAGATGGAGAAGTCAGCAGCGACTTCTTGGACATCCAGAATGGGAAAAAGACTGTGTAAATGCTTATACAGCTATTACCTTTTAAGGACCAAGAACCCACATCTCACACTCTTTATCATTTGGTAAGAAGCCTAGGCAAAATGGTCTGTCCAAACCCTCTGATGGCTGACTTGGGTATGGAAGCTCGACAGCCAGGCTTCCGGTGGCCAGAGAGGAGCAGGATGGGTTTCCCATTAAGGTCATAAAAGACTTGGTCAGCAGGCCTGTGACCCCGAGCAGGGAGAGGTACCCCGACAGAAGCTGTGTGACTGCTGGGACAGACAAACAAGGGAAGGCGGGCACATGTGTCGGCACCACTACAGTACACGACTGCAGGCTGCGCTCCCTCCTCCACGTGCAAAGCACAAGGCCTGGCACATGCTCGGTGCTTGATGAATAGTTGATTCTTTTAAGCAAAGGTTAAAACACACCAGAATTAAGTCAAAAGAGGTAATCGGTGTGCTGCTGCAAGCCGTAAAGCTTAACATAAAGTCTAGGTGAAGTTTCTTAAGGTCTGTGACAGGCCTGTGGTGTGGGCTCTGCCAGACTGCTGTGAACACTGCTTGTGAGCGTGGCCTTTACACCGATCTGATGTCCTACTGACATCGTAACATGCTGTTAACTTCTGGTAAGATGTGAGTAGAAGAGACGAGGTGAGACCGCATAGATGTCTGGGCATGTGGCTGTTACAACAGTTGTTACCAGTGTTTATGCTCAAGGTCTGTCCTTCACCAAACCAACCTTCTACTCCCTGGTAGAACAAGTCGAGCTGTTTTAATTTTAACCCTTTGCTTTGAATGCTTAGGATTCACGTCACTAACTACAATAATTATGCTTTGTCAGTTTTAACTTTCTCAAACCAAATGTAAGAGCAGTCATTTCTACACTTGCAGCTAACTGGCTAGTGTGGTAATAAAACGTCCTATTAGCATTCTATTAAAACATTATGAAACTTGGGGGAATAGAGCTTTGAAAATCCATGCTGTTCCACAAGTGCTAAACACAACCCAGGGTTAGGCTGGGGTCCCCAAACCGCACGCCTTAGGGCCCAGGGCTGAGCCGTGGGGCTCAAGGTTCCATGGTCTTCCTACCCACCTGCTCTTGTCTGCCGGTGTTTGGGAGTGGCAAACCGGTCCCACTGGGCCACGATGATGGCAGAGATGCCCAGAACACAGACAACGGAGAGGTAGATGAGCCGTGGCTGTGGGGAGCAGTAGAAGGAGTAGTAGAGCCAGGGGACAAAGCTCCCCATAATCAGCAGAGCAATCCCTGAATAATCCAGTCTACAAAAGCCACAAAAATGAAACCCGTCAGTGGAGAAATGAACAATTCCTACGGCTTGTCTACCTGGTTCTTTCTGTTCTTCACCGGCTCCCAGATTTGACCGCGCCCAGTCGCCCCTCACCTCCCATACAACCTGCCCTATGTCTTGGATCAAAATTCTACAAGATCAAGCCCTTCTATTCTGCAGAGGAAAAGTTGCTAAGAATCCCGGTCACAGAGCTCTCTGCCTGAGATGTGAGCAGCCACATCTCCCTCCGGGGTACTTAAATCCAGAAGGTTCCCTGCTTCACATTCAGGCAGGGCTCTGATAGGTTGAGCTCTAAAAATAAAACCCTTAAATTGGGAGTAGTATTAAAGGGTACTGTTCTACCTGACTTTGTAAATCATTCAAATGGATCCGTGTTACCAGTGTGGGGACAAACAGAGTAACGCACCACCACCACCAAAGCCCAGCATAACAAGGACAAGCCAACAAATGGACTGCAGGCTCCACGCTAGGACTTGGAAGCTCAGATGACGGATATCTGAGCCAGGCAGCGACGTGTGGGCAGCCAAGATAAGCTCCACTCCACGGCGGCAGGAGCGCCGCACCCCTCTCTTCCCAGCCCCCATGCCCAGCTCTGCCCAGGCCAAACGGAGGGACGACTACTGCTGCTGTGCACGCTTCACGACAGCACTGTGCAGGGCGGAAGTGTACCTGCAGGTGGCTGCTTCTGTGGAGGGGGCTGCCGTGAACTTAGGCGTGAAGGAGTTAAGAGCAAAGCTCGTCACCTGCCTGTCACACCCACCAGACGGCCAGCCTTCCCGCTGGGCCCGTGGGCGTCGTCAGGGGTCTCTGGAGGTCTCAGTGTATCAGCACGTGGACCACAGCTATGACAACAGTGCACTATCTGTCCCTACTGATGTTCTTTCAACTCACTTGGAAAAAGTCCGGGAGACTTTTTCTGAATGACAGTAGACGGTGTGAAAGAGCCAGGAGAAGCTGAGGCACAGCACTGCGCCCAGGAAGAACATCCCGAAAACCACCTTTTCCTGCAGGGGGGCCATGAAGTGCATGTTTGGCCTGAGCATGGTTAAGATTCCCAAAAAGAGGAACAGCACGAAACCTGAGGGAGGAGAGGAGAGGCAAACGTGAGCATTGCTGCGGCGGGACCCAAACCTGCTGTAGTGACTGCTACAGGACGAGCCTGAATGGCAGCAGAACAGGCTGCCGCTCATCTCAATCCAGACCAAAGGACCAGTTTTCAAACCGCTGGCTTAGGTCGTGGGAATTACGACACAGAGGAATCGCCCAGGCAAGGACAGCCCTTGCAGGCAGCACAAGGGAAGGCCCAGCAGCAACCTCCTCTCCCGTTGCTAGGCGCCCCGCCCCACCCCCCACCGACCCGACCCGACCCGCTGCTTCAAGATCAGTGATGGCGTCAATGAGCTCAGTGGCAGCTTTAAAGCTGGCCTATCGCCAGCCACCGATGAAGCAATCAGAACAACCCTGTGCTCCCTCCCAGGGACAATGGCCATACACGCCGTTGGCACTAGGGGGACAGCCAGGACCGCCCTCCCCGCCTGACTGCTCACCAAGCAGATGGGTCCAGATATTGCCGGTCTCTGTGTGGATGCGAAAGATGCTCTTGAAGCAAGCGCGGAAGGAGGGCATGGGCGGCCGGTGGCCGTGCAGCAGGTAGTCGTTGTCTTTCAGCCAGTCCGGGAGCACGTCGTACGGGATGACCCTCCAGCGGCCTTCCCACACCTGGAACAAGTGACCAGTGAACAACATGCTTGGAGCCGCGTGGGGCCTTTACTGCAAACACAGCCGGCCCCCCTGTCCCCAGGTTTCACACATGCAGACCCCACCCAGCCAACCACAGATGTGGAGGCTGACCACAGTGACTTCCGCCACTTCACGTGAGGGACATGAGCACTCGCGGACCTTGGGATGGGGACGGAGGTGGGGGGTTCCTGGAACGAATCCCCTGAAGATACCGAAGGTCAACTGCAGTTTGGGGAGGGGGATCACAGTTGTGCATGGAATTCCAGCTGTGCAGGGGTTGGCGTCCCTAACGCTGTGTTATTCAAGGGTCAACTGCATGTACACTCTCTGGGAGCAGAGCCCTAGGACAAGAGAGGACAGAGCCAGTCTGGGAGGATTCGGGCTCTTGATGGGCCGAGGTCACTGGGAGGACCAGCCTGGCCCTGCAGAATCCCAAGAGCATGAACGAGGCTCTCCTGCTACTGACCCAATGTTCCAGAGTCATGTTAGTTTATGTGGATATGTTGAGGTAAGTGTTTCTCAATCTTTAAAAAAAAATATGGCAGGATCTACTTTACACTACTTGAAATTTCAAACTTAAGTAAATCATCTAGTGAATGAAAAGAAAGAACTAGAAATTATACACGTGGCTTTTTAAAACCATACATTTTCGCTCTCCTTTGTCACTCTCCTCCAGGACAGTCTGGCTGTCCTCTGGATGGAAAAAAGTTATCTTCATTTTCACTCACCTTTAACTAAAATTTAACATTTCCCTCAATTGTAAATGTGAACAAGCCACAGCAGTATTAGAACTTGTGACTCTGTCACCAACAGAAAGCATAGGTATTTTCACACATTAGTTTTGCAGATATCAAAATATTGTTTCTATTCATCACTACTTACAACTTATAAATTTTAATAAAATGTTATAGCTTATGATTAATGCATGTTTATGTACTAATAAAGGAGCCCATATTACTATTTCACATTGTAATATTTTGATGACTGCCAAAAGGTTCCATAGCAAAAAAAATTAAGAACTCCTGGTTTAGAATATATTTTGAACAATGCCCAACACATCAGGCAGTAGAAATTTAGCTAGCCTTTCCCTGGATTTACTTCACCTTCAGCAAAACCAAATCCACAGGAGTAAAGGCTCTTCAAGCCAGCGCACGCCTGCCAGCTGGGAACGCCCAGCTAGCCCGCAGCCCCGCCCCTTCCAGGACAGAAGCTCGGAGGCTGCACCTTGTACACAAACTCCTCCATCTTCTCCATGGCGTGGTGGGCTTGCAGGGGAAGTGTCAGGACCCGTACCTCCTCCTCCTCTTCTGGGGGCACTGGGCATGCTTGCTCTTCTTCAGCCTGCAGGGAAAAAGAAAGCAACAAAAATGAATCCTCGGAGTCGGCCCATAAACCACACGCTGCAGTTCAGGAGCATCCAGACAAACCCACCTAGTGTCCAGCCTCTCTTCTGGGCACAGGGCCTTGGGGGCCCTTCTCCAAAAGGATGGTACTTAGTGAGTTTACAACACTAGTTCAAGATAAATGCTGAAGGGAAAGCTCAACGCAGCACACAGGAGAAGGCTGGTGGGCACCGGCACCAGAGCGACTCAGGATTAGCACACCAGTCCTAAAGGTCCTTTAAGTCTTAATGGCCCATCCTAATCCCTAGGAGAGTGGTTCTCAACTTCCCCTACTTCCCAAATACTTCTCTCTGCCAGAACAGTAAACTTTCAACACACTGAGAAAGCCAGCGTGTCAGAGGGGCCCTTGACAACTGACATCTGTTTGCAGTTCCCCGCTCACTGACTGGGGGTGCTGCAGCAACTGCAACTTTGCATCCACAGCAGCTCCCAGGAGGACCAGGGCCTCAGAACTGCTTCCAAGAAGGGCCACTGCCTCCTACACCCAAAGGAGCCCTGACACAAAGTGTGTGCACGGGACAGCACATGGCCACCCAGGAGAGGCTTTGCTCTCTGTGCCAAGACTGTAAACATGGGGATGGAGGGCCTGGCACTCCAGCACCTTCGCAGAGCTAGGCTCTCTCCCCCTCCTGCTGATGGTCCCTGGGAAGCAAATGGCCTCAGACTTGGAGATACAGATTCCGCCGGCCCACCCCAATACTCTCTCTTGTTCTCAGTAACAGAGTCCTTGGTTTTGTTCAGGATGACAACGTTAATGTCACTTCACGCAGGCCCGACGGTGAAGTCTGCAGCACCTCACAGCCACCACAGCTGAAGGTTAACGACATCACTAAATGCTCGCCCAGGGGACGTAATGAGCAGTGTAGTGAGGCCTTCCAGAGACGGTGGGCCTTCTCCTCCTTTCCCCTCCCTCTTCTGTGCTGGCTGGGATGTGGGGTTGATGATGGAAGAGGAACGAATGGAAGAATGGAAGGGGAGCGACAGGGGCCTGACGAGTGGAGGCTGCGGACTGGCCTTGGATTGGTTGCTTCTAGAATTCCTTTACTGGACAGAGATGACTATCCTGTCAAAGCTATAACGATTTTTTGTTATATGAAGCCAAACCCAATCCTAACAGCTTTCTCCATTCACTCCCAGACATTTTCTGAGCACTTACTGGATTTCGGGCCTGTGCTAAGTACTAGGGTTATAAAGATACGTGAACTCGTAAAAGCCAACAATGGGAAAAACAGACAAATTAATCGATACTCGTGATACAGCATGATTAGGACAGAGATTGAGACGTTCCCGGGTGCTGGGGTTTCACTTTTTGGGGAGGGAGTTGAGATCTTAAAAGATGGAGATGGACAGAGGTATAAGGAGAGACTCTCACCAGGGAATGACTCCTGGGAAGACAACTTACTTTGCTTGGGGTGGCGATTACCCGTTTGCCCTTCTCTTCCAGCAGGGGTCCCAGCTCCGCCAGCTCCACCGTGTCCGCCGCCCTGTTACTGGCAGGAGCCCCGCTGCCCTGTACCACCGCAGACCCTTTGTGAGAAGACATCTGGCTGGTACCTCGCTATCCTGCAGTTTCAGCCCGGGGAAAGGCTGGGGTCCCAGCCCCGGGGGGCAGAGAGCTCCCTGGGATGGCAGACACTAAAAAGCAAACACAAACATGACGGGTGCTGACCATTTATTCCGCTTATAGCTTCATTTCCACAAGTCAAGACTGAATAAGACACTAGCTAATCAACTCACACCCTGTCTCCAAATCTGAAGGCCAATTAACCGCTAAAATGAAATCTATTCCTTGTTCTCCCTCTTTAATATCACCTTTTACTGAGCACCTCGCTAATGTTATAAACAAGGCTGAAAATATAACACCTGGTTGCTTGCCTCCAAAGCACCTGTGGTTTCTGTACCAAACTGTCACCACAGAAAAACAGCTACCCATCCTCAACTCCCTCCCACAGGCATGAAGCCCATTTAATGAGAAGAACCAGCCTATCCTCCACAGCTATGCTACCCAAGAAAGGTGTGGTTTTGAGATTGTGGAGCAAAACTATGAAGTCGATGCCTGGCTGTATTTACTACGAGACCTCCCAGGCTTAGAAGGAATTAAATGCCAACTCAACTCAGCGGGGGTCCAAGTCTGGCAGTGCTGACAGGCGCGCCTTGTGTGCAAAAGGAGCTTGTTGTGGTCTAGGAACTGGTGGTTCATTTCTCTGCAGAGTCCATTAATTCTATTGTGGGATTACAGCTGGTTCAACACTTGGGACAACAAGCTTTCACCACAATCTCTCCTTCAAGTAACCAATAACTTACTGTGTTTCCCCGAAAATAAGACCGGGTCTTATATTAATTTTTGCTCCAAAAGACGCATTAGGGCTTATGTTCAGGGGATGCCATCCTGAAAAATCATGCTAGGGTGTATTTTCCGGTTAGGTCTTATTTTCGGGGAAACACGGTACCTGGAAGCAAGAGGCAGCCTTGCCCCAACCCCCACAGATCATAACCTAGGCCCCGCCTGGATTGGTTTTTCAGAAACTGGAGACAGGCACACAGATCCTTTATGAAAACCAGAGCAACCCAGAAGTCAGTTTTCTAGGAAAAGTCTCAAAAACTTCAGCTTTCCCTGAGTTGAATTCCAGGCAGTAGTCTTTAATCAGGCCTCAGAGATGAAAATAATATTGAAAAGAGGGATAAAGTGCCCAGAGACTTCAACTATCTTGTAAATTACTAGTTTTTTCCTCCCAGAAACAAAGGAGTTCATTATTCACAGCAAGAGCAGTACCCAGAATGACAGCATTTTCTTGCCCTGGTTGCCAGGTAACACCTGCCAATGGAGTAAGCTGCTTTACAGGGGTGGAACCTTAAACTTACGGAACCTGCACCTTTTATAACGGGCAGTAAGCATGACCCTGCTCCTGAGGGAGAGACTTTACCTACCTCCCATGGCTGTTCACTACACCAAAGCTTTGACATCTTTCTGCATCCAAGAGCAGTCACAATTCCTTCTCGGAGATTATAACTGGGTCTAGGTAGTTAGGTGAGGGCAATTCTCAAGTTTCAGAACAGTCATGCCATTGCTTAACTCAAAGCACAGCTGAAACAACAGGCAAATCTAGTCGAGAGAGCAAACATTAACTCGCTGTAGGTGTCACATGGTGTCAACACTAAGCCCCTCTTCCTTCAAATGTGCAAGAGTCTGACAAGTCAGGTGCCAGCTCATCGTCACAGCCAACAACCGAGCCCATGGAGAACAGGAAACGAAGCCCCTGAGAACCTCCATGGACAGGTAACCCCCATGTGAGGGAACACTGGGAAGGCTTTTCCAACAGGCTGACTACAAAATATACTCTCCTCCCCGTGAAATATACCTACTCAACAGCTTTCCTAGGAAACAATCTGTGCGAGGTGCTTTGGGAATTTGCAGAAGGAAGCCTCAGAAGGAGGATACTCTGCTGCGAGCACTTCAGAGGCAGCCCAAAACATTGTTCTCAGGTTCTCTGATACAACACTACACAGACAAATTAACACACGTCCCTGATTTGGGTCAGAACCCACATTTCAAAATGAACAAACAAACAAATGAATGAACGAATGAATGAATGAGGCAGCACTCCAGCTAGCAAGCACATGTCTTCTTAACTGCTTATCACTGGCTAAGGGCTCATGCTCTTTCTTCTGCTGTGGGACTTCCTCCCATCCTTTTCCCCAGAGTGAGCCAACACAGTCAGAGTATTTTACAAGTGTATTTAGCACTAGCACCTTAAGGCAGTCTAACGTACTGTACAAAATACAAAACTGAACGAGTTAAATCACTGTCTTCAAACAGCCTACAGACAGATGGCACAGGGAACCTGTGTACGTACAAAGTCAGTGCTCCAGGAGGGCCGTGGAGGGAGAGAACCCCTAAAGCAGAATGGCCACAAGCTAAGTTCAGCTCTTCTGAATGCTGTATAACTATGAGAACAATACAGACAAACTTTAAGTTGGACATTAGGGTCAGAGGTCAGATGCAGAACTTAGTTTGGTATTCTTGTAACTTTCTCACTGGATCTGAAAGGTCCAGCATTCTCTTAGCATGACCTTAGTCTCTTGGCCATAACCCAAGTTGGTTCCCTTTCAGTGGAAATCACTTTGTTCATTCTTCTCATTCCCTCCAGCTGCTCTATGACCAGCTTCCACACCTCCCCTCAGCATTGTTTCCTAGACCCAGTCACTAACCCTAATACCCCAGTTAACCCACAAACCAGCCACCAGCTACGACTCATCACCACATGTCATCACGCACTGAAGTCCATACAAGGAGGTCAGCACGTGAGCAAAGGCCACTGTCCACTCTGGTCTTCTAAATTGTAGCAACCCAGACAGGGGAGGGAGACAGGGATCGCAAGTCTGGCAAGAAAGAAGAGCAAGTAATAATACGAGGCCCTGAAGAGGTAACTTCTGACCGGGGACCGCTCACAGATGGCTTGGGATTACTCCAAGCGTTTTTGTCTCCATTCTAAAAAATCGGCACAAACCCTCAAAGTGTTAACACTGACTCTGAAAACACTCTGGAAAGCCAAATACACTTCAACTTTCTACCAGTCTCCTGTATCCTAGGTATTTTAGAGCAAACACATTTCCCCTCAAATTCACCACGCCCAATATAGCAAAATAGAATTGGGTCAAACTCTGTGGAGTGCATTTTTGATGGGATTTTCATTCCAGCGAGTAAGTCCTGGCCACTAAGCTTTCCAATTGGATCAAGCTGTGGTATTAATGAACAGAGCTGTGGAGGCAGGGGCGCATTTGTGCTCCTGTGAGTGAGATAACCCAGTGCCAAGTTTGGGGGGACTGATCGTCAGTCACTGCCCACTTAGCTGGAGAGTTCATTTCCCTTGCAGTTTTCTGAGACATTTTCCTGGCTATGGCTCACTCCTTCCCCGGGATCAAAGGCACAAAGTTTCTGGCAGTTTTCATTTTGGGGGTCACCGGGCCTTATAGATTCCATGGGTAGGTGCATGTCTGCCCACCCACCTCCCATCGTGGTAAACAGGCCTAGGCCTAGGCCAGCGGCAAAGACAGGGACACAGCCATCTCCTTCTCTATGTTCTCTCTCTGTCGGGCAGGCACTCACAGCACTGCTGGGGGCAGTGAGTCAGGGCGAAGCCCCTGTGTGAAAATTACCCACCAGTGACGAGCCTCAGCTTTCCTACTCGTTGCACAGTCACTGACGTAAGAGTCTGAAGTGGAAAATCTCAATCTAACTTCCTTTGTAGCTTTTCTCCAGTTAAAGTTCTCCCAACAGAAGAGGTCTTTTGATCCGGAACAGAAGGGTAAGCTTTTTAAACGCCATGACAAAAAAAAAAAAAAAAAAAGCAAACAGGAGGAGCCCCACGCCAGCCTGTTTTTAATACCTGCTGTCCAGCACATGACAGATTTATGGTCAGAAGTTACACAACGCGGTGATGACTTCGCACTACGTCCCGGAAGCCCCAGTGAAACAAAAGCCAACAAGGCGGAAGCCTGGAGACAATCACAGGGAACTTTCAGGACCTTTCAATCCAAGGCAACTCCAAACGTCATAAATAACAACCACACCCCAACACTCTGAGCAGGAAAAGGGAGTCAACTGAGCATAGAGAGGAACAAAGTCCAGGGGTGACATTAGGGACGGACACATGGACGTTAAGAACAAAATGTAATGACTTTGATGAGTACTAGCTCCAGAAACACTCACCATAATTACTGAAGCTTCTGGATTTAAACACGACTGTTTAGTTCTCTAGTGTGATCACAAGTGATGGGACAAAACCATGTATCCGGGGTGTTAAAGAGTTTCGGTTTGGCTATAATTATAGGGAAACAGAGACCTTGGGAGATGTCCCCCAGGACAGGGGACACACTTCCCAGGCTAGAAGGAGTGCAGGTTCTTTTACCCACCCGAGAACCCCTGCTGCTTACTAATGAACACACAGCACTGTGGGTGCGCAGAAAAGGTTGAGAAAGGAGCTCCACAGGGTCGCCGGCCTCTATTTTAAGAGGGGCAATAACTTGTTTCCTACTAACATCACGACAAGGCCAAAGGCCATTAAGTGCTGGGGGGGGCGGGTTCTGTTTTCGCTGGAATGATCAGGAAAGGTTGTTGGAAGACGTGAGAAAGGACCTTGACGGGGAGGATGGGAACAGGACATTCCAGGAGGGCACCGCGGCAGGAACCAAGGCAGCCTTGAAAGCACTTGCCCCCATGGCAGCGAAGAACCCAGTTTTCCGTAAGAGCGTCTTGGGAAGGTAAAACGAGGCCAGACTGCAAACACTGCAAACAGCCTAAAGCCTACGTGATGCTGTTTACTTCCTCCATCAGCAGCCTTGTGGGTTAGTGCAGCTTCCTGATTCTTGCCTGAGACTGTGTCCTACTGGCAGGCAAGAGGTTGCTTAATTTATTTATTTCCTTTTTTAAATTAAAAAAAAAATTTTTTTTTTGAAAGCTCATAAAAGTTTATGTCAGCCAAACTGACAACAATCGTGGGGAAGCAAAGTCTCAACGGACTGAAAAAGCACTGTTTCCTGTTTTTAGTCCCCGGGGAATCGCTGCATCTCCCGGCCGAGAACCGAACGCTTCAGACGGGAGGGGCTCCGCAAGCAGACAGCCGCCCGCTCGAGGCCGACGTGCCCAGGCGGCGCGGCGCGGCCTCCCCAGGAACCAACCACTGCCCGGGGCAGAAGCGCCCTCCCGCACAACGAAGTGCAGCCGGGCGCTCGGAGCTGTCACCCCGGACCCGCGGTCTGCTCAGCGCCACCGGCTGCGTCCCCAGCAACTGAGCCGACGCGACGCGACAGCAGAACAAGTGGTGGCAGCAGCGGTGACCCGACGCTACGGAGAGGGCCGGCCGGAGGGGACCCGTCACCAGCTCATCCCAGAAAAGAAGCGGCCATCGGGGCGGTCCCCCGACTTAAGCCCCTGCGGGCGCCGTGGTTCCTGGGACAACGGTTCACCGGGAAAGCGCCGCGTGCACGCCCGCGCGGACGCCGAGGCCCACGGCCCCGAGCACGGGGCCTGAGCGAAAGCACGTGCTCTCTCGGACCCTCAAAAAGCAAGGGCGGGCAGCCCCCCAGCCCAAACCGAAGGCGCACGCGCCAGTGCCAGCTTCCCGAGGGGCGGGACGGCGGCGTCCTCCGAGGCGGTTGAGGCTCCGCTCACGTTACACAAAGGTCAACTGTCCGGCCAGCGGCCCTGCACGGCCCGAGCTGCCCAGGGCGGCCCCCGGGGCTCCCAGGCCCCCGAAGGCCGGCGTCCCCGCTGGGCGAGGCGGCCCCGCGAGCGTCGGCGGCGGCCCGTGGGCAGACTCAGCTCCGGCCCGACCCGGCCCGGCCCGGCCCGGGGCCTGAGCCCAGGCGTCTCACGCCGGGAGGACACGGACACTGGGGAAGCGGGGGAGCCGGCAGCCCCGACGCCCCAGCGGCTTCTGAGGCCGCGGCGCAGGCGGGGGGCAGCGGGAGGGGCCGGAAATGTTTACGACCCGCCCGAGGCCGCCCCGCGCCCCACCGGCCGCCGCCCACTCGCTCGCGGCGGCAGCGCCGGAAACTTACGGCCGGAGGCGGGCTCAGCTGCGGACCGCGGCCCCGCGCTACATCTCCGGCGCCGGAGGCGGCCTCCGGCCTGGCCGCCCCGATCCTGACGCTCTCGGGGCCGGAAGGCGCGCAACGCACGACGTCACCTCCGCGCCGCGGCCCCCGACGCCTTCCTCCCGCAGCCCAATCACAGGCCCGCTCCCCGGCCACGCCCCCTCGCTCGGCTCCAATCGTGAGCCCCAGCTCGCGAGGGCCACACCCCCAGTCGCACTCGGGGTGCGTGACGCGGAGGAATTTCGGGGAAGTGCACGGAACCCGCGCGGGAAGGGAACCCGCGCGGGAAGGGACGCCGCAGCTCCCCCCCGCACCTGCCCGCAGGCTCGGACACTCCTTGCGCCTCATCGGTGACCACGCCGGGGCCTGAGCTGCTGAATCCTCCCTCTTCCACGTCGCGGCCCCTCCCTGATCGCCTGTCCCGCGCAGGGCGCTGGGCAACTCTTCACTTTGGCTCTTATTTCCTCATCAACTGCGAAAGAAAGCGTTTCCAGCCAGTCTCCCGGGAACTCCCGGCTCCGGCTCGTGCCGCGCTGCAGCCAGAGCGGTGGCCCCAGATGGGAGACGGCAGCGTGGGGCTGCACCCCTCCCAACCGCACAAGGCGGAAACGACTGGAGGGACCATTTCCTCCGTCCTCCGGGGGATGGTGCGTAGCTGGTGGTACCTGCCGAGGAAGCTGACCATAACCTTGTGGGGACAGAGCCCCAGAGAGCAGTGTCCAGGCTCTCGGCCTCACGTGGAGAGGTGCTGGCTCGGGCAGTAGACGGCCGTCGGCTGTGACCAGTGAGCCATTGGCCACTAATGTAACTGCTGTGGCTGCGCCAGCAGGAAATGGGGGGCTGGCAAGAAGATGGTGGCTGAAAACGCGCGGATTGCAGTTAGGACAGTGTGGCTCCTGCTTCCTGTGTCTCCAGCCCAGCGGCCAGCGAGAATATAGTGGCGTGACTCCCGTATCTATGGCTCCGTGGGTGTGCCTTTTTGGCCTCACCATGTCCCGCGTTCTTATCTGGGGAGCGGGAGCTGAGACCCCGCAGGCCGCCCCGCACAACACCACAGACTGGTGCCTAGGGCGGGGATTAACTTTCTGTGGGCTCTGGAGTCCGCACACCCAGGTCTCCTGACCCTGGCCAGCCTGTGACCTTGAGCACGTTACCGCCCCTCCAAATGGTAATTATCTCCCCCGACAACTGGCGGTACAGCGGTGCTACTTCACAGGGTCTGGGAACAGGTTTATGCAGACAATTTATGCAGGCTTTAGTATGGTGCCAGGAAAGTGCTTCATAGACGTTATGTGTCGTCATTGTCCACGGCGCTGAGTTCAGTTTTCTCCAGCAGGACCAGCTGTATGACCTTTGGCAAATCCTCATCTTAGATTTACAGGATGACGGGAAGATGAAATTATGTGGCGAGCTCTTCGCAGTGCCTGGTCCACGGCTGCTAACTCAGCATTGCTGACTCTCGTCCTCCTCCTGCCCCTTCCCCGCCCACACCTGTATCTCCACACCACAGTATCCACAGTATCCAGCACATTGTCATTATTCCCCACTGGTCTATCTTACTCTGTACTATGAGTTCTCTGGGGTCTAAGACCCGTCTTGGTCACGATTGGATCCTCAGGCTGAGCTCCGTGCTTGGCACGAGGCAGGTCCTTAACGAATGTTTGCAGGTTGAGTGGAAGAGGCAGAAGCCAGGGCAAAACAAGACATGGTGAGAGCATCTGGGTGAGATGCTCTCTTTGCTGGGCTGCTTCCCTGTCAGCACCCAACAATCTTAAGCAAGACTGTCCTTTATGGAAGTGAGGTAGTCTAGTGTCTCCCACTGCACACACACAGCCTGTGGCATACGCATGTCAGCTCATCAAGAAATGTTTGCTGCAATACCGGCAACAGAACGTACTGCTACTTTGCCCTGTGGAGGGGTGAATTCTCAGGTACCCCAGCCTTTCTTTCAGGGGCCCCACAGAAAGCAATACATAGTTCCATGCAGAAAACCAACTGTGACTTCCTCCTGAGATTGATGGGACTGTCCCAGTGGGATTAACAAGATCTGAAGCTGCCCTGTCAGGCCCTGGGAGAAGGGAGTGGACTGGTCATACAGTCGCAGCAGAGGGAAGTGCAGTCAGGAGGGATGGGCGTGGGCCACCAACTCTGCCCAGGGCTGGTGGTGTCAGGTTACTTCTTAGAGGAGACCTTCTGAACAGAAAGCAATACTTTGTTTACAAGGTACCCTGAAGGGTGAATATGGTGGTGAAGGAAGAAGGACCACTGTGATGGATAGCTGGGCTCAGGAAGCATTGCTTCTAACTTGTATTTTTTGCCCCACCTTAAAAGCCTGCAGGGAGAGGCTGAGCTCCTGTTTCTGCTGAGACCGCTGTTAAGAGAGTCACTGAGTTCGGTGGCAGGTCTTATTTCAGTACATGGTACAACTGCTCAAAGGTTCTGTAAGATCTGGGAGAAACTGTGTGCTAGGAAAGCCTTCCTCCCAAGTTCTCAGGCATGAAAGCTTGGAAACAAGGGCCCCAGACACAAAGGCCCTTTAGGTAAACACTGGGGCCTCAGCCCCATTTATTAGCAGAGGTTCCTGCCACAAGCAGCAGTCTTAGCCCGTGGAGAGCCACTGTCCTGCCCGGGCAGGAGCACAGACAAACAGACAGACACACAAATACATGTTTCAGATAAGAAACCACCCCCCTTTCCTGCCATCTCTGTAACTAGCTCTAGAAGTCCACTCAGCAGGCACACAGAACCTGTGAGGAGTGAAGCACCAAACAGCAAGTAAAATCCACGACACAGACCGTTCCTTTCATCAGACATAAGAAGAGGGTGACTCTACCACGAAACTGGCTCGTCTTGGAACAAATGTACCTGCTTCTTTCTGGCCCATGGAAGAGACTGCTCCACGGCCTGACCTGAGGCGGGGTGTGCATGCGCGTGTGCACGTGTGTGCGGCTTCCAGGACTACACGCATGCCATTCCTGCAGGTACCACCCAGATTTCTGCTCCAGAGAAAGACAAAAGGCCGATCCTGTCGGGAAGAAATCTAGGGCTTACAGCACGAGTACTGACTGGGGACAGGGCAGGAGCGGGGCCAGGGAAGCTAGAGGACGTTCAGTACGTGAAGCGCATCTTTTGTGAGTAGCCCAGCTTGTCCAAGTTGGGGTGGCAGGCCAGCTGCACCATGGGGGGTGGCCCACAGAGCAGCAGCAGCACATCGTCCCCTGGAGCGGGCAGGTGCTCCCGGATCATGTCAGCAGTAACAAAACCCTTGCTGTACGCCCAACCTGAAGTGCAGAGAAGAGGAGACAACTGACACCCAGGCCCGTGCTGGCAAGGGGTAGAGCCACGTGGGGGCCAGGCCCCAGGAGGCTCCTGAGGTGTCAGGTGGCAGCGGCAGCTGGTGGCTACACTCAGCCCGCCTCAGCAGCATGGTCATTCCTGCTACCACCCGTGAGAAGCAACTGGAAGGAAGGGACCCGGAGACCACGGTGAACCCACACGGTGCCAAGACCCGGCTCGTGGGGTGTCCTGAAGTGGGGCGGTACCTGCGGGGGGGTGATCCAGAGTGAACCAGAGCTTAAAGCGACTGGGATGTTGGGCCTGCAGCTCCTCCAGCTCCTCCCGTAAGATTATGTCCTTTTCCGTCTGAAATGAGATGGGAACGAGGGCTTTAGGGACCTCTGAGGCCCAATACAAAAGTTCTGCTGTAACCACTTTCCAGTCACGAGCGGAAAAGAACGTTCAAGTCCCAGGAATAAGCTGGAGCGTCAGGAAGTCAGGATGACGGGCAGGGGAGGGGAAGAGCCTTCATTCACAGGAGTGAAGAAGATGGAACATCTAAGGACACCCAAGCAGCAGGCTGCTACGCTCAGGCCTGGTTCCTGAAATGTTCTTTTCTGCTTTCCTTGGGGCCAGGGGAGGACTCTGGCTCAACACTCTGCCCCCTTAAAGCAGTAGAACATCTTCTATGTTGCAGGGGCCACCGAGGGCCGAGGCTAGAACAGGCCTGTTGGTATAAGCCCGAGCCACCCAACTGACGTCCCAGGACCGAGGAAAGCAAACCAACCTGGTTGGCAAAAAGCAGAAAGCACTGAGTTGGGTCTTTAGGGTCCTTTAGGATGGCCCGGGCCAGCTGCAGCATCGGCGTGATCCCTGCACGAGACCAGAGACACGTGCCACGGCTGCTCCTGCCCCCACCCCTTAGGTGACAGGCCCTCTGTGGGAACCCACCCGCTCACCGCTGGTCCCCTGCTGTGTCATCCTGCACGTAAGTTTCTGGATAGATATGCCCTTTGCCCCAAACTCATGAAAATTCGTGTCTGGAGGACCAGTTGTCATCACACTCAATGTTCACCTAAGTGTGTCGACTGTTAAACTCCTTCTAAGGACAAGTCTGAGACTCGTCCCCTCACAGGCTGCTGTTGGCTGGGACTCACAGGTCACCGGTGCTACAAGCCCACTGACTCAATGTGATGGTTCTGGAGCACTGGGCTCGCAGGTTCAGTGCATGTGGGTTGGCACCAGCTCACGTGGGCACCAGTGGAACCCATCTGCCCTGTGTGAAGCTGCATTTCCTCACCTGTAAGAGGGGAGGGTGGGACCTACTTCACAGACACACACATAAAAGACCAGCACAGTGTCTCCTACACGGAAATGTCAGTTTTCTTTCCTCTTGACTGTACCATCTCTCGCTGCTTCTCTGTCCCACCTAAAAGTTATTAAATCCACTCAACGTGAGCTCTTGGCAGAGCCCACATGGTTTGTTTCTCATTCTATCAGTGAAAATTCTTTTCGTTTCTACCTGATTGTGACTTTTTCAGGTACTGGGGAGCCCTAGGGAATGACTGCCACAGCTCCCGAGGACCACTTGCAACTTTCTGTGGTGACATCAGCAATAGCGAGAGGGTGGCCCCAGTGACACACACCTGTCCCGCCAGCAATCATCCCCAGGCTCTTCGCCACTCGTGGCTCTGCTGGAGATTTCTTGTCAGGCTGAATACTAAAATTCCCTGAGGAATGAAGTGAAGGGGGGCAGAAGAACGAAGTCAGTAAGGAAGCTAAGATGGCAGCTGCAGAATTTAAAACACCAGCTTAGCAGCTGCGTGAAATCTGACCCTGGCGTGTGGGTGGGGGCATGAGCTGAGCAGCGTAATGCTACTCGGGAGACAAGGGGCCAGGACTGCAGGTCCCTCGTTACTAATGACCAGTCAGGTGAGGGCCACCGTGGGTCATCAGCCGCTGCTGGCAGAGGGTGACTCCCTGTGGAGGGCGCAGGCACGGCGCCCGGTGGGAATGTACCCTCCCCGCAGCGCAGAGCAGCTGAGGCGGCTCCGCAGGCACCCGCTGCGCCCGGGGCGGCTGCGAGCAGCTCGGGTGGGGGCCTAAGGCCTGCGGCTGCTGAAGTCACGTGGCAAACGGCCGCCAGCGGGCCTTTCTAGGACTGCAGGGCAGTGCGCACGGGCGGGGCCGGGGGCCGGGGCGGAGCGGGGGTGGTCACCTGCCCCCGTGTAAGTGAGCAGCCCGCCGGGCCCTCGGAATTCCACCACGTCGCCAGTCTTCAGGCCGTTCAGGTGCTGGGACATCTTCCCCCCGTCCGGAAAGTCGGGGTGCACGCCCTTCAGGTAGACCTGGAAGGCGGGGCGGGAAGGTGCTGGGCCGCGTGGGCTTCCGGGCCTGCCGAGTGGCCGTCCCGGAGCTGGGGTCCCACGTCCTCCACGGCCACACGGGACACGCAGCTCCGCCGCCAAACGCATGTCGGCGCTTCCACCAGGCTGAGGAGCCCCTGCGCCCCCCCCGCCCCCTTACTTTGACGACAAGGTCCACGTAGCCTTGGTCCTCGTCGCTGCTGACGGGCGTGTACGGCCTGATGACCAGGCTGCCGTCGATTCGCGCGGAGAGGAACACGTGTCTGCCTGGAGCCCACGCGGAGGCCCCGGTCAGGGCGGCAGGCGCACGTGCTGGCCCCCGTCACCTTCCGGGCCTCACGGGGTCCCCACTGCTGTCCCCGCGGCCGCCGGACAGGGGCCCCCGACGGTGTCCCTCCCCGCGGGGAAGCCCGACCGCTGACCGCCCGGCCTCGGGGGCAGGGGGCCGAGGGGCTGGGCAGCGGGTGCGAGTCGCTGTGTGCGGGGCGGGGGGGGGGCGAGCAAACCCCGCGGCAAAGGGGACGCTGTGCGGAGAGTCCCCACGGCGCCGCCCCGCCCGCTTACCCACAGGCAGGCCCAGAACGTGCCGGGCGCTGGGCAGCGCGAAGCGGAGCCTCTTGGTGTCGCGGCTCACGGGCTGCAGGGCGGGCGAGCGTGTCACCGGGCCGTTCCGACCCCCGGGAGGCCCCGGCCGCGCCCCCCGCCCGCCCCCGTCCCCCACGCACCGTCGTGTCCACCAGCCGCAGCAGGTACTTCTCCTCAGGGTCCCGGAGAGTGACCGGCGGCCGGCGGGGCCTCCGAGCCCAGTAGGAGCCCAGAGCCAGGCCGAGCAGGGTCAGCAGCCCGACCCCCAGGGAGGCCAGCAGGCCCGGGCTCTGTGGGGAGAGCAGGCAGCGTGACCGCCTCGCGGGGGAAGAGCCGCGGGCGACCAGCCGCCCTGACGGGGCCTCCCCGAGCTCCAGCGCGGGAGCAGGCCCAGCTCGGAAGGGTCTCCCGGGCAGGGCCACGGGACCCCGGCATCCAGGGCGGGCACGGCGGTGAGATGCCCGGGTCCGGAGCTGAGCGCCCAGACTAGATGCAACGGATTCCCCTGGTACAGGACGCGGCGCGAGGGGCTCACCAGCTGGAACCCCATGACCGAGCTCCGCGTCCTCCAACGCCGTGTCCGCGGAGCGCGCTCACAACACGCAACCGGGCGGGCAGGGGGCGGGGCCTGGCCTGGGTGGGACCTGAGGCCAGAAGAGGGCGTGGCCGCCAGGGGGCGTGGCAGGGAATGGTGGGTCCTGGCGAGGGCGAGCCCGGAAAGGCGTGCCCGGAAGTGACGGAATCGGAAGAGGCATGTGGCCAAAGGGGGCGGGACCTGGAAACTCCGGTTCCGGAAAGGGCGGGCTCAGAAAGGGTGGGCCTAAAAAATACAAGTCCGGAAAGGGCGGACCCGGAAATGACGGAATCGGAAATTCCAGTACCGCCGAAGGGGCGGGACCTGGAAGTGGCCGGTGCCGGAAAGGGCGGGACCTGGGAAGTGCCGGTTCCGGAAAAGGCGGGACCTGGAAAGTGCCGGTTCCGGAAAGGGCGGGACCTGGAAAAGCCCCGGAGGCGGAAGTGGCGGTCCCGGAAAGGGTGGGGCCTGAAAATGCGAGTCCGGAAAGGGCGGAACCGGAAGTGACGAACAGGAAAGGGGCAGTGTGGCGGAAGGGGCGGGACCTGGAACAAGTCGGTGCAGGAAAGGGAGGGACCTGGAAAGTGCCGGTTCCGGAAGGGGCGGGACCTGTAAAAAGTGCCTGTTCCGGAAAGGGCGGGACCTGGAAAGCCCCGGAGGAGGAAGGGGCGGTCCCGGAAAAGGTGGGGCCTGAAAATGCGAGTCCGGAAGTGACGGACCGGAAAGGGTCAGAGTGGCGGAAGGGGCGGGACCTGGAACAAGTCGGTACAGGAAAGGGCGGGACCTGGAAAGCCCCGGTGCAGGAAGGGGCGGTCCCGGAAGGGCTGGGGCCTGACAAATGCGAACCCGGAAAGGGCGGGCCCAGAAGTGACGGATCAGACAGGCAGTGAGGCGGAAGGGGAGGGACCTGGAAAGAGCCAGTGCCGGAAAGGGCAGACCCGGAAGAGACAGGGAGGTGAAAGGGCGGGGCCTGGCAACAGCGGGGCGGGGGCTGAAGGGGCGGGGTTGGCTAAGAGCAGGGCGCCGGAAGGGGTGTGCCAGAAGAGGCGGGGCCTGCTTCAAAACTACAAGTGCCAGGGAGGGGCGGGCCTGATGAGCGCCTGAGGAGGACAGGGCGGAGACTTTCATGTCGGGGGCTGGTACGGTTAAGGGGCGGGGCCGGGAGAGGCGGAAACTGGCAAGAGCAGGGCATCGTTGCGGGGGGGCGGGGCCGGAAAGAACGGGTACTTTCAAGACTGGAGGGATGCAAGTTCCGGGAAGATTGATGCGGCGGGCCTGATCAACGTTGTAGGGCCGGAGCGGGAGGGAAGGGAAGACGCAGGAACCATAAAAGCTGGGGCCTGGCGAGGAAAGGAGCCCCAAAAGGGCGGGACTGACGAGGGGGCGGAAGGGCCGGGCCGGAAAGGGCGGGGACTTTAAGATCGGACTCCGGAAGGGGCGGGGCGTTATGGGTGGAGCCCCGCAAAGTGGTGGCGGAAGGTGTGGGGGGCTGGCCTTAATGGCGGGGGGACACCTGACCACAGTCGCTGAGCGCACGGCTCCTTCACTTGGGTTCCCGGCGACCCGCGAGTCGGGAGCCACCACAGTTAACCAAGGTTGCCTGAGAGCGCAGCCCCAGCCCGGCCTTGGGTCTCTCCCTTGGAGCCGCGTAGCCGGGAACCACACCCCGTACGCACTCCCGCTCGCTGCTTCCCCGGGGAAACCACGACGCAGACCTCTTTTAGGAACTTACACAAATGGGGTCACACAGTATGTGTTATTTGTGTTGAAAGTAAACTGGCATCTTGAGATGCCTAACTCAGTGGAGCTGGGAGGACTAGGGCACAGCTGGGTTCCTGGGTAACTCTAGCCCTGACTTCCTGTCGGACTTCGTGGTAACCCCCGGGGGCGGGGGGGTGCCGATAACGGGCGAGGCCGCGGCTCGGCTCGCCCCGCGTTTCCGCCTGGCGGTCGGAGGGTGGTCGTTCGCGAGTGTGCTTGCGCTCTGGTGCTTTTCTTTTTTCTCGAATAAGCCGTTTTCTTTTGGTGGATCATCTGGAGGATTATTCGGCCCGACGATATTTCGTATGAGCTGCTTCTGCGTTGTTTATGAGAGTTTTTCCCATGTTGCCGTGGTGGTGTGTTCGTTTTCATCGCCGGTTAGTGTTCCACTGTGTGACTAGACAAACTTGTTAAGCCATCCTGACGGTCCCCACGTGGGTGCGGCGGATTTGCGGCCGTTACCGATACGCCGCTCTACGTCCTTGCACCCGTCGGGGACGTAGCCAGGAGTGGGACTGCTGCGCACGAGGCACACACAGACTTGCGGCGGCGCTGCCAGTGTCCCACAGCGGTCGTGTCTGTTTGCGCTCCCACCAGCAGTGATGAGGTCTTCCATACGCCGGAGGTTGAGCGGACTAAATGGTGTAGACTTTGTGAGTGACACAGCCTCTGTCGCAGCTCCTCAGCTTGGCCCTTGTAGCAAGAAAGTAGCCGACAGACGACATACAAGCAAATGAGCATGGCTGAGCAAACCTGCTCCAGTGAGGTCTCAGCCCTGGCACTTTGGAGGTTTGGGTCTTTCCATGGTCTTCCTGTGTCCTCCCCCCCAATTCACATGTTGAAATCCTAACCCCAAGGTGATGGCGGTAGGAGGTGGGGTGTGTGGGGTGATTAGATCTTCAGGGCAGGGCCCTCATGAATGGGATTCGTGCCCTACCCACAGAAGTGAGCGCTCCTCACCCGCTTCTGCCAGGTGAGGACACAGGAAAAACAGCCCTCTGTGAACTGGGAAGTGGGCCCCCAACAGACACTGAATCTGCCAGCACATTGGTCTTGGATTCCTCAGCCTCCAAAACTGAGAAATAAATTTGGTGTGTGTAAGCCCCCAGCTATGGAGTTCTGTTAGAGTCGCCTGAATGGACGAAGACCTCGCTCGGGGTGCTACAATCTGGTATCGGTAAGAACCAGTTCATGGCGACCCCTTCCCTCTCTCTGGCCCTCAGAAGCCAAAGTGATACTGTCTTGTCTGTTCCCCCCATCAGACCACGTCATCTATGTCAAGCAGGCTGCACAAATCAGAATAAGCACACACGTCTGCTTGCCCGGGACAGTCTGGTGCACACCTGCGGTGGTAGTGTAACTGGGGAGGGCTGCTTTTCACTCTGCAAAGTATCCCAGTTTGGACAGTAGATCGCACAACCACCCTTCTCAGAAAGCTCAGGCCTTCGCCAAGGTCTAGCATTACTCGCCAAGACCAGTCCTTCCGGAGTTCCCATTGTACCTCTGCCTCTCTTCCGGAGGCTGAGTCGACTTTGCCCTGCCTGCTGAGCAGCCGAGAGTCTTGGGATGCCATAGCACCAGCAGCTGCACATACTCCACTGCTGCAGCCTTCCTCATAACATGTCCTCTGGCCCACACTTCCTTCCACCAGTGGACCCAGCAGGGGTTAGAGAGCACAGCCTTCGGGATTCTCTCGGGGATCCTGCCCAGTTCTAGCTGGTCCCAAGCAGCAAATACTTTAGACTTTGAGAGTCGTGTGGTCTTTGTCACAACTACTCAACTGCCCTTGTACAGTGAAAGTAGCCACAGATAATACATAAACAAATAGGTGTGGCCGTTTCAACAAAACTTTATTTTAAAAACCAGGTTTGGGTCAGATTTGTCCTGCAGCCCCTAGTTTCTTGATCCCTGGCCTAAACCTGTGGTGCTCAATATTTGGGATGAATACTAATGTTATCTGGGGAATCTTTTATAAAAATAACATAGCCAAGGTTGAGAATTACTGATTCAAACCAACATGCTTCTAATTGTAAGTGCAGCAAATAATAACAGCTAATGTGTATTGAGTGCTTACTCTATACCAGGTGCTAAGAGCTTTCCTTATATTATCTCATTTATTCCTCACAATTCTGTAAATTGGATACCATTATTATGCCTTTTTCTATAGATAAGTAAACTGAATTTGTTAAAATTAAGTAATTTGCTCAAGTTTGAAGGAGACCAGAATATGCCACCCCAAAATATGCCACTTTGGTCTAAATGTCATTTTAAGCTAAAGACATTTGAGACTCAACACACGCAGAAAAAATAAAAAGCTCAGAGCTTCCTTTATCTGACTAAAAGCTGCAGGCTACAATAAATTCCTTGTCAGAGCAATTCTCCCAGAGGGAGAATGAAACTAAACCTACCCCAGGTCTCTTACTTAGGGAAGTTGAAGGCCCTCAAGGAAATGAAGAGACTACTCACACCAAGACTGAGAAATATTATCACAAACTTTCTGATCTCTTTGTTCTCCTGAAAACCATTGATCTTTCCAAAGTCACTTGTTTTCTCCAAACGCCTTTCTCCCCATCCCCTTCACCTATTAAGGTGGTATACAGTCCCCAAATTCTAATCATACTTTGGCTTACTACTCACTGAGGTCTCCCATTCGTATGTATGTTCACACGTAAATGAACTGTTTTCTTTTCCTCCCGTTAATGTGTCTTGTCTCCAGACACTGAACCTGGGGTAGAAGAAGTTTTTATTCCTCACCTTCAAGGTCATGTAGCTGTTAAAAAGAGGAAGTGATTCACACCCAGACATCTGCTTCTAGAATCTGAGCTCCCATTATTACGCTGTTCTATTTGTTATTATTCTTAACTGAAAAACACTCAGCCTCTGTCTGAACTTAACTAGATAAATTATTTTACCATATACTGTATTTTATAAGGTATATAAAAAGTCAGTCACAAGCAGTTTTCTCCAGATTTAACAAATGTGCTTTTTCTAGTATCACTGAATCTTATTTTGAATCAGGTTTTTCTCAGACGTGCCCACAGCTTGGGCACGTCATAAAAATTCATTGTTGAAGTACCCTTTCCGTTTGTTTTCTGTTTTACAGATTTCCTCCATTTTAGCTACTGTGTGATGCTGCATCTGTTTAGGCGATTATTATTATTCAAAGGCAATACGTTAGTGTGATTTTCTTCATTCTAGAGGCAGTAGAGCACAGTGGTTTTATGTATGGGCTTTGAAGCCAGACAGTCATCAGTTTGAGTTCTGGCTCTGCCACTTGCATGATAAGTACTCAGGAAAGATCACCTAGTTTTCTAGCATTGTCAACTAGAATGGGATGTCTCGCTTCTGTTTTCTCCGTGTGTCCTGTCTTCATGTAGTTGAAGCACAGAGGAATGTCCCCTAAGGTGTCTTTAAGTAACAACCACTCCCACCACGACAAAATAGCTGACACTTACGGAGTGATTACTCCATGTTATTTTAAATACTTTTCATGGATTAATGAATTGTTTCAATAACCCTATGAAACAGGTGTTATTATTACCTTTAATTCATAGGCAAGGAAACTGAGCGCCAGGGAAATTAACTTTTCCAAGGTCCTGTAGACAACAAATGGCAGGGGTACTTTTTGAATCCAGGTGGGTCTGGCTTCAGAGTCCACACTTCAAAAAAAAACTTTCCTATGTTATTTTATTATACTGCTTCCAGTAGGAAATTCTGTTATATATTTCTTCAAATCAGAAAACATGATTTTTCAATGCCTCCAAAGCAATGGTTCCTAGGATTTAGGATTTTGCAGGGTACTAAAATTTAAAAGAATTCTGGCAAACATATTTTTGCCACCTTTAACTTTTAACAAAAAGGACCTTTAAAGACAAATACCATCACTGTCATTTACTATTAGCACAAAACAAAGGACAATTTAATATGGAACCATAAAAGTATGATGGATAATCTAGAAAGACAGCATCCTAATGCTGTATGTATTTGTATATCATCCTTACATTTTCCTCTTTGTTGAGGACAAAGATTTATCTTCTTCCTGATAGCTAGGATAATAACTGGATGCCACTTGCATCTAAATATAACAGCTCTTTTAGGAACTTACAATTTGTCTTTCTAGAAGAAAGAACCTGTATCATTGGGTCTGGAAGCTAACAGTGCCATGAATTAAAAGTTGTTGCTTTGTAATAAAAGGTGGAATAAAAGATCTATGGGTGTCTTGTTCCACTAAGTTGGCCAAAGAACTTAAAAGTCTGAGGGGTCTTCCTTAAGATCTTTTCATTCTTGAAATTTTGAAAGATGAAACACATAGTTTTGGAATTAGCACTTCACTCCAATATATTAAAATAGTGATTAAACTGTTGAAAATGAGAGAACATTTCAGTTCAAAGCTCTGCCGTAGTGCTGGTGTATTAATGGCGCTGTCTTTTGCACCTTGGGTTTCCTCCAGAGTCCGCATCCCGGAGTACTCGCAGCACGGTGCCACCCAAGCAGAGCCGGACATGGGTGTGGGCCTGACGGGTGTTTTACTGATGCCGTTGTGAAGTGAGAAGGCTCAATGCTGACCGGCGGCGTTTTGAGCTTGACCCCCACATGCATTATGTACCCAGGCGTCTCAGCACGACCTGTGGTTACAGTCCGTTACAGTGTTAGCCACCAGGCCAATGGTTCGCTTAGTGGACGTCTACGTACTAGGCAACTGGGTTAAAACGCGAGTCTCCGGACACCCGGGGGGCCGCTGGCGGTCCGCGATCCGCACGCCTCTCCAGCCAGGGATTAGCGTCTTTTGGGAGCCGCAGAGAACGGGGGGGACGTAACTCTGGACCCCGATGAGCTGTTTGTTACTCGTGCTGGTGGGACAGTCAGGTCCCACTCCTTCAGTTCTGAAACCCACGAGGTTGTCAATACTAAGGAAAGACGACATCGTTTCCTCGTCGCTCATCCTCAGGTTTCACTTGGAGGATGGCGGTAGATCGAAATAATTTTAAGAACTCCTCCCCCATTTTGAGAATTCACAAATTTATAGCTTTTGGCTAAGAAACTGGAGTGCAGACGGTTAGAGAACCACGCTGGAGAGCCGGCGCTCCGCCCGTGTGGCTTGGGACGGGGCAGGGGGACGACGGTGCACGTGCATCTGGCGAAGTGAAGCTGGAGTGTGGCCGGGGGGCCGAAGAATCGGGGAGACCACGGTGTACACCGGGCTCTGAGCCCCACGGATGCGGCTTCCGGGCCTCAGACACCAAACCCTCCCCAAGAGGTCCAGACGGCGAAAGCCCCGCTCGGCGACTGCTCCGTCGGCGCGGGCGATGACGTCACGCACCCGCCAGGCGGTGATTGGCTTCGGAAGCGACGCCGCCCACGTGACGCGCAGCCGCGCTAAGTCCTCGCGAGAGCCGCGGCCTCCGGTGCGGGGTGGCTGCAGAGCCGGGCGGAGCCGTCCCGCGGCCGCCGGAGCCGGCTCTGGGGCCCGAGACATGGCCCGGGGTTCCGGCCCGCTAGGCCGGCCTCGCCCCGACACGGCCACCATGCCCAAGCGAGGGAAGCGACTCAAGTTCCGGGCCCACGACGCCTGCTCTGGCCGAGGTGGGCGAGGGGCCGGAGCGTCGGGACGCTGGGTTGGCGGCCGGTCGGGCCGGACGCGCGGAGGCGGCGGGAGGGGCCGGGGCCGGGGCCGGGCCCGCGGGGAGCGGGCGGTCCGGTGGGGCGGGCGCGGGAGAGGAGGCCGCCGCCTCTGACGGGCGGCGCTCGTTGCAGTGACCGTGGCGGACTACGCCAACTCGGACCCGGCCGTCGTGAGGTCCGGACGGGTCAAGAAGGCCGTCGCCAACGCCGTTCAGCAGGAAGGTAGGCTTCGGCTCCGCGTCGCTGGGCTCGCGCGGGCGGGTCTCCCGCGAGGGCGGGCTTCCCTGGCGCCGCGTGGGTGTCTGCGCGGGCGGCGGCTTCTGCTGCGGGCGCTGCCCGGGCTTCCCCCGGCCTGCCCGGCTGCCAGCCTCTGCCCGCAGCGCTCCAGGCTCCGCACGCTGTGCAGCTCGCCGCGGTGTGCAGTGAGAGCCGGAGGCTTCCTTTCCTTCGGCTTCTCTTGCTTTCCAGCGGTCACTCGCCTGCCGCCTGCCCCCGAGACTTGGTTTTTATGACACCCGCGGCCTCCAGCTCAGCGACAGGGTTAGAGTGCACCCAGTTCCTCTCACCTTGGCCGCCGAATTTATGCCGATGAGAATAGCGCCCACCTTTTGCTTTTCTCCTCCTGCAGGGTGTTTGGTGGGAGAATAAAGCGCTCCCTTCGTTTTCTTCTCCAGGAGTCAGTTTCTGCAGCTTTGGAGTTAGTTTGCCCGTCGCTTTCCAATTCTCTTTTGCAGTTAAAATGCTGAGCTTTCCTTCTTTCTGTATTCTCAGCGGACTGCGTTTGCTCCCCCCCCATGGATGCTGATACCCTGCGTGAGCCGTTTGTGTCTCTGGGTGGGACTCCGCCTTCTCACTGTGCCCTTTCTTGCTTCTAGTGAAATCCCTCTGTGGCTTGGAAGCCTCTCAGGTTCCCGCAGTGGAAGCCCTTTCTGGGGCTGGAGAGCCCTGTGACGTGGACAGCAGTGAGGAGGTGGACGCCCAGGAGGACAGCATCCACGAGAGAACTGTCTCCAGGAAAAAGAAGAGCAAGAGGCACAGAGGTATGGGCCTCGCTGTCTTTTGCATTGTTAGCCCCTGCTGTGGTGATAACTTGAGGCTCGCACTTTCTCAGTAGCACCAGAGGTGGTAGCTGAGGAGAACCACGGCCTCCATCTCAGCAGTGGGACAGGGTTTAATATACCCGGGCTTTCTCCTTTGGTCTCAGCGTGAGAGGAAAGGAACTCAGTGAGAGTCAATCGGGTTCTGGAGCCGTGAACTTGACCATAGTAGCCGTTCATGGAGAACATATCATTGTCAGGTAAAAACCCGTATGCCAAAGTGGAAACGAAAAACCTTTGTACTTCTGGATTTCAGAATGCGTAAGGAAACAGATGTGGCAAAAATGTTTCCCAAAATATGTGGATTGTAACTAGTTTCATTTCGGCTAAGGATAGGTATTACCATGGCTTTTAAGTGTTCTGTGATTATTCTTGTCTGCTTTATGTCTGATAGGTACTTTGGGGAATAGAAAAGCACGTAGTATTTATATCTTAGTGGCGATAAAACTTACACAGATGATGCAAAGAAAATAAAGTAACCGTACATAATGTGCTAACCTTCGCTGAGCGGTTCTGCTCTAGACTTAACGATTCAGACTCTCGGGGGAGAACCTGGAGAGCTGTTCTTCAAGCCTAAGCGCTCCTGATGACCAGCTGTTAGGGAAGCTAATACACTAAATATGTGTAGTTTTGGTCTCAGACCTACCAGAACTTTCACCTCTACTGGAGAACCAGATAATACAGATTTGTACGTATTAGAATATACTGAGACGATCAATGAGTTAATGAACTGACGTTGCTTTGAAACCGTACCGGTTGTTGTCAGTGACATGTTTTCCAGAACTCCAAAATTAATATTGACGTTCCTCACACTTCTTTGTTTCTTTTTTTTTTAAAATATTTTTTATTATTATTATTTTTTAATTGGGCAAAGGGAACAGGACTTTATTGGAGAACTGTGCACTACTTCCAGGACTTTTTCCAAGTCAAGTTGTTGTCCTTTCAGTCTTAGTTGTGGATGGCGCAGCTCAGCTCCAGGTTCAGTTGCCGTTGCTAGTTGCAGGGGGCGCTGCCCACCATCCCTTGCAGGACTCGAGGAATGGAACCGGCAACCTTGTGGTTGAGAGCCTACTGGCCCACGTGGGAATCGAACCTGCAGCCTTCAGAATTAGGAGCATGGAGCTCCAACTGCCTGAGCCACCGGGCAGGCCCTACTTCTTTGTTTCTTTTTTTTTTTACGTCAGACGGGTAATTTGCTGATGTCGTAACAAGGTTCGTGGGAGGCACATCTCACACAAAAGCGTGAAAACCCAATCATCACACTTATGAACTACAAAAGGATCAGTTTCTTAATTTCTTTCTTGAAATCCCTACTCATCATCACCAATCTATTAGATATTTATCTTCATCTTTTTTTTTTTGACACATTCCACGGAACAGCTTACAGATTTTTAAACATCTTTATTGAGATGAAATACTCTCCTTTGAAGTGGACAGTCGAATGGCTTTAGTATTTCAGGGTTGTGTGGCCATCGGCGTGATCTAAGTTTAGAACATTCTGTCACCCCCAGACCTATTAACATCATTCCTAGCAACCACTAATCTCCTTCCTGTCTCTGGATTTGCCTATTTTGGACATTTTATATACATGGAATTATATAATATGTGGTCTTTTGTGTCTGGCTTCTTTCACTTAGCGCAGCATTTTTAAGGTTCATCCATATGTAGCATGCATCAGTATTTCATGCTTATTGCTTTTTATTTGGCTGTTATGAATAAATAATACTGTTATGAACAGACAAATTTCTGTGTGGATGTAAATTTTTGTTTTTCTTGGATTGAGTGAAATTGCTGGATTACTACTTGGTAATTCTGTGTTTAGCTTTTTGGAGGAATTGCCAAACTGTTTTCTGAAGTTTCTATTTCCATTCCTACCAGCAATGTAGTAGAGTTCCAGTTTCTCCACATCCTCGCCAACACTTGTTACAGTCTCACTTTTTAAATAATAGCCATCCTAGTGGGTGTGAGGTGGGGATCTCATGGATCTGACTTGCATTTCCCTGAGAACTAATGAAGCTGAGCATCTTTTCATGAGCTTATTGACCATTCGTATGTCTTCTTTGGAGAAAAGTCTATTCAGATCCTTTGCCCATTTAAAAAAAATTTTTTTAATTACTGAGAAGAATTCTTTATGTATTTAGGACACCAGTAACTTACCAATATGTGACCTGTGGCTTACAGATTCTTATGTGTAATTTATCTTTACTTCCTTGCTCCACTTTACCCCCATTAAGTTTCTTCATTTGGGTCAGACGAGTCTTTTTTCCCCCTTTTTTCTTTTTCGTTCTTTTTAAGTAAACATACAAAAGAAGATAAAATAATATAATGAATGCTACAGAGCTTTTACCCAGCTTTAATAACTATCAATTCATGGCCAGTTTTGTTTCTACCACTACTCTCCCCGCAATACACACAATTATTTTCACACAATTCCCAAATATCCTATTATTTCTGTACATATTTTAGTACTGTGTTTCCTCGAAAATAAGACCTAGCCGGACATTCAGCTCTAATGCTTCTTTTGGAGCAAAAATTAATGTAAGACCCTGTCTTACTTTACTATACTATAAGACCAGGTATAATGTAATGTAATGTGATACCGAGTCTTATATTAATGTTTGCTCCAAAAGACGCATTAGAGCTGATTGTCCAGCTAGGTCTTATTTTTGGGGAAACAGGGTAGTTATCCCCAAAAGATACTCTTTCAAAAAAACCCCAAAAAACATTATCACATCTAAAAAAGTTAACAGTGATTTCTTAATATCAGAACGTTGTTAGGCTTGCCTCTTTATTGCCTTCACATATGTTTTGTTTTTCTAAGTATCTGGGCCTCATGTTAGTTGTTTTGTTTGGAGTACTTTTCCTCTTAATCCATGCCTATCAAAATTCTTCGTGTCCTTCACAGTTTATTTTCATGAAGCTTTTCTTTACTGAGTCCATTTCCTACATTTTGAAATTTCTTAGTAATTTTGTTTAAAACACAGTTCTTCAGTAATTACTGAATTCTGTCCCTAACGACAAAAGTTTTAATAGCATTCTGCTTTATAAAAGTTCTCATGGGTCTTGGGAGGAAGTTCTGATAATCATTTGCCTTCTGTTTCAAAAAGAGGTTTAATGTGGGAGAAGGTGGGGCCAAACATGGTGTGTTAAGACTGAGCCTTAAGTGATTACTGGAGATTACCAGAAAGGATAGGGACCAGAAAAGAGGATGTTAGTTCAGAAGCACTGGTCTCTGGTAGGGACAGCCTAACGCAAGAATCTGTTTGAGTCACAGAACTGCAGGAAGCATCCATTTAGAATATTAGAAAAGCAGAGGTACCTTCAGGGAGGTGGTACAGGGGCTTTTTGCCCAGGAAAGAGAAAGAAGAAAACTGGTTTTTGGATAGTTCTCTGACTAGACCTGCGTTAAAGGGTAGGTTTAGGATTAGCCCAGATTCAGGTGTCTTTATGGAGTGTGACTTTTCACTTGAACCTGAGATATCTGAACCCCAGAGTCGAGGACTAACACCAGTGGAGGAGGAGGTGGGGTACATGCCACGGAGGGCCTTTGAATGCTGAATGCTGTGGCCAGGGTCATAGGTCAGACTGGCAGTGAAACAAGGAGAAACCAGAAGAAAAGCAACATGTCCACAGCTGTTTTTGAGTATTGAAAATCACACAGTAACTTACCTGGTTTTGTATTAACTTTGAGGTTTCCTCATACCATCTTAAAATCAATTTTGTTTTTTAAATGACTGAACTGAAGACAATGTTTGGTGGGTGGAGACTATGAGGAAAATCAAGGGCAGAGCATACAGTGCAAAGCTGCAATTTGGAGTCAGGAAGACTGGGTTCTATTTGACTAGGGGGCGAGGTTCTGTTTTCTTATTAGTAAAATGGGCACAATAATGTTTTCCTGTTTCCATTGAGGAATTATTAGAGCTGAATGATAGAATGTGTACAAAGACACTTTGAAAACCTCAAAATAGTATGGAAATAATTGTTAAATAAAGGTCACAAGAGCAAGACGTACTCAACTCACTTGGGCAGCCGGAAGCAAGTTTCCAGCAGCTAGAATAAGCAGGAAATGATGAGTTTGAGAAGCTTTGTTGGACGTGTTGACAACCTGTTTCTCAGCTGCGCAAGCCCTGGGCGAATTGAAGTGATTGGGGCTCTTCAGAGGTGCCGCTGTGGGAGGTCGGGGGTGACGGTTCTCCTGTGTGTTTCAGAAGACAAGGATGGGGTCGCAGGAGAAGAGTACCCCATGGACATCTGGCTGCTGCTGGCCGCCTACATCCGCCCTGAGGACATTGCGAAGTTCTCCCTGATTTGTAAGAATGCCTGGACTGTCACGTGCACTGCCGCCTTTTGGACCAGGTTGTACCGAAGGTGCGACCCCGGGAGCTCTCTGTTGTCTTGTAGCCGACGTTACGCTGTTTGTGATGTGGAGCTGTTCCTGGGATTGTGACCTTTTGCTTTCTCTGCTCCATGCCTGGTGTGAGCCTGGCTTGGACTCCTTGAGCTCCTCTCTAAGTGAAACTTGGTCCTGTTAACTCATCCAGGTACTTGTCTTCACTCCGGGTGCCCCTTCCCCATCCAGTGTCCACTTGCAGCGGAAAGTCTTGCTGCAGGTCTCAGAAAGGACTGGGTTTCTTCAGGGGGTGCCGCAACTGTGATTTTCAACAGCTGGAGGTCCCTGTCTGCCTCTGTGCAAGTGGATTAGTTTCTGAGATCCGCTGGTCGTTTTGAAGGCACATAGAGTTTGTACTTGGGCTGACCTTGTAGCCGTAGAGATGAGGAGAACGAGTACTGTGGCTAGTAGGAGGGCTGGCTTGCTCTTGGGACTGAGTGCAGAACTGTCAAGATTGAAGCCGGTGATGAGCACGTGTGCGAGGGATGTGCAGGCAGCAGTGAGCACAGAACTCGCTGAGACGTGACAGGACAGCCTGTTGGCTCTTCCCGGCGCAGGCTCTTCCTGAGGGTCTGAAGTCTATGGTACAGGAATTGGGCAGAGGTGCCCTTTTGTAGAGTGAAATGCTAAGGGGCAGCAATGCTAAACGGATGGAGAAGTATAGGAGTGTAAGGTACATGGGAGCTGGGTTTGCATAGCTGAGAAGTGATGTGTGCGGTGATGTGTGTGACTGCACTGGGGACACGCCAGCTCTGCTCGGGGAACAGTGCTGGGCAGTCCTGGAGACCGGGAGTCCTGGGCAGCTGCCCTAGAGCGGGACAGAGTCACACATTGGGGGAGTAACGTGTCTTGTTCCAGGCACTACACGCTGGACGCCTGTCTGCCTTTGCGCCTGCGACCAGAGTCCATGGAGAAGCTGCGCTGTCTCCGGGCTTGTGTCATCCGGTCTCTGTACCACATGTACGAGCCATTTGCTGCTCGAATCTCCAAAATCCCAGCCATTCCGGAAAGCACGCCGAGCACACTGAAGAATTCCAAAGTGAGTGAGAATGAGTGTTGGGGGTTCCCCAGTGGACCCTTGTGGGGGTCTGTCACTATGGCTTGTCTGTAACTTCTCGGTGGGAGGCAAGGGCTGTGGGTGTCACGCCGCTGGGGTTTCACTTCTCCAAGCCGTTGCTGCTGGGCTGGGCTGGCCTGGCTCATGTTACCGTGACCCAAAAGCTTCCTTATGCTTTTACCATCTTCTTTATTCTCTTTATTTTAACTCATTCTCGTGTACTTTACATTGGACCACTTTAGATGGTCTCGATGGTGTTGGCTAGGAGGGACACCACTCAGTGGTGGGTGTCAACTGTAATTCTTAAGAGGTGCTTTAAACCATGACACAAAGATACAGCACAAACAATTGACTAGTTTCTCTTTCTCATGTGACCCTGACCCCTGGGATTCCCTTTCTTGTGACCTCTCTCAAAGGTCCTGCTATTGATGTGGCTCCCTTCCGTTTGCTGAGTGCTGGCTGTTGCCAGGCTTCGCGGCGTCTCACATCAGGGACCCTGAGCACGTTAGCCTCTGTGATCCCTGTGTTCCAGACTGCTGGTGTCCCGGGCTTCCCCGGTCGTTTATATTCTTGCATTGCATTCGAGTTTCTGGTGTTTGGATTTGCACACAGGTCTGATAGCCCTTGTCCGTTCTCTGCCTTTTCTTCTCCATAAGGAAATCTTTGCAAATGTACCTTTGCGCCCGGCAGGACTAGTATAGCACATGTGATTATTTAGGCACGTTGATGTCCTGTCCCCCCACTTCTTTTCAAACTGATCTTGTCTGAATTTTGAGCTTGTGGGTAATTTTTATTACTCTTTTGCTAACCCACATCTGATGTTCTGTGGCACTGCCTATTCTTTTGTATTTTGTTTTTATGCTTTAAATGTTATAATGGTTCTTCTGCCCTCATTTAGCGGTAGTGTGAGAATGTTCGACCCGATGCATATTGATTAAAAGGATACTGTGGATTTCAAGATGATTTATCAAGGCTCCTCCCAGGGTTGCAGGCTGAGGTGGTCAGGGCCACGGGCTGGGATGGATATAGGGCAGAAGGAGAATTGCACTCCGCTGCGGTTTCTGCTTGTAATGTGAGTGGACAGTGTAGCATCTCACAGTTAGAGTTTCCCTCCCCCAGAAAAGAAACATTTGATAGTGTCTGACCCACTGTCACGGGTGGGGTCACCCCACAGCTGACCAGTCAGTTGTGTCGTTGCTGGGACACAGGCGTTGGTAGGTGCGTGCGTGATGCGTCCTAGCGGCTCCAGTGCCAGTGCAGGTGCTGATGCCTGGACTCGGGATCCCCGTGGGTTCACAGTGCTGCGCACTGACTTTGCTGACGTGGATGGAGAAGCCAGGTGGGGCGATCCCCAGTGTGTCAGTGCTGACAGCAGCCCAGGCCCCCTGGCTGCTGCTCCTGTGCCTTGTTGTTAGAGGTCTTCTGAAGAGGAATGGAGCCTGCGGTGGCAGGTGTCCCGTGCATGGCCGTGCCACTTATAGAACCACAGTCGCATGGCGCTCAGGGAGTGGCCAGCATGCCTACAGGAAGCAGTCCCATGTTCCTGGACTCCAGCTTTTCGTATATGATCCCCCTCTCTCTCTTTTCAGTAGCATAGCTTGTGTGGGACACTGGAGCCGTTGTGATGGCAGCAGAAGTGTTTGCCCCTTAAAGCCAAGCCCATTATTTTTGATGGAACATCAGGACGTACAGGGCATGTCTGAAGGGCAGGACAGCTGGCACGGCGGACGACCCACCCCTTGTCCCCTGGGAGGTACTTAACTTCTTGTGCTTAACCTTCACTCTAGCCTGACTCATTGCAGGACTTACTCTAGACTGAATCCAGTCCAGCGCTGTAGCCCACACCGGCTGTCTGCTCCCAGAAGGTCCTGAGCGGCTTGTCCTGTCACAGGGCCGGCCGTCTCTGCTGCCTTTGTGACCATCTTGCCTGGTGGCTATTGGCTGCCCTTACGCTTTAACATAGGGGAGGGCCTAAATCAGAGGGTGCCCCTGTTTCTAGAGATGAGAACAATAGGGGTTGAGCTCAGCAGCCTCTGAGGTTCTTACATTGGTCTACTGAATAGCCCTGGGATTGTCTCTTTTCATGTTGCACCAGTGTCACATTGGGGGGTGTCTATCTGTGCCAAAGTAAAATCACAGCGTTGGGACGGTGGCTGGCTTCAGAGCTGTCAAACAGAATGGTTTTTACTGATTATTCTTCGTTAACCTTATTTTGATTTTTTTCTTTTCTGTCATTTATTTATTATTTTTATTTTCTTACAGTGCTTACTTTTCTGGTGCAGAAAGATTGTTGGGAACCGACAGGAACCAATGTGGGAATTCAACTTCAAGTTCAAAAAACAGGTATGTATTTGTGTTTCTTCTTTATTTTTCAGATAGTATTTTGTTCTAATAAATTTCACTAGGCATACAATTGCCTTATTAAAATCAAATAATACACATGAAAACTTGTAATAATTCCATGAAAAGAAAATGAAGAAGGAACTATTCTTCATGAAAGACACATAAAGCTGTAATAGCTTAATGCAAAGAGGGAAGCTTGAGAGGACCCTGGGTCAGGGGACAAAGGGCTATCCTGGATATCTTGGGGACAATTAGATTTGAACGTGTGGTGGAAATTAGAGGTTATGAAATTGTTGCTAATGTTCTCGGGTGTGATAATGATACAGTGGTCAGATGTGTCTTTTTATGCTGAGTGAGGGTGGAGTGTCACTGTCACTTTCAAATGGCTTTGTGCTCCCACTGCCAAAGTCGTGTGATTTTCATATACGCATATGTGTAAAATGAGGGGGAGAGAGCAAACGTGGCCGAATATCCAGTGCCAGAGAGTCTACAGGAGTTCGTTGTGCTCTTTTAGTAACTTTTCTATGTATTTGAAGACTTTAAAGGTGGGAAAAAGGGGAACGCTTGTTCTAACAATGTACTGAAGTTATTTGCCTAAAGTTTGTTGTTGTTTGAAGCAAATGTATTTGTCAACACCAGTAATCTATCTGGTGTTACGTGTGAAGTGATGTGGGGAAGCCACGAGGAGAGGGACTGCCAAAAGGCTGTTTACAGGGGAGTAGGTACTGTCTGGCCCCCCGTGTGGCTTTGGCTGGGCCTGCCTGACATCTGGGCCGCCGTGCGGGCTGCTCGGCTCGTCTTCATGTCCTGCGCTCACCACCTCATTTCTCTCCTCCACTTAGTGTCTCAGTGATGAGACACGTTACGCGTACAGTCCGTTTTTCCTCACTTGCTGGCAGGTGAGTTACAGATAGGTTTGCAATGAAAGTAAACCATATTTTTTCATTGATTTTTTTTAAAAAACATGGTGCCAGAGGAGAATTTTAGCTTTAATCATCATTTTCAACAAGATGTGCACAACCCATGACACCCATTGGATGCTGGTAGGAAGTCACCCCAGGACCTTCCTAGGGCAGGGCAGGCAGTCTTACTTGCTGGGGAGTGAATGCTGACATGTCCTTTGGTTCTGAGACGTGTGACCCTTGTTTTTAGCGACTGGGGTTAGATGGCTCTTCTGCTTCCATTATTTTGTGCAGCGGGTGTGCTTTTGAGATTGACAAGTCACAAGGTATTGGCAAGTCTTCAAACGGTGGACGGCCTCTGGTAGAGCTGTAAGATGCCAGTTCTCACGAGCTGGCAGGAAATGCCATGTAACTGAAGCCCTGCGCCCACTGCCACATTGCTCATGCGAAGGCATTTTCCTTCTGTCAAAGGTCAGGTGTTCCTTGATCTGTATAGAAGCCACTGTGTACACACAGAGAGATGGTGACAGAAAAGTGGGTCGCAACGTTGGTGGAGCCCCAGGGTTTTCATAGGTGGAGTGCGTCTTAGAGTCATAAACGTTTCCTCTGAGCCATGAGATTAATGTCATTCCCTTCAGTCCCCCAGATTAAAGAGCAAGCGTGTGGGGGGCTTGCAGCCTCCTGTTCAATACGAAGACGTCCACAGCAACCCAGACCAGGACTGCTGCCTGCTGCAGGTCACCACCCTCAATTTCATCTTTATCCCAATTGTCATGGGAATGATATTCACCCTGGTAAGTGGAGACGGGATGTCATCTCACGCTCTTCCATAGACTCGGACTCTGCCTAGGGTTGGAAGGAAACTGGTAAACTTCACCATGGAAGAAGAACCCTGACGAAGAATAAAAAGTCTGAACACTGACTTGTAAATCAGGGACAGACAGGTCCATGGAGGAGTTATTTACACCTGAGAGAATTTCACCTTCTCTACAGTAAAGAGAACGCTTTTGCACCTCCTGTGTAGTGAGCATTATGTTTGAGAGACGACCCTGGGACAATGGTGGGCTGTACGTGAGCTTTGTGTGTTGGGGCCCCCAGGTGTGCGTGTGGTGTCACAGATGCAATGTTAAAACAGGGTGGCCCGCTCTGTCCTGGGGTGCTCTGACCCTTCCAGGCTCAGCTAAGTATTAGCTTAGTAAACAAGAAATACCCCTCTGGCCTACCTTTTAGGTTTTTAACATTTCTAACTACGTTGGCAACTGGAGAGTTCATATGATTTATCTTTGTACTTTAGGCTCATTTCAGAGGTACATGGGCTCCCCTCCACATTGAAAATGGCTTTTCTCTTTTTTTAATGGTAAAGTAGATAATAAGTACTTCATGTAAAAATTTAAATAATGCACAAATACATTGAGACAAGGCGACTTAGATTTGCAGTAACCTAAAACTGAGGTTAACCCTATTCTTTGTGCCGCTTTGGGCGCCGTGGACGTGTGTGCACCCACTCCCTTAGGTGACCCGATACAGTTGAGATCCCGTCATACACGGTCCTTTTATCAGCACCCCCTGCTCCTCCCCACCACTGCCCCAGGCTGGGCCATGCTAGTGGCCTGCTCATACACTGCCTGGACCCCATGTGCTGTGTGTTCACACAGCTCTGTACTGACCACGAGTACACAGAGACTTGGTGTATTTACCAAAAGTGGGACCAGGTGTGTTTCCTGCCTGTTGCCTGACTTGCTCGATAGTATCTCATCAGAATCCCTCCAAGTCATCCCTTTTAGCTCTAACCCAGTTTTTAAAAATGAGCTTTGGTGGTAGTCTGTGCAGGTACCCTAACTTACTCAGTCGCCTGGGAGGTGCTCTTTAGCATAATTCAACTGAAGAAGCTAAGGAGAACTGGTACAATCACCCTTATTTTTCATACTTTTGCAAAGGTGTCAGGGCCTAGCTGTGTAAATTCTGTCCCAACTGTGTCACTTCAGAGTGAGCCGGTAGGAAAACAGATTGTTTGATCTGGGTTCCGGATTTGCTTTCCCCCCAGTTCACCATCAGCGTGAGCACGGACATGCGGCACCATCGCGTGGGACTGCTGTTCCAGGATGTCCCTGTCCATGGCGGTCGGAAGCTGCGCAGTGAGCAGGGCGTGCAAGTGATCCTGGACCCCGTGCACAGCGTGCGGCTCTTTGACTGGTGGCACCCTCAATACCCCTTCTCCCTGAGAGCCTAGCGCTGTCTCCGTCCTGAGGGGTCAGTCCAGCGTGGGAGGGGCGGCCTCACCGGAGGTCTGCTTAGGGACGCACAAGCTTTTGGCTTCCTGGGGCTCCTGTTAGGGGAAGGAGGAGGTGGAATCACGAGGAAAAGCAACTATGATTTCTGAACATATTTTAATGTAAAAATTTCATTTGAAAGAAGAAACCTGGCTCTATTTTCTGCGTTAAACACCATTTGGTGCTATTGAGTTTGTGGTCTTTATTCTTTTATCCCAGTGAAAATGGAAGACCTTGCTCTAGGGGAAAATTAAAATCTGGAATCTCCAAACCAGGAAGCTTCAGCGGCGCCTTTGGCTCAGAGGAACTTGAGAGGTCTGGATTGTTGCTACTGTTACTTCCAGTTTAGCTGCCCCTCAAATTCACATGAATATTTCCCCCTTACCCTTCTCCAGAAATAAAGCAGGTGACAGGGTTTTCACAGTCTCACAAGATTGGCTTGTGTATCTTTCTTCAAAAACGATTTTTGGAAGTTTATCGTATAAATATTCTTTTGCCAATTTTGGATTTTAGGTGTTTTTATGCACGAGGCTGAGAGCAGTGATGATAGTGACTTTCTGTGCTTGGTACAGTCCAAGGAACTTGACACGATAGCTCTAATGTTCACAGCCCTGCAAGGTAGGTACCACTGTCCTCATCCTGAATCAGTGACTTACCCAAGGTCTATCGGCCAGTGAGTGACAGCTAGGACTCTGGCCCAGGTCTCTGCTGTGCCACAGTTAGAAAGGTCAGTCTCATTTTTCTTGTGGTAGGTGGTGACAGAGGGGGTGGGCAGAGTGCATGTAGATAAAAAGTAAAAGGTGAGTAAAAACCAGATTGTGGTATGCCTTATCCCAAATCAGCCAGAAAGGTGTATAAGATTGATGAGAATCTTTTAAATATGTTTCTAAGTAAGGTGCAAAACGAAACAAGAACATACTGCAGAAAAGATAGTGGTATTCTTACTGAATTGTAAGAAAGGCATTTGTTATACTGAAGGTCATTAAAAAATGCATCCCATGTTGGAACCAGCCTCGTGAGCTCTACGCACCTTGTCACTTGCCCCGCCCTGTGTCATCATCCCCTGTGTCGTCCCTGCAGAAACACTATTGTCCTGTTGGTCAGAGGACTTGCTGTAGCTGGTACACTCTGAGAAGAGCCTCACGGGTGTATTGTGTTGCTTTGTCTTGTTTTTGCTGCTTTCTCCCACCCCAACTTAGCCAGTGAGCTGGATTTTGGCTGGATATTGCCATGAGGTGGGCATTAAGGCGATATTCTTTAAACACGAACATCTTGTGGGGGCAGTTGTTACCATACTGCTAAATTGGTGTGTTGTTGTTTCCTTGCCTTCCTCCCTACTCCCTGCTATTTAAGGAGTATTCTCAGGGAGCATCTGCTTAACACTTCTGCTAACAGCTAACCCCATGCTGGGGTGGGAGCCTGGGTCAGTGACGTATAGAATCTGGGCATTTAAATCGTAAAACTGAAACAAGACCCAAGGACAGTAAACACCTTGCAAATATCTGCAATCAGAAGTTGCCTCTGAGGCAGGAGGAAACCCTAGTTCCCTGAACTAAAGGTTTCTTGGAGCAGAGTGGGCATGGCCCCAATTTAGGAGTTACCCTCAAAGGGGGAGTGAAATAGGTTTGGCTTAATAATTGTGTTCTGACTCACCTCCTGAGTTTTTGTGTCACTCCATGGTACGATGATAGACGTAATATTAGGTACTGCCTCAGTTGCTGTCTTAGCATAAGGTTGACAAATATTTGGTCAAGTGTGTTACCAGTAGCCTTCATGGCCTCAGCCTCCCCTCTTCATTAGCTGAGTTGCCTCTTCTAGGGTGATTCATGGTTTACTAGTGAAAGCATAGGAAGTGTCTCAGGGATTTCCTTTTGATGAGACCCCACCCCCCACCCCAAACCACCTGGAGAAGAGTTGGAACTTGCTGGACTACTTTTGTAATATCTGTTTTGTAATTTTTACTTCCTTAAATCTATACTTTGATTTTACTCTGAGGGTCAGACAAAATAACATAAATTTAGCTTCATTTCTCTCCCCCCAAGTAAATCAAAATTACTCAAATTGCCCTGCCTTCTACCAAACATACAAGGAAACTAAGCCAAATGGTGAACATATTGAAGGAAAGAAAATAAACGAAAGGTTGTTTGTCCACTGATTTCAACTACAGCATTTGTTGCTGGAGTAGGACGTGTGTGTGCCTATGGATGTACACACAGCACGTGTATGAAATCCCTCCGCTTCTAGGCTGTGCGTGGGTTCCCTGAAGGCCTCATTGGGCACCGGGATGAAACTTCCCCAACCAGATGGGAAAGATGCGTCTATAGCCAACGAACAGGGGAAGGCGCAAGGCAGGGAAATGGGAAACGGAGCTAAAATTTGGCAGGAATTTTGGTGTGGAAGTGTCTTCATAGCATGTGTGTATAACTGACCGACATTTCGTTTCACAGTGTCAGCACAGCGACAACAAGGCCTGTACGGAGCCCCGTTTAGGGACCTGGGTGATTCACAGGGAGGGCCCTGTATGCTGCGCCACCTGCAGGGAAGCTCCAGGCCGAGCCCAGACTGCCTGCAGCCTCACAGCCCTCTCAGGTCACGTGCCTCGGCTGGGCGGGGCGCGGCCTGGAGGGAGGTGGCAGGCCCCGCCTCTGGGGGTGGGGCCAGAGCAGAGCGCAGAGGGCGCGAGGCTCTGCTAGGCGGCTGCGGCGGCCTCTGGTCACGTGAGGGATGGGGCGTACCCCGGCAGGGGCGTGGCCTCGAGTGAGGAGGCGGGGTTCGTGCCCCCGAGGCCGCAGCTGCTGGGTGTCGGGCTGTGGGGCGTCTCGGAGAACTGCGGGCAGGTGAGCGCGCAGCGCCAGGCTGGAGAAGGACGGCTGTCTTCCCCCCTCCGCTTCGCACAGTTCGGGGAGGGGTCCCTGGCGCGCCTTGGGCAGCAGCCCCTTCTCCCTCCGCAGGCAGCGCTGCCGCCTCCGCCGCTTCTCCGCGGACTTGCAGTCCTGAGCCCTTGGCGTGAGCGTAGAGGCCAGGTCCGTCGGCGGGGGGCGCGGTGGGGGGCGTGGAGGTCGCGCTCGCCGGCGGCCTCCGGAGGGCCTGAGCGGCAGGTCCCTGGAGGAAGCCGCACGACCGCGGCCCCGGCCCCGCGGAGTCGGGAGGAGTCGGGAGGCGCGGAGGCGCTGAGCACCGCGTCCCCGCGGGGTGGGTCGTGGCCTCTCCGCGTCGCTCACAGCACCCCTCCTGTCGTGGCGCTCCATCCTCCGGCCGAGACGCGGGCGGGGCCAGAGGGGCCCGGCTCCGCAGCCCTCGGCGGTGGGGGCGAGGGGGTCGCCGCGGGAGCGGGGCGGAGGAGACATTCCTGACCTGACGGGTAGGGGGACAGTGGGGGGCCGCGTTCCCGCCACGCAGTGTGTTTTCCAGTGTGGGTCCTGCAGCTTCTGACGGCGGTGGGAAGGGAGGTTGGCTTGGAGGACTTGGAAATGCGATGTGGGTGCTTTTCTCGGAGGAGGGGGGGGGCAAGGTGCCACCAGGTGCTGACGTCATGCTGGAGGTGTCCGTCGGAGGGGCAGGGGAGCTGGGCTGCCGCCGAGCTGCTCGCACGCAGGTGTTACCAAGGAGGGTGGGCGTGGCGTGCAGGTCCCCTCCTGCTGGGGCGGAAGGCCGCCGGGAGCCAGCTCTCAGGGATCCCCAGTCCTTCCAGAGGTGTTCCACGCAGCAAACATTTACGGGCTCCTGCCATGTGCCCGGCACTGTTAGGTACTGGGTCTTCCGAAGGCAATTTGGAGCCGCGGGGCAGTTGAGAGGTACACCCAGTCACGCCGTAGGCACTCCGTTAACGCCCCCGCCCCCATGTTGTTACACTGCTGTTGGATTAGAAAAAGATGGACCGGTCTGAACTGAATTCCAGCCTACCGACCCCCTACAACTGGTAACAACCCAGGTCATCCCAAAGGAACAGTTGGGGTTATTTCCGTTGGCTCTTTTCTAGGACTTTGTCCTGAGGCCTAGGACACTGCCTGGGATAAAGGGGGGTCTCAACATAATGAGACGATGACTAGCACAGTGGTTACTGGGGGCCAAGAAGGCATTAGACACTCGGCACAGCGGGGACCCCATCTCTGGAAGGCAGAAGAGTGTGGGTGTCAGTGTGGAAGGGCAATCTCACTTGGTGAGCGTGTCGTGGTGTCGGCCGGGGGGTGTGTGTGGCCTGGCAGCTGGGTACCGAGGAAGGATTGGAGGGGCAGGGAGGGCAGGCAGCCAGGCTCCTGGGTGTTGTCCCTGAGTTGATTGCTGAAATCTTAGACTTGGAAAGAGTTGTCAGGGATTGCTGTGGTCCTTTTGGAGCCGCGGAGGATAACGGGGTGAGAGCTCAGGGAGAGGATGAGGAGGCAGGCTGAAGACTCTGCTCAGGGCCAGGGAGCTGGGGCCCAGAGGGCTTTAGGATATGGGGGGGGGCTAGCTGAGGCTTCTTATGCCAGGGACACTACCCCGGGGCTTTGGGCCATTGGATGGGTTGCTATAGAAACATGGTGTGGTATGGAGTTGTCTGCAGTGTGTGCTGGAGAGAACGAGTTGATGTGGAGTCGGGAGGACCAAGGCAGTGAAAGCAGCCTCCGAGTCCAGGTCCCAGGTGGAGAATTGGGACGGAAGGAGGGACGGGAGTGTACTGCAGCCACAGGAAGTCACCGTCTGTGCCCCCTCTGACCTGCTGTCTCACCGACCTATAATTAGCTCTGAAAGGCATACGGTGCTGGCTCACAGGAACACAGCCCTCTGGGTGACCATCGGAGTGGAAGTACGTGGAGGAGCCGTGGTGCCAGGCTGCAGGGAGAGGTCTCTGAGAACTGAGACTGTCATGGGGGAGGAGCTCTGAGCTGGGGGTCTAACTGCAGGCCCAGCAGACCCTGAGCCTGGCCTGGCCTGGCCCCCCGGTGTCTTGTGCCCCCCAGGAGAGGTCAGCTCCAGCCCGGAGCAGGGTCCGACAGGCCTTGGCCGGGGCTGATTCATTCTGAGAGCTGAGGAGACAATCCAGTGGTGCTCGGGCCGCCCAGGCTGGGCCAGAGGCTGGGCATGTGGTTAGTGCTGCTCTCTGTGTGGCTCTCCAGCCATCACTGTGTGCTGTGTTCGCTCCAGGAGGCCGTGCTCCTCGAGGGCCGAGCCTGTATCCATAACCATTCCTAGGTCAGTACTGGATTCACGGGAGCCTCCTCGCTAAGCGATTGTTGGATGGAATTGACGAGGTCTGGCTTCTGATCCCCTGGGTTCAACGAAGCAGGGCCTCGTTGCAGCCAGAACTATTTAACCTGGAGCAGAGGAGCCTCTGGGGACCCAGTGCAGGGGTGCAGCATCGGGGAGAACCCCTAAGTCCCCATGAAGCATGGCACCTGGGTTTAGGTTTGTAGCTGAACAAAACGTTAAGCCCAGGTGTCGTTAGTAGACATCATGTATCAGTTACATAAACACGTAACGTGTTCCATGGTTTTGAAGAGTGCTTAGCGCAGTATAATTTTGTAGTCCGGTGTCAGATGAAATAGCTGGTTTGCTTCACAGGCCTTTATTCTCATTTTGCCAATCAGCAGAGTTGAGTTCTTATAAAGTAAACACGTCTGATGTAACTTCATGACCACTGTCTTCAGATAACTGTCATTTCAAAGGGGTGATGGGCTTGTAGTCCATTTAAGAAAAAGCCTCCGTAGGATTCGAGCGCTTCCTCCCTTAGCGCCGAACTCCTTGTTTCTGAGGGGTAATAGGTAGAATGGGCTGTCCGGGTCCTGGGGGGGTCAGCGCGCAGGACCTCGGGAAGCTCTTCTCAGTGGGACCCGCAGTTCCAGGGAGGTGGGGGTGGGGTGAACGCTGATGGGCTGTGAGTGGGGGGCCCCCGAGGTGGGCCAGGCCAGGGGTTTGGCTGGGGCTAGTCCCTGAGCGCTGGACTTTCTGGGAGATCTGTCACTGGTGCATGTGGACCCTGGGCTCCGGAGACCCCACAGGGAGGCTCTGATGGGGGGCAGTAAGTCGAAGGTGGGCTGGGCCCGGCTGCGTGACTGCTCGCACTGGGTCCCAGGGGGAGGGCCGTAAACCTTCGGCCCTTGTCGGGAGGAGCTTTCGCAACAAGTGGCATTGTCACTCCTGCTATCGTCTCCATCCTTCCGCCCTCTCAGGCTCACACAGCTCAACACCACACATGCACTTACATCTTTCACGGTTATGCGCAGACTCCCATGGCACCCACGTGTTCTTAGGAGTAGTGTGATTTCACACATGTACTTGCATGACCACACCCGTGCACTCTCATGATGGAATCCACACTGTCAGGACCTCACTCTTGTGCACACACATGCTCACACTCTCTCTGTCAGGACCTCCACCCCCCACGTTTGCACACCCCTTTTTATAACCACACACTCACACTTCTATGACGCCTGCGTTTCTCTGAGCAATCCTGTGCACTCTGGACCTTTTGCCCCCTGGCACCTGACTGCTCCCATCTCATGTTACTGGTTTCTCCTGGGTCGTCTGTTTTCTGCTGTGTGACGGCTCCCTAATCTGATGGCTGATCTAATGCAGACTTCTGAGTATTTTTCTCCAACACCAGAAGACCCGTATTTGTCCCGCAGGGCCCCTATTTTGAAAGATTTTTATTCTCTACACACACCCCACGCTACTTCGTTTCCTCTTGCAGACATTATTTGAGGACACATGTCAGTGTTAACCATCAGCTCTGTTTAGCAGAAGATGCCAAGGTCACTCGGTGACGTGAGCTTGCCCAAAGCTGTGTGCTGTGTTCACTGGTGCAGACTTCTGTGCTGGCATGCGTGTACATGGGTCGTCTGTTACACACTTAGCATGTGGGCCTGCTGAGCAGCCTTCCCTCCCCCGCTTTCTGCTCTGCGCCCTGTAGTGCTGCCTCCCTGAGGACCCGCTCAGTGAGCGGGGTCTCTGCAGACAACACTCAAACCAGGGGTTGCGTAACCCCCTCTTAGACTTGGAACCCTTTATGCACAAGAAACCTCAATCGGATGTCCAGTCAACTTGGAGTTGAGGTTAAAGTAAGAGAGTTCAGAGCCTTTTGCATTTGTCTCATTTCTGCCCTCTTCTTGCCCCAGGCTGTCCCTAAAGGTACGCTGTCACAAACCCGGTGTGCGATGGCTATGATTTGGTCTATTTGAGAGGACAAGCGGTTTTGGGGGTGCTCCGAGACTTGTGGGTGTGATTTTGGGGGTGCACAGAGACTTGTGGCCCTCCGTTCCCCACTCACCTGATGTTAGTCCTCCTGGGTGGTGACAGTGGGTGTGACAGCCCCAGTGTCCCCCTGTGTCCTGGTGTGATTGTCACTGTCCAGAGGCCCTGGTTGTGCAGCATGTTGGATGCTCACCCAGGTGACAGGCTGTGTCTTGGGAAGAGTTGGCCCATAACTAAGTCCTGGGAGCAGCTGGAGAGATGGGTCTCACAGATCGAGGCCCAGGGGCCATCTCGTGATATGGTGGCTGCTGCCCAGAGGCCTTTCCCCAGGCTGAGCTGTGCCTCGGCTGCATTGTCTCGGACGAGGGTGAGAGGCTGTGGCCTGAAGGAGTCCTGTCCACTCCTGTGCCTCCATCCCTGCCCGTCTCTGGAGTCAGACAGAGTGGAATGAAGCCCTGGTTCTTCTTCTTTCTCGCTGTGCAGACTTGGTTACGTGACTTTGAGTCCCAGTTCTCCTATCTGTGAAAGGGGAAGAAGAATCACGTCTTCCTTGCAAGGAACCGGAGGATTCAAGTAAGCTGACCACACAGTGTCTGACACATGCTCAGTACTGACCACATGGGCACTGCTCCATTTTTCCCGGGTGACCACCGCCCTGCCGTGGGGGGGGTGCACAGCCCCTCCTCTTGCCTCTTGGCCCTGAGGGCCCACCCTGCAGCGCCCTCTGCGCAGCTCACAGGCACTGAGAAGTGAGCACTCTGGCAGCTTGGCCCGTGCCGGCGGCCTCCACAGGGTAGCAGCCTGGCCCTGGCTGGCTCCCTCGCAGTGGTAGGCGGGCCATCTGGTGGGGCCGTGGGGCGCCAGCCTGCGTGTGACCAGCCAGGACATCCGACCCAAGTGCCCGCCCCTCCTGTTGTTAGGGAAAGATGGGGGTAAATTTGGAAAAGCCAAAGCAGTTTCCCTGTTGTTCACCCAGGCCTTCCCCGTCACACACGCCCTGCTCACTGGAGCCCTCCCGCCCACACTCCTCACTGCAAAGCCCCCGCTTGCTCTGGGGGCTGGTGGCTTTTGCCTGTGAATCAGGACCTGTACATGTCACTGGGACACAGTCCAGGGGTTGAGGAGGCTTTGTTAGGCGGAGATGATGGTGCCGCTATTTCAAGCCAGCCCAGGAGCCAGAAGGAGCCAGGTGTCCCTAGCCCCTATGCTTGCCACGCTGCTGCACTCGACAGGGCACCTGGCTCCACGTGGGGGCATTGTGCCAGGGGAAGTGGAGGTGCCACCTGGCACCTGGTGTGCAGGGAGGCTGGGAGAGGGCTGGTGGTAGTGGTGCTAGCTTCTCAGTTGGCAGGAGGATACTGAGCAGGCCGCCTGTCACCCTGGCAGCCAGAGGCCCTTTGCTGTGAGAGCTTTGTAACCCTACCCACAGGCCCCCGGCCCCCCAGGCAGTTCACCGTCCCTGTCAGTCATGGGGCCTTCTGCTCTCCCTCCAAGGTGGGCAGAACAAAAGTACCATGGGACCCCTGGCACAGGACAGGCCTCTGTCGTGGTGACCTTCCGTCACTCACTGCAGGCCACTGGGATCTGTTGCACTGATGCCATCTCCAGGGTCCCTGACTTCCGAGCAGCTTTCTGCCATGGGGGCCCTTCCCCAGCCTGGCCTCCTCATCTGCTCTCCTGTGTCTTCTTGGGGTGGGTGTGGGCAGTGGCTGCTGATGAGCTTGGGGAGGTGTTAGGGGCCATGGTGGCCTTTCTGCTCCTAGATCGGAGCACTGGGCTGTGGGATCTAGGGCGCAGAGGCTGGGCAGTGGGAGGAATGACCGTCCTTAGCATCAGTGACATGGCAGCTCTGGCTCCTGTTGCTCAGGGGGACAGACCAGGGTGCTATTAATACTTCACCTCGGTAGCCTCTCAGGACCCTGCCCTCCACGGTGGCTGTCCAGCTTGGGGACAGGGTCCCCTGAGTCAGCGTCTGTGTCCAGTTTCCGTGTCTGGGAGCATGTGCGTGGCCACATGTGTATGTCCTCGGTCTCCGTGCATACCTGTCTGAAGTGCGGGGCCCCCGGGAAATGGCTGTGGTGTGAACATGGGTATTCTCAGGCTGGCACCTGACTTCTGTCCGGTCCAGACCCACATTCCTCCCGAGCCTCTCTCTTGCTGCCCCCCATTTCTGCCTAGACCATCGGTACTCTAGGGAGGGGATGACAGGTGGAAGAGGTTTGGCCCTTCTCTGGTCCCGACGCCGGGTTCAGCCCAGGCTCTGACTCTCAGCTCTCACTGGGGGGTCCCCATGTCTCCCATCCTCCCTGACCTTCCCAGTCTGCCGCTGAGGGGTGGACAAGAAGCTGTTCTCTGTCTCCCAAATGGGAGGGGTGGGATGGGAAGGAAGGGAAACAGCGTTCCTGAGGCATGGTCACTGGGGTGCCTGATGTCTCAAGTCATGCTGCAGGAGTGGACTGGGAGGTGGGAGCCAGAGGCAGGCAGGGGAGTCCCCAGCTGCATGCTGCCGAACTCATCACACCGGGCATCCCTGTGCCAGGCTGTGCACGTGCTAATGCCCTAGCTGGTGACTTCCGGCAGTGCCAGCAGTGGGCAGGTGTATGGAGGGAGAGGATTCCCAGCCATGAGCAGGGGCCCCCACCCCACGTCGACCCTGGGGTCCCTGCTCCAGGCCAGGCTAGCAGGCTATGAATCCAGAATGCACCCCTGCTGCCAGCCAGGTTTCAGGAGTGGGCGTGATTTGAGACAGAGCATTGTCCCTGAGTGATGAGCCAGGTGTACCAGTGGTCAGGGAGAAGCCCTCTGCCCGTCTCCTGACCTCCAGTCAGGCCCCTGTGTGAGACCCTCACATGCCCGGAGCCCTTTAACCCCTTCTGTGCTTACCTTGGCCTGAGGTGTGGGAAGCTATGGGGCAAGGGCCAGAGACCCCATTCCTTCCTGCCCCCTCTCCCACCGCAGGTCCCACAGGAGTCTGGGCAGCCGGCTGCCTGAAGCAGTTCTATATTTGGCCAGAGAGCACGTGGGTGGGGGAACCAGCCAATGGCCGCAGTCTGACAGCTGGAGGTGGGGCAGCTGGAGGCTGAGGCAGTGGTGGTGGGAGAACCAGGGAGGGCCCCATCCCAGTGGGGGTGCCAGCGTCCTGCCCCCTCCCTCCCAGCCCCCCCCCACGCCTTTCTCCTCCCAGCTCGTCCTCATAGCAGTCTCTTCTCCCACAGACCTGTGTCCTCCAGAAACAATGGGTGTCGCTCGATCCAGTGGGAACTCGGCCAGGCTCCAGTGCCCTGCGTGAGCCAGGGTCCCCTTCCAGCCTGCTCTCCCTGTCTGTCATGGCCACACCTGGCTGCTGCCCGCTTGCCTGGGGACATAGGACACCCAGCCCCAGCCCTGCGGGCTCAAGCCCGGGCCTCTGGCTCCGTCCCATGGGGGGGCCTCAGGCACCAGGTTCCTCTCAGAGCCAGAGAGACTGATGCCGCGGGCCCAGCCCCGCGTGGCTCCGCCTGTCCAGAGACCTGTGCTCTGGGGCTCCCTGGAGCTGCCAACTCCGTGAACTCCTCCCCTGTCCCCCAACGCCGAGAAGGCCCTGCCTGCCCCCACCATGTGTGAGGTGATGCCCACCATCAAGGAGGGGGACTCCCTGGGCCCCCCCCATGGCGCGGACGCTGACGCTAACTTTGAGCAGCTGATGGTGAACATGCTGGATGAACGGGAGAAGTTGCTGGAGTCCCTTCGTGAGAGTCAGGAGGCTTTGGCGGCCACGCAGAGCCGGCTCCAGGACGCCCTCCACGAGAGGGACCAGCTCCAGCGTCACCTGAACTCGGCGCTCCCGCAGGTGAGGCCAGAGCCTAGCGTCCTGGGGCCCTCAGCCCATCTGCGTCTAAGTCGCATGTCCCCTCATGGGGCTCACAGGCGTCACTGCCTTCGTGTCCCTGCCGCTCGCTCGCTCGCAAGCGTCTCAGCCAGCGCGCTGCTGGCTTCCCCTGGAGAAGCGGCCGCGCTCGGATGGGGAGGAGACCCACGTGCGCTGCGCCTGTCCGGCGGCAGGTGGCGCCCGGGCAGGGACTGGCCTCCGCGGTGCCCGGGCGCCTCTCAGTCCGCAGATGCACGACCACGAGTTCCCCGTAGGAAACTAGGCAGAGCTGAACGAGGGAGCGCCGGCTGGTCAGCTGTCCCCCGCCCGCCTCAGCACCACGGCCAGCGCACGTCGCCGCGCGTGTTCTGTGCACTCGGCTCCTCCCGAAGTTCTCAGCGCTGTGAAGCGGGCGCTGTCATCGCAGACGATGACACGACACCTCGAGCATTGCTTAGCTGCTGGTGGCCGCGCAGCCTGAGGGCTTGGCAGGGCCAGGCCCTTTAGCAGGTGGCAGGACGGTGTGGGCTCCTGCCCGGCCAGGGCCTGGTGATGCCTTGTCAGGAGGAAGACGGGGTCCTGGTGAAGCGTGCGTGGGAGGTGGGCCGTCCTGCAGGGGCCCAACCGAGCGAGAGTGGAGGAGCCACCCTGTCCTGCAGCTCAGTACCAGAACCCAAGTGACTGGAAGCGCGAGTATCAGTGACGGGTCGCTGGCTTTGCTGGCCGTGTGCTAGGTGTTTTGCACTCGTGGGCTCACTGGGTCCTCCTGGAGACACTAGAGGGATACCTGTGTCTCGCAGACTGGAGGGTGCAAGTTCAAAGAGGTACAGTGACTCTTCCTGGGAGCTTCAGCACAGGGACCTCGTCACTGTCCCCAGCGACCAGTACAGCACCTGGTACGCGGGAGGTGCTCACAGTATCTGTGAGTGAATGATGGGCGTAGCCACTGTTCCCAACACTGTGGGAGCAGGGAGAGCCTCCCCCGGGGAGTCTAGGGAGCCCCAGGAGGCACGGCCTTTGAGATGGGCTTTGAAAGGTGGCTGTGATTTCCTCAGGTGGTGACAGAGGGGTGGGCTCCCCCATTGAGCAAAGGTGTGGGATTAGAAAGGCTCGCTGGTGGCTGGAAACAGCAGGGGACCCAGGCCAAGGGCCTTAGGGCGATGAAGCTGGAAAGCGAGGAGAAGAAGTTTGACTTGTGCTTTGGGACAGCGTCTGGCAGAGGCGTCTTGGGGTGGGAAGGCCGTGCAGGGGCTGGGCTGAGGGGAGGGAGGACAGAGCACCCATGCTTTGGTGGTGGTGCCCTGACGTGGGGCTGGGGTGTGCCATCGAGTCCTGTCTCTGGGTACGAGTGTGTCACGAGTGCATGTCTGAAAGCTGAGGCGTGACCGGGACCAGGGCCAGGCCTTCCAGGGTCGAGATGCTTGACTGCCTTTGGCTGTGGCCTTCCTTGATAGAGAGGCAGTCAGTGAGCAGGGTCTGGGCCGTGGCGTCTCAGGCTCTGGCCTCTCTGGGTCCCTTGTCCCTTCCTACAGCCACTGTCAGTCACCCCCAACCCAGGGAAGCCATAGAATTTGGGCCACTTCTCTTTCTGGAGTGAGGTGATGTCTAAGGAAATCAATAGGATACCTGGGCCTGGACCTGTGGGGCCAGCCTGTCACCCCTGTGTGCTGTCCTAATGGGGACGGCGGCAGAGGACTCTGCAGTGCCCTTGAATGGATGCCAGCCTGGGTTTGGGTTGGGCCCAGCAAGTGGCCAGGGTGCAGCCCTGGACCGAGTGAGCAGGGGCCCCAGAAGCTAGAGCTGAAGCCATCTGGCTGGCTGGGCAGGCCTGCACGCTCTCCTGCTCCTGTGTAGGTGGGTCCTTCAGTCCCCTGTCTCACTGGCCACCGGCAGCTGCCAAAACCCTGCGGAGGGGGAAAGCTCCTTTGGGCTCTTGCTTCTCTGATGTCCATCAGGGTCCTTCTGGACCTTACTGTGTCAAACCAGAAGCAAAACTCTCCTCCATCATTTTCTAAAGGGAAAGGTCATTGGATAGCTGGCAAAACAGACCCACAAAATGGGAGGGGGGGACATCAGGTGATGCTGGTGGCTGGAGGGGGAAGGGGCTGCCGAGCAGACTGATTTTCTGGCTCTTGCATCCAGCCCTGTCCCTTCAGACCCTCCTGTGCCCTTGGAGTGTGCAGGACCCAGAGCTGTGGGCCCCTCGGGAGCATGTGCTCACTGTGGGTCCTCTGCCCCACAGTGCCCCACCAGATGGAGAGGGATGGCTCTGGGCAGATGGTGGAAGGAAGGGATGGGTGAGAGGGCCCACCATTGCCTTGTGCATGCAGGACGCTGCTCGGGGCATGTCCCACGTGCTGAGGGGCCTTGGGGGTTTTCAGGAATTTGCCACCTTAACCCGAGAGCTGAGCATGTGTCGGGAGCAGCTCCTAGAGCGGGAGGAAGAGATATCAGAGCTGACAGCAGAGCGGAATAACACGAGGGTAAGGGGGTCCTGGGGCGTGTGCTGGGGCCAGGCCGGCACATCCCTACCCTATGTGCTGGGGTAACAGTCGGACACCTCCATCTTTCACGTGTAGTCGGGGTCCGAGGAGATAGGCCAGGGCAGCCGGCTTGGGGCTGACCAGCACGGAAGTGTTTGAGCATTTGAACAATGGCACAGACGGGGCACCCGGTCCCCCCAGCGAGCCCGTGGGCACTCCGGTCGCCCTGCGCACAGACCCACAGTACTCCTCTCGCCTCCCTGCTCCCTGCCAGCTTCTTCTAGAGCATCTGGAATGCCTGGTGTCCCGCCATGAGCGGTCCCTCAGGATGACTGTGGTGAAGCGTCAGGCCCAGTCGCCTTCCGGGGTCTCCAGTGAGGTGGAGGTGCTGAGAGCCCTCAAGTCGCTGTTTGAGCACCACAAGGCCTTGGATGAGAAGGTACCTGGCCTGCCCTGCAGCCTCTGGTCCCATCTCTGAGACGTCTGTGTCCTGTGTTTCGGGCAGACTGCCTTCTAGCTGGTCCTCCTCCCACTGGCCGTTTCCAGGGGCTCCCATTAGGGTGCCTGTTGGCACACCCTGCTCTGCCTCACACCCAGCAGGGGTGGACCCAGCCAGAGCCCAGCGGGGTCTCCGTTTCTCCCTCTATCTCCCCTCTTCTTACCTTGGGCAGGTGCGAGAGCGGCTCCGGGCGGCCCTGGAGCGAGTCACCATATTGGAGGAGCAGCTGGCAGGTGCCCACCAGCAGGTAAGCAGCCTGCCCACCCTCCTTCTGCAATGCGGCCCCTCGAGCCAAGGCTGGGCACCTGTCTAGGAGGTGGGGGACCCACAAGGGTGTGGAGCATGTGGCAGGTTGTCTTGTCTGTGACACTCTGCCCTGGGGGCTGTGCCCTGCAGCAGTGGGCAGGGGTTCAGGACGGAGTGGCAGGAGACGAGGGGACTGTGCAGCTGGGACCAAAATGCCTGTGGAAGGCGGGTATTGGGGAACCATGGAGCAGGGGGCATGCCTTCCCCAAGACTGGTGCAGAGGGCCCGGCCTCAGTCAGGACAGCAGCTGCTTGAATTAAATTCGGGGCTTTCTCCGGTATCCTCCCTCCTCTCTCTGCCCTTCCCCAACCCCATCTGTGGAGAAGTGTATAGATTGTCGGTTGAGTGCCTGACTCGCTGCTAGACACATCATGTGCTTGTCCACTGTAATTGTTAGGGCCCCTCTACCTGTGTGTCCACTTCAGGCGAGAGCCCTTCTCTCCCGGAGCCTTGGTCCCCTCGTCACGCCTTTCTAAGTTAGAGGAGGCTGAGATAGCAGGTGAAATAGAAACTTGCTTTTCAAGAGATACACGGGAGTGTCAGGGTGTGTGTCATCGTATGGAGTGAGCTCTGAGGCTGGGGAAGAGCTGTCCCTGCCTCCAGCTCCCTGGGAGGGGCAGGGAGCAGGATGTCCTGGGCTTGGACAGCCAACTGACAGCTCACTGTCCCTGGAGGATGACGTGGGCCGGGTGCAGGAGCTGCAGGAGCTGCTGGAGAAGCAGAGCTTTGAGTTGAGCCAGGCCCGGGAGCGACTGGTCACCCTGACTGCAGCTGTCACTGAACTGGAGGCAGACTTGGGCACCGCCCGCCGGGACCTCATCAAGTCGGAGGAGCTGAGCAGCAGGCGTCAGCGGGACCTGCGGGAGGTGGGCGAAGGCCTGGCCTGCCCCCTCGTGCTGGGTGCAGACCTTCGGCTCTCAGGAGGGCAGCTACTTGGATGCCCTGGGTGGCGGGAGGACTGGGAAGTGTGACACTGAGCACCAGGTGGGGTCCGATGGTGGCAGGAGGGACAGGTGGAGGCCATGCACTGGCCGGGCAGTGTGGAGAAGGTGCAGGTCGGACGGGGGCGGGGAGAAGGTGATGGCCTCCCATCGGTGCCCTCACCTCCCGCCCAGGCTCTGGCCCAGAAGGAGGACATGGAGGAGCGGGTCACCACACTGGAGAAGCGCTACCTGGCGGCTCAGCGCGAGGCCACATGCATCCATGACCTCAACGACAAGCTGGAGAACGAGCTGGCCAATAAGGAGTCCTTGCACCACCAGGTACCTCCTCCAGGTGGCGCGGGGAAGCCTTGTACTGCACTCTGGGGTCTTCCCTTGGTGGCCCAGGAGCCCCTGGCGTCATCCCCTTGGATGTCGCGCCTCTTGGGCAGCCGAGAACCCAGCTTGTTTCTTGGCGCTTCCTGGCCTGTCACCTGCTCTCTGCTCAGGCCGGGTGGGGGCGGGAGGCTTCAGTGCTCCCTCTTGGCTCTCCTCCCCGCCCCTTTGCCAGTGCGAGGAGAAGGCACGACACCTACAGGAGCTGCTGGAGGTGGCAGAGCAGAAGCTGCAGCAGACGGTGCGCAAGGCCGAGACGCTGCCCGAGGTGGAGGCGGAGCTGGCCCAGAGGGTTGCAGCCCTCACCAAGGCACGTGGCCGGGCCCGGGCTCTGCCTGTGCCCCCTCTTCCTGAGCTCTAGGGAGCCAGACCGTCGGTGCTGGGAGTGGGAGGCTCGTGGGCCAGGAGCTGCAAACCGTTTCTCACAGTTTAACTCCGGGAAACCCTCTGTGTCGGTTGGAAGAGTAGTCCTTGCCCTCGTCACCCCACCCCTTAGAGTCCATAAGAAGAGGTGTAAAGTACTTCGAGAAGCAGAAGAGACTGGGTGCAGGTTGTTTTTATGATCATTTACATCATTGTGGTCAATACTTCCTTTGGTTTGGGTCTGGAGTGGAAAAATTAGGACTCGCATGTCTGGAAAGATGAAGTCTGAGAAGAGATAGGATCAAAGTCTACACTTCCTAAAGAGGGTGGAATTTGGCTGAAATTGAAGCATTCTACATCTAGGGACCACCCCTTGTTGCTTGAAGGCTGGAGCTTTAGGACGAATGAAAGGGAATATGATTTTACCCAGTGGATAGTTAACTTTAAGGGGTAATAATTTATAAGAGGTGGGCAGGCTGAAAACAACTATTCCGGATGAGCTGGATGAGTGTGTGGGTTCATGAAGAGAATTTCGGAGTGCTTGCAGCTGGGCAGAGGTTTTCAGGGGGGCCTCACTGGGATCACCGTAGCTACACCCCCAGCCCCTGGAGAGAAGGAAACCAGTAACAGTAAGTGTCAGGCCCCAGGGCCTGTGTGGCAGCTTGGGACTTCTGGGGATGGAACCCACAGCCTGGCTGTACCTAGGTAGACTCAGGACCACGTCTGCTTCTGCCACTGACTGGCTCTGGGACCTGGGAAAAGTCACTCCCTCCCAAATCGGCACCGCTGCCGTTATCTCTGTGATGTCCCATTATCTCTATGATGACGTCATCGTATCTATGACATCATGTCTATAACACCATCGGCTCTGCGATGACATCATCATCTCCATGGCAATTGGGTTGGCCTTGGTGGTCTTGAAGGACTTTCCCGCCCCTAGAAATGAGGGCTGGTTTAAAGTGCACCAGAGGATGTTGTGATGCTGAGCAGTCAGCTCAGCTTGTCCCAGAACTGACAAGAAGGGAGGGCGGAATTGATGAATGTGTCCCGGGCAGTCACAGTAGGAGGGCTTCCCCGACGGTAGGATGTGTGGCAGTCCCGAGTACCTTGTCAGCAGGAACCAGGGGATCTCGGTGTCTGGAGACACGTGAGCGGAAGGGGTGACCCGTCTGTCCAGGCTGGTTTCACAGCAGAGCTCATAGCCATGGCTAGTGTTGACTGAGTGCTAATTGAGTCCTGAGTGTTTGCCGTGGATCGTCTCATTTAGTGCTCACAGTGGTACGAGGCACTGGTGCTGTCATTGTCCCCATTTAGCAGTTGAGGAAAGTGTTACTAAGCACATGAGTTACTAAGGTAACCTGTCCAAGGTCACAGCTGGGAAGAGAGGGAGCCAGGATTTGAACTCAGTTTAGCTTGAGTCCTGCACTGAGGTGCATGTCCATCCATCTGGAGGCATAAAGACATGGCAGCTCATGCTTTCAGGTGGGTGTTTTTTCCAGAAGCGTGTGGAGAATTTAGTCTCTTGTGATGCCAGCTTTGCCATGTTTTAAGGCAGGCCCTGAGCAAGAGGAAGGGGTGGTGATGACAGTTCTGCTCCAACATGGCAGGGGAGGGCTGGGCTACATTGCTCCCTGAGGCCCTGACCCCCAAAGGCCACGCTGGAACCGGGGTGCATGCGCCAGGAGGCCTGAGCAGGGGGCAGATGTCCGCTGCTGCGCTTTGTCCCTGTCCCCAGGCTGCAGAACGGCACGGCAGCTTTGAGGAGCATGTCCGGCAGCTGGAGGGCCAGCTGGAGGAGAAGAAGCAGGAGCTGGCCCGGGTGAGGGCCAGGCCGGGCTCTGAGCACCCCGGCTTGGAGGAAGTGGGAGCTGGGGAGGGGAGGGACTGGCCACCTGGTACAGAGATGCAGGGGCGGGAGGCGCTGGGCGGGCTCCCCTGGATGAAATTGGGGCGAGGGAGCAGGGTGGCTCCCAGGGCCGGCAGCGGATGGCCCAGCGGTGGCTGGTGCGAAGTGAGCTGGCTACGCAGGTGCGCCAGCGGGAGAAGATGAACGAGGACCACAACAAGCGGCTTTCAGACACGGTGGACCGGCTGCTCACTGAGTCCAACGAGCGCCTGCAGCTGCACCTCAAGGAGCGCATGGCCGCCCTGGAGGAGAAGGTGCTGTGGCGGGACCCCGAGCGGCGGGGTTTCGGGGAGGGTGGGGTCGGGAAGTGAGGGGTCAGTCCCGGGACCGGGTCTGGGGACGGGACCAGTGAGCACTGGCCTGCAGCGAGGCTGGACGAGGGAGGAGCTGGCCGCCCTGGAGAGCCGGGCGGGGTCCCTGGCTCACAGCTGTTCTCCCCCAGAACACCTTGATGCAGGAGCTGGAGAGCTCCCAGCGGCAGATTGACGAACAGCAGCACCACAAGGTACCCAGCTGCTGGCCAACCAACCGGCCAGCCTGGGAGGGACGGCCTCCTGTTCCAAGCAGCTGCCCTGGGACCCCGCACAGAGCGAGCCCTTGTCAGTCCGTGTGCGCACGTTACCTGACTAACCCTCACTGGAGCTTGCACAGTAGATGCATTATCCCCCATGGAAAGAAGAATCAGGCCACAGCATAGGGCACAGAGTGGGCAGCAGAGACCTGGGACCCAGTGAAGGACTCAGCAGAAGGATTTGTGATAACCTCAAAGTGGCTGAGGCAAGAGTGCAGTGATTCTGGGAGGGTCAGCCCCTATGCCTGCCTCCCAGTGTCAGCGAGGCCTGGAGAGCACGGCCTGTGGTGCTCGGCCTCGATTGCCCTGTGAAGTGTGCTGCTGAGGGCCCTGCAGGCCTGCTCTGGTAGGGTCCTTCCCCAGACACAGCCCTCTCCTCTCCCGCCCCCTGCCTGCCCGCTGCTGCCCTTGTGGTCACTCTTCAGCTGGACCTCATCTCTTCTGGTGAAATCCGTGGCCCGGCTGGGGTCCCTGGCTTTGGACTTTGCAGGGCATTCTTCTGTATCTCCTCGACTCTGGTGTCTTCTTTGTCCCCCTCTCCCCTCTCTGCCACACCTGGCCGCCACTCCCACCTGGGTCTGCCTGGCACAGGGCCGCCTGTCTGAAGAGATTGAGAAGCTGCGCCAAGAGGTGGACCAGCTGAAGGGTCGAGGGGGGCCATTTGTAGACGGCGTCCACTCCAGGTACTGGAGCATGGGAGGCTGGACGTGCTGGGATGGGTCATGGGTGGACCCTGAGGACAGAGACTTCCTTCCACCAAAAGACTGCGCAGAACCTCAGGTCCTTCTCCTTTTCAGGGGGGACACTGAGGCTTGGAGAGCTTGGTCAAAGTCACCGAGCTCACTGGGCACTTGAGAAGGGAGCGCCTGTGCTCCATGGGGTGCTCAGAGGCACACAGACACAGGAGACCCCCAGTTAGGCCAGGCTCCCCTCTTCCTGACTGAGGGCTCACCTACGCCCCCCGGCCCGCTCATGGAGAGTGTCTGGCTCACTCTTGTTCTGAGACACCGTCTTAGGGGTCTGCAGTTTGCTGTTTGCTTGAGGACCACCTAGGTTCAGGAAGCCGGCAGAGAGATTGGAATGAGGCTTCCAGACGTCCTTACTGTTACCCGCACGGTTGTGCCACCCCTTTCCCTGAAAACATTTTAAGAGATGAGTGGAGCTTTCCACCTCGTGCTTGGATTAGACTGGCGTTTCAGGGAACTTCTGGATTTTTCTTCATATTTTGTGAAGCAGTTGACATTGAACTCAGACCTCGAGCCTGCCCTCAGTTCTCTGCCCAGAGAGGCAGGATGAGGCCCGAGGAGACTGAATGGGTGCACCCACTCCAGCTTCGTGGCTCCTGGCTGTTTTCTCGCCTAAACTAAGTCGCTTAAACCAGAACCGCGGAAGCTCTGTATCAGGCCAGTGGGGCCCTGGCTTCCTGCAGAGAGGTTAAAGGAAGTGTGTCTGCGTTGGAGTGGGAGGAGGCTGGAATTAGGGAAAAGCGTGTTGGGTGGTGCAGACTTAAGTACCATCTTCACGTTTGTCAGGAATTCTGTATAGGAGTGTGGAGAGAAGCAGGGAACGAGACAGAAACGGTAGTCAGCCTCTTCCTCTGACTTCTCCCTTCCCACAGGCTGCTCAGAAGAGAGTAGCCCTTCTCCCCCATTAGTGAGCTATGGCCCTGAGCACACCAAACTTTTCTAATGGTTGGGGGGTCTTGGCTTTGACCACACAGATGCACTGGACCTGACATGGAATTGGTGCTGTGTTGCAGGGGAGGGGACAGGGAGAGGCAGGAGCTCCCCTTTCCCTCCAGTTGCCTTGTGATGCTCGTTGGAGGCCCACCCTGTCCCTTTGCTCTGGGCTTACCTAAGGGTTCCAAGCTGGGAGGGCACCCAGACATCCCACAGGATCATTACTGGGACCCTAAAATCCCAGGTTTGGAATAGACCCCTGGGGCAGTGTATGTCCCTGGTCCGGTGTCAGGGCCTCCTGAGGCTTCCTGGGATGGGGGAGGGTGCCTGGGTGGAATGTTGGCCAAGGCGCCATCCAGATTATGGGGAGACCCCAAGGAAAGTTGCTGGGGAGAAGACCAAGAAACAGACCCTCAGAATTGAAGGCCCCAAAGAGACCACTCCTGCCGACCTCTCCGTGCCAGGAGCCCTTCCACAGCATCTTGTGCGAGGGCCATTGAGCCTCCACTTGAATGCTTCTTCGTGGGGAGCTCAGCTTCCTTACAGCACCCAGTGGCATCATAAGCCAGCTCTGGCCATTCGAAGGTGTTTCTTGTAAATGGAAGGCTGTCTCCCTAGAACATTCCCCTGGAGCACCAGAGAGTAAATCAAGCTCTTGCTCACATGGCGGCCCTAAAGCACATCACTCTCTGTCCTGCTAAGATTCCTCCAAGCTGAAGACCCTGAAGTCTATGGGCCCGGGGGTGTGAGCCGGGGCTCAGTCCTCAGGGCTCTCTTCTCTCCCCGTCCACTCCATGCAAGGTCACGCCCGGGCAGTGTGATGGACATGCGGTTCTCCCTGAGCACAAGCAGCCACGTGCCCCCAGGCCTGCATCGCCACTACTCGGCACTGCGGCAGGAGCCTGCCAAGGTGAGTGGTGAGCGGTGGGCTGAGTGTGGGGGGGTCTCCCCGGGAGTTTGGGGTCAGTTCTGCCATGTGCCTGGCTCCAGTTTCACAGACGGCTGGCGTGGGGTGCAAATCCTCTCCCTCCCCTCCCCTGTATCTGCGACAGCTGCAGCCCTGGGGCTGGGGCCTTCGTCAGCTGCAACAGCTGAGTGCCCCTCGCCTCATCCTCCTGGTGGGTGAGGTGGGGGCTGGCGGGCGGCCAGCCGTCCCCGAGGCCCCCCTGAAGCGTGCGCACGTGTGTCTGGGTGTGCGGGCGTGTGGTCAGGCCAGGGGATTCAGGGGCAAGACGGAATTGGCAAGCTTTCTGGAACAAAAGCTGTGGTTTGTGGGGGAGAGGAGGGCGGGATAGCAGGCTGACTGGCCCTTGGGGTGGCACCTTACATTTCCTGAGAAGCAGCTGCGAGTTCCTGCTGAGTCTGCCTCAGGAGACTGGGGGACCAGGAAGGACAAGGGGCAGTCTGATGCCTTCCTGGCCCAGTAACCATTGGTCGTGCTGTGTACTGAGCCTGTCCATGCCCCAGGGGCCTGGAAGATACAGGTGCAGCAGGAAGGACCCCAGGCTGAGGGGTCTCAGTCTGAAGGGGCTTCTTCTCTCTCCCCTCACCCCTTTCCTCGACCTCTTTGTAAGAACACAGCAGCTGCCCAGGAGCCCCTCTGTGTCCCTGCCCCCTTCCTTTCTTACCCCTGTCCTTCCGCCTCTCCCAGCTGGGTTCTGTGTGCTCTCCTCTTCCGGGCCTTTGTCCACCAAAGAGGTTTGCAGGATGGTTTTTGAGACACTCCCAGAGGGTCCTGCGATATGCTGGACCTGGGACACAGACAGGCCTACTTGGCCCTCGCTGTTCCCTGAGCCTTGTCACCCTTCGTCTGTATTAACGCGCTTGCTTGTGCCAGCCCTCACAGGGAGTAGGTCCTGGGATCCCATTTCACACATGCGGAGACTGAGGCTCGGGAGCCTAAACCACTTTTCTGGGACTGCACAGCGGTGTCTGGGGGAGCCGGGATTCCGAGCAGCAGCCAGCCTGTCTGCTCCCCAGCTCCCAGAGGCAGTTCAGTGGCATCTCTTAGACTTTGATGTGCAAATCGATCTTGTTAGGTCTGGGGTGGGCCTGAGACTCTGCATTCCTAACAAGCTCCCAGGAGATACCACTGCTGCTCTGCTCCTCAGCCACGGGGACGTCTTCTTGCTACCCCTCTCCCCTCCTCCTTTGCCAAGGACTGGGAGCTGTCTCCACTGCCTGGGGTGCTGGCCCCCACGGCCACCCCTGCCTCTGACAGTGACCCTGAGCTCTCCGACGTGGACGAGGGTGAGCCCCGGGGTCTGCTGGGCTCCGTGGACATGGCCTCCCCCAGCAGCCACTCTGATGCCCAGACCCTGGCCATGATGCTGCAGGAGCAACTGGAAGCCATCGACGAGGAGATCAGGTGGGGCCGCGTGCTGGGGAGCACGTCTGCACAGACTGGCCTCTCGCGGCTCCTGACAGCGCGTCCAGGGAGCATGCTGGGCCAGGCTGTTCTGAGGGGCTCTCAGGCCTCATGCCCCTCCCTGTGCTCAGCGCGCTCCTCCCACTCAGGCCACCTGGGGGGGTGCTTTGAGGTGCGCTTGTCACTGGCACAGCCCTAAGGGCAGGCAGCACAGGTCCCCTCCACAGACAGACAAACCCTAACCAGAGCCCTTCACTGATTCGCCTAAAGCAACACAGTGAGTGGCAGAGCCAGCGTTCCGACTGGGGCCTCAACTCGGTGCCTGTCCCTAAGAAACCTGTGGCGGGGAGAGGTACCAATGGCACTTTGTAGAGAACCTATCAGTGTTTCTGACCAACGACGAAGGAAAAGCAGAGCGAGAGAACATCAGAGCTTTTCAGGGCTGGAGGTGTCTGGGCCAGTGGCTCCCACACTGGCTCTCGTGAGCCGCTTAAAAGAAAACATCAGACAGAGAAGGGAACTGACACAGGACCGCCGGCTTTATTCCACCAAGTAAAACATTCAAGATAACTGCCGTTTCCTGCCATAGCCGTTCTGCAAAAGCAGGACATTTAACACCCTCAAGTTGGAAAGACATGCTCTCAGACTAAAGGCAAATCCGGCTCCTCAGAGACAGTTATATCTGTGTTCATGTGCGTGTGCATGACGGGCACACACTCCTCTCCAGGCGCCCCCACCCCCCCACAATGTTCCCATTGTTCTCACTTTTCCTGAACTGGGAGAATGCCATTGGGTCAGCATCAGTTAAAGGTCCTGTGTTTGGGGACATAGAGCACTGCTGACTGGGAAGCTGAGACCAGACAGCCCAGGGCCTGACAGGTCACCTGCAGGAGGTGGTAGGTCAGGATTCTGCCGTCAGGGTGGTGCGTGCCAGCAGCTGCCTGGATGGCATCCTCCTGGCACCTGCTTTGTTGAAGCAGGGAGCATGTTGCCTAAGCCGGCCAGCCAGGAAGACAGGAGTGGAAGCTGCGGTGGCACGGAACCTGCTGTGCCCTCCGGCCTGCACGCCCGCAGTGCCAGGACCACCGGCCTCTTGCTGGCCCCGTGGCTGATGGTGTCGCCTGTCTCCAGGGTGATCCAGGAGGAGAAGGAATGCACAGAGCTGCGGGCCGAGGAGATCCAGACGCACGTGGCCAGCAGCAGCTCAGAGGCCCTCGACCTCATCCAGCTGCACCAGCGCGGCCCTATCCCCTCCTCTCTGACTGCCCTGTCCCTGGCCAGCATGTCCCCTGCACTCAGCGGCCGCTCCGCCCCTAAGCTCACCTCCCGCAGTGCTGCCCAGGACCTGGACCGAATGGGGGTCATGACCCTGGTGAGAGTCTTGGGACAGTAGAGGAGCAGCCCGGTCATGCTGGGCTCTGCTTTGGGGGCTGGCGAGGGGAGTCGATGGGCATCCTCTGGGGTGGGGTGGGCCTGTGTTGTGTTCTCCTGAGCCCGTCCCTTGTACGAGCACAGGGCACGTATAAAACCCTGCCATTGCTCACACCCCTTCCTCTCTTCCCGAGCTTGCCCTGATTTACTTTCCAGGCCAGCTGTGACTTTGTCTCCAGGCCTGTGTGAGGCACTGAGTCCTCGCTTCTTGTCCTCAGACCACTGGGCTCCCCTTGGGGATGACTTTTGGGCATCCAGAGGGTGAGTCTGACCTCACCCTTCACTCTCTCTTCCAGCCCAGTGACTTAAGAAAGCACAGGAGGAAGCTGCTGGTGAGTGCTGCCTGATGCCAGGCCCTGCCCCTTTGCCCCCCACCCTGGCCCCCAGGGACTCCCCACTGCATTCCCACACTCCTCTTCCTCATCCGTCCCTCAGTCTGGGCTGGGTCAGCAGGCCCCAGCTGTCCCTCTACCCCTGATGGCTCCACTATCTGTTCAGTCGCCAGTGTCTCGGGAAGAGAACCGAGAGGATAAAGCCACCATAAAATGTGAGACTTCTCCTCCTTCCTCACCCAGGACGCTGCGGCTAGAGAAGCTTGGCCACGCAGCCCGGAGCCAGGAAGAAGGCAAGAGGTAAGCGAGCAGCCCCACTGCTCTGTCCCCAGGGCCATCTCACCTGTCCCAGGGGTCTGACCGACTCACTTCTCCTTCAGGGAAGCACCATCAGGGAAGGACAGCCCCGTATCTCCCCTGATCACCTGCTCTGATCATACCGCTTCCAGCCCACCCCAGCTGTATCACTATAAGTTCTTCTGAGGTCTGCCTTCCATCTCTCCTGCTATGATTTAAGTATGTTTCTCTGCCCCTGCTCCTGGCTGTGCTGTGCAGGCCGGTGGAGGACCAGGGTAGCAACCCGAGCAGCAGCAGCAGCAGCCAGGACTCCTTACACAGGGGTGCCAAGCGCAAAGGCATCAAGTCGTCCATCGGCCGCCTATTCGGGAAGAAGGACAAGGGCCGGCCAGTCCAGCTGAGCCAGGATGGAGCCACGGGCCACGGTCTCTGTCCCCTTCCTAGCACGTGGGTGTGAGTAGAGGGGCCTGAACCAGAGGCTGTGGTCGGCTCCAGACCCTCTGCCTGCCCTCGGGCCCTCAGGCCATCGACAGTTTTCCCTTGTAACTGTTTACAGTGGGAAGGGCTGCCTCCCGGGGGGTGGCTCCTACACTAACTAGTGTCAGGTGGTAGGCGGAGGGCTGTTACCTGGGGGGGGGCTGTCTCCTGGCGGAGGGCTGTCACCTGGCGGGGGGCTGTCACCTGGCTGGGGGCTGTCACCTGGAGGGGGGCTGTCACCTGGCGGAGGGCTGTCACCTGGCGGAGGGCTGTCTCCTGGCGGAGGGCTGTCTCCTGGCGGAGGGCTGTCACCTGGCGGAGGGCTGTCTCCTGGCAGAGGGCTGTCACCTGGAGGGGGGCTGTCACCTGGCGGAGGGCTGTCTCCTGGCGGGGGGCTGTCACCTGGAGGGGGGCTGTCTCCTGGCGGGGGGCTGTCACCTGGAGGGGGGCTGTCACCTGGCGGGGGGCTGTCTCCTGGCGGGGGGCTGTCACCTGGCGGGGGGCTGTCACCTGGCGGGGGGCTGTCACCTGGCGGAGGGCTGTCTCCTGGCGGAGGGCTGTCTCCTGGCGGGGGGCTGTCACCTGGCGGGGGGCTGTCTCCTGGCGGGGGGCTGTCACCTGGCGGGGGGCTGTCACCTGGCGGGGGGCTGTCACCTGGCGGAGGGCTGTCTCCTGGCGGAGGGCTGTCTCCTGGCGGGGGGCTGTCACCTGGCGGGGGGCTGTCACCTGGCGGGGGGCTGTCTCCTGGCGGGGGGCTGTCACCTGGCGGGGGGCTGTCACCTGGCGGGGGGCTGTCTCCTGGCGGGGGGCTGTCACCTGGCGGGGGGCTGTCACCTGGAGGGGGGCTGTCTCCTGGCGGGGGGCTGTCACCTGGAGGGGGGCTGTCTCCTGGCGGAGGGCTGTCTCCTGGCGGAGGCCTGTCTCCTGGCGGAGGGCTGTCACCTGGAGGGGGGCTGTCACCTGGAGGGGGGCTGTTACCTCATCCGCTGTGGAAGGGTGCCTGTTCTCAGTGGCAGTTGGACCCCTGAGGGGTATTCTGATGTGCTGTGCTCAGGACCTTCAGGAAGGGCTTCCCGTCTCTCTCTTCAGGAGAATCAGATCTGGATTAGAACTGTTCAAAGTAAACTGACATTTCAGGACGCTTAACCATAGAGCTGGGAGGACTATGGGTGGAGTTGGGCCCCTTGCTGACTCTCTAGTCTTGACTTCCTGTTGAACTCCATGGTAACCTCTGGGGTAGAGATGTCAAAGCGGGGACCATGTTGGTCTCTGGGCTTTTGGCCACGAAGGACTGCCCTCCGGGTGCGCTCGTGCTTGTACTCTTTGGTGGTTCTGTTTTCTTTTGGTGGATTATCTGGACGAATTATTTGGCCAGTCGACAGAATCTACTTCTAGTCCGTCTGGCCCCCAGGACTCCAAATGTCATCCTGCCTCATTACGGCTCAGTAGGCGTCACATTCGAGTAAGTGCCTGGGCGTTGCGCCGCCTGTGTGAGAATAGAAAGTCCTAGTACACGCTCGGCACGTGGTAGCTACACGTCAGTGTCCGCTCTCTTCCCTCCCTCCCTCCTTTCCCTCATGTATTCAGTCATTTGTTCAACACATTAGTATTGGGTCCATCCTGCAGGGAGCTCTCACGAAAGGGAAAATAGGCGACAGGTCCCAGAGCGTGCAGGGACAGCAGGGTGCCTGGTACTTCTGGAACTCAGACTCAGCCGTGGTGCCGGGCAGCCCTGGGGCTGAAGCTAAAGGCCAAACAGGAATGTGCCGAGAAGAGGCATGTGTGACCCGAAAGTGGGTCTGAGAAAGGCACAGGCTTGTGGGTGGCAGGTTGTGTCTGCTGTGCGTGGGGGAGGTGGCTTGGGTCCTGGGCCGAGGCCAGCTCGTAAGGGTCTTGCAAGCGGAAGACGTTTGCAAGTCTCCAGTATGGAGAGGCATCAGTGACCTCATGCATGGAGAAGGCTGATCAGGGAAAGGAACCTTGGAACCCCAGGTATAATTGCATAATTATTCCTTCCTGCACCCGGGAAGGTGTGAATCAGAACACAGCTAGCTGAGCTGGGAGGAGGGGAGGAGGGGAGCATGAGGACCTCTGCTCGGGGTGTGCGGGTATGGGAGCCACTGTCCCCGCACATGGCTGCTGCGAGGCGAGGTCTGCTCCCTGGAAGAGGCATTGAGTGGAGCCTTCTGATCCCTGTGTCTCCCACCATGTCAGCACCTAAGATAGCACGTGAAACTGGTTTCTGGGTGAGGCATACCCAGTGCCCTCTGTGCGCTGGATGCGGTGACTGGGACGTAAATGAATTCTTAGTGGCTGCCCTTGCCATGAGTTCTCTAGAGTTCTGGCATCTGCTCAGGGGACCATTAGCAGAAGAGGGCAGAGCTGTGCATGTTCCCTTGGTGGTTTTGTGCCCGGGAGGCACGCTGAGAAAGACACCCTGTCCCCATCCCGAACCAGGTTGGGAGAATACGTTCTGAGCCTCGCAGCCCTTCGGGTCTGGCTCTTGGGTCTCCTTGCCACCTTGGTTTGGAGGAGGGACAAGTTCTGTCTAGGATACTGATGCTGTTAGGGTGGCACCTGTTGCTCCATCCAGCCGGAAAATGCCCAGGCTGAGACTCCCAGGGAGACTCTGGCTGGGGCCACCTACTCAAAGCCACTCTGGGACCACCTGCCTGCAGACATGCTGAGCGGAGGCTCCAGGAATAACGGGTGGTCCCATCAGGCTCCTGGGTTGTCACGGTCTGCTCCCCAGTCCTGGCCCAGACCAAGGGAGGAGAAGCAGAGGGTCTGACTGACATGCCATCTCTTCCCTTCTAATTCTGCTGACAGACTCTGAACTCAGTGTGCAGGAGCCCATGGTGCCTGCCAAGCTGGGGACCCAGGCAGAGAAGGACCGGAGGCTGAAGAAGAAGTAAGAGCCACACACCAGGCTTGGCCCCGCCCACTGCCCTACCCCTGGGCTGCTGTGGGACTGAGCTCAGGCAGCCGGAGCTCAGCATGGCCTGGTCTGTATGGGCACAGTGGGGCCAGGAGGCCAGGGGCTTGGGGTGTCTGGCAGAGCAGACTGAGATGTTGTCGTGGCCTGTACAGGTGTTCCTGCCTGTGTCTCGTCGTCAGCGCTTCAGGCACAGGGCAGAGGTAGCAATGCAGGGGTGGGGAACACAGTGAGTGGGAGGCCACCTTGGGCACAGTCTGCGTCCCTGGTAGTCAGCTCGTGGACCAGGAAGGATTGGTGACTCTGTTCTTCTTCCTGTAAGACACCAGCTACTTGAAGATGCGCGCAGAAAAGGAACACCCTTTGCCCAATGGGACGGCCCTACTGTGGTCTCCTGGCTGGAGGTAACGGGTGGGGCGAGGACGCCTGCCAGGTACACACATGTGCCCACACTTACCCATCCCCTGCGCCCAGCAACACACTTTGATGCCGCTGAGTTCGGATAAGGGCACACAGTCATTGCCGAGCCATGACTTCCACAGGCTGTTTGACCCTTCCTGTAGGCTGCCCCCGGGAGCTGGTCACCTGTGTGGTGCCAGGAAAGTCCTTCACCTGCCCTGGCCTCAGGTTTTTGTTGTAAAATAGGGAACAGGCGCTTGACGGTGGCCGTCTCCACATCCCTCAGTTCCTGTGCTCCATTGCTGTCTGTTGTGACCCTGGGTGAGGCCTGGCCTCACCCTCGCCCTCGCCTGTGCCCTCTCCCCTCGCCCCTGCCCCTCTCCCCTCACCCCAGCCCTTCAGTGTTGCCTCGCTTGGGGAGGGAGCTGAGTGAGTGTGCCTGCTGCAGCTCTGGGTGGGAATGCCGGCCTGGTACGTGGCTGCCTGCCGGGCCAACGTCAAGAGCGGTGCCATCATGTCAGCTCTGTCGGACACGGAGATCCAGCGGGAGATCGGGGTCAGCAACGCCCTGCACCGGCTCAAGCTACGGCTGGCCATCCGGGAGATGGTGTCGCTGACCAGCCCCTCTGCCCCGCCCACCTCCAGGACCGTGAGTGGCCTCCCTCACCCGGGACGTTTTCAGAGGCCCTGGAGTAGCCTGCGCATGCAGGCTGGGAAGAGTCTTGCCCGTTACTCCATCCACACAAAGGGCTCCACCTGGGCGCCAGGAGGGGTGACACTGAGGCTAGGAGGGTCCCACATACCACCTGGCGGCCCCACCGCCCACCCCCAATCTGCCACCAGTTCAGATCTCAGCAGCATTTTCAGGATGGGGTTTGCAAGGTTCTGTGTTGTTGCCAGATTGGGTAGCAGAAGGAGAGGGCGTTGGTGAGTTCTGTCTTGGTCCTCCAACCTCTCCCCGGGCCCCAGGATGAGACCTCAGCCGTGGTCCCCGGCCATAGCCCTCATAGCTGAACATGCCGTGTGCTGGGCTCTGAGCTCAGCGGTGGCACATGGCAGTAAGAGTTGCTCAGAGCTGGACAGTGCAGAGCTGTGGGCTGGGCCAGTGGGAGGACACCACAAGCTTTGTGCTTGTCCTTGGGGCTCCGAGCCTGATGGGGACCCTGGGGGCCCATATGTGGGACCAGCTACGCTTCCTCTCTGTCTGCAGTCTTCCGGGAACGTCTGGGTCACCCACGAAGAGATGGAGACGCTGGCAACATCCACTGAAACAGTGAGTGTGACCCTGTGCCTGGGTTAGGGCTGATGACCCCCAAGGATTGAGGGGAAGATTCTGGGGAGTTGATCAAATGTGAGATGGGTGTCCCCGATGTGTGATTGGGTTGTTCTCGAGGTGGCGGGTTGGTGGGAAAGAAGTGACACTGGCAACAGTGTACACGTGTGTTTGCCTGTGTTATGTGTACGTGTGTGTATACTTGTGTGTGCGAGTATGCATGCTTGTGTGCATGTGCGTGTGTTTGCATGTATGTGTGCACGTGCACGTGTGTGCCCATGTGTTTGTGCGTGTGTGGGCTCCATCCGGGGTCACAGCTCACCCCAGCAGGCTGCCGCGCGAGCTTTGAGCTGCTGGGTGCCTGGAGCCATAACCCTCACCTCACTGCTGGAGGCACAGGGAGGCGGGGCAGCCTGGCTCCCATGCCAGCTGGGAGGTGTACAGTGTGTTTTTGCCACACGTACAACCTGCTCCCCTCTAAGTGCAAAAAGGGGCTCTCACACCTGCTTTCTGTCTGTCTCAACCACCTGCGCACTTTCCCTGTCACCCACCCAGCCGGGGGGTGGGGGGATGGCGGTTCCCTCTGACGGCCTGTTTCCCTCACACGCTGCTAGGATGGTGAGGAGGGCAGCTGGGCTCAGGTAAGACCCTCTGTCCAGGACACGGGACAGACAGTTTCTCCCACCAGGTCTCCTCCGCCGGCCCCGCCCCTCATTCGCTTGTTGGGGTTTCTCCTGTTGGTGGGTGACGGGGCTGAGGCTATGCTCCTGCCTCCTCTGTCAGTCTGACTCCCTTCTGGGGAGTAATGAGACGTAGAGTGGAAGAACCCTCTGCCTCTCCCTGCCCCTCCCAGGGGCCGCTGAGCTGAGCAAAGGCCTTTCCTTCAGTCACTCAGTGAGCAAATTGTCACTGCGCGGCTACTAGGCGTGAGGTCTCTCTAGGCTCTGGATACAGAAGTGAAGAAGCCAAGCCCTTGGGGGCTCATATTGTTGGGGAGAGACAGGCAGGGAGACAGGCGCGGAGTCAGGTGAGTGCCGTGAGGACAGTGGAGCAGCACTGCTCGTGCTCACTGGGGACCGTCACTGGGACGGGACAGGTCGGTCAGTGTGTTCCCACAGTGACCCACGCAGTAAAGGAAGTGGATGAAATACAGTGTCAAGCGAAAAGGGTGACTCCCAGCAGATTCACAGAATTTGACACTAACACTCCAAAACAAGCAAAATTAACAAGATATTGCTTAGAGAATCCCACACTGGTGATTGTAAACACTGGGAAAATGTTTTTCAAGCAAGGGACAGAGCTCAGCACAGCGGTCACCTCTCGAGGGGAGGGGACGGGGAAGAAGGGCAGGAGGGTAACACAGACTACTGTCCTCTTATTTGTGCCTGGCTACCTTTGCCACGATGCAGCCGTCACGCAGCCTGTCCCCTGGGCTCCGTGGGCGGGCGGGCGGGCGGGCGGCTGACACAGGAAGGCAGGCCTCGGCACAACCACAGACACGTCCCAGGGACAGACGGGAGGGGTCCCATTATCTGCTGTCTGGGTAGTTGCCTCTGTCATTAGTGCCGATAATGGTACGGAAGGGAACCGTGTCATTGCGAGATCTTAAAAAGTTCCATTTAAGACCCCCACCTCCCCACACTAGCCCTGATTGAGCTGATGGAGGATGCGGTCATGTTTCCGCCCACAGCCAGGCCAGCTGCCACCTGGCATTGCCTTCCTCGCCACAGCCCCCCTCCCCGCCTTGTTCCCCCAGACCCTGGCCTACGGGGACATGAACCACGAGTGGATCGGGAATGAGTGGCTTCCCAGCCTGGGGCTGCCCCAGTACCGCACACACTTCATGGAGTGCCTTGTGGACGCACGCATGCTGGACCACCTCAGCAAGAAGGACCTGCGTGTCCACCTGAAGATGGTGGACAGCTTCCACCGGTGAGTGAGGTGGGGCCGGGCCTTCCCGACAGGCCTGCTCCATGGCCCGTTTGGCAGGAACAGGTCTCCCTCCCTCTTGTGAAAGCGGGAGCCCCATCCCCTATCACGTCCTGCAGTTTGAGGCCTTCATCCTCTCCCCTCCAGCCCTTACGACACAAAGTCATTTCTCTTTAGCTTCACTTTCTTGGGGGTTTCTCCCCAGGCGTGAATTCCATTACTTGTCATTGGGCTTGCTGAATCCTCTGTGTTACCAGGAAGACTCGAGCTGAACACACTGCCTAGGTTAGGTGATTGAATGCTTCCGCGTTGAGAGGAGAGGTCTTTCTGGGCACCTGCCTGGCCGCTTCCCCAGATCTGAGCCTGTGTGCTTTGCACTCACGTCCTTTGTGCAGGGTGTCATCCGGTCCTCTCTTCTTTGCTCTAAAGGTCCTCTGTTCAAAGGTGTCTGAGGGGACGTCCCTGATCCACTAATCGTGGGCTGAATTGGCCCACAGATCTATTCTCTTTAGCACACGTTGTATTTTTCAAATTACAAATTTCGTTGCCAATATTAATACACCAGGAAGTTTCATACAAAATTTTGGATGGCTGGCTTCTCAAAAAATTGAAAGCTGTATTGACACGTTCTCACATGGAGACAGCCACTGAAGCTGCAGCCCCTGAGATGCAGCCACCCCTCTAGCCCTTCTGGCCCCCCAGCCCTCCAGCACCTCCAGCCCCCCAGTCCCCCGACCCCTCCAGCTCCCCCAGCCCCCCCAGTCCCCAAGCCCCTCTAGCCTGCTTGCACATTGGCAATGCCTGCCTGACTCCAGGAGCATTTGGGTTGGAGAGCAAGGTGGGTGGGAATGGTTCCAACAGTGACAGTTTTTAGGAAGTCCTTTCTTACATCTAGCTTCAAGTCACACGGGTCACTAGTTCCCAGAAGGGGTGTCTGAGCTACAGAGTGATTGTCCCAGGGAGTAGAGCTGCCTGGGTACAGCTGAGGGGACAGCAGGAGGGAGCCATGTGCATGATTTAATGTCACAAAGCAATGGCCTCACTAACGGAGAGCAGCAGGTGGGGTTGGCAGGGACTTTCTGTGCTGTCCTCAGCTTCGTAGATGACAACCCTGGGAGAGAAAGGGTGACAGCCGCGTTCAGGGCTGGAGCAACAACTGCAGAAAGCTGCCTCCAGAGGTAGTGTGTCCGTCCAGTGATGGGGAGGCGCAGGTGTTCGTGCTGCTCAGAGGGACGCTGCCAGGCGACTCCTGCATTGGGTGGGAGTCTGGGCTGGTGGCCTTGGGTCCCATCTAACTCACACTCTGTGGTTCTCAGCCCAGGGCAGTTATCGTTCCACCAGTGCCTGCAGCGCTTTGCCTGAAAGGCTCCATTTCACTGACCAGCACTGATGTCCACTGTGCTGGGTGCTGTTCTCTGGGTTTGAGACCATCAGAGGACAGAGTTCCCTACCTCACGGAGCTTCCATGCAACTGGGAGAGACAGACAGGTGGTAGGAAACGTGCTAGGAACCAAAGAAGTGGTAGGAAACAATTAGGGGAGAGGGGGTTGGGAGTGTGGGTTGGGGTGGGGACGTTTGAGCAAAGACTGGGGAAGAGTGTTCCAGGCAGAGGGAGCAGCCAGTACAAAGGCCCTGAGGCCTGTAGGTGGAAGAGAGGACACCACTAACTCCTTATAGGCCATTGTGAGGACTCGGTGAAATGGGAATACACAGGACTGTCTTGTTTTTGCTTTTGCTGTGACTGGCAGGGTCTTTGGGTCTTTGTCACTCCAGGGCCTGGAAAGGGAGGGACGTACTGCTTTCTCTTTGCTGCTGCTGCTTTTTTACCTTCTCTCTTTGGGACATGCTGCTTTCATTCAAAGAATTGCTTCCATTGTCAGCCCACACCTGGGCTGAGAGGGAAGTGGCTTTGGGGTGGGGGGGGGGTCGCGTGAAGCACTGTGGGTGGAGCAGAGTGGGGAGCTTTGTGCTGGACGTGGGTCAGGACATGGGGCAGTGTGGCCGGAGGTGGGCCCTGAGGCTCTGTGTGCCTGCAGAACCAGCCTTCAGTGTGGCATCATGTGTCTGAAAAGGCTGAACTATGACCGGCAGGAGCTGGAGAAGAGGCGGGAGGAAAGCCAGCACGAGGTCAAGGGTAAGCGGTCAGCTCAGCTGCCTCGGAAAGGTGTCGGGGGCCTTGGGCCCAGTGGAGGCTCCAGTCTCAGCGGAACGTACAGCCCCACCTGAAGGAGCTGGGCTCCAGGTCTTGATGAGGGGGCTGTGTCCATGCATGAAGGATGCTGTCACTTGGTCGAAAAGAAATAGCCCCTGCATTGTGTCAGCTGTAATCGCCACAGCAGACAGTGGCACCAGCAGGACCAATGCTGTGAGTCCCCAGGACAGTGCTCAGGAAGCTTGGGGGTCCAGGTGGGTGGGCAGGAAGGACACCTCGAAGGCAGAAAGAACAGACCATTCCAGCTTGGGGAGAGTCAGGAGCCTACGGGCTGGTGGTCCAGGAGCCCAGGTGCCGGAGTGGATGGGCCCTGAGTCTTGGGAGTTCTGTCCCACTGACCTGGTTGGACCGCCCCCCTCTTCCCGTCTCAACTGCCCGCAGATGTGCTGGTCTGGACCAACGAGCAGGTGGTTCACTGGGTCCAGTCCATCGGGCTGCGTGACTACGCGGGTCACCTGCGTGAGAGCGGTGTGCACGGTGCCCTCCTGGCCCTGGATGAGAATTTTGACCACAGCTCGCTGGCCCTGCTGCTGCAGATCCCCACACAGAACACCCAGGTGGGCGTCCCTTCACCAGCGCTCCTGCTCACGCCCACAGGCTCCTTCTGGGGCCTGTCCCCAAGGGGACCACGGGGACCTACACCCCCAAGGGGTCCCCTTGCATTGTCAAGCCCAGGGAACAGCATCCTTCACAGACAGCGCCCGGCACAGCTGGAACACCGTGTCAGCCCCTCGCTCCCCGTCTCCTCCCACCCCATCTTAGCAGCTGAGACTCCAGGTTCTCCTTCTCCTCAACCTGCTCCCTGACCTGAATTTTCTTAGAGGGGCACGGGCCCTGGGTTCCCAGAGGACCACATAACATCTATCTCCCTTGTCTGCCACCTCGGGGGCTGCTCCCAGGCCCAGGCTTAGACTAAATAGACTCAGTAACACATCCCAGAGCTTCTGCATGCCAGGCTGTGTCCCTGCAACAGCGCAGAAGAGTACACATGCCCGTAAATTACATCATGACTAAGGGGCTGTTGTCCGACAATGGATCAAAATCCCCTCGGACCTGTTTGTCTGGCCTCCCTACCTTCCAGTGGATAACAGACTCTAGAAGTGCTGAACGTGCCCCTGTTCAGAGACCTGACATGTCACCCCTGGTGTCAGCCTCCCCCACGTCAGGGACCCTGGGATGGCCCCTGGGTGTGGGAATGGTCTTCACCAGGTCTGCTTTTGTGGTTAAACTCTGCTGGTGTTTTACCGGGCCCAAGCCTCTGGGTCCCCAGACAGTGTCTCCGTCCTTCTGGCCTTTCCTCACGGAGACGCACGCCGAGCCCTCATCATCATCTCAGCTGCCCTTAACTGGACTGTGTAGCTGTCAGGCTTCTGGATATTCAGCCCCAGAGCTGCCTCACACCGATTCTGGCTGGTGTGATGGTGGGGCTGTGCGGTCTCATAATTCTGGTGGTGTAGTGGCCCTTTGGGGGTGACGGCCGCCCACAGGGCTCTGTGCAGTGACCCCCACCAGCAGGGCAGCAAGCACCTTCCTTCCATAAGGAGAGCTTAGATACTTGAAAATGCACTCTGCTTCTCCTTCCTGGTCATTTATAAAAATGGTGTGTCCCCAGGGCGGATAAGGCCTGTCCTTGCGGAACAACAGAGTAAGCGGGCTTGCTCTCTCCATGTTTCGTTTCCTGCCCTTGAGTGTGTCCATTTCTGTGGAGAGCCACTGGTCTGTGGACAGGGCAGGGTCCCTCCAAGCTGCCCAGCCTTTCTTGGTTTTCTGACCCCTTCGCGTAGCCCAGCTGTTATGAGAAGTGGGATCTGAACCAATATGGAATCCTTTATTTAAAATGGTGAAAAATATCTGGTGGCAGTTTTGAAAACTTTATTTCTGGCATTTCCCAAATCTCCTGAGTTAACCTCCTGTGCCAATCAGCCCAAGGGCCCCAAATCCATGACTGAGCAGTCATCCAGGGCTAACTTTTCCGTGTGCAGCCTTATGAAATGTGTTTCCTTAACCTAATAAGTTAAATCCCTACTATGTGTGGCATACGTGCTTATTTATACCCCCCACCGAAAGGCAAGATTTTCACTAAGACAAAATGTGGGGTTTTCCCCCAATAAGTGAAGCTTGTCCACCCACGTGTTCTGTAACCCTCTTTTTAAAAAAGGTGTAGTTTTCTAATTTGCTTCATAGGAGAGAATCCTGAGGTTTACAGTTGACTCAAGAGGACACAGGTTTGCTTCAAGGAGCAGATTAATGGGTTAAATGCACTGAAAACCCATTTCTGCCCTCGGACCCCTAGGAAACAGGTGACAGATGGCATGGAGGTTGGTAACTACAGCCCCTCCCGCCTCTCCCTTTCTCACTCTGTGGGCTGCAGGCGCGCCAGCTGATGGAGAGAGAGTTCAACAACCTGCTGGCCTTGGGCACAGACCGGAAGCTGGATGACGTGAGTGTCCAATGTGAATTAGGGGCCCTGGCTTTGCTCATTGTTGGTTCACCAGATTGAAGTTCATGGGCTGATGTTGGGGGGGGGGTGGCCCAAGGGTCGAGAGCCATAGGATGGGGTGACATCAGGGGATCAGGGTTTGGGAGGCAGACCCAGACCGAGCTGCAGTGTGGGGACGTGTCTGAGACTCTTCCCTGAACGAAAACTGAAGGCTGCTGTGTGTTGTCCCTCCAGCACCTCCAGCTCTGTGCCCTGCCCCTGTACCCCCTCCACCGGTGCCCCCAGAGGCATCTCTATCTCAGACCCCATCTCTTTAGTGCCATCAGCACAGCTCATTCAGATTCCAGCCCACCCTACAGCACTGTGGTCCTTGGGAGGGAGACATGATGCTGAGGCCGTGAAGTCATGGGTTTGCTCGCTCCATCCTCAGCTGACACAGCTGGAAGCGTGGTCCCAGCTTCTGTCAGCAGTTTCCAGCTTCTGTCGTGTCTGTCTTCTTACCAAGTCAGGCTTTCCTCTCAATGCCTCCCATGGGTTCCATCAGGCTTGGCCTGAGTTTAGGCCGGACTGTCCAGGAAGACCCTGAGATGCCTGAGGACACAGCCACTCCTTGCCCCCTCTCCCCCCGCTGCCTCCCGGCCCTGCCCCCACCCCACCCTGCCTATTGGGTCTGCCTTCGCTCCTTGGCTCCAAACAGTTCAGGAGAACCCAGACTGTTCAGACGCAGCAGCTCGGGTACGGTCAGCTCAGTTTCTGACCTCTGTTGTGTGTGCAGCTCCCCTTCCTCCTCACCCCTGCCCCTCACCGCCTCTGCTGAGACTTCTGCTCTTCGGGACACAATTAGTGCTCCCTCCTCAGAGCCCAGCTTTGTGGGGAGACTCGGTCGACAGGACACACTCAGGAACACACAGAACATGGGGGCTGTTTTCTTCACAGAGGTACCCTGAAATTTGGGGTGTCATCACACACACACAAGGAGGTAAACCGCAGACCCCACTCTCAGAGATCGGAGTTTTCCCATCGGCCCTGCAGTGTGGGCCCCCCCACTCGCTCCCCACACACCTGTGTCTTGGCTCCCTTTGATGCTGTCTGAGAAATGACTTCCGGACAGCTCAGTGTGCTGCTTCCTCCTTAGGAAAGCCACTTATTTCTTCCCCCCTTACAGAACGATTGATTGAAGGCCTGGTGGTGCTGTGGTGACAGCTCATTCATGCTGACAGTCACCCTGTAGGACAGGTCACGGTGGCACCTGGCTCAGGGGGAACTGGAGCTCAGAGGTGGCTTAGTGGTGTCACAGGGTGTGTGGCGGGCAGGATTGGAGCGAGCGTGCGTAACTCCTGTGCCCCCATGTGCCAGTGCGCCCCGTCGCGCGTCAGGCTCTGGCAGAGTTCCCGCATCGGCGACAGCCGGCTGGCAGCGCCGTGCGTTTCTGGGCTGCGTGTGGGCTGGGGCTGGTGCCGACTGGCTCCTGCCGGAAGCTTCAAGGAGAAGGCAATCCCGGGAGGAGGGTGGCTGCTGCCGTGCAGGACGGCTCTGGGGAAGCTGCCCGTGTGCAGCCATCCAGCACATCACCAGCAGCCTCTAGCTGTCTCTAGCGGCCATTTCCCCTGTCAGTTTGCTTCTCAGCTTCCCCTGGGGGGCTGCATCCATGTCCCCACCTGCACAGAGAGCAGGATTAAGGGGATAGAGGAGTAGGGCGGGAAGGTTGTCTGACTCTTGGGGAGGAGGAAGGCAGGAGCAGCCCTTCGGGTTGGCCGCAGGTGGGAGAGGGGCGTGGCCGTGAGGAGGAGCGCTCCTGACTCACGGAGGCGTGCCTGCCCAGGGAGCCGCTGCCATCCACTGGGCACAGTATGTATTCAGTGGCTGCAGTGTCCCGCCACTGCTCGGGCGGGGACAGAGAAGACCGTGGTCTCTGGCCCATGGAGTACAGACTTTGAAAGGGGGGAGACTGATGCAGTCGCTATGAGCACACATAGCAATGTGGCCGGACCACAGCTATGACAGCGGAACTTGAGCTACAACCAATAGGGGCATTTGGCCCCTCCAGGCACGAGCAACAAACCCTACGGGGTTGGAGCTGAGCGGGGTTGTTGAGGTGAGGACAGGTGGCTTAGTGTCCCCTGTTCATGCTGGCGGCACTCTGCCTGCCCAGGCCCGAGAACACAGGGTGGAGGGAGACTGCCAAGCAGGGCAGGGTGGGGAGGTCAAGGCACCCCTGTGGGCTTGGGGTCCTGGGTGTCCTTCGGCAGAGATGGTTATTTTGGAGACTTGGCATCAGTGAGGTGGCAGGTGGCAGGGGCTGCCCACCACATCCTTTGGAGGAGGCAGCCATCTGCCTGGCCCATCACTCAGTGTTGTCCCCTGACCCCACTAGGATGGAGTCAGAGGTGGGTTATGTTGTTCCTCCTTTACAGGTGAGGAACTGGAAGTCACAGGGAAGTCAGGTCTCCTGACTCCCGACACCTCCTGAGGCCCAGAAGGGCAGAAGGGGTGGGTGGGGGCTGCCTGGCCACCACTTCCTACGGATCAGACTGAGACCGGTCGCTGGGCCTCTGAGCGGGCTCTGAGATGACTCGGGCCTCCGGAAACTCTTCAGTCCCCCTCAGAGCGTCCCCTCCCACCCGTGTCAGGAACTCTCGGAGTCCTAGGGGGTCATGCCCACTTCGACCCAATTCGTTTTACAGATGGAAAAGCAGAGGGCCAGATGTTTGCTCCCTTCTTTCCTAAGGGACAGGAGTGGTACCCCTAGAAGCAGCCAGGACTGCCCTGTCCCAGGCAGGGAGCTGAGTGTCCCCCGCTATGTCCCCCATGCAGGGGGAGGAAAAGGTGTTCCGCCGCGCGCCCTCCTGGAGGAAGCGATTCCGGCCGCGGGAGCTCCCGGGCGGCGTGCTCAGCGTGTCCACCCCGGGGCCGCTGCAGCCTCCAGCAGCCCCGCCGAAGAAGGTCGCGCCTGAAGGTGAGTGACCGCCGCCCCAGCTCGCCCGGCGCCTCTGCTCTGACGGCCCCTGGGGCGCCCCGCGCGCACTAACCGCCGCCGGGGGCGCCCAGACCGGAGACCCCCACCGTGCGACCCTCCTGCGGGGTCTGCGGGCGGCGGTGGCCGGGGCAGGTGGCCCTCCCGGCCCTCCCGGCCCCACCTGGCCGCCGTGCTCGCTGCTCCCGCAGGGACCGCCCAAGCCCACCTGGGCCGCGACCCCGGCTCAGGGCGCCTGTCTCTCTCCCCCAGCTCACTCCCATTATCTCTACGGACACATGCTCTCCGCCTTCCGGGACTAGGGGCCCTGACCCCTGCTGCTCGGCCGGAGCTCAGAGTACACTCGTCCACCCCTCGCATCGCACCCCCCTCTCAGCCCCCGCGTGTCCTTTGTAAGTCTCGTGGATGTGGCTGGGCTTTCTGGTTTGTGCAGATTCCGGAGGACCACAGCCCCTTCCCCCCACTCCGGGGCCGGGACCGGGGGCGCGCCACCCGCCCTCTCCTGGACCTGGCCGGTCTGTACTGCGACCTCCACTGGAGACCAGGACACTGTGCCACGGGCTGGGGACGGCCCTTCCGGGGAAAGGACACTCAGACTCCCCCTTGTTTGAACTGTTTGGCCTCAGTTCCTGTCGGTTCCCTGGCGGTGCCAAATGGCCTGCCATCTGGTTTGGGCACGCTCAGCGTTGTTTTCCTAAAGTCGTCTCCAGGAGGCCGGTTCTCCCTCAGGGTGGTGAGGCTGCGGATCCTGAGGCTGAACCCCAGATATGAGTGAGAAGACTCTGAGGGAAATCTGCTCCTGAGCTGTGGGCCCAGGCTGGGCATGGGAAGCTGTCTGCTTTCCATGAGGGAAAGGGACACTTTTCCCATGAGTGAGGAGGGCAGGCAGGCCCACTGGGGGCTGAGACGATGGCCTGTGGTACCCGAAGCCCAAAGGGCTGTGGTTCTGCCTCCTGCCCCAGCTGTGGGCGTGAGCTGCCGTGGGCTGGGGGCAGGGCTTGTGGGGCTGTTAGCTTGGGAGCAGAACCGCCAACCGCGCTCCCGGCACCCCTTCCCTTGTGGTTGGCTGTGCCCGTTGTGTCCTGGTCCCAGCCCTATAACACACACCTGGTGGGTGGGTCAAATCTACACTAACCTGAGAGTCAGGCCTGAGGAGAAGGTAGACTGAGGCCCCCGCCCTGACCTGGGAAGAGAGTGAAGCTTCCCTTTTGGTGAGTCAGGCCCCAGGTCCCGTTACTGGACGTTGGTGAAGGCTGTCACTCTCCTGCTCGTCCCCAAACCACCCACCCCTTGCTCAGGGCTCTCTTGGTGTGTAGGGACAGCGTCCTCCAGAAGATTCTGAGATCTGCCGCTACCATGTCAGCTGCTGTTGCCACCGTGCAGCATGGTGGCAGCTGAGGCTGAGGGATGCAGGTCCTGGCTTGGTAGAAATGTCATCCCCAAGAAATCCCTCTTCCTCACCCACATCCTCAGCCTGCCAAGGTGCCTGCAGGTGTTTGGGACCCGAGTTCAGGGTGAGTGGATGGAACCCAGGGCTTCATCCAAGTGAGAGGAGAGGAGAGTGTCTGTAGCATGTTTCAGGAGAGGGGCCTGTGTGGTGCCATCCTGCAGGTGGCTGAGCAGCTGGTTTGTAAGCTGATCAATTCGGGTTCTGAGCAGGGCTGCACTGGCAGGTGGGATGAGGGGTCAGAGCACCCGGTCCAGGAGTAGTGGAGCCTGAGGCAGTGCCAGGTTTCAGAACCTTCGGCTACGTTTCAATAGAGGAGAGCCCCACCGTGGTGGGGCTGGATGGGCCCCCTGGGCGTGGGCAAAGCAGCCACCTTTCCTGCTGTCCCTCGTCCCCTGACCTCCCTGTTTATCAGGCCTCTGCAAAGGGAGCTGGAGGTCGTGAGCAGCAAATGAGTTGGTGGAGAGAAAAGGCCCCACCCCTGGGTGATAGATAGTAAGATTAAGGAGACACCCCAAATTCCTATGATTGGTGGAGTTGGGGACCCCAAGGCCATCTGACTCTGTTAGGGGACCCGATGGGCTAGCCTGTCTTCTATATCTTAACCCTACATGGTGGCCATGTCATAGGTAGCAGCTGGTGGGACCCGGCTCCCTTCAGGGTATCTGTAAAGTACTGTGTGGAGCTGATGGGGCAGAGAACCCCAGCGGGAAGGCGGTTGTCTTGGGGCATCTGTTGTCTGCCAGTCAGTGTGCTTTGGGAGGGACCTGCGCCCCCTCACCAGCCTCCTGTACTTGTCAGGTCCCTTCTTAGTACTGTGCTGTGCGCGTGTGTACGTACCAATAAACAACCCGGTTTGAAGACAATTCACAAATGGCTCTGCTCATTTGAAACTTGGAGCTCGCGTGACATGCCCACCTTCCTGTCTAGTCCGAAGGGCTAGTGTGCTCTAGGAGTAAATACAGGGTTTTAAAAACTTGTCATCGGTAACCTTCTATTTCCTCGCATAAGCACGGGATTGCTGGAGAGGCCGCTGTCTGGGCTGCTTGTGCCGTGGGACTCAAGGGGATGGGATGGGGGCGTGAGGAGCCTCACCTGCCGGGCTGGTGTTCTCTACTCCCCCCTCTACTCAGCTGCTCCCAAGGTCCCTGCCCCTGGTCGCCCTCTGGTCCCCCCACCTCTAGTTCAGGCCCAGTGCCTCCGTGTGATATGACTTGCACCAGGCCCCCTACCCCCAGCGTCAAGTCCACCCAGCCTGTCACCGGAATGCAGCACGGGTACTTCTTCCTGCTCTTTGCAGCTGCGAAGCTTCTGGGCCCACTTCAAGCACCACCGGGGAGGCGTCACGGGCTTCCCAGCAGGCCGATGGCACTGTGCCCCGCGAGCTGTCCGCGTCCTGCACGGCTGTGAAGAAGCCCCTGTAGGTCAGTCTGTTGGTCTCTGTCCCTAGGTGTACATACTGGACAAAGGAGCCAGTCTTGTCCCAGAGGGTTCCTCTAAGGATTGTTAAGTAAGGCTAAACATCGTCGAGAATTGCTCTGTGCCAGGCACTGCTCTGAGCACACTCTGCATGTCTTCTCACCCTCAGAATCCCATGATGTGTTATTAGCACCATTTCGCAGGACAGGAGACCGTAAGGCGAAACGTGCACAGCTGGTGAGACAGGTGTGGGTCCAGGGTCAGGTTCTGACCACAGTGCCTGTCTCAGCTGCGACGAGCGTGTTAGAACTTCGGACCCACTGCCAGGACTGCTCACCACATCTTACCTGCTTCTCTAAGTGAGCTCAAGCGCTGGCCCTCGGCTGAGCCTGCCCGCGCGCCGTCCCAAACCCGACATCTGCACCTCCCGTGCAGTGGCTCTGTGACCTTCATGGGGCCGTTTCCTCCACCTGTGTAGTGATAATACACTGTACATCCTTGCCCTTTCCAAAGCTGGCAGTGTCCTAAACACTGACGCTCCAGGATGGCAGCATCCACGGCATGGAGTGTGACAAGGCAGCCTGTGACCCAGGGAGGGCACAGGCAAGGGGAAGTGCTGGCCTGGTGCCTACAAGTCTCTGGAGGCCCTTCCCATCCTCTCCGTGATCAAAGGTAGAACTGAGCAGCTGTGGTGAGCAGCTAGCTACAGGAATAAGAGCTGAAGAGCTCCAGAAAATCATCAGTTTTCCGGTGTTGCCACCCACTAGCTGGGGGTCGTAGCCAGAGCAGGGTTAGTGGAGATGGGAGTTTGATGTTGGCCGTGCTGAGCTTCAGAGGAGACCCCAGCATCCCATTTCTGTTGACATTTGTGCAAAAGAGAGAATGTACGTTTCCTTCCTAGAGCACTTTCCTTTGCCTCTCCTAGCATCTGGTGGCCGGTGGCTGAAGGGAGGCCCAGCCAGCATCGCTGTGGGGTGAACATTGGGGGTCCCCATTGTGGCCTGGGCCGTGCCTCCTTAGGCAAGACCCCAGCCCAGACCTTAACTCACTTCCAGGCACCTGTGCCCGAGCCTGGGGCCCAGAAATCAGGAATTTAGACAAGCAAGGGACGTGACATGTCAGGTATAGTGTTTTAGCCAGGAAACACACCTGAGCCGGGGGGCACATCTCACCCTGCTGTGTCCCGCCCCACCTGCCTCTAGATGGTGCCACCGCCTACAACACCTGCCACACTTAGAAAGGTTTTCCGGCTGCCAAACAAGATCCCTTTGAGAAGTTACATATCTGAGAGTGTTTATTGGAGCACAAGTAGTATTTTAAGTGTTCTGCAGGTTACACTTATTGCCTAAACGCTCCAAGGACTTCCTATCTGCACACTGACAATTTATATCAATTTCAAGTACTTCTTATGTTTTTCTCCCGGGAACCCCCAAAGTTCGTATCTGGCAGCATTTGATTTACCCACTTTGATTTATTGCAGGTTCTCCCCCTGGAGACAGCAATTGAAGCTAATTTCCCTAAAGAACTGCTCATTATTCATTAATGCTCATCTGTAACTTAATTGCAAAACAAAGCTTTTGTTAATTTAACAAAGTCCCTGTGCTTTGGTGACAGTGCTCAGGAACAGATGACCCAATAACCGTCGCTCAGGACTGTTCCTTCTCCAATAGGACCTCAGTTTCCAACACGACAACTGAGGAGGAATCAGCCTAAAAATATACCCTGCAACCTGGAGCCTACCAGCTCCTTAACAGAGGGAAGTGCCCTTCTCGGCCAGCGCCGGCCCCGACAACTGAAGGGGGGGGGCAGGAGGGAGACTGTCACCATTGGAGCTTGGGAGGTGCTGGGCAGAGCCTGAGTCTCCAAGGGCAGTCCGGGAGAGCTGAGCGCCGTGCAGAGAACCTAGGTTTTCCCTGCAGCCGTCCAAGAAGGTGAGGCCGTGACCAGAGATGCAAACTCAGAAGGAAACCCCACAAGTGGGGCAGCTGGGGCCCCCTGGTGATTCCCGGGGCCCAGCCCGACTGCTGTGTGGGACGAGCAGCCGTCCCCATTTCTGAGCCTGCTCTGACGCCTCCTCCTCCTCTTCCTTACTCAGACTTTCTGGGGGAACCCGTGGAGCCGTGTGTTGAGGCCCCTGTTCAGGAGCAAGTCAGGAGGGCAGGTGTGGGGCACACAGCCCAGCTGAGCCCATGGGCCCCAGAGCCTGGTCAGTAACTCAGGCTTAAGTCTGTTAAGGGCCTGAGAGCTGAGTGGGGGCTGGGCCTCCGGGCTTCTGTAATGATTCTGAAACTTATAATTTGCATGAAATCAGACAAACTTAGCCTAAAGCAGTTGGAATTAATCAAGCTTTTAGTAGATCTTCACGGTCCATTCAGATTCTGGCTCCTGACACAGCCCCAGTTAACCCTTATGTAATCGCTGTCCAAAATCTTTGTTCTCAGTTCACCTTCTCCCCCCAGGGAGCCAGTCTGTGCAAAACAGCATCCCATCTGGAGAGAACCCAGCTTTTCTCCCTTTGATTCTCCCTTGTGAGCACCCCACTCCTGTCCTCTGAGCTGCAGGCAGGGCCAGACCCCCTTGTACCTGCAGGAATGGCAGGTGTGGTGAGGGGACATGCTAGCTGGCCTGCGAGACAGTGACAGTGTCTGAGCTCACTGCTCTGCAGGGCTCCTCCTGGTAGTGTCATACGAGGAATGGCAGGAGGTACGGGGAAACCCCCGATTCCAGCTCCACCCTGCCCACTCGCCGAGGATGGCACGTGAGCGTGGTCGGGTCCTTGGAGGACCTGTTGGGACGTAAGATGCAGTGAGCAGGTCCGGGAGTTAAGAGTGCAGTGGACACAGCGGGCTTGCCTGTGTGTCCCACAGGGTTTCTGTGGGCCTGGCTTCCTCTGAATGGTAGAAAGAGCAGGGGCCCAGCGCCCCACCAGCGCCAGCCCTTGGATGCCTGGCCCTGGGGAGCGTTTGGACTGGGGGGAGGACAGCAGCAGGCACCCCCTACCCCTACATCATCACGACACTCTTCTAGCACCCAGTCTTTATTCATTTTTTAAAAAAGGAAATCCAAATAAGTTAGCAAAAAAACAAATTACAAAACAATGGCAAAACCACACGATGCTTAGTTAACAAAAGAAATCACCCCCAGACACCCCCCACCCACACCTGTCTCTGGCAACTTCGAACAGGACACCTTGGTCAGATGGCAGCTTTACAAACAACACACAAAACAAAACAGAACATGAAAGCACTGGAAGCTTCCCAGTAGTCACTGCAGAAGCTTGGCCCCCCAGGGACTTGGGAACAGGGGGTTGTCCCCTTCTTCTCTCTCACTTGAGGGCAGGCCCAGCCCAGCCACTGGCATCAGGAAGAGATGGGAACAGGAGGTGTGCACAACTCGTCCAGGGCAGGACACTGACGTCATCTCTGAGATCCTGGGGGAGTGGAGCTGAGGGCTGTGCTGTGATCAGCGCGCAGGTCCTGAGTTGGCCCCCGGCCAGGGGCGTACATGAGGGGTGCTCTGGTCCCCTGCCTTAGCTTCCTGGAAATAGGGTGCCTGTGCTCTGTGGAGTCAGCTAAGTGAGAACGTCCATTCCCTCTGTAGGCGGAGGGTGAACCTGTAGATGAGGGGGAAGGCTGGCATTTGGCAGCCCCACGGCTGGCTTCCTGGCATCAGGACCGCTGGGCTTAGGAGGCTCCTGCTGCCCACGTGGTGGCGTCTGTGGCCAGCTGGGGGCCCTCCCAGATGCCCGGCCTGGCAGACAATCTCAGTTGGGCATGGTTTCGTCTGGGAAGGCCACAGAGACGTCCTCCACCGTGATGCCATCCACAATGGAGGTGAGGGAGTGCAGGCTGTGGGCGTCTGTGGGGTCAGCTGTGAGCAGGTGGTCTGTAGGGAGAAGGTGGAGGCTGTTCCCTGGGCAGTGCAGGGGGTCCCAGGACCCAGAATGAGATGAGCAAGCGTAAGGAGTCCCCACTGCCAGCCCTTGCCTTTCCCGGCCGTGTGCATATGTGCCATGCCCCTCCGCCCCCCGGACGCGCCTAGTGGGGTTGGGACCTGGAAGCCACTGTTCCAACTGTGTGGCAGGTGGAGGTGGGGCCAGGGTGGTGTGTCCTGGGAGACGGACTGCCGTGCGGGCCCAGCTGTGTGGCACTGACTCTGATTCCCAGGGACCCCTGGGGCAGGAACTGTCTCCTGCCCATGGAGGTGAGCCACCAGCCACCAGCTGGGGAGCAGCAGGAGGCTGGGGCTGCTTTGACGTGGTCCGGACTTCAGGGAGGCACAGGACCGCCCAGTCTACCCTTTGGGGCCCTGGGCTCAGCAGATCCCTGGAGAGGCCAAGGGAGGAAGACTGGAGCAGGGAACAAGGGAAGCGGACAATTGTGCCGGGAGCCAGGCTGAAGCGTTGGAGCCAAGGTCAGCCGGGTCCCACCTCACTTACCGCCTGCGTTGGGGCCGAACTCCAGTGTGCTGCCCCACTCTGGACTGCAGGAGGCGCTGTGGGAGCTGCATTCACTGGGCACCTGCGAGGTGGCGAAGGCCAAGGTCAGGCCCCCTGTGCCTGGTGGTGTCTTCTGTCCAGTCCCAGGGAGCTGAGACTCCTGGGCCACCCCCACCTCCACCTGGAGTCTTCACAAGCAGCTCCTTTCATGCCCCCACCTGGCCACAGAGCCCCCGCTTCCAGGCCTGCCCTGGCCTCCATCCTAGGTGGGGATTCTGCCCTCACTGGACACCAGCTCCAGGGGTCTGTGCTTCTGTCCCTGGCACAGGGTGGAGGGGGCAGAGTGTCCGGCCCCAGCAGAGCCTCATATGAGCAGCTGCTGGGGCTGCATGAGACACTGTTCGCTCCGCTCAGCCCCACCCAGGGCGGGGCCGGGTGGGGGCAGAGCCACCCTTTCCGTCCTCTGTGTGCCTGGCCTGGCCTTTGGGGCCTGTCCCCAGGCACTGGCATGAATCCTCACCTCCACCCGGGCTGGCTCTGGACTTGCGCCTTCAGTCTTCTGCCACCCACCCCCACCACTGCCTCTCCTCCCGCTGCCTCTGTCTTGTCTGGAAAGGACATGGGGACACGCGGGAGGTCAGCGGGACAGCCCAGTTCTGACAGCACCTGCCTGGCACCTGCTCTCACAGCCGACCAAGCCTCCCCGTGGGGTACCCTCCCTGGGCAGGCAGTGGGAACCACTTACCCCTGGTGGGGGCCCACCACCTCCCCGGTGGTAGCGCAGCTCGCGCTCCTCCTGGTTGAGGGAGCTGAGCAGGGCCTGCAGGCGCTCAATGTACTGGATGGCGCCGCGCAGGATCTCCACCTTGGGCAGCCTCTGGTTGGGGTTCAGGAGGGTGCTTCTCTTCAGCGCCTCGAAGGCCTCATTCACCTTTTTGAGCCTGCGCTTCTCCCTCAGCGTGGCCGCCCGCCGCCGGTCAACGGACACCGACTTCCTCTTACACACCTTACACGCCCATGGCAGGCACTGGCCCGGGCAGTGATCCGGGGACCCCAGCCCCTTGTCTTCGAGGGGCCCTCGAGCCTCGGGGCTCAGGCTGAGCTCAGTCCGCTCGTAGCACGGCGGCTCAAAGCCCTGGAGGTGGATGGGCAGGTAGTTTTCCCCGTCGTAGAAGTGGGGTTCCTGGTAGAAGTAGGGAGGTGTCTCGTACAGCTCCATGGGGTCGGAAGAGGCTTGTTCCTGCCACCAGCCCCCGAGCTCCTGCAGCCCCTCGCGCCAACTGTTAGGTGCCATTTAAACCCTCCCCGCTGGCATGGAACCAGAGATAAATATAGCCAACGCCACGGAAACCCGAGCCCCTCTAAGCTGTTGCTGCACATCAAGAGTTCACAGCGGATTAGATGCAATTCCCTTCTCTCGGCCGGCCCCCACCCCTCCCGGCCAGCCTGCCCGGGCCGGCCGGCCGGCTCCTGTGCACGGGCAGGGAGGCCGTCCGTTGTAACTTGATTAGTTTTCATTTCTCGGCAGCCCCCATGGGGCAGGGGAGGTGGGGGGACACACATTCTCCTCTCATCTGCTCCTTTCAATTACTCCTGGTGGGGGGCTGCCTGCTCTCTCTTTGTGGTCCCAAAGAAGCAGGGTGGGGGGCAAGGAAGGGGTGCGTTGAGGCTGCAAGGGGTCTTAGGTCAACCTGTCCGGCCCCCTGCCTCCTCACAGACTTGAACCAGACTCTAGCAGTCACATGACCCTCTGCCAAAGGGCAAGGCTGCTGCAAATGTGGGGCACGTGCGGGTCAGTGTCCAGGGGCAGGAGGGTCGACACTGGGTTTGCAACGCAGCTTTGACATCGTATGTCTCTTAGGTCTCACGTGACTGGGGTTACATCGAGGCAACAGGTCTTGTTCATGGGGGGTCAGTGGCAGTTTTCTCTTTAATACGCCGTCAGGTCACAGAAGCCTACGCGTTGCCACCGTCCCCACCGGGGCCAGGTCGAGGTCTCGTCAGCCCTCTGCCACCTCCCTCGCATTCTGGATCCCCATCTGTCCTCCTGTGTTGCCTCCTCGACTGTTTCCTGCCCCACCCAGATGCCAGGATTTTCCTGACTCCTCACTGTGTGTGGAGACAGAACCCTTCGAACTCAGTAACTCTCCCTTCTTCTCGGCCACCGGGCTTGGTTCTGCGTCTTTCTGTTGGAGACATCAGTTTGACACACACCCTGCACATCTCACACATCGGGTGGAGGAGGGACGATTTAATCCCTGGGCTTCTCAGTCTGTGATCACCTGTCAACAAAGGCCTTGGGGTCCAAGATGACTAGCGCTCCCCATGCAGTAGGCTGGCCGCAGGGACCAGCAGTGCACAAGGCTCATCTGAGGGCCAAAAGGTGACAGGGGTGGCCAAGGCAGGGTCTCTGCCCTCCAGGACATTGCCATCTGGTAGACCTGCCGGTCATCTAGTTCTAGCCAACCCCCTTCCCCAGTGGCCACTGTCCGGCTTCTGCTCATCTCATAGGGCAGCCCCTTCCATGGACGCACTGGCGGAAGGGAGGCCTTGTGGGTTTCACAGTGCAGTCTGCCCCTTCTGCCCCTTTATCCTTTGGCCCCGGTTTTTTCTCTAGGACCATGCACTAAGTCTGACCCCTCCTCCGATGGCAGATGAGACTGGTGCTGTCAGTGCCACAGTGGCAAGGATGAAAGAGGAAGAGGAGCTGCACAGGGGACTCGGGGGAGACGTCATGGGAGCTCTGAAGGGAGCGAGAAGGGCCTGGCTTTCCTTCTTCTCACTGTCTATGAGGAGGAGCCAGGAAAATGTCGGTCCTTTTGGGGTGGGGGTAGGAGACACAGCTGGACACTAAACGTGCTGAGGGGGGCAGTGAGGTCTTCATTTGGCCTCATGAGTGTGATAAAAAGTCACAACATGGGAGCTGTGGGCTCTAAAGCTTGGTTGGACCCTGGCCAGCTGGACGTAAGATCCCCCCCAAAAGAGACAAGAGAGAAAGAAAAGTTTGCCTCAGTTTACACCCTAATCCTGTGAGCCCTGAGATAAAAGTGATGTAGAAGTTACTATGGGAACCCAGAAATTGCATCGTTTTGTTCTTTGGGGATCCAATCTGCTTTACCTCCAAATGGCATGTCCACCTCCTCTAGACGTGGGGGCAGGAGAACCAGGCTTGCTCCATGAGGATTTTCAGGATCTTATTATCTAGATGGCAAGACGCAAACGTGAACATTAAATACCATGCTACGGAGAGGATTCGAAGGCCGCAGCAAACATGGGCGTCGTGAATGAGTGGGTTCATCAGACACGTGTGTGAGGAGCTTGTGGAGAGTCAGGCTCCGCAGGTCGCGCTGTGCAGAAGGTGCGCTGGGCTGGATGCGGGGAGGCCTGGGGCCCGGGCGAGGGGAGGGGCGAGGGGGGGGCACCGGGTCCCAGGTCCGTAGGGGTTCAGAGCTCAGGGGAGCCTGTGCAGGCGGGAGGAGGCCTGTGGGCCGTGACCGCTGGGGCCAGGAGGCCGTGCAGGGGACCATGGCTGCGTTTCCGGAGCCAGACGCCGAGTGTGAACCTGCTCGGGCAGGAGGAGGGTTGTACCGGTGTCCTCAGCGTCCCGGCTGGCGAGGGGGTGGCATGTGCGGTGTGAGGTGTGCGGTGTGCGGTCGGTGCGTGTGTGTGCGCGCGCGTGTGTGTGCGTGTGTGCGGTGTGTGTGTGTGTGCGCGCGCGTGTGTGTGGTCGGTGCGTGTGTGTGCGCGCGTGTGTGTGTGCGCGTGTGCGGTGTGTGTGCGCGCGTGTGTGTGCGGTCGGTGCGTGTGTGTGCGCGCGCGTGTGTGTGTGTGCGGTGTGTGGTCGGTGCGTGTGTGTGCGCGCGTGTGTGTGTGTGTGTGTGCGGTGTGTGGTCGGTGCGTGTGTGTGCGCGCGTGTGTGTGTGTGTGTGCGGTGTGTGGTCGGTGCGTGTGTGTGCGCGCGCGTGTGTGTGTGCGCGCGCGTGTGTGCGGTCGGTGCGTGTGTGTGCGCGCGCGTGTGTGTGTGTGTGCGGTGTGTGGTCGGTGCGTGTGTGTGCGCGCGTGTGTGCGCGGTCGGTGCGTGTGTGTGCGCGCGTGTGTGTGTGCGCGTGTGCGGTGTGTGTGCGCGCGTGTGTGGTCGGTGCGCGCGTGTGTGCGGTCGGTGCGTGTGTGTGCGCGTGTGTGTGTGGTCGGTGCGTGTGTGTGTGCGCGTGTGCGGTGTGTGTGCGCGCGTGTGTGTGTGCGCGTGTGCGGTGTGTGTGTGCGGTGTGTGGTCGGTGCGCGCGCCTCTGCCCATTCATCCCCGCTTGTCCCTACAACACGGGCTGCTACGAGCGTGGCTGCGGGTCTGTCCCGAGCAAGGTGCGCTCCTCCGCGTGCGGTGCTGGCCGCGGGCAGGGGAGACGCACAGGGCGGCTCCGGAGGTGCTGGCGGAGGAGGCGGAGGACGCGGGCGGGCGCGGCTGAGCGCAGGGACCCCCGGCCCGGCCCGGCCCGAGCAGCCTGGGCGCCCAGCAGCCTGGGCCCAGGTGAGCGAGGCCGTCCGTCCGTGCGGCCTGTCTCTGGGCACACAGCTGGGGGCCTTGTGTGTCGTCTGGCCCAGCGTCGTGTCCCTCTGTCTGCGACGGTGACTTGGGGACCCCGTCGAGGACTAGCTCTGGGGCACAGGCCCTCCGGGACCGAGGAGTCTGTGAGCTCAACGCCGGCGTGGGGGCTGTCCCTTCAGCCTCTTCGTCCCTCTGTCCGAGCCGAGCGGTGCCCGGGCCCCTGTCCCCCCCCCCCCCCCCCCGCTGCCGTGTGACGGACGGGGACACATTGGGGCCGCACAGAGCGGCCTTTGTGCTCCCAGCAGCGCCATCCGTCAGCCCGAACCTGACAGCAGGGCGGCGAGGCCTAATCCGCGCCCCTCCGGCCTGGCCCGGCCGCCCCGCCTCCCGCTCCCCCACGGAGCCCACCCGCGGCCCGTGTGCGCGTGGCCGTCCTGGGCGCGAGGCCGTCCGTGCGCCCGCGGCCGCCGCCTCCCTGCGGCCACACACCCCCCGCGCCGCCCTGCGCCTCCGGCCGCCCTGGGCCCCTGGCTGCCGGGGCCACCCCGGGCGCTGCGTGCGGCGCGAGCGTGTGCGTCCCCACGCCGTGTGCGTCCCCACGCCGTGCGTCAACATGGCCGAGGCGCGGAGCCCCGGGGTCAGCGGGCCCACGTCTTCTGGGGAGACTGAGGCCCAGGCCAGGGAAGTGCGTGCCCGGGGCGCGGAGCCCGAGTGCCCAGCGGAGGGTGTTGCCCCGCGGCCGCCGCACCCGGGGCCTCGGCCGTCGGCCGGCGGGCGGAGAAGGCCCTGCAGGTGAGCACGTGCTCGGCAGGTGGGCCGGCGCCGCAGGGGCGGCGAGGACACGAGGCGGAGGCGGCCGGGCGTCGGGAGGTGGGGCCTGCGGGCGGGAAGCCAGGGCCCTGGGCCTCGGGAGGGCCCGGCACGCGGAGCGAACCCGGGCCTCAGGGTGAGGCTGTCCGGGAGCAGCGCGGTGTCCCCCACGGGCAGGCGCCGCGGGCCGCGCCTGCACGGAGTCGGAGTCGGCGTGCGGGCCGCGCTGCGCCCTGCTGCGCCCCTCCCCGCGTGGGAGTCACAGCGCTGCTCTGAGCGACCGGAGGCTCTTGGAGAGGTGACGTTCGTTCTGCCTCAGCACGTGGGTCGGGAGAAGGGGCTCCTGGGTGCTGAACCGGGCGTCGCCCTGAGTGGGGGTGGGCGCGCTGGGCTTCCCGGGCGGTCCGTCCCGTCCCCAGCCCTGTGTCCCCCTCCCGTCCTCAGTGTCTGACGGCAGCCGGGCGCTTGTTGGCCCCACGGGCCCGGCCACAACTGCCCCGCGCCATGTCACCTCCGGACCTAGCCCCGGCAGCCACCCCGCCTCCTCCACTCCCTGGACGGACAGCTTCTATTTCTGCCTCCTTGACAAGTTGTGACATATTTGGGAGCAGCTGCTGCCGGGGTGGAGATGCCTTCGCTCGTCTCCTGGCTCTGTCTCCTCAGTCCTCTCCCGCAGCCGCCCTTCCCAGAAGGGCCGTGAGACACCCCCGCATTCTCCTCCCGGCTTCCCTGCGTCCCGCGTGGCTGGCCAGGGTTCCGGGGTGACACAAAGGGAGCTTCCTGGCTAGAAGGCCAGGGGCTGCATGTGCAGCTGGAGGCGACTCGGCACCCCCTCTGGCTTCATTTCTCTGCTTTAAAATGGGGGTGATGAATAATGTCTTCTCTGCCAACCTCGTTTTGTCGCCTGTCGTCTGTCAGGACTTGGAGCCCTTCCTGGGCTACTCTTGTCTTCTCTAAGGACTGCATTCCATGTCCCATTTTTTCTCAAGTGTCTTTAACTTCTCCCTCTCGGCTGGTCTTTCCTCAGAGCCTGTGAACATGCTGAAGTCTCTCCCATCAAAAAACACCCCCTTTTCCATGTGGCCCTGTCACTAACCATCCCTCCAGGCACTGTAGGTCCGAGGCCTAAGACAGGGCTCCTCGGGCAGCCTCCTCTGCCCACACCTGCCGTCGCTGGTCAGCTGGAACCCTTGTGAGCATGGTGTCCCCAGACTGTCAGCGCTGCCCATGGCTCGCCTCTTCTCACTCTTTTACTCGATCGACATTCTCGCCAGACCGCCTGCATTCTAATCCTGCTCCCACCACGTTCTAGCTTTGTGATGTTGTGTGAGTGCCTTGGCCTCTCTGTGCCTCCATCTCTTTATCCTTGTAACAAGAATAAAAGCAGGACCCGTGTCCGTTGGTGCATAGATTAAATGATTCATATCTGAAGTATTTGGCATGCAGCGTGTACTCAGTAAGCGTCAGCTCCGTGACTATTACTGTGCCCGCCTCCTCCATCAGACGAGGAACTGCCTGAGAGCGGAGGTTTCTTCTATCACTGTCACCCTGAGAGCTCTCCTAAAGAGTGGGGGCTCCCCGAGGGCAGACACTGTGTCACTCCCCAGACAGGGCCAGTGCTGTGCTTTCAGGCTCTAAACGTCCTTCCTCGCGGCCCTCAGTGCTCAGGACAGGGTTGTACAGTGTTGGCAGGCCCAGCGGGGTCCCTGGGCACTGAGGGTGTCACCACAAGGGCCCTAGTAAGGGAGCCATAGGGCCCTAGAAAGACTCCTACCAAGGGCACGGTGGCCCCAGAGAGAGGTGGGCAGCCGCAGGCCGCTCCGACCCCAGGGCAGTGGCAAGCAGGAGCTTTCCGGGGACCCTCTGGCCAGCACACCAGTGCAAGGATGGCCGCCCGAGACATAGCCTTGCTCTTCTCCCCATCGGAAGATGGCACAGGGCAGGGCTCTGACCCAGATAGTAACGAGTCCTGGCCCTGCTGCTGCCTAGCTGTGTGACCGTTTATTCAGCTAATGTCTTGGAGCCATCATTTCTTCATAGGCAGAATGATAACTACAAAGTCCGTTTTTCTAGGCTTACCGTGTACTCAGTATTTGTTTGCATGAATGAATGCATATTCATTTCCTTCCTTTGGGGGGCTTTAGGGAGCTTTGTGACCAGCCCTACTTCTGGTGGGTTGAATTCTGGCATCTGAGGGCTGAACAGGTCATCGAGATGCCATTTAGTTCACTCCCAGCCTTTAAACTGTCCCAGGCACACACTTAAATAAGCTCCTGAAATGGAACCCTCGGTGATACATCCCCGTGCTTTGGTCACGTGAAAGCCCTTTCTAACGTCACTCTCCCCTCCCCGGCCACCTCATAGGCTGTCTTCTCCTTGACCCTTTCAGTAGCTGGGATGAGGATGCGGTGTGACTCAGGGGGCCGGACATCAGGAGGTCTGGATTCTGCCCCAGCTCCCAACTCTGCTTTTGACCCCTGTGTGACCTTGAGGAACGGAAGCTCCTGTGTACTGAGCCTCTATTGTATGGGGGCTGCCATACTAGTGGCCACATGAATCACGTCACTCATTTTTCACAAGTCTGTGAAAGTAGCAACAGGTTCCCATTTTACAAAGGAGAAACCTGAGGCTCAGAGAAGTTAAGGAACCGTCACCAAGTCACACAGCTCTTTAGTGTTGAGTTGTGTCTCCCTGACTCTGTGGTTTCTTCCCATGGTGCGATGCTGATTTCTCTGGCCCCGGTCTCCTGATCTGTAAAATAAGGAAAATGGAGTCAGGCTCTGGAGGGTCTCCCAGCTGTTCCAAGCTCCGGGAGGGTGAGCTGGCTAGGACGCCTTGCCCTTCCCCACTTGCTCCTTTGTCTGTCTGTCCCCAGGCCCTGCTCAGACGCTCTGCCGAGATCCACATGAGACAGGAAGCAAATGTTCCCAGGAGTCGGGCGGGTCCACCTACTGTGGTCCCTGCGTGAAGGTTTCTGGGATCCGCCGGGGGTATTCTCCCTGAGCCGTATTTCCTGTACCCCCGATCTGTGGGCCAGCACATGGCCTCTTGGATGGGGGCAGGGTTGGGGGTACTTTTCCTCAGCGGGCTGTGTCCACCCTGGAAGGGCCAAGCCTCAGCCCCCAGGGAGTCCCCACGGCTGAGATAACCAAGCCCCGTGCTCCACATGCTTGCCCCACAGTTACATGCAGCCCTGCCCCGCTTAGCCTGTGGCTTGCTTTCCTGCATTTACAGACGGGGAAGTTGAGGCCTTGGGAGGTGGGTCAGAGGCTGGGGCTGGGACTGGGGTCCCCACCCTTCCCCAACTGGGGGGGACCCAGCGGGGACCGATTCTTCCATTAGAGCTGCTGTCACAGCACTGTCTGGCTTCCCACGTCTCCTGTTGCCTGTTCCTGGTCTGTCGTGGCTGTAAGCACATTTCTGGAAGCGACTGTTTCCTTTGCTGGCTCACGAGGCTCTCACACTTCCTGGACCAGTACAAGGAGCAAGATTCCTGCACCCAGAGCCAACTGCACTCTCCATGTGGTGTCAGCCGGTACCAGTCGGATGGTCAGGGGACGTACCATGGGCGCAGGGTAGGACTGACTAAGGGACAATGTGACAGTTATCAGCATGTCATCAACACCTAGGACATCCTGTTTACAGGCACTGCGGTGAATGCTCTGCACACATGAATGACAGTCTTCATGATGAATCGATGATGTGTGTCATCACCGGTTTTCAGGCTGGGTGTCATAGTTAAGGAACTCGCTGATGGCACGGACAGAAGGTAGCTGCAGGACAGGCGCCCAGCCTGGCTGACTCCAGGCACTGAGCTGTCTTCTCCATGGAGGTCCACGGCTACAGACTCAGGTCCTGGACAACCAACGTGACCAGCTCCTCCCCAGGGCAGGCAAGCAGCTGGCACTCACTGATCAGCTGAACTGAAAGATGGGCCACCTCATCAAAGCAAGTCCCTTCTCTGTCACAGTGAGGCTTCAGGGCCCTCTTTCCTTCTTGGGGTGACCTGGACCTCATAGCCTGTGTGCTCTGTGGCCTGGGGTGAATTCCTGGGCCTTTGGACATTGCTGGTACCCACTGGGAAGACATGAGGGTGTTGTTCAGGGGACATAAGCTATGAAATGTGGAGGTGGGCTGGCCTCCATGGCTTGCAGCAGGGCTGTGGCCTGAGCCAGTGAGAACTGCACCGGGCTGCCTCAGCCTTTGTTTATTCTGAGACGGGCAGCCTCACTCCTGGAGTCGTGAATGGAGGAATATTCCATCTACCCGCCTGGCACTAGCCCCTGCAGCCCTGCAAGTGGGTGTGAGCATGATCGCGGTTCTCATGGCCCGACTCCTGCCACATGGAGCAGACGGCATCTTTTGTCTTCCCTCTGCATGCTCTTGCTGGCTGTCTTCGCTCGGACTTGGCTCTGGGACTTGGGGATTGGTAGCCAGGAGCTTGACTTCTGCCCTCAGATATCCCAAGCCTCCTACTGCCCATACTGGCTTACTGCCACACTGGCAGTGAGATCATAGCTGCAGAGATGATCAGAGCTGTGAAGAATCCAGACCACAAGGAGTCCTGAGAGCTGGGAGAGGACAAAGCGACTCCCTTGAGGTGACAGATGGCACCAAGGAAGCTGTCCTGGGCTCCAGCAGCCTGCTTGCCTTGTCCTCAGAGCCACGAAATACGCCTTTAGTAAGCATTCAGCGCCCTTTGCACATAACCACACTGCCTGCACCTGGAGTAGCCCCCCCCAACAAACACACTACATTACACACACACACTCAGACACATACCACACACACACCAGACATACTCTACATTACCCACGCACACTGTGCATCGCACAAACACAAAAACACTCTACATCACACACACAAAAATACTACATCACCCACATGCAATCTGCATCACACACACACTACACACACACACACTACATCACACACACACTCCACATCACACACACTCTAATCACGCACACACACTCTAAATCTCACAAACACACTCCACACGACACACACTACATCACACACACACACTGCACCCCTTACACACCACACACACACACTCCACCCCCCACACACACTCTACATCACACACACACACAACCTAAATCACATGCCCACACTCTAAAACACACACACTGCACCCCTTACACACCACACACACACACTCAACACACATACTCTACATCACACCCACTCACACACACACACACAGTACACACATCACATACACTCTGCATCACCCACAGACGCTCCACATCACACAACACATGGTAAATCACCCACACGCGCTCAACATCATACATACGCACTCTGCATCACACAAACCTTCTCTACTTCACAGACACACACTCTGCATCACCCACACGCACTGTACATCACGCAAACATTCTCTACATCACCCACACACACTCTAAATTACCCACACACACTCTACATCATACACAAACACTCCACATCAAACACACACATTCCACATCATCCACACACTCTCCATTACAACACGCACTGTACATCACCTACACACCCTTTACATCACCCCCATACACTGCATCTCCCACACTCACTCTGCATCACCCGCACCACTCTACCTCACACAAACCCAATATCACCCACACAGAGTCTACATCACCCACACACACTGCACACCACACAAATGCACTCTACCTCACACACGCACACACTCTACGTGACCCACAAACTCTCTGCATCACACACACACACACTCTACATCACTTACACGCACTCTACGTCATACACGTACTCTACATCACCCACACACACTGTACATCACCCTCATTCACTCTACCTCACATACAACTCCTCATTACCCACACACACTCTACATCACACGCACATACTCAGAAACACCACACACACACGTTACATCACACACATCACACACCACCTACATGCACTCTACATCAAGCACACACCCTCAACACACACACACTCTGTAATCACAGACACGCACATACAGCCATTCCACCCCCCCAACACGACACACTATGTCACCCACACACACTCCTCATCACACACACGCACTCCAACCCCCCACACCACACACACTACATCACACACACTTACACATTGTACATCACACACACACACTCTGCATCACCCACACCACTCCACATCATACACACACACTCTACATGACACACACGCTCTGTACATCACCCACACACACTCTACATCACACACACTATCACACACATACACTGCACCCACCCACACATCACACACACTCTACCTCACACATACAAACACTCTACATCACACACAAACGTACTCCACCCCCCCATACACAGCACAGACTGCCTCACACACACAGATGCAGACTCTACATCACACACACACACACCCTACACCCTCACACATCACACACACAATCTACAAGTCACACACACACACACACATTCCATGCCCACACACACACCACAGAGTACGTCATTCACCCACAATCTACATCACGCACACACGCACACACACGTAAACACCACACACACACTGCATCACACACATCCCACACTACATCACACACACGGACTCAACATCACACAGGCACACACACACTGCACCCCACACACAACACACATAAATGCACACACCATACACACACCACAAACACACTCTACATCACACAACACACACTGCGCCACTCCCCATACACACATCACACGCACGCATTCTACGTCACCCCCACACACACACAGTACATCATCCACACACACTGTACGTCACACACACAGTATACATCACCAACAAGCAGTCTATATCACACACATGCACTCTGCATCACCCACACACACTCTACATCACACTACACGCTCCACTCCCCCCCGCACACATCACACTCACCACATCACACATGTACACTCTGTATCCCACACACGCTCTACATCACATATACACATTCTAGAACAGACACACACACGTTGCACTTCCCACATACCACACACACACAAACATGCACATACCCACACACACCACACACTACATCACACACACTATATCACACATACACTGTAAACATCACTCATACCCACTCTACATCACACACACACTCCATATCACCCACACACAATCTACTTTACACACCCACAAATACACTCTACATCACACACACACTCTACATTACCCACCCACACAAACACTCAGCATTACCCACACACAATCTACATCACCAACACACACTCTATATCACACACACGCACTCTTCATGACACACACACACTCTATATCACACAACACATGCTAAATCACCCACACACACTCTACATCACACACACACACACTGTACATACCCCAAACGCACTCTACATCACCCACACGCATTTTTCATCACACACACACACACACACACACACTGCACCCCTTACGCACCGCACACACATGCACATTCCACACACATACACACTCTACATCACACACTCACACACACATAGCACACACACACATCACATACTCTGCATCACCCACAGACGCTCCACATCACACAACACATGGTAAATCACCCACACGCGCTCTACATCATACACACGCACTCTGCATCACACAAACCTTCTCTACTTCACGGACACACACTCTACATAACCCACACTCAGTCTACATCACCCATACATTCTCTACATCACAGCCACACACACTACATCACCCACACGAACTGTGCATCACGCAAACGTTCTCTACATCACAGACACACATGCTACATCACCCACACACACTCTAAATTACCCGCACACACTCTACATCATACACAAACACTCTCCATCAAACACACACATTCTACATCATCCACACACAGCCTGATCACCAACGCACACTCTCAGTCACCCTCATGCATTCCACATCACCCACACACTCTACATCACGCACACATATACACTTTAAATCACACACACACAAACTGCACCACCATACACAGCACACACACACTACCTCACACAAAAACATACACAGTCTACATTACACCCAGTAGCACACACACACACATCATACACGCACTACATCACACAATCACACTCTACATCACCCACACACACTCTACATCACCAACATGCACTGTACACCACACACATGCACACTACCTCACCCACACACATTCTACATGACCCATACACTGTCTACGTCACACAGACAAACTCTACCTGACCCGTAAACACTCTGCATCACACACACACACACACACACACACACACACACTCTGCATCACCTACACGCACTGTACATCACCCACATGCACTCTACATCACATATACGAACACTTCACACAACACTCTCTACATCTCACACACACACACAGCACCTCTTACACACCACACACATGCACACACCACTGACATACACACACTCTGCATCACCCACAGACACTCTGCATCACACAATACGTGCTAAATCACCCACACGCACTCTACATCATACACATACACTCTATATCACCCACACACACTACATCACACACACACACACACTCTACATCATTCACACGCACTCTACATCCCCACACACACTGTACATCACACATACACTCTACGTCACACACACGTACTCTACATCACCCCCAACACTCTATATCACACACACACTTTGCATTACACATAGACACTGCACCCCCTACACAGCACACACACATGCACACACCACAGACACTTCACATCACCCATACACACTCTATATCACTCTCACGCACTCTCCATCATACACACACTCTCCATTGCACGCGCGCACACACACACACACACTGTACATCACACACCCTCTACATCACCCACACACACTACATCACACAACCCATGATGTATCACCCACATGCCATGTACATCACTAACATGCACTGTACATCACACACAGGCACTCTACATCAAACACACGCCCTCTGTATCACCTACACACACTTTAAATCACCTCCATACATTGTGCATCTCCCACACTCACCCTACATCACCCACAGCACTCTACATCACACACAAACTCAGTATCACCGACACAAACTCTACATCACACCCAGTCTGCATCACACACTGTACACCACACACATGTACTCTACCTCACACTCACACACTCTGCATGACCCATACACACTCTACATCACACAAAGAAACTCTATATGACCCACAAACTCTCTGCATCACACACACACACACACACACACACACTGCATCACCTACACGCACTGTACGTCATACACACGTGCTCTACATCTCACACTCTATGTCATTCACATGCACTCTACATCACACGCACGCACTTTACATCACACACACGCTACATCCCCCCCCCACACTGCACCCCTTACACACCACACACAAACATGCCACAGAACACACACTCTGTTCATCAAACACACACGTCACACTGTACATCACCCACACGCAGCCTGATCACCGACACACACTCTACATCACCCTCAGACACTGTACTTCACGCTCAGACACTGTATATCACCCATACACTCTACATCACACACACATGCACACTCTACATCACACACACACACTACATTACACCCCACACACACAGAAACCACACTCACTGCATCACACACATCACACTCTACATCACCCACACACAATCTGCATCACCCCCACACACTCCACATCACACACATACACACAGAAACACCACACACAGTGCATCACACACATCACACACGCTCTACATAACTCACATACACTCTACATCAAACACACACCCTGAACACACACACGCACTCCACATCACAAACACACGCACACACATACTCCACCCCCACATAAACACCACACAGTATGTCACCCACACACACTCTACTTCACACACACCCACACTACACCCCCCCACACCACAGCCACGCACACACCACACCCACACTCTACATCACACCCACATTCACCCCCCCCACACCACACATTACATCACATACACACACTGTGCATCACACACACACACAACACACAAACACTACACACACAGAGTGCATCACACACATCACACATAATGTACATCACCCACAGAAACTCTACATGACCCCCATACACTCTACATCACACATACTCTCTATACATCACATACATACACACACACTGCACCCCTTACACACCACAATCACAAGCACACACCACACACATACACACTGTACATCACACCCACTTGCCTACACACACAGCACACACTACGTCACACACATCACACTCTACATTACCCACAGACACTCTGCATCACTCCCACACACTGTGTATCACCCAGAAACACTCTATATCACACACACACTCTACATCACACACAAACTCTACATCACACACACACACATACTCAGAAACACCACACACACACTACATCACACACATCACACATCACCTACACGCACTCTACATCAAACACACACCCTCAACACACACACACTCTATAATCACAGACACACACATACAGACATTCCATCCCCCAACACGACACTATGTTACCCACACACACTCCTCATCACACACACGCACTCCAACCCACCCACACCACACACACTACATCACACATACTTACATATTGTACATCACACACACACACTCTGCATCACCCACACCACTCCACATCACACACACACTCTACATGACACACATGCTCTGTACATCACCCACACACACTCTACATCACACACACTATCACACACACACACTGCACCCACCCACACATCACACACACTCTACCTCACACATACACTCTACATCACACACAAACGTACTCCACCCCCTCATACACAGCAGACTGCCTCACACACACTTACACACACAGATGCAGACTCTAGATCACACACACACACACCCCACACCCTCACACACCACACACACAATGTACAATTCACACATACACACGCACAATCCATGCCCACACACACACCACATAGTACGTCACCCACCCACAGTCTACATCACGCACACACACGTGAACACCACACACACACTTCATCCCACACATCCCACACTATATCACGCACACGGACTCAAAATCACACAGACACACACACTGCACCCCACACACAACACACGTAAATGCACACATGCTCTACATCACACAACACACACTGCACCACTCCCCACACACACATCACACACACCACATCACACGCACGCATTCTACATCACTCCCCCCGACACACACTGTATATCATCCACACACACTGTACGTCTCACACACACAGTATACATCACCCACAAGCACTCTACATCACACACACGCACTCTGCATCACCCACAAACACTACGTCACACTACACACTCCACCTCCCACACACATTACACACACACATCATACACGTACACTCGCTGTCACCCCCCCACACACTGTACATCACATACACACACTAGAACAGACGCATGCTCCACTTCCCACACACACACAAACATGCACATACCCCCCCACACTACACACTACATCACCTACACACACTACAGCACACACATTATGTCACACATACACTGTATACATCACTCACACCTTTCTACATCACACACACACTCCATATCACCCCCACACAATCTACATTGCACACCCAAAAATACACTCTAAATCACACACACACTCTACATCACCCACTCACACAAACACTCAGCATCACCCACACACTATCTACGTCACCAACGCGCACTCTACATCACACACACGCACTCTTCATCGCACTCACACACTCTACATCACACAACACATGCTAAATCACCCACATGCACTCTGCATCTCACACACACACACACACACACACACACACTGTACATATCCCAAATGCACTCTACATCACCCACACGCATTCTTCATCACACACACACACTGCACCCCTTACACACCACACATGCACACACCACTCACATACACACACTCTGCATCATCCACAGGTACTCTGCATCACACAACACATGCTAAATCAACCACATACACTCTACATCATACACACGCACTCTACATCACCTGCACACACTCTGCATCACACACAACTCCTCATGAAACACACACATTCTACAAAATCACCACACACTCTACATTACCCATTCACACTCTACATCACTCACACAAATTCTGCCTCACACACACACACATTCTACATCACAGACACACACAGTGTACCCTGTACACACCCCACACACACATGCACACACCACAGAGACACCACATACACACTCTACACCATACACACAAACACTCCACTCCAACACACACAGCACACACACTCTTCATCACACACACACTCTACATCACACACACGTACTCTACATCACCCCCAACACTCTACATCACACACACATTCTGCATTACACTCAGACACTGCACCCCCTACACAGCACACACATATGCACACACACACACACACTCTACATCACCCATACACACTCTATATCACCCTCACACTCTCCATCACACACACACTCTATATCGCACACACACACATGCTCTACATGATATACACACACTGCACCCCCCCACACATGACACACACTCTACCTCACACACACCTACACAGTCTACATTACACCCAATCACAAACACACACACCACACGCACTACATCACACATCACACACACTGTACATCACCCACACACACTCTAAATTACCCCCACACACTCTACATCACCACCACACACTGTACATCACACACTCTACATCATTCACAAACACTGCACATCAAACACACACATTCTACATTCACACTCTACATCACTAACATGCACTCTACATCAGCCACACACACAACATCACACAACACGTGATACATCACCCACATGCCATGTACATTACTAACACGCACTGTACATCGCACACACACCCTCTGCATCACCTACACACACGTTACATCACCCCCATACACTGTGCATTTCTTACACACACTCTACATCACACACAAACTCAATATCACCGACACAAACTCTACATCACACAGTGTACATTACCCATACACATTGTACACTACACACACGCCCTCTACCGTACACACACACTCTACATGACCCATACACACTCTACATCACACATGCAAACTCTACATGACCCACAAATTCTCTGCATCACACACACACACATCCACACACTGCATCACCTACACGCACTGTACGTCACACGCATGTGCTCTACATCTCACTTTCTACATCACCCACATGCACTCTACATCACACACACACACTCTACATCACACACACACTCTACATCACCCGCACACACTCTACATCACCCCCCAGCACACACTGCACCCCCTACACACCACACGCAAACATGCCACAGAACACACACTCTGTTCATCAAACACACATGCAGTCCACCTGCGCACACACCCACTACAAACATGCTACGTCACACACATCACACTCTACATCACCCACACACAGCCTGATCACTGACACACACTCTACATCACCCTCACTGTATATCACCCATACACTCTACATCAGACACACATGCACACTCTGCATCGCACACACACTCTACATTACACCCTCCTCACACAGAAACACCACACACACACGCTATATCACACACATCACACTCTACATCACCCACAGACACTCTGCATCACTCCCACACAGTGTGCATCACACAGAAACACTACATCACACACACTCTACATCACAGACACACTCACTCTCCATCATCCACACACACTCTACATCACCCACATGAACTCTACATCACACACATGCACTGCACATCACACAGATACACTCTACATCACCCACACACACTCTACGTCACACACACGAACAGAGCACCCACACACTGTTCATTAGCAGACATGCAGTCCACCCGCCCACACACACACGCTCCACATCACACACACACTCTACCCCCTCACAGACATACCGCACACACCCTACATCACACACATACACTCTACATCACACACACACGCTCCACGTCACACACACATAGACACACACACTCCACATCACACACACTCTCTACCCCCTCACAGACATACTGCACACACCCTGCATCACACACATGCACTCTACATCACACACACACATTCTACATCACACACATACGCTCCACATCACACACACACCCTACATCACACACATGCTCCACATCACACACACACGCTCCACGTCACACACACATAGACACACACACTCCACATCACACACACACTACCCGCTCACAGACATACTGCACACACCCTACATCATACACATGCACTCTACATCACACACACACATTCTACATCACACACATATGCTCCACATCACACACACACCCTACATCACACACATGCTCCACATCACACACACACGCTCCACATCACACACATATGCTCCACATCACACATACACGCTCCACATCACACACACATGCTCCACATCACACACACAGTCCACATCACACACACGTGCTCCACATCACACACACACCCTACATCACACACACATGCTCCACATCACACACACATAGACACACACGCTCCACGTCACACACACACTCTACCCCCTCACAGACATACCGCACACACCCTACATCACACACATGCACCCTACATCACACACACATGCTCCACGTCACACACACAGCTCCACGTCACACACACATAGACACACACGTGTGCATGTGCATCGTCTGGAGTGTCACTGGCGTTTCTCCCACAGCCTCCCTCTCCTTTTCCACACCCTCATCAAAGCTCACAGTCCAAGCTTCTATGCCTTTGCCTCTGTGACATTGCCTCTTTAGGTGGCTCAGGGCTGAGGTGACAGTGCGTCTGTCCAGGCCCTGGGCCTCATCTCTCCCACACAGGCCAGGGGCCAGGCAGAGGGCTTCACCACTTACAGCTGCAAATGGGGAGATGGCACTCAGCTTCGTGCTTGGTACCTAGTCAGCTATTATTATTAGAGTGACGGTCACCATCCCTGAAAGCATCGGTTCTCAGGAGGACGTTCTACCCAGCCTTGAGGGTGGGCACAGGCTCCATAGCTTTTCAATAGTGACCCCCCCATCCCTGCCACCCCAAGCCAGCATCTAGAGTCCTTGAGGAGGTCTCAGTACCTCCCCTGCCCCACTCATTGTCAGCCAAGCCCCTGGCATCTCACGATTTCAGCTCTGTCTGCTAAGAGTTATAAATAATCCCTGGCATCTGTTCTGCGAACCCCCAGTATGAAACCAAGTGCAGATGCTTCCTGGATCCCTGTCTCCATCGTTCCCCATCTACTGCTTCTGGCAGGACCTTCTTTTCTCTGCTGTAGATTTAAAGCTCTTCTGTTTTATGCCACCTCCCCAGTTCCAAGCCCGTGTGTGTGAGTCTCCATCTTGCTGCAAATCCCTGGGAGGAAGCAATCTTGGAAGGAAGTGCCCATTTACAGAAAATGCACAGAAGCAGTGCGCTCCCTCAACCTGGGCCACAGGCCCAGCAGCTGCAAGGCAAATGGAATGTACGCAGAACACCTGGGAGGACCGTGGGGCAGGTGCCCCCCACAGAAAGGGGCTCAGAAGCCGTGGATTGCTGAGTCCCCAGAGCCAAGGAAGCACTCAGCCTTGTTGGGGGAATGGGCTGCGAACGCTTAGGACCTGTCTTCACTCTCACTCCCACTGCCCCAAAATACATATTCCTTGTAAGTACACCTGAAGATGATAATTAGCTAATATGAGTGGCTGAGTGTGGTACTCACGTATCCCCCTTCCATGTGTCAAAGCCTTTACCCCTACTGTGATGGTTTTTGGAGAAGGACCTTCAGGAGGTGATGAGGGTTAGATGAGGTCATGAAGGTGGGGCCCTCATGGTGGGAATCTGTGCCCTTGTGAGAAGAGACCCAGAGAGCTGGCTCTGCGTGCATGGACCAAGGAAGGGCAATGTGCACTGAGCAAGAAGCAAGAGCGTCCCCACCGGGAGGTGACCGTGCCGGGAACTTGGTCTTGGACATGCAGCCTCCAGACTGAGAGAATAAATGTCTGGGGTTTAGGCCCCCAACCCCCCAGTGGTGTTTTATCATGGCAGCCCGTTTTATCACTATACTGTGCTGTATAATCAGGCGGCTGGGACCTTCCTTCTTCTCAGCAACAGCACTGCAGCAGGGCTCCCTGGAGGCGATGTCAGCGAGTGGTCTGCTCCTTAGTGTAACCGAGTATGGACACAGCCATGCATTTTCCATCATGTCAGAAGTCCTATGTATGCGATACACGCAGTTAAATGTTGTATCACATTTTACTAAATAGAAAGTACTATTTGTAAATTATAGGATAAAAATAACATTGCAACGAACACTCATATTCCTGCATTTCACTAATTTGCGTTCTGGGGGGTGGAGTGCTCTTTATACTGGTGTCGTTAGCTGGGCTTCTCGACTGGTGGACTATTAGCAGTGATCTGTCCTTCAGTCTTGAGACACTTGCAGCCGTTAACTCTCCAAATAGTGCTTCTGCCCCTTCTTTCTCTCCTGTCTGCTAGGATGCCAATGTAATCTTCCTATCATCCTTCCCACCTTTTTGTCTCTGAACTGCATTCTGGACAATTTCTTCAGGTCTGTCTTCTATTACAGTGATTCTCACTGCAGCTTTCTGTAATCTGCTGTTAAAACTGTCCATTTCATTTCTGAAATATTATTTAAATTGGGAAAATATAACACAATTCAGTAAAGTGCAAAAATATAAAAGTACACCTGAATATTTAATTATCAAATGAACACCAAGTAATCACCCTAGAAATAGAATATCACCCATGGTCCAGAACCCCCTTGAGAGTTCTTCCTGACCCCCAACCCCTCTTCCGCTAGTGGGAACCACTACCTTGACGATAATGTAGTCACTCTTTGCTTCTCTTTATAGTTTTACCAGCTATGTCCATTTTTGTTTGTTTTCTTTTTATATAACAATCTATACATACTTTGGGTCTTGCTTCTTTCATTCAACATAATGTTTAAAAATTAACCCAGGTTTGTCCCTGTGGTTCATTTACTCTCATTGCTGTAGGCAGTCTGTTGCATGAATATATTATAATTTCTCATTCTGTTTTTAATGTATAGTTGGGTTAGTTCTTTCCGTCTTTTGTAGACCACTCTTCAATAACAGGGCTGTGGACATTGCTGCGTGTGTATATTCGAGCACACATGTATGCATTTCTCTTGGCTGTATACCACGAATGGAATTGTTGGGCCACAGATTATATACAGCTTCAATTTTACCAGATAATTTCACAGTATGTTCCAAAATGTTTGTTACACTGAATTTTTTATTTCAATTGCTTTACTTAGTTCATTTTTAGAAATTTTATTTGGTCTTCAAATTTGCTTGATAGTATATATTCCCTTGCTCTTTACTCATATTTAAAATTTCTTATTTTTTGAAGTTTATACTTATTATACATGTTTTTCAGGTTGATTCTGCATCTCAGGCTCCTCAGCCTTTGCAATATTGACATCTCAGGCCAGGCAGCTCTTTGTTGTGGGGGCCTGTCCCAGGCACTGAAGGATGTTTGGCATCACCCCGGGCCTCTACCCACGAATACCAGTAGCACACACCTCCCCTCACAGTTGTGACAACCAAAACTGTCCCCTGGAGGGCAAAATGGCCCTTGGTTGTGAACCACTATGCTCTCTAAGGTCTGTTGTCAGACCTTACTTATGGTGTCTTGTTTCCTTGTGTTTTATGAAAAAAAATTTTTTTATTGTGAGATCATGTTTCCTAGAAGTATATCTGGGAATTATCTGATTCTAGGTCAAAAGTGTTTTCCTCCAGGACTGTTTTTCATTTGCTACTGCCATGCATCTGAGGGCATTGTCGGTTTAGGATCATACACACAGAATAAATTCTTGGCTTTAAATAATTTAAACCATCAAGACTGAATGTGAGCAGCCAGTCTGCACAGTGCTAGCTGTGAGTTATTAATTCTCCAGAGAGATGTTCTTCTACCTTCTGTCTGGTGCCAGGTCCAAGACAGGTAGGCAGGGCATGATTTATTTTGAATTAACCCTTATGATGAATTGTAGCTTTTGGGTCCCAGGTTTATGGGTTTATGCTATACGTGTGGTTTCCTGTTAGATGCCTCCCTTTGATAAGCCCCCAGGCCTTGCAAGGTTTGTGAAGATTTAAGCTCAATGTGAATGCCGACATGTGAGTGAGGTTAGCTGTCTGGGCTCCTGCTTTTCAAGGTTTTAGGCTTTCAAATCTACCTTTTATTCCTATCCAGTCTATTGATGCATTTAAACAAAGATTTCATGATTTTGTCCAGAATTTTTAGTTGTCTTTAGTGAGCGGATCAATCAGTAAACTATTCTGCTAAACCTTAGAAACGGAAATCCGTAACTTTTAAAAATCAGTAACAATGCTGAAACTAGCTGAACAAATTTATGAACTTTTAATGGCAACAGAAAAGCAGTAGAAATTGGATTAGCGTCATTTATAGAAAAGTGCACTCCAATAGGCCTATGCTGGATGTGGGTCAATTTCAGAGTATCCATGGGGCCCCAGGGCAGGACAGTGTTAACAAACGGAGCTGGCTGGACACAGGCCAGCACAGGCTCCTGGTGGGCATCAGTGGCAATGGCTCCTAGCATTGGCCAGCGTTGGCCTCCCAGTGTTTCATGAGAAACAGGACACAGACACACCAGCACTCTCTCTCTTTTTTTTTAATTAAATTTATTGGGGTGACAATTGTTAGTAAATATACATAGATTTCAGGTGTACAATTCTGTATTACATCGTCTATAAATCCCATTGTGTGTTCACCACCCAGAGTCAGTTCTCCTTCCATCACCATATATTTGATCCCCCTTACCCTCATCTCCCACCCCCCACCCCCTTACCCTCTGGTAACCACTAAACTATTGTCTGTGTCTATGAGTTTTTCTTTCTCATTTGTTTGTCTTGTTCTTTTGTTGTTTTTGGTTTATATATCACATATCAGTGAAATCATAGGGTTCTCTGCTTTTTCTGTCTGACTTATTTCACTTAGCATTATATTCTCAAGATCGATCCATGTTGTCACAAATGTTCCTATATCATCTTTCCTTAATGTCGAATAGTATTACATTGTGTATATATACCACAACTTCTTTATCCATTCATCTATCGAAGGACATTTTGGTAGTTTCCATGTCTTGGCCACTGTAAACAAAGCTGCAATGAACATTGGAGTACACGTGTCTCTATAGAGCAATGCTTTCAGATTTTTTGACACCAGCACTCTCTTAACGCTCTTGGAAAGTTGCATTTTCTCAGTGAGCATAATTCACTTTCCCCATAATCTGTTCCCTGGGAATGAAGCCCCTGACAGGGCTGCTGCTCAGTGACTCAGATCCTTCCTGCATTTACAGCGCTGGCAGCACTGATGTCCGTCTACCGGGCTGGAGCCCAGGCTCCCACTTAAACGCCTGTCTTCTCCACACTGTGTCTCCATCGTGGTGTGACATTAATACCAGAAAGTACCCCACAGGCATGACGTGAGGCTCACGAGACACCCCTGGACCAGTGCCTGCCCACGAGCTCGCAGTGGATGTCAGCTCCAAAAAGAAGAGTACAGAAACCAGAAGCAAGACTTACACTCATCAAAATCAGAATTTGTCCTAGAACGTGGCTGATTTTGTTGTGCTCAGAGCGGGTTCCAGCATCCGGCTACTCAGTCGCGTGTGTCGTGTGTCCAGCCTGAGCCTGACACGAGCGTGCTGCCCACCCACTACACCCACCGTGTGTCACGTTCCAGGTGAGAGTGTTCGTGGTTCTTGTCACAAGGGTCAGACGCGAGGCCTGAGATGGTCCTTCAGAGCCTTTCCCATAGTGGGGAACACTTCAGCAGATCTTCCCGACGCGTGTCCACATCGTCACGTCCGACAACATGGCATAGACAACGTCTCCCGGCTCCACTTCGTCTTCTCCGCAAATTTCAGTAAACTGACAGTAGTTGAAGCCCAAGAACAAAGGAAATCCACAACTTCGATGACTTCCTCCGTGGTACCAGGCAAAGAGCACAGGCCCCACTCTCCAGACAGATGATGGCTGCCAACCCCCTTTGATGGGAATGAACTGCCAGGCCCCTGGCATCTCTCTTTCTCTCCGCGGGAGCCCAGATACCGCGGTGAGCTCAGGGTTTGCATGCTGACAGCCACACTTTCTTCTAAGCACCCTCTTCTTGGGAGGTTCGGGTCTAGTTTTGTCAAAAGTCTCTGGCTGGCCACCTTTCAGGGCCAGGCGGGCCACACGTTCCTCCCTGGTCTCATGGAGAGAGGCGACCTGATAGGTGTGAATCTTGTTTTAAGTACCTTCACATTTTCCTCGTTTGCTTTGTTTCAGTTATCATTGATCAGGTACTTACTACATGCCAGGAAATATTCCAGGTGCTTTCTGTGTGGATTTCTTGAATTAATCCCTCTGTCCCTACCCCATTAATCGTTCAGTGTGGGGTGTTGCTCTTTCTCATCAGAACCCGAACAAGGACCTCTACGTCGTGCTTCTTCTCTTCACTTGGCCCTGCTCCCACCCACTGTCCTCACTGCCTTCAGGGTTGTCTCTAAAGCATAGACTGGAGTGTGCGACTGCCCCATCAAGCTTCTTTTTGCCCTCGGATAAATTCAGGGCCCCATCTCTTGCCTCTGTCCCTCCTGAACCCTATACTGAATGGTAGTGTGTGTGTTTAGGCCCCAGGGCCTTTGCACATGCGCCTTCTGCCAAGGCTACCCACTTTTCCTCTGCCTGACATCTCCGCCCATCCTTTGAAAGCCAGCTCAAATGTCCCTCGCTTGTGAAGTCGTCTGGGACTCCACATCCTCTGCCTTCAAAGGACGAGACGTCCCCCTTGATTGGCTATTGCCTGCTCTCATGTCTAAGCCTTTACCTCTTCTTGCCCACTGGACCCTGAGTCCCTGGAAATCCTGACATGGGTGTCCCTGACTTCTTGGTGGGCTTAACAAATAGCAGAGGGAAGAGGGACAGAGAGAGGTGCACATCTGTGTACAGTGAATCTTTTCATCCCGGGCGGCGTGGGAGGAGAGCCTGAGGTAACACTATGGCTGATGTGGCCCTGAAGCCGGCCCAGGCCTCAAAGCACAGCTTTCCCTCCAGTCTCTTCTCATCGCTCCCTCTCTTTTGCTTTTATTCATTTTCCTTTTCTGCCCTTTTCTTGGTTGTTTGACTTGCACAATCATAGCACAAAACAGTGTAATAACAGCACAACAGTGGAGGTGCCCACAATTCTGCAACTGCAACAAAGCTGATCGTTCTCATCTGTTTGTCTTCCCGTCCCATCTTGCGTGGCACATCGCTGCGCATGGTTGTCATCATAATGTAGTGTTAGTTTTGTAGTCTACTCTTTACCTTAATATCAGAAGCGTTTCATGCTCCCACAGTGTTCCTAATTACCATTTTAATGGCTGCATAATATTCCATTGAATGGACATGCCAAGTCTTACTTAACTGTTTCCTTCCCGCTGGACAGTCCAGTGTCCCGTGTTGGAGATAGAGCAACGTGGGAGTACACGTGCAACACGTGTCTGCTTTTCTTTCTTACTCTGTCCTCTTCATTTCTCTTTCATCTCTACCTTCTTCACTCTCTTTTCCATCTCTTTCTACCTGCTTGGCCACAGCTCTCTTTCTGAGAGCACTAATTTGTCCCTAAGTGGATATAAAAATCATCTTATTGGGACTCAGGATTTTGAAAAAACAATTACTAAAAATTTTAGTAAAATGCTCCTGAGGACACTTGTGTACGTGATAAGTCTCCTGTTCACGGGGTAGGAACATAGAGCAGGCAGGACCAGGTTGGAAGAGGCTTATGCCTCACAGGGATGCAGCGTCTGTAATGGGAGAAAACGAGAGGCAGCCGGCACGTCTGTCAGCAGGGTGGTGGCTGAGGGAAGCACGACGTGTTGGTGCCAGGAATGCTGTGGAGATTTGGGGAGACGGCTGTAGACCCATTCGTACTGATTTACACAGATGAGACTTTTTTTAATGAATCTAATTGCAGGATAGTTGTAGGTTACAATTTATGTGAAAAATAACAGCAAAACCTAGACACTCATGATAGTACCATGTATTTTCTATGTAAATTTTGTGCAAATATGTAGGAAAACAGGTGATAATGGTCACCTCTGTGTTTAGGGGAAAGGGCCTAGATTTGGGCGACTGGTCAGAGGGTTTGGGGCAGCACTGCAATGGTTTCAATCTGATTTTGAAGAAAGTGTGCTCGTTTATTGCTTGTGTAAAGAAAATTAATTGAGAAGGTGTCGTCGCTCTTGTATTTGTGTTGGATACATGAAATGCAGTGAGAGAATGCCATTCATGTGCGAATGCCCTTGTGGGAAGAGTGGGCTTTTGCTTTTCTCAAGCTGGAATGCACGTTTTGCCAGCCGTGCTGCTGGCCTGGACGGGAAGGTCAGGCTGCTCTGCCAAGAGCCCAACCCAGTCCCTCCACCAGGCCTCCCACCCCCGTCCTGGCAGGTGGAGGTTGGGGGTGCTGGAGTTTAGTCTGTGGCACTGAGTGCTGGATGGAGGACAACAGATGGGGCCACACAGCACCACTGCTCAGAGCGAGGGGAACAGGTGGAGGCTCTGGGGCCAGAGTGTGAATGCTGGCAATTCATAAGTGGTGTCGGCAGGCGGAGTGCCCACTCAGAGCCCGTGACAGCTGGGCAGCACGTGGGTGGGGAGGCAGCAGGGGCATGGGGGTGGGGTGGGCGGGTTCAGCCGTGGGGGAGGAGACACGAGAGGGCAGAAGACAAGGAAGGGAAAGAGGGGAGCTCCTCCTGCCCCCCCCCCCCCGCACCCCAAGGCTGGGCAGGCGTGCGGTCAGAGGCCGCAGCTGACCTGGCAGGCTTAGGAAGTTGCAGGGTGAGGGGTCATAATGAGAGAGATGTACCCCAGCTGCCCCTTCACCCCCCCCCACCAGCTGTCCTGTGTGTAACCCTGAACCCAAGGCATTTAGGCCATTCCAGCAGCTGTGCCAGGCCTTTAGCTGGGTCAGAGCCCAGGCAGGGGAGAGTAGCAGCTGCCACCCCTCCCCTTGCAGGCAGGGGTAGAAGCACAAGGAGGTGACAGGACTGGAAATGTCGGAAGCACATGACAGACATTCCACACTTTCTGTCCAGAACCCCTATCTGCCCACTGTCCCCTCACCCCATGCTCTGGACTTGCGGTGACAGAGTGCGAAAGGGCAAAGAGCTGTGAAAACAGTGACATTCGTCACACTGACGGGGCCAGTGCTGCCGGTTTCACGGCACATCACAGAGCCCCCCAACAGCCCACTAGGAAAGCCCCCTTTACTGTGAGGAAGCTGAGGCTTCATCAGACGCCAGAGACGGGACAGAAGGGAGACTTGATGAGGAATTTGTTTGACACTAGAGAGCAAATTCATAACCTGCGAGGAGGACTCAACTAACAGAACGCCAGCTGAGGGCCAGTGGACCAGTTTCCAGGAGAAACAGGAGCGTTAGGGTAGAGAGCAGCCGGAGAGACCGGTGGAGTGTCAAGGAAGCTGGAAATCCTTTGCTCTGGGGATTTCTCCCAACGGGAGCCAGCCGTCCCTCTGGGCTGGTTAGGACGAGTGGGCACAAAGCCCCTTGGGGCCCAGGCCACCACAGCCTCGCCCTGTGTCTGCCCTGCTGGCCGCCGTGGTCCTCAGCGCCGAGGGGGGGGGGGGGGGGGCCGAGCGCCTGGGGGCGGGCCGAGCGCCTGGGGGCGGGCCGAGCGCCTGGGGGCGGGGCCGAGCGCCTGGGGGCGGGACGAGCACCTGGGGGCGGGACGAGCACCTGGGGGCGGGGGCCGAGCGCCTGGGGGCGGGCCGAGCACCTGGGGGCGGGCCGAGCACCTGGGGGCGGGGCCGAGCACCTGGGGGCGGGACGAGCACCTGGGGGCGGGACGAGCACCTGGGGGCGGGGCCGAGCACCTCGGGGCGGGACGAGCACCTGCCGTTGGCCCCGCCCCGGCCGTCGGGCCCGCCGTCACCCCCGTCCGCCAGCAGGGGGCCCCCGAGCCCCGGGGCCGAGCCGCTCGGGTCCCAGGGCCGCGGACGCCGCCTCTGCGCGGGAAGACGACGAGGGCCTCCCGGCGATGGCGATGGCGCGCGAGCCCGCGAGCTCCGGCGCGCTGTGCCGGGCGGTGCCGGGCCGCGGGGCCGCACGTGGTCCCGCGCTCCGCAGGCCTGGCTGCGGCGCAGACTTCCAGCCCTGCGGACTCCGCGCCGGGCCTGGGCCGCGGTGGGAAGGGACGCCCAGTGCTTCCCTGCGACGGCCCCTCTGCGTCCCTCGCCTCCTGACCAGCCAGCTGCGCAGGTGGCCCTCAGCTCCGCCCGTCCCTCGTCCCTCGGGTCTGGCACTTGGGGCGTGCGGTGGGCCGTCCAGCGGCCGGGAGCCAGGCGTCGCCGCCTCTGCGCCCGAAGCGCGGGAAATGTGTGCAGACCTCCGCACACCCCGTGCCGTCTGGTGACCGGGCCTTGGGTCCCGACCAGGGCAGCAGCGCCAGGGGACACCGGAGCTGAGAGAGGGGGCTGCAGCCAGAACTGGGGCCAGGCCTGTGTTTTCCACAGGTTTCCTGCCTGTCCCATCCCAGGAACGTTGAGCAGGTCCGATTCCTTCATGTGACGGAGGGATTCCTGACTGGCATCACACCGTCACTGTCAACATGTCAACACCGCTGTGCTGGGCTCTCTGACGGGCTCTCAGGGTCCCCGCGGGCCACAGGGCTCACCCCGCCCATCAGTGTGCTGCCTGCTCCTCCCCAAAGGCGTCTGGCTTCAGTCTAAGCCCTCGCCCCAGGACACAGCCCACGAAGCACCAGATTAAAAGTCCCGAGTGCGAAGGTGATGGCTGCTTTCCCAATCCCATCTGTCTTGTTCCCCGGGCTGGACTGCAGACTCAGAGAGGGCGCCTTGTGACATATTGCAAAGAACCCTGGACGGGAGTCGGCGGCCTGAGCTCAGGTTCCAGTTCTAGCTTTTCGTGGCTCCAGGCCCTGCTCTGAGCCTTGGTGTTTGAATCTGTTAAAGGAGGTCATAGTAGCTTCCCACCCCTGCAGCATGAGGACACAGGAGATACATGTGAGAAAGGGACAGACATGTGGTTCTACCTTTCCTTCTGTCTCTACCCACCGAAGACAAATGAAAATATATGTTCCCACAAAACTCGTGCATGAATGTTCACAGCCGCATTATTCATAAAAGTGGGAGCAAACCAACGTCCATTATAAATGTGCAAACACAAATGGAATATCACTCAGTCACAAAAGCGGTGGCAAAACAGGTGAACCTTAAAAACGTTCTGCTAAGTGAAAGAAGCTCGATACAAAGACCACGTGTTATGTGGTTCCATTTATATGAGCTGTCCAGAATAGACAAATCCAGAGAGAAAGGAGATTAGCAATTGCCAGGGTCTGCGTGGGTGTGGGGAGGGGTTGGGAAGTGAGTGTTAGCAGGTGCAAGGTTTTTTTGGGGGGTGATGAAAACGTTCTAAAATTAAATAATGGTGATAGTTGCATAATTCTGTAAATATACTAAAAGCCATGTACACTTTAAATGGGTGATCTTTATGATATGTAAATCATATCTCAGTGAAGCTGTTAAAAAACTTGTAACTGGGTGTCGTGGATTTAATGTGGCATTTCTGTTTCTGTCCTTCCTGCCTCCTTCCCCCAGTCCTCATGCTCTCCTCCTCTCTCTCAGAATGTACAGAAGGAAGTGGGTATATTTCTTTCTCTTGAGGGGCAAGGCACTGCTTGACGGGTGAGAAGGAATACGGGCGGCATTAGGAGTCACACATTCTCCCTGCCTCGATTTCCCCTTCTGCCCCCTGAAGGTCCTTGCCCTGCACCCTCGGAGGTGGTGTTGGGGTGACCAGGATGGTGTACTGGCCGGGCCGGGGAGGGCTGTGCCGGGGGTGGGGCTGAGCTCTAATGGCTCCATGATGTGGTGGGGCCGACCCCAGGTCTTCCAGGCAGTGGCAGGGTGGTAGGCGGATGGCTGCAATCAGGGCCAAAGAAGCCAAGAACTGCATGGCTGGCACCTATGGGCTGGAGTCAGGGGTGGGGGCCCAGCCATGGGCCGCCAGATGAAGAGTTGCTGGTGCCGGGACAGGGCTGACTCTAAATGATGAGCAGCATGGTGGGGCAAACTGCCAGCCATGCGCCAGGTGGGGTGGGGGTGGGGCCGGAGGGCTCGGAGATGGCAGGGAACTGTGCTCCCAGGTCTGCCAGCATCCAGAGCTCTGTGCCCAGCGAGCTGTCATTAACCACTTAGGACCTTGATGAGCGGGGTCTGCTCTCAGCCTCTCTTCCTTCTGATTCATCTCTTCCTTGTACTGCTCTCCTCCCTCAGGTTCTGAGCATGCTCAGATCGCACGGTCTAAAACCAACCTCTTTTTGACCCCTGTCTCCTGCAGCTGACAGTCCATCTTCTGTTCTCTTCCCTGCCAAGCTCTTCAAAGCCTGTCTGCACCCATGGCCCCACCTCTCCCTCCCTGCTCCGGCGTGAACCTGGGAGGTGGTGCGTCTGCCCCATGCCCCCCCTTCAGGTCACCAAATCCTACCACTGCCCCTCAGCTCGCTTGCGGCTGCTTTCCAGCCCTGAACCCCTCAGCACCCTGCTGCTCAGATGCCCACTTCCCTTGGGTGGGCACAGCCCTGCTTCTTGCCAACTTCACTTCCGCGTCCTCTTCCTGAGTGATCTCATCTCACCCAGAGTTTTGATGCCAACTCGATTGAAATGACTGCTGGAGCTCTGACTATCCCTTGGCCATTTCCACAAGCCTGCTAGACCCTGAGCCTGGATGTCCCCAAGGGCAGATCCCACCCACTCAGGCCGTTTAGGAGTGAAGTTCTTAACCTTCCCCCAAGTGCCCTTCGTATGTGCCTCACAGCCAGCGGCATTTCTCCAGGAGCCTGAGCCTGAAATCCAAGAGCTACCTTCACCTCTCCGTTCTCCGTGGCTGCTCTGCTGGGCTGGCCAAGCAGCTCGCGTGACAGACGTCTTTCCTGTCCATCTTCTCTGTTCCCATTGTTCCTCTTCGGGTTGCCTTTGAGTCTCCTTTAGCCAAGATGGCTGTTGCCTCTGACGTGTCTCCTGCTTCATGTGCCCTGTCCCTCCTCCAGGCCACTCTGCACAGGTCAGAGGGTCTTTCTGGAGCATCTTAGAGATCCTTCTGACTCCCGCTCAACACTCTCAGAAGTTTCCCATCACCAACGGAGCAGACCATGATATTTGTCTACTGACTTCCAACCTGGAAAGCACTTTCAAATAAATAATTACGGGATTTGATTAGGGGAACTGAGGTTGAGAGACTTGGTGAGTTGTCAGGTGCCCCCCGTGCCGAGGAGTGGAGCTGGGATGGGGCTGAGGCCTCGTGGCTTTAATCGGGTCACCGCCCACTCGTCTCATCAGCCTCCTCGGGAGGCCTCCAGCAGCGCTGCCCTAGCTGTCACCCCGCTGCCCAGCCCACCATCTGGCCCAGGCTGTTGTTCTTTTGTCGGTGTGCCCACAGAGCCCTCCTCAGGACTCCAGCCCTTACCCGCAGACGGCCTCCTGCCCCGCCCGTCAGTGCAGCGCAGGCTCTGCTTGTCTACAGCACCTGGAGCTCCAGTGCATTCTGAGCAGACTCCACACCAGCCCTGCCCTCCAGCCCCCACACTCTGAGCGCTCGGAGGGCACGTTAGGACAGTGCCATCTCATAGTAGGTCCTTAATAAGACCAATCGAACAAGTCGAACAAGTACACAAAAGGGGGGCTGCTGGAGAGTCTCCTCCTCCAGGAATCCCTTTCAGATCAATTGGACCCTCTTCTAATCACCCCCAACCCCGCAGACACACCTGCTCCAGTAAAACACAGCACCCCTGGGTGGGTCTCAGCTCTGCCACCCAGCTTCCTATTATTGCTCTTGGCCTCTGTTTCCTCACCTAATTAGGGAGTAGGGACACCTGCTTTGCTCCCTCCCATGTGTGTGAGATGTAAAGTATGTTGAACATGGAACTGTATCTGTGAGGGGCCTTTCTTATTGTAGGACGGTGTGCACGTGCTGGTCGTCTCTGGGTGTGTCAGTAGCCCACTCACCGTCGGAGGGGAGGGTGTAAAGCCAGGACCCCCACTTCCACAAGGTCTGAGTTTAAAGGGCTGGTGCTTAAGGGCGTCCTGAGCACAGCTCACCTCCGGACGTCAGGACATTCTCCCTGCCCCCCCCCCCCGCCCCCGCGCCAGGCCCTTGCCCCCAACTGTTGGGTGGGTGCTAACAAGAGTTTCCTCTCAGTTTCCTTATCTGTGCAGTGGACAGATTGGCTGAGTAGGGTAGGGGCGGTTCTCTGAGTCCCCAAGATCTGGGCTCCTTCCCAGCCATGGGGTCCCCAGGGTGCTGCGATCCTTCTTGCAGGGGCATCAGTGCTCCCCTTGGCCCCCTGCAGTTCAGCTACAGGAAGCATTCCTCAGTGGGATAGGAGGGCTATCCTGACCCTCACAGGAGGGGCTGTGGGTCGGGGTCCCCGCCTGATTGGGAGCTCTTTCTGGAGACGGTGGCCAGTGCTCAGCTTACTGTCTGAATCAAAAAGGGTTCAATGCCTATTTGTTGGATAGAGTGAATGAATGAATGAATGAACAAACGGTGAGGTTAAGAAAGAAATGAAAGCGGCATCCTCACTTCAGGATTTAGGCGCCTTTCTGCCATCTGGAGACTTGGTCTAACTGGCCCACCCCATCACCCCAACACACAGATACAGGGGAGCACTCAGCCTGTGGTCGCCCCTCCCCATAGACCCAGACAGGAGTCTGTCATGTGAGAGAAGGGACAGAGACAGGCAGAGACCCAGATTTCACGTCTGAAGAGGGAGGGGGCCTCGAGGAAGTCACTGCAGGGCCGGCTTGGCTTGGGGGCTTCTGGGGGAGAGGCCAGCAGCTTCCTGGCCATCAGGAACCTTTTGCTTTCAATCTCTGCCATGGCCAGTCTTGCTCCTCTTCCTGCACATGCTGCCCAGAACAAGGCTGAGAAGCAACACAGGGGCCCGATGGGAGGAGAACCCTAAGCCCCAGCCAAGCTGTGATATCCCCCCTGCTGGAGTCCCAGGGCTGCACATGGAGAGCAGGCCCCTTCCAGTCTGGAGAAGGGGGGAAGGAGGAGGTGCCAGGCTGTCCCTCAGGGGTGCTTCCACCTTAGCCCTCCCTCTTCCCCACTCCCCCCTGCCCACAGCCCAGAGACTAGTGAGGGGCCAGTGCAGAAAGCAGCACAGGGGCTTTGGACAAAAGAAGCAGGATCGAGAAGTAAGGGGAGGATGGGTAAGACCAGACCCTGGTGTTTAGACTCACGCTGACTTTGTCTTGCCCCCGGAGCCACATGCCAAATGGAAGCTTTTCACTGGGTACTTTTAAGGTCACCCGGACCTTTTACCTGTGGGCCTGGGTGCCAGCTCCACCGTGATTGACTGGTTGCACCGAGCAGATTCCAGACCTGGGCCCTCGCCCCCCTTTCTAGCTACTATTCCACCTGCCTGGTGTGGCCTGCTTGTCCTGTTAGTAAGATGTCATGTGCACACTCCATGGGTCAGCCCTCATCACCACACCACACCACACCAGGCGGTGCTCCAAGTATGGGCAGTTCTCTGAGTCCAGGGGGGTCCTGGAGTGGGGTGGGCACCTAGCCAGGGTGTCCTGGACACATGTGGAAGCCAGAGAGTTTTTGGCTCAGTGTAAATTCCAGAATTTTGGTTCCACCTGTTCTGCCTACATCTCCCCACATTGTCCTCTCTCCACGATAGATGTCTGACCCCCGCTCACTTCCCCCACCGCCAATGTTCCTCTTCTCAGCCCTGGAACTTGTTTCAGGTGGGGGACTTGGAAGGTTTCTAGGTAGAAAGGACTTGCTGGCTGTCAGAGCACGACAGGACCATAGATGTAAATCCTCTGTTGACTGATGGGTAAATTGAGGCAAAGTTGACTTGCTTGGGGCCACACAGCCAGGGAGTGGCAGAGCAGAGCCTAGAAGCCAGCGGCCAGCTCTTCTGACTTAGTATCACATAGTCTTGCTGCCCCTCTGTGCTAAGCACTGACCCCCACCCCTCCCTCAGGAAGACTGAGATCTTGGGTGGACCCTGCCTGGGCCAGTTTGGAATCTCCCAGGAGGCCTAGTGTGGGAACACACAGGGGGCAGTGAGGGAGGGGGAAGAGAAGGAAAGAGGGTTTGGGTTATTTTACCCAGAACTGAGGAACAAACCACTTACCTACAGGTATTATGCAAATATATCCATCCCTAGTCACTTGGCGGTGGGAGGGCATGCGGGGGTCAAGTGCCCTCCAAGAGCTGCAGATGTGGCTGAAGGTTGCATGACCCAGTGCCCCCAAACCCCCTGCCCCAGTCTAGGCCTACCTTGGTCTTTTCAGGGTTTCCTGACAGTGAAAATCAAGAGAAAGTCTTGGTCACAGAACGTCTTGGGGCCAAGGAAAGGGCTGAGAGGTGGGGCGGATGCCACAGCCTGTGGGGCCAGGGGAGTGAGTGGGAGTGAGGGGAGGGCGGGGGCAGGGGAAGGGCTGGCCCTGCCTGGTTTCTCCAACCAGACTATAGGGATCATTGCAGTTTTGCTGTGTGAGGCACAGGTTCCTTGCTCTCCTGAAGGCAGGAACAGAAGTTATCTGTCCCCACACTGGGCTTCCTCCTCCCCCAGGAAGGTTCACCCCCCCTCACTCCCTCCTGCCAGCGGCTCAGGCCCCAGCGTCACCCCTGACCCCTGTGATCAGTGCAGAACCCCGCAGAAGCTGTGTGCTCACCCTCCCCTGGGCATCTGACATCCAGCAGTGTCCCCGGGGCCCAGCGTGGCTGGGAGGCTTGGGGTGCCCAGCCGGTCTCTGCCCTCCCAGGGCCCTTTCCCAGTATGCACGAACAAGGATCTCCTGGGGTGGGGTGTCTGCAAGGCACCTGTTTTGAGTGAGGGTCTGCGCCTGGTCGGTACCAGCAGGCCACCTAAGCTGGAACTAGCAGGAGGCAGCGTGAGGGGTGGGCCCGGTGGGGACAGCGCAGCACAGAGGCCTGCACACCGGCTGCGCCCCCGGCTGGTCCTTCGTCCGTAAGCGCCGTCCCGCGCGGGGATTGCATTGGATGCCTGCGCGGAGACGGAGCGGCGGCGGCCGAGGCGCAGAGCGCGGACTCTGCGGCGCCCATGTCGGGAGCAAGGCCGCGTCTGGGCCTGGGCGCCGCGCTCTGCGAAGCAGAAACTGCTGCCGGGCTGAAGGCGGCTGTGAAGGACGCGGGAGGGAGGAAAGCGGCTCGGGAGGGCCCGCCCGCGGGGACGCGGGGCCTGTGCGGGGCGCGGGGCGGCTTTCCCGGGACAGCAGCGCTGCGGGGGCCGGGAGGAGGGCGGTCTGGAGCCCCGGGGGCGGCGGTGGACGCGGGAGGCCGCAGCCGCACGGCCGACCCCACGGAAGCTCCCATTTCCCAGCTTTTCTCACCCAGAATCGCTCCCTTTGTTCAGCGGAGCGGGGAGGGCCCGCGGTGCCGCCCCCGCCCTCCGGGTGCCGAGCCCCGTGTCTGCACCCCGGCCGCGCGGCCCCGGTTCTCCCGCCGGCCCCGACCTGGCGGCTGCTGGGGCGTCGGGCCGGGAGGGCGCTCGGTGGCAGCGCTCGGGTGGCTGGGGCTCCGCGGGTAGGTCTGTGCGCGCGTCCGCCCCCGGGACCCCGGCGGGGAAGGCGGGGAGCACGGCCCGGTCGGGTCGGCACGGGCGCAGCGGCGGAGCTGGAGCGGGGCCGGGGCCCTGGGGAAGCGGGTGCCCCGCGGGGCGGGCGGTGCGGGCCGGCGCGGGCGGGGGCGCGGCCTCTTTAACGGCCCCGGGGGCCGAGCCTCCGCCGCACCATGTGACGGCTGCAAGGCCGGCTGCCGGCTGCGGCCACGCGGACTGCGAGCTGCCGCGCTGCGCGGAGCTGCGGGCGGCACCGGGGGCCCGTGGGGTGCGCGCGCGCGCTGGGGGCGGCCTCACACCTGATAAAAGGAGCCGGCGGGGGAGTGAGCACTTCTATTTTAGGTTGCCGACTGGGACCTCTGCGGACGGTAAGGGGAGGGGACGCGGGCTGGGCGGGGAGGGGACGCGGGCTGGGCGGGGACGGGGACACGGGCTGGGCGGGGACGGGGCCAGCTCCCCTCGCCGGCCGGAGCCGGCAGGGCAGCGGGCGTGCCAAGCGGGGTGCGCCCGAGGGCCGGAGTCCGGGGCTGCCGGGCGGGCCCCCCACCCAGGCTTCTGTGCCCACAGGTGCCCGCCGGCCGATGCGCCCGCGCGCGACATGCCGCCGTCCATCTCGGCCTTCCAGGCCGCCTACATCAGCATCGAGCTGCTCATCGCGCTGGTCTCGGTGCCCGGGAACGTGCTGGTGATCTGGGCGGTGAAGGTGAACCAGGCGCTTCGGGATGCCACCTTCTGCTTCATCGTGTCGCTGGCCGTGGCGGATGTGGCAGTGGGCGCCCTGGTCATCCCACTCGCCATCCTCATCAACGTGGGGCCTCAGACCTACTTCCACACCTGCCTCATGGTCGCCTGCCCCGTCCTCATCCTCACCCAGAGCTCCATCCTGGCCCTGCTGGCCATCGCGGTGGACCGCTACCTCCGCGTCAAGACCCCACTCCGGTGAGTGCAGAGCCGCTGAGCCCGCGCTGTGGCTTGAGGGCCATCTAGAGAGGACAGCAGGTAGGATAAGCCCTAGGTGCACCAGACACCCTCGGCCGGCCTGCCGCTGTGCCGCAGCCCTGCTTCTGCCCTCCTGCCCCTGCTCTGCAGAGCTACGGGGAGCTGTGCTTGGAGCAGCCAGGGGTCCTGGCAGTGCCCAGGAGCCCAGAGCTGAAGTGCTGCTGGGACACAGCCAGCAGCCGGCCTTGGGGCAGGGGTCGGGGGGATTGCAGCGGCCACCAAGAAGGTCACGGGTGCTGGGTGGGGGGGAGCTGATCCCCACCAGTCTCAGGGAAGGCGGGGCAGCACATTGCTAGGGCCCATGAGGCTGTGCTGAGGGTGTCCCGCCAGGGGCGGGGTGCTGCTCTCTGACCAGACTGGGCAGCTTTCCTGCATCTCGTCCCTCTCATTGTCCCGTCTCTGCGCCAGCGGCTCCCTCCCACCCCACTCACCAGAGCTATCCTGTGGAACTTAAGCAGCCTCATTGCCTCTGCACAGCTCCCACTTCTGGGATCTCTGCTGTAAGCAGCAGGAGGGAGAAATGCGGCACCTTCTCTTAACATCCCCATTCTGTAGCAAAACCCTCACGTGTCTTTGCCAGTCACCCCTGGGGGACCCATGCAGTGTCAGGCAGCACCACGATGGGTGGCCTGGTGGGGGCCGTCCTCACAGGGCTGTTTAGTCCACACTGGGGCTTCTCGCCCAGGACTTCCAGGCCACAAGCTCGTCACCAGGCAGTGCCTGGGCCACCAGGAGCCAGTGCTTGGGCACAGGGCCAGGGCCAGCCCCTCTGGGAAGATCTTATGAGGCGTTGTGTCCCCTCTTTCAGTGTTGTCGCCGGGGCGTTCTGGCCATCTCTGGCACCTGCCACCCAGGAGTAGCTTCCATATCTGGGATGCAGTACCTCTGGCCTCACTTGGCAACTTGCCCAGGCAGGCCTAGACACCCACATTTCTCCCATTTGCATTATATTTGTGCAACTTTTGGAGGCATTTTTTCAATGCACCATTTTTTCCATGACCCTGTAAGGAAAGTGTAGTGGGAGCTGTGAGGGGAAAAGTAAGACCCAGAGGGTCTCCTGATGATCCCACTGCCTGCCTTCCTGACCCCCCAACCCCCCACCTCACCGAGTCTCTGCTCTGTCTTCCTCCCTCACAGAGTCCTGGTTTCCCAGGGGATGTGGGGTGCAGACGGTTGTTCAGGGGAGAGACGAGGCAGGGAAGGCAGTCCATTAGTGGCGGGAGCTGAGCCCGACCACGTACATGTTGCCACATTAGGAAACTCACAGATGTGCGGATGTAGAAAGGCTACTCAAGAAATTCTGTCTGCTGAGTGGGTGCCAGCGTGAGCCAAAGGCCTGGTCCTGATGTGACAGAGGTTATGGGCTGTGGAATGCGCCCTGCATGCCCTGTGACAATGGCGGTGGCCGAGCTGGCAGGAAGCGCAGGCCCATCCCCAGGAGGCAGCTTCTGGGCCTGGCTCTGTGCAACCTCGGAGAAGGTGTTCTACCTCTCTGAGCCATTTCCACCCTCGTCTGCTAAATGGAGTGCTGGATCCAAGGTCTCCGTTGTTCCTTTCAGCAGCATCTGTGGCCCTTCCTTGTTTCCCCCTTGCCAGTTCTTTGTGGAGGCCCTGGGTAGGTTGTACTGTGCTTTCAGCTCCCAGTGATGCGAGCGGGGCACAGTGCTGCTTTTCATATGTGCTGTCTCATTGGTTGCCCATGGACTCTCGTGAGTAGAGGTTATCATTCTCCCTATTCTGTAGATGCTTCTGTAGGTAAACTGAGGGCTGAGGCTCAGGGAGCTTCTGTAACTTGCCCAGACAAACACCCTGTCAGGAGCAGAGAGGGGGTGTGGGTCCAGCCTGTCCACCGGATGTCTTTAGCCAGCGGGCCATGTGCAGCTTGAGTCAGCCCCAAGAAGCTGTAGGATTCGTGGAGGAGTCCCCCAGGCGATAGGTGGGGTGATTTCCCTCTGCATGTTTCTTGGCCACACTTACATCTCCCTTCTCTCCTCACCTCTGCTCCAGTGGCACTTGAGCCCCTGGCAGCCTGGCCTCTGTCCACAGCTGGTGGCCTGCCCAGCTGGGCTGCTGATGGGAGTGGGGGGCCGGCATATGGATCAGGAGGGGAATCTGGTCGATTAGGGTGTGTTTGCTGTTAGGCGTCAATTCATTCCTCCCCACCCTGACTGACCTGGGCTTTGCTTCACAACTGAAGGTGCCTCCTTTGCTTGTCCCCCAGCAGGCCACCGTCTGTGGCCTCAGGGTCCCAGACCGATGGCTCTGTAGTGCTGACATCTGCCTCCAGCCCCTCTGTGTGAGCGTGGGTTAGTCAGGGGCCTGGAGTGTGAGAACAGGAGAGGCAAGACAGAGGCCCAGGGCTCTTTCCCTAGCCTCTCACCCAAAAGGCCAGGGCAGGAGGGGCTGTTAGCCGTCACCTCCCTCAAGGCACGGAACAGAGAAGTCAGCAGTTAGTGTGTTTTCCAGGGGGAGTGTCATGGGTGGATGTTGCCTCCTGACCAAAATGGGAATTCCTTGGTTTGAAGTAGGGGCAGCGTCAGGGGTGCCACCAAAGACTGGGCTGGGCAAGGTGACCGGACTTTAGTTGAGAGCTATCGGGATTAGTCCAAGAGTGAAGGCTTCCCTCAGCTGGCGTTGCAGTGGCTGCCAGGACACAACCAGGTGTGAGCTGCTTGAAATCAGGGAATGGCCAAGGTGCCTTCTGGAGAGGCCTCTACCCCAGGGTCATGGGGTGGAGCCCCTCAGGATGCGGCCTGGCACTTATCTTTATTTCTGAGCATAAGGTCATCCACATGTAGTGTTAAAAATTTGAGAAATATGGGAGAGAATAAAGGTGATAAAAATCACCAGTAATTCTACCACCTACAGATAACTGGTATTAACATTTGGTGTTCCAGAAAATTATCCCACACGTCTATCATCTATCTTATCATTTATCATCTCTCAGTTTTTATATGGTTGAGAGTATCTATACACCTATATTCCATTTTATTCACTTAATGTTATTTTATAAGCACTTCCCCATGTCAGTAACAATTATTTGGTAAGGATTTATTTCCCCCCTTCTTCCGCCTCCCTGCCCCCACTCCCGTTCAAACCGTTGTTTCTCAGTCTAGTTGTGTAGGACACAGCTCCCTGGCCCATGCTGGTTTTAGGAGCCTTGCGCTCCTAAACCGGGGTCGCCGGTTGTCGGTTGGCTCGCTGCTCACGGCAGCTCACGGCAGCTCACGGCAGCTCTCCCCAGCTGCCGGCCACTCACACTGGCTGCCAGCTACTCACGCTGGCCGCCAGCCGCTCATGGTAGCCCATGGCAGCACACAGCTGTGCTTCCTCTATAAGGGTTTCCTTCTGCATTGAGTGTTTCCCAAGTCCCTTTACTCTGAGTCGAGCGCTCCTCCGCCCAGTTTCTCTGCGACTGCAAATCCCCAGAGGAGTATCTGGCATCCCTCTGCCCGTGAGCTCTGGTGCTGGGTGCGCAGGACAGTCTGGGCCCTGAGTCCTGCCCTCGTTGCCTGGCCTCTGCTTCTTGGACAGGAGAGCAGCCCCCACGTAGAGGGCTCAGCACGGTGCCTCATGCTGCCTGTTTGGCAGGGTGGGCACAGAGCAGAAAGGAACCAGGACACGGGGCTCCATGGGCCGCTGAGTCACCCCTGCAGCGAGTGTCCTTAGCTCAGGCAGCTGGCTCAGTACCTTTCACATAGGGACAGAGCTACATGACCACCCCCCAGGCAATATTCAGAACATTTTGCAACCCAGAAGGCTCTGCTGGAAGGGTGGCCGATGATGCTGACATCCTGCCTGTTCTTGATGTTCTGTAAAGGGCATTGAGTAGTAGGTACTCTTCCGTGTCTGGTTTCTGAAGCTTAGGCGTGAGTCTGAGGTTCATGCCTGTTGTTGAGTGAAATAGGTTCTGTCTGTTCTTTTCCTCACAGCTGTTAGAGTTCCACTGTATTCAGTTAAACAATGATTTGTGTAAATTCTGGATGTATTTTGAAGAAAGAGCCAAAGGATGTGCCTATGGATTGGATGTGGGAATGTGAGAGTAAGAAGAGTCAAATATGAGTGAAACCAGAAGCCAACCGAGTCCCGGGCTCGTGCTGCCTGCGCCGCTCAGCCAATAGACCAACATAGGAGCTGGGTCACAGAAGAAGCGTTTATTATCAGAGCACCGGTGGTCTGAGAAGGCAGCGGGTTAACACCTCCCCAAAGTGCCTTCACATTCTCAGTCCAGCCTGGGATATTTAAGGGGAAATCCGGGCATTCTTCCAGAGGCTTAAAAAAATCCGGGGGTCTGCACAGAGCCTTCCCTCTGGCAATGTTGTTCTCCAGTGTGGTCACCAACCAGGAGCAGTGATGACAGTAACGTGGAAGGAATGCTGGGCCATAGAGATTGTGATCAGTAAGTACAGGGGTATTAATCATGAGTTTCAGGGTAATTTTCTAAAACAGGGAACTAGGATAGGACATTTTGAGCTCAAGCTGCAGGAGGATAATCTATTATGAAGCCTTAGGTCAAGGAAAGTTGAGGCTGAGAAACAGCCTCTACCACGGGGGTCCCAAGCGGGCCCTGCTTCATGAGCAAACTTTCAGGTCTCGGCTACTGGCAGGAGGAAGGGCCGCGTGTGCTGCCGGTTTGGGGAGCAATCAAAGGGGTTCAGATTTGGACACGATGAGTGTGGAGTGTCTGCCAGGTGCCTAAGTGGGGTGCTGCGCGGGCAGCGGGAGGTTCCAGGTGGAGCTGAGGTCCGGGCTGATGAGACCCGAGCTGAAGAAGTCGGGACACTGGGGAGTAGGCATTGGGAGCTTTGGGACAAGATGAGGCACCAGCACCAAGGCTGAAGGGGAACCGAACACACAGCCTCGGAGCCTGGGGTGTGGTGTCCTGAAGCCGGGTGTGGAGGGTGCACCACAGATGGAGAAGCGAGAGGCTGGCCTTTGGGCCACAGGAGAACAGGCCTGGGAGTGAGCACGGGGGCAACGGCAGCCCAGGTGGGAGCAGGATCCTGCGTGGGGAGGTGCAGAGGGAGGAGGGCGGCACTGGGGAACTTGTTGCAAAGAGAGCGAAGTAATGGGGTGCTAGCTGTCAGGAGAAGGGATCAAGGCATTGTGTTTTGTGTTGTTTTCTAACAGGACGGAGGTTTGTGCACTGACCGACATGGCCCAGTGGACACTGTAGAACATGATGGGCCCAGGGACAGGCATTGTGGAGAGATGTCCTCGTCCAGGGTTGGGACCTAGGGACACACAGGGTTGGCCTGGATGGGTGTGGCCTCATCCACCGGGCAGGAGGCAGAGCTGTGTTTTCCTAGTGATGCGGGAAGCAGGGTCACCCACTAAGAGGGCGCTCGCGGGAGGAGGTGGTGCCGAGAGCCGCACGTGTGACGTAGTTCTCTGTGAAGTGGGAAGTCTTGTACAAGTTGGGCGGCAGTAAGGGCCCACGTGACGCTCAGGGTGATGAATTTGCTGCGAGACTTGGCAGCATAGCTGTGTGCTCAGCTGAACGGGCACTGAGGAGGGAGCGTTCATTCCTTCACGCTCGTGCCAGGCACGGTTCCCGTCCCTGCCCTTATGGAACTTAGGGACTAGTCGGGGGTGAGCCAGTGCACAGGGTAGCAAGCAGAGAGCTCGAGTCACAACTTGGAAAGAGTTCCAGGAAGGAGGCCATGCTGGCATCTCCCTGGCAGCTCCCTTTGGCTTCTCCAAACTCCATGCCAGGGTCCAGACACCCACAGGGCCGAGGACTAAGGCAGGGCCATGTGGGCTGTGGTTCACGGTGAAGAATTTGGATTTTCATCTGAGTGCAGTGTGAAGCCTCTGAGTGCTTGAAACAGGAATGACATAATCCAAATTACGTATTTAAAAAGTCAAAAGTCTTTAATAAAATATTAGTGATGAAATCCAGTGAGGTATCAAAGGGGTAATATATCACAACCAAAGAGGGTTTATTCCATGTGCGCAGGGGTGGTTTCACACCTGCAAAAAAATTCAATCCGTGTTCTCAGCACATGAACATGAGAAGGTCACCGTGCTTGTCTAGTGGAGGTTGGAGACTGAGAAGGGTGGCCTGGGCGGGGTGGGGCCGGCAGGGAGCTGGCGGGCGGAGATGGAGAGAACTGGGGAGGCGCAGAAGCCAGCAGGCACTCGGGCAAAGCGGATGTGATGGCAGCCCCAGCGAAGGCCCCTCTTTCACGGCTGCCAGCTCCCATCCCTCTGTCCCTCCACCCCTCCGTGTGGTCCCTGAGGTCTGGGAGGTGGAGGGGTGCCCGTCTCTCCCCCACCGGCTTCCCAGGCCCCTCCCGCTGCTCCACCTTGTGTCCCCAGCCCACTTCCCAGGAGACTATTGGCTTCCTCGGCGGGCACACAGCACTCAGGCCATGTGGCTTTGGGCTCCCTGAAGCTTCCAGAAGGATACAGCAGAGCTGGGGTCTTCCTTCCTGCCATGCTCCATTCAGGACGAGACACGGTGGCTTCTGGGGTAGCTGAGCCCCCCCGTCTCTGCGTGCCCTCAGCCACCCTAGGGCAGGTCCTGTCCCTGGACACTGCGTGCCTGCACAGACTCATCCCCCCTGCAAACCCCCACTGGTGACCTGGCGCTGCGGGTGGTCCCTCCACAGCAGGCTCCTCCCCAGCTGCTCTAGGGCCCGAGGGGCCCAGGGTCAGCTAATGTGGCTGACAGGATAGGATAGTCACTCAACAAACAGCAGGCAGTTATCCAGCACGAGCTCCAGCCCAGCCCTGATGGGGCCTCCTGGCTGGCAGGGCGTCCGTGGCCCAGCCCGCTCAGCGGAGCCATCAGCTCCCCACGCCGAAACGCATTCCTTTGCCTCGTGCAGCAGAGAAGGTTTTTGCAGTGCCGTTATTGTCAGATTTTCCAAAGCTTATTTTCCATTTCACGTGACGTTTTGTGGCCCCTGTCGTCCCTTTGGGGTCAAGTCCATCCGTCCCATCAGCATAGGCTGCAGGCGCTGTGAGGGCAGGTGTGGCTGTGTCCCTGTCTGCTCGTGTGCTCCAGTGCCTGACACCCGCTGGCTGGCTCTTAGTATGTGGCTGAGTAAGTCTGTGGGGGCAGGAAGGGGAGAATGCTCAAAGGGAGGACGAACCCTTACAGGGGTGGGGAGACTGGGCAGAAGGCCGGGAGGTCAGGCGGCTAGTTCGTCCTCTCCCACAGAGCACCAGGGCTCGTTTCACTAGAGCTTTCCCCGATCAGACGGGGAAGCTGGGGCATGGAGGGATGCAGGGGCTCAGCCAAGCTTACGTGGCAAGTTTGGGGGGCACGTATACTGGTCTCCGGACACCCAGCTCTTGTTCCTATGAGGGGAGCGAGTGAGTAGCCCCTCACGAGCCCTCGCAATCCTCTGGGGGCCTCACCCTGTGCAGCTCCTGGGAACCTGCATCTCAGGCAGCTGCAGTGAGGGCTCCCCTGGGGGCCGGCAGCCCCACAAGTCGCCTCTGGGGAGGGAAGCACTTAATGTGTTTGGGAACTCGCTGTGCCCGGATGGCATGCCTGCCACAGGGCCTGTCTTCTGCACAGTAAACACGACACCCTGCCCCACGTTATGGGCTCCCAGGGTCACTGATGACAATGCCCAGCAAGGGCCGGGAGAAGTACAGACACCACTCAGAGCCCCCGAGGCTGACAGTCTGGGAGTGAGCAAGCGAGTCCCAAGGGGCACCTTTAGTTGTGACAGGAGGCCAGGGTGGCTTCAGGCTCTTAGTGGTGGGTATGTGTGTGGAAGGACTTGTAGCTTTTTGTTTTTACAAGTCAAAAAAAATCTATCCTGGGCTTCCAGACCTTCCATCCAACCCTGCGTTCTCACCCTGCCCCCTCCCACCCGCCCTCCCTCTCCAAGGCCCAGACAAGAGGCCCAACCAAGCTCGCCTCTGTTCTGTTTGTCGCCCACGCCTCACCATTAATCTTCCTAGACGCAGGAACACAGTTCACACGTGCAAGTCAACAAGTGTTTTGTGATGACACAAGTCCTGTTCTCAAGGGCACAGACCCACAGTCTGGTGGGCAGCGCTGATAATTCACCAGCTGCTGCACGGCAGGGGGCCCGAGCGGGCTTGGCACACACCCAGACCCATGGCCCAGGTCACTGCCCCAACCTGTGAAGCTCAGCTGCATGCCTCCTGCTCTCTGTGCTCAAAACTCACTTCTCTGCCTTCCGGCCCGCTCTTCCGAGCCTGTCCAGACCTTGGAGTCGAGGAGAAGGACAAAAGGGCATTTGATGTCTAAGATCACGTCTTACGCACACACACACACACACACACACACACACACACCCTGAAAGCGGCTCCCTTCTCTTGTCTATTTAACTCCTACTCCTTCCATAATACTCAGCTCAGATGACCCCTTCTCCAGGAAGCCTTCCTTGTTCTGCCTTTACATAGGGACGGCCCCACGCGCCCCTGTAGCACAGCCCTTGTGAAGCTGCACGGAGGTAACTGCCTCGCTGGCCTGTGGGGTCCTAGCCTGTTCATCTCCGGGGATCCCCACAGTGCCCAGCGTGCTTCCTGCCCACGTTGGTTCCCAGTGACTGACCAGTGACTCCCTGAATGAATGGTGATTGTAGCAGGTGACAGGAGCTCCTCGTGTTTGCCAAGCCTGTGCTCTATACTTCATATGGAGTGTCGGACTTAAATTCTTGCACAGGTTATGAAGAGGCACTAATGGTTTTAAATCAGTAGTATAACACGTGCCCATTGTTCACATTTCCTGAGAAAGCTGAGGCTCGGAGGGCACACAGCTTGCAAACAGCCACGTAGCTGCTAAGGGTAACCAGGACTGTCGCATGAGTAATTGAGTAGATGAGTGGAAAGGCCTGTATTTGAGTCTTGACCCCAACGCAGACTGCTGGGGCATCTTGGTGACATCACCTACCTGTTTGGATCTCAGTTTCCACATCTATAAAGCGGGCATTATTCCAACCCCTAGTACAAAGGTGTGTCTGCTAGGTGGCGCTCTCGGAACCAGAGGGGAGGCATCTTTGTTCAGGTTATGGGGCCCCCAGACTCCCGTCTGGTCTTGGCTCCCAGTTCAGAGCGCTGCCCAAGGGCTGCCTGGTGTTGAGGTGACAGGGAGCTGCATGCCGCGCATGAGAGTACAGCATAGACCCAAGAGACAGGAGCCGCTGCTGGGGGAGAGGACAGCTAGGGGACGGGCACTGCCCCACGCCTGGAGCTGCCGTATCCCCTGTCTGCCTCCCGCCTGCTGGGGCTGTGGTTGTGGTGTGGGCAGTGGGCAGCCAGCAGAACGGTGGCTCCACCCAACACCAGATGGGTCACACGCGGACGTGGAGGAGACAGAGCAGCAGAGATGGAACGGCTGCCGGTACTGGTTCAGACTAGTTGTGACAGGGCCACTCTAGGGCCTCGTGGGTTTGCATAGGAGTGTCAGCAAGGAGAAGACATTCTCCAGGCCTCACTTGTCCTGTCAGAAGGTGGCCTGGGTCTGAACTCAGTCTGTAGTCAAGGCTGGAGGAAAAACGTTCAAGGGAACACCTGGGAGGAGAGTCAAGGAGGGGAACCCCCTCCCAATTTAGGGGAGGCTGGGAGGAGAGATCCCCTCATCGGCCCAGCACAGAGGGAGACTCAGGGCTGGGAAGCAGGAGGCCACAGCTCAGGGCCTGGTCTGCCACTGTGTCCGCCTGGACAGCCGTCTCACCCTTCTGACCTGCATGTTCACAGCCAAGGGGACTTGCGGCCCCAGGCCGACTCCTTCTGGTGGCTTTGGGGACCCGGGAGCCATGTGAGTGCTGAGGTTGCTGGAAGGGGTCCCAAGTGCCTGGCCACACGCCTCCCTGCAGCTCTGCAGGCACTCCTTGTCCTGTGACCTTGGCCAACCTTTCTGAGCGTCAGTTGCTACCTCTGCAAAATGGAAATGGAGCCTCTACCTCATGGGACTATGGAGGCCCCTACGTGAGAACACGGTCTCTCTAGCATATGGGCTCCTTCCCCTTTCCTGCTGTTGGTGGGGGAAGAGGACGGATGGACGATGTGTGCGTGTCTGTCTGTGTGTGTGTGTCGTGGTTGGTGTGGACAGCAAACGCTCACCCACCAGTGTGGCTTGAGGGTTCCTTCACACGACAATCGGCCAGCCTGCCCATGGGGAAGTGACTGTGGCAGGGCTGAGAGCCACCTGCAGCCCTGTGCACAGGTAAGGGAGCGCCCTTCACTGTTCTGGGCACAGTGCCCGGGGCCCCTCCCCTTCTGCTTCCAGTCCCTCTGTGTGTGAGCCCGGGGTCTGCTTGGCCGGAGGGGGCCCGGGGGAGGCGACATGCAGTCTGGTGTGTGTGGGGGGCACCTGCATGCTGACGTTGTCAGGGTCAGGAGCAGATCCGTGCCTTCGCTGGCAGCATGTTCAATTGTACTTAGTCCAGCAAGGCCGGTATCAACAACATTCTACAAATAAAGATCCTGAGAATCAGGGAAGTAAAGGAACTTGAAAATTGTTACCCAGCTCACAGGTAGCAAAAATGGGATTGGAGCACCTGCCTGCCGGATGCCTCTGTGCATGCTGTTTGTGATACAGCCGCTCCCTGGGCTGCCGTCCTCCGGAGCTTCCAGGCTGAGACGCACAGGGAGGGAAGGCTGAGCTGAGCGGGTGGGACAGTCCTGGCTGAGGTGGGCACAGCTCAGCCTGGCCTGGCCTGCATCCTCTCTGGTCCCAGTGCCTGCTTGTGGTTGTTTTCACGGTGCCAGGAAGCTAAGTCACGAGGTGCCGTGGGCCTCCTGGCAGCGGAAATAATCCTGCGAGGCCCACGGAGGTGAGTGCAGATGGGCTCCACAAGGCCCCTTCTGCCACCACAGGCGGAGCATATGCTGCCGGCAGCTCTGGCCCAGCCCAAGGAGCATGGGCTCTGTCTCAGCCCACACTCACCAGCTGTGGCCCTAGGCACTCACTGACCTTCCTGAGGCTCAGTTTTCCCAGTGACAACAGCATCTCCTCTTGTCACTGCGCAAGGCCACGTGTGCCACCAGTAGGAAGCGCTCCATGCTGCTGAGGGGGGAGCCTCTCGCCCTCCTCCTGATCCTGACCCCCTGCTGTCCACGTGTGCTGGGCGTGGCCATGCACGAGGACAAACAGGTCACACCGGGTTTGCCGTGGCCCTGGCAGGGACTTGTGTCCTGTGTCCTGCACAGTCCCAGATAATGCCTTTCCTTTCCTGGGCTCCTCCCCAATGAGGGTGGGCGGAGCTGCTTCCACGCCACATGCTGAGTGCCAGGGGGCACCCAGGATCCGGGTGTGAGGCTGTGCTCTCCTCAGATTCCTCACGGCCTCATGGGAACTCAGGGCCGGAAACACGAGGCTTTGGGGGCTGCCGACCTGTGGTGCAGCGCCCACTGCGGCCAGCAGCTGTGTGACCGTGGGTCAGTCACCCGGCGTCCTCCTCCACGCAGATGCTGCCTTCCTGCCGGGAAGCTGGGTGCCGGGGTGACTGGACACACTGGCAGTTAGCGGCACATGTGGCGGGTTTCACAGACGCCGTACGTGTTGCTGAGAGCAGCTTGAGTGGGGGTCACAGCCAGGCTCTGTGACCCTGTGACACCTGCCAGGGTTTGTTCCCGGCCAAGTGGTGTCATTCTGTGGGAGACAGTGGGCACCAGCTCCGGAGGTCAAGGGAGGGAGAGCGGGGTGGCCAGGACTTCATAGGACTTGAAGGGGCCGCGAGTGGGTGGAGAAGCCTCTTTGGTGCCCCCCGCCCCCGCCCTGGCTGCAGTGCGTGTCCTGCCTGGGTTCTGCCTGGCTGAGTCCCTAAGGACCATTACTGCCAGCCGTCTGCATTTTCTTTTCCAGCTCTGAGCACTGCGCCTTGAAGTTTTCGTGAGTGGAAGATGGAAAAAAAGAAAGCTTTGATTTAATATGCTCCCCCTTCATAATTGAGACCCCCCCCCATGCAGGGCCGTGGCAGATGTGAGTGATTGAAAAGGCTTTGCTGAAGTGGGAGAAGTGCCTGAAAATGGCTTTATTGCTCAGGCCCTGCCAGGGCTCCCTCCGTCCTGGGGTGAGGCCAGCTCACCGCCCCCATCGGGGCCCACAGTGACGAGAAGAGCTGGCCTCACCCCGGGAGAACCTGTGGCTGGGTTCCTGCCGGAACCCCCTAATTGAGTGGCCTTGTGTATTGGGCTGGGTGTCTGGGGCAGGACCTGGGAATGGAAATCCTGAGGATTCTGCAGAAGGTCCCTTATCTGCATGTGGGGCGCACAGACTCTTCTGCCCACAGGAGGGACATGGGGGAGAGGAGCAGGAAGCCTCCACATTCCTCACCTGACTCATTTAACGTGGCTGTCGATGTTGCTGAATTAATCTCTCCCATGTCTGTAACTGTTTCCGGTTCTTCGGATTTGTTCTCTGTTTCTTCCCCAGCCCCCTCTTTTTCTGCATTCTGCGCTTGAGGGTGCATTGTATGAGTCTGCTTTCCTTCCCCAGATCGCGTTGGGTGCCCACTGTGTGCCAGGGACTGTGGCAGCTGCCAGGACTCGACATGGAACCAGACTGCAGTTATGCTCAGGGAGGAAAGCAGTTTTCCTGGTTGTCCCACAAGGGGGGAGGAGAGCAGCAGCAGCCCCCTGTAACTTGGGCCCTGCCACCCTGCCTGCACTGGCCTGGGCAGGCCTGGCGCCTCCCCGCCGCCCACTGCCTCAGGGCCCCTCCTGCCCCCAGCCCGCCTCCAGTGCGAATGCAGGGGGGCTAAGGGCAGGCTGGAGTGCAGCCAGGCTCATCTGTGCACAGCTGACCAAGTCTGGCTGGTTCCTGCCGTGGGCCTGGCCTGCAATTTCACGTCAATGCCCCACGGGCTGCGGGGCCCTGGGGCTCTGTGAGTAGGGTACAGTGGGACGTAAGGCAAAGAAAGCTCCGGGAGATTTCGAGAGATGTAGCTTTTTCCCGCTGTTACTTGGGTTCCAAACGCCGAAGGCCAGGATGTGAGGGTGGACAGGGCCAGGCCCTGGGACACTAGGACCGGGTTCCTCCTGGGTCCTCAGAGTAGAGCCCCTGGGGTTGGGATGCCGCAGGAGCAGCTGGCGTTAGACCCTCGGGAGGACTTTCTGATGTATTCTGTTCCTTTGGAAAGATGTGCAAGGTGGGGAAGTGTCCTGTCCTCTCTGTCCTTCTCCGCATTCTGCCACTCATCACACCTTTTCCTGCACAGGAGGCTGGATACCCTGAACTGTAGGGAGCCCTGAGGGCCCAGGTGGAGGAAATGGAGAGGAACCCAGGCCCCTGTGAGCAGGCTTCCCCTTGGGGCAAGCATCCCTGTGACTCCCACTCCTGGTGGCTGTGGGCTGTCCACGCAGGGTCACAGTTCTCTGATGGAAGCAACCCTCCAGGCAGGCGCTGAGTCGCCTATGGTTCCAGACAGGCCAGGAGGTGCTCACAGGGCGTGGGGGTCTGTAGTGTCTACACTGACCACTTACCCCAGAGCTTTCCTGTGCTCAGGGCGGGGCCCAGGGCTGCTGCTGGGGGGTGTGTAGGCTCCCACCCCAGACCCAGATACCAGTCAGACCAGAGAACACAGAGTGACTCTGCACCTTGGCTGTGAGGTGGCAGAGCTGGCACTCAGGCCATGTGACCGACCTTCCCAAGTGAACAAGTAACTGTGTATCTCTGTCCCTGCGGCTGCTTTGTATCTCTCTTCAGGCTGCTGACTGTTTCCCAGAAGAATCAGGGATGTCCTTCCGTGGCGATAACACGGGGCTTCACCTAGTGAGGGACTAGAGAAATCAGTCACTAGCCAACCAAGTCTCATCCCATTGTGTAAACAAGGCCTTGTCACTTGCTGAAGGCCATGAGCTGTTCACTTGTGGCCTTGAACTCAGGTCTGACTTTCCAGTGCTCCACTCACTGAAATATCATGTCTGTCTCCATTCCATGCTGCCCCCTGCCCTCCGTGGGGCACATGGCTGGAGCGGGACGTCCTCAGAGCGGGGACGCCCTTCTAGGGGCCAACTGTGCCCCTGGGTGCCTCCGTCCTCTGGTGGCCGGGTGGTCTCTGTGTCGGATGACGGACAGGCACATTGCAGGAGAGGGGGCATCTCATTCGGTCCCACATGGCCCATGGGGACAGGTCTCACCAGGGACAACTCGCGCCCTCCCACCCTCCCTGCAGGGCCTGGACAGCCCCTGCGTCTCCTGCCGCCTCCACAAAGAGGTGTTCCAAGGCAGACGCCCTCTTTGGGGCCCTGACATTGCTGCTTTACTCGAGGGGCAGAGCTCCATCCAGGCACAAGGGGATGACGACGGGAGCATTTCCAGCTCTTCTCCCTGGTGGACATGGCCACCAGGCTGTAGGATTCTCTGCCACCTTGTGTAGGTGACCACGGTCCGCAAAGGCCAGAGAGGCCGATGGGAATGGTCCAGTCAGCTCCCTTTCCCCAAGATAGCAGGTCTTTCCACTTCACTGGGAAAGGAATTTTACCCTTTTAACACTGCGGACGCCCAGGAAGGCCTCCCTGAGCCAGCCACTCACAGGTCATTAAACCCGTTTGCAGACAGGGTGGTTTTTTCCATCTCACCTGATGCATCAGAATGTCACCCACAGCAGGGGGGGCCACGTGGTCTTTTCGCCAGCGTGTCCTTACCCTAGAGATGGGAGTGCAGTCTCAGAGCGGGAGACGGCCAGGCCTGCTGAGATCCGGGCAGAGTTTCCTGAGTTTGCTGTTCAGGTCAGACTTCCTCCTCCTCTTGGACCACAGGCCCCTGGGAGGCGGTCTGCACCTTGGGAGTCAGAGCGCTGGACCCCCAGGGGTGGAATCATTTCAAAGCTCAGTGCCTGGACCTCCTGTCACCTGTGTGGGCTTAGCATGCAGGGTGGGGTTTGTAGGCAAGTATACTTTGAAAATGTGCCTCCTCCACATCTGAGAACCCCCCTCCTGACACTCCAGCCCCTGCAGACTCCTCTGGCTCAGAACCTCGAGCCAATGGAGCAAATGGACACCCCTCTTTGGAAGAGTGGGGGGACACAGCAGGGAGGAGGCACATGGGCGTGCGCCTCTGGGTCTGGGATTTGGCTTCCCTTTGCTCAGGACTGTGCCTCCCCATCAGGCTCAGATGCAGCCCTCGGGGTATTTCTTCTGCTCGTGCCCAGTTAGAGGCAGGAAGGGACCTGAGTCTGAAGCTGGGCGGGGAGGGGACACAGTGACTCCATCGTCTTACCCACCGCCTGTGCAGTTATTTGTCCTCAGCAAGTGACCAGGCGTTTTCTCCCAGGCCCATTACACTAATAACCTCATCCAAGTATTTAGCTCTTTTCTTTCAAGGAGCTCCAAGTAGCTCTCCCTCCCCCGCAGCTCTGCAGGCTGGCCCTGGAGCTTCAGATGGTCCCCTTTTGGGGAAGAGTGACACTGAGATTCGCAGATGGTGGGTGATGCGTCAGGGCCTGAAGCAGCCAGATTCAAACCGGGATCAGTGGCACCCAGACGTCCCCCACCCAGACCTCTCTGGGCAGTAAATATGTGGCTCCCGGAGCCTGCAGATCGTATCTGGTTTCCTTCTCTCCTTTGGGAGGAAGCATTTCTCTGCAGGAAGTAGTTCAATAGTCTGAGAGCCCCACTTCCCTGGTCTTCAGATCCGAGTTTGCAGTTATAAGTGGCTGAGATCCTTGATAAGAAGGCAGGAGGGAGAGGACCAGAGCCAAGGAGAGGGAGGAGGTGCAGGCAGGGCTGCCCAGGGCCCTGACCCCTTCTGGCCCCCCACCCAGCCCTCAGCCCGTGCCTGGGCAGGAGCAGGTGACAGGTACACAGGGACGGCCAGACCTGGTCCCAGCAGCTGAGGACGCTGCCTCACCCTGGCTTCAAACAACCGTGTTCGGTTTTCCAAGCTCACCGTGAGGGCTTGCTCTGTCTTCTGAGGGCACGTGTTTTCTCTCTTCCCTCTAGCAGGGACATTGTGAGCACTGTACTCCATTCTTTCTGCTCCAGTGTCCTTCCTGAACATGGGATCTAACCAGGAACACCAAAATCATTCAGGAGTCTATCGCTGAAGGCCTTTGATGGCAGGAATTGGTCACTCAGGTGATGAAGCATCTGAGAGGCGAGATGGGGTGGTGAGGGAGCCCAGAGACTAGCAACGTTGGGAAGCAGCCCCCAGGCCAGGCTGTAGGACACAGGAGGGGAGGGGAGGGGGACGGGCAGGCTGGCCAAAGCCGGGACCTGGGCCTGTCTGCTGGGAGGCGGAGCCAAGGAGGAGACTAACTGCTGTGTGACACCCATCTGCCCAGAGGGGGAGGAGATGTCCTGGCTTCTCTCCCCTCCTTCTGGCACTCCTATGCCTCCCTTGCACCCAGCTGACCCAGGTGCTTGGGAAATGCCACCTGCAGGGCTCAGTGCCCCATGACACAGAGCAGCAGGGCAGGGTGAGCAGGGAAAGCCCAGGGTGGGCAGCATAGAGCCCCCATCTGTCAGGAGAGTGCTTTTGGTTCTCCATGACCCTCCCCGCTTTCTATGTCAGATGCTCTTTCCTGTCCAGGTCCCATGGTCTGCTTGTCACCTGATGTTCTAAGGAGGCTTACTGTTTGTGTTCTCAGATTCAGCTGAAATATCCATCCCAGTGGTGTCTGGGAAGAGCCCTCCCGGGTAGGCAGGGAGCAGCCAGCCCTCTGCAGTCCGGCCTCCCACTGGCACTGATCTCACCGTGAAAGGGGCCTATTCACGAGGCAAAGGGTCAGTGGGGATCTCGGGCATGCTCATGGCTGCTGCTCGGGTTTAGCTTGAGATGGAGACGTGGCTTCTCTGGGCTGCAGGCTGGAAGACTCCAGGGAGGCTGGGTCTGGCCCGGGGGCCGCTGTCTCACGTTGCAGGGGCAGTATGGCGCTCGGGCTGCCGTGGACATGCTGGAAGCTGGCCTTCCAGAAGAGTCCCTCATCCAAGCAGCCTTATGTCGCAGAGCGTAAGCAGGTTCCCCACAGCCCCCAGGGTGCCGTCAAGGCTTGCAGCGCTAAACCTAGGACCTTCTCCCATTGAGCACCTACCTCTCATCTTTGTCTTGGGTTCCCTGAGAGGCACTCCCTGGTGGGTCTGCCAAGGAAATGCTCCGCCCTCGCCCTCGAGAGCTGATGCTCCTGGGTGGGAACAAGGTGTGTGTGCCTCCGGAGAGAGTCAGGAAGTGATGGGCCGTGTCAGGGGCCGGCAGGGGGGCTTTCACGGACGGTCAGGGTTCTTCTCTGCGGAGGTGGCCTCTGAAGGGCAGGAGAGCCTTCCCAGATGGGGGGGAGAGGAGCAGGAAGTACAAGGGCTCCACAGAGGGTGGGTCTCCTGTTACCTGGTGGTGACTGCCCATTCCTGAGGCAGCCCCTCACTGGCTGAGTCCCAGCACAGTGGGGGGGGGGGGGGGTTGGCGTTTGGGGAGGCCTTGCACCGGCTTTGGGAGGGGCATCCCTGAGTGCTGGAGGCACATTCAACACCCCCATCCATGTGCCTCAGCTTCTCTCTCCCACATGTCAGGAGAGGTGAGTTCCTCCTGGCCCTGCCTGTGAGAGCCTGCCCCACCTCAGCCAAGGTCCCGGGAGCAGCCCTTTCCCACCGTGGAGAAAATAGCAAGAAAAACAGATGAGAACTGATACCCTGAGCTGCAGGGTCCCCTGGGACCCGACCCTGGAGTAGCCCCAGGAAAGGTGTGACCCCGGGCCTCCAGGCAGTTGGGAAGGGCTGGGGGGGCACCTCTCTAGCTAGAAGTTGCCTCCCCCTTCTCTCCCACCTGGGTCAGTATCCATCTCTCTTGGTGGGTCATCAATGCCCACTGTGGGTCCTGGGCTAGACCCCCCCAGGTCCCCCCATGCTGGACAGTAGACCCAGAGATCACCTTGTCCCCCCACATCTCTGGGTGGTACCCTCTTTGAACAGGTAAGAGGCTGCCATTTGAAAGTTCACAGGAAGGAAACGTTCCTGCATCCGGCTGACCCACAGTGAGCCTGTCGCCTCAAGGACAGGGGCTGCTGGAGGCAGGACACCTGGGCCTGGAATGTATAACCTGTGGAAGGGGGATTCCGTCTGTGCTGCACTCCCCTCACAGGAGGGTTATGGGGGTTCCCGGAGACATGAATGTGACGGGGCTTTGTAGGCAATGACTGATGGGCGGTGTGGCCCCCACCCTTCCTTCTGCAGCTGCACCCCACAGTCCGGCTGAGTCTGGCCCTGGAGACATGTGTCCCTCAGTTTTCTTCTCTCTTGACACAACGATCTATGCTCCTTTGGTCTTGCCCAGTGACTCCCATCCAGACCTTGTGTCACTTTGAGACCATGAGCAGCAAGCCCTGAGCCAGATGTTTGCACAGCTGTTGGCTGGGACACCAGAGGTTTTCCAGGTGCGAATGTTTCCAGGGGCTTGGATGTGTGGGAGCCCAGGCACAGGAATATTGGGGTGTTTACAGAGCCTTCCACACTCGCGTCTTCTGGTCCTTACACTCGGAACTGGGTCCCACTCTCTCATTTTAGAGAGGAAGACCTGACCTAGTTGGTTGTAGACCTAGGGCCCAAATTCGGACCTCTGACTCCAGGATATGCCCAGGAGGCCACCCTGCTGGGGACCCACAAGGAGGGGACGGGCTTCGGTCACAGCCGGAGAGCAAGGACTAGAGCGGAGAGAACCTCTGGGCAGCTTTGCAGGCCCTTGGTGCTTTGGGGATACAAGGACGCTCTGATCACAGAGTAGGGGAGGGGGCATGGCACCAACGGTGCTGGAGTCCTGTAGGTTCCTCGCCATCCCTACTGGACACGTAAGGAAGTTGGAAATGACGTTCCCATGGAGGTGTTCACGTTCTAGATGGGGCCGGGAAGCGTCTGACTTCTCCTCCCACTCCCGAACCACTTTCCTTCCGTTCCTATAAAACTTTCACGGTGCGGTGGGCTTGATGGGATGGAAAGGCGTCCAGGATGAGAGAGGCCGGAAGTATCCCTGTGAGGGAGAAAGCTGTGGGACGAAGGAACAGTTGGAGGGAGGCCTTGCCCTTCTCACCAGTGGGTCCAGTAGCTGTTGTCACACCCAGGAGGTCCCTCCATGCATCTCGGGAGCTGCCTTGGAAAATAACAACTGGGCAAGTGCTGCGCTGAGCCAGCTCCTGGGCACAGAGCCGGGCGGCCAGCCTTTGGCAATGGCTCCAAGGCTGGTGTGTGGGCAGAGGACACCCTGGCTGCTGGCTGCATTGGTTTAGAGAGAAGTGGGGACACTGAAACCCTCAGCCCCAGTGGGGGGTGGGCAGCCTCGTCAGCTTTTGTGTCACGTGTTTTCATCCTCTGTGTGGGTCACGACATGGGAAAGCTTGGTGCCCTGTCCGTTGACATTGTCCCATGTGTTTCCTTCAAAGGACATGTCGCGAGTTGTGGTTGTCTTGTTGGCTTACTTCCTTACCTTTGTGTTACTTGCTTCTTTTGGCAAAATGCGAGGTGCGTGGTGGCGGGGGCCTGTCTGGTTCCTTCCGGAGCACTCAGAACTGCGCTGCAGGCAGGGGGCGTCTGTGCCCACGCCGTGCGGTCCTTCCGCGGAGTAAGTGCCCAGCGCCCTCTCCTCTCCTGAGGCTAATTCCCACTCAGCCTGGCTGTGCTCAGCCCTGAGCTCAGCCCCTCAGGAGACAAGCCCTGTGCAGTGGCTGGAGGGGGAGGCACAGGGACAGGGCCTGTGCCAGGCTGGCACAGGGCCTGCAGGAGGGGTGGGGTGGGCTTTTCTGACAGTTGTGCCAGCAGGCCCTGGGTGGAGAGTGTCCGTTTGGTCAGTGTGGACATGTGTTAGGAGGCTCAGGACAGCACTGCCAGCTTCTGTGTGGCCTTGGGCAGATCGCGGGACTGCTGTGAACCTCTGTCCCTTCATCTGCCCATGCTTTCCTGCCCCACGAGGGCCGTCGTGAAGCAGTGGCGACACTGCCAACAGGCATATGCCAAGCACACGCGAGCGATTTCCACTTTGCTGATTTTATTAAAACTCCTAAACAGCGTCCTTTGCTTTCTGTCATGATTTTTGTCATTCACCAGGACCCCACCATGTACGAGTGGCCAGCTCTGGCCTAAATCTCAGGTCCGGTCAGCCCAAGACAGCACCGCCCCAGCGCCGGCCGGCGCGGGGCTGGGCCTCACCTCTGCCCTCCTCTCCCCAGGTACAAGGCGGTGGTGACGCCGCGCAGGGCTGCGGTGGCCATCGCCGGCTGCTGGACCCTGTCCTTCCTGGTGGGCCTGACACCCATGTTTGGCTGGAACAACCTGAGTGAGGTGCGCCGGGCGTGGGCGGCCAACGGCAGCGTGGGCGAGCCCGTGATCAAGTGCGAGTTCGAGAAGGTCATCAGCATGGAGTACATGGTGTACTTCAACTTCTTCGTGTGGGTGCTGCCCCCGCTGCTGCTCATGGTGCTGATATACCTGGAGGTCTTCCACCTGATTCGCAAGCAGCTGGCCAAGAAGGTGTCGGCCTCCGCGGGCGACCCGCAGAAGTACTACGGGAGGGAGCTGAGGATCGCCAAGTCGCTGGCCCTCGTCCTCGTCCTCTTCGCGCTCAGCTGGCTGCCCCTGCACGTCCTCAACTGCATCACCCTCTTCTGCCCGTCCTGCCACAAGCCCAGCGTGCTCATCTATGTCGCCATCTTCCTCACGCACGGCAACTCGGCCATGAACCCCATCGTCTACGCCTTCCGCATCCAGAAGTTCCGCGTCACCTTCCTTAAGATTTGGAACGACCACTTCCGCTGCCAGCCGGCACCCCCCACTGGCGAGGATGCCGCAGCAGAGAGGCCCGCTGACTAGACGTGGCGTTCGGCTCCCCCCTGCCGCGCCCAGAGCACCACCCCGCTGTCCCTCGGGGCTCCGTGAGCCTTCCCTGGCGGTGCCCTGCACCCCTGGCTCCTGGACGACGGGGGGCAGCCCACGGGGAAGGGACCAGGTGGCCTGAGGGGAGGAGGGAAGTGGCTCGAGCCTCCCCTCCTGCCTGACCATCCCGAGGGCAGCCCCGGCTGCTGGCTGGGTGGGGCCTGGGACTCTGGGACTGAGAAGGGCCCGTGGGCACGGAGGGAGCTGCTTGTCTTAGGCGTTGCTGGTACAGCCCAGGGACCAGGCTTAACGACAGGAGGGGATGGAGTGAAGAAGAGAGAGCAGGCATCTTGGCCTTTTTCTCTCTCCTGTTCTGTCAGAGATGGTGGCCAGCGCCACTGAGGGCAGCAGTGAAGGAGCCTCAGTCCCCACCTGCCAGGATCCCGTGTCCCCAGCCATGCTGGCTGCCAAGGTGCCTGCTCTCCTTGTCCTGAGGAGCCCAGGATCAGACTTGGGGGAGGCAAAAAGAGCTTTTATTCTGCACCAGCCTTTGCCCCCCGCAGATGTGGAGGTGTGGCCTCATGCAGCCATCAGGTGGCAGCACGGAGTATCCCGAAGGGGAGCCTGGCGTGTAACCGCCTGTCATCTGGGCCACGAACGCTACCAGCGCCAGCAGCATCTGCGGCTGGCCTGGGCTCTCCTAGGTGACACCCATCTCTTCCGCTTCTGGGCCTGATGGAGATATACCAGTTCTTGGGAGCATTCTGCCTGCCCAGGAGGAAGTGGACCGAGAATGTGGGCTGGCTGTGGGCACTCCTGGGATGAGGGGTGACAGGCTGCAGCAGGACAGAGGCCGTCCCCCTGAGACTGTGGGCAGGAAGGTCTTGCTGGCAGTTGCCCTCAGTACCCCTGGCATGCAACCTGGTTTTCAGGGGCTTTGGGGCACCTGGGGAAGTGTCGCCCCCGCCGAGCCCGGAGCCCTTTGTGCAGAAGGGAGAGGGCCGTGGTTCTGAGTGTGAGTAGCTACTCCAGGCCTTGATTCCAGGCCCTTTCCTCTCTCAGAGGTGCATTGTCCCCGGCTCCCAGGGAAGGCCACCTGGCTAATAAACGACAGTGAACCCACGTGGCGAGCACACCACTGCCTCCCCACCTCCACGTCCAGAGGACGACAGACAACCTCAGGCCAGAGGAAGCAGTGGTGGGGACGGGTGAGAAGTGGGGCAGGGGCATGTGGAGGCCTTCGGAGCACTGAGGCTTCCAGGGAAGGGTGTGTCACTGTCATCGTGGGGTAGCAAGCTCTGACCGTGAAAACGAGAGCCTGAAAAAGCTCGTGTCTGGAAAAACCCCATGACTCCTTGGGTCCCCTCCTACTCGTGCCTCTGCAACATCCCACTTGGAGACGCCGTCACCATGACGCTCCCTGTCACTGCACACCTTTATTTGACTGCCTCTCACCAGCACGCAACCCTTTGCAGAGGCTCTCACTCCAGTGTCTGCGCCTTCCGGGCCCCTTCTGCCCGGGAAGCCTGGGCTGGTCTGCCAGGCCCACTCCTGGCTTCAGGGCTCCAGTCACGGCTCGGCTGGTGCCCTGGAGCAGAGCCAACCGCCGTCAGTGTGGAAATGGGGGTCTGGGCATCCATGGAGCTGGTCCTGGGCTTGGCGGGCCTGGTGCGCCTGACCTCTCAGGCCCTCGGCAGCTGGCAGATCACACACTTCATGAGCCCCTAGTGTGGGCAGAGCCGGGCTGAAGAGGGGTTGGGGCGGGGAGCAGCCCTCCCTCCCTTGGGGCCCAGTTCCTGGGTCTGAGCTCTGCCCACTTCCTCACTGTCCGGAGCCTAGAACCACCGGCTCAGGGGAGGCAGGCACAGGTTGTCGGCCCCCCTTTTCTGATGGGAAGACGGGTCTAAGAGGACGCCCAGAGCCAGGCCCAGGTCGCCCTCTAGGTCACTGCCGTCCTGGCCTCACTGGCAATGCCTGCCTGCTCCGCTGCCCTCATCTCTGAGATGCGCTGGGACTGCGTGAGCGACTGCCCCTTCCCTCCTCACCCCTCCCCTGCTCCCAGCCTCTGCCCCAGGTAGTGGGGGGCGGGGGGGGGGGGGGGAGCCATTTACCTTCCTCTGTGTCACAGCCTCCTCCACCTGCTCTTCAGTGAGTGGCTGAGGCTGGAAGAAACCCCACAGGTCAGAGCCGGGGCTGGGGGGGCTCTGCGGAGAACCCAAGTGGGGAAGGAAGGGCAGGGAGGCTCGGGTACACCCTGCTGCTTTGCCCGCCGTGGGCCATCCTCCCTCGTGGCGAGTCCTGCCAGCCTGGCCTCTGTCTGCTGCCCTTGGACTTGTCTTGGTTCTCAGCGCTCAGCCTCCTCTAGTCCAGGGAAGAGGTAGCTTCTGCCTCCCATCCGTGGAGAGGCCCTCCTCAACCCTCACCTTTGACCTCCAGCCGGCAGTCAACAGACGCCTCCCCCAGCGCATTGGTGGCTTTGCAGGTGTAAACACCGGAATCAAAGGGACTGGGTTTCCGGATCTCCAGGGTGCAGACGCCTTGCTCAGAGAGGGCGCGGTACTTGGGGTTGCCCTCGATGGCCACTTTGTTTTTCATCCAGATGATCTTGGGCTGCGGGAGCAAGGTCACAGGAGGGCTGAGGGCTGGGCGCGGCCTTCCAAGGCCATCTCCAGGCCCAGGGGGACACGCTGGTGGCATCCCTCGGCCCACTGCCCCCACTGCCCCCTCACCTTGGGTGACGCCCGGACACTGCAGAAGAGCTGAGTGCTGTAGCCAGGGGTGGAGGCGTGATCAGCCAGCGGCTGGGTGAACGAGGGGGCTTCTAGGAAGTCTCTCTCCACAAACCCTTTAGGTTTGTCAATAATTTCTGGGTTCGGGGAGAAACTGGGGTGAACATGCAGTTGCAGAAGGAGACCTCTGAGGTCTCCTTTTCCTGAGGTGAGCACTGAAGCTTCCACCCAGCGATGTCACCCAGTCTGCACAGCACCCCTCTGCAAGGGCAACTGTTGTCCCCATGTGGCAGATGGGAAGTACGGCCCTGGGAGGATGAGTGCCTTCAAGGTGGAAGAGCACATGATGACTCTGTCTCTCTGGGTAGAGAGACGATGGTCGGGAGGGAGGTCTCGGCATCAGCAGGACGGGAGACAGCCCATTTCATCCTGACCCCTCGTCTGTGGTTCCGGGGCAGAGCCGTTAGGAAGGCAGGCATGGCCAGTGTGTGGAGCTCAGATGCAGAATGTTTCAAAGGGACAAAGTGCCTGGGTGGCAGGGAGGCCAGAGAGGTGACGGATCTCGGCTGACTGTGGAGACCAGCGTTTCATTTCTGTTTGTCTCTGTAGACAGGACTGGCTCTCCTTTTTAAACAAAAACGTCCTCCTAACTCTGTGCAGCTCAGGCTGGTGTTAGAAAGAGTGTGCCTTCTGGATACTCCCAGACTCTGTGTGGGGGAGGGCCTTGGAGCACGCAGGGTGACAGGGAGAAAGGGCTTGGAATTTCACATGTGACGCAGGGGCCATGCCCTGTGTGGAGACAGTAAATACTCGTATCTCTCTTGTCTATCTATGTGGCGTCATATTAGGGTTGGGAGGGCTGTGCTTTCAGCAGACTTGCCAGAATTCACTATCCACGCTCATTGCCCGTCAGACTGGTTCCTTTGGGACATGCATGTGAGACCCAGCGACCTTTATGATGCTAGCAGCCACTCAGCATCTTTAGAATACACAGCCACCCGCGCGGTGCTTCTTGTTGGAGTGGGTCTGCTCTGATGTGCTTGTTAAATCAGTCCTCACGTCCATGTCTTTGTTGTTCCAGTACGTGGGTGTTCCTAGTTGTGCGTGGGTGTGCCTGTGTGTGTGTGTGCCTGTGTGTGGGGGTATGTATATCTGTGTGGCTGTGCCTGTATGTGTGTGGTGTGCATTGGTGTGTATATTTCTGTGCCTGGGTGTGTGTAACTGGGTGTGAGTGAGCGTAGCTGTGCGTGGGTGTGAACAGGGAAGCACCTGTGAGAGGCCCACAGGAAAAGGCAGAGATGAGAGGGGGGGAACCAGCATCGCTGGTCCTGGCCCAGACCCACCTGCCTTCTGGATGTGGGCAAGCTCCTTGGTGACAGCGGCAGAGGCAGAGAGTCCACACAGGTTTTCCGAAAAGACCCGGAAGGAGTACGAGTTGCCCACAATGAGGTCGGAGATGGTGCAGGTTGTTGGATGGTAGCGCTCCAGCACCGTGAACCATTGCTGTAGGGAGCCAGCCTGTCATCTCACCTCTCACCCTGCCCCCCACCCCTCGCTGCCCCGTCCTCAGAGGGCTCGTTCTGTGCCCAGTCCCTGTGGGGTTGAACCTTCTAGCCTTGGGCTTGAGGGACTTTGAATTGGGAGAAGGAGCTCTTGGGTCACTTGGGTGACCTCTCTGGGTTTCTCAGAGAATTCTGGAGCCTTGCACTCAAAGTGTGGCCTGAGTGCCTGCAAACTGAGACCGCCTGGGAGCTTCTCAGAAGTGCAGGATCTCAGCCCCACCCTGAACATATTGAATGAGAATCTGCATTTTAGCAGGATTCCCAGGTGATCCCTATGCCCATGACATTTCCACCTAGTGTCTGAGGTGCCTCAGAGAGCCACCCTGGCAGTCTTCAGGGGTAAACTGAGGCCCAGAGAGGAAACAGATCTTGTCAAAAAGCCACACAAAGAGCCAGGCTAGCAGTAGGAGGACTAGAACTCAGTCCCTGGATTCCTGGACTCCAGGAAGTCCACCCTGTCTGCTCCAGGAGGCCTCACCCCCGTCTTCCTGTCTGCCTTCTGCACCGTGTAGCCCAGAAGCTCCGTGTTGCCTGTGTCCTGGGGCGGTGTCCACTGGAGGGCAGCATTGCAGCCCCAGACGTCCAGCAGCTTGATGCTGCTCGGGGGCTCAGGTCTCTCTGCAGGACCAGAGTGTGACAGGGAGTGGGCTGGGGGCCACCACAGAGCCCCGCACCCAAGGTCTTGCTCCTCTCACACGCCCCTGGCCGGACCCCACGAGGTCAGCTCTACAGTAGGGGGTGGGGGTGGGGGCTGTCTGGGGCCCTGGCGGGCAGCCTCCCGGCACATACCGGTCACCAGGATGTGGATGGTGGCCTTGGCCTCCTGGTCTTCCAGCTTCACGGTGAGCTCATAGCAGCCTGAGTCTGAGCGCTGGGCCGAGCGGATGAAGAGGATGGAATCCTGCTGCCCGGTGCGCACACTCACCCGCTGGCTGTCCACGGCGTGGCCGTTGTGGGTCCACGAGGCCTGAGGCTTGGGGTTCCCCTGGGAGAGAGGAGCCCTGATGTGCAGAAGGAGCCAGCCGCCCACCCCCGAACTCCGGGTCTCTGGGGTTGTGTCCTGGGAGCCGCCCAACAGCCCTGGGCACGAGGGGCAGCAGGGGGGCTGGAACCACAGGTGCCGCTCGGACCCCCCCCTCCAGGTGCCCAGCCAGCCTGGGGTGGGCTGTCCTGTCCACAGGCTGGAGAATGTGCACGACAGGGTGGGCGGGGCCCTCTCTATGGCCGCCCCCCGCAGGGGTCCTCACATGCCCTGGGCTCCGCTGACCTGCTCAGGTGGGGCCCTGATGTCCACCTGTGCTCAAACGCAGCGGGAGACACACACCTGGAAGGGGATCTGCAGGTTGACCGTCTCTCCCACCTGGCGGATGTGTGTCTGACGCAGGTGACGGGGGACGCGAATCTTGGGGGGCTCTGCATCAAAGCAAGAGTCTGGGCTCAGCACAGCAGTGGGGTGCTGATGGGTGGGGGCTCCTGGCTGCGTCCCGGGGCCACCTCCTTGTGGGAAGGGCGGAGCTCGCCCCTGAGGCCCAGGGGCCCAACCCCGAGGCACCTGGGAACCTGGGAGCCAGGAGGTCCCTGTGGTGTGAGTGCTGGGTGCCTGGACCCTGCCCGGCAGGGGTTTCTTGCACCTGTGGCCTGCGTGCCCAGAACGGGGGCGATGCCTCTCCCCCCAACTCAGCACGCTGCCGCCGAGGGGCCCAGTGTCCAGGTCACGGGAGAGTCAGGATCTGTCCCTTCTTAAAGGACACCACAGCAGACATACCCCCCCGCCCCCCGTCTTCTTCTGTCACCCCTCCCACCACCTTCAAGTCCTTTCCGAAATCAGACCACCTTCCTGGCTGTCACCTAACCAGGTGCAGCCCCTACAGCCATGGGGTATTCCGAGGGAAGTTGCGGCAGCCCTGGCCACTGTCTCTCCGCCGGCTGGTCTGGGGTGGTGGTGACTGAGGCATCTGAGCAGCAAACAGGTGGCAGCAGTTGGTACGCAGGACGGAGGGGAGCAGACGGGGAAGGGACACTGTGTCTCTGAGGATTAGCTGTGTGGCACTTGGCTCTAGAAGCAGCAGGCACAGAAGGCTTGGCAGCTGCAGGTGGCCGAGGACGCTGGGCAGGCCCCCACCCTGCTCTGCCTGTGAGGACGGCCTGTGTGCCCTGTGTGCTCACAGCGTCCTCCACCTCTTCTCTCCAGGAAAGCCCCCTCTCTCCTGCCAGAGGAATTTCAGTGGAGTGGTGGGTGCCGAGTCTGGCTGCCAACGTCGGGCTTCGGGGTGAGGCCCGGGCTGTTGCAGCCTCTCAGTCTCAGCTCCCCGGCGGCCCCTGGCGAAGGTCCAGGACCCTCAGTGGTTTTGAAAACCGCTGAGCAGACCCCCTGCCACCTGGCGGGACATGACTGGTGCTGTGTGGAAAGCAGGTTCTGGGAGGGTGGCCACCATAGGCTTGGTCACCTCCAGAGAGGTGTGACAGTCCATAGTTCTAAGCTCCCTATGAGTCCCATATCTCTCAGGCCCTAGAGTTGAGAAGCATTTCCGTGAATCCAAACTTGACCCCTTCTGTGGCCATGAATCCCCTTTCTGGAGGTCAGGACTGTGGGGGTGGGGAGAGGGAGTAAGGGGAAGGTGGAGAGGCCTCAGACCACCTGCTGGCCTGTGTCTCTCTTCACCTGGGACCCTGGGCTGGCCCCAGAGACCTTGGATTAGACCAAATGACTCACTGCCGTTAACAGTCTGAAACCCGACCAGCTCTGGGAGGGAAGCAAGGGTAGGCTTGCGGCGAATGAATGCACCCTGCAAATGGAAGTCTCGGCAACAGACAGCAGAAGGCCTCCCAGGCCCCCAGTGCGACGCTGCCCTCTGGGGATGGAGAAGCCTTCGTGGCTCTTGGCTTGCTCCCGCCAGGGACACGGTGGGACCAGATGGAAGTAGACTTCACTCTGGTCCCAACCTGGGGGAGATGGAACCCAGGCCGTAGGAAATGATAGAAGATGGGCAGAAATGGCTTCCACGGCTGCTGGAGGGATTGTGCTTAGAAAGGAGGAAGAGTGGGATAACGGGCACAGGACCTGAGGCCGGGACCTGGGGAGCTTGAGCGGCCGTTTCTGGGGTCGGGAAGCCCTTCCCCTAATGCTTGGGGACTCGGCCACTCAGGGAAATGGCCTCTTGGACCTCCAGAGGCCCCTGATGCTGAAGAACCTGGGGCTTTCTTAAGGCAAGATGGTGACAGCATGTGGCTTCTGCTCGCGTGTGTGGGAACGGCACATGACCGCCTGTCCACTCTGCCCACTGGCCTCTGTTTCTCCATCTATCAGATAAAGTGCCCGGGAGAGCTGGGGGCAGCAGATGAGAGGATGGGCTTTACCAGTGGTCTCTCGGATGTGGACAGGCTGGTCCAGGACAGCTGGTGGGCCGGCCCCTGCCAGGCTCACGGCAGCCACACGCAGGAAGAACTTCTCTCCCAGAGCCAGGTTCCGCACGGTCTGCTGGGTCACCATGATGGGCCGGGCGTTCACAGGCACCCACTCCAAGGCTGCGGAGAGGAGAGGGCACAGGGCCCTGGCTGTGTGGCCATGGGCACTCTTCTCCCTGGTGACCTAGGGAAGCCACTTCCCTCTATGGGCCCATTTTCTCCGGGCTCCCCTTCCCTGACTTCTCATTCTCAAATGGCATCAGACACCTGAGGTTAGAGCCCTGGAGTGGTGGCCATAGGGGGGGGGGTGGCTGAAGCTCAGAGAGGGTGGACACCTTGCCAGGTCATACAGCACGGTCAGGGCAGAGGCAGAGGGCAGGCTGAGCGTGGCTGCCGTGGACAGCAGACAGCGGGAATGTCGCCAGACCCCCGTCCCCTATTTCTCACTGTCTCTGAGTCTAACTGCCGTCCACCCCCCAGCTTCTCAGCCCTCTGCCCCCCGCCCCCAGCAGAGTCCGCTGAGATGTAGCGTGGCCCTCACCTCTCATCAGAGCACTGCCTTGTGTCCCCTCCTTCTGTGCTGTTGTTACTCAGGGGCTCCCTGGAGCTGGAGGATAAGGTCCTCCTGAGGTCATGTGGGCTCCCCCTGCTGTGTTCCCTGACTGGCCAAAGGCAGGGTCTGGGGGCTTGTCCCTGCTGTGCCCCATGCCCACCCCCCCGGGTGCGTGCAGGGCTTAGCTCACCTCCCTCCCTGAGCAGCTCCAGCACGTAGCCCTGGAACCCCAGCCTCCCTGGCCTCTCCGGAGGTTCCCAGCTCACGGTCATCGAGCTGTCACTCACATCCTCCACGGTCAGCAGCAGCGGGGCACTGGGCACGTCTGAGGGCGGGGGAGAGGATGAAGGATGCTGCGAGCTCCCGCTGCGTCCCTCTCCCACCTGCCCCACCTCTTGTCACCTTCACTTGGGGGTGCAGGTTTGGTGGCCGTGGGGACAGGGGCCTGAGGGCTCGCCACGGGAGCCTGCTCTTCCCCGGGACTCCCTGATGCTGCCACTTCCTCCAAGGGCTCAGGGGGCCCCTTGGCCAACTCAGAGGCCTTCTCTGGGCCATCGGCAGGGGCCTCCGCGGTGACTTCTCCTGTCATTGCTGGGCTGGTTGGGGGGTCAGGCTGCAGTGTGCAGAAGTCCGCAGTGGAGGGTCTGGCCTCCCCGGTGCCTGGGACACCTAGGTCTAGGCTTATATAGCAGGGGCGGCCCCACCCCCAGTGAACCGATTCCCAGCTGTGGGGTCAGGTCAGGGCGGGGGTGGGGGGGCTGGGGGCGGGGATCTCCTAGGCCAGGAATAGCTCTGGGGGAGGGACCTTTCTCCAGGGTGCCTTGTGGAGCGCACTGCCCCATCTGTCACTCACCGTCACTGTGATTGGACCCCAGCAGCCAGGTGCTGGTGCCCTTATGGGAGGAAAGCACAGACTGAGGAGACGGGACGTTGGCAGGAGCCTGTGCCAGGGGTCAGGGCCGTGGGAATGACAGCTTCTATCTGGAGAATGAACCCGCCTCAGTATGTGTTGGCCTCTGTGGTCACCTGTGCCCAGGGCTCCTCAGCCGGGGGCTGGGTCCCAGAAGCCTGAAATAGCCTCCCTGGGGAGCACTCCCAGCTCTGCCCCTGGGGTCCCACATTTGCCCGTCCTCACATCCCCTGGGGTCTGAGGCTGAAGGCCCTGGAGAAGGAGGAAGTGGGAGGCCACGGTGGGACTGAGCAAGGTGTTCCAGCAACGGGACCCCAGGAGGGGATGTGAGGCCCCTGGTGCCGCCTCTCTGAGCCTCCCCTTCCCTGCCTGTTCCCGACAGCACGATGATGACGGACCCCTGGCCCTTGGGGTCGCAATGCAGATATGAAGGAGGTCCTGGCGGGTGGCCGCACTCTGAACCTCTTCAAGGTGGGGCATGGCTCAGGCGTTTGCAGTGGAGGAAATGAGGCAGGTACCAATTTCTAGTTATTGATTCATTCACCCAAGAAAACGCTAATAAGCCGGAAACACCCATGCGGGGGAGGGGGCAGGCAATGAGCGCTCCGGTGCTGCTGGCAGCGTAGATGGGAGCCTCCTTTTGGGAAGCCAGATGGTGTCTAGAAGAACTGAAAGCACGCGACCCACACGTGTGCCGCAGGGGACATGCCTGAAACACCCTCTGCAGTGTTCTGCTTCATGCCCCAAACCTGGGGACAGTCGCAGTCCTTCAGCAGAAGGCACCTGTCACTGTGGAGTGTGTTCGCACCTAGTGTGGAGGTGGTGTCACCCCCCAGGGGAACTCGGCAGACTACCGCAGGCTGCCTTCTGCTGGGGCATCTCCAGGGGCCGCGAGCACAGGGCAGCAGATGGTGGTGGCCTCTGCGTGGAGTTTCAGGAGACTAACGAGGTCTCGTTTCCTGTCCTGGGTGGTGGTTGGTTACACAAGTGTTCATTATATAATAATTCTTCAAATTTAAAAAATAAATTTTACGCACACTTTAGCACGTGCGATATTTGGGAATCAGTTCACATAAAGTTTACGTAGGGCCCCCAGCCACAGGCAGTGTCCCTCCCAGGACACTGTTGGGGGTGGCAGGAGCGACCCTGTTGGGGGTGGCAGTGCAGGGCCTGTGGGCCTCTGCCAGGTGACTCAGTGTGCTGTGCGCAGGGGGGCGGGGGGGCCTGGAGACCAGGTTTCCATCCCTGGACTCTGAGTCTACAGCTATAAGTGAACGTGACTAACTGGTCAAGACCCTGAGTCAGCTCTGCAGAGCCTGTCCCAGGCTGGGGGAGGGTGGGGGTGCAGGGGGAAGGGTGGAGACTTGAAACCTGAAGAGCTCACAGCCCCTGGGTGTCAAAGACCCTCATTTGGTGAGATGGGCGCTGGGCGGGGCTGGGGGAATGCTCGGTCCTCTGGCCAGGAGTGTACCCCTGAGGCTCTGGCCCAGTTCCCACTCTCTCCGCCTTTAGCCAGGCTGTGACCTTGGGACCAGTTGTGTCTGCCCAGCTCCAACTGGTCCAGATTTCAGGGAGGCTAATAGGCATTTCCTTCGCTACACCTCCGACTGGTGTCTCAAACCCCTAGGCTAAGTCACGGATGGTCCAAACTCAGGGGACCCATGAATGAATTCCCTGGTTTGGGTGTTCATCGGACTCTCCTTGGACACAAGGCACGTCTCCTCCCCACCCACGTGTCCCACACCAGCCTGAGCGGAGCAGCCTTGATCTCTGCTGGTCTGAGGGCCGAGTGTGTCCCCAGCGGAGAAAAGAGTAGGACAGAGGGCTGATGCAGCAATGGGAAGGGGAGGAGAGAGGAGGCTGGACGCCGGCTCCCAAGGCCTGCGGACTCCAGCCCTGGGCTGAAGGGAAGGTGCGTGAGGTAACACTGGTGTCCCCTTTCCAGCCTGCGTCTGGGGTCAGGGCTCTCCACGCTGGCCCTGGGCTGGCTCCCACACCTCCCTCGTCAGAGGACATGGAGGGTTGGGAGTGAAGGGCTTGCCTCCTTCTCCTCTGTGCCAGCCTTGGGAGCAGAAAAGGCTGCTCTCATCAAGAGCTGCACCGAGACGGCTGGACGGCTTTGCCCTCTTGGGCAAAGTTCAGGGCAGATGGATTTGAGGATGCTGGCTCCCTTCGGGACTCCCTGGGTTCCGGCTGAGGCCAGGGTGGCCTCCCCCTCCACAAGCCCATGCGCCCCAAGCCTGGGAGAAGAGAAACCATAGGAAATGGGCAAGGTGAGCTTGGTGAGTCAGGGGCCACTGCAAAGATGTCCTGAAGCGAGTATCAATGCTGTGAAGCTCTGGCACTTTATTGACCAGCTGGCGGGTGGGCGGGGCCCAGCTGTGCTCCTGGGGGGTCCAGTGGGGCTCTGCAGAGGTGGCGTTAGGCTCCTTGGTGGTGGAGGTTGCCAAATGGTGTCCTACGAGACAGAGGCCTGGGGAAGGGAGCTGGAGGAAATCCCCTTGTGCTGGGCTTGGGGCCACCGGGCATTACATTCAACAACAGTGTGTGCTGCCTCCAGGCCCTCTGCTACCAGCCCTGCACCAGCGCGAAGCTCAGGCCTCAAAGCTGTGGCCCTCTGCAAGGGGGGGGGTCCCAGGGAGCGTGACAGGTTCAATGGGGTGTGCAGCCCGGCTCCCTGGCAGGAGGACAGAGGCTAAGCTGCAGTGAGTGCGTCCTTGATGGCACTCGTGAGAGGGAAGGGCAGGTTCTGACCACAGAAGATGCCCCGGAAGTCATCCAAGTCCAGGGCCCACACCATGGCACCTGCCAGCTGCCGGTTCCGCAGGTACTGCACCTAGAGGGGAGGCCAGATGTTGGGGCCTGAAACTCTGGTACCACCGCAGGGAACACACATGTGGCGGCTGCTCAGAGCAGGCTGTCCCTCTCCCTCTTTTTCCTGGGCATGGCCTTGGGAACCTACCTTGGTTTTGACGCTCTCCGGGTCACTGTACCCCACCCACTGGTTGCCCTTGGTGGCATAGGGAACCTGCTGGTCAAGGAGTCTGTGGACCGTGGCTCCACGAAGGAAGGTACAGATCTGAGCAGAGAGCAAGGCAGGGTTCAGGGAGCTTTGCTGAGACCATAGGGTGTAGCTTCCAGAGTCTCTTTCAGCCCCTGCTTCTTCCTCCTGGCTGCTAGGCCCCCAGTGACTGTTGGCGTCCTGCAAGCTTGTGTAAAACAGATGCAAATGTCCCCGAGTTGTGTGGTTGACACTAAGGACTGGCCCCAGGCTCACAGAGCGGTAGGCTGGCCAGCATCAGAAGCCCCTGCCTCTTGGTAAGGCTCCTTCCTGGGTCAGAAGGACGGCCCTGACCTGTGGCCAGAGGGGTAAGGAAGCTTGTGCTGCAGGCTGGGTGTGCCTGGCCACCCCGCCCCCAGTCCACTGGGACATTGCTCTCATCCCCGAAAGAGCAGAGCGGGGTGCAGTGGGAGGCCGACCTTTGCCCCAAGTCATACCTCATAATAGGCCAGGATCCCTTCCTCCTTGGTGAATTGGCCTGCTATTCCCGGCCCTGAGGTGGGGGCTCCCACACCCGTCTCGGAAGAGGCGAGGGTAAAGGTCCTCCCAAAGGTGGGTATCCCCATAACCAGCTTCTTGGCCGGAGCTCCCAGCCGCAGCATGTAGCCCACGGCGTAGTCCTGGGCGGGGAGGGGGACGGGGGTTAGCCAGGAAGGCCGGGTGCATCTCCACAGGCCCCAGGACACCCCTTTCCCCCGGGAACCATGTCAGGCTAAGATAACATTGTGCAGTTTCATTCTCCAAAGCTCCTCACGAGGACACAAAGCGATTGTTCCTATGTGAAAGGTGCTGAAATTGGGTGACTGGCTCACGTCTAGACCAGACTCCTGCCTCCTCAGCCCCTGCCTGCCCTCTGCCTCCACTGGTCCCCTGCGGCCTGGTCAGGAGAGGCCCTGCTCCTTTACAATGGTGTGGTGTCCTGTGTTCCTAGACCCTGGAGGACACACAGACCTGGAGCCTCGGTTTCCTCATCTGTGAAGTAGGACCATAGCCCCTCCCTGGCAGGGGACTGAGGAGTTGGGGGTGGCATGTGGGCACTGGCCAGCTCCCCTCCTCCCGGGCACTCACCACGTTGTTGAACCTGTAAGCACGTGCCTCCCGCTGGCCTCGGAACAGGGGGCTGTGATGGCCCGTGGTTTGGTGCCAGGCTCCGTGGAAGTCGTATGTCATGAGGTTGATGAAGTCCAGGTGCCTGGGAGGGGGGTGGGGGCCGAGGTGGGGGCCCAGCAGGGTGTGAGCAGGGCAGACGGGCAGCCACTGACCCAAACCCAGTAGTGACCAGCGACCACCCCGGGGGGCTCAGGGCCCCACACGTGCACTTAAGGCAGGAATGGAGCCCTTCCATTCTGCCGCAGCACACGTTTGGGGGTGCCATGTCGCGTTCTCCCCCCAAGTTCATCTTGGTGAGTGCAGCTCTAAAGTGGCATCAACAGACAGCTGTGCGAAAAGAGCAGGACCAAGGGGTGGCCCGGCCCTGCGAGCCACACAGGTGAGGGGCTGTGTGAACACGAGCTCAGGTGTTTGGGGCAAACGGCTGGGGCCACCCCATTGCCACCCTGTACGTGGTCCCCTGAGTGCCGAGCCTGCAGCTCCCTGAGATCATTGGAAAGCCAATTCTGAAGTGACAGTGCCGCTTCCCTCTCAAGGGGGGCAGGTGAGGAGGACAGCCCCCGCCCGCTGTGCTCCCAGAAGGCTCCCTGGCAGTCCGGAAATGACAGTGTCAGTACTGCCAGCGCGTCTGCTGGGAGCCGCTCTGCTCAGCTCCACACGCAGGTGGTGCCTGCTCTGTAGCTTCTCCTCTTGCCTGTTCCTCACAGATGCCCACAGCAACTCTTAGCTGGTCAGCACTGTACCCCAAACGAGAAAGGAAGGGCAGGGCTCATTACGCCCCGTTGGCAGATGGGGACACAGAGGCACAGAGAGGGGAAGTGACTTGCTCAAACTCACACAGCAAGGTTCTCATGGCTGGTGGGGAGGTGGACGGGGACTCACCGGGCCAGCTGGGCGACGTCATAGCCGCTGTCAAGGACGACCTTCCCAGCAGACACAGCTGCGCTGAGCAGGAGCCGCTCCGTCCCCTTCTGGGCTTCCTTTGCAAACTCAGCCTTCATCTCCTGGTTGCGGGAGGGGCTGGCTAGTGGGGGGGCCGTGCAGGGAGACTGGGCAGCCTGACTCGGGCGCACCCATGCTTTTCCTAACAACCTGTTGAGCCCAGTCTCGTCTCACAAGCCCAGGGCACACCCATCCGCACACAGTTACTCCTGTCCTGGAGGGACAGTGACGTCCCTCGTATGATGGGACCTACGATGTTGAAAGAAATTTGCCTTTTGGTGCCTGTTTGAGCTAGCACATGAGACCACAGTTTTCAGATGCCTTATGTTGGTGCTGTGGACAAGTTTTCTAGACAAGCACTACTCTGGGGTAACTGGACATGCGTGGCCTGTCCCCGGATGTGGCTCAGTGTCCCTGACGCAGTGACACTCCACTGAGCGGCAGTGACGAGTGAGTGTTTTGCCTCTGAGGACCCCGCCTCGCCCCTGCCTGGCCACAGGCGGCTTCCTGCTCTGTGAGCTCTCGAAACCCAGACCCTCGGGCTTTCCCGGCCCAGCTCCCAGGACCTGAAGCATGGACGCATCAGCCCCTCTTCGCCTGCCCTCAGCAGGCTGTCAGGTGGAGACAACGTTGCCCAGCTCACTCCCTGGTGTCCACCCACCTCCCTGCCACTTTCCTGCCCCAAACAATACCTTGACGAGATTGGTGAGATGCTGCTTGTCCCTCCTTCCGGGGTACAGCCAGGCAAGGTCCAGCCCGTCAAAGCCATGGGCCCGTAGAAAGGGCGGCACTGACTTGACGAAAGTCCTGCGACTCTGGGCATTGGCAGCTATTTTTGAAAATCTAGGACCAAAACCAGCCCAGAAGAGTGCTCAGCACTGAAACGCTGGACGATTCAGCCCTCTGGAGGGGTTTCTGAGCCACGAGGAAGAGGGGCCCTGAGCCCACAGCTCCAGGAGGCCACGGCCACCACAGGAGCCTCTTCCAGGCGTGTGCTTTGGAGCCCGACATCCCTGGGTTCCAAGCCCGGCTCTGAACAGGCTCTCACCTGAGTCTCAGAGACCTCGTCTGGAAAACGGGGATATATGTAATATCTCTGTGCCATTGTGACGATAACATGTGGCAATGGCTGGAAAGGTGTCTGACACTGAGACGTCACTCAGGAAGTGGGAGCTGTTACCATGCCCCATCCCCTTTTCCAGCCCAGCTCCAACTGTCGCCATTCCAGGAAGTCCTCCCAGGGTCCCCTCTGCCCCGCTTCCCCACCCTCCCCCTCTGTGTCCTTCCAGCCCTTAGGACGGTATCCCCCAGAAGTCCTTCGTTGTCAGGCCTGAGTTGTAACGAGCTGGCAAGGAAGCACAACATCCACTGTCAACTTGCTGTGTGATTCTTGGCGAGTCCCCCTCCACCTGGGGGCTCTGATTGCTTGGTGGCACACGAGACGGGCCCCTGACAATGATTTAGGCTCCTGCACGTAGCCCGTCTGGGGTGCTGGGACCCCCATGCCGCCTCCTCACCCGTATCCATCACCCTCTAGCAGTGGGTCGTACCTGTGAGAACCGAAGTTCCATCCCCCGACAGACAGGAGGGTCTTCAGATTGGGGTTCCTGTGGGCACAGAGAAGGGGCGCAGGGAAGAGCAAAGTTGTTGTGACACAGCCTCCTGTAGGCCTCGGAGGCCCTTCCAGCTCTCAGCCCTGATCTTCTAAGACACCATAGACCACTTCGGACCCCACAGCAGCGACGCCAGGACGTGGCGACACAGAGGGAACCGCGTCCAGGCTCCCTGGAGAGGTACCCTTGGCAGATGGGGGCCGTTCCCAGAGAAGCTCGGCACTGGCTTCTCCAGGTGCATCGACCAGCAGCCCTGCCAAGGCGTCACGTGTCCCCCCAGCCTCTCCCATGGCCCGACCTGCTCTTCAGGACGTTCAGGGTGCCATACAGCGTCTCGTCATTCCACTCCCAGGTGTCAATCTCGTTGTCGCTTATGTTGGCAAAGCTGTAGATGATGTGGGTGCACAGCAAGGGGTCCAGGGTGTCTGGGAAGCAGCTCCCGTCGCCCTCCCGGTACTGGGACCAGCTGGTGTAGTAGCAGACCAGCTTGTATGCTGCACCTGAGGCAGAGTTCGGGGGAGGGGACTGTGCTGAGCCCTGAACTCAGCTTCAGGGCGTGGGGGAGGGGGTGTGAGCACCCTGAATGCTAGTGAAAGCGCGGCTGTCTGGCGGAAATCGGGCCTGATCTGAAGATGTTTGGAGAAGAGCCTGCCGTGCGAGCGTCCTGCAGACTAAGAACAGGATGAAACGGGGCCTGCTGCAAGCAAACAAGGCTTCCCAGAGGCCCCAAAGAGCAGGGGACCCAGCCCAACACAGCCCACGTCACAGACCCCGCCTCCAGGGTGGGGCTTTGCAGGGCCCTTGGCTGACAGGCTCTGGTCCACCTGTTCTCTGCCCTGACCTGTGACCCACCCAGAGCAGCTCCCCTCAGCCCACCCCCAAGCTGGGGCACAATGTCAAGGGACCGGGCAGTCCTTCCTCTGCTCTCATTCGAATCCCTCCTGCTGCAAAGGGAGCCTGTCTGCCCACAGGTGATGGGGGAGGAGTGGAGGCTGGCGCCATCCTCTCAGTGGTTCCCAACAGGCCTTCATGGAGCCTTAGCCTTTGAAAGATTTTTATTTTGAAACATTTCTAATATACAGAAAAGTAGAAATAGTATAACAGACATCTAAATACTTATCACCTCCATTCCACCAGTGTTAATAATTCTGAGCCCTGTGAATCACAGAAGAAGCTGGAAAAGTGCTCCCCTCTTCCAGTACCGCCTGTGGACGCCCTCCCCACAGCCCCACCTCCCAGGACCTAAGGGAGGTTACTCACAGCTCTGGAGCAGCGCCAGGACTGCCAAACCTGAGGAGAAAGCCAGGGTCAGAGCCTTGCTGCGTGCACCTGCCCTCCCCCAGCAGGTAGGAGAGCACGTCCCTTGGCCAGTGGCTCTGAGCACCCCCAGCCCAGAGACCTGTGCGAGCCACCCCCAGACCCATGGTGGCTGCAGCAGAGAGGGGGCAGCTGTGGCCTCTTCCTGTGTCTGCCGCCCAGCTGCCTGCGCCTCACACTTTCTTTATACCTATCCCACTGCACTCCCCCGGCCTCCAACCATCCCATTTATGGAAACAGAGCTGGTTGGTGAAGGAACCACCAGTCTGGGACTTTGTGGGAGGGGCACTGGGACAATTGAGAAACCCGCAGGGTTTTGAAATCTTGGGCCCTTCTTCATGAGGCTCCTTCCAGCAAAAGAGCCACCAAGTGACTGCCAGGGACTCCCAGGGTGACTCAGCCTCCCTTCCAAAGACCTCCTTCCCACATCTGTAGCTTTTCTAGCCAACACTTTCCGGGCATTTCTGGCAGCCTGTGTACCTTTGCCCTTGGCTAGGTTGAAACTGTAACCCACTGTGTCCCAAACCAGGCTGTTGCTGATTTTCTCCCCTTGTCCAGCACCCAACTGGCCCACGCTCCCCCTCAAGCTCTCTGTGAGCTGTTTCCCACAGCCTGACTTGAGAGAAGAGGCCTTTCAGCAACCGTGTGCTGACTGTTTACAGGAAAAGTCGGGGAGAACTGGGAAGCTGCAGAGAACACTCTAGAGCTGGTGCTTCCTGTTGGAAAGGCCACTTAGGACGAGCAGAAAGGGTCTGCTGCAAGCCTGGGGCTGCGGCAAAGTGCCGGGGACACGGGGACTCCTGATAATCTCAGGTTGATCATTTCCACAACCTGCTCCTCTCTCTGTGTTGCTTCTGAAACCCACCCCTCCCTCACGAGTCCTCATCAGTCTTAGGGGAAGAGCAGAACTCCCTAACAGGGCTGTGCAGGCTGGAGCTCGGCTTGTGGATACACTTTCTGGCCAGTGATCCAGGATAACTCCATTCTCTGCAGGCTGTAAATTAATTAACAGGCAGTGAGTGAAAAGTTGAGGACACCAAGAGCCAGACTGGGTCAGAGGTCTTCTCAACAAAGTCCCTTTATTTCTACAGTGACATTAAGTAACCTTTTGATGTTAGATCTGGGTGAGTGAGCTCTCTCCCTCATTCCCTGTCTCCCTCTCATCGCCTTTTCTCTCCCAGTAAAACTGGAATGAGTCCTTCTTTTTATTGTAAGGAGTGGACAAAAAGCAGTGTGTCCAGAGTCGTACTCTGTGAATACTAAAGGGTCAGTGCTTCTCTTTTTAAGGCAATTGACTCCTTTTGTGCCTAGATGATCTGCAGCAGTGAGAGTCGGTGATAACTTTTCTCCTTCGTTTGGGACACTGAGACGTGAACTTCCTCTAATTTTGAACTGAGGTGTTACAAAGCAGCGTTCATGCAAAAATTTTCATAACAGAGTGCAGGATGTTAAGAAAACACCTCCTATTTTCACTCTCTTCCTTTGTTAAAAATTATTTCTGAGTCTCGGACTGGCCCAAGACTAGTTGTTCTGTGCTCCCCCAAACTCAGTTTATTAATTTCACGTGTTCTTCATGAAAGTGGCTTCACGACAAGTGGCCCTGGGCCTGCCTCAGTGGGGCTGGTCGAGGTGCCAAGGCGGAGCAGCCCAGGTCACCCATGCCCCTTCACTCCCTACACCCCACCCACCATGCCTTCTCCAAGTCTGAGCATTTGCTCTGCTGTCTCCCACCACGGAGCCTTTGCATACGCTGTCTACATGCCTGTCACTCGCTATGAAGGCTTTACGCCACTTGCAAGCTAATGAGACAGCCAGTGTCATGGATTGTGGCCCGAGACACGAGACCCTAGAAGAGACAGAGGACTTGCTCATGACACAGCAAGCAGCATGACCGTCACGTTTGCGTCACTTCCTGTGAGGCTGCCTGGGCATCTCAGTGTGACAGCCCTGCTGACCCAACTTGGGGTCCTGGCATGAGCTCCTGCTTTACTGTTCCTGGGACACCTTTTACAATAACCACTTGCAGTCGAGCCCATGAAAGTTGGTGACTTCTGCCCCAGTCACCTCATAAGCAATAGGTGCCGGCTCCCCATCTGCTGCTCGCTTGTGACTGGGGACAGGGCACAGCCCTGCTTCTGGCTCATTGCAGGCCCTGGGTGTATTGAAATTGCTTTCAACCAGAATGGCCCTGGGGTGTTCACTTCCCCAAAGTGGAAGCTTGGATGCTGAGAGCTACTTGCCGACCAGGGGTGGGTGGCTTGTCCCTCCTGTCAGCAACTCCTAATCTGCAGAGTCTTAATGGCACCAGCTCGTCCTCCAATACACTTCCCTTGGCCCCAAGTTCCCGGAGGTGATGTTGGAGCATGCAACGCAGCAGGGGAGCTGAGTTTAAGGAACACAGCCTTTTCTAATGGGCAGGAAGCCCCCTCTCCTTGGACCTGGAGGGAGATGTTATCTTAATTATACTGGACAGTAAACAAACCTGCGTTTTGTTCCAGAGGAAAACACTATGTACATTTGCAAGGCTGTTGGGTACACAAACATCATTGGAAAGGTAGTCTGGGAGGACACAGCTCCTAAGATATGCAGAAATGCGAGACCCACAGGAGAGCTGCCCCCCACCAGGCCCACCTTTGGCCAGTTACTCCTCTTTCTTCTTCCCGTTGCAGCTCCGCAGGCACTCCGGTGAGGGAACCTCCAGCTGGGGCTGTCAGAGTCCTTCTGACCTCTCTTCCTATCACCTGACTCACTTATCACTACATTCCGCGTGTAGAGGTAGAGGTAGGTGTCTTGTTAATGTCCGTCTCCCGGGCCAGGCTATAAATGCAGTGAAGGCAGGGACTGAGGCTATTTTCTTCACCTTTGTGTCCACCCCCAGTGCTTGACACAGAGTAGATACTTAGTAAAGTACTTATCGAGTGAGCATAGTACATAACTCCAAACTCTTGTATTCTGAGTTTGGAGCCTGATGTCCTCTAAGTTCCATCTCTTTCAATAGCTCTTGTCCCTCTGTGAGTAACTGACTTGGGAGCCACTGTAAAACCAGAACACAAACGTCCTGACTTAATTTCCCTGACCCAGTGTCTCTACGCCCCCCCTGCTACAATGGTCCTTCATCTACTCATTCAACAATGCTTACTGAGCACTCTGGGCACGCACAGTTGTCTCACACCCAGGGAGAAAGGTGAGTGAAAACAGTCAGTCTCTGTCTTCATAAAGTACATGGTCTGGCAAAGAAGATGGACGATCAACTAAGAATCACATACACAAGTTGTTTATTACGACTGTGAAAAGCGCAACAAGGCAATTCCGAGGGTTAGGAGAATTTATAATGGGCACAGATGGTCAGAAAAGCCTTCCTTAGGAAATGACGTGTAAGTGGCGGAGGGAAGGAAGGGGAGTACCAGCCTGGAAAAAGCGGTGTGGGAAGAGCCTGCCATGTTCCAGGAACTGGGAGAGTTTGACCTTTGTTAGCATTGCTTTATAGGCTAGGACAATCGGTACCTGTCATTATAATCCACAAAATCGTTCTTTTTGAAGTATCCTGATGACATGCTAGTCCATGGTCTATGCTAAGTTCTCATGAAATTTTTTTCTTGAAATTTGAAAGTTCAGTTGTGACAAAATGACATTTAAAGAGTGATTCAATGGGCTGTAAGTATAAAAATCAACACTGGAGTTGAAGACAGAATAGAAAAGTGTGAAATAGCTCATTAATATTGTTTAGATTTATTACATGTTGAAATGTTAATATTGCGGCTGTATGAGTTAGGTTAAATAAAATGTATGATTAAAATTTTTTTAAAAGAGTGCTTCATTCCAGCTTGTGTAAGTGTAATCTGTTATGTTGATTTTCACACTTTTTATCTTTCTTAAAAAAATATTTATGTACATGAACATAACCCAACGGAATCTACACAGCTCTCAAACTGTTACTGCAGCCACACTACATTGTACTAAATAACGTGGATATATTTTATGTTGTTCAAGCTTCCAAAAATTGTTTATTATCAACTCAAGTTTACTATTTTAAGGTCATAAAGTTAACTAAGGATCTATAAATTACAATTTCAATTGACACATCAATTCTGTATGATCTTTTAGCATTATACAAAATATTCTCTTTTTATAAATATATTATTATCATTAATGTAGCTGAACTCTTTGTTTTGCAATTTTATAATCTTAAATAAATTGACGTTATTTTATATGACCAGAAAGAAAAGTGGAGGAAATTTAAGCCATTCAAAATAATTGGGCTTTTCACAACAAAATAAACCCAAGAGTTGTACAAACTAGACTCTTGTGTTCACATTGTTTTTGTAATGGTGGTAAAATCACGGATAAGGTATAAAGCATTTTAGACCAAAATTATTAAACCAGTTTAATTTTTCCAAAGAATCCTCTTGATTAGAATGTTATACAAAATTTTCTTCGTATACAATTATAGATTAGATATTACAACTTTTAAATTGTTTAACAGTAATGATTTTACATCTTATTTTGTAACCTAGCAACAAGATCGTTAATTAACTGTGAAAACCTTTTTTTTCTTCTTTCCCCTCCTGAATTACAGTTTTAGCCAGAAAAAAAATTCTGAGCCAACAGATTTCAAGCATGAAAGTAGAAAGATGTTTCAGAAATCTTTGGATTCTTCACATTTATGTAAGTGCTTGATATGGTAATATTGCTTTAAAAAAGAGATGTTTGGACCAGGAGCTTACTCCATTCAATTGTAAAAGATCTTACAATCTGATTTATTAGCTCCTTTAAGAAATAGATAAAAGATATCAATTTGCTTGCTCAAAATTTTTTCAAATTTTAAAATAGATAATTTTACCAACTCTTATACAAGTTGGAGGAACTAGTAGAATCTAAGGTGGAAACAGGCACTACCAGCCTATTTTAAGAGCATTGATCACCTCACCTAGGTAGTTAATGAAGCACCATCAGGTCTTTTGAGAGGAAGCATCATTGTTGGAAATCTGATAAATTTGGGGATTTTCTTCTAAATTTAGCAGTACACACCCCTTTCTTTTAATGTCCACACTCCTTTCACTAATAATAATCTTCTTAACCTTATATACAAATCTCTAAAAAGGCTACCAGGAAATCAGATTCCAGAAACCGCACTGCTGGCCTCTGACAGAAATCTCTTAATTGTCAGGCCACATCCCACTCCAGTGTGGGCGCAATTGGCTGTGCTCTGTCAGGACCAGAAGCCAGCGTGGCCAAGAATCAGATCTGGCTTCTTCACATCGCACGAGATTCCCCAGAGGAGCCAGGGTCCAAAGGGTCCAGGGCTGGACAAGGGGCACTCTCAGCCCGCGTGGAACCTCTGGGAGAAGCTCTCAGCGGGGGACCAGAGCCCCTGTGTTCACAAAAGGGAAGTAAATGTTCACTTGTGAAAACTGAGAGTGAGCTGGCCTTCAAAGACAGGCAGGCTAAATACAAAGCGCATGTGTTTAAAGGGGAAATGACAAACGAGCAAGCCGACCATGTTTACAGTCGTCTCTTCATGGGGGAAAACAGCAAGTGTGTCACAATCGTCACACTCACACACTATGCTCAGATTTCAGCACAGGGAAACTCAGGGGCCAAATGTTTCCACTGGGGAGTCCAAGTTTGTAAGAAGAATTCAAAGTTTATTATTTGGGGGACAGAAGCAATTGGGACAAGCCTGTTGGTTTGTTCTTTTCCCGACTGTGGTTTAGTCATGTTGGCAACAGGGCACAGTGTGAACTTCTTTTTCTGCTCAACACACATTTGTTAAAATAAGTGAAATAAAGCTGATGAGCCCTAATGGGCCCCTGGACACCCTGGTCTCTGAGGATAATAGCCAAGAGGTTGCACAAGGGACTCTTGGCCGCACTGAAGTGCGTTTCTCGCTAAGCAGACAGCTTGGCCCAGGCACCATCTCTGGGATGGCCGTGTCAGGGGCCCCCTTGTCAGGCAGCGGTGGCTCTCTGTGCGTCTGTGTTCTCTGGGCATTGGACTGGAAAGAGAAAGCTGGGTGCGGAGCCACGCGAGATGTTGGGGCCAGCAGCCATCACCCACGTGAGCACAGCAAGAGCAAACCCCCAGACCTCGGCCCGATTGTTAAAGAGGTGGTTACCATTGCAGCTAATACAGGCTAGTGCCCATCTAAGCCCTCGACTGGCACAGGAAGAAGAATTCCCACATCTGGGCAGCGGGGATCCTATGATATCTGCTCTGCCCCACAGTGACCAAGATGCACCTCTCCTCGAGGGGCCGTCACCAACCTGGCCTTGAGGACACTGGTTGTCCCTTAACTGCCTGGCCCAGCATCTGGCACACGCTCCCTCTGCAGAGCTGAGTCTGAGCCCAGACATTCAAATAAGACTTTAGGTGAGGCCCCAGGGCACACTGACAGATGGGTGAATGGCCCTCCCCTCTGAGCTGTGCTGTCCCCCGAACCCACAGGGAGGGCGCCATCTGACCACTCCTGTTCAGAGATGTACCCTTGCTCCCAAGAGATGGGAGGCCCTCTTCTGAGCTCTGGTGTCCAATAAAGATTTTCCCATGACCTGGTGACTGGAAATGGTCACCTCTGTCTTCAGGGAGACCAAGCTCGGTGTGACTTGGCTCACCATTCAGACCACAAGAGAACCGAGAGAACACGCCAGCCACCCAACACCAGATCTGTTATTTGCAGACTTTTTGGTTAAAGCACGAAATGGTTCACTAGAGCCCAGGAGTCTTTTGGCTGAACAACTTCACACCATTTATCCATCCTAAGGGGAAGAGGAGACATTTTATGGGTGCCAAATGCTCGACACATATTATGCCAGTCACCCCCTGCCAAATCCTCGTATTGGTCTTATTCTTATTTTATAGAGGAACAAACAGAGGCTGGGAGAATGTAGGTGATTTGCCCCAAGCCACGTGGATTTTGTGTGGTAGAGCAAGGCTTGAAGCAGACGGTGGCCTTTTCAGTGCTGAGGCAGCTGGGTTCAGGAAGGCCAGCCCTGTGGGGGGAGGCAGGAGAAGGGTGACCACGTTATAAGGAAACTCAGGATCCATCGTCAGACAATAGGACAGGACAGTTGGAATTGGGACTGTGCTAGATAACTGGTAAGATCTCGCCAAGAAAGGAAGCTGGGAGCTGTCTGCAGGGCACGGCCACGACCGTAGGAAGCTGGTCGGTCTCTAGGTTCTGCCACTTCTGCCTGTTGGTGACTTTTTATTTTCCCTACTCTTACCCTGAAGTGACCAGCTCTTAAACCCTGAAACTAAAAGAAGCAGCCAAAGAATTGTCCAGTTCTACAGCTAATTTTGGAAGAGAAGAGACCCTGCAATGTGGTGTTCGTGTGGGCAGTTTTGAGAAAGTATAAAAATAAGGGGAGGGTGTAGACACAGGAAGGAAAGGGCTCACAGGAGTTGGCTGTCCCCAACCCATTCTTTTAGGAGATGGTTCCTAGCACCTATTAGGTGCCAAGTCCTGGGCTGAGCCGGGCGGGGTGAGGAGTGGGGTTTAGTTTGGATGGTAGGGAGGCCTGTGTGAGGAGGTGGCTTGAAACTGAATCTGAGGGCTAGAGGGCTTAGCCATGTCAAGAAGGGGGAATGACCTAGGTAGAGGACAGCATATGAGAAACAGCTTTGGGTATTGAAAAAAAAAAGGGAGAGAAGGCCCGTGTGGCTGGAGTAGATTGAGTGGAGAGCTCAGGAGGGCCTGGGGCACTTGTAAACCGTGCAGGGTTTTGCTCTAAGTGCAATCGGACGCCACGGAACGTTTCCTCAGGGCCCACAGCAGGATCTGTGCTGTTTAATGGCTCTCGCTGCTCTGTGGAGTAGGTTTAGAGAGGGACAGGCGTGGAAGAAGTGAGAACGTACATAGCTGTTAAAGGGTCCAGGCAGGAGTCATGGTGGCTTGGGCCAGGCTGTGGGGCCAGAGATGGAGAGGCCAGCAGAGGACAGAGGGAAGAATACGGCTTCCTAAGGGGCTGTCCATAAGGTTCTGCCTCCGGCAGTGTGGAGAGGGTCATGGGAATTTTCTAAAGTGAGGAGCCCTGGGGTGGGGACCGGTGTTAGAGTGAGGGGTTCTCTTTGTGAGGAGCAGGCACAGTGCAGAGGAGCTGTCTATGCCTCGTGTGAGTGGAGAGAGCAAGAAGGCCAGTGGGTACATGGGTGTGGAGTTCAGAGGGGAGGTCTGGGCTGGAGAGACCTAAGTGTGGCTGTCATCAGCGTAAAGCTGTGACTTAAAGCCATGGGAGTAGAGAAGGTCACCTGAGTAGAGAGGGGCAGGAGGCCCTGTCCAAGCCCCCGGGCATTCTGATAATTCCGGACCAGGTGGAGGTGGAGAGACCAGGAAGGTGAGGCAGCAAGTGCCTTGTTCGGCCAAACGTTTATGAACCTGCAGGGACACCAGGGCTCCAGCCCCCAGAAGTCAGAGTGATGCAGGAGCAGTTATAATTACAGCACGATGTGACCAGGTAGTGACAGAGATGGGCCCAGGACAAGGCCCATCTCTGAAGACATGTGTACAGTCTCAGGTTCCCGAAACTGGGCTTATGGCTGAGCCGTGGGCCTCAGGAAGATGGTGTGGACAAAAGTAGGTTCTATGGAAAGGAACCTCACAGGGGGATCTGATCATAGGTCCCTAACTGGGCTGGTCATGGTGGGTGCTCCCGCCCCAGGCCTGTAACTTTCTTTGTGAAAAGTTTTTCCGTTGCCGTGAGCAGCCCTGGCATATTGTTTCTGTGCATCTTGGTACACACACTTTTGAAATAAGAACAACAACAACAACAACAAGAACAAGAATTAAGCATAGCCACCCTGTGGGGACAGAATCCCGAGAGCTGTTTCTAGGCTCTCGGCCTCGCGTGGGGAGGTGCTGGCTGGGGTGGTGAATAGCCGTGGACTGTGATTGGTTGGCCGTCAGGTACCCGTTAGCCAATTGGCTAATGATATAACTTCAGGGCCGCGTTGATTGGTTGGTTGGTTGGCAGGCCGAAGAAGAGAATGGCGGACAGCGGATCCTGTGGGTCCTACTGCGTGTGTCTCCCTCGGCCGCCTGCGAGAATATGGTGGTGTGACTCCCCTACCTATGGCTCCGTGCGTGTTCCTTTCTGGCCTCACCATGTCCGCATTCTTATGTGGGGAGCGGGACCAGAGACCCCGCATGAGTCCCTGCATGACACCCTCAAGAGAACACATAATCTTGTTAACTGTTTTGTAATCCATCCCCACGTGGCAAATGCATAAAAGAAGCTACAAAACTATTCTTCTCTGAGACCTTTCTTCCTGGCAATTGTCCACAGTTTGGATCAAATAAGTTCTTTTTTTTTTTTTTTTCAAATAAGTTCTTATAAAAATTCTTCACAGTGTTGCTTGTTTCTTACGTCGACAATGGAGAGAAAAGATGCAGAGCCTGGGAACTAGTCCAGACCTGGCATTGCTTCTCAGGACTCCCCGAGTGCCCTTGGCCCAGCTCCCGCCCTTCCCTCCACACCCCAGGCTTTTCCCATCAGAGCCTCTGCCGGAACCATGGAGCCCGCCTATTCCTCCCTCACGTGAAAACCCTCAGGTCTCCACCCCTCCCTGAGGGGCAAGCACCCTTAGCAGGAGAATTGTTTTCTAAAAACAAGACTAACTTGACAGCAAAATGACCAGAGCCTGGAGCTTGCCTTCCATTAAGGCGGGATGTTGCCTCAAAAACTATTGCTTCATTTCCTGCTGTTGAGAAATTGTGTGTGTTGACCAGCTTGTACTCAGACTGCTTGAAGAAGAGAGAGGAATCTGTTTCACGGAGCTTCTCACAGAGAAACGCGGTCAGCCCCTCATGACTGCAGGCGAGGCCCTCCAGCAACCACCCTCCCTGCACCCCGGCTGCTGCCCAGGGGCTGGCTGCTCTGGGTCTTGTGCGCATGCAGCTTGTTCTCCCATCTCCCGTGGCTGTGGCCAGTCCCCACGCCGGCTCAGTCAGGTCCCTCTCCCTCCACCTTTTCATCACGCTGCCTCCTCCTGGGCCCTGTGCCTGGCCCAGTGTGGACGTGCCCTGGGGGTCCTGGCTGTTCCTGCCTGGGTGACGCTCTGCCCCCAAGGACGAGGGATGTGGGAACCCACATTCAAGGCTCATGCTGGCCCCTCTGTCTCCCCCATCATCCATCAAGGGCCATATCTCCTTCCTTTGAGCCTGTTTTTTCTGTTCATTTTTCATCACTGTGGCTCATTTAATCTTCAATGACAATATTTTGTGGGCATGCCTGTGACCCTTCTAGATTCTGTAAACTGCAGAAGATCCAGTCTTGAGTCTGGGGTGAAATCTCCTTCAGGTCCATCCACAGTCTCAGCAAGGAGTTTGCTCACGCTTGTGGAACGGATGAAGTTTGATTCAAGTTGTAGAGGGGAAACTTGAACTGATGTGGGAAATGCTGCCCAGGGCTTGATTTTACTGGTTCTCTGAGGAAATGCACATCTCTACTACGAGCAGAATCTATAAAGGGATAGAGTGCAGTTTGTCCACACACCCACCCTTCCACCAAGCAATGAACGAGCATCTGCTACGTGCCAGAAATAGTGTCAGGTGCTGGAGACAGAGGAATCAGGCTGCTGCGTTCTGGCTCACATGGAGATTCTGTTCTAACCCAGAGAGAAGGATAATAAACAAGGAAAAAAACCAGATCGTGGTAAGTGCCATGATAAAAATAAGTCAGAGTCATGTGACCGTGTGCCTGGGAAGTGGTTGTAAGAGCTCTCTGAAGAAGTGGGACTTTAGGGTTGTCCTGAAGGATGAGCAGAGGTGGCCATGGGACCATCTGGGCCTGCGCAGTCTGGAAGGGGGTCGGACTGGACAAAGCTTTAAGGTTGGGGAGAGAGACGGGATGAGTTTTAATGGGTAAAAGGAACAGAAGGAAGGAAAGAGTGGGTCCTGGAGAACAGGGGGCGATGAGCAGACGATCAAGAGCTCGTTCAATAGTGAGATGGTGGCGAGGCAGCAACAAGGGGCAGTGGAGTGTGTGGGGCTTTGGCCCAGGAATGGGTCTGAGTCCTGATTGTAATTAGTTGTGGTGTTTGAACTTGGACAACTTTCCTGGGTCTTAGTTTCTTCTTGTATAAAGTATCTAATTTTCAGAATTCTTGCGAAGACTAAATTTTATACTAGAAGTAAGCACCAACTATGTTGATTCTTTATAAATGGTGGCCTGTAATCCAGGTAGTAACCTAAAGAGCAGCATTAGAAGGTTAGGAGCACGGAGCCGAGAGACTGACAGCCTAAGGGGCCTCCCTCGTTCTCGCCTGACAGCATCTCTCTCCCCCGCTTCTTTCCACTGCCTTGACCCTTCTCTCTCCATTACCCTTTCATCTTTGTTTTTTTATCCCCCACCACAATGTCTTGCTCTTGCTCTCTTTCACATTATTTCAAATCATATCATCTCAACTACCCCAAATTTGGAATAAAGGCATTTTAAAATATTGATTATTTAGTTTTGACTTCCTCTAAAAACCACGTGTGTTGAAGGCTTTATACATCTCTCTTGTTAAAAAGAGGTAGCAGCAGCATCTACACCTAAATTAAGTGATTTTATGTCATTGTATGGTCCTCAGATGACTATTTTTTTTCCACTGATGTCACTGTCTCTTAATAGAAAATGGCTCCTACCACTGGATTAAAGGATTGGAAAGAGATTGTCTGAAGGCATTTGGGGCCTGCTGCTCTGGGAGATCTCTCTACCAGCTGGGGAGTGGATATCTGGACGCCCTCCAAAGGCCAGACACCTCTGAGCCATTCCAGGGATGCTCTGGACCCAGCCTGGTCGTCACGCCCAGACGCTGGCTGGCTTTGGCCTTGTGAATCCCCCTGCCAATGTGGAGCAGGGTGGGTGGGGGTGTGAGGAAGGCCCAGCTGGGGCTGCTGGTGGAAATGGGGGCTCTGAGTCCTGTGTCAGGAGGGGCTCCAGCATAAAGGGCAAATCCACATTGTGCTCGGCCAAGAAAGACACGTTTTCTGTGTGTGTGTGTGGGGGGGAGGTGGATGAGGGAGCCACAGAGTGATGCCCATATTCAGCTCCAGCCTTATATTGAAAGGGGCCTCGTGCTTAGGAGAGCAGGCGAGGGTTCATACCTAAGTCTAATGGAAGCGCTGGCCCTCTCTTGCTCTCCTTTCTTTCTGGGAAGGGCGTTCAGTGATTGGCGGTGGCTAGTAGGTCATCTGGTTGAACCTTCCCACTGTACAGTGGGACCCTGAGGACTCAGGGTGAGAGGTCACTGGTCCAAGTTCACGCAGGGAGGCAGAGTTCATGGCCCCGTGGACTTTGCTCCAAGTCTCCTTTGGGTCTGGGTGGTGGTGATAGGAATCTGGCGGTTGATGTTCTGTCTGTACTCAACTTTAGGGGTCCCAGATGTGTACCTTCAAGTCCTGCCTGGCTTCTGTTATAAAGTCTGAGCCCCTTACACTCAAAGTCTGCCTTTCACAGGGCCAAAGCTGAGGGAAGGAGCTCCGGCTTGTAGCCTGGAAGACAAGCAGGGCTTAGCCACGGACACAGAGGGGCAAACTGAGAGCTAACTTTAAAAAATGAATACGGTAGAGATTCCCATCCCCCCAGAAGCACAGATAAGGCCACATGAATGATTGCTGCAGTTTGAGGGTCTCAGATTAGATGCCAGGAAGGAGTTTTGGGAAAACAAGAGCAGTGGCCTGTGCGTCTGGGTTGGTTTGGAGGCGTCCGGCCCCTCAGTGCTTCTGAGGAAGGTGGAGGGCAGGTCACAGTGAGGGTGAGAGTGATTGGCGCCGGTTCCTTCTTCCTTGTTCCTCTAGGAGCCTCTTCTCAGGTGTCCTCTTCAGTGTCCTTTGGTCTCCAAGGAATGAAGCATTTGAGGGGTGGGGAAACTGCGAGGGAGTCCTCAGCTAAGCCTGGGCTTCCGGCTGCTTGTCCATGTCAGTCTATTATTGGCCTGGACAACAGCTGGGAATGGCCAGGACACCTGGGGGAGGGAGTGGGCGGCCCTGGGGCCCCCCGAAGATCCCAGGATCCCACATGCCATATGGTGGTGGCTGAGGGGGTAAGGGGAGTGACAGGAATGTCTGCGTGTTGTCTTTCCCACTCCTATGCTGAACGAACTGAGGCACGGTCCAAAAGAAGTTGAATAGGGGGCCTTTGGAAGTGATGTTTCTCTCCTTGCGGTATGTTTGAAGAACACTTGTTGCCTGAATGATTGAATTAACCTAGAGGAATCTGGCTTTCCTCTTTGCATCAAGCCTTGAACATGGGGAAGTGGGTTTTACTTTCAGCAAGAGACAGTGCGCATATGAGTGCTTAGTAGTGCAAACTCCACACACACCTGGGGCAGATGCTCAGAGAAACCTGAAAAGCAGGATTTGGGGTGCAGGGGTGAGGCCGTGACCAGCGACCTGCCGGCCATGCTCACTCCTGATCAATCACCCTCCCCCTACCTCTCAGAGGCAACTTCATCTGAAATGCTTTCGCTACCCTTTGCATTCGGTGTGTGGTGGCTCCCTCAGCCAGCATCTCTTCCAGCTTCCCCCAGACCAAGTGACAGCAGGTCCTAGAGTCAAGGGAAGCACATGTCTTTCCCAGGTGCGAGTCTTACAATTTGTGGAGAGCCATTCTCAGCATTTTGCCTTGCCTGGTGAGATTGGGGTCAGGGCAGAGGAAGGAAGGAGAGAGGAGTCCAGGGAAGAGCTAGTTTCCTGGGCCTGGTCAGCCCCCCTGCAACCCGGAAATCTGTGGACAGTGGGAGGATGAACGGTTGGTGCCTGTAGATGATTCACGTTTCCAGGAGACTCATGGGACCTTCAACATTCTTGGTCCACTCCAGCAACCTCTGGGGAAATTGCAGCTTTACAGCCTGGCCCAACTCTGTTCATGGACACTTGGGAGGAACACTGGAAGGGAGAGATAATTAGCAACCTCCCCGACATTATCTCAAAAAAGGGCCCTTCACAGGGAATGCAGAGATACTGAGTTCAGAGTGAAACAGAAGAAAGCCTGGGTGCCACTAGTATCACCCTTACACCCACTAGGAGAAGGCCCAGGCTCCTTGGCCTGAGAGGGATAGAGCTTCCACCCTACTCAAGTTAAAAAAACAGTGCCATGTATCCTGTAACTATTAAAAGGTGTTGAATCAGCAGGTACAAATCATCCATCCTAAAAAAAAAAAAAAAAGAAAGAAAATCAAGCTGACATGGTTTTCTTGGTAACCGCTGCCAAACATTCAAGAAATAGACAAGTCATTTCACATAACTCTTTTAGAGTAGAAAGAGGGAGCCTCTGCAACTCACGAGGATAACAAAACCTTGAACCCCAAATTAGTTTATGATTAGGACATCCTAGAGCGTAAGAAAGAACACATGTAAGCCAATCTTATTAATACACAAGTGCAAAAATGTGAAACAAAATATCCAACGATGTACAAAGAAGATGCTCCATCATGACCCAGTTGGATTAATCCTAGGAATGTATGATGAAATTAACGGGAAAATTGATGAATGTAATTTACTTTATTAACAGAAGTGCTCAGGGAGAAGAGATTTTAAAAGGCCCAGCACAGACATCACATAGCTGTGGGGGAGTCGTTGTCACAGGGACCTGGTGCTGCTTGTCCTCCTGTGAAGGGCCAGGCCACCACCTCCCTTCCCCCCTGTCCCTGTCCCCAGCAGCCGTCCCCGGTCCCACCACAAAACCAGCCCGGGGAGCGCCTGGCCCAATGCACCATTATCTCATGTGCAGCTTTTCCTCAGTGGAATGACCAGGATTCCACCCCACGCTGCCAGGACTGTTTGGGTCACTCTTGTGTGTCCAGCATGTCCTGTGTGCCCGCCCTAAGGGCCCATTTCGGCCTCTGTCCTGGACTCAGGACTGTGTGAGAATCAGTGTCCCGTTCACGTCCCATGGGAAACGGAGATAAGAACCGTCTCTGCCTCATCTGGAAAGGGGGAGCAGTGGGTGAGAGGAGGCCTGCGAAGGGCCCGGAACAGGGTTTATCTCTCAGCGAGGCAGCTTCTTCCCTGGTGTCCAGTTTGTCATCCACACGCGGAGCGAGGAAGCGGTGTCTGCTGCCATCTCGTGGGCATTTTGGAATTCGCACCCTGTGCTGGTCGCCGGGGAAAGTGATTCTGTGCTGCCGCCTCGTGGACAACGTTGGGAACGACACCCGTCTGGGTGTCACCTGGAAATGCTCTTCTTCTCTGCTCCCAGCTCGACAAGTTAGGCTCCAGTTTGTTTCTTTAAACACTTGAAATGCCCACAGCGTCACCAATATGAACTTCAATTAAAGGGGGGCAACGCTGTGTAAGAGATACCTAAACCTGTCTTACTGGACGTTTATTCTCTTTAGATAACAGGGAAAGAAAGAATGAGCAAAGACAAGGATGCTTCTTGTGAAGTTGATGTTTTGTCTGTAAGAATTTCCTAAGGTCCTTGTTGAGAGTTGCTGGGATCTCAGTAGACGGTGACATGGGATACCGAGTGTGATTTCTCCTGTTTGTTGTAACATAACCTAGAGAGGGTTCAGCAGTTGGATTGTAACTAGGTTGTGAGGCTTCGTCTTTTTTTTTTTAATGTGTCTCTGACTTAATTACTACAGTCAGAAGACAACCTGCTCACTCTTATATTGCAAAATGTGTTTTAATTTTAATTTAGTGAAGCGTTTTTATGCAGAGTATTACTGGGCATTTCTCATCTGAAAGGGAACTCAATAACTTTTCTGTTTCTTTTGAAGTACCCACCTCGTGTCTATTCCCAGTGGAGTGTGTTAACAGTACCCCAATAGGAAGGACTGCATTCCGGTGGGGGAGACGGTTGATTTATGGTTGTTTTTCTTTTGTTAGAAGATAAAGTGAACTCATAGTGTATGCCACCATTTTCTCTTTGGAGTGAATCCAGGTTTAGGTTTGGCTCTGAGTCCTCTCCATCCACAAGTCCCTCAGCTGGTCGATCATCTTCTCTCCACTGCTGTTTCTTTCCCTTGCGTTTACACCTCTCACTAACCGATGTAGCATCTTCTCTTGACAGTCTTCAGCTAGCGTCCGGCTATTTTTTCTCACCCTGAGATTTCCCTCTTTGGAAATGGCCCTACTCTCAGCATCATTCTCTTGTTCACCAGCTCTTTGTATTAATTCCAGGAGAGCCATCGTCTACAAGTGTCACTCAACTAAAACCACACTGTGGCTGAAACTCCAGAGTCTAGTTGTATTTGTAGAAAGTGTTAAAGTTGTTCATGAATGTCAATCTAAAGAATACTCGTGTAATAGTCACAGGGCTTTTTTTTTAGTATTCACTGGAGATGAAGGCTTTTTTTTAAAGTTAAGACTTCTAGTAGGTAATGAGAGCCACAGAAATACAAATTAATAGGAAAATGAGTTGTATATATAAGAAAAACAGGACATGTCTTGTGTGTAGAAAAAAGGTGTGAGATGTGGCGATGTGTTTTTGAAGGAAAGGCAGTTAAATTTGAAAATGAAGCTGGTTGTTTCAGAATGGGAAACAGGGACACGGGACCCGAATCTGAAGGTAGACTGGACAGAGAAATCCTGAGAGGAGAAGTGTTATGTATGGTCCAGCCAGAGAAGGATGGAATACTTTCAATGAATAAATGAAGCTACATATGAACATACATATGAAGGTGACGTAGCAGCGGACTTTGGTTCTTTCTGACTTTGTTAAAGGAGAAAGTTTTCCTTCATCGTCCCACTCCAAGGAAGATGTTATGAAAAGTTTTCTGTCTGCAGAGCAAAGATCCTATGTTCTCTTACAAGAGTTTTCTGTTTCAATCTGGTCCTGGATTACTAAGAAAACAATCCTGTCAATCCTGAGTATCAAAGTTGTGTTAATCATATATTGATTGTCACGTTGGATAAATGAATAATTTCTGTTGCTTCATAATGACATAGGGATGGGAAACATGGGGGACTAGTGTGGTTTTGAAGCACAGACTCCTTCCGTGCCTCCATGGCTCCCTTGCCAAGGATGAATGAATAGAAACCTGAGGTGCTTTTCACACAAATACTATTAAGAGCCAACTTTGGCTGTCTACCACAGGGCAGCTTATTTTATTGCATCTGCCAGCAATATGTTTTGGGTCTATTTCTTCTTTTGCATTATCTTATCCATGCTGGGGCTGTAATTTTCAAAAAAAGCTGAGGGAGTTCAGTACAGGTCACTCCTAGATGTGTGATTGTGGTGTGCTGGTTGTTTTGAGCTAAGGGTAATGTTCTCCTCAGGCTGATGATAAACTTCTGGCCCTCCCTTTGACTATGCAGAAGAATGGGAAATAGGGGCTTTGCCCATAATGAGATCATCAGCCACCATCTCTGTGTGACCCACCTAGAGGGCAGGGCAAGCTGATAGTCACTGATCATGTGCTCTAATCTTTCTGCCCTGGCTCTTTGAGGCCCCCAGGTCACCTGAGCTCAGCCCTAGGTCAGGCTGTGTTCAATCTGCACTTCCCCTTCTATCTCTGTACCTCTCCTGCTTGTGGGCTCTCTGACTCTTGTGTGTGGGGTTCCCATTCAGATGTATGGGGTGTGACAAGGAGGTCAAGAAAAGAAAAAAAAAAAAAAACAACCCTGTGCCTCGATTCAGCTTAGGCAAGCTACCTAACAATGGAAGATAAGCAGGTCAGAGCAAAAGTGCTGTGGGAAATTTTCGGCCACCCGCACATATTTTCCGTTAAAAACATGTACCCAGTTAAGCTTACCCCAAAACTAGATATCCTGTTGCTGCAGCAAAGATAAGCAGAACATCCCCTTAAGGAAAACCTACCCCTGGGAACATCCCCTTACCCCTGGGAACATCCCCTTAAGGAAATCTACCCCTGAGAACATCCCCTTAAAAAAAAAAAAAAAACACAGCACCCCTTTTTGTCTCCAAGACACATAAAAAGGGATGGGAAACAGTGCTCAGGGCTCTCGCTCACTGCTATGTCAGTGGAGGCTTGAGCCCAGATTCGAATCTGTAATAAAGGCCTTGTTAATTTGTCCAATTCGGCTCCGTGGTCATTTCTTGGGGACTCGCTCTGTAACATGGGGTCTGACAATTAAGTGTGCGAACTTGTCGCGCACCTCTTTTGATATCTGAGGCATTACTCACTGTGACCAGGTACCAACTAGACAAAGAGTTGGCCATGTTCACTACGTGGAAGTGCTGAAAAGTCTGTACAAAAAGGACGACCCGAACTTTGCGCCAACAGTTCGGGCTCTTGTATCACGACAGTGTACCAGCTCACAGGGCACTGTCTGTGAGGGAGGTTTTACTCAGTAATCAAATAACTGTATGGGAACATCCTCTGTACTCACCTGATCTGGCCCCCAGTGACTGTTTTCATTACCCAAAGGTAAAGAAAGTATTTAAAGGGAGACATTTTTTTGACATTCACAACATCAAGTGTATCGTCATGTGACGACTGCTCTGGTCACTCCAGAAAAAGAACCACAAAGTTGTTTTGAAGGGTGGACTGGGCGCTAGCCTCTGTGCCTAGCTTCCCAAGGGGAGACCTTCGAAGGTGACCGTAGCGATATTGAGCAATGAGGTTTAAGGTCTAGAATCGACCGCCCCTCAATTGGACAGAGGACACACGCGATAATGCAAGTCACACAGCGAGGTTTATTTCCAGCTAGCCGGGGTCCAAGTATCTGCCCGACGCAGCGGGTTTCAACAAGGACCCCGAGCACTCAAAGCCAAGGGTTTATATAGCATCTTTAAAGCATCCAGTAATTTTCCATAGCTTCAAAGAGTATACATATCATGGGCTTGTTCCACATTCTGGGGATTTGACAAGATAAGCTGGCTTATACCCCACCCAGTCGGCAGTTAACAAGATAAGCTCTTTTCAAACAGGACATCTGGTCCACACCCTGTTAAGGTCATCCAGAAAATGGCTTCCTTTCTTATGCTAACCTACTCTTACAGAGGGATGTCACATTTTCTGTAGGATGAGTTCATGAACTTCATTGTCCTACCTCGTATGTATTACATTGGGTTATTTTCTCTTACTAATCTGTCTCTTGTCTGTTTGATTATTAGAGTATCCAGAAGAACCTGGAGGGTCGAGGAATGTTCATCGCAGACTTGGTGCTGTGAGCAGAACAGACTCTCTAGCTGGGAGCCGGACTTCACCTCCAGGCTGCGAGAGATCGGGAGATCCTGGGGAACGGACACTGGCCTGCGCAAGGTAAGGATTCTTACGTGGTCGACACACACACACACACACACACACACACACACAGATTTCTGTTGTAGGATGTGGTGTAAGACAAAGGGCTGCTGGAGACCAGGAGATCCTGGGGCATGTGACACTGGCCTGCCTAAGGTAAGGATTCTTACCCCGTCAGCGCGCGCACACACACACACACACACACACACACACACACACACACACTCTTCTTTTATAGGGTGTGGTTCAAGGCAAACTGGTGAGAATATTTTTCTCTCCCTAATTCTTGTTGGAAGGAGAAAATATTTGTGACTCTTTTCTTGGGTAGTGGCTCATTGTTATTTAGTATGAGTGCTCGTGGGTCTCACATTTCTAGTCTCTGTCTGATTTCTCTCCTTTCATCCTCTCATATGTCCCGAGAGCTCGGCCTTATCATCAATGAGAATATTGTCTCTCTTGCTGATGAATGAGACTTTATTCTCTAGCCCAGGTGAAGCTCTTGGTAGTTGTAGGCACAGGAAGTGACGGGGTTAGATCCCTACCTTAGTTAGAAAATCGAGCTAGTCACAGTGTGGAGGTTGCACTGGACGGGAGAAGGACGGCAGCAGGGAGACCAGTGAGAAGAGTGGTGAGAGGCGCTCTGGCCTGAGCTGAGACAAGGGCCCTGAGTTTGGAGATGAGCAGGGTTTGAAGACCAGGGAGGGGCTGTGGTGAGCGTTGCCCTGTGGACGAAGCTGGCACAGGTGCCAGAGTCAGCACTCAGGGGACTGTGGCTGTGTGGACACCAACAGGAGAGCTCATTCTGCCACCAGGAGGCTGTTTGCTACACGATCCTTCCATCCCATGGATGTAGAGAAAGGACTGAGAAGGGAAGAGGGAGGAGGAGTGAGGGCCGATCACATGTGGGGCAGGAGCCGACCTCCATCACCTCACTGACCTCTCACCTGCCCTGAGAAGGAGCGGTTGTCCCCACCTGCCAGGCAAGGAGACTGACTTTCCATGTCTTTGCCTGAAGTCACACAGGTAGTACTTGGAGGGGACAGTCATCAGCTCTGCACCATCTGAGGCTCAGTGACCCCCCCCCCCCCATAAGGCAAGTGCCACCTCAGAGTCCCTTCTGAGCAGCCAGTTGTGACCTCAGAGGAAGGGAGCCTGGGCAGAAGCAGAGCCGTGTTCTGTGCTGAGGACAAAGATTTTAAAAGGCCCAGCACAGACATCACATAGCTGTGGGGGAGTCGTTGTCACAGGGACCTGGTGCTGCTTGTCCTCCTGTGAAGGGCCAGGCCACCACCTCCCTTCCCCCCTGTCCCTGTCCCCAGCAGCCGTCCCCGGTCCCACCACAAAACCAGCCCGGGGAGCGCCTGGCCCAATGCACCAGTATCTCCTGTGCAGATTTTCCTCCGTGGAATGACCAGGATTCCACCCACGCTGCCAGGACTGTTTGGGTCACTCTTGTGTGTCCAGCATGTCCTGTGTGCCCGCCCTAAGGGCACATTTCGGCCTCTGTCCTGGACTCAGGACTGTGTGAGAATCAGTGTCCCGTTCACGTCCCCTGTGACACGGAGATAAGAACCGTCTCTGCCTCATCTGGACAGGGGGAGCGCTGGGTGAGAGGAGGCCCGCGAAGGGCCCGAAACGGGGTTTGTCTCTCAGCGATGGAGCTTCTTCCCGGGTGTCCCGTTTGTCATCCACACGCGGAGCGAGGAAGCGGTGTCTGCTGCCATCTCGTGGGCATTTTGGAATTCGCACCCTGTGCTGGTCGCCGGGGAAAGTGATTCTGTGCTGCCGCCTCGTGGGCAACGTTGGGAACGACACCCGTCTGGGTGTCACCTGGAAATGCTCTTCTTCTCTGCTCCCAGCTCGACAAGTTAGGCTCCAGCTTGTTTCTTTAAACACTTGAAATGCCCACAGCGTCACCAATATCAACTTCAATTAAAGGGGGGCGACGCTGTGTAAGAGATACATAAACGTGTCTTACTGGACGTTCATTCTCTTTAGATAACAAGGAAAGAAAGAATGAGAAACGACAAGGATGCTTGTTGTGAAGTTGATGTTTTGTCTGTTAGAATTTACTAAGACCCTTGTTGAGAGTTGCTGGGATCTCAGTAGACGGTGACATGGGATACCGAGTGTGACTTCTCCTGTTTGTTGTAACATAACCTAGAGAGGGTTCAGCAGTTGGATTGTAACTAGGTTGTGAGGCTTCGTCTTTTTTTTTTAATGTATCTCTGACTTAATTACTACAGTCAGAAGACAACCTGATCACTCTTATATTGCAAAATGTGTTTTAATTTTAATTTAGTAAAGCGTTTTTATCCAGAGTATTACTGGGCATTTCTCATCTTTTTTTTTTTTTTTTTTTTTTTTTTTTTTTTTTTTTTAAAGATTTTATTGGGAAGGGGAACAGGACTTTATTGGGGAACAGTGTGTACTTCCAGGACTAATTATTTTCCAAGTCAAGTTGTTGTCTTTTCAATCTTAGTTGTGGAGGGTGCCATTCAGCTTCAAGTTGTTGTCCTTTCAGTCTTAGTTGTGGAGGGCACAGCTCAGCTCCAGGTCCAGTTGCCGTTTTCTAGTTGCAGGGGGCGCAGCCCACCATCCCTTGCAGGAGTCGAACCGCAAACTTGTGGTTGAGAGCCCACTGGCCCATGTGGGAATCGAACCAGCAGCCTTCGGAGTTAGGAGCATGGAGCTCTAACTGCCTGAGCCACCGGGCTGGCCCCTGGGCATTTCTCATCTTTAAGGGAATCCAATAACTTTTCTGTTTCTTTTGAAGTACCCCACGTCGTGTCTATTCCCAGTGGAGTGTGTTAACAGTACACCCATAGGAAGAACTGCATGCCGGTGGGGGAGAAGTTTGTTTTATGGTTGTTTTTCTCTTGTTAAAAGATAAAGTGAACCCATAATGTATGCCACCATTTCCCCTTTGGAGTGAGTCGTCCAGTTTTAGGTTTGGCTCTGATTCCTCTCCACCCACAAATCCCTCAGCCGGTCAATCATCTTCTCTCCACAGCTGTTTCTTTCCCTTGCGTTTACACCTCTCACTAACCGATGTAGCATCTTCTCTTGACAGTCTTTTCAGCTATTGGCCATGCTTTTTTATCACTGTGAGATTGCCTTATCTCAGCATCATTCTCTTGTTCACCTGCTCTTTGTATTAATTCCAGGAGAGCCATCGTCTGCAACTGTCACTCAAGTAAAACCACACTTTGGAGTAACTTGCAGAGGCTTGTTGGATTTGTAGAAAGTGATAAATTTGTTCATGAATGTCATTGTAAAGAACACTCGTGTAATAGTCAAAGTGCTTAATTTTTAGTATTCACTGGAAATGAAGGCTTTTTTTAAAGTTAAGACTTCTGGTATGTAATGAAAGTCACAAATAAAAATTAATAGGAAAATGAATGGTGTATATAAGAAACACAGGATATGTCTTGGGTCTAGAAAAAAGGTGTGAGATGTGGAGATGTGTTTTGGAAGGAAAGGCAGTTAACTTTGAAGCTGGTCATTTCAGAATGGGAAACAGGTTACACTGGACCCGAATGTGAAGGTAGACTGGACAGAGAAATCTTGAGGAAAGAAGTGTTATGTATGGTTAAGCCAGATAAGGGTGGATTACTTTCAATGAAGTAAATGAACTTCAATATGAAAACTAAGTTGCGGAGTTTGGTGCTTTCTGACTTTGTTAAAGGCCAAATTTTCCTTCATCGTCCAGCTCCAGAGATGTTATGAAAAGTTTTCTGTCTACAAAGCAAAGATCCTATGTTGTCTTAAAAGTTTTCTGTTTTAATCTCATCCTGGATTGGGAAGAAAACAATCCCGTCAACCTTGAGTACCAAACTTGTGTTATATTGAGTGTCATGTTGCATAAATGAATAAGTTATGTTGCTGCATAATGACATAGGGATGGGAAACATGGGGGACTAGTGTGGTTTTGAAGCACAGACTCCTTCCATGCCTCCCTGGCTGCCTTGCCAAGGACGAATGAATACAAACCTGAAGTGCTTTTCACACAAATATTATTAATAGCCAACTTTGGCTGTCTACACAGGGCAGCTCATTTTATTGCATCTGCCTGCAACATGTTTTGGGTCTATTTCTTCTTTTGCCTTATGCCACCCTCTCCATTGTATCCTGCCCATCCCCAGGGTCGTTTTTCAACTCACGGTGTGCACAGAGAGCTTCTGTAAGTCGCCACATCTGGGGGCAGTGGGTGCAAAGCAAAGATTTATTCTGCACGTAAAAGAGGCAGCCCAGGAGGACCACCCCAAAGGAACGCAGGTCTGAGACCCAAAAGCCTGGGTATGGAAGACCACAGGGAGGCCTGCAGGGCTAGACTGCAGCCCCCAGGGAGCGCTGGGGAGGCCGGCTGTTGTGGGATCCCAGGCTCTGGCCTGTGTGCTGGGGCTGAAGGGGCCTTGGGGACGCCACTCCAGGTGCAGCATCTGCAGGGGGAGCTGAACACCAGGCTCTCAGGCAGCTTTGCTGGAACAGCCATCCCCCTGCACAGCTGTGGTAGCTGGACCTGCCCTCAGCTGTTCCTGGCATAAGGGGTCTTGTCCAAGGCTGGGTTCACCCTCAGGTCTAGAGGGATGCCTGGTGTGGGAACTCGAGGCATGCGGAGCATAAAGGCATGTCCGGAAGACCTGGGAACACAGTGCAGAGTCAGCCAAGGATACCCTGAGAGATCCCAAACCCATAGGCCATGCACAGCGTCAGCGACCTTGGGCTGGTAGCAGCTAAGCACCCCACACCCCACATTCTTTGTCTAATTCTGTCCACGTCTGACCTTCTCCTTCAGTCTCTGTGAACATCTGTCTTTGTCTGATTGGGTTCAAGATAGTCATAAAACATGCTTGATGCTGAGAAAACATTCAGCCTAAGAGAAAGCCTATAAAGAGTTTATTTGTGCCAAACCAATACCAATTGCTGGGAAGCAAAATCTCAACGGACTGAGAAAACGCTCCACAAAGTGGCAGTTTGCAGCTTATTTTATACATAGAATCAAAAGGGGAGGTTACATGAAATCCACTGGTGGTAGATTAATGGGGAAGCAGAAAACAAAGCGGGGAAATCTCTGTGATTGAAGTAAATTGGAGAGACAGGTACTTCTTACACCTAGGTGGGTACAGGACAGTTAATAGTTCACTTTTCACAGCACAAAGAGATCGTAATCCGGACAAGAATAATAAAGGGTTTTACAGTTTCCTGCTCTGGTGGGGGGGGGGGGAGGGAGGGATTAGTGACATTCCAAAGGGTGTGTTATTTTAGATGCAAAAAGGCAACTGACAGGCTCACTTAAGGTAAAGACTGACCTTTGTCTAGGAAGCTGCAGGCCAAGGATGTGACTTCCCGCCATGGCCCCCCTTAGTTAGGAATTTTTATGTTCACGCCATCCTATGCGGTTATTTTCAGTCTCCTGAGTTTGTCAGGTTTAACCTGTGGCCCCTTTTCTGTCCTCATGCTCTTGAAGTCACCCTGCAGTGACCCTTTCGAGCCCCCAACAGACCTTACTTCATCCCTAGCTCAGGATGTCTTACCTACCCCTGTTCCCTTTCTGTCTCCCTACGTCTCCTGCATGTGGGGTCCCTGACTCTCTGTGCAGGGTTCCCAAATGTATGTGTTAAATCTGCTCATTTCCTCTTGCTAATCTGTTTCATGTCTATTTGATTATTACATCAGTCAGAAGCCTGGGGGTAGAGGCAAGTCTTCCTCCCCCCCATAAGCAAGTAATCACGTATTTAATAAAAGGTGAAATTTGGGAATGTATCTACATCACTGGGTCCTGAAATAAGATTCGACAATTTAAACTAAGTTATTCTCAGGACTGAGTGATTAGATCAATGAAATAAGTAACAATCTACCAATTTACCTTCTGGATGTGAAACTTTTATTAAAGTTTCAAAGGTGGGAATGAAGAGGACCAAAAGTTTTGCCCTTGGGCAAATTGACTTTAAGCTGGTTGTTAGGGAACAAAAGACTCATTTAGAACCTTTGACCCTCCCCCTTTCCTGCCTAAGAGATTCAGATGGAAAACCTGGTTTAGGGAGGGAAACTTTGCATAAACTTTTTAGCATAAGGCGGAAGACCCCCAGTGGAGCCTGCTGACCACCCTTCCTCCATGACCCATTAGTTTCTGGGTAGCCTAACAATTTACCTCCCGAGAGTGTGCCACTCTTCCTAAATTACCTGCAAAGCACCCAATCTGACCTCGCTGCCTTTGGAATTTTTACACGTATGTGAATTCCCCATGCGCATATGTTAAAATTCTATTTTAACTTAATCTGATTGTATTAATTTTATGATTACCTCAGCTAGAAAAACTCATTACCATAGGCAGAGAGCACAGGGCCACGGGGAGAGGGGGGAGGAAAGGAAGGAAGACGTGAGAGGAAACAAAGAAAACAGAAATGCCTAAGAAATTCCTAAGAAATAGTGCAGCTGCAGCTAATCGTGATGGATTATAACACCATCAGAATTCCAGGCAGGGAAAAATTCCTACGAAAAGGTACAGCTACAGCTAATTGTAATTGGGCATAACACTATTGCCGCAGGAAAATTCTCCACCCCTTGGACAGTTCCTACAAGGGAATCCCTCCTCCTGGTGGGAAGGAGGCGTCAACAAAGGCAGGCCCTGGGAACGCCCCAGAAACGCCCAGAGATCACCTGTGACGGCACCTTGAATATTTCCCGCCCTCATTCAGATATAATCCTAACTTTTCTTTGTTTTAGAGCAGTCCCTCTCCTGGTGGTCATGTGCACTCCTGCATTTTGGGAGTATATTTTCTTTCTTTTAGAAAATCCTTGGCCTGCTTGCCTTCGTTCATGATGCATTGTTCCTATGTCCTGGAATGCCTTTCTGTGATGATACAAGGACCTGATCTCCTCTAACATACAAGATGAGAGCAAAATAATTTTTTTAAGCCCCCACAGTATTGGGGAGCCTGCGAGGAGAGTTACTGCCTGGAGCACTGGTGGCTCCTGGAAACCGCTGCAGCTGGGAGCTCAAGGACGTGCAGGCAGAAGTAAGCGGTGTTTTTGTTCTCCCTGTCATTGTTTCCTCATCTATTTCTGTGGGGTTTGGGAGAATTTAGAAGTGCTACATGTCCTTTTTCTCTTTTTTTTTCTACATGTAGATTGGCAGGAAAAAATGTTTGTGAAGCTAGCTTCTTGGGAGTAGCGACTCACATGTTTTCTTTATTGATTCTTTCCTCTCAGAAGTGGTCATTTTTTTGTGTCTGTCTCTTGTGCGTTTGTAATCAAAAGAAAATACCAAGGGGAGAGGTGGGTGGTAAATGAGGGTAAAGGGGATCAAACATAGGGTGATCAAATATATGGAGAACTAGCTCTGGGTGGTGAACACACAATGTGATTTATAGACGATGTAATACAGAATTGTCCACCTGAAACCTATGTAACTTTACTAACAATTGTCACTCCAATAAACTAATTAAAAAAATAAGAAAGAATACCACAGGGACAGAAATCCTTCGGTTTCCTTGGTTAAGCTAGTAAAAGGGCTTTTTGGTTGGAGGCGCTGTTAAAATCCTATCATCAGTGGTCAGACCATGGCTCCTTTGAATTGGAAAAACTTCAAATTTTGAAAATGTGTTGGAGAACTTTCATGGCAAACAGCTGTTTTATTGGAACCTAGAGGAAGACCACATGTTTAATACAAACGAATTCAAGGAAATTTTACTTTTGAATTAGTTCTTGAGCTTGTTGGGTCTTAAAAATGCTAATGTCAACGTTAGGTTTAAAAAAGGCAGAAGGGAAAATCAAGAGATGTGCAAATTTTTAAAAACTGTATTTCGATCTAATATGATGAATGATGAATATTGGTGTGTTGGAACAAGTTCTTTTTTTTTTTGTTACATGAATTAACCCATTTATTGTAGGCTAGCAAGGGTTCAATTGTGGAGCTTCTGCTGGTCTTTCAATTCCTTCGGTCTTCTGATGGCAGACTCGACTGTGACAGCAGAAGTTGTGTCGTAGGTCCGGGCGCCCCCGGCCACCGTCTTCAGGCAGGCGCCGCAGTGCCAGACGCCCACGGCGCGCCGCTTCATCTTGGTTTCGCCGCAGAAGGAGCAGGTGTACTTGGCGTGCTGGCTGATTTCGATCTTCTTCACCATTTTCCGGAGGGAGGCGCCTTGACGCGTCCCGTACTTACCGACGAGTCCCACCTTCTAGGTGCGTTTCGCTATGTCGCCTCAAAGCAGGCCGGAACCCAGAAAAGTGGAACAAGTTTTAAGGAATGTGATAACTGATCAGAAACTTGACCAAAACGGAAGCTGCTTTTCAGTCTGATAGAAATTAGAGTCTCAGCATCTCCCCCAGGTCCTCTGCGGAGCAGATCAGAAATGTTAGCACAGCCCACAACTGCCTGAGGCCATAGAGCTGAGCAAAGGAAAAGAAATTGCATAAGGGTCACTTTTAACAATACGAGCCTCCTCCCTGCAGCCTGGCTCCCCTTTCCCAGCCTCCCCAAAGACTGAAGCACAAATAAAACCCTGAGCACAATCCCCTTAGCAGTAGACAGGAAGACTCCACGCAGGAGCCTCACAAAACTTTACCTGCCACGGGTGTTCAGCTTTTCCTGAGTTACCTGTAAATCTCCCATTTTTACATCTAAAATCTAAGAGTCCACTCCCACCCTTGTCTAAAATGTAATATTTACTTGATGTCTCCTCACTTTCTTTGGAAATTTCATGGTTATGTGAATTCTAGGTGCGCATGTATTACAATTCCTGGTCTCTGTCTGTGGGGTTGGGTAGAAGGTGTGCCAGGCCTTTGTCTCTTTTCTGAATTTAGATCGGCAGAAAAAAATATTTGTGCAGCTAACTTTTTGTACCTAGAGATGTCATAGTTTTCTATATTCTTTCCTCCCAGAGATGTTGGTATTTTCCTGTGTCTGTGTCTTGCGTGTCGTTTGTCCTAAGAAGGAACTACCACGGGGACAGAACACAGGCACAGGCTCCCGTAAGCCTGTCGTTGGAGCCGGCCTCACAGGCTGGGGAGTTAAGCGGCTCTCTCCAGACCTAAGTCTGCGGAGTCTGTGTCCCAGTACCTTGGCTTTGTGACCAAGGAAGCTAATCCTCTCCGGTCGCCACCATCGACCAGGTGCACTTACTCCATTGTGCCTGGTGGCCAGTGGGATAAGCTGGGGTTCCCAGTGCACCTCTGCCTGGCTGTGCCAGCTCCCAGGGGAGTGTGTCCTGAGGGGCCTCTGCCCATAAGGGGCATATGTCCCCCCAGCCTTCCTTACCCATTAGTGCTGGACAGATCCCGGTCCAGTAGCACTCCCTGGGGCCACAAATTAGTGGATTTGGGGCTGGAGGTGCCTCACATTTTGTGGGAGATTTATAGATGATGAAATACAGAATTGTACACCTGAAACCTATGTAACTTTACTAACAATTGGTGGGGAGACACCCTCCCTGTCCACCCCACCATCCCTACTGCCTGTGTGACGAAGGTCTCTGACTGTCTTTGGGGTGACCCTTTGGCTCTGGGAGGGCTGTTTCCTCTGCACTCTGTGTGGAGGGGCCTCTGGCTTCCTGGCCTGAGCTGTAAAGAGGCTGCTCGGTGTCTCACTATTTAGTCCTCACTGTCCACGGACAGACAATGAATCCCGGAATGGGAAAAGCATCTGCATTTAAATCGTGTTACAGAGCTCTTGTGACAACCAGTTATTTTCTTGGTAACCTACCTTGTGTGTTCTCTACAGTTTATTTCTAATTCTGTCAATTTGATCTGTGTGAAACCAGTTTGTGTTTGTGTGTGGTAAGATGTTTTGTACCTGTGGATGGTTTTACTAGATTGTAATATTTGATTGGTTATAACAAATTAAATGCTTATATAAATTATACTATAAATTAAATTATATTAAATGCGAATCAAATACAAACTAACCTAATGGTTTTAAGGATCAGATAATGTGGTGAAGTATTTGACAGTAAAGCTGGTTTTAGTTTGGGTTTATCACAGTCATATCTTTGAAAGTTATTAACAAAAAATATATATTTTAACTGGGCTTCTAAAAATAAGTTTGTTACCTGTGTCATAAAATGTATCAAGAAAATAGCTACGCTAATAATTGATTTTGACATCTCAAATTTTAAGCTGATATATAAAATAGATACAATAAAAATAAAAGATTTATGTAAACTTTTTAGTGATAATTATATTGTACATAATCATTGAAAAGGTTTTCTACATGTCTTTGGTATGGAAATATTGGATTTTGGTTCGAGTTTGCGTTCGGGTTGTTCGAGTTCGTTTTCGGGTTCAGGATGTTCGGGTTGGGGTGGGATTAAAGTTCGGCATGTTCGGGTTCAGGATCGGGTTGCTCAGGTACGAGTTCGGGTTCAAATCGTTCGTGTTCGGGTTCGAGTTTGGGTTCGGGTTCGAGTTCGGGTTCGGGTTCGGGTTCGGGTTTCGGTTCGAGTTCGAGTTCGGGTTCGAGTTCGGGTTGGAGTTCGGGTTCGGGTTTGGGTTTGTGATCGAGTTCGGGTTCGGGTTTGTGTTCGGGTTCGGGTTTGAGTTGGGTTATGATCGAGTTGATTATTACATCAGTCAGAAGTCTGGAGGTAGAGGAGTCTTTCTCCCCCACATAAGCAGGTAATCAGGTGTTTAATAAAAGGTGAAATATGGGAGTGTATCTACATCACTGGATCCTGAAATAAGATTGGACAATTTAACCAAACTAAGTTATTGTCGGGACTGAACGATTAGATCAATGAAATATGTGGCAATCTATCAAATTAACTTCTGGATGTGAAACTTTTATTAAAATTTCAAAGGCAAGAATGTAGAGGACCAAAAGTTTGGCTCTTGGGCAAGTTGACCTTAAGCTGGTTGTTGGGGAACAAAAGATTCACAAGAACCTTTGGCCCTCCCTCATCCTGCTTCAGAGATTCAGATGGAAAACCTGGTTTAGGGAGGGAAACTTGTCAGAAACTCCTTAGCATAAGGCGGAAGACCCCCAGTGGAGCCTGCTGACCTCCCTTCCCCCTTGTCCCACTCTTTTTTGGGTTGCCTAACAACAGTTTACCTTCTGTGAGTGTGCCACTCTTCCTAAATTACTTGCAAAGCACCCAATCTGACCTCACTGTCTTTGGAATTTTCACGTTTGTGAATTTCCCATGTGCATATGTTAAAATTCGATTTAATCTGATTCTGTTAATTTTACGATTAACTCCGCTAGAAGTTGTTATTACAGGCAGAACAGGGCCAAGGGGAGAGCGGGGAGGAAAGGAAGGAAGATGTGAGGGGAAACAAAGAAAAGAGATGAGATCATTCCTAAGAAATGGTGCAGCTACAGGTAATTGTAATGGGTTATAACACCATTAGCATTGCAGGCAGGGAAAAATCTCCATCCTCTGTGTCATCAAGGCTGTTCCTACATGGGAATCCGTCCTCCAGGTGGGACGAGTCATCCTCCAGGAGAACAGGACTCTCAGCAAAGACACACGCTGGGAACGCCCTGGGAGCACCTGTGACTCCACCCCTGAATATTTCACGCCCTCATTCAAATATAATCCTAAATTTTGCCACATTTGCTCTCCTCCGGGGCCTGCCCACTCTTGCGTTTTGTGGATATGTTTTCTTTCTTTTAATACTTCCTCGGCCTGCTTGCCTTTGTTCATGAGGCGTTGTTACAACCTACATCCTGGAATGCCTTCCTGTGATGACTCTGACCTGCTCCCCGATAACACACTTACTAGGTTAGAGCAAAAGAATTAATTTTTTAAGCCCCCACAGTATTGGGGAGCCTGCGAGGAGAATTACTGGCCGGGGCACTGCTAGGTCCTGGAAACCGCTGCTGCTGAGAGCTCGGGATGTCTGCCGGCACAGTAAGCGATGTTTTTGTTCACCCTGTCAGCCTTCCTGGTCTATTTCTGCGGGGTTTGGGAGAATTTAGAAGTGCTGCATGTCCTTTTCCCTTCTTCTACATGTAGATTGGCAGGAAAATATGTTTGTGAAGCTAGCTTCTTGGGAGTAGCGACTAACACGTTTTCTTTATTGAATCTCTGCTCCCAGAGGTGGTCATTTTTTGTGTCTATGTCTCTCGTGTCGTTTGTTGTAACAAGGAAATACCACAGGGACAGAAAGCCTTTGGCTTCTTTGGTTAAGCTGTGAAAAGGCTTATTGGTTCGAGTAACTATTAAAATCCTATCTTCAGTGGTCAGACTATGGATCCTTTGAATTGGAAAAACTTCTAAATTGGAAAATGTGTCAGAGAACTCTTATGACAAACAGCTGTTTTATTGGTCCCTAGAGAAAGACCCCATTTTCAATATAAATGAATATAAGGAAATTTAACTATTCTTAATGTTTTCAATGAGTATTTAGCTTCTTGCGTTACATCAGATGCTAATGCTAATATCAATATTAGGTTTAAAAAAGGCAGAAGGGAAAATCAAGTGATGTGCAACTGTTAAAAACTTTTCTGGAGATTTAAGATTTAGAGAACTGTTATGTTGAAACACGTTTTAAAGGATTTAATAACCGATCAGAAACTTCACAAAAAATGGAAGCTGATTTCTCAGTCTGATAGAAATGATAAAGTCTCACCATCACCCCCGGGCCCTCTGCGGAGTACATCTGAAATGTAAACAGAGCTCACAACTGCCCCAGGCCCGCTGAGGTAAAACAAAAGCGGCACTTTTAACAACACAAGCCTCCCTCATCCAGCCTGGCTCCCCTTTTCCTGCCTCATTAAAGACTATGAAGCATGAATAAAAGCCTGAGCACAATCCCCTTAGAAGACCGGAAGACTCCATGCTGGAGCCTCACCAAATTTACCTGCCACGTGTGTTCAGCGTTTCCTGAATTACCTGTAATTATGTGAATTCTACGTGCATATGTATTACAATTCCCGGTCTCTGTCTGCAGTTGGGTAGAAGTTTTAAGGGGTGCGAAGCTTTTCTTCTTATTTTAGGTTGGCAGAAACAAAATACCTGTGAACTTCTTTCACCTAGAGACTCTAGGGTTTTATTCTTTCCTCCCACAGATGTTCACTTTTTCCTGTGTCTGTGTCTTGCGTATCGTTTGCCCTAAGAAGGAACTACCACGGGGACATAACACAGGCACAGGCTCCCGTAAGCCTGTCATTGGAGCCGGCCCCACAGGCTGGGGAGTTAAGCAGTTCTCTCCAAACTGGAGTCTGCGGAGATAAACTTTGCTCTGGGTCCCTGTCTAGAAACTGCTTGAGGTTTTCCTTTCCTTCTCATTCTGTGTCCCAGGAGCTTGGCTTTGTGACCAAGGAAGCTAATCCTCTCCGGTCCCCACCATCGACCAGGTGCACTTACTCCATTGTACCTGGTGGTCAGTGGGACAAGCTGGGGTTCCCTTGCGCCTCTGCCTGGCTGTGCCAGCTCTCAGGGGAGTGTGTCCTGAGGGGCCTCTGCCCATAAGGGGCATCTGTCCCCATAACCTTACTCATCTGTTAGTGCTGGAAACTTGGTATAAAGCTAAATGCTTTCTCAAGTCACACCTTTTGGTCAATTAGCTCAAGTGAGAATACAGGTAGGGAGTTATTTAAATATGAAACACAACAAAAGAAGTCTGAATACTCAGAATCTTTGCTTATGTCTTAAAGTATCTAATAATACGTAGATGACAAAATATTGCTATTAAGTGTTTTTGTCATTTATTTCATTTGTATAGTAACCATATTGAGAAAAATCTCCAATTATTGGATTGTAATTTATATAAGTTACACTTAAAAAACTAATATTTCTAGTGTTTAAATTCTGGTGATAGAGCATTCTTAAAAGTGTCTTTCTGGGGGTGAACGGTTAGCTCACTTGGTTAGAGCGTGGGGCTGAGAACACCAAGGTGGTCTGTTCAGTCCCCACACGGGCCACCGTGAGCTGCACCCTCCTTAAAAAACAAAAAAAAAGAAAAAGAAAAAATAGAAAAAAATGTCCTTCTGTGTTTTATAAAATAAAGCTGTAAATGACAATGACAAAGAAGTTAAATGTGTATGTTAAAAAAAATCACCTGACTTGGAAGGACGGGTTTATTTCTGGGCCCTGAATACTATTCTGTTGATCTCCGTGTATATTTCTATGCCTGTGTCACCCTGTTTTCCTTACTGGGGATGTGTACTAAGAATCACGTGTGGGAAGGGTCAGCCTCAACTTGATTTGGTTTTTAAAGATTCTTATGGCTCTTTTCCCCTGGAAATTTGCTGGGAATATTAGGATCACCTTGTGCATTATCCCACAAAGGCCTTGGGGCCTTTTCACAGGAATGACACTGCATCCGTACATCACACAGTCTGTTCTGTTTCCTCTGAAAAATTTCCATCACCCAGGGATGGCCTCCGTTTATTTATGTAGGTTTTCTTGAATTTTAATTTCTTTCAGCAAAGAAAGACATTGTTTTGTAATTTTCAGTGTAGAAGTCTTGCACTTTGATTAAAAGTATTCCTGAGTATTTTATCAACATTCATGTTATTTAAAATGGACTTGTTTTCTTAAACTCCTTTTGAGATTATTCCTTGGTAGTGTATACAAATAAAACAGATTTCTGTGTATTGATATTTTGTCATTTAACTATGATATGGAACATAATTACATCTCTATAAGGGATATAGATTCTGTTTTTGTGACCTACTTCTGATTTGACTGGTTGGGGGTATTATTGTCCTACGGGGCTAGGGTTGGGGCTGAGGTGGTGTGGTACTGAGTCAGGGGTTAAGGTTAAGGTTGTGGGTTACAGTTTGGTTATGGTTTACGTTTATTGTTTACGGCTACATATATGTTACATGGTTTATGGGATTGTTATGGATTCTGTTTATGGTTTATGGCTGTGCTCTTGGTTATGGTTTATGGATTAAGGTTTATGGCTATAGTCATGGTTTACGGATATGGTTCATAGTTTGTAGTATGTGGTTTCTGGTTATAATTTAGTATTGTGGTGAGGGTTTAGGTTATGCTTTATAGAGATGGTTATGGTTTGTGTTTGTAAGGTTTTCAGAGTTTATGTTGAGGTTTATATTTACGCTTAGGGCTAACGATTTAGTGTTTATGTTTGAAGGGTTAGGTTTTATGTTTGAGGTTAGGGTTAGGGCTCAGCGATGTGGAATCTGTTGCTTTCCTGACCCAGCATCTGTTCTCTGGCCCAAGTCCAGAACCTCAGCTTCCAGGGAACTCGTCTCACCTTCCAGTTCTACCTGACATATCAGAATCAAGACTCCTGCGTGGGGGAGATTTTAGGGGAACTTCTGAGCTGCTCTGTCCCCGTTCCTTCCCTGTCCCAGGAGAGGGAATCCCAGAGCAATGCGACAACAATAAGCAGGAGGAAGAGGTCCTGGATGGCTAATTTGCTAGTATTTTCCTTATTTGAGGGTCCATTTTGTTAATGGCAATCACCCATTTTGATGCAATAGGTGTATTTTAGTTTTACTTTCTCGTCTCTTCCAGAATTGTTAGAATCAATGAACCAATGTTGATGCATCATTATTCACTAAAGTCTGTATTTTATTCAGGTTCCTGCATGCAGGTTCAGTCTCATTGCTGGCACCTCTGTCTGTTAAAGCCGACACCAGACAGGTTAATGCTGACAGCTGGGGTACCTGGTGAGTGAACTGGGGTGTTAGGATAGGAAATGAGACCAGGAGAAGAACATGAGGCCTGATAAAGTCTCAACACTGTGCTGATGAATGAGACTTTATTCTCTAGCCCAAGTGAAGCTGCTGGTGGTTGTAGGCACAGGAAATGACTGGATTAGATCTCTAACTTAGTTAGAAAGGTGGAGCTGGTCACAGTGTGGAGGTTGCACTGGACGAGGGAAGGACGGTAGCAGGGAGACCAGTGAGAAGAGTGGTGAGAGGCGCTCTGGCCTGAGCTGAGACAAGGGCCCTGAATTTGGAGATGATCAGGGTTTGAAGACCCGGGAGGGGCTGTGGTGAGCGCTGCCCTGTGGACGAAGCTGGCACAGGTGCCAGAGTCAGCACTCAGGGGACTGTGGCTGTGTGGACACCAACAGGAGAGCTCATTCTGCCACCAGGAGACTATCTGCTAAACGATCCTTCCATCCCATGGAGGCAGAGAAAGGACTGAGAAGGGAAGACGGAGGGGGAGTTAGGGCCGATCACGTGGGGCAGGAGCCGACCTCCATCACCTCACTGACCTCTCAGCCACCTGAGAGGGAGCGGTTGTCCCCACCTGCCAAGCGAGGAGACTGACTTTCTTTGTCTTTGCCTGAAGTCGCACAGGTAGTACTTGGAGGGGACAGTCATCAGCTCTGCACCATCTGAGGCTCAGTGACCCCCCCCCCCATAAGGCAAGTGCCACCGCAGAGTCCCTTCTGAGCAGCCAGTTGTGACCTCAGAGGAAGGGAGCCTGGGCAGAAGCAGAGCCGTGTTCTGTGCTGAGGACAAAGATTTTAAAAGGCCCAGCACAGACATCACACAGCTGTGGGGGAGTCGTTGTCACAGGGCCCTGGTGCTGCTTGTCCTCCTGTGAAGGGCCTGGCCACCACCTCCCTTCCCCTCTGTCCCTGTCCCCAGCAGCTGCCCAGGTCCCACCACAAAACCAGCCTTGGTGAGCGCCTGGCCCAATGCACCAGTATCTCATGTGCAGCTTTTCCTCAGTGGAATGACCAGGATTCCACCCCACGCTGCCAGGACTGTTTGGGTCACTCTTGTGTGTCCAGCATGTCCTGTCTGCCCGCCCTAAGGGCCCATTTCGGCCTCTGTCCTGGACTCAGGACTGTGTGAGAATCAGTCTCCCGTTCAAGTCCCATGGGAAACGGAGATAAGAACCCTCTCTGCCTTATCTGGAAAGGGGGAGCAGTGGGTGAGAGGAGGCCCGCGAAGGGCCCGAAACGGGGTTTATCTCTCAGCGAGGCCACTTCTTCCCGGGTGTCCGGTTTGTCATCCACACGCGGAGCGAGGAAGCCGTGTCTGCTGCCATCTCGTGGGCATTTTGGAATTCGCACCCTGTGCTGGTCGCCGGGGAAAGTGATTCTGTGCTGCCGCCTCGTGGACAACGTTGGGAACGACACCCGTCTGGGTGTCACCTGGAAATGCTCTTCTTCTCTGCTCCCAGCTCGACAAGTTAGGCTCCAGTTTGTTTCTTTAAACTCTTGAAATGCCCACAACGTCACCAATATGAACTTCAATTAAAGGGGGGCAACGCTGTGTAAGAGATACACAAACGTGTCTTACTGGACGTTCATTCTCCTTAGATAACAAGGAAACAAAGAATGAGCAAAGACAAGGATGCTTGTTGTGAAGTTGATGTTTTGTCTGTAAGAATTTCCTAAGGTCCTTGTTGAGAGTTGCTGGGACCTCAGTAGACGGTGACATGGGACACCGAGTGTGATTTCTCCTGTTTGTTGTAACATAACCTAGAAGAGGGTTCAGCAGTTGGATTGTAACTAGGTTGTGAGGCTTCCTCTTTTTTTTTTTAAATGTGTTCTGACTTAATTACTACATTCAGAAGACAACCTGATCACTCTTATATTGCAAAATGTGTTTTAATTTTAATTTAGTGAAGCGTTTTTATGCAGAGTATTACTGGGCATTTCTCATCTGAAAGGGAACTCAATAACTTTTCTGTTTCTTTTGAAGTACCCCACCTCGTGTCTATTCCCAGTGGAGTGTGTTAACAGTACACCCATAGGAAGGACTGCAAGCCGGTGGGGGAGAGGGTTGTTTTATGGTTTGTTTTGTCTTTATAGAAGATAAAGTGAACTCATAGTGTATGCCACCATTTTCTCTTTGGAGTGAATCCAGGTTTAGGTTTGGCTCTGAGTCCTCTCCATCCACAAGTCCCTCAGCTGGTCGATCATCTTCTCTCCACTGCTGTTTCTTTCCCTTGCGTTTACACCTCTCACTAACCGATGTAGCATCTTCTCTTGACAGTCTTCAGCTAGTGTCCGGCTATTTTTTCTCACCCTGAGATTTCCCTCTTTGGAAATGGCCCTACTTTCAGGATCATTCTCTTGTTCACCAGCTCTTTGTATTAATTCCAGGAGAGCCATCGTCTACAAGTGTCACTCAACTAAAACCACACTGTGGCTGAAACTCCAGAGTCTAGTTGTATTAGTAGAAAGTGTTAAAGTTGTTCATGAATGTCAATCTAAAGAATACTCATGTAATAGTCACGGGTCTTTTTTTTTAGTATTCAATGGAAATGAAGGGACTTTTTTAAAAGCCGAGACTTCTAGTAGGTAATGAACTTCACAGAAATGAAAATTAATAGTAAAATGAGTTGTATGTATAAGAAAAACTGGACATATCTTGTGTGTAGAAGAAAGGTGTGAGATTTGGAGATGTGTTTTTGAAGGAAAGGCAGTTAAAGTGAAGCTGTTAAGGCAGTTAAGTGAAGCTGATTGTTTTAGAATGGGAAACATGGACACGGGTCCCGAATATGAAGTTAGACTAAACAGAGAAATCCTGAGAGGAGAAGTGTTATGTATGGTCAAGCCAGATAAGGATGGAATACGTTCAATGAATAAGTGAAGTTACATGTAAACGTTAAGGTGACCTAGCAGCGGACTTTGGTTCTTTCTGACTTTGTTAAAGAAGAAAGTTTTCCTTCATCGTCCCGCTCCAAAGAAGATGTTATAAAAAGTTTTCTGTCTGCAAGGCAAAGATACTATGTTCTCCTAAAAGAGTTTTCTGTTTTATTTCTGGTCCTGGATTACTAAGAAAACAATCCTGTCAACCTTGAGTACCAAAGTTGTGTTAATCATATATCGATTGTCACGTTGGATAAATGAATAATTTCTGTTGCTTCATAATGACATAGGGATGGGAAACATGGGGGACTAGTGTTTCTGAAGCACAGACTCCAAGCCTCCACGGCCCCCTTGCCAAGGACGAATGAATACAAACCTGAAGTGCTTTTCACACAAATACTATTAAGAGCCAACTTTGGCTGTCTATAACAGTGCAGCTTATTTTATTCCATCTGCCAGCAATATGTTTTGGGTCTATTTCTTCTTTTGCATTATCTTATCCATGCTGTGGCTGTAATTTTCAAAAAAAGCTGAGGGAGTTCAGTACAGGTCACTCCTAGATGTGTGATTGTGGTGTGCTGGTTGTTTTGAGATAAGGGTAATTTTCTCCTCAGGCTGATGATAAACTTCTGGCCCTCCCTTTATGCAGAGTAATGGGAAATAGGGGCTTTGCCCATAATGAGATCATCAGCCACCATCTCTGTGTGACCCACCTAGAGGGCAGGGCAAGCTGATAGTCACTGATCATGTGCTCTAATCTTTCAGCCCTGGCTCTTTGAGGCCCCAAGGTCACCTGAGCTCAGCCCTAGGTCAGGATGTGTTCAATCCGCACTTCCCCTTCCATCACTGTACCTCTCCTGCTTGTGGGGTCTCTGACTCTTGTGTGTGGGGTTCCCATACAGATGTAGGGCGTCTGACAATTAAGTTCGGGAACTTCTCACTCACTTCTTTTGATATCTGAGGCATTACTCAATGTGAACATGTACCAACTAGACAAAGAGTTGGTCACGTTCACTACGTGGAAGTGCTGTAAAGGATGTACAAAAAGGAGGACCCTATCTTTGCGCCAACAGTTCGGCCTCTTGTATGACAACAGTGTACCAGCTGACAGGGCACTGTCTGTGAGGGAGTTTCAGTTGCAAAAAACAGAACAGTCAGGACCACCTAAGGTAAAGATTGACCTTTGTCAAGGAAGCTGCAGGCCAAGGATGTGACTTCCCGCCATGGCCCACCCTAATTACTAATTGTTATGTTCACACCATCCTATGTGGTTATTTTCAGTCTCCTGAGGTTGTCAGGTTTAACCTGTGGCCCCTTTTCTGTCCTCATGCTCTTGTCGTCACCTTGCAGCGACCCTTTCCAGTCCCAAGAGACCTTACTTGATCCCTAGCTCAGGATGCCTTATCTACCCCTGTTCCCTTCTATCTCCCTACCTGTCTTGTATGTGGGGTCCCTTACTCTCCCCTCCGTGCATGGATTCGCATGTGTCTGCGATAGATCTGCTTTTTTTCTCTTGCTTATCAATTTCATATGTATTTGATTATTACAACAGTCAGAAGCCTGGGGGTAGAAGAAAGTCTGTTAGTGTCCTACATAAGGAAGTAGTCAGATATTTAATAAAAGGTGAAATATGGGAGTGTATCTACATCACCGGGTCCTGAAATAAGATTCGACAATGTAACTAAACTAAGTTATTCTCAGGACTGAATGATTAGATCAATGAAAAAGGTGAACTTGAACCTATGGAACTGATGGATGCAAAACTTTTATTAAGGTTTCAAAGGTGGGAATGAATGGGACCAAAAGTTTTCCCTTGGGCAAGTTGGACTTTAATCTGGTTGTTGGGAAAGGAATGACTCAGAAAGAAGCTTTGACCCTCCCTCTGTCCTAATCAGGTTTAGGGAAAGCCCTGTTTAGGGAAGGAACCTTGGCATAAACTCCTTAGCATAAGGCGGGAACACACCCAGTGGAGCCTGCTGACCACATTTCCCCCATGTCCCATAATGTTCTGGGTTGCCTTCCAACAATGTACCTGCCACGTGTATTGAGCTTTTCCAAATGTCCTGCAGAGTGCCCATTCTGTCAATAAAATCTAGAAGTACATCCCAGACCTTTCCAAAATGTCCTCTATGCCATGTGTCGTTTCACTGTCTGTAGAACATTCCTGCCTCTGTGAATTCCTCCTGCACATGTATCAACTTTCCTGTGGGGTTTGGTAAGGGTGAGATGTGATGGGCCCATGCACAGGCATCGCTTAGATCTGGGGTGGGAGGAGTCCTTGTCACAGGGACCTGGTGCTGCTTGTCCTCCTGTGAAGGGCCTGGCCACCACCTCCCTTCCCCCCTGTCCCTGTCCCCAGCAGCTGCCCAGGTCCCACCACAAAACCAGCCCGGGGAGCGCCTGGCCCAATGCACCCTGATCTCCTGTGCAGATTTTCCTCAGTGGAATGACCAGGATTACACCCAACGCTGCCAGGACTGTTTGGGTCACTCTTGTTTGTCCAGCATGTCCTGTGTGCTCGCCCTAAGGGCCCATTTTGGCCTCTGTCCTGGACTCAGGACTGTGTGAGAATCAGTGTCCCGTTCACGTCCCCTGTGACACGGAGATAAGAACCGTCTCTGCCTCATCTGGACAGGGGGAGCGCTGGGTGAGAGGAGGCCTGCGAAGGGCCCGAAACGGGGTTTATCTCTCAGCGATGGAGCTTCTTCCCGGGTGTCCCGTTTGTCATCCACACGCGGAGCGAGGAAGCCGTGTCTGCTGCCATCTCGTGGGCATTTTGGAATTCGCACCCTGTGCTGGTCGCCCGGGAAAGTGATTCTGTGCTGCCGCCTCGTGGACAACGTTGGGAACGACACCCGTCTGGGTGTCACCTGGAAATGCTGCTCTTCTCTGCTCCCAGCTCGACAAGTTAGGCTCCAGTTTGTTTCTTTAAACACTTGAAATGCCCACAACGTCACCAATATGAACTTCAATTAAAGGGGGGCAACGCTGTGTAAGAGATACATAAACGTGTCTTACTGGACGTTCATTCTCCTTAGATAACAAGGAAAGAAAGAATGAGAAACGACAAGGATGCTTCTTGTGAAGTTGATGTTTTGTCTGTTAGAATTTACTAAGACCCTTGTTGAGAGTTGCTGGGACCTCAGTAGACGGTGACATGGGATACCGAGTGTGATTTCTCCTGTTTGTTGTAACATAACCTAGAGAGGGTTCAGCAGTTGGATTGTAACTAGGTTGTGAGGCTTCGTCTTTTTTTTTTTTAACGTGTCTCTGACTTAATTACATTTAGAAGACAACCTGATCACTCTTATATTGTAAAATGTGTTTTAATTTTAATTTAGTTAAGCGTTTTTATCCAGAGTATCACTGGGCATTTCTCATCTTTAAGGGAATCCAATAACTTTTCTGTTTCTTTTGAAGTACCCCACCTCGTGTCTATTCCCAGTGGAGTGTGTTAACAGTACCCCGATAGGAAGGACTGCAAGCCGGTGGGGGAGACAGTTGTTTTACAATTGTTTTTCTTTTGTTAAAAGATAAAGTGAACTCATACTGTATGCCACCATTTTCTCTTTGGAGTGAGTCCAGGTTTAGGTTTGGCTCTGAGTCCTCTCCGTCCACAAGTCCCTCAGCCAGTCAATCATTTTCTCTCCACTGCTGTTTCTTTCCCTTGCGTTTACACCTCTCACTAACCGATGTAGCATCTTCTCTTGACAGTGTTTTCAGCTATTGGCCATGCTTTTTTATCACTGTGAGATTGCCCTACTCTCAGCATCATTCTCTTGTTCACCAGCCCTTTGTATTAATTCCAGCAGAGCCATCCTCTGCAACTGTCACTCAACTAAAAGCACACTGTGGCTGAAACTCCAGACTCTAGTTGTATTTGTAGAAAGTGTTAAAGTTGTTCATGAATGTCAATCTAAAGAATACTCGTGTAATAGTCACAGGGCTTTTTTTTTGTAATCACTGGAGATGAAGGCTTTTTTTTTAAAATTAAGACTTCTGGTAGTAAATGAGAGTCACGGAAATAAAAATTAATAGGAAAATGAATGGTGTATATAAGAAAAACAGGATATGTCTTGGGTGTAGAAAAAAGGTGTGAGATGTGGAGATGTTTTTCAAGGAAAGGCAGTTAACTTTGAGGCTGGTCATTTCAGAATGGGAAACAGGTTACACTGGACCCGAATCTGAAGGTAGACTGGACAGAGAAATCTTGAGAAAAGAAGTGTTATGTATGGTCAAGCCAGATAAGGGTGGATTACTTTCAATGAAGTAAATGAACTTCAATATGAAAACTAAGTTGCCGTAGCAGCGGAGTTTGGTGCTGTTTGACTTTGTTAAAGGCCAAATTTTCCTTCATCATCCAGCTCCAGAGATGGTATGAAAAGTTTTCTGTCTACAAAGCAAAGATCCTATGTTGTCTTAAAAGAGTTTTCTGTTTTAATCTCGTCCTGGATTGTGAAGAAAACAATCCCGTCAACCTTGAGTATCATAGTTGTGTTAATCATATATTGAGTGTCACGTTGCATAAATGAATAATTTTTGTTGCTGCATAATGACATAGGGATGGGAAACATGGGGGACTCGCGTGTTTTGGAAGCACAGACTCCTTTGTGCCTCCATGGCTGCCTTGCCAAGGACGAATTAATACAAACCTGAAGTGCTTTTCACACAAATATTATTAATATCAAACTTTGGCTGTCTACAAAGGGCAGCTTATTTTATTGCATCTGCCAGCAATATGTTTTGGGTCTATTTCTTCTTTTGCATTCTCTTATCCATCCTATGGCTGTAATTTTCAAAAAAAGCTGAGGGAGTTCAGATTATTTTGAGCTAAGGGTAATTTTCTCCTCAGCCATTTTATAAACTTCTGGCCCTCCCTTAACTATCCAGAATAATGGGAAATAAGGGCTTTGTCCATAATGAGATCATCAGCCACCATCTCTGTGTGACCAGCCTAGAGGGCAGGGCAACCTGATAGTCACTGATCATGTGCTCTAATCTTCTGCCCTTGCTCTTTGAGGCCCCAAGGTCACCTGAGCTCAGCCCTAGCTCAGGATGTGTTCAATACGCACTTCCCCTTCCATCTCTCTACCTCTCCTGCTTGTGGGGTCTCTGACTCTTGTGTGTAGGGTTCCCAGACAGATGTAGGGGATCTGACGATTAAGTTCGGGAACTTGTCGCTCACCTCTTGATATCTGAGGCATTACTCACTGTGGCTTTGTACTAAGTAGACAAAGAGTTGGCCACGTTCACTATGTGGAAGTGCTGAAAAGTCTGTAGAAAAAGGACGACACGAACTTTGCACCAACAGTTCGGGCTCTTGTATCACGACAGTGTACCAGCTCACAGGGCACTCTCTGTGAGGGAGTTTCAGTTGCAAGAAACACAACAGACAGGCTCAATTATGATAAAGATTGACCTTTGTCAAGGAAGCTGCGGACATGGATGTGACTTCCTGCCATGGCCCACCCTAGTTAGGAATTCTTATGTTCACACCATCCTATGTGGTTATTTTCAGTCTCCTGAGCTCGTAAGGTTTAACCTTGGCCCCTTTTCTGTCCTCATGCTCTTGTCTTCACCTTGCAGAGACCCTTTCCAGTCTCCAAGAGACCTTACTTCATCCCTGCTTTAGGGAAACAACTTTGGCATAAACTCCTTAGGATAAGGTGTGAACAGGCCCAGTGGATCCTGCTGACAACCCTTGCCCCATGTCCAGTTATGTTCTGGTTGCCTAACAACAATTTACTTCTGTGAGTGTGCCACACTTTCTAAATTACCTGCAAATTACCCAATCTGACCTGTCTGCCTTTTGAATTTTTACATGTATGTGAATTCTCCATTCGCATATGTTAAAATTCGATGTTATCTTCTGATTCTGTTAATTTATGATCAGCTCAGCTAGAAGTTGTTATTATAGGCAGAGAGAACAGGGCCAAGGTGAGAGGGGGGAGGAAAGGAAGGAAGACTTGAGGGGAAACAAAGAAAAGAGGAGATGAGATCAGTTCTAAGAAAAGGTGCAGCTACAGCTAATTGTAATGGGTTATTCCATCATTAGCATTACAGGCAGGGAAAAATCTACACCCCTGGTGTCCCAGGACAGTTCCTACAAGGCAATCCCTGCTCTAATGGGAAGGCTTTGGCTTCAAAGACACCCTGGGAGGTCCCTGGAAACTCCCTGGATCACCTCGGGACTCCACCCCTGAACATTTCCCGCCCTGTTTCCAATATAAACCTAAATTTTCTTTGTTGCAGCACAGTTGCTTTTACTTTTGGGTTGGTCCATGCTTGCGTTTTGTGGATATATTTTCTGTCTTTTTATATTTCCTCTGCTTGCTTGCCTTTGTTTATGAGGCGTTGTTCCTACATCCTGGAATGCCTTCTTATGATGGGTCTGCCTTGTTCGCCGATAACACACTTACCGGTTGGAGCAAAAGAAATAATTTTTTAAGGCTCCCACAGTATTGGGCAAGCCTGCGATAAAAATTACTGGCCGGGGCACTGCTAGCTCCTGGAAACTGCTGCAGGTGAGACCTCGGGGACCTCTGCCAGCAGAGGTAAGTGGCAATTTTGTTCACCCTGTCAGCCTTTCTGGTCTATTTCTGATGGTTTTGGGAGAATTTAGACGTGCGTCACGTCGTTTTCCTCTCTTTTACATGTAGATTGGCAAGAAAATATATTTGTCAAGCTAGCTTCTCAGAAATAGCGACTGACATGTTTTCTTTATTGAATGTTGCCTACCATAGATGGGATATTTTTCGTGTCTTTCTCTTGTGTCATTTGTCATAAGGAAATAGCACAGGGACAGAAATGGTTTGGCTTCCTTGTGTAAGCATTGAAAAGGCTCATTGGTTTGAGTAGCTATTAAAAATCGTACCATCAGTGGCTAGACAGGATCCTTTGAATTGGAAAAACTTCTAATTTGGAAAATGTGTTAGACAACTCTCATGACCACATTTTTAATAAAAGGCATACAAGGAAATCGAACTATTCTTAATCTTTTCAATGAATTATTTATCTTCTTGGGTCCTATCAGATACTAAAATCAATATAAGGTTTAAAAAAGGCAGAAGGGAAAATCAAGGGATGAGCACATGTTAAAAATCTTTCCGGAGATTTAAGATTTAGAGAACTGGTATGTTTACAGTATTAAAGGATTTAATAACCAATCAGAAAATTGAAAAAAATGGAAGATGATTTTTATCAGTCTGATGGAAATTAGAAAGTCAGCATCTGCCCAGGCACTCTGCTGAGTAGATCTGAAATGGAAACAGCTATAACTGCCCCACGTCTGCTGTGGTAAATAAAATAAAAACTCCAAAAGGGGTACTTTTAACATTGCAAGCCTCTCGTGCAGCCTGGCTCCCCTTTTCCTACCTCAAAAACTGAAGCAAAAATAAAACCCGGAGCAGTCCCCTTAGCATTAGACAGGAATACTCCATGCAGGAGCTTCACAAAATTTACCTGCCACATGTGTTCAGCTTTCCTGAATTATCTGTAAATCTGTCATTTGCACATGTAAAGATTAAGAGCCCAATCCCACCCTTGTCTAAAATGTCATATTTACATGATTTCTTCTCACTCTTTGGAAATTTCATGGTTGTGTGAATTTTTGGTGTGCATGTATTACAATTCCTGGTCTCTGCAGTTGGGTTGAAGTTAGGGGTGCAAGTTCTATGTTTTCTAAATTTAGATCTGCAGAATAAAATGTGAGATGTGGGGACAGAGTCCCAGAGCATTTTCCAGGCTGGAAAGGTACTGGCCCTGATAGTAGATGGTCATCAGCTGTGACTAGTTGGCCATCAGGTGGTACCCGTTAGCCATTAGCCACTAACGTAACTGACTTGGCTAAACAAGCCTGCGTGGATTGCTGTTAACATGGATTGCATTTAGCAAGTGAGGTTGGCTGGCAGAGAAGCAGACGGTAGGTGGGGACAGAGTCCCAGAGAGCAGTATCCAGGCTCTCGGCCTCACGTGGGGAGGTGCTGGCTCTGGTGGTGCATGACCATCAACTGATTGGTTGGCCATCAGCTGTAACCGATTAGCCAATTGGCTACTGATGTAACTGGTTGGTTGATTGGTTGGTTGGTTGGTTGTCAGGCAGAGATGTGAACGGTGGAGTGCCGCGTCGTGTGGCATTTGCGTGGGTCTCGCCAGCCCGCGAGAGAATACAGTGGTATGACTCCACTACTTATAAGTCCATGGGTGTTCCTTTTTGGCTTAGCCATATCCTGTGTTCTTTGTGGAGCGGGAGCTCAGACCCCGCAGGCCGCCCCACAGGAAAAATGGCGCAGCCAGAAGAGTCGCCCGCTCGACAGCAGGCCGCGGATTGTGTGGCTCCTGCTCCCCGTCTCCAACCCAGCCGCCAGCGAGAATAGTGGTATGACTCCCCTATCTGTGGTCCGTTGGTGTGCATTTTTGGCCTCACCATATCCTGTGTTCTTGTGTGGGGAGTGGGACTAGAGACGCTGCATGACACCCTGCATGGCGGAGGCTCACTTCTTGGACCTGGAGAGTAGCGTTTTTATTCTTTCCTCCCAGAGATGTTCATTTTTTCTGTGGCTGTCTTGCATGTCCTTTGTCATAAAAAGGAACTACCATGGGGACAGAACACAGGCAAAGGTTCCCGTAATCCTGTCACTAGAGCCGACCCCACAGGGTGGGGAGTTAAGTGGTTCTCCCCAGACCGGCGTCTGTGGAGACAAACTTTGTGGGTCCCCATCTAAAAACCACTTGAGGTTTTTCTTTCCTTCTCGTTCTGTGTCCCAGTAGCTTGGCTTTGTGACCTAGGAAGCTAATCCTCTCCGGTCCACACCATTGGCCAGGTGCACTTACTCCATGGAGTCTGGTGGCCAGTGGGAGAAGCTGGGGTTCCCAGTGTGCCTCTGCCTGGCTGTGCCAGCTCCCAGGGGCATGTGTCCTGAGGGGCCTCTGCCCATAAGGGGCATCTGTCCCCCCAGCCTTCCTTACCTGTTAGTAATGTACCCATCACGGTCCAGTAGCACCTGCCGGGACCACAGATTATTGGATTTGGGGCTGGAGGTGCCTCACATTTTGTGGGAGAATTGAGACACCCTGTTCAACCCACCATCCTGACCACCTGTGTGACGAAGGTCTGTGCTTTCTCTCACTTGTGGGTGACCCTTTGCCTATGGGAGGGCTGCTTCCTCTGCGTTCTGTGGAGGGGCCTCTTGCCTCCTGGCCTGAGCTGTAAGGAGGCTGCTTGGTGTGTCACTATTTAGTCCTCACTCTCCATGTACAGACGATGGGTCCTATATTAGGAAACACTTCTAAATTTGAATTGTGTTATAGAGCTCTTGTGACAACCAGCTGTTGGTAAAACATCTTGTGTATTCTCTGTAGTTATTACTAATTGTGTTAATTTGTGATCTGTGTGAAACCAGTGTGTGTGTGTGGTAAGATGGTTTTGTAGCTCTGGACGTTGTTACTAGTTTGTAATAATTGATTGGTTTGAAGAAATTAAATGCTTATATAAGTAAATAAAATATAAACTAACTCATGCTTTTCAGGATCAGCTGATCTGGTGAAATATTTAATCTTAAAGCTGGATTTAGTTTGGTTTTATCACATAGTCATGTCTTGGAAAGATATTTTTTAACTGGGTTTATAAAATAATTTTGAAATCTCAAATTTTTAACTAATATATAAAACAGATACCATGAAAATATAAGGTATTAGGTAAACTTTTTAGTGATAATTATATTGTACATAAGCATAGAAAAAGTGTTTTTGGTAATTTGAAACTTAAATTTTGTTATCCAAATTAATGATGGATGTGTATTGAATGTCTAGACTATTTCCAAATACGAGAAAATAATGAAACACTAATTACTGAAGATTTATCAATTTTTTGCTATTGTACAGGAACTAAATATATTGGTGTACTAGTAAACATGTCTTCTGCCAAATTAAAAATTTTGTGTGCTATGGGGAAATATTTCTAAATCATCAATATGTTCATAATTGCATCTACCTGGTGTGGCCCTGCAGTATTCCTTAGTTTTCACTGCTGACTAAGATGGATATTTGGATTGTTTAGGCCTCTGCTATTTTGAACAGTGATGCTGTGGATTCATGTATCAGTGTTTGTTTGAAGATCTGTTCCCAATTTAGAGGGGTCTGTTTCTATAAGTGGATTTGTTGAACCACACAGGAATTTTTTATGGGGTGGAAATTCCAAACTATAGTACACCCAGGCCACACCATTTAACATTTTCAGAAGGAATATTTAAGGGTTCTAATTTCTCCACATTGTTGCTGCCATTTGTTTTTTCCGATTATAGCCATTCTGTTTCATGTGAAGGGGTTTTACATTGTAGCTTTAATTTGCATTTCCATCATGACTAATGATGTTTAACATCTTGGAGTGTCTGTTGTCCATTTTTATGGACTATGAGAAGCTTCTGTTCAGGTCATTTAAAAATTTCAGTTGTCTTTGTCCATTAGTTGTAAAAATACTTTACTCAGGATAAGACTCTTGCAGGTATATGTGTACCTATGTTCTTCCATTTGAGGTGTCCGCTTTCTGGATAGCATCCTTTTGATGCATGTACGTTTTTTATTTTCAGGATGTCCAATTTATCTGTTTGTTCCTCTCTGCCTTATGTGGAAAAGGGGAGCAGTGGGTGAGAGGAGGCCTGTGAAGGGCCCGAAACAGGATTTATTTGACAGGGAGTTAGCTTATTCCCTGGTGTCTGGTTTCTCATTGAAATGCAGAGCAAGGAAACGATCTCTGCTGCCATCTCGTGGGCATTTTGGGAATGACACCGTTTTGGATGTCACCTGTAAATGCTATTCTTCTGTGCTCCCAGCTTGACAATTTTGACTCCAGTTTGTTTTTTTAAACTCTTGAAGTGCCCACAACATAAACAATATCAACTTCTATTAAAAGGGGGGGGACCGTTTGGTAAGAGATACATAAATGTGTTGTACTGAAGGTTCATGATATTTAGATAAATAACAAAGAATGGAAAAAACAAGGATGCTTCTTGGTAATTTATTTTGTAAGAATTTCCTAAGGTCCTTGTTCAGAGTTATTGTGATAGATCCTATGTTGTCTTAAGAGTTTTGTGTTTTAATCTGGTCCTGGATTACTAAGAAAAGACATGTTAACCTTAAGTACCAAAGTTGTATTAATCATCTATTTAGTGTCACATTGGATAAATGAATAATTTATGTTTCATAATGACAGACGGATTGAAAACATGGAGGTCTAGTGTGGTTTTGAAACACAGACTCCATGCCTCCATGGCTCCCTTGCCAAGGACGAATGAATACAAACCCTGAGGTGCTTTTCACACAAATATTAAGAGCCAACTTTGGCTGTCTACACAGGGCAGCTTATTTTATTTCGCCTGCCAGCAATATGTTTTGGGTCTATTTCTTCTTTTGCATTATCTTATCCATGCTATGGCTGTAATTTTCAAAAAGTGCGGAAGTTCAGTACTGGTCACTCCAAGATGTGATTGTGGTGTGCTGGTTTGTTAGAGCTAAGGGTAATTTTCTCCTCAGGCTGATGATAAACTTCTGGCCCTCCCTTAGTTATGCAGAATAATGGGAAATAGGGGCTTTGCCCATAATGATCATCAGCCACCATCTCTGTTACCCGCCTAGAGGGCAGGGCAAGCTGATAGTCACTGATCATCTGCTCTAATCTTTGTGCCCTTGCTCTTTGAGGCCCCAAGTTCACTTTAGCTCAGCCCTAGCTCAGGATGTGTTCAGTACGCACTTCCCCTTCTCTGTACCTCTTCTGCTTGTGGGGTCTCTGACACTTGTGTGTGGGTTCCCATACATATGTTTGGGGTGTGACAATTAAGTTCACGAACTTGTCCCTCACCTCTTTTGATATCAGAGGGCTTATTCATTATGAATTTGTATAAACTAGAGAAACAGTTAATCAAGTTTACTATGTGGAAGTGCTGAAAGGCTGCATTTAAAGGATGACCTGAAGTTTTCACCAACAATTCATGCTTTTGCATCTTGACAATGTACCAGTTCACACGGCACTGTCTGTGAGTTTTTAGTCAGTAAACGAATAACTATTGGAACACCCCTACTCACCTGATCTGGCCCCCAGCGACTTCTTCCTTTACCCGAAGACAAAAGAAATATTGAAAGGAAGACATTTTTATGACATTCATGACATCAAGCGTATCGTTCCATGATGACTGTTCTGGTCATTCCAGAAAAAGAACTCCAAAACTGCTTCGACGGGTGGACTAGGCGCTGGCACCAGTGCATGGTTTCTGAAGGGGAGTACTTCGAAGGTTACCATAGCGATATTCAGCAATGAGGGATGTCACATTTTCTGTAGGATGAGTTCATGAACTTCATTGTCCTACCTCGTATGTATTACATTGGGTTATTTTCTCTTGCTAATCTTTCTCGTGTCTGTTTGATTATTAGAGTAGCCAGAAGAACATGGAGGGTCGAGGAAAGTTCATCGCAGACTCGGTGCTGTGAGCAGAACAGACTCTCTAGCTGGAAGCCGGACTTCACCTCCAGGCTGCGAGAGATCGGGAGATCCTGGGGAACAGACACTGGCCTGCGCAAGGTAAGATTCTTACGCGGTCCACACACACACACACACACACACACACACACACACACACACACACACACAGGGTCGAGGAAAGTTCATCGCAGACTTGGTGCTGTAAGAAGAACAGACTCGAGGGATGGAAGCCGCACTTTGCCTCCAGGCTGCTAGAGATTGGTAGATCCTGGGGCATCTGACACTGGCCTACGTAAGGTAAGGATTCTTACCACGTCGACACACACAAACAGAAACATACACACAAACCCCCCAGATTTCCATTGTAGGATGTGGTGTAAGACAAACGGCTGCTGGAGACCAGGAGATCGGCTGCTGGAGACCAGGAGATCGGCTGCTGGAGACCAGGAGATCCTGGGGCATGTGACACAGGTCTGCCTAAGGTAAGGATTCTTACCCCCTCAGCACACACACACACACACACACACACAAACACACACACACACTCACAGACACACTCTTCTGTTGTAGGGTGTGGTTCAAGGCAAACTGGTGAGAATATTTTTCTCTCCCTAGTTCTTATTGGAAGGAGAAAATATTTGTGACTCTTTTCTTGGGTAGTGGCTCATTGTTATTTAGTATGAGTGCTCGTGGGTCTCACATTTCTAGTCTCTGTCTGATTTCTCCTTTCATCCTCTCATATGTCCCGAGAGCTCGGCCTTATGATCAATTAGAATATTTTGTCTATGGCCTCCGTCCTAGTGTGTGCAATACCAGGATGCACCTTGCTGCATATTTGCTCATGACAAGCTTGTAAGAGATCTTTCTGTGTCTCACGTTCCTCCCTGTAGCATTAAGGGGCTGTGATATAAGTGGCCACAGATTTTGGTTGTTGAATACGCATTCCCCATGTACACTGAGATGGACTTGAGGCAGCAAAATACTACGTATTAAGTGAGGCAATAAGTAAGATAAAGAGACTAAAGCAAAGTAAGAGTGTTTCCAAGGTGCTGGGGAACTGAGACAACGTCTTGGCTTCAGGTGTGTCCGGTGATCCCCCTGTTGTAGAGTTCCGACTAGGGCTCCCAGGAAACTAATTATGTTTTTTTCCAATAGATTATCAGTCGGGAAAATGTTAGGCCATAGCAATTACAATCAGTAAGCATGGGGACAATGACTCCGAAGTTATTGGGTAATTAACTGTGGTTGAAGGTAGGGGGACATGATTCCGGCACTTTCACAATGTACATGAAGATACTATGGCCACAGGGTAACCTACGTGATCCCATTCATGGGTTCCACTGGCGGGTCAGCTATTGTTCAACCAGGGTAGCTGGCGAGGCCTTCCCAAGTTTATTCCTGCTTACTGTGGAGTCAGTTTCCGGGTACCACGCGGGCAGCATGTTCTCCTGACGTAACAAGTGGAAGGCACAATGGGGGTACATGACTCACATTGTGATTACTTCATATTTGGTCCTTGACCCTTTGTGACTTCTATCTTGGGGTATATTTCATATGGTTGTTGGTGAGGATAACAAAGTACATGCTTGAGTACATAATGGGTAAATTGAATACAGCAGCAGGTACATAACACTATAGCAATAAAAGCAATAAACAAATATATCCATTCTTTAAAATTTGGCCACCAAGACCCGATCCAGTTTGTAATAGCAGATAAATCCAGGCCAAAGAAGCCCTCTCTCTGTGTAATAGTTTTGGACAAAACACGCAGGTCCTTGAGGTATTCTTTAATTAGCTCGTATTATCAGATTAAAAGAGCACATTCCCTTAAACTCTTTACACCCATGATTACGTCATAGCGGGAGCTAATTAATAGTAGCCCTATTCTCCAATATTGCTTCCCTAACTTCACCTAATTCTTGATTAATTTGTGACGTAGCTTTCGAAATGGCATTAATGGCCTTATCCATGCTACATTCCAAGTGACTTATCTTAACATTTAAAGCAATGGACATGTCTGAGAGAACAAAGTAAGGGAAATATATCTGCGGGGTAAATAAGGATAGATCATATACACAATTTCGAGTTAGTCTGTCTTTCTTTAATTGCAGGGGATATCATGTCAGTGTTACTTATTTGAGGCATGAATACAGTAAATCGCCCTATTCAGGTTCCAATACCTGCAGAAGGTATGAGAATAGGTCTTCTCTCCAGGTGAAAAACTCCATAATATAATTTTATATAGGAAATTACTTGGCCTACCATAACATATTACAATTAAAATGAGATATCCTTAATTCATTTAAAACATTTGGTAAAGAAAAGACAACCACAAAGTTGAGTCATATTTTGAACCCGGATAGAAAACACATCATATGTCCTATAACGGTAATGGAGGCTTAATTGATCTACATCAATATATTTTCCTCTCAGTACAGGGTCTTTGGTGAAATCTGTAGCTTGAGTCCAACTGGGTATGCACAGTGCTTTCAAATAAGAAAGTAAAGCTTGTTCAACACAAGTCCCTGTAGTCAAGCAGAAATTAGAAATATTTTACATTCCTGGCTAGGTAGGTCTTGATGTTTTCATTACATTGGAAGTAGATGGGTCCCTCTTCCGCTGGTATCGTCCAAATCAAATCAGAATCAGGAAGGCTCTGGCCATACAATTCCAAGAGCACTTTTTATTCCTGAAGAAACATTTGATTACCGGGCAGAATTTCAATTTTTTCTTGACCAGGAAACACTACTGTAAAAGTATTATTACTTCTTTCAGTAACCACTTTGGCCTTAACAGCCGTGGCAGTAGGGGTACACTTGACCCACACTCTTGCCCCTACCTTTAGCTCATTGGAGCTGAATAATTCCGCCCTGATAGTTGTAGGATGAAGGGCATCTAACTGCCATTGCCCTTTCTGATATTGGAATATAATTGTGTAATGCAGTCTTGTGCATCGAGGGTGATGGCTTCAGGCCTAACATTAGGCAGCAATACTTGAATTTCACCAACAGAATCTGCATCAATTACTCCAGCCATTATTTGCAGACCTTTTACTGCCAGGTTGGATCTAGGTGCAATCCATCGGAAGTGTCATAAGGACATATGTAAATTATCTTTCCAATGTTAAGAATTTTGTCTCAATTTCCTTAATTTCTCTTGTAGTAAGCCAGCCATTCTCAAGCCTGATGCTTGTGGATAATAAGGGATGTGATACCCCCATTCTGTGCTATGTTTGCAGCGAAATGCCTATATCTCCTTACCTTTAAAGTGCGGTCCATTATCACTGTGAAGGGCCATAAACAGGATTTCTCTCACAGTGAGCTCAGTCCCAGGGGCCTGGATTTTCAATTTGAGGGTGGGCAGGGAAATGCTCTCTGCTTCCATCTCGTGTGCTATGTGTGAATGACACCCATTCTTGTGTCACCTGTACATGAACCACACTAATGAAATGTAGGCATAAGGATATAGGTCAATAAAACAATTCAGAAATTGATGTACACACCCATTAAAATTTTACACTAGTGGCAAACAATTCAATGTTGAAAAATTAGTTTTGAATCAAATTATGGCATAATACCAGGATATTTGTATGGATTTAATCCTACCTGTATCACACATTACATACAAAAATAACTAAATGCATCACAAACAGAAATGTGAAAGCCAAAAGTTTACGATATGTAGAAAACATAGGAGAATATGTTTGGCAGTGGTCAAGGGAAATATTATTGCAAAAAGGCAAGAATCAAAAAAGAAAACTATTCAGAATTGTTAAAAAATTAAAAGCCCCAATGTCATTTGAAAGCACCATTAGTTACATAAGAGGCAAGCCACAGAATAGGTTATATCTGCAGTACATTTATCTGACAAACATGCATCCATAATACAAAGAGCCCTTATAACTCCTAAGTTAGGTAGTAAGACAAACACCCAAAATATGTTACCAGATCCTTCACTTAAAAGAATACATAGGATTGACTGTGCATTAAATCCATGTAAAGAGGCTCAGCATTGGAAATGCAAATGAAAACCCCGAGGAGATGGTATTTCACAGCCAGTAGCACAACTAAAAAAAAAGGTAGACTTCTAGAGCACATAGAAACCTCATCCATTGCTGGTGGGATTATGAAATAGTGCAGCCTTTGTGGAAAACAGCTTGGCATGTCATTAAAATAGTAAACATACAGTTATATGAATCAAATCCAATTCTTTAATTGAAAACCTATGTCCCTGTAAATGACAGATGTCATGTATAACAATTCACATGTGAATTGATAAACAAATATAGCTATATAATGGAATTCTACTGAGCAATAAAATGTAACAAATGAATTACTCAACTGCACGGTTAAATCTCAAAAGCATCTAAGTAAAAGAAGTCAGACACAAGAATACACTCTGACTCCTGTATATGCCATTGTAAAACACATAATGTATAATGACAACAGATAAGTCACTGGTTGTCTGTGGCTGGGGATGGGAGAGCAATGGACTGCAAACGGCCACAGTGGAACCACTGGGAGCGATGTGTCTGTTGATGGTGGTTGCATGTGTATTCATTTGCTAAACACCTTTAATGGGCCCAGTATGCTCTCTGTAAATTGTACCTCAGTAAAGCTGATGTTAAGAAATACTCAGAAAATCAGGCATTTGTTGGGAAAAACCTTCATCTCCAAGAGAATGTCAATAAGCTGTACCCATCATTGCTGATTTTAAAACCTACTAATAGCTGAGTATGAGGTACCCCATCTACTGAGCCCTTTACTGCATTAGATTATTATCTATAACCCTACAAGGAACATACTGTTCTCCCCCCTCTAGTTAAGGGAACTAGAGTTTGGAAGTTTTAAGTAATTTGCCACAATTCACATAGCTAGTAACGGTGGAGCTTCAATTAAAAAATAGCTAGCGCTTGATGGGTCTCAATATTATAATGCCTGACACATGGCATAGCACGTTATAAAATGAGGTATTGTAGAAAAAGTAAATATGCCCCATGATCTCTCCAGAGAAAAGCACTCATAGCTCTCTCAAATATTGTCCTGTCTCCCTCTGTCATTGTGATGATGTAATAACTTAAAATGCCACAGCTACTAAGACAAAATTAGAATTTGAAGGGAAGAAATTAATTATGTTTAAAACATCAAGTGATGTGTGAGTTACACACACCATCTCATTTAAATTTCACAGTAAATCTGTTCTTATGTAGTACCTTCCACTTCGTGTGCTCAGTGACCTTCCTCAGGTTGCACAGATAGAATTAGAGGAAGCCAGGATCCAAACCCAGATGACTTTGGATCCAGAATCTAGGGGCTGCACTATTTTCTACAACCGCTTGCAGCCTTCACATCTAGCTGAGGAATCTGGCAGTTTACGAAGGGGAACGTAAAAGCACCGAGGAATTAAAAAATCCCAGTATCACAGTGTCCAAAGCTATAGGCAAAGCATATTCTTAATATTCACCATTCATTAAGCAGACACTGATGAAACCCATGGCATAGGCTTTCCTGTTACATGGCAGGAAGTGAAAAATTGATTCGGTTAACTTGGTCCTTAGCTGAATTCCAAACTATGTTGCCCGTGTTTCAGCAGCTGTACAGGAATCCGATAAAAACAAAATACAAACGGCATGTATAAGCAGATGAATTTAACAGACATATTGCAATGGAATAGAGATTCCACAGATTTGGGCTTTCAGTTTGAAAGGCCAACTGCTTTTTCCTACCTACATAAGGAATCACATTTTAGATATTTTCAGTGATAAAAGTTCTCTCATCACATAGCTCTATGGAAAAAGATAAGATTTAGGTGTATCACCTTACAAAGAAATTAATTCTACCATGCCTGCCTGTTATGCATTGAATCGTGTCCTCTCAAAACTCATGCTTTGACATTATGTCCCCCAAGACCAGAATGTGGCCTTTTTTGGAGAAAGGGTCTCTACAGAGGTAATCAAGTTTAAGTAGTCATTAGATCGCCAATCCACTATCACCGTTGTCCTTATTTTTTTAAAAAGTGAACTCTATGCAGACACACGTAAAGATGATGTGAAGACACGAAAAACAGGTCTACAAGTGAAGGAGACAGGCCTATAAAATACCCTGTACTCACTGACCTCAGAAGGAACCAATGCCACCAACACCCTGATTTTGGGCGTACAGCCTTTAGAACTGAGACAATACGTTTGTTTTTAAAGCCCACACTCTCGTGATTGTTACAGTAGGCCTATGAAACTAAGACACCGGACACCTTAAAAAATCACTGTCATTCATTTGTGTTCCCATTCCTCGATGAATTTATCACAAGGGATATTAGTTACTTAGGTATCTTCTGTGCCTAATAATCGTGGCAGGCTCACACTTGGCATTCAATAAATTTCTCAAGTGTTGAATCCATGAAGAAATCAACATTCATCTAGTGAATCACGAATAGGGAGGTGTCATAAATTTATCGGCAACCAATAAGTAAACACAGTTATCTTTTAGCAAAAAGGAAGGGGAGAGGGTAGTTATTAGATAATGAAGACACAGTGCTTGGCACATGGAGACACATCCTAACAGATTAACCACAATATACATAAATGGTGGTATATGTGGAAGTGGGTAATCAAACTCTGAAATATGCATGCAAGAACAAAGGAATGAAAATGACACACCAGTTTGCAGAACAATACAAAGTGCTGACCTACTACTACTCAAGGCTCACAGTAATGCTGTAAGATCAAGAGAGTGATGCATTGGCGTAGTGTAATTTACCGGGAGTTGGCAAACAATAGATCATAGTCCACATCTGTCCTGCTGTCCACTATATTTCCCCCCAATATTTTATTATAAAACATGTTACCCATAGAGAAATGTTGAAAGAATTTTAGTTATCACCGATAATCCCAAATGTAAGACATTCTTTGGATTCGCACCGATTATTTTCATTATTGAACTGGATTTGCAAAAGCAATAGTCTTTAAAACTATTGCCACTCATTATGCATCAAGGAAATGGTACTAGAGGTTATTAGTAGCTATCCTTCACCACATTCAGTGTTAAAAAATGTGTCATTTCACTTCAGGATGTCCTTAATGGAGAACTAAAAGTAATTTCATTCCATCTCAAGTTTTAATTACCCGTCTTCTAATATGTGTAACAAGTATTATGTGATTTATATTTAAATTTCATTGTTTGTCTTCAGAAATAGCACTTGTTTGGTCATTTGGTTTGGAAGCTCAACTTTGCATGCAAGAAAATTCATGTAAAACAAACGACAGCATTTTTTAGCATTGTAAAATTATGCTGCAAATGAAAAACAGAATTTTGCAAAAGATCTGCCACTGACTGTCACAACTTCCAAATACTTAAGACAAATGATGATATTGATGACTATGAGTATTCATAGTTTAAAATGAAATGTGTCAACATTAGGTAGTTCTGTATAAATCACGGAAACCATAAAATCATAGTTTTCGAAATAATCAATACATAATGTTATATAATGTCAAGATCCATCCGTGCATTATAATCTCAACATCTATCCATGTTGGCACTAATGGTCCTATTTCATTTTACCGCCAAACAGCATTCCACTGTGTATGTATACCACAACTTCTTTATGCATTCATCTATTGAAGGACATTTTTGTTTCCATGTCTTGGCCACTGTGAACAAAGCTGCAATGAACATTAAAGCACACTTTTCTTTATGTATCAAATTTTTTGGGTACATACCCAGGAGAGGGATTCCTGGGTCACATAGTAATTCTTCTAATTTTTTGAGCAAGCTCCACACTGTCTTCCACATCGGCTGCACCGGTCTGCAGTCCCACCAACAGGGTATGAAGGTTCCTTTTTCTGCACAGCCTCTCCGACCCTTGTTACTGCTTGTCTTGTTGATGGTAGCCATTCTAAGTGGGGTGAAGTGATACCTCATTGGTTTTTAGTTGCATTTCTCTGATTAGTGAAGTTGAGCATTTTTTCACATGTCTATTTGACATTTGTGTGTCCTCTTTGGAGAAACGTCTCCAGGTTTTTTTGACCATTTTTCAGCTGGATTGTTTGTTATTGCATGAGGTCAGTAAATTTTGGATATTATCACTTTATCGTAGGCTCAGTTTTCAAAAATATTCCATATATTTGGTTGCCTCTATTTGTGCCGATTCTTTTAAGTTTGCACCTCTCCCTGGCCTCCTCCCCTGCTCTTGTAACTTGCCTACCTTTAGGTAACTTTAGTAGTGAGCTTCTTCGTGTTGACTGTGATGCACAGCGAGTCCTTTGTGGAGTTATAGTTCAATTTTTTAATTCCAGGAGAAATTTGCAGAGGCTCAACCCCTTGTTTCCTTTTTTTATGACGCTGTACCACTTTTTCAGATCACTAGGTGAGCTGGAAGGTGAGTCTGATAGGGAAGCCAGGGACCAGGCTAGTGACACAGAAAGCAGGCAGTGTTTATGAGAGCCAGGGACCACAGGCTCACCTTAGAGCCTGGGGCCAGAGCCTTGCCTGATAGCCAGAGGAAAGAATGGTGTGAGAGAGCCAAGGGGCCAGAGCCGCCACCACACGTCTCACATACTCAGCCGGCTTATTTTTTTGAGGGAACTTGCTAAATTGTGTACCTGCTTTTCAGGTCCTACGCTTCAAAGACAAGATGGAGCATGCTTCTGGACCTGCTTTACCTCTGTATCTCCCCATGAGACGTGGACGAAGACGGCAAAGGTAAGGAAAATATTCCTTTTCATAACGTATGCTGAGAGTTTGTGGAGAGTTGTCGGTTATCAGGAAACTAGACAGAGAAAGGGTTTTGTGGAATTGGTGTTTTTCTGTGGTATCAGATAGTGCTCACTGCTGTTTTGCATGTGGCTGTCCAGTGTTCCTAGCAGTATTTATGCGAGTTCAATTATGGGCTCCATTCTGCGTTACCGATCCATGTGTTTGGTTTTAAGCCTATGCCACCCCGTTTTGGCTACTGTAGTTTGTGGTGCTGTGAGAAAACCTGGAAATAAAAATCTGCAGATGTCTACCACATCTCAGGTCTCACATCACGCAAGGCACGGTGGCTACTAACACAGTCTTCCCACAGTGCCTCTAGTTAGCGTCACATCTTTGGGAGAGCTGGGTCTCCATAGGTCTTGTCCCCTAACAAACTTGGATGCGTTCTGTTTTCCGGACATCATACTGACATGGTTGTTCCAAAAAGATTCCTATCCAGTAATTCCAAACCCTGGAAAACTTAACAGCCGTGGATAGTCTCTGCATTCAGATTCCAAGGTTCAGTCCCCCATCGGGCTACATCTGGTTTCTGAGGTTCAAGGTCTGGTTGGCTACTTTCAGGCCTCGCGCCCACATCTGTAGGATACGTCCAGCTGTGGCTCCAAGGTCTGGTGTCTGCAGTCCAGCACCTGTGCTTCAGCATCACACGTCAGGCTCTGGCGGTCGATGTCTAGCATCCGTGTTTGTGTTCTGGCTTTGGGAATGGCTCAACTTGGGTTCCTGTTTCTGTTCCAGATTGTCTCAGGGTCTCTGCTCCTGCTTTGGGCAAATGGTCTGGTCCCCAGTCGAGGTTGTAGAACCCAGGGTTTGTGTGTCGAATCTGGCTCTGGCATCAGGTGGCTGTCAACCTAGTGTCATTGGCAATAATAAAATGTGAACAGGAATGTCTAAATAGGGATTGCAGTGAAGATGGGAACTTTATTCAGTGCAAACAGCTCTATTGTGCTACAACATGGCTGTAAGAATACTATACCTGTGGACCATTTCAATAGTCTTGTTCCCATTTTGGCTTCAGGCAGCACAAGGGTAGAGGGGGTGCCCTTGATCAGGTGTAAGGTGAAACTTAGACGTAATCACTCCATTCAGCTTCTCATCATTCAGCCTCAGAAGAGAGGGCATGCCAGGGATGAGGCAGTATGTCAGCTTGTGGAATTTTCCTGATCACCTTTTTTCAGACTGGTTTCACATGGATACACTTTGTCAACCATTTTCCCAAGTATACTTTCTCTGGGTCCAATGAAAGTCAGCAATTACTGTCGGACCATTTTCCGACATAACTAACTGAATGTGAGTTTAACAAGCTCATGTAGATTCATGGTCCAGCCTTGCACGAATTCTCTGTAAGAGCCACTGTCATGCCACAAATGGGGAGATCACCCTCCACCAAGAACTGGCGATGAGAGCAAGTGGCCAGGAAGTCTTGAAATCAGAGGGTCAGGAGAGAGCCATCCCCACCAGTCTCACGAGAGAAAGTGGCCATGGTCTTTCAAAGGCAGGGTGTTGCATAGATGAACGGTCACCGGTCGCATCCAGCACAACACGGGCAGTGAGGGTGTGAGAAGGGGTGGCTTGGGTTAAGTTTCTAAGAAACATACATACTTAATGCATTTAAAATCTCTGGAAGCCCAGGAGTCTCTGTCTCAGAGGACTGGAGCCCACAATAAGGCCGAATGGAGGTTTTTATTGATAGGTATAGAAACACAAGAAGGTAACATTGTTCCATGGTCTTTGAGACTGACACATCATAGCAGAAAAATGTTTATTCCAATTAACCTTTGTTTGTAAACAGCCGAAGCACAAGGTCCCATGATGTCTTGAGGTATGTACCCTCTCAGGGTCATGTCTCATATTGTAACAGCACCGTTGAGATAAGTGGAGAGAACTGATCTTTGTTCTCTCACAAACAGGTGCAAGGGATAAGCCAGAGCCGGCAACAGCTTTTCAATTCGAATGGCTCTCTTGAACTATGGATCTATTATTCCAGTTTGGACTATAACTCCTTTTGATGTTAAGCTTGAGCAACCAAGGAGAAGTCCAGCTGTAGTTTGAGGGATTGGTCCAATTCTGCCCGTGGGCACACAAAGGGGGGTTTCCCCTGGAAGCATCAGAACATCTTTAGCCGTGCAGATATTAAATGCAGCACTTCCCTCAGTGACGGGGTAATTGTTGAGCAGAGAAGTTTGAGGAGGCAGCACCGTCTGGTAAATTTGAGGTGCCACCTGAGTCACAAACGCCACGGTTATTGCCTGGGGCTGGCCCCGCTCTAAGCCCCTAAAGCATGGTCCCATCTTAATGATATTTAGATTGGCATTCAGAGGCCCAGTGGTTTCCTTGTTTACATCAAGAACAAACCCCTGGTTGTTTAGGACCCTAGGGCTGAGAAGGACTTTGCAGCCAGGATCTTTTTTTCATTAACTGTGAAATTGTTTTTATTATGTCCTGGCTTTGCACAATTATGGCATGTGCCAGAAAACTTGTCATTTACCTGAATTGCCCCTGTAGTGGCATTAGCTAACAGCAGCTTCATGGTCTTCTGTCCCCACTCTTGACATAGCCTAAGGTATTCCATAGCCTCAGTTTTCCTTTTTGTGTGGCAATGGCACTTTTACATTCTTAGTTTGGGTTCTCAAAAGCCATAATTTGAAAAATAATATCTGCGACAGCAGGATTTGTTTGTTAACGGCTTCTTGCAAACGGGCAAGGAAATCTGAATAAGGTTCCTGTGGACCTTGTAAAATCTATGAAGAGAGGAGGGAGTTTCACCATCTATCTCAATCTTTTACATGCTGCTAGACAAATTTGTTTTAATTGTTCAACAGCCAATTCTTGCATATCTAGCTGAGCAGTGGTCTCAGTCCAAAGTCTCTTCCCTAATAGCTGGTCAGCAGAAACATCTATATTACGAGCATGATTTTCTTTCCCGTGTCTCTGCACCATCAATCCACCAAGTTTTAAATTGGAGGTATTGAGGAGTTAGAGAAGTTTTCGCTAAAGCATGCCTATCAGCGGGAATCATCCGATTGCCGTCAGCCATACTTGTAACGAGGCCGATGGTATACGGAGAATTGACTCCAAACTGCCACACCTCTTGTTTGAATTCTTATAGTTATTTAAAGGGGAAAGGCTCATAAATCGCCTAATGGATCCCTTCAGGATAGTGTGCATTAGTGCTTCAGTCTGTCCAAAGATCACTGGAAAATTAAGGGCATCTATGTCTCCTTAGAGTTTACCTGGATGTATGCCACGCTCTGTAGCTGATAATGAAGAGTGTATATGGGTGACTACAGTCACCAATGTCTCTAGAGTCAGTAGCTATGGATTCGCGATTGCATAAAGTCATGCGACAGACGTAGCCACCATAAACTGTCAGGAGCAGTATTTTGCGTTATAAACACGGTTGTCGGAATCCAGCCAGAGGTTTTGCATAATACGGGTTTGCATAATAAATATGGCCATAATCTCAGGAGAGCAGAGGTTTTCGCCATCAGCAAGGCAATCAGTCTCCTGAGCACAGGAGTTCACACGGTAAACATGGCCACCATAATCACAGTGAGTCACCATCTCCCAAGCGATAGGTTGGACTGATCTTGCACTATTCCCATGTATTCTTTCTCTGGGTCCAGTGAAAGTCAGCAATTCCTGTCGGACCATTTTCCCACATAACCAACTGAATGTGAGTTTAACAAGTTCATGTAATTTCACGGTCCAGCTTTGCACGAATTCTGTGTAAGAGCCACCATCATGCCACAAATGGGGAGATCACCCTCCACCAAGAACAGGCGATGAGAGCAAGTGGCCAGGAACTCTTGAAATCAGGGTCACGAGAGAGCCATGCCCACCAGTCTCACGAGAAAAAGTGGCCAGGATCTTTCACAGGCAGGGTGTTGCATAGATGCACGGTCACCCGTCGCATCCAGTACAACACGGGCAGTGAGGATGTGAGAAGGGGTGGCTTGGGTTAAGTTTTTAAGAAACAAACATACTTAATGCAGTTAAAATCTCTTGAAGCCCAGGAGTCTCTGTCTGAGAGGACTGGAGCCCAGTATAAGGCCGACTGTAGTTTATTGATAGGTATAGAAATACAAGAAAGGAACATTGTTCCATGGTCTTTGAGACTTATACATCATAGCAGAAAAATGTTTATTCCTATCAACCTTTCTTTGTAAACAGCTGAAGTACAAGGTCCCATGATGTCTTGAGGCATGTACCCTCTCAGGGTCAAGTCTCATTTTGTAACAGCACCGTTGAGATAAGTGGAGAGAAAAGTGGAGAGAACTGATCTTTGTTCTCTCACAAACAGGTGCAAGGGAAAAGCCAGAGCCGGCAACAGCTTTTTCAATTCGAATGGCTCTCTTGAACTGTGGATCTGTTATTCCAGTGTGGACTATAACTCCTTTTGATGGTAAGCTTGAGCGACCAAGGAGAAGTCCAGCTGTAGTTTGAGGGATTGGTCCCGTTATGCCTGTGGGCACACAAAGGGGGGTTTCCCCTGGAAGCATCAGAACATCTTTAGCCGTGCAGATATTAAATGCAGCACTTCCCTCAGTGACAGGGGTTAATTTTGAGCAGATAAGTTTGAGGAGGAGGCACCCTCTGGTACATTTGAGGTGCCGCCTGACTCACAAACGCCACTGTTATCCTCTGGGTCTGGGTCTGGCCCGCTCTCAGCCCCTGAAGTTGGGTCCCATCTTAATGATATTTAGATTGGCATTCAGAGGCCCAGTGGTTTCCTTGTTTACAACAAGAACAAACCCCTGGTTGTTTAGGACCCTAGGGCGGAGAAGGACTTTGCAGCCGGGAGCTTTTTTTCCTTAACTGTGCAATTGTTTTATTATGTTCTGGCTTTCCACAATTATGGCATGTGCCAGAAAACTTGTCATTTCCCTGAATTGCCCCTTTACTGGCATTAGCTAACACAGCAGCTTTATGGTCTTCGGTCCGCACTTCTTGACATAGCCTAAGGTATTCATACCATCAGTTTTTCCTTTTTTTTTTGCAATGGCACTATTACATTCTTAGTTTAAGTTCTCAAAAAGCTATAATTTGAAAAATAATATCTGCAACAGCAGGATTCGTTTGTTATCGGCTTTTTGCAAACTGGCAAGGAAATCTGAATAAGATTCCTGTGGACCTTGTAAAATCTATGAAGTGAGGAGGGAGTGTCACCATCTATCTCAATCTTTTTCATGCAGCTAGACAAATTTGTTTTAATTGTTCAGCAGCCAATTCTTCCATATCTAGCTGATCACTGCTCTAAGTCCAAAGTCCCTTTCTTAATATCTGGTCAGCAGAAATATCTATATTACGAGCATGATTTTCTTTCCCGTGTCTCTGCACCATCAATCCACCAAGTTTTAAATTGGAGGTATTGAGAAGGAGTTAGAGAAGTTTTCGCTAAAGCATGCCTATCAGCGGGAATCATCGGATTGCCATCAGCAATACTTTTGACAAGGCCAATGGTATAGGGACAATTGACTCCAAACTGCGAAGTCACTTGTTTTAATTCTTTTAGTGATTTAAAGGGGAAAGGCTCATAAATCGCCTGATGGATCCCCTCAGGATAGTTTGCATTAGGTGCTTCAGTCTGTCCTAAGATCACTGGAAAATTAAGGGCATCTTTGTCTCCTTAGAGATTACCTGGATGTATGCCATGCTCTATAGCTGATAATGAAGAGCGTATATTGGTGACTACAGTCACCAATGTCTCTAGAGTCAGTAGCTATGGATTTGCGATTGCAGAAAGTCATGTGACAGCTGTGGCCACCATAAACTGTCAGGAGCAGCATTTTGCGTTAAAAACATGGCTGCCAGAATCCAGCCAGAGCACGGGTTTGCATAATAAATATGGCCATAACCTCAGGAGACCAGAGGTTCTCGCCATCAGCAAGGCAATCAGTCTCCTGAGCACAGTTCACATGGTAAACACGGCCACCATAATCACAGTGAGTCACCATCTCCCAAGTGATAGGTTGGACTGATCTTGCACTATTCCCATGTATTGTTTCTCTGGGTCCAATGAAAGTCAGCAATTCCTGTCGGACCATTTTCCCACATAACTAACTGAATGTGAGTTTAACAAGCTCATGGAGATTCATGATCCAGCCTTGCACGAATTCTGTGGAAGAGCCACTGTCATGCCACAAATGGGGAGATCACCCTCCACCAAGAACAGGCGATGAGAAAGCAAGTTGCCAGGAACTCTTGAAATCAGAGGGTCACGAGAGAGGCATGCCCACCAGTCTCACCAGAGAAAGTGGCCATGGTCTTTCAAAGGCAGGGTGGTGCATAGATCCACCGTCACCCGACGCACCCAGCTCAGGGCAGTGAGGGTGTGACAAGGGGTACCTTGGGTTAAGTTTTTAAGAAACAAACATACTTAATGCAGTTAAAATCTCTGGAAGCCCAGGAGTCTCTGTCTCAGAGGACTGGAGCCCACAATAAGGCCGACTGGAGGTTTTTAATGATAGGTATAGAAATACAAGAAAGTAACATAGTTCCATAGTCTTTGAGAGTCATACATCATAGCAGAAAAATGTTTATTCCAATCAACCTTTGTTTGTAAACAGCCGAAGAGCAAGGTCCCATGTTGTCTTGCGGTATGTACCCTCTCAGGGTCATGTCTCATATTGTAACAGCACCGTTGAGATAAGTGGAGAGAACTGATCTTTGTTCTCTCACAAACAGGTGCAAGGGAAAAGCCAGAGCCGGCAACAGCTTTTCAATTCGAATGGCTCTCTTGAACTATGGATCTATTATTCCAGTGTGGACTATAACTCCTTTTGATGTTAAGCTTGAGCGACCAAGGAGAAGTCCAGCTGTAGTTTGAGGGATTTGTCCCATTATGCCCGTGGGCACACAAAGGGGGGTTTCCCCTGGAAGCATCAGAACATCTTTAGCCGTGCAGATATTAAATGCAGCGCTTCCCTCAGTGACGGGTTAATTGTTGAGCTGATAAGTTTGAGGAGGAGGCACCCTCTGGTATATTTGAGGTGCCGCCTGACTCACAAACGCCTCTGTTATTGTCTGGGTCTGGGGCCGGCCAGACTTAATGATAAGACCGGTCCCATCTTAATGATAGTTAGATTGGCATTTAGAGGCACAGTGGTTTCCTTCTTTACAACAAGAACAAACCTCTGGTTGTTTAGGACCCTACGGCAGAGAAGGACTTTGCAGCCAGGAGCTTTTTCCCTTAACTGTTAAGGAAAAAACTGTTTATGTCCTGGCTTTCCACACTTATGGGATGTGCCAGAAAACTTGTCGTTTCCCTGAATTGCCTCTCTAGTGGCATTAGCTAACACAGCAGCTTTATGGTCTTCTGTCCGCACTTCTTGACATAGCCTAAGGTATTCATACCATCAGTTTTTCCTTTTTGTGTGGCAATGGCACTTTTACATTCTTAGTTTGCATTCTCAAAAGCCAGAATGTGAAAAAGAATATCTGTGACAGCAGGATCCATTTGTTAAAGGCTTCTTGCAAATGGCACGGAAATCTGAATAAGGTTCTTGTTGACCTTGTAAAATCTATGAAGAGAGGAGGGAATTTCACCATCTATCTCAATCTTTTTCATGCTGCTAGACAAATTTGTTTTAATTGTTCAACTGCCAATTCTTTCATATCTAGCTGATCAGTGATTCAATCAAAAGTCTCTTCCCTAATAGCTGGTCAGCAGAAATATCTGTATTACGAGCATGATTTCCTTTCTCGTGTCTCTGCACCATCTATCCACCAAGTTTTAAATTGGAGGTATTGAGAAGAAGTTAGGTATTCTTTAGCGAAAACTTCTCTATCAGTGGGAATCATCCGATTGCCATCAGCAATACTTTTAAGAAGGCTGATGGTATGCGGAGAATTGACTCTAAACTGCAAAACCAGTTGTTTTAATTCTTTTAGTTAAAGGGGTAAAGGCTCATAAATCGCCTCATGGATCCCTTCAGGATAGTTTGCAGTAGGTGCTTTAGTCTGTCCAAAGATCACTGGAAAATTAAGGGCATCTATGTGTCCCTAGAGTATACCTGGATGTATGCCACGCTCTATCCTGATAATGAAGAGCGTATATTGGTGACTACAGTCACCAATGTCTGTAGAGTAAGTAGCTATAGATTCGCGATTGCAGAAAGTCTTGTGACAGCCGTGGCCACCATAAACTGTCAGAAGCAGTATTTTGCACTATAAACACGGCTGCCTGAATCCAGCCAGAGCTCGGGTTTGCATAATAAATATGGCCATAATCTCAGGAGAGCAGAGGTTTTCGCCATCAGCAAGGCAATCAGTCTCCTGAGCACAGGAGTTCTCAAGGTAAACACGGCCACCATAATCACAGTGAGTCACCATGTCCCAAGTGATAGTTTGACTGATCTTTCCCTAAAGTCTTGGGTGGGCCTTATTTTGCGTTGAAGTCCTTGGTGTATTTGTCACCAGAATAATGGGTGACACTTTTCTTGTCTATGGTTGAGGGATTCATTCTGCTCCTTAGCTGTGTTGCAGTTATGTTGCACTGTAAACTGTGTGTGATTTGTTGCGCCGAAAGCTGTGGGGTTCGTTGCGCTGAGAGCTGTGGGGTTTGTTGTGCGGAGAGCTGTGGCGTTCGTTGCGCTGAGAGCTGTGGCGTTCGTTGCGCCGAGAGCTGTGGCGTTCGTTGCGCCGAGAGCTGTGGGGTTCGTTGCGCCGAGAGCTGTGTTGTTTGTTGCGCCGAGAGCTGTGTTGTTTGTTGCGCCGAGAGCTGTGTTGTTTGTTGCGCCGAGAGCTGTGTTGTTTGTTGCGCCGAGAGCTGTGGGTTTTGTTGCGCCGAGAGCTGTGGGTTTGTTGCGCCGAGAGCTGTGGGTTTTGTTGCGCCGTGAGCTGTGAGGGTTATTTAGCTCCAGAGGTGGGTGAGAGTTAGGGTGAATGTTAGTTATGGTTTGCAATGTGTGTATGGTTAGGGTTTAGTGTTACAGTTAAGTTGTGGTTTAGTTTGGTTAACATTGGGTTAGGGTTGTTGTTAGGGTTAGGGGTTGTTGTTAGTGTTAGGGTTAGGGTTGTTGTTAAGGGTTAGGGTTAGGGTTAGGGTTGTTGTTAGGGTTAGGGTTGTTGTTAGTGTTAGGGTTAGGGTTGTTGTTAGGGGTTAGGGTTAGGGTTAGGGGTTAGGGGTTAGGGTTAGGGTTAGGGTTAGGGTAGGGTTAGGGTTAGGGTTGTTGTTAGGGTTAGGGGTTGTTGTTAGGGTTGTTGTTAGGGTTGTTGTTAGGGTTAGGGTTAGGGGTTAGGGTGTAGGGTTAGGGTTTAGGGTTGTTTAGGGTTAGGGTTAGGGTAGGGTTAGGGTTAGGGTTAGGGGTTAGGGGTTAGGGTTAGGGTTAGGGGTTAGGGGTTAGGGGTTGGGGTGGGGTTGGGGTGGGTTAGGGGTAGGGGTTAGGGTTGTTGTTAGGGTTAGGGTTAGGTTAGGGTTGTTGTTAGGGTAGGGTTAGGGTTAGGTTGTTGTTAGGGTTAGGGGTTAGGGTTAGGGTTAGGGTAGGGTTTGGGTTAGGGTTAGGGTTGTTGTTAGGGTTAGGGTTAGGTTAGGGTTAGGGTTAGGGTTAGGGTTGTTGTTAGGGTTAGGGTTAGGGTTAGGGTAGGGTTGTTGAGGTTAGGGTTAGGTTAGGGTTAGGGTTAGGGTTGGTTGTTAGGGTTAGGGTTAGGGTTAGGGTTGGTGTTAGGGTTAGGGGTTAGGGTTTAGGGTTAGGGTTAGGGTTAGGGTTAGGGTTAGGGTTAGGGTTGGGTTAGGGTTAGGGTTAGGGTTAGGGTTAGGGTTGGTTAGTTAGGGTTAGGGTTAGGGTTAGGGTTAGGGTTAGGGTTAGGGGTTAGGGTTAGGGTTAGGGTTAGG